>NC_137129.1:13455953-14862684 GCF_949319135.1 Squalius cephalus | reverse complement strand
TAAGCACTTTTAGATTTCCTTAATATCTTTGTGGAGATTTGGCTGCCCCCTGCTGTCAGTGATTTTATTTTACTTTTATTCCAGAACGGTTACTGTAATTAGGATAAAATGATTATTATGATTATATATTTTCATCACATGCTCATTAATGGAATATGGAATTAATGTCACAATCTTAAATGTGTAGTGTAATGATCCTTAGAAAATGATCATTTTCTTTATGTTAATTGCTAAATATAATTTCATATATTTTTCTTCTGTGGTTCTGGGCAATACAACCCTTTCATTCATCCATCAATTGAAATAAAAATAGTGGTTATTATTTGGAACTCTACTGTAAAACTGTAAACTGTGATTAATTATTTTTCCATTTATGTTTCTGCTTTTTCATTACTGTTTCTCTTTTCTGCTGTGTCACAGGTAGTCCAGGTCGTTCCCTCACTGTCTTCACAAACCCTGATGTTTATAACACCACCACACTGTTGCTTAGCAACGATGAGGGCACTTTATTCGTCGGAGCACGTGATGCCATTCTCTCAATTGATCTCAGTCAGACTGACAATATGACCATAAAGGAGAAGGTCAGTGTGATTTTGATTTAGTACACGAAGAGCTGAAGAATTGAAGGATCACTATGTCAGCACAACAAATCAGACTAATGGAAACATAAAAAAATAATAATTATACATTTAAATATATCATAAATGGATCGTCCCTGGAAGCTGATTGGTCAATATACAGCATTCCATTTCCCTTACATTTCAAGATAAAGGAACAGCTCCCATAGCCGATGATTATGTTGCATAGCAACCTTTTGTTATGTCAGGGGCTTCAGTGATTTAATTAAAATGTATGTCCTTATAGCTTATCATAAAATAAATCTGAGCTTTTTTCCTAACAAGCAAGTGATGAATCTGACCTTGTTTTTACACTCACATTACAGCTGGACTGGTCTCCCTCAGAAAAAGACCTCGATGATTGTTCCATGAAAGGCAAAATGAAGGTATGGGAAACCAATCACTTTAAGTGCTAAACAGTCCAACCTTTTTGTTAATTAAACTGGGCAAATATCTGTCTTCTTAAGCTGGCCTTTAACTTAATTCCCCCATTCACCCTCAGATGGATTGTCATAACTTTGTGAGGGTTTTGCAAGAGCTGAACTCCACCCATATGTACGCCTGTGGAACGTTTGCCTTCAGCCCCCGCTGCATCTACATCGTAAGTCAGACCGCAACCGTCTTTTCACAGTTTATTTTGTCCTCTGTTTACTTCTTGTAAGCATAATGTAAACACAAAACAGATGACCGCTGATATGTCTGAAAGGAAAAAAGGCTTTCTAGGGCATGTAATTTCTAGGGCATTTCTAGGGCAAGAAATGTAAATAATTATGTAATATATCTAAAATAATTGTTCCAGAATTATTTACGTTTATTAGCCCTAGAAAGCCTTTTTTTCTTTCAGACGTATCAGCGGTCATCTGTTTTGTGTCAATATAATCATACATTCATTATTCATTTATTTTACCATGGTAACTTCACAACCATTTTGAAAGTTCTGTGTGACTGTCACAAGGGCCAAAATGCAACAGTCGTCTGTTTACTGTCTTCAGTTTACTGTCTGAAGAGCCATGATTATATAGTATCCTTTCATATGAGTCACATCAATGTCTGTGCACTGACCTCTATTGAGTAAAGCGTCAATCTACAGCCTTAGCCTCAGCATCAGTCACATGGCATTAGGATATTGCATAACCCTGCTGTCACTGTGTATGTAAATTACTCCTTGCTTTATAGTTAAAGATTTTATTAGTTTACATGTTTGGGGCTTTTATGGTATTATAAACCTTTAAGATGGAACCTTGCGTGACTGTCCTTCACATACCATTGAGCATTCTTCGATCCTGTCATGCAAACACAGTGGTCTCAGTGCTTCTTCCTCACTCTGTGCTTTCATGAGTGTGAGAGGAAGAAGATCTGTGTGTGTGCGTGTATCAGGGGAGATATGCATGGCAAATAGCAAGCCTCCGGTCCTGAATGAAAGCACCACAGCTTGTGAATTATTACTGTTGTCATTGTTTTTTCATATCAAATTTAAACAGAATCAGCAAGTGTGGTGTACAGATTGTCCTAATCTAATTTCCTCAAGTTTATCAGTGTATTAATATACGTATTCTTTATGTGCTCACCTCCACAGGATTCAAAGACATTCGCCATAGCTACAATCCCCAGTGGTAAGCCTGAAGAAGGCAGAGGTCGTTGTCCTTACGACCCGTACCAGAAGAACACTGCCATAACAGTGGGTAAGAATTCCTCCACTGCCATGAGCATAAAGAGATGGCATAGTTTATCTGGCATGTTTCACACAGCATACCTAAGAGATTATTTAAATGTTGAGCAAGCAAGCTCATTGGATGCATAATCAGCAGAAGCCAATCAGCTTGTGCCGTGTAGTAAATGATGTGATTGCCTGTGCCATCTAGAGTTTCATGACTAAACAGACTTTTGCAGTTTTGCAATAGACTTGTATGATAGTCAGCAAACTGGATTATATTATAAACTATCATCTTATTCTCAGACGTTTTTGGTCCAATAACTAATACCTCTGTTTTGTCAGAATTGAGAAAAGGAAATCATCCAGTCTTTGATAGAACTAAAACAGCAAGGAAATTTAAAGCTGAGTTTCAGCTGCATAACAGTGGTAACTAATGCCTCGTTTTCTGATTATGTCCCCCAAGGGGATCATATAAAAGGAGAAAAGTAAAGGACCAAATACTGAGCCCTGTGGCACTCCATACTTGACTTGTTTGGTCTGACACTGTGTATTAATTAATAAATTATTAAACTTATTTAAAACTCCGGATAATCATTTAATATTTTATGGATGTTGTTAAAGGAAATACTTAAAGGTGCACTGTGTATTATTTAGGAGGATCTGTTGACAGAAATCCAATATTATATTCATAACTATGTTTTCAGTGGTGTATAAATACATTACATAATGAACCGTTATGTTTTATTACCTTAGAGTGTCTACCTTAGAGTGATTACCGTCACTATGTTGTTCTCCGTGCAAAGAAGCTAGCTCAAGTCAGTGAATAAAAGATGAACAAGTAACAATAATATTCTCAATAACATATTGTTTTATTGAATAATTAATTAAACATAATTTCTTCATTTATCTTTGTAAAGAATCCTCATTGCTTAACTGGCCACTCTCTGCTGTCTCAGACGACGGCATCTTTTCCTGTCGACCACTGTAACTTCTGTTGGTTGCGATTTGCAACCTCACCACTAGATGCCGCTAAAATTTACACACTGCACCTTTAAAGTAGCAACCCAGAAAATACTTTATTTTCCATATAGAGCATCAGTTCCCTTATGTTAAAAACAATGTCTGTGTGAAAGTACAACACAACTATTGTAGTTATTGCTGATGCTTCTCCTTCATGTTACTTAAGTGTGTGGTGTGAAATTGGCCTTGCCGTAATGAAGAATAGATTGAACGAGAGAGAGGGGCAGATTTCTCTCAGTGAACACACTGTTAATCCTCTTGCTCTTAAATCCTAGTCCTGATCTACTTATTTTGGGTGGCTGACATGTGACTTCAGACATGAGAATGACCTTAGAATGTTCACTTCACATTTACCTCATCATGAGGCCTACAGCCTGTTTAAAGCCTTGCATGAACCCCAGTTGGCAGACACTCTGTTGTTTGTTGTGTGCATATACAGAATACTGTTAAAAATAAAGTTTATTTACCGTCATCTATAGTTCCATGAAGAACTTTTAACATCCATAACACTAAAGGTTCTTTATAGTACAAAAATGTCCTTCTGATTATCAAAATGTTCTTCACAGTAATAAAAAATCATTCAAGAACTATTCACTGAAAGGTTCATTTTGGAAGCCAAAATTGTTTCTTCTATGGCATCACTATAAAACCACATGCTTAGAACCTTTAACTATGGAAATTGAAGTTTATTTAATTTATGTCTCTCTTGACTTATCTATTTTATCTCTGACTTTTCTATTTGTAAATGTGAGGCTGTTGGTGCTACAACATTTTAAAAGAATGATCTCAAACATTTTAATTTTGCCAAAACTGTATTGAAACTAAAGAAGAGATGTTAGGCAGAATGTCCAAGCAGTTGTTTTCCACACAAGGAAAGTGGAAGAACACCCCTATCCAAAAAGCATCATAAAAGGAGTCCATACAACTTTCCAAAAACACAACTGAGATCTTGTATTTTAAGCTAATAAATTTAGCTTGATGGTAATGACTGAAATTATGAATGCTTAGGTGAGATAAATATGTTTATGTGTATGTGGTATATAATGTGAATGGTACACAATATAATGGTTCTTTATGTTTCAGATGGAGAACTGTACACCGGAACAGTGGCAGACTTCAGGGGAACTCGGCCTGTCATTTCACGCCACTTGAGCGAGGGCAGCCATGTTGATCTGAAACTGGATGATACACTTGGCTGGTTAGAAGGTAAGATAACTTTGTTTTTAATGCTGCCACAAAAGCAAAGAGAGGGAGAGATTTTACTGATTCTGCTTTGCTTCGCTTTATAACCACACTGCTTTCTTTTTTACTACACAATTCCAGATCCTACTTTCATCAGCTCCACGTATGCTCCCAGTGAGGAGAAGGTTTATTTCTTCTTTAGTGAGACTGGAAAAGAGTACGACTTCATTGAGAAGTTTACAGTGTCTCGCATTGCCCAAGTTTGCACAGTAAGTGTTGATTGTTGATGTATTTCTTGTGTATGTGAGCATGTTTATAACATAGCGTTTTAGCTAGCACGTTTACAGATTCATCAAACACATATGAAAGATTAGTTTCATTTGAGGTGGGTTTTATTGAAAATGTCATTCTCAGTAGGTGTTAATCTCTCTTTAGAGTGATGTGGGTGGGCAGCGTACTCTTCAGAAACGCTGGACCACCTTTGCCAAGGCTCAGCTACTATGTCAAGCTGCCCAAGAGCTGCCATACAACGTCCTACAGGACATTGTTAGCCTTCCGCCACCGGAGGGCGCGTCAGAGGACGAAACCCTATTCTATGGGATTTTCAGTTCTCAGTGGTGAGGAAACATGCTTTATTATTCTGAGTTTTTACATTTTTTCCCCTATATTTGAAAGTAGTGAGGATTTATTTTATAATTTGCCATTTTGCTTAAAATACTTACCTCAGTTTTTGTGTTTTTTAATTTTTTTTAGGCGAGTAAACTTGGGTCGCTCAGCCGTGTGTGCGTTCAGCCTCAAAGACATTAAAAATGTGTTTACAGGACATTACAAGGTTCTGAATCGGGACACTTTGAAATGGAGCACACGGGTACAGGAGCAAATGGCAAACCCCGGAGAGGTTAGTGTCATAAGAGTGCCCTGAAAGGCCCCTTTATTTTATTTTTTTAATTTGGTTTACACCGTCCAGAAGTTTAGGGGCAGTAAGAAATCAATGCATGGACGCATTCATTTGAGAAAAAGTGACAGTAACAACATTTATAATGTTACAAAAGATTTATATTTCAAATAAATGCTGTTCTTTTCAACGTTCAATCAAAGAACCCTGAAAAAATGTCCAGTTTCCTCAAAAAGATTCAGCAGCACAGCTGTTTTCACCATTGATAATAATAAGAAATGTTTCTTGAGCAGCAAATCAGCATACTAGAATGGTTTCTGAAGGATCATGTGACACTGAAGACTGGAGTAATGATGCTAAAAATTCAGCTTTGCCATCACAGGAATAAATACAATTTTAAAATATATTCAAATAGAAACAGTTATTTTAAATTGTAATAGTATTTCACAATATTATGTTCTTTACTGTATTTTTCATCAAATAAATGCAGCCTTGGTGAGCATAAGAGACTTCTTTCAAAAACATAAAAAATCTTACTGAGCCCAAACTATATTTTATTTTATTTTACTAACCAAATTCTCTTCATCTGTTTTCTTATGCCCTTAAATCAAACCATTGAAATGTCTGCTGTTTATCTCTGCAGTGTGGCCTCCATAATGCATCAGACAACACTCTGCGCTTTGTTAAGGACAACTTCCTGACTGATAAAAGTGTTGCACCGGTCAATCAGGGACTTACAATGGTGTCACCTGATAAGAGCTACAGCAACATCGCAGCTCAGAGAGTGCGCGGAGCACGCGGCAGAGATTACACTGTGCTTTACTTGCTCACGGGTAAATATTGGTCAATATCAGTGTCACCATCAAAAATCACAATTAGACTGAGAGTGGAGACGTTTTTCTTTCAGTAGTTTAATTGATTGCTTAAAGTGTTGTAAGTATCATAATGCAGTGTTTTTCAAAAAGGATTAAGATAAATAAAAGCTGAAGCAACCTTTAATTTCTGTTCTAAAATTAAAAATTACTAAAACTTAAAGTAAAATTTACTAAAATATAAAAGTAAAAGCTAATTCAAAATATTAATAATTGTTATAACAGTATATAATTTTTTTTTTTAAATGCTGTTTTTGGAGATATTATTCCATATAGAAAAATAATATTCCTAAACACCATAACAATTAATGACAAGAATAAAATGTGCTAGATTTAATGAGAGTAAAAAGAAATAATGACAGTTGTAATATGAGTATTCCTATACTCCTAAAAGATTCAATGCATTGGTTGGATTGTCATATTAGACTGTAGAACAACACATATTTTCCCAGACATCAAAGAAACGCATAGATTTTTTTTATTTATTACTGTTTCTTATAATTGTTTTCCCCTTTCGAGTCATTTTAAAATGATCTTAATATCACCTTAACCGTGTTCCCTGTAGAGTCTGGCTACCTGCACAAAGCTGTAATCTTGGAGAACGGAGCTCACATCATTGAAGAGATCCAAGTGTTTCATCAACCGCAGCTGGTCAAAAACGTCCTGCTTTCAGTCTCTAAGGTACGCATCACTTTCAAGTGTCTTTTATTAGCTTTACTCGGTGAACAATCTGTGCGTGCCTGTATTTAATCTATGTAATCCTCTGACACAATAGAAGTCACTACATGCACAATATCATACTCTTTGAGCCATTAAATCAGATTCCTTGGTTATAACCCCTGTTGTGCTACTGTTATCTTTTAAATATCCGGTGACTGGTGTCCCAGCTGTAAGACACGCATGCTGGGTTATACCCACTGATCTATATAGAATGACATTGAATATATTATATCATATATATATATATATATATATATATATATATATATATATATATATATATATATATATATATATATATATATTATACCCACTGATCTATATAGAATGACATGTCATTATATAGATCAGTGGTTATACCACTCCCGTCACGCTGCTCAGCCAATTAGAGCCCAGTTGCTCATGACAGACTTTATTTTCGGTCCTTAATTCGATATTTAATTCTGAGAATTGTTTGTTAAATAAAAACTGTGTAAAAGTGTTCAATGGATTGTGTCACCGACCCACAAGTCTATGAGTCTGTATGTACTGACCTCAGCAGTCACATTTCATCCGTAATAAATATAGAAGGCAGATAACAGTTCTGTTTAGACATGTGGCATGTGTTTAGTTAGTTACCCTGTTGAAGCGTACATGAGTTAAATACATTTTACAGGGTTCCTTAACACCAACTTTTGAAAAGGTGTTGTTTAAATTTAAAATGTATTCATATATTTAATATTGATTTTATGAAGGAAAGAAAAAGGAAATGTCAAAAGTGTGCATAGTCACAGCTTCATTCTTTTATAGTATTTATTTAATCATGGCACTGCAAATTTACTGAACAGAAATGTATTTTATGGTGCAAGAAAGAGTCTGAAGAATTAAATGTAAATGTTTGTCTTCCCCAGGGTGCAGTGCTGATAGGCTCTTCAGAAGGAGTGGTGTCAGTACCAGTGTCCAACTGTTCTTACTACTGGAGCTGTGCTGAGTGTATTCTAGCCAGAGACCCCTTCTGTGGCTGGGACCCTGTGATGAAAGTCTGCACAGACATGACTAGTCAGGACAGGCTGTAAGTATCATTACAGCCAAGTGTTTTCAAACCTAACAAATACTCCCTAATTAAATATGCAGTTGGTTTAATGCGCTTTTATTGCAGATTTCAGCATACACATTGATTAGGTTACTTCAGCATATCCCTGTCCTTTGTTTTTAATCTCTCCTTTCACTGCTTTTCACAGTGTCCAGGATGTAGATGAGGGTAATGTGTCAGAGCAGTGTAAAAATGTGATCCCCAGGTCACGCTCTGGCCAGCCCCGAACCCCTTCAAGTGAGTACAGTTAATGTATACATCTTCATAATGTTTAGATATCAGTGTATAAATGCTGTTTTTTATTCCAAGAGTCCCAAATTCTATCCTTTTTAATTGTGTACCATTAATTTACTCATAATTGAATCTCAATTTCATTTATTGCAGTTGCAAATGTGGTGCAAATATTCTTGTTTGTCTCATTTTTACTTAGATCTTTGAGTGTGTTCTTTACTATTTATGGCATTTTCCATGAAATTTCTGCATTCAAAAATTAACAATATCATACAACAATGTCAAAATCTTGGCACAATATTGAAATATTTATTTCTTTTAAGGGGAAAAAACATAACCAAAAACGTAATATTTAGCTGTCACACGTTTTACATACAACCCTGTTACCACATGATTTTTCCTCTATTAAGAAAGAAAAAAAATTCATAAACGTGTGACATCCAGGAAGAAAGCTATTTATGAAAGCCTGTCATTTTCTCACAAATTGTAGTATTTCCAGTATTATGTAACTGTTAATAATAACCTAAGTTGTATTATGTAGTAGTATTATGTAACTGTTAATAATAACCTAATAACCTAATTTAGCATAAGATAGTCTTAAATAAATTTGTAACCTTGTAAATACATTTAAATTGAATTGTAATTTTTGTGTTTTTGTAATAGAAATTCTAGAAAATATTCAAAAAAATTATGGTTTTAAACTATTTAGTTATGTACAACATGTAGCTAACAGGGTTGCAAAAATGTGAAGTTAAATATAAAGCAAATCAAAATATACATTTAATTATATTATAGATATTTAATTGTATATTTAATTTGACCTTTTGACATGAAACTTTTTCTGAAGGTTAAGCACCTTCTTTTCAAGCCCTGTTTTGTACTTACTCATGTAAAAGTGCCATACAGAGTACTGGTTTAACTGCATGCCTGTGTTGCCATCGTGGTTTTGTCTGTATGCTGACCCTTGACCCCTGACCTCCTCAGCTGTGTGTCCTCCAGGTGAAGTGGTGTCCGTGTCTCTAAACGAGGTAGTGCACCTGCAGTGCCCGGAAGCGTCACACCTCGCCAAACGCCACTGGGAGCGTCTTAACAGCCAACTCTCGCCCAAAATCTACATTCAGCCAGACAACGGCAGCCTCAGCTTTGTGGCGACCCCGTCCACCCTGGGACACTACCTGTGTCAGGCTGTGGAGAACGGCTACACCCAAACGCTGATCGTCTACCATGTTAAACAGAAGAGCAACCCCACCATCCTAGCAGCTTCCCCGAGCCGCCCGCAGAGCACCCCGACTGCCGAAACGGGAAATAAAACCCCCATTTCCACTCCCAGGTGGATGACACCCAAGCAGACGGAGCCGAGGCCTAAACCAGAAGATGTGGATCCTACTGTCACACAGAAAGATTCGCTGGCGATCACGACGCGCAAAAGTAGAAATTTCACCCGCTTGTCTGGGACGAACGAGGAAAACTCACAAATGATTGAGCCTAGCGGAAACTTCCAGCAAGTGAAGACACCGACCTACTTGCAGGAGCTAGTGGTGGTGTCTGTTCTGTTAGCTCTGTGCATCAGTCTCTTGCTAACCATCGCGGTTAACAGGTTCAGGTATCTTTGTCACAGCAGGACGGACCCACTGACTCCTTCTCACAGGGACGCCGAAAAGGGAGGAAGTGCGACGCCCCAGGAGAGAGAGTCTCTCAGAGGGCATTCGCCACGTTTGGAAAAGCGGAACGGACAAGCTCCTAACGGACAGTCCCACAATGGTCAGGCACATAACGGCAAATCTCCCATCACGCTGAGCAACAGTATGCTGAACGCCTCTAACGGTCACCTACCCAACACACCCATCTGAGGGCGGATGCTGTGATGGTACCCTCTCACTGTAAACCTCTTTTCTGAGCCAAACTGGGCTTCTGCTGTATCAAGCCCTTTCCCTGAACCACTTGTGCAAGATCAACTGGTAAAAAAAAAAAAAAAAAAAAAAAAAAGAAATGGCACATTGGACCTTTTACAAACTTTTTGAAACTGTATGACTCGAAGATCTTGAACTCTAGGTACTAGTGCATTTTCAGTTTGTTAATATTTAAGCTGTAATTTATGTGACGACTGTTTGTTTCAGTCTAAAGTGTATCAGATTTTATGCCTCTCTTAAATCACTTTCAGGCAAACATAAGTGAAATATATAGATGGACGGTTTAAGATTTCCATTGATCTCTTCAACCTTTTTAATTGATATTAGAAAGTTAATTCAGCTCAGTTTAAAAAAATCTTATAATAAAAATTTGAATGGACCTTAAATGTTTTAATTACTAACATTTCCTAAGAGAGGCTTAGAAATTTTACATTCAAAAACAACTTTTTGAACTTCCATATTTTCCATTTGCATAAAATATTCAGTTTACTCTGTCTACCTTGTTCTATATCGCACATCTTTTTTAGTCTTTGCCTTTTGTTCCTTATTCTTCTCTGATTTCACATTTTAAATGTCAAGACGAGGTATGTTTTCTTTTTTTCATTTTTATAGTCTTAAAGGGACCCCCAAAAAAGAAATGTATGTCATCATTTATTCATCCTCCTCTCTTTCCAAACCTGTATGACTTAATTCCTTCTGTGGAACACAAAAGAAGTTACTTTGAAGAATGTTGAGAACCAACGAGTTTTACTTCCCATTGACTTTCACTTATATATAATGGAAGTCAATGGGAACCAAAACTGTTTGGCAACCAAAATTCTTCAAAATATCTTTAAAGCTCCACAGAACAAAGAAAGTCAAAAAGGTTGAAACAACACGAGGGTATGTAAATGCTGACAGAATTTTCATTTTTGGATGGACTATACCTTTAACTTTGCACCAATGCAAAAATGAAGCTTTCAAAGATGCTTTTCAAGTGTTTTATTTTTAAGTGTTTTGTGTAACGCATAAAAAAGTTGTGCTGATTGGTCATGTGTAAGTACGGGTAGTTGTATATCTATCATTTATATTTCAACATAAGAATAACTCAATGTAAAAAATAATACTCAAAAGTGTTATGTCAGTACCTCGTTCATTATTGACCACTTCACCATAATCTAATGGCAATTCACAGTAACTGCTCAACACTGGAACTACGCACATTTTGTTACATTTTCAGCATCAGAGCATAGTTGAGGTAAACTGAATTCTTTACAAATTGTAGACAAAGAAACCTGATTTCGGTCTTGTCTTATGTAAGAAGGTGTTTTTTTTTTTTTGTTTGTTTTTTTTAATTGGTAGTTGCTGTGTTTTGCCTTTGCACATCAGTATATTGGGCCTGAATGCTACTTCTAGGTGGGAGTGACCTAAACCAATCTTTTGTTTGTTGTTTTCTTTCCCAGCCTGTGATTTGTCACTGTACGGTACGAATTTGAAGTCTTCATTCTGGGGAAATCCCTTGTAAATTGTGATATTGCCAAATCTGTGTTTTATAATCAGAGAATGGAGAACATGTTCTTTCTTGTAGTTCAATGAACAGTTTCATTTTCTGTTTGTCTTTAGCTGGATAACTGAGTCCCGATCGAACTCCAATATGTGAAGTCACAAGGACTAGATGCATTCCCCTGCATGCCACTGTTATTGAAAGATTCTGTTTATTTTTTTATAGCCTCCAAAAGCAGGCTGTTTTGAAAATAAAAGATATTGATTTAAAGTGTTTACTAGAACTTTCCTTAAAAAATGCTTTTATTGCCACTAGGTGGCATCAGAAGACAAAAAGTGAAAATCTATAGACCATTATGAACTTTCAAGTGCTCTTCAACTGGTGATGTTTCAGGGCACTTTCCATATTTCTAATGTAAATGTCACATTTATTTATCTAGCACTTTTTACAGAAATAACAGGAAAATGCAACAAAGTTTGTTTCCAGAAGAAAATAGTGTCAGTCCAGCTTAAGTTCAGTGATGTTTCATTTTGTTGTAAAAAAAGTTATTAATTTAGTTCATATATATATATATATGTAGCCGCTCTGGAGAAAACCGTGATGTCATCGTCCTGCTCAGTTCAGGTCTCATATAATGGTATCAATGCAGGCAGATCAATATTATTGTTGAATATTAAATTAAATGTTACATTTATTGTCTCCAACTAAGCAAGCCAAAAGCCAATGGCAACAAATGTGGAAAAGGCGACAGTGGCAAGGACCCAAAACTCCATTAGGTGGCAGGATGGAAAAAAAAATCTTGGGAGAACCCAGGCTTAGTCGGGGGGCCAGTTCTCCTCTGGCCAACGAACGAAAAGTGTATGATTATGATTCAGGCAGCATTATAGGCCAGAAGTCATATTGGATTGGAAAAATCTGAATATTATCATGTTCCATCTGGTTTAAGATCGGAGTCATCACGGCGGTATGGAGACTGGTTTGTTGAGGATCAGTGCCGATGAGGCTTTCACAGGAGAGAGTCTAGTTGACACAACCTCTGCTGACACTTCAGGGATGCGTTGTGGAAGTGTCTAGGTGCAGGTCCACCATCTGATCTGGATACGGCCCGGATCCAGCTGATTACAGTAAACCTCGGAATAAACAGAAGGACTAACATTAGCGTAGATGCCATTCTTCTTATGATGTAACGAGTAGGGTAGACATTTGCAACAGGGGACAGTTGCAACATGTCATTTTTCTCCAATCAGAAACAAGCTAGAGTGATGACACTCATACTGCACATACACAGTTGCATGTTTAATAAAAGTTTGTTGCATTACAAATTGTTCAATTATTCCTGTGTGACACTGAAATATGGAGAGATTGAATAGCATCTGTACCACCTGCACACTGAATCTAGGCCTATATTCTACACATAAACAAAACTCAATAACTGTTATTTGAGAAATATGACTAAATAAATAAATAATAGGCTACAATAATGTTATTGTATAAATAAATAATACTATAATATTATAGTAGGCCTAACAGTTCATATTTTCAGAATTCTATGCTCATTGAGACATAAAGCTAAAGTTAATTAATGAAATTTAAGGTATTTTTAACAGTCCCTGGGTTGTGTTGCAACTGTCCCCTGGGTTGGGGTCAGTTGCAACATCTGGCTTCTTCCATTCAAATAAATACTGTGAACGATATGTCAAATGTAATCATCTTTAAATGGTATGGGTAATTAGCAGACAGATGCAAGTTTAATATATACAAATTTGGTTGGTCTAGTCCAAATAGTCTCTGAGTAACTGAGAGAAGTCTACCCCATCGGGTGTTATAGGAAGTGTTCCCGGTTCCAGCTGACCTAATTTATGTAGCCTAATAATCATTTAACTGATATGAATAATAGGAATGTATAATTTTCTATGTGTATGCCAGGTTAAAGAGATGTGTTTTTAGTCTAGATTTAAACTGACAGAGTGCGTCTGCTTCCCGGACAATGTTAGGAAGACTGTTCCAGAGTTTAGGTGGTAAATAGGAAAAGGATCTACCGCCAGCAGTCGATTTTGATATTCTAGGTATTATCAACAGGCCAGAATTTTGAGATCGCAATAGATGTGATGGAGTATAATGCGTTAAGAGCTCGCTCAAGCAGGGGAGAGTGGGGTGAGTTGTGCCAGTTTTTACTCAAAGTGACTTTAAAGTGAGGCCATGGCAGTAATGCCTTCAACTTAAGGATGTACATATATTTCAGGATGTGGTGCGCATCCCTGAGAACAATAACTTTGGATCTGAAATAAATTGTTTCAGAAATATAGCTCTTGGGAAAAAAAGTGGTCTCATGGCACAACTTGCCCCTGGTGCGGGGGAAGTTGTGCCTTTGGGGGAATACATTGGGGGTAAATTGTGCCAGTGATTTCTGAAGTAAAACAGAACATTTTAATGTTATGAACCATACTGCTATATGAAATCAAGATAAATTCAATACAAAATTACTAATTTAAGGTTTATTTAGATATTGTCACCCTGGAATACCATAGCATGCGTTTTTCTATGGTCAATTGCATAGGGATTTTGTATTGAACATAACTCTGGATCACAGTGTCATAGAGACAAGGGGGCGGGCTCATTTTACTCAGACGACCAATAAGTCTCTCAGGATCATTGTGAAGCTACCAAGCTACGCCCTAGCAACCATTTAGAGCACCATAGCAACACAATATATATTTGTGAATCATTTCAGGCAAAAAGGCTTTGGCAATAGATGCCTGTTGACATAGCGCTGTCTGTCAGTTATGTAACATATAATAATAAAGTGACTAGGCTAATTTCTAAACATCCTATTGTGACATAGGCCACTTAAAAATGGAATAAAACTTCTCTTTAATAACATAGTGCAAACTCAAAACTGAAATCAGTGTTAGCTAAATTAAACAAATAGCAGGCAGGCCTAAGTCAAACAATGATGAGGCATGCCCATCTCCTCACTTCTCAAGATTATCCCCTGTGAGAATGTAGGTCTAGGTGGTCTGGATCTGGCACAACTTAACCCAGGCCCTTTGGCACAAATCACCCCGGACCCACAAGTTTGAAAAACTAGCATGATCCAGCAGTTAAGAGCTAACATCATGCTAACTGTATAGACTCATTGTATAGCCTACTAAAGCACTAAAACATGTGTGAAATGTTTTCAAACTTGTCTATAATTGTTCAGACACTACAATCAAAAAACCATAGAAATGTTTACTTTGAAAGGGAAAAAACAGTTTTTTGCACTAAAATATGCTTAACTCTCATGCCATGTGTCTCTCTTCTTTGGAGGACGAGTAAAAGTGATTGCTTTTCAAAATTATGTGGTCACATGACCAATTTCTTCTATGGTTTTCCAGAAACAAGGGTGGAACTACTTCCCCCCTGGCACAAATCACAAATCACCCCACTCTCCCCTACTGGGGAGCCAAACTATTTAGTGCTTTATAAGTAATCAGCAATATTTAAAATGTATACGATGTTTAATAGGGAGCCAATGCAGTGTTGACAGAACTGGGCTAATATGATAATACTTCCTGGTTCTAGTAACTCTAGCTGCTGAGTTTTGGACCAGCTGTAGTTTGTTTATCATGCGAGAAGGGCAACCACCCATTACAATAATCTAGCCTTGAGGTCATGAACTAACTGTTCCGCATTTTTCATTGAAAGCATATGTCGTAATTTAGATATATTTTTAAGATGGAAGAATGCAGTTTTACAGATAGAAACGTGGCTTTCAAATGAAAGATTTGCCAACGACGAAGATTTGACAGAGCAGTTGTTACAGTAGGCTATTCTAGGTTATATTAGTAGAGGTTTTTGGTCCAATCATTAGAAACTCAGTTTTTTTTTTCAGAATTAATTAGGAAATTACTAGTCATCCAAATTTTTATATCAGCTATGCATTCCGTCAATTTCTTGAATTGGCAAGTTTTGTCGGGCGCGAAGAGATAGAGCTGAGAATCATCGTATCATGTAGCCTACAGAGTGAACAGTAACGGTCCTAGTACCTTGTGGTACTCCATACTGAACTTGTGATCGGTAAGACATCTCTTCATTTACTGCTACAAACTGATAACGGTCAGATAAGTATGATTTAAACCATGCTAATGCAATTCCACTAATGCTAACATAATTTGCTAAAAAATGTTCGAGTCTTTTCAAAAGAATGTTGTGGTCAATGGTATTAAATGCAGGCAGCACTAAGATCGAGTAACACTAATAGAGATACAACCATGTGATGATAAGAGCAAATCATTTGTAACTCTAATGGGAGCTGTCTCGGTCTAATTCAGCTCGGAAATCCTGACTGGAAATCCTCGCAGATTTAATTTCTTTCTAAAAAGGAACATAGTTGACACTGTCAAATGCACTAACTGATTTTTAAAGAATTTAACATAATTGAAAAACAGATTTTTTTTTTTTCAGTAGAAAAAATGCCTAAACTTTGACAAAAAGTAACTTTTATTGTTATAATTGTAATTTCATATTATGTATGAATAGGCTACAACTGAACTTGTGAAAAGATGTCTTTCAGTTAGTCAAATAGCAAATAGTGGAGCTCTGCAACCATCTACTGGTTAAAGTGATAATTTGTTACTTTTAAAACTGCATTTTCCAAAAGATGGGCAAAAATCGTACACTAAACAATGTCAAATGTAACGGGTTATTACTTATAAATTTGGACTTCACTTTATGAACCAATTAGGAGATCAGAAGATTGTTATGTTCGACTACGGAGATGGAGAGTTATTGCTGAGGGATGACAGGACACCACAGTTAAGGTAAGTATATAACTTTTATAAATGTTTGTTTGAACACACAGGCCTTTCCCCTTTTAAAGTAAACACAATAAAATAAAATAAATAAACAATTAGAAGTGAATTACTTAAATTCAATGAAAAGAAATAGAATAAGTCACTGAACAAATCACTGTCAGTTTTACACTAGAAATACATTAATAATGTACCCAACAGCAAATTGACAAAACCTGTTCAGACTCAACCACAATTTTGAAATATCACGCTCACGTCGACGATAGGTTCAATTTCCAAATACTCAATCACTGATATCAGTCTTTTCTATTAGATATCTCAGTTCTCAGTCCCGTATGGAGAAGGAAAAAAAACAGTCTCTGTGCAGGAAAAGTTTTACCTTGAGCAGGGAAAACAAAATATGAAATCAAGATACTCTCTTGGTCCTTTAAGATGAATTTTCTTCTTTTTCGTCCAGTATCCGATTAGGTTGGCTCGCCATCCATGAGAATCAACTCCACTCAGAAAAAAAAACCTGACCTGTTCAAAAGGCCAGAAATGCACCACCGCATTTAGTCAACAATGGCATCACATAAGGTAAGTATCTCATCATCAGAGTAAATTAACATTTAACCATACAAATAAAAGTAATCAGTGTTTTACAATATTGTACCTTTTACAATATTACATTGCTAATAAACATTTCTCTTTTCAGGCACGCGCACGAGACATGCACGTGAAGCAATTTGACTCCAAGTGAAAATGACTGAACTCACTCAGCACAATGAAATTGTACAATAAATAAAAATACTCCAAAAATACAACATAAATCTTATGAACATAACAAATGAAATAAACTTCTGTTTTTCTCATAAAAGTAGTGTTGTGTTTCTTATTTAAACATTAAATTCAGCATACACACATAAATGAACTCACCACATCCAGATATTCACTTTCCAGCAATACGACGATGTAATTAACCCATCGATCGTCACAGGAGTAAAACAACTACAGAATCCACTCAATATCTTCCTCTTTTAACAATCCTGAAGAGATGTAAAGACTATTTTTATAGTTTTACTCAATTATTTCTCAATTTTCTTTATGACTAAACTAGACGAATTTCTCTCAGACTTCTCCACTCTCCGGTCTCGCGCATCTGCTCAGTGGGCGGATCACATCAACAGTATTCTGATTGGCTGAACCAATAACCCTAAATATTACAAATTATTTTTCCCACATAATTTATTCAACGAAAAGGGTTTGTTGACATCACCAATCTTTAATTATTTACGTTTTTGTGAACCCCATTCATTTACAAAAATATATTTTATAATACTGAATTAGTCTGGGTTACACAAATTATCCATGTTATCCCCATGAATGAAAGTTAGAAATGTGGGTCAAAAAGACCCCGAACAGCGTACAAGGGTTAAGACAAATGGATTTGTTGTTTGTTGTGTTTTCATATTCAAGAGATTATAAGATAGATGCAGCTTTTTTGAGTTCGCATCAAATGTTCTTCGACTTTTATACATAATAAATTTGTTTATGAATAAAGATTGATCTGTTGAAAGCAGTTATTTTGAGATAGATGCCAAGTTCTCCTCCTATTCATATTTGACATTGAGGGGGTGCTTATAACATATTTGCCCACCGGCAACTAGTTGCCGCACATTCAAATACGATTTTCAAGGAGGAAAAAACAAAAACCTGGGGAAAATAAATGCAGAACATGTTCACATATGATACAATTTACACGACTTTATGCATGAAACCATTCATGGGTTAAATAACTAAATTAAATGAACGAAACTTTGATTTGAAAAAAGAAAAGAAAAAAAAGAAATAATACAGCACTGTATTGGTCAGAAAAAAACAATGTAACAAACCCCTGTTCTATGTGTCGCGTGTAGATGCGAGTGAGTTATCTGGAAGTTGCCATAGCGCCGCATCACTTTGAGTCAGTCTCCATACCAATGCAGAGCACCAGCCTCCTCCTCACTGCGGTACTGCACGTAAGCCGCATGCTTCACACCCATACAATTAACTAGTTGTTTCCCTTCAACCACGTCGCGGATGGAATAACTGAATGCTGCATTTTCGCCTTTAAAGAGAAAACTTACCACAAAGCAACGCGTTTTACTTGAGCTGCAGAGGTAAGTGACATCACGCATGTAGCCTATTTGAAGGAATCTCGATTTGGGACAGGACGTAGGCTATAGGCGACATGCGTGCGGCCCCACCTATGACAGCGCTGGAGGTTACACACGTTTAGGATTTGGAAACCAGAATAAAGCACTGGTGAGTCGCATTGAGTCTGCCGCTCGGTTTGGCGTTATTCAGAGCGCAGGTATTAAGCTCGTTATAAAACTGCATGTTCTGTCATAGTGCGGGGCACTGCGGATGAGGAGAGTGATGAAGCTGCACGTTTTGCCCTATGTCTATTTTTGGCTGCTCTTAGCCTCCGAGGCCAAGAAACCACTTAAAATTTAATACATCATCACTTGAAAATGGGGAATACGATGCTTAGCTGAAGGTTAGATACATTCAAATCACACTTTTGCACTACAAAAATATGTAAAGATGTGCTTGAATGTGGACTTAGTATAGTAGTATATTCTTATTAATATGTAGGCCTAGTCTATATATAATTTTAAGTGTCATTAATGTAAAATACTAAAATTATTGTAGTCTATTAATTTTTATTTTGATAATAATTAAATAGCTATTGACAAAGGAGATTACCAGTAAAATAGATTAATCTGAAAGACAAAATTATTCTATGACTTCTATGCAGGCATATTAATATTTACATTTAACTGCCCATATTTTAACTGAAGATATTTCACAATAGCAACACTATGAATGCAAATCAAATGATTTCACTTCACTACCTGTTGGTTTTAATGAAAGCAAAGGTGCCTGAATTGTACATCTAATTTATGGAAATGCTGAATAATAACCCCAATTAATTAATTATTAAATTAAAAAATGTCATCTTGCCCCATGGTGGCATCTTATACCCAAGGGCGTAGATTTGGTTTGAACATTGGGGGGGTTGAAGTTTGGGTATGCCTCCTGATATTGTGATCATGGTATAAATATTGGGGGGGTTGTAATGCATATATTTAAATATTGGTGGGGTTATCTCCACCCCCCCCCCCCCACACACACACACACACACACACACACACACACACACACACACACACACAAACGCCCCTGCTTATACCTCAAATCCTCTCCTGTATGATGGGGTTAATGGAAGAACCACTATCCGTAGAGTTTTCGTATAGGAACTTGTGGGTTCAATCTTGTCCCTCTTGTCCCAATCTTGTGAGGCTTTTTGAAAAGGGTGTCTAGATGCTCTCCACAGTTATGAGGGTTCAGAAGGTGTATATTGTTTGGGGTTTTGCGCAAAATACTGTCTCCATGTCGGATTAGTTTCTTTTCTCTCACGGATCGTTTCGGATGTTTAGTATAAATAGAATCATCTTGTCTTGTGTTGCATCTCAAATGCTCATATGTGACCCTGGACCACAAAAACAGTCACATGGGTAAATTTTTTTAAATTTAGATGTATTCAGGATCTAGGATAGGATAGGACTAGGATAATATTTGGCCGACTATTTGAAAATCTAGAATCCGAGGGTTTAAAAAAATCGGAACATTGAGAAAATCGCCTTTAAAGTTGTCCATTTATGTTTGCGCTTGTGCTGCATTCACTCACAAAAATAAATGTTTTATATATTTACGGTTGGAAATTTACAAAATATATTCATGGAACAAGATCTTTACTTAATATCCTAATGATTTTTGGCATAAAAGAAAAATCGATAATTTTGACCCATACAATGTATTGTTGGCTATTGCCACTAATATACCCGTGCGACTTGTGACTGGTTTTGTGATTCAGGGTCACAAATGGTGTCTCTACAAACTGTCAAGAACTAGTCAACCATTTTAATGCAATAGATTGAAGCTTATTTTGCTCAAGTAAAGTCAAAGTGTTTTCATAATGGAATAATGGCAAAGTACATTACAGTAAAAAGTATATAATTCTATAAACCAAAGCCTATTAAGCCTGATAGTTTAAGAATAGTCCATTGAAATTGGTCTAATCTGATTATTGTGTTCCTCTGGTGGATCTTGGGGCCTGAGAAAAAGATATGATTTCAGGCATAAATGGCACCATGAGCATGACCTGTTTAAGGGTAAATGCTCAGTCATCCATATTTGTTTCCAGCTCACCCCTTTTCATTCTGTCCTGCGCTGCCTTCATCTGTCTTCGTTCTCATCTCTGTCTGTTTCCCTATTCACTTTAGGTTCCTCCTTCATCTAAATCAAGAGATCTCAAAGTGTATTTCTTGATCTTAGCATAGCCACATCTCAAACTGCCTGACATCAGCATGGGCATGGAGAGTCAGGGTCCCACTCGCCCTGTAGGAAATCTGACGCCAAACCAGGTCAAGGCATTTCAGAATGTGGAGCCGAAGGCGCTGGGGGTGAGTTTTGCAAACAAATCTGATATTGAATGCAGGAAAAAGTGCACAGGAGTATCTTTATATACCAGTTGTTTCACATGAGCCTCTTTGTTGCATATTTTTTACAATATGAAAAACTGAATTAAATCTAATTGCCTTTTTGGAAACATACCAAGTTTATCTTGTTGTGTTGTTTCAGTCCATTCAGATCATTATTGGTGTCTTGTGCTTGTGTCTGAGCATCACCATTCTTCAGCTCTATGAAGAGGTCCACTTCTCTCCTGATGTCATCGTTGTGGTAGTGATTGTTGCTCAGGTAAGCTGAATGTACTAATGTTTATTTCATTTTGTTTTAACTGGGTTTAATATTTAATCTATTATTGAATCAAATTGTTGCTATAGTAGCAAACAATCATTTTTTAATCTGTTGTTATCAGTTGCTTGTGTCTGGATCCATTTTAATCCACACTGGAAGGTTTCCAACTCTGTTTTGGGTGAGTACAAATTAAAAGGATTGCAGAACCAATGAAAATACCTACATATTTACCCACCCACCCTGAACCGACCAGACAAATGTTTGTTCCCCCTCTCAATTATTTTAATGCTCATACACAAATGATTATTAGTTTTGCACCAAAATAAATAATTTGGAATGTTTTGAGCAGATAGTGAATGCTAATGTTTAAAATAGAAATAGAAATTGTGCCTGTTTAGGACAGTGTTGCCAAGTCCGGGGTTTTCCTGTGGAATTGAGCTACTTTTACACTGTTGCCGCTTGTTGAATCGCTTCCCCAGGAACTCCGTTTACAGTGGGACCCCCCAGACATTCCAATTTATATTTTTTGGCTGTGATTGGGCGGGTTTGGGAAAAGCAATTGGGCATGTTTTGTTATGCAAACCTGGCAACCCCGGTTTAGGATTTTGTTGTTTTGGTGTTTTTTATTTATATCTTTTGGAGCAGATAGTAAAGGAATCATAGCCATCATACATATGAACTTCTTCAAAGATTTCAAGCTAAGCTACAAAAAAGAAGAAGCTCGAATACAAGCAAGTTTTGATCTGTTTATTTATTTTTGGTCCATAATTCCCATACTTCCATTAATAGTTTGATTTGATGACTTTTCAAATGTGGAAAATAATCATAATAAAGAAAGTAGGTATATGTCCAAACTTTTGACTGGCATTATATTGCAGTCTTTTCTCAGTACTAATGTTTTGACGAATCACGGTGAGTTATAGCTGTACAGTAACTTCTGTCCCATCGTGTGAAGGTGAAAGCCACACTGGTTGCTCACCTGGTCAGTGCAGCGTTTTCCACTGCTGTTCTTGGGCTGCTGTCCCGTCACCTGCCTTACCGTCAGGACACTTACCACTGTGAGCACTGCAGGAGACTGGAGTTCTATGCTGTGGTGAGCTCCCAGATCTGCTACTCTGTCACTGCACTGTTGAGCAGCTTGCATTATTGGAAGATGGGTTTGTGTATTTTTGCTCATATACATAGACCTGCAGATATAGATCTCTGGATGCATACATTACATTAATGATGAATGCATGTGGGTGTGTTTTGGGTGCAGTGGGATGGATGAAACACTGTAAAGTGGGTATGATGTGATGAACTGGCCACATCAACTTTCTTGTTACAGTTTTTTCTTAAAGAAATTTCCTTGATGCCTTTTCAAAGGACTGTACCGAAGTGCAAAACATAGCATCTTCAAAACTTTCAATAAAAAGCATAATGATGTTCTGTCTGTCAAAAGGCCAAGTGGTTCAGATGAATGTGCAGTGCAGTGGAGTTAAAGAACTGTTTGTCTTTTTGAACATAAAATAAGAAAATAAAAGAAAATTGGAAGCTGAAGTTTTAGTATGATTTTTGTTTGCTTAAACCTTCATTTAAAATGATACGTATGTGATTAAATCTTCTGTTAAATCAGTGTGATTATTTTGTTTAACCATATGGTTAAATACAGGCTTGATGAAGTGAAGGATTATGTTGTTGAAATTAATATAGAGTTTCTGAATGAAATAGAAAGTGAAAAAAGACAGGTAATGTTGTTATTTGGGGTAGTGACTTATAATTTGATGTGAGTTTACACAATATACTTTATTAAATTGCTTTGAATAGGAAAGCAATTTAAGCAGTTTGCTTGGATTATTATTTTTTTTTTTTTTTTGGTAGAATATTAAGTGGTTTATCAATTGTTGAGAAATATAAATTGCTGACATAAGATGTAACAAAATATGTTAACATCACTCCTATTCATTTGTTCTGCTTTGTAATTTAGATTTTGTCTTATATATTTATAACATAATAGAGTAATGGATATTGATCCTTTGCACTTGGTACAGACTTTGTCTGATGCTGGAGAAATGAATAAAAACAGTGCCCTTTCAAGGTATTTGGACTATAACACGAAACTCTTATTTTTTACACACACACACACAAAAAGGTATTAGAATATGGAAAAATGTTTGTGTTTTTTGTGTGTTTTATTTATTTTATTTTATTTTAAAATTTTTTGGGGGGGGGGGGGGGGGGGGGGTTATACTGTACATTTGACTTTGAGGCTGCTCATGTTTATAGTCTATGTTTATAGTAAAGTCCAGCAATGTCCAGCCACCTTACAATGGCTGGACATTGTAAACATACTATGTGTAATACCTGAAAAGAAGTGAATAGTTTTTCAAAAGAAACATCTTTTTAGCTGTCCAATTAAGTGGTTTATGGGATTTGTCCCAATCTCAGAAGTCCAAAACCTTTCTGAGGGCACTGTAATTTGTCAAGGAAGCCAAAAAACTGTAACAGTTTTTCTAAATTGACCAATTGGGTGTGCTTGCAGCAACATTTTGTACATGAATAATAGCTTTATAGCTATATTTTTAAAGTGAGCCAGGTCAAAATTCAACATGATTATGTTTTTTGTGTCTGCTTTTCCAAAGCAACAACATTGTTACAAGAAGTGCACTTATACTGTCGAGAGACATTGTAAAGTAAGTAATTCTTACCTTTATGTTTTTCTTTGTGTACATGAATGTGCTTAAATATTTTCTGATAATGCGAGAGAGAGAAAAAAACAGGTACATTTAAAAAAAAAAAAAAAAAGTTGTTGTTGTTGTTTTTAAGGTGACAAACATTTTGCAGAAATTCGAGCACAAAACATATATTGTTAATTCAGTACATTTAGCCACCAATGTGACAGCCACTCTAACATTAGCCCAAAATGCCTGAATTCACCCTTTAAGGATCTGCTTGTTTTTCATTATCATTATCAAAAAATGATCAGTAGCTTTGTGTATACTTGTGTTAGGAGAGTGAATGCATGCGGAAGCAGGGTGTGGGTCATTTTGAAGATAGTCTTGTCAGTTTTGCACTTTGGGCCAGTTGTCTGAAAATGCTTCAGAATGAAAGATACCTTCAATTATTTGCAGATGTGCAATGAAAACTCAAATGGTCACCCTTGCTAATCTTCTGTCCGTTTTTGTTTTTTTTGTCTTTACAACAATACCTGCCTTTCTAGTGTGCTTGTCTGCATGTTTTTAAGAGATGATCTCTTTGGCAACTTCCAAACATGTGGACAAGCACATCAGTTTTGATAGCTGTTGTAACTATTTTGCCTTTTTAGGTAAATTGACAGATGTTATAACCACTGTCTTGTTTTTCTGTCTCTTTTGGGTGCTGTCAGCTCTTGATTGATGGCTTCTTGGCCACCTTGGTTCTGTTTCTTGTGGTGGAGTTGGTGATCTGCATTGTAACCATTTTGTATGGACTCAGTGCTCTTGCTAAAGCTGGTGTGAAGGTCAGTTAAACATAAGCACAATAATAGGATTAGAGAGAGTATGTGGTGACTTTGGAGATTTTGGTGTGTTTAAAGGGTTAGTTCACCCAAAAATGTAAATTCTGTCATCATTTACTCACCCTCATGTTGATCCAACCCCCCCTTGCTTTAGAACAAAAATGAAGATATTTTAATGAAATCTGAGAGATTTCTGTCTTTCCAAAACTTTGATTCTTCAGAGCGTTCATTAAGAGAAAGTAAAGAGAAATCCATATGAAATGAGCAGTTCTTCTGAAGAGACATGGTCACTGTATATGATGAACAGATTTAATTTAGGCTTTTTATTTATAAACATTGATCAGCTAATACTCAAATTTGGTAAACGGAAGTTCAAATATAAATAACCAATGAGATTCATTCTTCCATGTCACGCCAGTATGATTGAGGTTTCGCAAGAACCAATGAGGTTTGTTCTCAAGCATCAAGCAAGTACATGTTGAGCTTCCGTTTACCACATTTGAGTGCTCTGTATATTCGCTGATCAATGTTTAAGTTAACAAAAGCCTAAATTAGAGTTTTTGGTGAATAGTCTTTCAGTGGGAGGGACAGGAATCTCTCAGATTTCATTAAAAGTATCCATTTTTGTTTCGAAGATGAACAAAAATCGTATTGGTTTGGAACAATATGAGAGTGAGTAATTTTTGTGTGAACTACCCATTTAATGCAAATAGAATGGTAAATTTGGTAGACTTCTGGTATAAATGTGATTTGCAATGTGCTCTTCAAAATTGTCTGGGCAAATCCTTTCCGCGATAAACTAATATGCATTGATGAACTCTGTGTTTTCCACAGTTTCCTGGTTTTAGACAGCGTGCAGCTCCATCTCAGCCAGAGGCGGTCACCCCTAGCCAACCTCAGGTACACCAAGTTCACCTACATTGAGATTTCATTTAGGATTATACCTTCATTGGGTTCCAAATGAACCTAATGTGAAACTAAAGCTTTAAAGGCATGTTCACATCAACAAAGATAACTATAATGACAACTATAAAGTTTTAGTAATTGTTCTTTGACAATAGGGAAGTCCAAACAACTATAACTATAAGGATACAGAGGAATGATATCCTTTGAAACACTGACAGCCAATCAGAATCCACTCGACTTTAAAGAGCTCAAGCATTTAAAGTGGCAGACGACTTAACTGCAGAGTGTGCTTATAATAAACAGAATGTTATTGTCCATTAGTGTGGATGCTAGTATACTTATCATTATTACTATCATGACAACTCTTGGAAGAGTCATGGTAATTGAAATGACAATGATAATGTACTTGGTCTTGTTGCTGCTATTGCTGCTGCACAAATAGCATATGAAATTTCTTGTAGCAGATCTATACAGGTGGAGCTGGGAAAGGTAAAGCACGCTGCAAACTGCTACAGCAAACATTGACCAACTATTTAAATGTTGAGCAGCAAGCTCATTGGCTATATGCAACAGCTTGTGCCGTGTAGTTAACGTTGCAATTGTCGGCAGGTTTTGTTAAGGACCCATCAGTATGCGCCATCTAGAGTTTCATGACAGAACTTCATATAATCATTTTTATAGTAATCGTTCTTGGTGTGAAGGGGCCTTACTCCTTTTTTAGTTCTAGACTGTCAACCAATCAAACTTCTGTTTCTTCCCAATTCCATTCAAACCTTATAGGTGGAGGTGTTTGTCTCAGAGGTGGAGCCAATGCCAGAGCGCGTGCCTGAACCTCAATCTGAGCCAATAGAAGAAATCCCCAGCCCTCCCACTGAACCTCAAGTGGCCCCCATGGACTCTTTAACAGACGTTTGACACTTCATGCTCATGTGATCTGTATGTATAGTGTAGGGGCTTTGGTGATCAGTGAGGTTTTAGCAGCAAGGGTTTTTATATTTTAGTGGTATATGAAATCGACATGATAGGGCTTTCCAATATGTCATTATGCTTAAAGGGATGGTTCAGCCAAAAATGAAAAATCTTCATCATTCCAAACCTTTAACACTTTCTTCCAATGAAAGTGGATTAGCATATTAAGTCATATAATAGCCTAGTTTTGAGAGAGTACTTTGTGAATCATTATTCATTAAAAATCTTGCTTGACTTCTGTGGTCACCGTTCATGTTAATTGTTTGTGAAAGTGTAACATTCTATTATTTGGTCATTTTGCATTCTACAGAAGAGAGAAGTTCTGGGTTTCAAAACACATGACGGTGAATGTTCATTTTGGGGTGAACTATCGCTTTAACATTGCATTACCTGCTCTAAAAAGTCTGTCAGCCGATTTCGTACGTGTTTTACGAGATGGCTGATTCGTATGAATTCGTACGATTTGTCTAAACCCCAGTGACGGTTTAGGGCATAGACTGTAAAAATAGGTTTAGGGGCGGGTTAAGGGGTAGGTCATTCATGCGAATTCATATGAATTGGGAAACTCGTAAAATACATACGATTTAGCAAAATTCGTACAAGTGATGTCTTAGTGACGAATTAGCCACCTCATAACATACGTATGAATTGCCGTGAGATTGGGTTGGATACTCCTCAAATATTCAGGGTCAACCCCTAACCCTGAATATTAAAGGTGCTGTATGTCCTTTTTTATTATTTTTTTATTACTATACTAAAGGATAAAAATACCACAATATGTTTGCAGAGATTTAGGATGTTTATCCCGCTCATTGCCCAATAGTATATCGATACCCCAAGTTGCCAGTTGGAGGAAAACAAAGCGTATTGCTGCCATGGAAGTCAGCAAACAAATTGGGTCAGAGATTACAGACTCTATCCGAACTAAAAAGCTGGCATCCATCTAAAAAGCTCTATGACCAGAGGCAAATTAAAACATGAGCTCATCAACTTAGACTTGTCGCTAACCACTGTCAATTGCGCTCGTTCCTGTTGCGTGTTCTCAAACTGGCAACCCGTGTGAACTTCGAGTCTGAGGAGGATGGGGTAGGGGAAACAACTCTCTCCAATATTTTGAATTTAGACTGCAGTACCCATTTCAACCGCTAGCTGTCAATATTACATAGTGTGCCTATAAACATCTATAGTTAATTTAGCCTGAACCACTAATTTCACCGCTTGTTACCTAAAAAAAAAAAAATTAAGATACAAGTTTAAAAATCTCCCATTGATACGGTGATTGACTATTCATAATTTAAAAGTTAACTGGCAGCAAAGTTATCATCATAATGTTTGCATACTGCTTTGTGATTGATCTTCTCTCTTGCATCTGTTTGCATATTGAATTGTGATTGGTGCATGCTTGGGTTCTTCCTTGCATATATTTAAACATTCAGAGCATTTACACTGTGCAGTGTTTATTATTTCAATTGCAAATCAGCTCTAATGTAGCATTTCATTTACACTGAACCAAATATATATTTAGATTTTAGACATGTGAATTTAGACGTGTGAATTAAATTTTACAGAGACTGAATAAAAAAAAAATCTATTCAGGGTTTCCACGGACATGGAAAACCTGGAAATATCAGGGAATTTGAACATTGTGATATCCAATCCTGGAAAAGTCAGTGCTATTAGTGAATGTAGATATTTCAAGTTATCTCCATAAATGACTTATGGAAATTCCCCAGAAAAGAAAGAACAAGATAATGAACAATAGCATTAATATTAATGCAGAAAGATCACAGCATGATTAATGTAAATGTAACAACAACAAAAATATGGAGGGAAAAATGTATCTAAACAATGCAAGCATGCACAGTTGGATCGGCTTAATGCAAGACATTATTATAAGGTTTTGTTAACAGGAAGCAAATTTTAGATATACTGTATCAGCTTTAAAACATCTTCAGCTGTCAAAAAAATATATTGCAGGTAATATTGTGTTTATTGAGAAATGGCATCTTACCACTGATTGCAATATTAAATACATGGACCTAACTTATCAACAAACAAAAAATGCTCTGTATGATGTTAATATACATGATGTAAAATATTCCCACAATTCGTTTGCCCTCTTCAGTGTTAGTAGTAAATTGATGGCATTTACTATCTATCTTGAACTCGAATGCTCACAAGAAAATTAAAAATAGTAACTACATTCTGTTAAAAGAAAATAATATTTTGTGTGCTCTCCAAATGTGATATCAAAGAGTGGGATGAGTTCTCTGTAGATATGATGTATACTTTCTAATGTAAAGTCATTGGTGCTAGTACACTAGTAAATCTTGAAAATCCATTTCAGTGCAGGATGAGGTTGTGTGTCTAAGAGATCATGTTTTCATCTTGATCAAATGGAGAGAGTTAGAATAGGGGTTTTATGTGTGTAACCTTTGGATTTTCTCAGCTAACAAAATGTGTTCTAGAAATGTTTTGCTAACATTCCCAACCGATGCTAACGTTGAACCAACATTCTATTAATGTTACTGGAAGAACATTTGTTCATAACTTTGAGAGAATGTTAGCCAAAGTTCTGAGAACAGTCCATGTTAACTGGGTTGTTCGTTTGCCATTATTGTTTCACAAGGCTTAATAGTAAAGCTAATAGTTATTGTTGTAAGCTACTCACTATCCAGACTCACAGAATGTCAATTTTATTTTAGTATCTCAAGTCATCATATGAAATTAGATGTTATACAGTCATAATCCAAGGAACTACGGTTTATTACTGATCTAACAAACCAAAGTATTTTGTTTATCCACTGCATTAATACTTTCATTTACTTTCATACCTCTTTTACAGAACATCTGTATATTTTCTGCTGTGTTCACTCTGTCTCATATTGTTTAATTGTGATCTTAAGCATGCTGCTATTACTTCAGTTTCCACCAGATGGGGATCAAAGAAATTGGTCATTGTAATAACACATTCTCATAGTGTTTGAAGTGAATTGACGTGTATTTTAGGTGCTGAATGGTCTTATTAAACCACTTTTTTGCACCAACAAGGTGATTTTATTGTTTCTTGTTTCACATTTTTTTATCTTTTCAGTGTAGGCTATAAAAAGAACCTTATAGTAGTAAGTTGATGTTTTTCATGGTATATTACAGGTGCTGGTCATAAAATTAGAATATCATCAAAAAGTTTATTTATTTCAAGAATTCAACTTAACAGGTGAAACTAATATATTATATAGACTCATTACATGTAAAGTGAGATATTTCAAGCCTTTATTTGTTATAATTTTGATGATTATGGCTTACAGCTTATGAAACCTACGAAATCAAAATCCCCAAAAATTAGAATATTACATGAAATCACACAGTAATTACACAGTAATCCCATGGTCATTGAACCAGGTTTTGGTTCTTTTGGCAGTGTGGGCAGGTGCAAATCCTGCTGGAAAATGAAGGAAGCATCTCCATAAAGCTTGTCTGCTGAAGGAAGCATGAAGTGCTCTGGAAATGTCCTGGTGGACGGCTGCGTTGAGTGGACAGCACAGTGGACCAACACCAGCCGATGACATGGCTCCCCAAACCAACACAGACTGTGGAAACTTCACACTGGACTTCAAGCATCTTGGATTGTGTGCCTCTCCATTCTTCCTCCAGACTCTGGGACCTTGGTTTCCAAATGAGATGCAAAATTTGCTCTCATCAGAAAAGAGGACTTTGGTCCATTGTGCTTTATTAAATCCAGAGTCAACGCAGCCGTCTACCAGGACATTTCCAGAGCACTTCATGCTTCCTTCAGCAGACAAGCTTTATGGAGATGCTTCCTTCATTTTCCAGAAGGATTTGCACCTGCCCACACTGCCAAAAGAACCAAAACCTGGTTCAATGACCATGGTATCACTGTGTAATTACTGCGTGATTTCATGTAATATTCTAATTTTCTGGGATTTTGATTTCGTGGGTTTCATAAGCTGTAAGCCATAATCATCAAAATTATAACAAATAAAGGCTTGAAATATCTCACTTTGCATGTAATGAGTCTATATAATATATTAGTTTCACCTGTTAAGTTGAATTCTTGAAATAAATCAACTTTTTGATGATATTCTAATTTTATGACCAGCACCTGTATATTATATTATATTATATATTACATATGCTGTCAAATCATTCAATCAAGATTAATTGCATTCGTCACAACTCCTGCTTGAAGCTAGAAAGACATATTAAATGATTTAATAAAGAAATATAATAATGTTTTTCTTTATTAAATCATTTAATATGTCTTTCTTGCTTATATTATATCAGATACTTTCAGATCTTTGCACTTTGTATTATCAGTTATGATTTAATATTATGTATCATCATATGCTTTCATAACATGACAGACTTCAGGTTATGTATAGAAACGTGAAACAGTGGATACACTTAAGCTAAAGTAAAGGTTCCTCATTTGTGTTGATAGGAACATTGATTGATTATACCGTGAGTAGAGTAGATCCTTGTATTAAAAACATACGTACACAACCTGAATCACCTTTCAAAAGCGACGGTGATTCATCTGCCCTTGTGAAAAAAGAAATGTACACTTTAGCGTAATTTGATACGGAAGTATTTACTTTAAAAGAATACACAAGTGTGAACTGAATGTAATGTTTTCCAGGAAATTAACTGCATGTAAATTGCAATAAATAAAAACGTGTTATAGTTTAAATTTAGATTAAATGCAGTTAGTTGAACTTTTTAGCGTGCTTTTTTGACACACAAATACATCTTTAAGTACATAATGTCCTGTACTCTCCTTGCCTTTTAATTCATTAATAATAAATTATGGCTTTTTTAAAATAGAGTATACTTTAAAAATTTGAAGGACACTAAGTGCACACTCGATACGCATTCATAAGAAATGCTTTCTTTATAAATAGACTTTATAAATATAGCTGCTTAAAGGTAATCTTTTTTGATTAATAATCCACAAATAATGACTTTACACTTTTTGATTACCTTGTGACGCAAAACTGTTACTAAAGATAGAATTAGGTGCAGCACCTCTGACATTCAGTCAACTACAGTATTGACATTCTCTTGAGAGTCAGAGTTTTTTGTCAGAGATGTCTGGCATTGCAGTTGTTTTTCTGATTTGGGATGATTACTCAGCACATATAATGAATTTGAGTGCAGGCACAACTTTTATAGTATTATCTTAAACTTGCGAAGGAACGTCATTGCAGAGGAAAACGTGGAATACTTGGAAGTGGTGTGAAGGATAATAAACTTTAGTTTCTATAACGCCTTTAAAAGTGTCATCTCAAAGTGCTTTACAAGCATAAGTTACAATAAAAAAGAAATACATTAATATAAGAGAAAAGCATTCTGATACACAATACAAAATAAAAAAAACATGCTGAACAATCTCTAACCGTATCTCTTCCATATCACTTTAAAATATCTATGCAGAATTCAAATGGGTCCGATACGTTTTCTGGTATGCGCCGACTCGTGCATATGATCCGCTCTGAGCATTTGATTGGACAGAAAATCTGATGAGAAGCTGAAGTGCGGAGTGATGTCATCAAAATTATTGATCCATATTGGCGGAAGAGAGACTATAAGTTCTGAAACTTTATATCCTCTAAATGGGAATTGTGTCACTGTACTGGTGCACTCTAGCTTATATAAAACATTAAGGCAAACATATCCATACTAAAAGCCCAAAAACTTTGATTTCATGGGGACTTTAAGGTTAAAGACCCTTTAAGTAGCTGGTGGGGTGAGCCAAAGAGCATTAGTCAGTCTTTTCACAGTTTAGACAAAGAAAAGTTTGAGACATCCATTGAGAAAGATTCTACATTCTACATTCTACATTGAGAAAGAAAGTCCACAGCCACATTATTATTATCAGGTTTTGAATGTTTGTAAATTTGGGTGTCATTTGCATAAAAATGAAAGTTAAGACCGAGTGATCTTAACAGTTGACCATCAGGAAAAGTGTGAAAGCTAAAGAGTAAAGGACCCAAAATTGATCCCTGAGGAACACCAGACTGCACCAATCCACATATATGCTAGTGCTTGCTATCTGAGGCGGATGTTGGAGTATTGGTTTTTCTTTTATCATCTATGTACTTTGGAATAATTACTAATTCTAACATTTAAGCTTACAATTAGTCTTATGTTGAAGAAATATTACTCTTGACACAAGCTGAGGTTAATCACTTTGTAAATTATGCAGGATTATGAATTCTGTTACTTTGTAATCTACCTAAACTTTTGTGCATGCAGCCTAGTTTCTTAAGCAACCACAACATGTTATACAATGTAAAGCTATTTACTGAAGTCCTGAAGTCTTAGACCACTACAGAAAATTATTCTGTTGCAGTTTCACATTAAAATGATATTGTTCGCAAAACAATCTGAGTTAGAAGTTGAGTTGCTTGGGTATTCCTTTAATGTTTTAATGACAACAGCACTTGAGCAGCATGAAATCCACAAGTTTGTGTGAAACCTGCACTGTAAAAAATTTGCTGTAATTTTGCAGCTGTTTGCCAGTAACTTACTGTAGATTTAAATTTATGTTATTTACTGGCAACAGTTTGTTCAAAGTTAAATGAACATTATACATTAACAAGTCTTTGTCTTTAAAGAATAAAATTATAAAATAACAATCTAATGCAAAGCATTCTGGGAACCAGAAATCTTCATCAACCTTTTTCTGTTTTTTTCCTTCAGATTTTGGTTCCCAGAATGCTTTGCATGAGGATGTTATTTTAGTTTTATTCTGTAAAGATAAAGACTTGTTAATGTTTAATGTTCATTTAATTTTAAACAAATTATTGCCAGTAAATAACATCAATTTAAATCTACAGTAAGTTACTGGCAAGTAGCTGCCAGTAATACTGTAATTTCTACAGATTTTTCTAACAGTGATGATGATCGTGTATGATGTAAGAATTTTAAAGAGCATCTTGCATTGCAGTGGAAGCAAGAACATCTGATCAATGTTACAAATTTACTTTTATTATTGGCCTTTTTCCATTTATTTTTTAAATCATAAATCTTTGATATTTATAGGTTTAAATTGGAAATTTAATCTCATTTTTCTATGTGTTCTCAGACTATTGAACCCAATAACGTACATATTGAACAGTAATCAACCAGAAGACTTTTTCATTTAAGTACATTTCGAATTTCACAGCTGTGTAATCATTGCAAAAGAACAGAAACAACAAAGCATGTACTGTATGCTGTATTTATTTATTTGTGATATATTTTTTTGCTAACATTTTGTAGTAAATATTATAATTATTATTATTCCCACAGACAGTGTAAATGTCCATATATAACATGAATGCAAATTACAAATGAAAATAGTTTATGGATTGATAACCTTGTAATCTGGAGATACACTGAAGCACTACTTCTCTTCTGTAGCGTAAGATATCAGAAACCGGGGCAAGTTGTCACACAGGGAAGTGATTGTTGCATGCGTTTTATATGTGATTGCAATTCCTGTTTGCAAAACAATGGTTTTAACTTGAGTCATCTTTTACATAATTGCTGTTTTATGTATTATTTTGTTTTAGAATTCTTTTATTGTTTGAGTAAATATCATCGACACACACATTAATATCCTATAACAGAGGGTTTCAAACATTTAGATTTCAAGGACTCCCAAATATAATCATCCTTGTGCCAAATTTTAAAAGGAATCATTTAGACCCAATTTATACTTTGAAAAATGAATATCATAAATCAGTCTAAAATTTTATTTGTGGAAATATTTTATTTCTATTAAGTTGCATTATTAGTTTTTTCCTACTCATTCGTACTGTACTGTTATAGTGCTGTATTTATTTGTTTATTTATTTTAATCTTATTTTTAATATATATATATATATACTGTATATATATATATATATATATATATATATATATATATAATTTCTCTTTTTTTTTTTTTTTTTTTTTTTTACATTTTTTACACTTACATTACCCCTTTGGTTCCCAGGGCCCCAGTTTGAAACCCCCTGTCCTATAGCACATTTTAAATACATGTGTTATGTAATCAAAAAAAAAAAAAAAAAAAACTCAGATAGTATTTCATATTTTAAAAATGTATTTGTCTCAGATAAACTAAAAAGTAATAATAATAAACTACATAGTTTGACAACATGCACCACTGTAGAAAACAACATATATTAAATTAGCTGTATTTATTTTGGGGGTAATAACAGTGGAAATGTTTAAAGGTTTTCTCAAGAATGAACATAACCTGAGAAATATTTGGTGAAGTAAAAAGTGTGACAACTAACCCCGGTATGTTATACTGAGTAAGAGATGCAAAAGTTCACAGACCCAAATCCCCATATCTGTGTGACAATAAATAAAGTTCTAAAGTAATAAAGTATAATACTTCTATTAAACATGGTAATGACGACAAGTCCACATTTCTAGAATCTTTTTGAAGAAACCAGCATCCTCTACGAGAGAAACCGCTTTACCGTCCTGAACCTCCATAGCGTCAGTTATTTCATGGCTCTGAAACAAAGACCACATTGTTTACATTAGTATTTATTTCACCAGTGTATGTAGACTTGCAACGGATATCGACATGTGATGTCACTTTTCCGGAAATACTTCTCGGAAACTTGTCAGTGTTCTAAATACTAAAAACCAGTGCTGCATCAGTTGATATTTTGAACCAGTTTCAACATACTGTTTACGTATTTTCACTGTCTAATGTTAACAATATCACAAAGGTCAGAGAAGCACTACGTATGTATTAGGTTGTGTATTGTAAACTGTATTAAATATAGCAATGTAAATGACGTGTGAAGGGTGAGTTTTAATAAGCCACTCCCTGGACATTTTTAGTGTATTGTACAAGGTTAATGCACCAGGCAGGGTAAATAAGAAAGATAATTTAATTTCTTTTTCACCATGACCCTATATGACAAGCAGCTTCAAATAGTTGACACATATTGTTCAAAATCAGTATATAACTATTTTTAATTAAAGCTAAATCATCACAAACAATTTAAGTAACCTCAAATAATTACTTCCACTTTGCTCATCAGTTTAAAGCAATCAGCATGGAGATTTTCCCAGCGATATCTATAAATCATTGCCATTCAATATTTGACACTGCAGCAACAAATTAATCGTATGTAAAAGAACTGCATACATAGAGTTTAATCCTAATTCAATGCTAGCTTTATAAAATATATTTACTAGCATTAAAGCCCGTATTTGTGTTACCATATTGTGCAAGCATTATGGTCACAATGGTAAACAGTTAATTGAATGGAGGGCTTGACCTCATGTTAACTAACCAAGTTTATGTATTTAATCTGCATTGTGTTGCTAGTGTCTCTTTGTTCATAATGAATAGATCTGCTCTACCAGCAACTACGCGTTTCCCTGTAAGTCTCCCTCCATCATAGACAAACATGTTAGTCACTCCAAACCTCTCCCTTGGTTTCTGAGACCGGCTTGAGAAAATGTGAACTTAAATTTTCATTTTAAACAATATTCATAGTGTTGTTGTTGCATTTTTGTTGATAAATGATAAATATATGGATGTTGTCGGCAGAAGTTTGTTGTATACCTCTCTTATAGTGGTGTTGTGGTTATCATCTCTGAGGGTTCATCGCATACATCCCGGCTTGGCTGCCATGCTGTAGTTCCGGTTCTCCCTGTTGGAGAAACGATACAATGCTTAGGAGAGATCATAATAATAGAATCATAAGCATATTACACCGTTAAAAAATGATATGATCAATAAGTTATGACAACATATGTTTTTTTACATTGCTTTAACTCGTCAAAATAAGTTAAGCAATTTTTCAACTTAATTTATGTTATACAAGATTCAACTCATTTTTTTAAAGTCAGTTTAATGTAATTTAAGTTGAAATGACTTAATATTCAAGTTGTCTGTGTTCTGAATATTCAGCCATTTCATTCATTGAATAAAATCTAAACTGAAGTTATTGAATATTGTTCCAATCTATTTAAGCATAGAGGATGCACTTATAAGCACAAATGTTCTGATGATCTGAACGATTCCAAATTGCACAAATCGTAGATAAAAAGATGATTTATGTTTGAAACATGTGAATGACTGAATCACAATGTCTTATGCTGATGTTAACTAATGTTTTTAAGGATAGAGGTGTGACCAAATTTCTCAACAGATTTTTTTAACTTATATTTCAGCCATAAGAAATGATCAGTTCTTACCAAGACTGGGTAGATTGGGCTGCTCTCAGGTGTGTGTGGCATATATGTGGGATTGGCAAGATGTTCTTTGAAAGATGTCCTCTGATAAGGTGCATGTTCTACTATGTTGGTTGTTTCTTCCTTTTTGTCTTTTCTCCTACAGGACCAACAGCATATCTGGAGAGATGGAAATGAGATATCACACTAATAGCATACCATCATTCTACATCTACATTTTTTCTTTTATTATCCTTGTGGAAAAGAAGGTGAAGTAAGAGTACAGAAATAATATACTTAATTAAGTCTAAAGTGAATGTAATGTTTTTTTTAATTTACAGTTAAATAAAAAAAATGTCTAGTTTAATTTTAAATGCAATTAGTTGAATCTAAGTGTGCTTTTTTGACCCACTTAAGTAGGTTTAAGTAGCCTACATCTTTATATGTAATTTCATAATTGCTTCTATTATCTTTGAAATATGGTTCAAGTTTACTGCCGAATGTACTGACTTGCATTTATGATAAATTAAAGTATAATTTGATGTAATTTCTATTGAAACTTGTATTTCATGTATTTAAATATACATAATTTATAAATTATAATACAATATAATATACATCATATAAATAATTACAAATTTGTTATGATGAAGTTGCAATTTAGTACATTTAAAATATATTAATTTAAAAGTAAATATTGAATCACACTTCACGTGTGCTTTAGTCCGCTAGTCAAAACATCAAAATAAGTGTACTTTAATAAATGTATTTTTAACTGTGCTGTACAGTAAAACTTTTAATATGACATTAAAAACATTACATTACAAAGTGCATTTTTTAAAAGCATACTTAAGTGTGTTAAGTGTATTATTTTTTTCAACAAGTACAGTTTCTTATCAATACTTTAAAATTTTGAAATACACTACAAGTGCACATTGAATACAATTAAGGGCACTTCATTGTCACGAAGGGTACTTTGTGAAACTTGTGAATTTAAAGCGAAATGTAAATGTTAAGTTTTTACCAGTAGTAAGATGATGAGGAGAAGCAGTATGATGAAGCATGATAACACTAGCAATGCAATGGCCCAGCCAGGAAGCCAATGAGAACCACTTCCTGCAAAGTGAGCTGCATTTCCTGCAACGGGACCTGCTGTAGCCATAGGAGTTGTGGATGTCGGAAAAAGCCAGACAGGTGTGACTGTATCTACATTAAAAATATATATATATATTCATAATTTAGGTAATAATATAGGTTAATTCTAAAATGCCAGTTTAATTCAAATTTACATTTTATAGTGATAAATCAAAAGAGATCCAATTCATAAATTCTGAACTTTGCCTGACCCTGATGAATACTTACCAGCAGTGAACTGTCTGTTGAGTGCAAGACCATTTGGTTGAGTATTATTATCTATGGCTCTCAGGAACAAATATTTGATCACAACATGGTTGATAAAAATGGTCTGAAACTGAATGGTACAATTCGCGATCATAGGCCCGCTCCTGTAATCAAACAAGAAACAACATTTTGCCAAATTGATTGAAATATATAATTCAGTAACATCACCCTAGTGTCAAAGAAGTACACTTTAGCATATTTTTAAAACGAGCATTTATTACCGAAATAATAATCTCTTTAAAACAATGCATTTAACTATTGTATGTTAATTGCAGTTAAATAAAATATATTATATTATAGGCTACATTTAATTATAATTTAATTGTATTTTACATGGAACTAACTGACTTACTTTAAATACTTATTGTCTTTGAAATTTGGTACATTTAGTACATTTAAAATATATTTACAATGTAATATCAAATAACAGTTAAAATGATAATCAAGTACTTTACATCTGTTTCAGTCAACACATGAAAACGAGTGTACGTCTTTAATGCATGGCAAAAGATTACTAAATGATTTAAACTGCAGCCTATACTTTAAAATACATTTTTTTTTATTTGACATATTACAAAGTGCACTTTTTAAAAGTGTATTAAGAAACACTTATGCAAGTGTACTCCTTTTATTTCATTAATATTCCACAAATACAGTTTAAGTACTTCTTTTTCACAAGAGCATGCACTTATATTCTCAGTTCATTTAGGACCAACTGACAAACACCTTTAGAAAAAGAATCAAATGAGGTTTACCTGAAGCGTATATTTGTTACCCCTCTGTAAGTTTCTCTTGTGTCACAGTTAGAGCAATTAAAGGCCAAGTCCAACTGTGAAAGTCAGACAAAATCATGTTTACAGATTTCTCTTATAGGGTCAACAGCAATGTACCGACTTAAACTGTTGTTTCTATTATGTGTAAAATAGGGACATCTATTCAATGATAAATGGCAGGAAACACTTACAACTCCAGAAACCTCGTTATACATCCGCTTGTACTGCTGCGAGGTTGTGTTGAGGAGCGAGTCATTGAAGACACGGTTGGTGATCTCCATGCAGAGGGAAAACGAGTAAAGGGGTGTAGAGTAGGTCTGTGGGGGTGACTGGAGCCCCTCAATAATCTTTAAAATGCTCAAGGGCTGAGCACCTACAAATGCAATATGATTATTCAGTGCCATGTTAGTAACCATAATCACCATCTAATACATATATTGTTATTTTTATTCGATGGTGACTATATATTTACATATTAGATTATGACTATTTAGGGGAAAAGACAGTCACAAAACTATAAAAAATGTATTTATTTATTTAATTAATTTTTATATAGTTCTATATAATGTTGGTCATTTTATGCATTTTTCCCAAAATAGTCATCATTCAAGCTCATGTCAATGTCAGGACATTTGAATTCCAAAATCTAATGAGTAATGTTAACAGTTTATTCACAAATCTCCAAGAGTTTTAAGTATTCAAGACACTAGTTGCAAATTTGGTCATATTATGTATTATTTTGCATGCATCAAAAATGTATTGAGATCAGACATTTTTCAAATAGCATATATTTTTTTCTCTTTTTTATTACAAAAATTCCTGCGATTGTATGATTTGAACAAACTGGGTTTACGAACATTACTGATATTTTCCAAATACTGTCATTTTTAAATTATTTTAGCACTTTTTTTTATTACTGACATGTTTTTTTGTGTGTGTGTGTTCTTGATTCATTGACTTGACAAAGTACAACATGTTTGTCACAAACACAGGTTTTTTTTTTCCTCACAATATAAGCAATAAAGCATATTCTTTCACACCTAAAAAAAATAAATAAAAAAATACCTATTAATCTAATAATTTCAACAAGCTGAAAGATGGAGTCAGTGAATGAAATAAAAATGAGAAAGTGAGTTACCATAACAGTTTGTTCACATGAACTCTAAAGTGATATCCTGAAGATATTTCATTAAATGTCAACTTTTTAACGTACCTGCAGCAGAAAACAGCAGGAAGCACAATACTGCCCCGGTGAAATGCAACTCAATGTGCTTCATCCTGAAGAAACTGGATTCAAATTCACGGAATGTTGAAGTATTCCTGTGTCTTGTGTAGAGTTGTTCTGATGGTAAATGAAGTGTAATCTTTTATTTGCAAAGCTTTTATCAAGAGAGGCTGCCAGCTGTCAATCAATCATGGATGGAGGCGTGGCTTTATGGGACCTAAAGTTAGTAACTGATGATGAATCATATCAATTCTTTTTCATTGTTCTTCACTGAGATCCATGGACCTTCGTCAAAGCCATTTTGTTTGACCTGCACCCATACAGTACAGTGAAATATGCTTGCGTCAAAAGTATAACTTGGCTGTGTTTAACCAGAGGTTAATGCGTCTGACAATGGTCAGCTGCACCCAAAGGAGAGGGATACATGTGCACTGCACAGGATGTGTTGTCATGGAAACATATTGTTAGACATTAAACATATATACCGTATGTCAAAAATAAATAAAATGAGAAAAATCTGCTTTTTTCTCATTTTATTCAATTTGACATATAGTTCGAGTTAAAAAACAACAACTAAATTTAGCAGATTTTAAAACTGAAGTATACAATTACAAAAAAAAAGTAGAAGTTAACATGCAAAACATCAAACCAATAGAAACTGTTATTAAAAACTGTACCAAATAACAACATATACAAATATATGAATCTTGCCCCGACTTGACATTTATGAGAAATGCTTTCATCTTAAGAACACAATTCAACCTTTCAATTGTAATCTGCCTTCATTATTTAGTGGCCTATCGTCTTGTCGGTGTGTGTTTGATTGAATTTATTGAGTTCTTTGAATCCACAACTATATAGGCTACTGTACATGGTTTGAGGAAAGAAGTTTCGAGGCTTATTTAATTGTCTGCTTTTATTCTGTGGCTCATTGGTGAAAGAATGTAAAGTTCAAGACTGTACTTAAATTCCATAACTCAAGTTTCCACTCTAATATCTGACTTAGGCAATAGGCAAAATCATTTTCTCACATCCAGCTATAATAAATGGACATTTCCTGTTTCTGGTCATGCCAGATCCCTTTGCCAGTTTCAGTAATGTGAAATCATTTAGATTCAACCATTGTGCCACCTGCTGGAATAAACATAATATTGAACTGTATTCTATGACATATCGGCCTAGTTCTTCTCCTCCAGGGGGCGCTCGACTCTCAGAAAGGCACCTTCATATCTCACAACGTTTTTGTCTTACAGATCTTCACCCATTTTAATAATAATAATTCATTACATTGGCACTCAAAGCGCTTTTACATTGAGGGGGGAATCTCCACCTCAACCACCACCAATGTGCAGCATCCACCTGGAAGATGCAATGGCAGCCATATTGTGCCAGAACGCCCACCACACAACAGCTTATTGGTGGAGAGGAGACAGTGATGAAGCCAATTAATATATATATATGTATATATGTATATCTATGGGGGATGATTAGGAGGCCATGATGGACAGAGGCCACTGGGCAAATTTGGCCAGGATGCTCCTTTCACCTGTACTCAAAATTAAACTGCTTTCAGATCATTCACACAGCCAGTCAATGGATAAACTCTACAGATCATGCATTAGACACACTACATAAAAAGAAAAAGGAGAACAAAGCATCCAGAATTAGAGTTTTAGAGAATTAGAGTTGTGCTAAAAGAGTGCATGAGATTTGCAAATGGTGTTAACTGTCTGAACTGTCTGCAGCCATAATGAAGTCAAAATTTTTACTTTTTACAAAATTTTAATTTTTACAATTTTTTTTATTACTTTAATGATGAAATAAAAGAAAAGAAATTAAAATTAAAAAAAATTGTATATTAATTTATTTAGGGTTTTTTTTCCCACAAATGTATGACTTTTGGAAGTGCAATCTGATTACCATATGCAGTTTTAATAAAGTTGAATTAACGTAACATTCTGTCATTTTTACTCTTCAAAGTTCAAAGTGTACACTTGCAAGTGTTGATTAATGTTAGGCCCATTAAATAATAATAAGGATAAACAATATTTTAAAAAGTATATAATTATCTAACATCTGACTGATTAAAAATTAACCTCAAAACATAAATGGGGATATCTATATCTAGCAAAAAAACATTTATAATAATAATTTTAAAAAAATGTCAGAACGTCGTCTAGCAGTTGCTGAATGTCGCGCAACAACGTTGCTACAGCCCTGTCGCGTGATTCTACATTGCTACAATGTTGCGAGCACGTAGACAGCAACGTTGCCATAGTAGAAATGCAACGTGCCACAGACGTTGCAACAACGTAAATGTGTTTGCTCGGATATACCATATAATCGTTTAAATCTATTGACACTTGAATCTTTCAGGATTAGTGTAGCTTGAAAAAAATCAGCGACCACAAACTATATAAAATTGTTAAATAAAATATATTATCTTTTGTTATGTCAAACAATGTCTAATATGTGTGAAATCTTTTAAACACCACGGAATTTAAACAGAATTGCAAGAGAGAAAACATTTTTTTTTTTTTTTTTTTTTAAATTGTGACAAAAATACTTTATTTATTTATATAACTTCGCCCTCCAACAACTCGCAACATGTACTCTCCACGTGATTTCTCACTACACTAATTTCAGTGATATCTTTTCAGGTAGCGATATTTTATAGTTGCATTTAAAAAATAAAGTTTACAACACCATTAAGATCAAATATGTTATAATATCCTCAGTTGTAACAGTTGTAATACCAATGTAATGCCTGCTGTTAGCGCTAGGAACTCTTTGCCCGAGGAGTCTTTCTGGTTGGACTGTAAACTGAGACGGACCACACGTGTACATGTGCCGGATGTAAACACAACTACCCACGTGTTCAAGTAGGATCCTAATGACTGTGCCTTACACATGGCTTTACATTCAGCAGGCAGCTGGTGATAAGTCCACATATTTACTGGGGATTGAACCTGAAACACATTTTGAGGTAAGCTGTTCAGGGACTAATCTAAATATTATTGCTTAAAATAAAGTCATCTTTGTGGTTGTATCTTGCAGATTTCATCATGTAATGTTTTTATTGCTATTGGCTAGTTGTATGCTCATGCACGTGTTGACTGTACAGGTACAGTCATGGCAGGTAGGGGCAGAGGTCGTGGAAGAAGCCAGTTTACCTTCAGTGTGGACGCACTGGGTTTTGGGAGGGGTGATTCTTTACCAACATCTACACATACACCTTCTCCTCTTTTTCCCGTAAGTGTTTTAATGGTAATATGAGTCTCTTTACATTATAATATACATTCTTAAAAAAATCTTTACAAAATTTAGGGAAAAAAACCTGCCAGCTGTGCTTTAAACATGTTAAATGTTATTTAAACAACATGTACATTTTACAATTTAAAACAGATAAATCCAACAGCCGTTTTCTGCTGAATTAGCGAGGCAACTCTGCTTCTGAAATCTGTTTTGTACCTTTAAAATATAATGACATCTACCATAATAACACTGGTGGTAAAGAGAAAACACATTATGAAGTTCTTATCTTTTCCACAAGCTAAGGTAGATACTAATATGAAGACACAGTGTCACGCACACAAATACAAAACACCATCACACAAGACACTAAAATAATGCAATAAACACTCATTTAACAACATAAGATGTAACATAAAACCCTATTGTACATAACTGATTACAAACTAAGAAGAAACATAATTATTAAAATAAAAAAACTATCAATTGTGAAATGTCACACAGGGAGTTCTGGGAAATGGTTTTTACTGTAAAATGTCATGAAATGTAAGGTAAAATCTGTTACAGTTTTTCGTAGAGTAAGGGAACTTACTTTTAACCAAGTAACAGTTTTTTACAGTCTGAATTACAATCATTTTTACAGTCTTACTTCAGTTGTTGTTATTACACATATATAAATGCTATAAATGTCTTATTGCGGATTTGTGAGAATTGATTGTTCTGAAAAAAAGTTTTGGTTTTGTTTGAGTTGAATTTTTTCTTTTTTCTTTTTTCTTTCAGCCTATGCAATTTCGACCAGTGCCTCTGCTTACAGGAGAAGAGGTGGACTATATGCTCGCTCTGAAGCAGGAGCTGAGAGCCTCCAGCAAGAATCTGCCATTCCACATAAGAGCAGCCAGAACAAAGACAGGTACGATGGGTTGAGGCAACATATGGGCAATACTGAGCACACTGAGAGTGGACAATTCTAATCACAAAGGATGAAGATCCAACATGATTAGGCCCTGTTTACACCTGGTATTAAGATCCGTTTTGGTCGATCGGATCACAAGTGGACGACGCTAAATACAGGTGTAAACGGGGTCTAAAACGTTTAGAGCTTGTCCACTTCCGACCACTTCCAGAGGTAGTTGAAAATGCGTTCGAACAGCCACAAAAGACTGACTATTCTCCGACTTCTGACCTAATGCGTAAACATTATGGGAAGCATGCTAGCCAGACGGGTTTGGTTTGAAGACGAAAACGTACAAAGCACAATATTCTCTCAGCATTCCTGATTTCTAACACAAACTCACTGCGTGCGGCATGGTCTTGCGCATATCAGAGCAGAAACGAAAGCTGCTGCTCTGTATATTTTTCTGTCGCCTCTGAGCTTGTATATATGTCAATTATGCAAGCTTATTTCATTTATTAGATCGAAAGATCTGAAAAAGCTCAGACATTTACCCGCCCATAGACCCTCCCGTCGAAGAAATCAGGACAGAAGTGGTTGAAAGTGGACAAAAGAGACGGATTAAAATACCAGGTGTAAACGGGTATGTGTCTCCCTCGTCTACTTGTGATCCGATCGACCAAAACCAGGTGTAAACACGGCCATAGAGAATGAGGTCATGCAATCTCTGGATTTGCATTTGAACTGTGGGCAGTCACTGAAATATTCAAAGCCAACGACCCATCAGGCATGGATGGTCAAAGACCAGGTTTGAACGGCTCTCTTTATTGTCTTCTTTTTTTTAGATGTGGCACGGTACTCTGATAAATACCAAAATGGTGAGCCGAAGAACAACACGATTGAATGGAGTCCTGGTGAGACACAACAGATAATAAAGCAGAGGAAATTCAACAGTCAAACATGGAAACCTGAAATCCTCCACTGCATTCAAGTTTCAGGATGCCTTTTGTCTTTTTGTGATTTAAATGTAGAAGTCTTTAAAGCTGGCAGTAAAGACATTTAAAATTTTACAAAAGATTTCAATTACAAATAAATGCTGTTCTTTTAAACTTTCTATACATAAAAGAATCACGAAAAACTTGTATCTGCTGTTACCACAAACATATTAAGCAGCACAACATTTTTCAACATTGATAATCTTGAGCAGCAAATCAGCATATTAGAATGATTTCTGAAGGATTTTGTAACACTGAAGACAGCTTTAACACCATTTTAAAATATATTCAAATAGAAAACAGCTATTTTAAATTGTAATATTAGTTCACGGTATTACTGTTTTTACTGTATTTTTGTATTTTTGAAAATGTAAAAGTCAGGTCTCTCTAAAAATATTTGATTTCATTCCAGACTGGAGCCGACTGCCAAAAGAGCTTTGTATTAAAGTACGGAAACCCCGAAAAACACGTGAGAAACTCTATTATTATTATTATTATTATTACCGTGTGTAGGTTCACAGTCTAATGTACTAAATGCTACCCAATTCATGTTAAAATAGGATATGTCTTTTTAATACCTTTGTTCCGTAGTCATAGGTGCTAAGCCACAAGTCCAGCGAAAACCAAAAGTAGTTGCTGGCAAAGAGGAGGTTCTCCAAAAACTAGAGGTACGAGTTTACTGACTCCATAATATTTTGTTATGTTGCATTAACTGTTTTAAACATGCTTGGACATTCAAATAAATCGAAAAAATAATTAAAAAAAAAACAGATTGAAAGACTTTAAATAGAAACACAAACTATACCAAAAATTTATATTGACAAATTTTAACAAACGAAGCAAATCAGCCATTTGCTTTCTCCTTATTTCCTGTTTTATTTTATTTCATTTTTTAATTCTGCTGTTTAATCTGTGTATGCAGCATGCTAGTAATGTTCATTTTATGGAATAACATTTAGACACTTGAGAAAAGAGAACAAGAGCAGCATTCTGAGGAAGAGGAGGAAGAGGAGAAGAAGAAACAGAATGACGAGGAGGAGCCAGATGCGGATGAAGATTATGTTGAAGAGGAGATTGAAGATGTAAGAATTTTTTTTTTTTCATAATTTGACACAAAACATCTTTTTTTTTCAACAATATTTGTGGCGCTGTCATTTACACATATGACTTCTTTCTTTTCTTTCAGGAGACAGACTACATCATGTCTTACTTTGACAACGGAGAGGAATTTGGAGCAGATAGTGATGACAATATGGACGAAGCTGTCTACTAATGTGGACATCACTGGGGGATACATGTTTCTATGTATTTTAAGAAGTGTCTTAATTCAAGCATATTCTTTGTTTCAACTTGACACATATTGAATCAGGTCAATCCCGGAGACTGAATTTAATTTCATGACTAATGTAATTAAGATCTGAGAATCAATGCTGCTATTGATATGCTGTTCAAACGGTATGATAGGCTCAGATACTGCTGCTATTCTAACACTGTGCTGGAATGTTACTGAAAGACAGTTTTAATTATGCTTTTTATTTAATTATTGTAATTGGAAAGCTCTGCTTAAAAAGGGAACACACAGAAGCCAGGATTCCTTTTTGTCATATAGGAGCAGACACTACAGACCATTTATCATGCATCTCATGTTTACACCTGATAATGCCTTGAATTGCAAATTATAACTGTATGAGAAACTTCATCTGTTTTGTTTTTTTGTCTGAGTGGTTTTGAGTGTGTGACAAAATGTTCTTTCAAAATTCTTACATTCTTACAAAATGTCTTCTTTTGTGTTCCACAGAAGAAAGAAAATCATGTGGGTTTGTAATGACTTGAATGTGAGTTAATGATGACATTTTCATGTTAGCTATTTCTTTAAAGGCACACTATGTAGAAATTGTGTTTTTGTCAAACAGCGACCCCTAGAGTCGCTGTGGAATACTTGCACTGTCGTAAATACCCACCCCCACCATGTACACCGGTACCTGTTCGGTAGGATAGAAGCGGCCCGAGTGGAGCAGAGTCAGCCGGCAGATGGCGATATTTCCCTTCAGTGTATAAACGAAATATTATGAGTTCTTATAAGTCACCTGATTAGAACTTTAACATCCCCATGTTGTTTTGCAGTGCAGGAAATATTTCACATAAGCAATATCAGTACTTTTGAAAAAAGAAAATAAATTTCAAGAGACAGTATACATCAGTTTTGTATGCTGTTTTTTTTTTCTTTTGTGTTAAATATTTTTCTGTAAAATATATTTAAAATATATGTAAAATATATCTGTGTTGAGCACAGCAAGTCTTGAGATTCAACTTGTTTTACTGCAAGAAATCACAGCAACATTTTGCAGTGCTAACAGTTAAGCTAACAAAACTTACTGAAAAATATCAGCTCCCCTCTAACATTAAACCTAATTTACAAAGTGTCAAATCAGATGTGCTCCTTTTCAGAACCCTCGTGCTGCATCTACATCATTACAAATGTGTAGTTACATATAACTACTTAGCTACTATTTAGTATTTAGCTACCCTTTTTAAAAGTCTGCTGAAGGCTATACTTCTTTTCGTAAGGGGCTGAACTTGCACCTACACAACTTGCATGCAGAATTTTCCACCAGGGCCTGAGGAAAAACATGTTTTACAACATATATCACGCGCTGTGAAGGACAAGGATGTGAAATGTAAGTCAACAAACAGAAGTAAACTCACCTGAAGAACTCACCCATCCCCCCTAAAAACAAATGGCAAAGTCTAGAAACATGAAAAGACCTGGTTCACTTATTGAATGTATTTGGACCAGCATGTGGCTATGCTGAATAAACATGGAGTTAAATGTTAAATGCCTGCAGTCCTGACGGTGATAAATGCACATTCAACAAAACTGTAGTACACGGGATATAACATTAGTATTTTTTTATTTAAAGCAGCCTGTTGTTTGTGCTGCATGGAGGGATCGTGTGTCAGTGTGAAGGCCGGGGTCTGTGAACTTATAACTTTGAGCAGCACCATATATTTCACAGCCCTTCACCCTGTCAGCAAGCTTAACGTGGAGGATCCCGAAAATGTCTCGGTATGCCATGCATTGCACAAACATAAGCACACGTACTGCAGGCGGCTTTAACAAGCAGGAATTGTAGAGTTTCTCTATTAGTAAGACTCATAATAGTAATTTATGATTCTTTGTGGGCCATTTGGTTGCATAAATAGGTGATGCTGCATGTTGACAACATGTGTAAACGTGTACATACGTGTGACTTCCTTCTGTACTTTCTGTCCTCAGCGTGCCTTTGTGGTGAGACAGCGAGAACACAGTGTACACCCACAGATCTTATGCATGTGCTTCATTTGGAACAAGTCATTTTTGATTTGTCCAGCTCGCTTACAAATCATACAACTGACCTGATTTTGATTTTTGACTGATTTCTTTTTTTTTGAATGTCAGTAATATAAACTATTATAACATACTCTCCAGATCAGAATCAAGCTGGATGCTGATGCTAAAGATGAAGCTATGGTTTTGTCGACCCAACACTGTACCAAAATTGTTTACCATGCATAAATAAAAATGTCCTTAAAATCAAACATGTAATTTATTACTATTACAATGAAAGCACAACAATATGCTAAATTATTAACATCCCTTGTGAATAAGTGCACATATTGAATGTGCTCACAATGTACTTCAAAACGAACCGTATTTAAACCGTTTATTAAACCGTACTTGCAGATAATATAATATTAATGGAAAAAAAAGCCACTTAAGTGAATCCGGCTCCAGGGGGTTAATAAAATCCTTCTGAAGTGAAGTGATGCGTTTTTGTAAGAAAAATATCCATATTTATAACTTCATAAACTATAAGCACTGGCTTCCGGTAATGGCTGTACACGAGTGGAGTTCTGATGGACGAGTGACCTCTGACCCGACGCATGACGTATTGACGAACGCGGAAGCGTAGAAGATAGAGCAAAACAAAACTGAAATGTTGGAGCTTGAGTTTGTCGCCCAGCCCATTTGTTTGAACCGCTAGAGGCGTCTACTCTCAACTAAGCTTACGCCAACGTCCGGGAGCGTCGGGTCAAAGGTCACTCTTCCACCGGAATTAGACTCGTGAACGGCCGTTACCGGGAGCCAATGTTTATAGTTTATAAAGTTGTAAATATGGATATTTTTTCTTACAAAAATGCATGGCTTCACTTCAGAAGGTCACTTTATTAACCCTGTGTAGCCGTATGGATTACTTTTATGATGGATGGATGCGCTTTTTGGGCTTCACAATCTCAGGCCCTCACTACTCCGACTATAAAGCTTGGAAGAGCCAGGATATAACTCCAATTGTGTTTGGCTGAAACAAGAAAGTCATATGCACATGGCTTGAGGGTGAGTAAATTATGGGATAATTTTCATTTTTTGTGTAAACTAGCCCTTTAAGTCCTAAGTCCAGGGTCAAAAAGCACTATCAAATTTAGCTAACTGCATAGATTTAAACCATAATACATTTTCATTTAATTAACTTGCAATAAAGCGTCTGAAACATTATCTTTAGTTATTAAGTAGTTCTTTTTAAAGTATTCTAAAGTGTACTTCTTTTTCACAGGAGAAGACAAGGCTGTATAAGAATACAAAATGTCACCTAAATTTTCATGTTCTAGTCATGTTCATAAATGGAGTTTAATGTGTTCTGTTTTCTTTTTCTTTTACCTTGCATATGTTTGCTGTAGCATACAGCAAGTCATATGTGCTTGCAGCTTCCTGTTTTCTCAACTCAACTTTATTTCTAGAGCACTTTCAAAAACCACAGTGGGTCCCAAAGTGCTGTACATGAGAATAAAAATAAATAAAATAAAACTCCCTTTGTCGGTTAATTCTACTTATAAGGGAAGTAAGGAGGAAATGAGTTGCTTGGGTGTCTGTTTTGTCACTTTTTGTCATCACCTGACATTCTTGCCTCAAGGTCATGTTTGGTGAACTTCACACATGCACAAGTCAGTTTCAGGACAAGATGCCAAAATGAAGTCAAGAAGGGCAGATTTAGACTGTCATGCTGTGCTGCATCAACTAAAAAAAGAGGATTCTGCTGTGGCAAGAAGGAGAAAGGTCTTGGAATCGGGCCCTCTCACGTGTGGTACAGCCAACACAACAGTGTGAATGCCTGAACAGGCTTGTGCTGAGATTAAATGTCCTTTAATGTACTTTAATATACTTTAAGGCAAGTGACAAGATCAAAACAACTAAGTGATATCACTGTCTGGGTCTGTTGCTTCATCTGGCTTGAGTTTTACCCTGAAAAGACTTGAGCAAGAAGCATACTCCACCCAAGTACACTAATGCAGATTTTATTCAGGCAGTTTATGATAGACATGTTGTAAACTAGTTTAACTTTGACTGCAGAAGAACACGGTTTATGTTAATGCACTATATAGGCAATAATGAAAATGCTCCGCATACTTGTTTGCATTATGAATTTTTGTTCTGATAGGGTATACAACACAATATGAAATAAAAAAGTAGTTTCTGGCTTCAAACAAACGTAATACATCTTTCTATATTAGAAGATATAGTCAACTGCATGTTATTTATTTATAATTCAATGAAAATGTATTGTAGTTTATATTAAATTAAATTGAGACCTTAAAAGTGCTTTTAAGATATATACATCCTTATATGTAATTTTAATTCTGTTGTCTTTGAAAGATGGTAAACTAAAATATAGCCTAAATGTAATTAAACGTATTATTAAAACATTATTTAAAGGTTTTTTGGTCCCACTTTATATTAAGTGGCTTTAAGTACTATGTACTTACATAGGTAAATAAGTACAATGTACTTACAATGTACACTTTTGCTGCTATTTTATACCATGGTTACTGTCTGGCAACTACAAATTGACATCCCAGTTCAGAGATTTATGGTTACATGTTTTTAATGGAGCATGTGATTATTGACTCAGTATAAAATATTTTTACTTAAATGTACATCAGTAAACTGGTTGGTAATGATCAAAGAGAAGAAATGCAATTTAAGTAAAACTTTTAATTTGACTATTACAAAGTGTCAATTAAGTGGTCTTTTATTTCATTCATATTATATTATCTGCAAGTATAGTTTTTTAAAAATATACTTTTAAGATTTGAAGTACAATATAAATGCAAATTCAAAACTATTAAGAGCAATTATATTATTCACAAGGATGTTCAAATTTAAGGACTATGCTGTGTCAGTGATTTTGCAAAGATCTCTCGGTTATGAAATCCTCCCTTCTGCTGATCACATGTTAGTCATGTGCTGCATCATTTCATTGCCCCAGTAATTGCTTGAATTTGCTTTCCATTAAGCAGAAACAAGTAAACTCCACCAAACCAAAAAAAGATTTATGTTTATATACAGCAATCGCTTATCTACATTTCTTTGCTGATTCTCAGAAACCACCTCTAACTCCTTAATCCCATGGGAGAACTGAATCAACGCCACCCTCTTCCTGCTTCCTCATATTCAGGGTCATCTCGGCTCCTGAATCAACCTCTCTATTGTGCTCTCATGGAACGTGGAGTATACTGCAGTATGCTTCCTCTGTTTGCTTAGTTAACAGTTCTTACTTCCTCATCACTCGTGATCTGTTATTCAATGACACAATGTTCTTGTTACTGCAATAAACAGTCACAGTGTGAGCAACGCTTTGCATGCATTGCTTTTTTCATTACTTGTTTGCAACATTAACAGGTAAATTTGTACTAAACTAAAGTCGTGACATAGTACTTCATTGTACCTCATATTTTGTTTAATGATCTCAGCACAAATGACAATTTATGCACTAAAGTTCAATACTTAGGATTAGGCAGTTTGTTCAAAGTGCCTTTTCACCCACTTAAGTAGAACTTAAGTACATATTAATATGCATATTGTTAATATTAGTCATATTGTCTTTAAAACAGTTATTGATACTGTCAAGCACTTATGGTGAACTAAGGTAATTTCTATTAAAATGTAATTATTTTAATAAATTTGTATTTACACATTTAAAAAGTTGGAATTCTTTTCATTTAACTCATATTATTAATGTATTATGTAAATATTAACTTTAAATACAATAGCAAATAACACAAGTTAAAATTGAATTCAAATACTTTACATGTAAGTTGGTCAACACATCAAAAACTTCTTTAAAGCTCAACAAAAGATTATTAAAACAATGTGTTTACTGTACAATGTACTTTAAAGTAAAACCTTTCATTTGACTAAAGTGCACTTGCACTGAACTCTGTTCTGAACTTAACTGAGTTCTTTTGGCCTTAAATGATCACATATAGTATGTGTTTTCAATTGTGTTTTTGAGAAAGACACTAAACTCTTGGTTGTTCCAGGGAAACGGTATAAAACAGTCTGTCTGGGATAATGTACAATAAACAGCCCATCATTATTGGAAAACAAATTCCAACATTTGATCACAGACATGAAGCATAAATGGACATAATAAATAAATGAACTTAAAATGTTGCTATGAGTTGAAATAACTTCATAACGCTAGAAGAAAAAGAGCATACAAGAGACACAAAAACATAAAGGTTATAGGAAATCACTTGCTAGTATTAATGCATAGAATAATGTTAAACGTTGATTGTTGCAATTGATCTGTTTAGTTGCTTTGACATATGGACCCTGCAATCTGCACTGGATGAAGGCTCTTCCTCCCACATACTGGTAGAAATTTCCATGTTCAAAAACACAACAATAATATTAGTTATGGGAAACCACGTGAAAGCTGTGAAGTGTGCTTATTGTTTGCGTAGAGTTCTCTGATTAGGGCGCTAAATGGGAATCAGACGATTTTTAGACTAAACAGGACTCAGGAGACAGACGTAATCAAGGGCATTACACTGAACATTATCTCTGGCTTTCTTACTGATGTTTTTGTCCTTCCAGAATCTTAATTAAAGCTGCACTGCTGAAATGTTGACGTAATGTAGGTAGGCTGACTAGCACTGCCCATAATATCAGTGCCAGTACCAAATCATTGCTTTGGGTCAAACATAAAGCATGTTCAGTGCCTTGACTTCCTCGTTGTGTCACTGTCAGCTTAGGTCTTACTGACGCTAGGGCTGTGATATATCATGACACTGTCTTCACGCCAAGGCTTGTCAGCAGCTCATCAGTCCGCGGCGTCACCCCTAAATGAAGCCGCAGGTGTTGCTGTTCACTGAGTCATGGCTCATTCAGCGGCTGAGGGGACTGTGTGACCAAGTTTGAGCTTCACTGATTTGTGCATGTCAAGGAGAGTTCATATTAGATTATTTAAATGAATGTATATTTCACTCATACGCCACATAGAAAAGAAAAATCTATTGCAACTTCTGTTTAATTCTGACTTCAGTGGGGTCATGTTAATGAATTTATGCACACGGGCAAACAGGCAAACAGCCTTAGTGGTTATAATCATGTGCTACTATAGAAAGGGATGCTCTTTGACAGAGTGACCCAGAAACTGCAGAGTTGATATCACACTCTTGCCGTCTCAACAATGCTCACTTGAGCCACTTAACCTTTGCCAGCAAGGATTCCCCCCACCATCTGCTGAAACCCTTTGACAAATGATTGATGAAGTCCCTGGTATTTGGAACACCCTAATGTTCTGACCTTTTTAAGGGGTACATTGAAAAATACATTTGATAACTCTTTGTATTGTATAAGATTGGGGAGCTACAAAGTGCCAATCAAAAATGTATGTTTCTTATTACATTTTGATCTAGAGGTGATTTTCATGAAACATTTCTTATTATCAATGTTGAAAACTGTTGTGCTGCTTAAAGGTGCAGTGTGTGATTTTTAGCATTTTTGCATCTAGTGGTGAGGTTACGAATTGCAACCAACAAAAGTTACGGTGGCCGACAGGAAAAGATGTCGTCGTCTGAGACAGCAGAGAGTAGCCAGTTCAGTTCATCTTTACAAAGATAAATTAAGAAATGATGTTCACTTTATTATTCAGTAAAACGATATGTTATTGCGAATATTATTGTTAGCCTACTTGTTCATCATTGTGTCAGAGTTTTATTTGCTGACTTTAGCTTGCTTCCTTGCACGAAGAACAACATAGTGACGAAACATTTTTTAATGTAAGGGGACCCGCGGTGTATGTAGATAGAAATGGCTCATTCTAGGGTAATAAAAAATATTACACAATGCACCTTTAACATACCATGATAATTTTTTTTTCAAGATTCTTTTATGAATAGAAAGTTCAAAAGAACAGTATTTATTTGAAATATAAATCTTTTGTAACTTCATAAATGTCTGCTGTCACTTTTCGATCAATTTAACCCTTTAACGCATACATCGGGTCTTTAGTGACACTACCCTCCTCGTCCTCATTCATTATTTAAAGTTAGTTATCAACCTTTTTAGTATTCCTGAATTAATTCATTATTAACAATATAACAAGATTTTTTAATATATATATATATAAAAGAATACCTGTTTTCCCAGAATAATAAAAAAAAATAAAATGTATTGGGTCGCTAATGACCCGAGGTGTGTAACTGTTATGATGTGGAGGACACAGTAAGATCCAATTGCAGCTTTATTAGAATAATCAACAGGCAGGGTAAATCAGGGGCAGACAGAACAATGGAGATAATCTCAGAGCAGAAACAGAAAACAGGCAAGGGTCGAGGCAGGCGGCAGGAATCACAGTCCAATGAACAATCCGGGTCAAGACAGGCAGCAGAAGAATCAGAAGTCGGTATAAACAATCCAAGGTCAGTAACAGTTCAGCAAACACAGGGAAAACGCTCAGAAATTGTACGCCAGGGCAATGCAATACTTCGCAGAGAAGTGGAGTGTGGCAGTGGCTTTTATGTGTGTGTGAATGAGGTGCAGGTGTGCGTGTAATCAGTGCAGTGCAGGTGTATGAAATAATCAGTCCAGGAAGATGCAGGATGGGAATTGTAGTCTGTGAGTGAATATGATATTCCAGTGTGGAGTGCCCTCTGGTGGCTCTCAAGGGCACTCTGGCTGGTGACCGTTACATAGCCCCTCCCCAAAGAGCGGCTTCCAGACGCTCAAACTGTCCAGGTGGGAGGTGGCCCGGAGGCGGATCCGGGGGCGGGATGGAGGGCCAGGTCCGTGGAGCAGGCTGTGCAGGCGACCAGGGCGGAGCAGGCGACCAGGGCGGAGCAGGCTGTGCAGGCGACCAGGGCAGAGCAGGCGGCCAGGGCGGAGCAGGCTGTGCAGGCGGCCAGGGCGGAGCAGGCTGTGCAGGCGGCCAGGGCGGAGCAGGCTGTGCAGGCGGCCAGGGCGGAGCAGGCTGTGCAGGCGGCCAGGGCGGAGCAGGCTGTGCAGGCGGCCAGGGCGGAGCAGGCTGTGCAGGCGGCCAGGGCGGAGCAGGCTGTGCAGGCGGCCAGGGCGGAGCAGGCTGTGCAGGCGGCCAGGGCGGAGCAGGCTGTGCAGGCGGCCAGGGCGGAGCAGGCTGTGCAGGCGGCCAGGGAGGAGACGACCCTTCAGGCGGCCAGGGAGGCGACCATGGCACAGAAACAGACACAGGGACAGGAACAGACACCGGTTCAGGGACAGGAACAGACACCGGCTCAGGGACAGGAACAGACACCGGCTCAGGGACAGGAACAGACATCGGCTCAGGGGCGGCCATCTTGTCCGAAGACACTTGCTCGGCGGAGACCATCTTGTCCTGAGACACTGGCTCGGCGGCGACCATCTTGTCCGAAGACACAGGCGTGGTTTCGGCCATCTTGTCCGAAGACACAGGTGTGGAGTCGGCCATCTTGTCCGAAGACAGAGGCGTGGAGTCGGCCATCTTGTCCGAAGACACAGGCGTGGAGTCGGCCATCTTGTCCGAAGACACAGGCGTGGAGTCGGCCATCTTGTCCGAAGACACAGGCGTGGAGTCGGCCATCTTGTCCGAAGACACAGGCGTGGAGTCGGCCATCTTGTCCGAAGACACAGGCGTGGAGTCGGCCATCTTGTCCGAAGACACAGGCGTGGAGTCGGCCATCTTGTCCGAAGACACAGGCGTGGAGTTGGCCATCTTGTCCGAAGACACAGGCGCAGAAAGAGGAAGAGGAACAGATTCAGGCTCAGTATCAGGATCAGATTCAGGCTCAGGAACAGATTCAGTCTCGGCGGGACGAGACTCTTGACGGGCGGACGTGACGTGAAGCTCAGTCTCTGGATCGGCAGAAGTGACGTGAAGTTCAGTCTCTGGATCGGCAGAAGTGACGTGAAGCTCAGTCTCTGGATCGGCAGAAGTGACGTGAAGCTCAGTCTCTGGATCAGGATCAGCGCGCTCTGAGCTTGACGGGACCAGCGGCGGCGAGGGCTTTGAGCTGGGTAGAACCAGCGGCGAAGAGGGCTCTGGGCTGGACGGGACCAGCGGTGAAGGCTCTATGCTGGGCAGGACCAGCGGCGAAGAGGGCTCTGAGCTGGACGGGACCAGCGGTGAAGAAGGCTCTATGCTGGGCAGGACCAGCGGTGAAGAGGGCTCTGAGCTGGACGGAACCAGCGGCGAAGAAGGCTCTATGCTGGGCAGGACCAGCGGCGAAGAGGGCTCTGAGCTGGACGGGACCAGCGGTGAAGGCTCTATGCTGGGCAGGACCAGCGGCGAAGAGGGCTCTGAACTGGACGGAACCAGCGATGAAGAGGGCTCTGTGCTGGATGGGACCAGCAGTGAAGGCTCTGTGCTGGACGGGACCAGCGGTGAAGGCTCTGTGCTGGACGGGACCAGCGGTGAAGGCTTTGAGCTGGGCAGGACCAGCGGTGAAGGCTTTGTGCTGGGCAGGACCAGCGGTGAGGGCTTTGTGCTGGGCAGGACCAGCGGTGAACACAGCTCTGGACTGGCGTGAAGTGCAGGCTCGACTGGACTGGCGTGAAGTGCAGGCTCGACTGGACTGGCGTGAAGTGCAGGCTCGACTGGACTGGCGTGAAGTGCAGGCTCGACTGGACTGGCGTGAAGTGCAGGCTCGACTGGACTGGCGTGAAGTGCAGGCTCGACTGGACTGGCGTGAAGTGCAGGCTCGACTGGACTGGCGTGAAGTGCAGGCTCGACTGGACTGGCGTGAAGTGCAGGCTCGGCAGGAAGATACTCAGGCAGGAAGGTCTCGGTAAAACATGATTTATGCAGGATAGTCTCAGCGGGACGAGATTCCTGCACGATGGCCCTTATGGCAACACGTACTGACCTCAGCGGGGAATCGGCCACACTGGATACCAGTCCTGGACAATAATAGACCGATCCGGTGACTAGCTTGATGGCTGGCGTGACGGGAACAGTCTCTGGAAAATCTGCTGAGAAGTGACGGGGCTCTGGAAGATCTGCTGAGAAGTGGCCAGGCTCTGGAAGATCTGCTGAGAAGTGGCCAGGCTCTGGAAGATCTGCTGAGAAGTGACAGGGCTCTGGAAGATCTGCTGAGAAGTGACCAGGCTCTGGAAGATCTGCTGAGAAGTGACAGGGCTCTGGAAGATCTGCTGAGAAGTAACGAGAGTACGGGGAGGTATAGCAGAATTCTGGTTCAACGGATGTGGTAAGTTCATGGGACCCCTCATCCACAGGGCCCGCAGAAAAGGATGATCTGCTTAACCTCAGAGCGAATTCAATATATTGACATAGAGTCCATTGAGGGGTGTTGTCAGGCATTAGATAATTTAACATGTCCTCAAGCCCATATCTGAAACTATCCTTTAAGACTGCCTCGTCCAAGTCTACCCCATGGCAGAGCTCACAAAATTGTTCAACATATTCCTCTATAGATCGGTTACCTTGACTGAGGCGGAAGAGACTGATTAGTGGGTCCATGGTGGGTCTCGGTCTTTTCTCAGCTGCTGGATCTGAAGCGGCGAAGTATTCTGTTATGATGTGGAGGACACAGTAAGATCCAATTGCAGCTTTATTAGAATAATCAACAGGCAGGGTAAATCAGGGGCAGACAGAACAATGGAGATAATCTCAGAGCAGAAACAGAAAACAGGCAAGGGTCGAGGCAGGCGGCAGGAATCACAGTCCAATGAACAATCCGGGTCAAGACAGGCAGCAGAAGAATCAGAAGTCGGTATAAACAATCCAAGGTCAGTAACAGTTCAGCAAACACAGGGAAAACGCTCAGAAATTGTACGCCAGGGCAATGCAATACTTCGCAGAGAAGTGGAGTGTGGCAGTGGCTTTTATGTGTGTGTGAATGAGGTGCAGGTGTGCGTGTAATCAGTGCAGTGCAGGTGTATGAAATAATCAGTCCAGGAAGATGCAGGATGGGAATTGTAGTCTGTGAGTGAATATGATATTCCAGTGTGGAGTGCCCTCTGGTGGCTCTCAAGGGCACTCTGGCTGGTGACCGTTACAGTAACAGTGTAAGTATATTTTATTCTGCACAATAATGGTTGAATCTTTGATGACTGAAAAAGTGCAATTCACCTTTATTCCTCAAGGTGGCAATGTCTGATACACAATGAAGTGATGTTTCATTCATAGTACCCGCAGGCAGAAAACAAAAGAATAGGAAGTATCATCAGAAAAATTTGAAATGGCTCAGTGATTTACTGCAGAGCAAATACTGAACACAATCAAACATTAGTGTCACTGTCACTTGATGGTGGATCTGGTGAAGAAGCTGTCAGCGATCAAAATACTGATTTTGAAGATGTTGAAAATGATAGTTTGAGAATATTTTTGAGATGGCGAATATATGCTGAATGTACTGGGAAATGAGCTCTTACAAGGACAGTGATGATGATATAAAACATCTGCTCAAACAGAACTCTTCCAAGCTCCAAAGGGTAACAAAATATGCTTTATTTTATTCTTATGTAATTGTTACTCTAATATCAGGAGAGTTGTATATTATCGGTAGAGTTCCATCCGTTTTAGATATAGATCCGTGTCACTAAAGTCCCGAATATGTATTAATGATTGGCGAAACATTCATGCATTTATGGGTTAATTCATCTTTACTGAAATTTGAACAAAAATATAAATATGCATAAAAAAAAAAAATCTTACTCCCAACTTATGAACAGCTGTGTACTTTTTAATGCTTACCATTGTTCATTTAATGTAATGTAATTTAGTTCAATTTAACAAAGGCATTATTTTAATTCCTCAAACTCTCTGCAGTTCCGCCATAAACCTCTCTAGGGGTTCACAAACCCTCATTTCGGAATCCCTGATCATGAGTTACTTTCAATGAAGAGATCTTCATTTAAAAGCCTAACTGGTACTGATCCTAAGAGTTTGTGCTTTCTATTATATATCAACTCATTATGAAGTTTGTGTACAGTTACAATTAAGCAACAATGCATTTTCTGTTCCTGTGCATCATGATATATCGGTGTAGGCATTACAGCACAAGTCAAGGTTAGCTGAAAAGATATTTCCTTTTTCTCAAAGTGTTTTTGCTTCGCTCACTGTAAACAGAACATTCCGATCTCATCCAGAGGCAGCATGGGAGGAGTGTGTCTGCTGCTTTTTCTATAAAGGCCAATAGAAGCGTTCAGCAGCACACAGCACAGAAAATCAGAAAACATATCTGTGTACATTTCTGCAGCTCGTGCGCTGAGGTTATTTTGATCATATCGCACATGAAATCTGGCACAATGTGTCAATGGATGAGAAACAGCACTTCCCCAGTGATGTAATAATGTGAGCCTGCAGTGCAGCAGCCAAAACATTTTTTTTTTTAAATTGAATGTAACACGTATGCTAAGATTACCTTGTTTTGAAAAATTAACACAAAATGTGATGTTCTGGACAAATCCAATTTCCTTATTTTTACTCAGTTTCTCTGCCTTGTTTCGGTTCTCTGTGCCTGAGTTTGTTGAGACAGCTATTTAAAATTAACAACATGTAATGTGACCTTCAGTTCCCCTTTTAAAACATTCAACAACTTTAGGGTTGCTGTGCAGAACAGATTTCGACATACTGTTGGTTTTTACTCACAAAACTTTTTTTACACTTATTTTAAACCGTATATAAATATATACTACTCCATTACTCCAGGCTTCAGTGTCACACAATCCTTCAGAAATCATTTTAATATGCTGATTTGCTGCTCAAGGATCATTTGTTGAACAAAGATGTTGATCCAGGAACATGTACTTGGTGAAATCACATTCATCCATATGACACATATTAGCCTATTGGCCTTTTCTAATACTTATAGGTAGTGCTTTACTAACTGTGACCCACAAGACACCAGAAAGTTCAGTACATCTCTGCTTGTATACAAATAAATTAGATAAATAAGGAGCTGTTGGAGTGTCCAGGTTTAGATTTGCTCTCTCCGTGTTTATGTCTTACCCAATCTTCACAAGCCCAAGACATTGCCACGGTCCATAAAAGGGCTGACACCTGCATTTTACACAGAACAGGGAAGAGTCAAGACACATCAGCCAACAGGGGATGCTGGCATGAATTCACAGCGTGATCACAGCATGCTCAAGCCATCCAACCAATGAGGTAGAGCGTGATCAGAGTCAACCACCAATCAGAAGTCAGAGACATTTCAGCTACAGTTGAGACTGGGTGTACACAACTATAGGGGAAGTAATGTTCTCAGCCTCAAGCCAGGGAAGGATGACGTGGGTGGGGGAAAAAACTGCTACTTGGCAGAACACAGGAAGAACGAGAGCGAGGAAATGGAACATTTAGAGGAATCTGTGGGGGTACACATGTGCATGGGTCAAAAGAGCGACCTCATAAATAGAGTTTGAATTCTGCCTGCTCTTTACATTTTTTGGAATTTAGCATAATGTTTGTCCTCTAAAATCACTGATGTTTGATAGTTCTTCAGAAAAAAAAAAAAGTATTTATAAAATATTTAATACAATAGATTTTATTATATTATTTTTATTGTATTGTATGATTTTTTATATTATAGTGTATGATATAAAGTCAGTGCCTCAATTTCACACAGTTGTAGTTCATCATAAATTATTATGAACATGATCACTAACATATGACAACCACAAAGGGACATTTAGAACATTATATGTAGCCTAATTATTATATCTAACGCTGTGAAAGTTTTACATTTTTGTAAGTGTTGAAATACTTTGAATGGGGCCACTTTGAAAGTATCTATTGCAGGAATTAAACTGCACACCATGATAGTTGTAAGCCAGAGGAACAGTCCGTTTCAGCTGAAGCTTATATACATAAGCACAACAGAACATATCATTTTATCACACATAATGATGTTGGAAAAGAACAAACATTTGGGATTCCTTCTTCAAAATAAGATTCATATTAGAATCTGACCTTCTAATCTGTACTAACTGTTCTAATTGTACTATATTTGTTAGAAAATGGGTGTGTGTGAGAGAAACCAAAAGATAAAGAAGGAAGACAAAAAATATGGGAAATCCCGAGCATGCATTAGGTGAATGAAAGCTTGCAAAACACTGGGCTCAACCAATGACATGCATGATTATGTATGTTTAGCCAATCAAAGGAAGGCACAGTATGCAGCCAGACAAGAAAGTTGATGTCATGGGCTTACTATGTGGAAATTTTGAACCTGAACACACGTAACTTTATAGCGGGACTTGTTAATCACAGCAAGTTAAGTGAAAATGAGTTGTCTCTGAAGAGTACTCAGAATTCCCATCTAAGTTTAGTCATCGTTTGCGACAGGCTGGAGCATAGCAGATCAAATGAAACTGAAATTGTGGTTGAAATTGTTTATTCTGTCTATCAACCCTAACTCACTTAACCTCAGATTCTGCTTCTGAGCTCAGAGAGTTGGCATTAGTACAAATGATTCCCCCTTTTCCTCGAAACCATTTCATGCATGTGAACAGTGGAGCTGTTTTTGTTTTTGTTACTGTAGTACTGCCAAGTAAGCCCAGAGTTCAGGCATACCAGAGGCGTTTTGTGTTGGGAGGCTGGGAAAGCCATATCTGGCCTCTGTATGCTACCGAAATGAACACGGATTGTTTTTAGGATTTTTCAGTTTACCGTTTGGACTACACAATGCACCTAATGCTTGGTTTATGACAATAACTATACTCAAATTCTCCCTAATTGTCCACAAATCCCTGTGAATGGTTTTAGTCTGGATTAAATTTATTACAATTATCTGCTCTAGATTTAACCACATAACCTTTTTCAAAAACATTTTATTGTTTTAGGTCAGTCCTGAGCTAATGCTAATGTATAAAAGTTATAAGAGATAAGATAGCAGACTCTAAATACTATATGCTATGTGGTCAAAATATTACAGTGTATATGTAATATGATGATTACACATAGCCTACCGATTGACATGTAACACATTAACACGGTAACCACAACATTAGTTTTTCTTTGAAAGTTCAATCTATCAGCTTAGTAAATGGGAGTGTACAGTCTCTGAAATCTAACGCAATTTAAGAATGACCAGTGTAATAAAGTTTTTATTGTATCTGGAGGAATTCATGACTTAACTAGGCTTTTCATAAATGAAGGAGTTTTTAGATTGCAGCTGATTAATTTCTCCCTGATTGGTTGGAAGGCACATATTGCCTTCATATCCTTATTAGTTAGTTTGCACATGGATGGTTACTCACATGGATGGTTACTCTGTACTCATATTTAGTTCCAGCCCATAGTTCACACTTACTGGTGATGAATTATTAATGCAGTGGTTAGGTTTAGTCAGAATCTTAGGAAAGAGAATACTCTCTTAGGTGTGACATTACGTGATGACGCACTAGCACAGTGAAACTACACCAGCCATGGGAAGCAGGTATAAAAATAGCTTCAAATATCATTTACCGTATTTTCCGCACTATAAGGCGCACCTAAAAGCCTTTAATTTTTTCAAAAAACGACAGTGCGCCTTATAATCCGGAGCGCCTTATATATGGATCTGGCGCCTTATATTAATGTCTGTAAAACAACCGCTGACTTAATCCTTGTTTATACTTTCGCCTGGCACTGGAGCGCGAGCCTCCGCTGACTGCGCGCGCACCTCCCCAAACAGACGAGGCATTTATAGCCTACTTGACGCAACTGTTTTGTTTTAGACTGAACACCAGACCATACAACTGATTTAGACGCGCAAACTGGGTGCCGGTGTGATGAGATGTACTAATATCCGTCTGCTCGGGCAGATTCGGCTCAAAGTCGTGCATCTTCGGATGCGGAGGCGCGCACGCTGTTACAATGACGTCATTTTTGCCGCGCGCGCGCCTCCGCATCCGAAGATGCACGACTTTGAGCCGAATTTGCCCGAGCAGACGGATATTAGTTTTTTTTATTACCTTCGCGCTCATGCGGACGCGTCGAGTAAAACAAGGTTTTACAGCTCAGCCACTTGTTTTTTCATAATTTTATTGCAAGTGGTAGATCTTGGTTTACATTTGGACTTTGGATGTGATCTTAGGCTTGAAAAGGTTGGTGACCACTGCATAACGCAAACCCAGTCAAATGTTTGACTGCAGTATCTTCTATTCTATGCGCCTTATAATCCGGTGCGCCCTATAGCCTATATGAAAACAGTTCTAAAATAGGCCATTCATTGAAGGTGCGCCTTATAATCCGGTGCGCCTTATAGTGCGGAAAATACGGTACTGATTGGAAATATATTTTTTGACATCTATAATTAATTGACAGATGAATTAGCCTGAGAGGCATTCTTCAGAGTTTAGTTAAACTATATTAGGCCTACTAAATTAAATATATACATTAGTCAATGTTATCAACTAAAATACCAAATACCCAAACTAGTTAAAAACCACACTATTTAGAGGGGTGTTTTTAGCTAGAAACTAGAAATCTATAGCTTTAGCTAGAAGTCTATAGCTAGAGTTAACTCATGGTAACTATTATAAAACGTGTGGACAGAGAGAGGGAGAGAGAAACATCCTAATCTCACATGTCAGATACATGATTTTGTATTTGTGTATTTTATATGTTATGTTACGCTTTTATCCAAAACATTTTACAGTGCATTTTAAGGCTTGCATTTGATCAGTACATGTGTATTTCCGTGTTTTCTGGTGACTGCATCCACGAATGTCAGTTTACTGGTGTCATGCTCTACCAGTTAAGCTGCAGAAACAGGTTACTGAACTGGATATGTTTCACCTTCAGTGAAGAACAAGCAGCAGTTAATCATGCAAGTTGCTTCCAATCAAGTGTAGTCAATCAGTATTTAACATGACAGAATAAAGAGAATACAATAAAATAGGCCAAGTGATAAAAGGTTCATTTACAGTAAATTCATTTAATTGAAAACATAAAACTGAAAAAGCAGCAGTAGATCACCAAAAAAATTAAATTCTGCAATCATTTCCTCAACCGTCGTTCTGTCATTCCAAACCCATATGACATTTGTTTTTCCCACACAGTGGAACATAACTGGAGCTTTACGACACAAAATCACCATAAAAGTACTCTTCTGAATCCATTATGATAGTTTTGTGTGAGAAACTGAATGTAAGTATTTAATGATATGGTATTATTTGCTGAACTGTCTTTACATTTTGTCTTTGGATCAGGGGTGCAGAGTTTAGCAGGCTTTCGGAATTGGACATTTTTCATACTGTCCATACTGTCATTCAGTAAAAAAAAAATTATAATAATAATTAAGGAAATAATGTCACAACATAAAATTCAGCATAATTTTCAAAATACAATTTTCAAAATGTGATGTGGACATGTTTTTGTGATGGTCCCCCTTGTAGTATTGAGATGCCTGTGTATACAAGCTTTAAAAGGGAAAATGGTGTGTTGTGATTTATGCTTAAAATGGGCACCATACATGTAAGGATTTGGTCTAAATGTCAGGGTTCCTATATGTTTCATTGTGTTTTTTCCCTGTGACCCAGTTTAAACTTTGCCGCATTCATGGAGAGGGTGCTGGTGCTGGTGAACAACAACTCCCTGTTCACCGTTGGCTTGGCAGAGGACCACACCAGCCCCACTCCACATCCAGAGACCTGTCATCCGTCGACGACTGGCACAATGGAGATAAGAGAGTCCACCACAGGCAAGGGAGGCCTGCCTGCCGCGATCGACGAGCCTAATCCAACAGAGAGGACAGGAGAGGACATTGACCTCGAGCCTGCGCCCCTCAGAGAGTCTGACCAATTTGCGTGAGTCGGAAGCTCACTCCTCGGAAGCTCCAGTCCAGTGCCAGTGATGGGCTCTTCGGCTCGTCTGCTACACCTGGGTCTCCATCTCCTGTAGCTGCATCTCCATCGGTCGTCCCCAGTGTGTCGTCTGCTAAATAATAAACAATTACTTGTTAACTAATAATAAATTGTTACATTTGATTTTATTCTGACTACTTTTATTACGTTGTATCCATTGTTACCGCAAATCTGTGTCAGGTTAGTAACAGACTAAAGTCCAGTTTTGAGTGGAGCATAGGGCACGCCAACTAAGATTTTAGAGTTCCGGCTAAATTGGTGCTAGTCCAAGTGTACTTTACTGTAAAGGCTAATAAAGAGAATTTCCATTTAGGACAACAGAATGTTGCTCAACCAACCTAAATAGAGTGAGCCTTACCCCTGTTTTCTGTCAGGACCACTATCATCAAATACGATTGACAGTTAGCATTTAGGATTGGCGGTATGGTTCTGTTCTGGGCGAGAACTCCCTGCGCATGCAGCCTAGCATGGATAAGAGCAGGGAGAGCAGCAATAACCCCCCTTAGGGTAAACAGAACAGAACCAACATGAATGTATTGCAGACATCATTAATTCAAGATTTTAAAGTACAAATGAGAATTTAGTCTGATTCAAAGGGGAATCAGAATGCCAAATCCTGACTGACGAGAGGAGGAGCTGAGGATGGAGGAGGGTAACTACTGAGAAACATGATAGATGTTGATAATACTGAAGGAGCTTATATATGTATACAGTGATAGGTATCATATTCCTATAGGTAGACGTGATTCAGCTGAGAGTCAGCTGATGCCAGCTTGACTAACGTGACCTGCCAGAACTGACGCTACGTTTAATTATTGTTATGTTACCCTAGCTAGTGTACATGGAGAATCATGAAATAACGAAACCAAAACTACTATCAGAGAAAGTAATGTTGGTCAGCCTATATCTATAGCAGGATTCATGACCTCTGACTAGAGATAGTGTTGCTTTAATTCAAGTGTATACATATCTATGGAAACTAAACAAAATACTTTTAGAGAGAGTAAGCATGAGAGCAGGCCTCTAAATAGTATAGTAAATTACATCTGCCCAGTGACCAAGACTCACGAGTTTGTGATTGTGGGGTCCGCGTTAAACGGCCGCCGCAAGACCCTTAGCGACATTGAATGAACGAGTAAAATATGAGTAAAGAGTAAAATGGAATAATCAAATTATCTTTACTGGCACCACTTCTTTTTTTTATTTTTATTAATGAATTGGGGCAGGGAATACAATCGGCAAAGCTACATTTTTATGCTGACGATACAATTATTTATTCCACTGCATCCTCTGTGTCTCAGGCTATTGAAATTCTTAAGGATTCTTTTTATACTTTTCAGCTTACTTTGCTAAAACTGAAATTAGTTTTAAATGTAAATAAAACTAAGTATATTATTTTTACACGCAGCCGTTCTATGTCCACTGTCCCGCCTATTCTGACTATTGAGGACTTACATATAGAAAGAGTACCAACTTATAAATATTTAGGAATATGGCTTGATGAGAAGTTAGCCTTTGATGTTCTATTAATTACTTGGTGAAAAGGCTTAAACCAAGATTGGGTTTTCTTTTTCGGGAAAAAAAATGTTTTTCCTTTACAGCTAGAAAGAGAATTATACAGAGTACTTTGTTACCTATTTTAGATTATGGTGATATTGTTTATATGCATGCTTCTACATATTTATTGAAAAGACTGGATGGTGTTTATCATGCTGCACGGCGTTTTATAAAAAAAAAAATTGTTTGCTGTACAACTATTTGGGTTGGTCCTCTTTATTTCAAAGAAGGAAATCACATATGTTAGTATTTATTGTAAAGACATTGATGGGTATGCTTCCAAATTACATTACTAGTCTTCTATGTTTACGTAGAAATAACTATAACACCAGATCATCTAATGGGATTAAATTAGTAGTACCTAGGGTACATTCAGAGCATGGAAAATCATCTTTCTCTTTCTATGCTCCATGGCTGTGGAATGAATTTCGAGCTATTGTTCCACTAAAAACAATTCCTCCTTTGAATATATTAAAAAATGTACTGCAGTCTAAAATGAATGAATCATGTTGCTGTTTTACTTAATTTATTGATTTATGATGAATGTTGTGCTTTGACTGTCTAGAATGTTTTATATGTGTCATATGTTTGTAAATGTGTGACTTGTAGTATGGCCATCTTGGCCAGGACTCCCTGGAGGAAGAGATTTCTTTTAATCTCAGTGGGACCTTCCTGGAAAAATAAAGGATAATAAAATAAATAATAAATGTTTAGATAAATTATCATATAAATGACCAATAACTAATTGGCATTCCAACCTACATTCAAGGTCACGATAAAATTGAGTCAGATAAAAGTAAATTGGAATTAAACTACTTACGGAAATGACCGAACGTGAAGTAATCCTTCACCTGCTTATCGCAAACTGTCGTTGGGCCGATTGGGTGGACCTTACACCTTCTTTCCCCTGTGGAACTCATTTGTACAATCTAAAGCACTTTTTTTTTTTTTTTACCAATGCATTTTTCACTTTCAAAACCTTAAGCAATATTCTAAACAAATAGGAGTCTAAACAAGATGGAAAAAGATTGAACTGTCATGCATTCATTCATTTGTACATTAACAGCTGAATTTGTGTAAGATGTTGCACTATAGCTGTCACTGAGAATACGTATTCCTCTAAATAAGTATGAAATGGATGTGTGTAGTTTACATCAGTTTTACGGTTTCCAAACATAGTTTGGAATGGATTGGATGGATCATTGTAGCCTCCCTTTGTTTCAGCCATTGCTCTTGCATCCAAAAAGTCCTAAAGAATTTTTATGCGGTTATCTTCAACCAGGGATTAGTCTCATAATGTGTGCAGGGCAGAAACTGTCTGTGGACCAATTAGAAGTCCTGTCCTTCCGTGCTTGAGGTGTCTGTCAGTTGTCCTAGCATCCTTATCTGATGGTGTTGGACCGCCAAGTCCACCTAGATCCAATCAAAATGTAGCAAACCTTTCTCCACTGTTGCATTAAGAAAGGGCCCTGCAATAAAACTCGAATGTGCAGTTCCCTACATGTGGTAGAATGTATTCACGTAACAAGGTCAGCATTCTTTGTTTCTCATATGATGTGCATCACATGCTTGTATACAGAAGCTCCAATAAAGCATATGCTATGATGAGGAGCTACAAACAAGCAGAGGAAAAAGAACAGCCGGCATTCCATTACCGAACAGGAATATGAGATGAGTTTCCATTACTGTAGGACAATGGACAATCACCTTTGTTCCACATGGCTTGATGCCAAGCTTGCATAATATGACATCAAGACAGAGATGTCAACCTTGCAATGTCCCTACCCGCTCAGCACCTGACTCTACATCTAAAACCTAAAAAAAAAATATGCCACTCATGTTTTTTTATATAACAAAAATTGACCCCTCACAGGCCTTTCAGGACTGTATTTGGAAATGTGGGATATAAAGAGAAAAGAAGCTAAAACAGAGGGTGAAAAGAGGTGCTGCAGCAATACATAAATAATGGGTTTTTAAATCATGTATATATATCCAGACTCCAAAAATAAAATTATGAACTTGTAAATGAGCATAATATCTGCACTTTTAATACTAATATCATTGTTTGTTTGTTTTGAACAGACAAGAGTGCAGTCAGTTTACTATGTCTATAAAGATCAATATACAGTCTATAAATATCTTTTGTACTATTCCCAGACTGGCTGGCATGGCATGCTAATGATGGAAACAAAACAAACAAGCATTGTACTGTATCAGATAGACGTCTGAGCTGTCCTGAGTGACAGGTGATAGAACTCATGAGTCGTTTGTTGCACAATTTATTTTTCAGCTCTCTATGGAACATTATTCAAACAGGCGCATATGACGTTCAGCGCTAAAAAGTCTGAGCATCTGATGATAAACATACTGTGTACATACATCATTAGTTATAATTAAATTACAGGAAGTCCTTCGCGTGAAACTGTTGAAGAATTTGTTTATTTATAAGGCAGAAAAGAATGAAAAGTCAAGTGGCGTGCTGTTACTGTTTAGGAAATGACTTGATTTTCCCACTCATGAATGGCAGATTAAGGATTGACTAAGAAGCAGTAAGAATTAGGGGAAAGGTGAACGGAAGAGAGCAGTTTTTGAGGCTTTCACATGTGACTTCCTGTTTTTAGAAGCAGCTGGCAGCCGTGTCATACAGCAAGCTCGGGTTTCTTATGATGGACTGACTGGAGTAATATACACCATTCAAAATAAAGGTTCTTTATGGGCATTGATGGAGCCATGAAGAATCTTTCAAATCCATGGAAACTTTCAATTGAAAAACTTTAGACTATTCTTTAGATTCTTTTCTCCACATCACAGTTACTTTAAGTTATTTTAAGAACTGGTCACTGAAAGGTTCTTTTGGGAACCAAAAAAATGGTTCTTCTTCTGCATCGCTGTGAAAAAAAAACCCTTTTGGAACCTTGGATAATTTGAGGATGTAATCATAAATTGATGACTTGATGATTTTTAGTAGTGTGGTGCTTACCCATGCAAAACTCAATGCAATGGCAACGTCTTGGGTGCTTTTCAAGCCATTTCTATGCAATTAAGTTTTTAAAAATGTTTTAGGTACGTTGCTTGGGTGTTATGGGTGGTTAATAATCAATCAACAGAGCGCTTTCCTTTGTCCCTTCACAAAAGTCCAATCACGTAAACATCTTCTGTGAGCATGATTTGAGGTATCTCTCATGCCTGTAGTTAACTGATAAGACTCTCTGTGGAAAGGAGGTTGAGGACCAAATGTCCCCACAAGGATATTAATACCAGTAAATTTTGACCTAGCGGAGACTTTCTTTTTGGTCATCTTACTGTATAATAATTCGTACTAATTGATGTTTTTTTGAAAATGTAAAAATGCAGAAAGTTTTTTGTGATAGGTATTGGTTTAGGGGTAGGGTTCGGGTTAGGGGATAGAAGGTATACAGTTTGTACAGTATATAAATCATTACGTCTATGGAAAGTACCCATAAAACCAGGAAACTGAGTGTGAGTGTGCATGTGTGTGTGTGCGTGTGTGTTTGCGTGTGTGCGTGTGCATGTGCGTGTGCGTGTGCGTGTGTGTGTGCTGCGTGCGTGCGTGTGTGTGTGTGTGTGTGTGTTTGCTGCGTGCGTGCGTGCGTGCGTGCGTGTGTGTGTGTCGTTTATGTGCTCGCCCTAAAGTTTCGAAGAAGGGCAGAACTAATTTTCCATTCTCAGTTTGGCTTAATGACTCCATGAATAGCATTTCCATTATGGGAAATGGATGGAGCAACAATGCTGGTAAGAAAAGAGAAAGAATGGAGAAGAGACTGTGTGTGTACAAAACATTTAGGCTGATTAGTTTAGGCTACATCAAAGATATTCTCCTAAATCTCCAGAATATTTGACAGTCATAAAGTTAGAGAAAATACGCCTGTCCAGTTTGGCCATAACAAATCATCACACACTGTCTGCAACCCAGTGCTGCATTTCCAAGAATTGACAATGACACAAGAGAAGGTCCTTCCATGAGGAAACATATCCCTGTGCCCCTGACTATACAGAACATTTAACCATGCATGTGCTAACCAACCAAGAGAGAGACAATAATACTAGCTAGCCAAAAATAAAGAAATGGGTGTGGTTCTGAAATTCTGAAATATATTTGATACTTAAGCATCTGATTCATTCATTTAATTATTATTTAATGTATTTCTATTTATTTAATTTTATTTACAAATTACATACAATAATCAATAATTTACAATAAAGTAAATCAAATTAAATAAGATTATTCCATTTAGTTTACATTTATGAAATACATCTGAATAAATAAATAATATAAGAATAAGAATAATGATTTTTTTTTTAATTCTTATTTAATTTATTGATTAATGTTTTTTGCTAATGTAAGCATCACTATTAGCACCTTGGGATTTGAACAAACATAACTCTTCAACTATGTGTGCTACTCACAATTTCTTTAAAATAAATCTATTATAGGTTAAGCCCAAGTGAGTTACAAGTGACATTTCTCAGGTATAGAACAATTTATAACCTCTGGCTGAATACTAGAGACTGAGTGCTAATGGTTTTGACATGTCTGGTCTGTAACTGTATGCTTCAGGCAGTGTGAAACTATATGAATCTAATCCATAGTAAGCACACCAGTAATCCTGAACTGAAACTGTCTCATGGCTCTACAATTTTATTCAAGGCAAGTTTAAAAGGTTAATGTGCTGATCTGGTGTTGAAGATAATGATAATCTATAAAAACGTATAGTTTTAAAAAGCGGCTTTTATTTACATTTTTAGAGGTGAAACTGCTGGTTTGAGAAAGAGCAGAGGAAGAGATTTGTTATCACCAGTACATGAACTTTCACATTGTTTAAAAGATTCTGAAAAACTTTTCCAAATGCTTCTTACGGTCATTGACTTCTTATTTGTGAAGCTTTAAATGGCAAGAAAGGGCTTGTTTCCTCCCAGAGGTCAAGAAGATATTTGTTTGAAGTCAGAGGTCAAGAGTATCTGACCTGCCTGTCTAAATATTCCCACTGAACTATTTTCAGGCATGAAACAATTGATCTGTTTGCTTTTCGGCAATAGGTGCAAATCTACATCAAAAGTGAAAGCCCCAGAACTGTGCTTAATTGTATAAATGTGAACTTGTAGTGTACTTCAAATCTTCAAAGTATATTTTTAACTATACATGCAGATAATTTAATACTAATGAAATAAAAGGCCACTCAAGTGTCCTTAAAGAGAGTACACTTTCAAGACTCTTAACCCTTTAAAGGTAGGGTAGGTAGGATTTTTATAAAAAAACTTTTTTCAAATTTGTTTAAACTGTCTTTGTATACCAATACATAATTAAAATGTAAGTGCTCTGAAAAAGAGAGTATAAAAATCGAGTGACTGTAGACCTTTTAATCTGCAATAAACACAGCTCATTATTTCCATTCGGGACGAAACAATTGATTGGTTTGGGCGACTGTCACTCACGCTCGCAACCATGGCTACCACCCCTGTTGCTAGATCTGCCCATATGCGCGCGCACCCGTTTGATTTGAGGAGTTGCAAGAGAGGCGCGGAACCTACGAAGAGTAAAATTATGGCAGAGAAAGAGCATTCAAAATTCAAAGCACCTGCATATTCAGTCAGCGAAGGCAAACAGGCAAAAACTACTTCCTCGGACCCTGGTTGCCCGCACTCTTGAACGACCTCCTCTGCTTCGCCCTCGACCCCGGACCTGTCCTCGAACCGACGATGCGGTACTTGTCTCCGGAGTGTAGTCCTCATTAGAGTCAACAATGTTTTCATCATGGAAACTCGCAAAACACCGTATATGTTATGAATCTTACACGAAATTCACCTTCATCACAGTATAACTGATGGTAATGGAAAAAACGTGTATCAATGCAACCTGTTTTTAGCTTTGCCTTATAAATATAGCTCGTTACCTATAAATATAGCTTATTACCGAATCAAACAAAGTATATTTTAAACTTTACCAGTATCGATATGCAAGCTTGATAGTGAGTACTAAAATAAATCTTATTTGTTTATATTTATAGTGATAAAGTTAGGTATTTTATTACATGTGATTCTGACATGATGTCACTGCATGCACTGGGCTCCTTCCTCTCCACTCGTCTCAGGTAAATAAATGCGTCTTCCAGCTGAGCCTGAGCGTTTGGCGTCACGCGTTCATGTGTTTTGGGGGCGTGGCTTTGGAAGGAGCTCAGAAGGGAGGGGGTGGAGTGAATGGAAATAATTAGCTTTGTTTACAACAGTCGTGAGAGGTCTACATACACTCGATTTTTTTACTCTCTTTTTCAGAGTACTTACATTTTAATTATGTATTGGTATATAAAGACAGTTTAAACAAATTTGGAAGGTTTTTTTTTTAGAAAAATCCTACCTACCCTGCCTTTAACTGTCAGTCCCATTTTTGGGGCATAGACCCCTAAATGACAGTTCCACTTTAAATGGTTATAAATCTTGAAAACTTCTAATTTTAAAGATGTATAACCATTTAAAGTGGAAGTAAAAAAAAAAAAAAAAAAGAAAGTGAAAAGGGTTTTAATTTTATGAAATGTAAATATTTAAAAATATTATTATTTTACATAAAATATATATATTTTACAAAACATGTTTTACTTTAAAACTGCAAGAAAAGCAAAGCCATTAATCTGAACAATTACGTTTTGTTCCAAATTTGAGGTTGATACCTCAAGAAATTAGCTTTCAGTGAGATTATTCTGTTTGGGGCACATTACCCAACTTTTCCACTAGATTACATCCAGACTCCATTGGTGACCATATAAGGACTCTTTCATTTCCATATATGGTTTGAATTGATATGAACCATACATTTCCATAATTTTCATACTATTTATGAAGTAGACAGAAGTAATATGGGCAGTTTGACAGTATTTGATTTGAATTCAACCTCTAGCAAACACATAAAAGACATGCAGAAAGAACGTGTGTTAGGCCTATAGCTCATAGCCGCATTATAAATTGAGAATCTGTCATTTTTTCTTTATATTTATATTAATATCTTTAATATCTTATATTTAAATCTTTTTATATCTTTATATTATATATTTTTCTCTATCTCTATCTGTTCATGAAATGACAGCAGAAAAGTACATTTTAAATGTAATTCTGTTCCCTTCATAGTTTTCATTTAACAAATATTCCAGCTCATACAATAATTTTCTTTATTATAATTAGCCTATAAAATTAAATGCACACAATAAAGCCACAACCTCAAATAAGGAGATAATAGAGGATTCAGTAACACTTAATTTTACAGTGTCCTTGTTACATGTTACATGTACTCATAGTAATAACATAAATTATGCATAATTACATGCAACTAACCCTCAACCAAACCCCAATCCTATCCTAACCCTATAGTAAGTAGCCTACATGTAATTGCTTAATATTACTCAGTACTTTACACTGTAACAATGACACCTTAAAATAAAGTGTAACCAAGGATTCTATTTTAAAAAAGTGCTAAGAGAAATTCAAGTTGAAAGGAAATATTCAGTGATTGAAAAATGCTAAAACAACTTTTACTATGCATGTAAATTAAAATGTGAACAAATTATGGGCTAACATATAGGCCTACATAAATGCATGCATGAATTAGGAATTTGGGTCTATATGTAGAAACAGAATCTTCAATGTTTTCACATAGGCTGTAGGCCACTGAGCACGTAGCACATGTCCCTCTGCTCCTGAGGCTGTTTCAGAGGTGTAGTTTTAGAAAATAATGCTAAGCATTTCCCAAAAGGCATGTGAAAGGCATCCAGCAAATAATTCAACACAAGACGTGTCTTGTCTGGTCTGGTTACCTGGTCATTATGCATGGGCAATTATCAATGACACCTATACCTCCCCATGTGTTTAGAACATCTGTAGACCTGGCTGGTCATGGTATATCAAGATCACAGTCCCATATACCCTTGTGAAAAAGAATGACTACTTTTAAAATGAAATAATATACTTTAAAATAATGCTTGAGTGTGAACTGAATGTTTTCAGATCCTTAATGTATGTTAATTTAAATCGAAATTTAAAATGTATTATAGTTGACATTTATATTGAATGAAATAAGCTGAACTTTAGAGTGCTTTTTGACCCACCTAAGATTTTTAAGTGTACTTAAGTGTGTTAAGAAACAGTCATGAAAGTGCACTTAAAGGGATAGTTCACCCAAAAATGAAAATTCTGTCATCATTTACTCACCCTCAGTTGTTCTAAACCTGTATGAATTTCTTTCTTCTGCTGCACACAAAAGAAGGTATTTTGAAGAATGTCAGTAACCAAAGAGTTGATGGGCCCCAGTGACTTCCACAGTATTTTTTTTTTTCATTCATTCATTGGGGTCCATCAACAGCACCAGCTCCTAAAAATAATCCTAACTTCTGTGAAATTTGTGGACTTCAAAGTCAAAATCTCAAACACTCGGTATCCACTTGCCCTTGATGAGGCTGTGCTGCATCTGCAACGTACAACAATATATTATGCAATTCAGAAAAGAACAAATAAACATCTCTGAAATAACAATGTTATATGTGTAATGTATAATGATAATAATATTAAATATATTATTAAACAATAATAATGTCAGTTACACAATCTGGGGAAAAAAAAACACCATTGTTTGCATTCAGTGTACAAGAAACACTGGATTTGTCAGTTTAACCATGTCTAGACAAGAGATTTCTCCTGTCAAACAGCGTATGTGTAATATGGGCTGAATTAATCTGCTGAGAACCACATTTTATACAGATATAAGAGAGGAAGATTTAGATTTAATATTAGTATTAAAGCAGCCATGTTGGGAGAGGGATTGCAGATTGGGCAAGTGCATTAAAAATGACAGGGTTTTCCTGAGGTAGATGAACAGAAAGCATGCAAAGGAGAGGACAGAGAGGGGCTCATTCAGCAAGTGTTTTGCACAAGATAAACAGTTCTGCCCTTATCGCTTACTGCTCTTCGGCAGCAGGGCACGTCTCAACAAATGCTTCATGCGCATAAGAAAGAGAGCAGCACAAAAATGACGTTAATGACTTGACCTCTCTCCAACTCTACAAGACTAGAAAAACTGCTTAAGCAAAGAAAAACAGGTTATGAAGGCTGGATCTGATTCATGTGATAAAAAATTGTGCAGGGTGTCTACTTGGAATCAAATTTGGATCAAATTTAAAACAGTTTTCAAAATTCAGACCAACAGAGTTGAGTGTTTTGCTATTTTTCTCGCAAGAGACTGTAAACTACATACAAATCAATAATCACAAATAAAAACACCAACATTATGGGTAATTTAGATGTGTTTTACCAGTACCAGGGTCCTTGAATCCCAAGCAACATCCCTGGTTTTATTGAATAAGCCTTGTTTTCTGTCATCGATCAGATCCTGATGTTTGCCTTGAACAAACATGAACATCCATGTCTGTTTACCTTGCATTGATTCAAAATTCACTTTTGGTCTCCTGTTTACACATTTGAAGGGATAGTTCACCCAAAAATGTAAATTCTGTCACCATTTACTCACCCTCAAGTTGTTTCAAACCTGTATACATTTCTTTGCTCGGCTGAACACAAAGGAAGATATTTGAAAGAATGTTGGTAACCAAACAGATCTCTTGTCCCATTGACTACCATAGAAGGAAAACAATATGGTAGTCAATGGGACCCGAGATCTGCTTGGTTACAAAGATCTTCCTTTTTGTGTACAGCAGAACAAAGACATTTATACAGACTTGGAACAATTTGAGAGTAAACAATGACAGTATTTTGTATTTTTGGGTGAACTATGCCTTTAAATCTTCTCTTTAGCCAAGCACTGAAAATAAACAATGACCTGTGACCGCGAAACGATGGATTTTCTATCAGCAGAATTGTTTTTGATTGGAGAAAGAGAGCTTTTAAGGGTTTGTGTAATGTGTTGCTATATCTTCTCCATCTGACACAGTCTATATCAGTAAAAAATGAATTTTTGCATGTGATAAACCTCCACCACAATGCTAATGCCAAATAGATGTTTGAATGGTCAATTACTGGCCCAAGTCAAGAGCTCACCTTCGTGTTCTGACACACGGGTCTCTAGATAGACCTTCAACGCAAGTACATGGGATTGGTTTGCTCGTTTGATGAGCTAGGCGGAAATCACAAGTCTGATTGTTTAGAAAATAAAACTTCCACTCAATAAGTCACACGATTTGAGGTGTGATTAATGTCCATAGCACAAACTGGACGAGTTTTAAAGTTTAATACTTCAAAAAGCCTCGGGACTACAGATGAAAATGAGCATTTATGCTATAATCTGGCTCAAGTGCAAGATTGTTCATTAATGTGCACTGTCCCGAATAAATAAAATCCCAATTTCTTAAGAATACACCACTAATTAATAATCTGTTACAATAAGCATTTGATCTCTGATATTGATTCATATCATACCTGTTTGTGGTTTTAATTTATGAATACTTCAACTGAACAAAAGAACGCAGAAATTATTATATCATCTTAAAACTTTTATTGAAAATGCTCATACAAAAAAAACACTTTAATTTAGATACAAAAAGGATACTTTGCACGATTTATAATAACAGTAACAGTCTTTACAATCAGAAACAAAACAACACACAGACACACACACACGAGAAGTTAAGGAAGATATCCACAAGTGAAAATGTTGATCAAAATGTCTTCAGGATATGTCTACACACAGTGCAGGTTCTGGTCTCGCATATGAACATGGTCAGGGCTCGAAGTCCAAACAGACCCTAATTTTGGCACTTAAAGTATTAAGTTCTTTTTTGGCCTAATGTTCAAGTCCACAGTGGAAGAGGCAACATCAGTGGAGCCCTTTCTTAGGACGAGGTTTTGAACGCATTACAGTACAGAATCTTGAATAAAACATGCAATGCCTGATCCCTCAGCGAACAATTTTGGAAGACAAGAGAAAAACAAAACGAAAAACAAAGGAAATCTCCCTGCGAGTAAGTTATACAGTAACTTGCATCCATAAAAAGTGCAATCAAATGAAAAACAAAACACTGGTTCATTATAGACTGACACTGCATGATTTTCCTTGATGAAAATATCAATATACTACATTTCTTCTTTACATTTCAGTTACTTAGAATAATATATCTCTGCCTAGCACATTGACTTAACCTCACAACCAACATAAAAAGAAAAAACAAAACAAATGCATGTCTACAAATGAAATCTTTCATCCCCACAAAAAAAAACATTGGGTTGTAATGGAATGATAACGAAAATAAGCTGATTGCTATTGAATGATATGTTGGGGACTATTGGAAGTTACATGAACACCAATGGGGAAAGTCTATGTGTGCTTAAATGGCTATAATGCGGCACACAATCAGTTTGCACCTCAGTAATCTCGAATCGCCAAACAGTCTGTGCGCCCTCTTTCAGACTCTGAAACAGCATCAAAAGTATGACAGAAACATGTTTAACTTAAATGATGCATTATATAAGATGGCTGTCAGCAATGCAGGCACAAGTGAGCTCGGACTTCACTCCTTTTTCCTCTGAACTTCGACTAGCTCATCCTGGAGAGGGGCCACTCGGGTCCCAAAATCCACCGCTCCATCTTCACTCTCAAACATCCATACGACACTTCTCAAACCACCTCTGATCCGCATGGTGAAAGCCCGGAGTGCTTAAAGTGGGAAAAAACCCTTTTATGATGGGCATTCAGTTCAGTTCTAGAGCTGCTGGGTAGGTTCAGCAGACAGGAAGCATGCGGGCGTTTCCATTGAATTCCTCCTCCACCTAAACGACAGAAAAACAAGAAATTAGATCAGTTTTTATGTTGATATCCAATAGCGACTGGTATTCATATTGTATACACTAAAGGTGCAATCACATTAGTACTATTTTGGTAAAATTTCGATGGTTGGTCAGCACCACGTTGCCACGTGACCAACTAAACCATGAGCAAAATCTGCGAGGAGAACTTTTCCGCCCTCATGTCAAACTCCCAAACGTGCAAATTCTTACTGAAATTTCGCCAAGCAAAGGTAAATGTGACCGCAACTTAGGCGAATATACTTTACACTCACCTCAGAATAAGTGGGGAGTGGGGGGAACTGGAATTGGGGTGCGTTCATGAAGATGGGACTGTCTCCTCCATCATAGTCATCCAATAGAGGTGTGAGAGGTTGATCTAGGCTGCAGTCGCGTCTAATGTCACAGTAGCTTGGTGGGGCAGATGACGGCATTCGCAGGGACACCCAGCTCGCCGACGCTGTGCTGACAGAACCATCCTGGCTGCTCATACTGTTGGTGCGGCTACCAAAGCCATTGTAGGGAACGGTCCCAATAACCAGAGGCAACTCCAGAATCAACTTATCACTGCCAGGGATGTGCATATAAATCTGTAGATAAAGGAGAACAAAGAGATTTCAATAAGTGCCTACACTTAGTAGATGAAAAACACAACATCATGCAACTACAGTAACTGCAATATGCAAAAAAAAAAAAAAAAAAAACTCACCATGAGTGCATATTCCACTCGAATGATGTTGCAGCCTAAGATGGAGGGCTTGATCTTAGGCACACGAATGCTCTTCCCCTGCCAGGCGTCGCACATGCCGGAGATGATATGGTTGCCACGCACTGAGGAGAGTTTTTGCCTGAAGACTTTGGTGCGGTTATTGGCCTGGTAGGTGTGCTTGGCGATGATTGCCGCTTTTGGTACCACGATGCGAGAGCAGGTGTTCTCAAATTTGGCATCAATGCAGATCTCTTCGCCCTCGCAGAAGCCACGCCTGTCAATCTTGGCGTTCAGAGAAACCTGGCCGTCGGGGATGAACATGCAGGTGACCTTCTTCTCCTTCATGCCTCCAGTAGGGGACTGGTGATTGATGGAAAAACAGATATGATTAACTTGATTAACAGAACAGCCTCTAGAATTTGGATAAGCCCAACCAAAAGTGATGAACTATGGCCTAAAGCTCATCTGTTCTGATATCAGTCTAATAAAAGATATTAATATGAGGAACTCACCAGCAAGTCTGGAGTGTTGACATCCAAGGGCTCTTCAACTTCAAAGTGTTTCTTACACTCCAGGGCGGGCTGAGAGGGTCTTTCCATCAGAGCCTTCACAAAGTATTGAACAAACCCAAATTTGCCCTTGTAAGAAGACACCAGTTGCCTGTTGGGAAAATTACATTTGTATTAATTTACAGGCAAATGTGACTCAAACGGAAATGAATGCCTAAAGCTTGTCAATTAGAATGCTTACCCTTGTTGAGGAAGCTCAAAGCCAAAGGAGTATTCGTATTTGTTGCCAGGACGGAGAACAACCGAACCATCTGTGTCTGTGAGAAGCAAAGATAAGTATATTAGTTTTGGACAGTTTCAAGAGATATTCAACAAATGAGACAAAACAAACCCACTAAAAACTTTAGCAAAGGAATCCCCTCATTATAAATCCTACTTTCAGTTAGGAACTATTGTTTATATGTTTTGCATTTAACACCACATTTAGGACCACTTTCAACAGTGTAATTATAGAAGATCAGTACAATGTAAAACATGCTTGTACACAATAAGTTTATTGTATAAAATGTTTCACTTAAATGGTAGCACTTTATTTTACAGACCTATTATCCATGTACATACTAAGTACTTATAGTAATTGCAATAACTGGGAAATTCTAGGTCCTAACCCTGTCCCTGAGCCTATCCTTTAAACCTAACCTTAACTTATGTTACCTTAAATTACCCAGTACTTTCTTAGGAAAGTACACTGTAAGTACACATAAGTTACTGTAAAATAAAGTGCAATCACTTAAATGTTAGTACACAGGCTAGTAGTTGAAGACAATGTGTTAACGACTTATTTTAGAATATACAGTATTTCACAATGAACTGCCACATTCCAACATCAGCATCATCCCAGCAAATGCATCTACCAGAGCAAAGTCAACATTAAAAGCAAGATAAACCGTTTTAAATCACCTGCGGGATGGTCGTCCAAGTAGACAACCTCTTCATACTTCAGATAGTCAATTTCTTCACGGCATCTCTGTTTGCCTTTCGCGTACTCCACTTTAGCGCATCCAACTCCCACGACCCTCATGGCCATCACCTTGGTCACCTCCGAAACCTCCACCAAGATCTTCCCAGCCACTTTATCTCCACTGCAGTAAAATGTCTTGGATGGATCGTTGAAAACGATCTCAAAGGCCTTGACTCTTTTTGTCATCGCTACCATAGTGATATACAAGCTAAAAAGAAGAAGGAAGATACGCGTCTCTAAGCTACTAAAAGTTGGTAAATCAGCCAAATATTTAGTAGTCCTTCAAAAGTGCATCCAGTCTTCAGTCCAAACGAATTAACGTTTGGTAGGGAATGAATTGCAGAAAATTAATGATTTATGCAAATTCACAATTCACACTGCTGGCTCGCATGGTTAGTATAGAAGCTTTGTGCACGCTGGGCTAGGCTAGGGTTTTATACTCAGACACTTCTGCCAGTGACTCACTAGGCTTGTTTACCATTTCAGCTGTTCATGTGGAAGTGGAATGCACTGGATGGCTCAGCGCATGCACAGCGCTCCCATTGGTCGAAATTAGGTGTTTATGTCGTCACTGGCCAATCAGCGGCCAGAAGCGGCGCGTGGACACCTCGTGGCTGAGAGCGCCGAGCGAGTGCACAGCAGCTGCGGGACTGGAGGAGGCACTGAGGAGGAGGAGTGAACCTGATGATGAGACGTTTCTGAACAATGCAGTGTGATGTTGCAAGGGCATGCCCAACAATTTGGAGAACCAATGATAAATTCAACTGAAACCTTAAATGTGAGCTACGTGCAACGTTTGGTTGTTGATGAGTACCAGGACACAGGGAGGAGAGAGAAAAAGGCGGTTTTCCTTTGAAAAAAATAAAATAAAATTGGGTGTGTTGAACTAGGAAACTGATGCCCCTGCTGGTACAAACTAGGTTAACATCCAATGAATAAAAGGCACTTGACTATGTTTATAGAATTAGGGCTGAATATGTATGTGGTTACGAATTTAACATATTTTTGTATGATTTATTATGCATTTGTCCTGTGTGAACAATTGAATGCACTTTTACACTTATCAACATGTTTGTCATAGGTCCTAGACGAAGTGCACCCCTACCTTTGCCTTGGGAGAGAGATTCTGCAGGGTTTTGATACATACTACTGTATATGATTTGACATGGCATCACAGAGGGGACTAGCACACTCTTGTGAATGTAAGAACAACTTTTGTGTTTTGTTTTTTGTTTAATAAAAATAACATAAATTACATTTCTTGAGTTTTTTCTTTATTTACATTTTTGTAAAAAATAATTATAAAAACGTGCCATGTGTTATCTTTGGATCACAAACGGCAAATGCATACATCACCTGGAGCCTGGACCTCTAAACACATGTAGGGATTGCTCTGACTCCATCTAGTGTTCAAAGAAATTATACTACAACATTAGAATGTTTTTCTAAACTTTTGAGAAGCAAATCTTAATTTATTTATTTTTAAGACAAATACTGTTTGTTTTTTTCTTGTTTTTCTCCAGAATATGGATTTGATGTGTAACTTGCAGAATAAACTGTGAAACACATGTAATCACATTCTATACTCTTAGGTGATCCGCTGCTGCCACAGAGATTTTTGGGTTGAATGAAACATTGGCTCCCTCTGCTTTTCATCCCTGTTTATCGCACAATCAACAGAAGGCATCCCTGATTTTTGGAAACATTACTATTTTTTAACGTTTTATTGTTTTTCAGCACATTAGAATCATTTCTGAAGGATCATGTGACACTGAAGACTGGAGAAATGATGCTGAAAATTCAGCTTTGCATCACATAAATTATAAAGTAGGCCTAGCCTATATTAAAACAGAAAACCATTATTTTTTAATTGTAATACTATTTTACAATATTACTGTTTTTCCCACTGTATTTTTGATCAAATAAATGCAGGCTTGATGAGCATATGAGACTTCTTTCAAAAACATTAAAAATAGTAATTTTTAATGGTGTATATACTCCAATGATAATCTTTCTGTATGTGTCCATTCCATTTTAAAAATGTATTCTCAAAACTTAATATCCAGTGTTTCAGGGCATATTAATGAGCCAGCTGTGCTTTCAAATTCAGGAAACTAAAAACTAAAAATAAATAATACTACTAATAATTATGTGACGCTCTATAATGTGGTATTATAAAAATATACTATATTTTACATTACAACATGTAAGTAATAAATCTTTCATGTTTGCAAACCACCGTTGAAATGTTTGTAATAATTATTTCATTAAAAGGTTGAGGTATTAGCTGTCACATGTACAGTCTATTTAATATTAGTGTCACTTTGCCGTTCAATAAGCAAGGAGTGTTTTAGCGTTTATTCCTTTAATAAGTGGTTGAAAATACATCATACAAAATACATCATTTTAATAGAAACATGGAACCACCATAGATTGGGAAAAAAGGGTACTGGTACCACACAACTGACAGTTGCCAGTAGGAACCACAGAGCGCAGTACTTCCAGGTGAAAAGTCACTCAAATATGGCTGCTCCCTTGGAGTTGTTCTGTTGGAAAGGCGACTATGGATTACCTTCAGTAGATATCGACTGTTTAACTGTGCTGGTAAGAAAAACACATCGGTTGGTTGGTTATCACATTAGTTTATGTTTTATGCTTTGCGGTATTTGTCATAAATGTGATGTATTTGTGTGTCGGTTGTCAGGAAAGATGGGAGGTGACTTCCAGCACGCGTTATTGATGGTGCCAAAATCGCACACACATGTCTATGGGTTCAAACTTCAAACTCTCATATGTCAAACCGTTGTATTTCTGATAATATACTGAGCGGTCGTCCTTTTGGTTCGGTGGATGGGGTACGTACGTCAATTAGCCTACAGTAATTTAAAGGTATAGTTCACCCAAAAATGAAAAATTATGTCATCACTTTCTCACCCTCAAGTTGTTCTAAACCTGTATGAATTTCTTTCTTCTGCTGAACACTAAAGAAGATATTTTGAAGAATGTTGGCAAACCAAACAGTTGATGGACCCCATTGACTTCCATAGATTTTCCCCATACTGTTTGGTTACCCATATTCTTCAAAATATCTTCTTTTGTGTTCAGCAGAAACCCATATAAGTTTACAACAACTTGAGGGTGAGTAAATTACATAATTTTCAACAATTTTTTTAAGCATCATTTAATGAGATGTATTTTTTTCCTAAAGTTACACCCCTCCCTTTAAATCAGAGATGCTGGGTTTACAGATCTACTGTACAACTTCCATAGTTTTATTAGAAAGAACGAAAACATCAATAATAGTGCGAAGTGGCCATGTGTGTCTATTATCACTTGTCTTTGTTTGTGTATACTACTCATTGCGGATGACAGTAGAGAAAGACAGGATTATCTGCTTGTCCGCCACAGCTGTCTAAACAACCAACAGTTTGTGTATGCTAGGGAGTGAAGTGTAGATATCCAAACTCCCCAAACACAAAAACAAAAACAAACAGTGTAATCGAGAGGTTCTCATGTTTCTCGACAATGACAGTGACAAAAAAAAAAACAAAAAAAAAACTTCAGGACAAGGATAATAACTGAAACTTTTCAACATGAATGGACATGCAGTGATCCAGCTATTTATTCAGTCTGAGTTTCTTTTTGACCGTGTAACTTTGAAATAACTTCAATGAGTGTTTCACTTTGAATCGATACAAATCAGGTAATGGCACAAATGTAGTCAGTCATGACAGTAAGTAAGAAAGACAGTATAAAAGCCTAAACACCTGTCTAAAGCCTAAACACTCTCAATAACTAAGCCGTTTGGAACCGCTGATGGACTGTCCCGTATTAGCATATTTTTATTAGCATATTTCCGCCCTGTAAACTATCCTATAATCCTATAATGTAGAGCTGCTTGATTCTGGATAAATTGAGGATCACAATTGTTTTTAAATAGAGATTTTCCCAAGATTCTGAATAGACAACTCAACGCAATAACATGCAGTTTACTAGAGGTTCGGACAAAATGTTAGTTGTTGCAGTCTATTAAAAAAAAAAAAAAAAAATTATTAAAAAAGTTGAAAGATTGATTCAATGACTTATGAATCAGCATTTTTGAACAAATCTCTTGAATGAATGATTAATTGACAAATGCATTTTTCTAACAGTCACTTGGTGCACATACTGGTGTAACAATTAATGTAATTGATACAATTTTTATTTGAAGCATCAAGTTACTTTCAAAAGGTGATTTTAGCCTACTCTTTTTTTTCTTTTTCTTTTTTTTGATGGCTATTGTTAGACATCACTGTTTTATATCCAAACTTTTATCCCAGTACTTCTGAGATTATTTGAATTATTGTAACACAGAAATAATGATAGTGTGTGGTTGAAAAGACTGTTTGTGAAGCTGTTTCATACCTGACAACTGCTCTCTCTGGGTCAGCAGCAGCACCAACACAGATTTGAATGGCAAATCATTGTTAATAAGGAATTAATCATGCCGCTGTACCATAACCAGAAAAATATAGTTCTAAAGCTTGTTCTTAATATAAAAGAATAGCTGAGTCCATACCACAACTTTTACGATAACGGCACAGAGAAATGATATTGTTGGAATCACTTTTAGAATAATTTTTTCTAGCTGATACAATAAAAAGATTGACATCCTGTCGGAATCAATCATTCTTTAGAGAGCTCGGGCATTTAAAGTGGCAGAATAATCATTTATTAGAATAAACAGAACAGTATCGTGTGTTGTATACACTATTATAGTTATCGTTATAGTTATCTTTCTTGGTGTGAATGGGCCTTTACCCTTATAGTCTGAAAAGTCCATTGAGGATAAACTTGATACAGTCAGTCATATATTATATTAGGATATGCAATGGTAGAGCCTTTTTGTAAACATTTACGTATCACGTACAGCGTTTGTCCGATCAGTGACACCGACACCGCAAATATGCAAATACCTTATTTGAAATAAGAATGTTAACCCAGGGTTTAGGAATGTACAGTGAGCATTGTGAAACATGAAGGAAGATAACCCAGAATTCCGGTTACCTGGGGTTTAGAATAACCCAGGGATAACTATTTTTAGTGTGAAAAGTTTCACTTTTTTTTGGTCTTCATTAGTCATAGTTTCTGAAAAACATGAATTTTTTTGGAAAAACATGAAATGATATAGGCAGCAGAGGTTTTTGCAATGGTGACGACTTTCCTCTTTTGTCTAGCCTAAACATTCTCATGGAGAACGGGTGGTTTATGGTTTCTATGTCTACAGAAAAGTCATCACAGAGGCTCAAGTCTCCAGCTGCTCTTATGTTGAGTAGATTAAAGCTATATAAGCAGATTTGGGAAAGGGAGCTATATTTATTGAAAAATGTGGGTGGATCACTATCACAAAATTGCTTTGGTTCAATTGGTTAGATAAAACAATGTGTAAAAAAGGCCAAAAAATCATCTGGATTTAGATTTAAAGCAGGGGTGAGTTCAGTCAATTGCGCTGGTACTGCTTTTTCTTATTTTCTGAAGTTTGACACATTCATTTATGCATTTGTCAGATGTTTTTATCATAAGCGTTTTGTATTGCATTGAATATTGCCTATGCTTTTTTTCATTAGTTCATGCATTTCCTGGGAATCAAACCCATGACATTGGCGTTAATAGCACCATGCTCTACTGTTTGAGCTACAGGAACACTTAAGTGTCTAGTTAATATAAATAATATTTTCCAGTGAAATTGGGTCTTTTTTTTATTGGCCTTAACAAGTCCAACCCGATCTCATGAGAAAACATAGGCTAACTTCTATGTTTAAAAAATAAGCATGAAGGTCCACCCCTAAACCTAACCCCAGTCGGATGCGTACAAATTAGATTATAGGAATTCACGACCAATTCACCAAAATTTTAAATAATGTCAGATTCCTATGATAGGTTGTTGACAAGTCTTTTGCAGGGATGGGTCACAATGGTTGACTAGTTGACTACCAATAAAACTGTAAAACATGATTTGAGACCACTGCATTCTGTTATATTCCGTTGCACTCCATCCAGCTGTTTTTGAATACAAAAATGCATCTTTCCCTGGCTATGCCAGACTATTATAACTGTTTTTATAGCATAACCCTCTAAACACCACATAAAAACAAAAAAAAAAAAAAACTGTGATTGGTCACTTTACTTGGGTAAACTGAAAAGAAAAAAAAAACCTTGCCAAGGCAATAGTTTGACTTGATGTACCAAAATGACAAAAAATGAAACTCAATTAAAAAAAAAAAAAATTAAATATAGGCATAAGACATTAAAAAAACAAATGAATAAAAAATAAATAAATAATACAAATTATTGATACACACACAGACAGACTTGAAAACTTAAAATGAGTTCACACATTGATATACTGAATAGAACATCTTTTTTTTTTTTTACGTCCGTGAAGTAGTTAAAAGAAGAACTTATTTAGAGAGTAGGCTAGACGATTTCAAAAGCACCCTTTCGAGCTGCTCAGACCGCAACATAAATGTGCAGTCGATGTTAGAAAAACATGAATGAAGGTTTTAAGACCAGTAGCACATTGGCTTGTGTGTGAGATTGAAAAACATAAGCATTACTTTAACTGCATCCAGACGTTTCTCAGGGCACTTCTCAGGTTACCAGCTGTGCTTGCTGCCATTCAACTCGTAATCTTAAAGATGTTGTATTTATGTGAGCCTGTCTATTATTACTGCTTCAAATTTTTACTGTGTCCCATGATGTCATCTTGTATTTTGGATACATGATTCATTTCTGTTACAAACATGCTATTATACTCACTCTCTTAGTTTTCCATAAACAAAGAAAACATAACTCTATGAATTATTTTCCTGTTAAATGCCTTCTCAGCACAGCAGTCAAGAGCCGCAAACCACACTGGAATTTACAGAGCGGCAGCGCTGTTGTTTGATGTTCTTTAGTAGTACATTCGTGATGGGTTGGAAATAAAAGAGACTACATCAGGTCTCTCTCATCTGATCTTTCCTACTTACCTTCGTATATGTTCAGTGACTTTCATAAATTCCATTAAGTGTGAGAGCTACGATTGGCGTCTTCATGTTCAATTTAATACAGAGCTGACTGCAAAATGTTGTTTACTATCTAGACTTGGAGTGAGTCCAGAATTTGATCTCCCCCATTGGCAAACATAAAACCCTCCCAGGCACTAACTCAAGTCAGCACATTTTTGGACGGCACAATTAGTGACTTACCCGTTGAGCCCCCGCAGAAATGTCTCAATAGCAATGTAGCAATGCTACGATGATCCAGCCCTACTATTACTCATCCGTGTGAAATTTTAACTCCTTTGAGGAGTAATGACAGACTTTTTATTTTTATTATAAATTAACTTAACTTTTTTTTTCCCCAAGTATATATATTTTTTCTTCATAAAATGCATAGCTCTAGTCTTAGATGCTGAATGGTCATTACAGCGTTCCTGTGCCATAATTCATATTACTGTATATTAGGGTCAATGACATGACTTTCATTTTTAATGCTCAATACATTACAAAATACAAATGCAATTCACACACCAAGGTTATTGTAGTAAACTAAACCATTCAAAAAACTGTGTAACTGAAATGAAATAAACATTATCTGAGACCAAATATAATTAAACAGAATTAAACTTCAACTAGTCAACTAGTTGTCAAGGCAACATCTCATTTTCATTGAGTTTAACTTTATAGTTATCTCAATGAAAAACTATTATAGTATCTCAATGATCCTAAAATAGCACTGATTCACACATAAAATTACTTTCTTTTTTTTTAAAGCGAAGATTACATTTGGGTTATACAACATTCCTGAGATTAAAAGGAAAAAAAGCCTCATTATAAGAGTGACTTAAGTAATTTTGCATTATTATTAGTTAATGTAAAAAAAAAAAAAAAAAAAAAAAAAATATATATATATATATATATATATATATATATATATATATATATATATATATATATTAGTGGTGGGCCGTTATCGGCGTTAACGCGAGACTCTTATCGCGCGATAAAAAAAAATATCGCCGTTAATCTATTCTCCAAGTTGGGTTGGGAGCTGGCTCAAGCTACACAAGCTATGATGACGCAATCTACCCGCGGCCGCGAGGAACACCCGGCTGCAACGCATCATATTCGTCGTCATCTTAAGTAAACACGGCTGAAAGTGAAAGCTGGTGAAAAAGATCCGTGCAACATCCATTATTTGGACTTGGTTCGGATTTAAGCCGTCCGACGTAGACTGTGTGGTGTAACAGTTCGGTAAGTAAACACACGACTAACGGTGCGTTTCCACTGGCGCGTTGCGAGCGGAGCGGAGCGAGCGTTTTCAATTCATTCCTATGGAAGTTGAGCTTCACGCTCGCGCAGTGCATTTTGGGATTGCCAGCGGACCGGAGAAAGCGTTGAGAGCGACCGAGAGCGTCAAAAAGGTTGGGCAGTTTTTGACTTTATGCAAATATCAAGCGAAAAACGCGGTCGGCAGCCAATTGCTGTGAGGTTCGTGATGTGACATCTGTTTTGAGAGTTTAAAATTATGCAAATTTTGCTGGAGTTTATGCTGGATTTAGTGCGTAAATCATTTTGTTTACAAATTAGACGCTTTGCAGTTGTTATATATATGTTAAAGATTTTATTTTGGATGTGTTCATTGTGATTATATTGGCTGGGTTTATAAAAGTTTATAAAATTGAAAGGATCTTTGCTTGATGCATTTGGAAACAAAGCTTGTGTATTTGTAAATGTAATCGCGTGCATTTCTGGTGATTATACTGTCCGTGTGTTGAAAAAAACTTCGATTAAACACACTCGCAATGACACACCCCAAAGCGGAGGCGTTATAGCGTTACCAGCGGCACTGAGCGGACTTTTGCCGCTGTAGTGGAAACGCACCGTAACGGTGCGTTTCCACTGGCGCGTTGCGAGCGGAGCGGAGCGAGCGTTTTCAATTCATTCCTATGGAAGTTGAGCTTCACGCTCGCGCAGTGCATTTTGGGATTGCCAGCGGACCGGAGAAAGCGTTGAGAGCGACCGAGAGCGTCAAAAAGGTTGGGCAGTTTTTGACTTTATGCAAATATCAAGCGAAAAACGCGGTCGGCAGCCAATTGCTGTGAGGTTCGTGATGTGACATCTGTTTTGAGAGTTTAAAAATATGCAAATTTTGCTGGAGTTTATGCTGGATTTAGTGCGTAAATCATTTTGTTTACAAATTAGACGCTTTGCAGTTGTTATATATATGTTAAAGATTTTATTTTGGATGTGTTCATTGTGATTATATTGGCTGGGTTTATAAAAGTTTATAAAATTGAAAGGATCTTTGCTTGATGCATTTGGAAACAAAGCTTGTCTATTTGTAAATGTAATCGCGTGCATCGCTGATGATTATACTGTCAGTGTGTTGAAAAAAACTTCGATTAAACACACTCGCAATGACACACCCCAAAGCGGAGGCGTTATAGCGTTGCCAGCGGCACTGAGCGGACTTTTGCCGCTGTAGTGGAAACGCACCGTTTATACTCGACGCAGCCGCAAGATCGCGAGGCGCGCGCGGCAAAAATGACGTCATTGCGGAGTGGGCGGTCTCGCGCGTTGGGTTCGCAAGACCCAATTTCGCCTGGCGGTGTGCACGGCACTTTTTGTAACAACGCGCGCGGCGCCGCATCCGAAGATGAACGACTTCGAGCCGAATCTGGCCGAGCTCGAACTTCTCACCACATGGGCACCCAGTTTGCACATCTAAATAAGTTCCTTACATTTAAAAAATGAGCATACAATAGCATAATAAGTATTTTTAATGAACATAAAGGTCCATGTTTAATAAAAATGTTCACACAACTTAATGAAATGTTTAGTGAAATTAGAAAATATGTAAGAGATTGTTAATTTAGTTATATTGTATACACATTCTCATTTCCATATATTTGTTTTTATTGTCACGAGTAATAATCTCAGGGTTTACTGGGTTTTACACAATTCTTTTTGTATGGTATTGGTGGTGGTGTACTAAAATAAACTGTCACGTGTGTATAGCTTTCTTCTTCTCACCGCTGACTCCTGATGGTTTAGAGGACAATTACCCAATAGTCGCCCCCTGTCGTTTCAAAGAATAGTACAACGGCGAGCGCGTCAAGTATAAACGCCTCGTCCGTCTGGAGAGGTGCGCGCGCGGTCTGCGGTGACTCGCGCTCTTGCGGCTGCGTCGAGTATAAACAAGGCTTAAGGCGGCGCTCACATATCGCGCATAAAAACGCGTCGAAAACGCTAGGCGCGCCGCGTTCTCCTTTTTCCAAAGCGCTCGAGGTGGTTGCGCTTCGGAGGCGTCTGTCGTTGCTAAGCTTGGTTCTTGTCACGTGACCTGCGGTGCGCTTGCGGCATTCTGAAAAGTTGAGATGTTTTTATCTCGATGCGGCGCGGACGCGCTTGGAAAAAACGAGCGCGTCGCACCGCGACCGCGTCGCTTCCATTATGAGCGCGCATACCGCGCGGCTACATTTGAAATAACGAACTTGCGCGCGCAAAAGACGCGATATATGAGCAGGCCCTAATCCGTTCTACCACCTCAAATTCAAAACGAAACATATCACTGAATACCAGCGCGCGCGTATTATTCCCAATATATCTTAGTGAGTGGTGTAAGTTAGCACATAATCTCTTTTTATTAAAAGCGCCCGATTTTAAGAATCGTTGTTGTGTTTCTTTTTAACTGAAAAGACATCAGTTAGACAATATTCTAATTTTAAATTTGGGGTTTCATAAGCTCCAAGCCATAATAAACATTAGACCTACTTAAGTCTCTGCAGCTAGTGTACTTAAATTTTATTTATCTGCAAAATTATGTTGTATACTTACAGTTTTGCACAATATATGTTCTCAAAACTACATACACCCTTTCAAAAAAAAAAAAAAAAAAAAAACATTTAGCAGTTGTTTAGCAGGGTCTGTGTAACCTGTTCTGAAATGGTTTTATTATAATATATATCGTTATCGCAAGAGGCTGCAATGTATATCACAATATGGATTTTAGGCCATATCGCCCATCCCTAATTGATAGCCTATAGTAGTTGATAATAACATAGGCCTACCTAATGTTGCCTACGGACGGTAACAGTACAGTAGTAACCTTTTACAGTCTATGAGTAGAACAGCTTTCTCAGGCAGTTTGTGATGCATTTTGGAAACAGGAGATGAGCCCCTGGTCTAATGCGCCACCTGGCTTGAGAAACCCGTTCTCAAAGACTTACTTTTATAGTCATTATTTGGGTAGCACACATATTCTGAATGCCTTCGGCAGAATTCAAATGAGCCATTTTAATCTAGATTAATCTAGATTAATTTCAAAATTAATCTAGATTAATCTAGATTAAAAAAATTAATCTATGCCCACCTCTAATATATATATATTTTAAATATATATATAATTGTTTTTTTTAAGACCAAAAAGTACAGAAAAAGTACTTTTTAAAAATAAAAACTTTTACTAAAAACCATGTTCATATATAGCCATATATTATTATTATTATTATAGCTATAGCATCTTGTATGTTTATATGAACAATTTTAACAATGTTCGACTTGAATTATTGGGATTATACTTCCAGAACTCAACTGTTCCGCTACATTTTTTTTTTTTTTTTTTATGTATCTTGGGAATAAATAACTATGGAAGCTTGTTTCCGCCACAAAATAAAAAAATAAAAAAGATAATTGCGACTTTTTATCTCACAATTGCGAGTTTACATCTCGCAATTCTGACTTTATTTCTCAGAATTGCGAGATATAAAGTCAGAATTCTGAGATATAAAGTCAGAATTGCGTGAAATAAAGTCAGAATTCTGAGATATAAAGTCAGAATTGCGAGATATAAAGTCGCAATTGCGTGTTATAAAGTCAGAATTCTTACTTTTTTCCCGCAATTGCGACTTTATATCACGCAATTCTGACTTTATATCTCAGAATTCTGACTTTATATCTCAGAATTCTGACTTTATATCACGCAATTGCGAGATATAAAGTCAGAATTGCATGATATAAAGTCGCAATTGCGTGTTATAAAGTCAGAATTGTGAGATATAAACTATTCTAAGGTAAAAAAAAAAAAAAAGTCCGTCCTTTTTTTTCCCCTTAGAATTGGACTTTATATCTCACAATTCTGAGAAAAGATGTCAGAATTGCGAGATATAAACTCGCAATTGCGTGATATAAAGTCAGAATTCTGAGATATAAAGTCAGAATTCTGAGATATAAAGTCAGAATTGCGTGATATAAAGTCGCAATTGCGAGAAAAAAAGTCAGAATTCTGACTTTATAACACGCAATTGCGACTTTATATCTCGCAATTCTGACTTTATATCTCAGAATTCTGACTTTATTTCACGCAATTCTGACTTTATATCTCAGAATTCTGACTTTATATCTCGCAATTCTGAGAAATAAAGTCAGAATTGCGAGATGTAAACTCGCAATTGTGAGATAAAAAGTCGCAATTATCTTTTTATTTTTTTATTTTGTGGCGGAAACAAGCTTCCATAAATAACTGAGTTTATTCCATGTTTTCTCTTTGTTTTTTTCTCTTTAGGCCTATGCCAAGTTTGCTGGAGCTCCTCTCAAAGTTCACAAAATCACCAACCCATGGAGAAGTCCTACAGGTGAGTGGTCATCAAGCTGTAAAAGTGAGCTACTGCCAAGGACTGAAGACTGAATGACAGCTTGTATGAGGGAACCTTAGAGTGACCCAAACTGAAAGAGGGTGTAATGAGCTGAGTTCAACAGGTCATAGGTCAATGTGTCAAGCCTCCACTGACTTCTAGAACCCTGCATGGATTGTGTTTGATTTGAATACACGTGTTAAATTTTTCTAAAATTTTCTGCTGCAGGGGTTAACATGCGAGTTGTTTCCTCCTCCAACAGGTACTCTGCCTTCTCTGAAGACTAGGGAAGAAGGAAGCATCTCCCAACCCAGTAAGATCATCATTCATCTCCGAAAACAGGTGAACGACCCCCCCTCAACCCTCAGAGGCTAACAACCTTTGGGGGCAAGATGAACTCACACACACACACACACACACACACACACACACACACACACACACACACACACACACACAACAGGTGAGGATTAGACTCTAAAGCTTCTCAGCATCTAAATCAAGATCTGCATCCTCAGAAAACAGGTGAAGGATTTTCCTTAAACCAGTTTATGAGCAGATGCTAAGTAGGTTGTGAAAGGGTGTTGAGTGATGTAAAGACAGCTGTTCTGAAGCTCTTTTAAAAGGAAGTTGTTAATGATAGTAAAGATATTTAAAATATTAAAGATATTTAAACATAAATATTTCTATTTAAATTTTTTTGTTCTATTGAACTTTATGAAGAAAAAAAGGAAGAAATAAAAAGTCAGTTTCCACAACAATATTTAGCAGCAATATTAATAATAAGACATGTTCCTTAAGCTGCAAATCAGCATATTGAATAATTTTTGAAGAATCATATGACACTAAACTGGAATAATGGCGGCTTAAAATTCAGCTTTGCCATCACAAAAATATATTACATTTGACAGTATATTCAAATAGGGAACTGTTATTTTAAATTGTAATGATATTTGTTTTTTCTGTAGTTATATCAAATATATGCATCCTTGGTGAGCAGCAGAAAAACATCTTAATAATCTCAAATGATACTGCATAATTCATTACTGCTAGTTTATGCAGAGAAAAACCTAGAATAATAAGTCGATCCACTGACGGTCTTATTTCATTATATAACACCAACCGATATTTTACACTATTGAATATCTGTATGCTAATAATAAATAAAATTCAAAAGACTGTTACCTGACATACAAATGGAAATCCACCCAGAAATCTCAGTAAAATTATTATTGTACAATCCTAATGGAATATTTGCAGGACATTTTAAAAGAGTACGACAGTATTCTTGACTTTGTTGGTCATATTGGTTGTTGTAGCTGTCATGAGACTGAGAGCGGTTTCCCAATAACAGCTTCCGGTTTGTGTTTTAAAGGCGGTGGGTATGGCATGAGCGTTTATGGCTTGTTAGTGGTGAACAAGCATGCACAGCATGTCCGAGTTACTCCCATGAAAGAACTCTGGAAATTGACTAATTTTATTGCTTAACCTTTCCTTATTATATCCATTAATCCTTGAGAGAGTTTTTTTTGGCAATGTGGTAGACATTCAGAGATGTCTAAACACATCATGGTCAGTTACATTCACTGCTAACATTCACATTAACAACTGCTGGCATACTGCAGCTGCTGCTTTGATTGTTAGTCACTGCTTATTTCACCCTTACAGTAGATGAAGAACGCAATGCAATCCAATGTGACGAGTGCTTTTGAAAGTTGCAGTTAAATAATTGTCTGTCTCTTGTTTCAGAAGTACAATGCAGACTATGACCTTTCAGCAAAGGAGGGTGCCGATACTCTTGCCTTTGTCTCTCTACTGGAGGAGAAACTGCTACCTGCACTGGTGAGGAGTGAGCAGCAAAAGACAAGGGCGTTTTCACACCTGTTAGTGAACCTGGCGCGTTTTCTCCCTTAGTTCAGTTCATTTAGGCATATATGAACATTGCCACATCCGTACCGAAGAAATCGGTCTGAGATAGGCTGCGTTTATCAAAAGTGTCGTGAGCTAAGTTGATCGTAGAGAGCATTGGTGGCAATGGTTCTACTATCAACTTTGGCTTATCATGCTTTTGAGAAACGCAGCCGTGGTCTCGGCCCACTTAAAGAATCTAAAACTGGAGTGGTTAGCTTGTGGAAAGAAAGCAATCCGACCCAACAGGCCAACGAACCAGGCTGTATCACAAATTATTTACGAGTAATTAGTAAGTTGCATAAAAAGCAGCAGTGTTTGTATTGCTAATGCCACTCGAAATGAATCGTGGGTTAACCTAGAGCAAAGACGAAGTGAAAAGCCTAATTTAAATTTGGTCGGATGAACAACTGTCCAAAACGCATGGAAACAGAAGTTTAAAAGGTGTTTAGCGAGCGTCTCAAAGAGACGTGCTTTAATCGCTCCGTGGAACAGTGTCGTGCGTAGGCTAAAAAAAAACTGTCAACAATACATGCATAAAAGTTTGAGATTCACTTCACAAGATTTCAGAGGTGTCAAGTAACGAAGTACAAATACTTCGTTACCTTACTTAAGTAGAAATTTGAGGTATCTATACTTTACTGGAGTAATTATTTTTCAGACGACTTTTTACTTCTACTCCTTACATTTTGACGCAATTATCTGTACTTTCTACTCCTTACATTTTAAAAATAGCCTCGTTACTCTTATTTAATTTCGGCTTGTTTTCATTCCGGCTTGTCGGACCCTAAAATTGGCCAATTACACAAACGGTTTAGATCTGACTCCCGCCTCCTGAATACGCATCGCTAAACTGATTGGCGTTGTGGTGTCTTTCTAACTTGTGAGAGGCTGTAGTCACATTTGGTTGTGCGCAGCGTCAAAAGTCCTCCGAAGGAAACCTACATGCGGTAAGCGGATTTTTTTTACTTGCATTACTTTTACACTTTAAGTAGGTTTGAAACAAGTACTTTTATACTTTTACTTGAGTAAAAAGCTTGAGTTGATACTTCAACTTCTACAGAAGTATTTTTAAACCCTAGTATCTATACTTCTACCTGAGTAATGAATGTGAATACTTTTGACACCTCTGCAAGATTGGGAGTCCAGGAGATGAAATTGATAAGTTTGTCAGGTGCACTCTGACCAATGAGAGGACAGTTTACTTGCACGTGACTTGTATAAACAAATTTCGGTCTGTTTAGAAATGCTTTGAAATAGCAAACCAAACCAAGAAGAAATTGCAACATTATAACTATTTGAACTCCTGTTTCAGAACCAAGCAAACGATCTACAGGTCTGAAAACTCCCTAAAACGGATACCTCTGTCTGGAAAAAACATATTCAAAGCCCTTATATTGTATCCAGTATTTCCTATTCATTACAAAGCTATTTCTCTACAGTCATTTGTACTCTCTGCATGATGACACCACTCAAATGCTGATGTTTGATCTTTCACTGTCCCCCTGCGGACATCCGTCATGTTTACTGATGTGGCGCACATCCTGTTTTCCCATTTAAAACTGTAAAACGGAGACATTAACAGTCTTAGTGGAACTTAATTGGAGTTCTGAGAAACTTCATATGTCTCTGAACCATTCTGCCTGGGTAGGTCTACACACTGTGGATAGATTCAAAAAACTATGTGGATGTTACACGGGGCTGGTATGCAGAAAACATCCCCTTCCCTCTTAACTTCCTGCTACCCAACCGCATGCACAGCCAGCAGCTGGAGAAGTTGAGACTCGTGAGGGGAGACGCAGTCCTGGAGCCCGGTGAACAGCTGGAGAAAGAGGTGAGATGGGAGGAACAAACGCTGAAGATTTTAGTTCTGTTACAATGTTCTCCTTCAATGATTTAAAATTGAAATTTAAAGGAAATGCTTTGAAGAAATATATGACATGAAAAAACATATAATCTACGCTACTGTTTTAAAGTTTGGGATCAGGTAAGATTGAAAAAATAAAGAAATTAATGGGTTAGTTCACCCAAAAATGAAAATTCTGTCATTAATTACTCACCTTCATGTCATTCCAAACCCATAAGACTTTCGTTCATCTTCGGAACACAAATAAAGGTATTTTACTGTTATTTTACCATTGATAGCCTATGCAACTACCACTTTCAAACCCCAGAAAGGTAGTAAAGCCATCATAAAATGATCTCTAAAGCGTGTTGATGAGAGCACCATGACGCATGCGGGTTGTGTTGACCTGAGTGGTAAAGTGGTAAATTAGTTTTTTTGTTTTGTTTTTCACAAACAAAGCACTCGCGTTGCTTCATAAAATTGAGGTTAAACCACTAGAGTCATATGGATTACTTTAATTATGTCTTTACTACCTTTCTGGGGCTTGAAATGAGTAGTCTCGTAGGTCATAAATGGAGGGACAGAAAGCTCTCCGAGCTTTCCGGAAGCAATTTAAGCATTGTTTTAGGTGACTGTAACAGGTTATACAACCTTTCTAAAAAGCTTTCACTATAGGTGTAATCTGCTAAAGTAAAATCTCATCCAAATTCATGTCATTAAGGCCTGGTTTCACAGACAGGGCTTAGATCAAGCCAGGATTAGGCCTTAGTTTAATTAGGGCATTTAAGTGTCTATCTCGAGACAAAACAATGGCACTGACATATTTTAAGATATGATAGTGCAAGTTGCTTTCAGTTAAAACAGCTCAAACATGCATTTTAGTCTGAGACTATGCTTAAGCCTTGTCTGTGAAACCGGGGGAAGAAATTCTTTTACCTTATCTCAATATATGCTGCTACATTCAAACCATGAGAATTTCTATATGTGGGCTTTGTTTTTGACAGTCTCTTGGTGGTCTACATTTGTTTCAAAGACACTCCTGAGTCCTGGACCATTCTGCAGGATCTCCGTCATATGTTTACACAACATAGAAAGAATTGGGTCAGATTACTCATTGCCATGGCAACATGTCTTCATGTTATCACTGCTTTGTTGGGTTTAGAGGAAGGCTTTGGAAAAGAGTGTGATTAATTTTGAGTTATGAGCAAAGACAGATGTACATGTCCTTTTTTACAAAAAAAATTGGCAGCAGTTTTTATCTTTTAACTTAATCTTTGTGTTTGTGTTTCTGCTCTGTAGCTTTATCGTGACGCATTTGAATGTATGACCCTCCTATCGCAGAGACTGGGCTCACAAAAATTCTTCTTTGGAGACTCGTAAGCAACACCAATTGTGTGTAATTGCATAATTTGTGTATGTATGTGTTTGTGTGAGAACGTGCGTATGTGACCATGATGTTTCATGTGCTTCCAGTCCCTCGTCGCTAGATGCGTATGTGTTTGCACACCTGGCTCCTCTGTTGAAGATCAAACTGCCTAATGGAAAGCTTCAGCAGCACCTCAACTCTCTGAACAACCTGCAGCAGTACTGCTCCAACATCCTAGAACTCTACTTCCCCTCTGATGCACGAGGTGGATATTGCTGTATTATATTTTGATAAAGATTTTGATCTTGGTAGTAGTAAGTAGTATCATTATTTTTATTAGTAGTTGTAGTTAATAAATATTATGAAGCTAATACAAATAATAATACCAAAAATATTAAATTATTATTTAATTGAATGTATAAATTAAATGATTAATAATGCATTATTAATAATAATAGTAGTAGTAGTAGTAGTAGAGGTAGGAGGACTAGTAGTAGGCATAATACAAATATTATGTATATTATATTAATGTAATAAGTATTAACAACAACAACAATAATAATTAATAATTTAATGTAAAAGGTTAAGTTAATAATACAAATTATTATTAATAATCATATGAATATTACATTTAGGAAAGTTTTTGGTATTATTAATTATATAATTTTTAATTATTATTAATTATATAATATTTACACGATTATTAATACATTTTATTATTATTAATTTAAATTAACCTTATTAATTCAATTATCATTTAATTTTAGTAGTATTTTACTACTACTAGTTAATTTTTTTTTATTTATTTTTTTATCAGTAGTAGTAGTAGTAGTAGGCCTAATATAAACATTATGTATGTTATATTAATTTAAGTATTATTAATAACAACAATACGACTACTACTACTACTACTGATAATAATAATTATGATAATATAATTAATAATACAAATTATTATTAATATTATTAATTATCATATGAATAGTATATGAATAATATTACGAAAAACCTTTCCTTAATTTAATAAGTATTATTATTCATAATCATAATAATAATAATAATGATGATGATATTAAAACGTAATCATTTAATTTTAAAAAGGTTAATTTAAATTAATTAATAAAAATCGTATTATTATTATTATTAGTAGTAGTAGTAGTAGTAGTATGAATATTATATAATAAATAATACCAAAAAAGTTAATTTAATGTAATGCTTTATTATTATTACTAATCAATGAATATTTTAACTTATTTTAATAAGGTTCTAAAAACATTGATGTAAATCTAATGTAAACTAAATGAAGTAAAATTAGATCTGAGCCTCCTTTTATGACCGCTGATAGTGTAAATGCAGAGAACCGGGTTCTTTTTATTTCTGGTCACTTTTTGGTCCATTTAAAGGGGTCTGAGTTTGGTTCAGTTAAAGAGGACTCAAATAACCCTTGACATTTTTGCTGAAACTAACTTAATTAAACTTTACCTTCCCCCCTTTTCAGAGGCACCAGGTCACAAGATTCATGTTCAACCTCATAGCGGCGACTTCGACAATGAGCCCCACAAGCGCCGTAACCAGATTCTTTCTGTTTTGTTCGCTGTGGGAGCCATGCTGGGTTACGCCATCTTCACTGGGATTGTTAAGATCAAGCGTGAGCGGCCACAGCTGAACAACTCTAGCCATGATGACGAGGATGAAGAAGACGAGGACTAAATGCAAAAGGAAAAGTGGGATGGGTGCCACTAGGGACAAGTGGCGCACATTCTAGCTCACCAGCCATTGAGAGCAGAGCTGCACATACTATTACCTCAGTTCTTTTTACATCATGCACGAGTGTGCTCTGACAGAATCGCTCACTTGATGTAGCCTCAAGCGAGCCCTATATTGGTGCTTTTCCTTTTATTTTAATTACTGTTAATATAATTGTTATACTTGTGATTCTTCAGTGGTCTGTAATTTTGTCAGGTCTCACACAGGCAGGAATTTTAACTTGTTTTTTAGGTCATTAAAAGATATCTCACAGTTTTATCTCCTGGTCTGCATTCACGTAAACATGCCACTTCAAAAAAACTCTCAACCTGGGAAATATTAAGCACGTTTACATGTATGATCTTAACCCGATTATGTTAAGTCGATAATGCATGTGGTCATGTAAAGTCTTTTACCCTTTTTCCTTAATCGGAGTAAGGTTATAAACGGCTTTAGCATAAACCGATCGACACAGCTAGATTTTTACCCCATATCCTGATTTCGCCTGGCATGTAAACACATTAACCTGGTTCTGTCGGCCTATTGAAGTGCATACATGTGATATGTAACTGGAAAGTGTTCTTACTGCGGATTTAAGCACATCCAGACAGAGCGAGCGTTTCATGATAGGGGAGGAGGAAATGCAATGTGTTCTCATCCCATGCAGCCGAAGTAGAAATGGTAGTGTCAAAATACTGCTTATTTATTAAGCATTCATTCTCACATAACAAATGGAATACTCAGGGCCCTGTTTTAACGATCTAAGTGCACTTAGGGCGTGTCCGAATCCACTTTTGCTAGTTTTAACGACAGGAAAATGGTTGGTGCGCATGGTGTAAAAGGGTTGTCCCTATTCTCTTAATGAGTAATGGGTGTGTTTTGGGTGTAACGTGCAATAAACCAATCCGAGTCTTATCTCCCATTCCCTTTAAAAACCATTTGCGCTTGCGCCATGGCGGAATTTGCAAACGGAAAAACTGAACGTTTCTCACGCGAGGAAACAGATCTGCTCATGCGTGAACTTAAAGCGCACGAACTGACCATCTACGGGATAAAGTGTACGTGCGTTGTGCACCCGCCTATAGGCGCATATTACTAACGCGCTCTTTAAATAAAAAAAATTGCGCTATTGATTTTAGACCAGGTTTCATTTGGTCAATGGCGCAGTCTATTTCAGTTGCCTCAAAATAGCAACGCGCCAACAATGTGCCTGAACACACCTCGTTTTCAGACCAGCACGCCCATGGGCGCACAAATGGGCGCAAATGCATTTGCTATTTAAACAACGTGGTGCAGGACGTGAAAATGATAACTGCGTTGGGCTGAAACTAGCAAAAAACACTTGCGTCTTGCCTGGCGCTGCATTGCTTCTGGTGTATGATAGGGCCCTCAGAGTCAGATACACTAATGATTAGGTTTACCGGGATAAAATCTTGTAAACGTGGTTCACTTGCATTACAGGGTTATTGGTTTGCATGTTAACCGGGACAACGGGTTAATTCAATAAACTGATTTTTGGGAGTTATCGGCGTATTGGTGAGTTTTAAACACATTAATATGAGCAAATCGGTCTATGCTCCGTTTTAACTGTACAACGTAGCAATCCGTATGCACGTATACTGTACATCATCATCGTGGAAGCCGACTGTTACCAGCTCTGAAATTAGAGATGCAGAAGAAAGGTTGTTAACATTAACAGCTGCATTGTAATGCTTCATCACTTTTTTACGCTCTAAATGTTACATTTATATGGTGCAGTGACCTAATATGCTGTCCTGCAGACTAAACATACTGTCAAACTATTAACATTTCCAACACATTGCAGAGTAAGCTTGTCAGAGACTTCTTATCTTAAACCAACCATCTTGGAGCTCTTTGACCACTCAAGATGCTATGCTTTATAAATCAGCCAGATTTTAGAGCTCCCCAGAGAACTGCTGACGAGAACTTTATTATTACATGCCAAACACTGCAGTTAAGTTGGAGTCTGTGGCCATTATACAGCTGGTCTTCTCCATCCCAATCTCTCACCGGAAACCCAAAGCACAGTGGGCTCATCCGTTTTGTTGCTCTGAGGCCAGACCTTCGCTGTACCTCACAGGGTTAAACCTTCTCAAAGTTCCTACAAAAGTATTTTACTGTCAGTAACTTGTGCAACTGTGTAATCATGAAAGGATTCCACATTTAATGACAAAATGTTTTGTTTAAAACAAATACAGGCTGCAATGCATTTTCTGTATAATGCTGGTCCATAAATAATAATAATAAAAAAATCAACATAAGTGTACTTTGAAGCAGTGTTTAATAACAACAAAGTAGACAGTTTTAAGGGCGTTTTTAAAAAAAAATTCTTTCAGCATTAAGTATTAGGTCATCATCGGTCGAGATTAACATAGAATGTAGATGGTTGTTTACACAGCTTGCATGTGTTTAACTTTATCATTTGTTTTATGATCTTCAGACCTATCTTGATCAAAATTCTTTCAGTAGTCTTGTTCCAATTATGCTGCTGTTTAGCATCAAGTTAGATTTAGTTGAAAATTTCTGCCTCCTACTTCCCATGGGATTTTAGGTGTTTGTGTTTTAAATGTAATGTGAGAGTGTTTCAAATCCCAGTTTGGTTAAACCAATCAATTGCAAAGAGTGCCATAGGGTTTGCGTTTGAAACTATTTTTGACAGGATCATAAAGTTATAATCCATAGAATCTTAATAATTAATTAAGAATTAAGAATTTTCAACTAAAAAAAAGAAAACTTTTGATCTGTTTTAGCATTTATTTACACAACAACAGCGTTTTGGGGGTCCTGAAAGTGCAAACATTTGAAAAAGTGCAAGTTTTTGAAAACGTTATCGTTATCGTTGCTACAAAAACACGAAATCGTAAAAAATATGACGTCATGCGCATGCGTATCATCTGTTCAGTCGATAGGCGTGGTTTCTTTTTTTCGACAGCATTGCCACATGAAAAAACGCAACCTTTCCTTTATCATTGTTGTGTAAACGCACGTGGCATGTGTTTTAATAAAATATAACATTTCAAGCAGTAGCTGCTTATGAACATGTTCATAATCATAGTTAATGTGATGGACTAGACTTGTAGTGACATAGCTGAGCATAATTTGTTCAGATGTGACTTAGTTTTGTTGTACAATGAAATGATGCTCTCATTTTACATGTGACAAGACACATTTGCCTCCGGCCCATACCCGAAGATAAAAGGTTTGTGGACCTTAAAATGCAGTGGTTTTGCTCGGTTTTCTGGGCCCTTTGTACCGTTTGCATTGAGCTATATCTACTTGTGTGTTTAAAAAAAATTGTTATAATACAAAATCAACGTGTAGTAGGCTAACCAAAGTTGTTGTTGTTGTGTGTGTGTGTGTTTCTTTTCTTTTCTTTTTTTTTGGGTAAAAGCACCAAACAAACGCTCGCGGAAGTAGCCATAGCAACAGTGAACTACACTAGCGCTTTCCGCTAGTTTCCGCCTGCCAGTGTGGCAAAAACATTAAAAAAGCACTTATGTCATTTATCATAACTAAACAAGTTTTTTTTTCTTTCTCTAAATTAAGACAAGCGAAGACAGTGAGCTTCGAATTCCGCCCTCAAAATTATCCAACCGTTGTCGTAACGTTAGCTTTAATTTGCACTCTGTCGTATATGCTTTATGTATTGTTGAACCCAAACTCAAATATCTATTTTTAGTTCACCGAAACAAAAACTTTCATAGATTTTCATTTGCACGATGAAATGGGATGAAATGCAATAGTCTGAGACGAGCTCAGTGCGGTAAGCTGAAGTCGCAGCGGGAGAGACCCGCAATAAATACTTGTAGGTTGATTGACAAGGCTCGTTATCTCTCCCCCTGCCGTCCTACAGCTCAACTTCTGTTTCTCATTTGGTATAGAAAGTGTTGAGCGCCGCAGAGTCTCAGAGGACCCGCAGAGTCAGACTCACCCGGCACCCGCTCAGACACTTTGAACCCCGGCCCGTTCAGGTCACAGCGACTCTCCGGTCAGCGGGTTTATGTGATGTTATGAAGATCTTGGGCGCTTTGAGCTGTTCGTGTCTTTGGGAAACAGGACTGTAAACTGGAATATATTCGAATCGTTTTATTAAACAATATTTGCTGGACTTTAAGAGGATGGAGTTGAGGAAAATTGTGTCAAACCTGCTTGTCCTGTATGTTGCGTTTGGCCACTTCTCCGAATCATCGGAAATTAAAGGTGGGTTTTTTATACATCTTAAAATGTAATAGAAACACTAATTTGTGTGGGGGTTTTCTTCCATTGGACTTGGATCCTGATTATTTCCCCCCCCCCCCCCCCCCCCACTGTGTTCAATGTGAAAATAACAAGTGATGGTGCACGTTCAGTGCTATAAAACTTTCACATTCATGATGGGTTCAGCTGGTTAGTTGCACTGTTAAACCGTTAATTCCTCATTTAAAACTGTTCTTTATTGGCTCACTTAATGCTTCCCCCTAGTGACCCAGTCCTATAGTGGTCAGACAATGTCCCCAAACAATGAGGTAATATCATGCAAATAAGTAAGCTGTTACCCAGTACAAACAAACTCTGACTAGAAATAAATTACATTTATTGAGGGGCAACCTTTTGCCTCTTATAATTGATTTTCATGGGCCTTTGTCTTTGTGGCATATTGTTTAAAAGCTCTAGTTTATTTCTGCAATGTTCTGCATTATAGCACATTCTCATTTGAATAAAAGTGTCTGCTAAATGCATTTATTTTAAATGGAAAATGTAATTATTAACAAAATCAACTCAGGTGAACAACCAATAATTGGTTTTCACAGGATTGTTCATTTATTTACATTTATTAATTTCTAGCATTTAACGATTTATTTGTAATAAACACATATAATGTAATAAAAATAGTAGGCTATTAAAAAAGTGTTGTTTATATGTTGAATTATGCTTTTTAATCCGTGAGTGCAGAGTGTGGTCATATTGTGACCGTTGCAGTGTTAGTCCAGGCGTTTTAAGACAAAATGTCAACCGTGAACAAATTGCAACAGAATCAAACTCAACTGATTTTGTATCCTCCATGTGTCCTGATTTGTCAACAAGATTCAACAAGACACCTGGCTATACCTAATGTTTAGATCTGTTGTGGAATTTATGCAAATTAGCACATCTGTAATTAGATTATGTACCGTTTGTCCATGTTAACAAATAATTTAAAAAAATTTGTAATACATTTTTTGTTTGTCTTGATATAAGTAATCAACTCAGTAATTTTCATGGTGATATCTAAAGGTTAAAATTTGTACCCTATTCATGTGAGAAAAATAATGAATAGGCGTATGAATAGGATATATTTGGGTCTTTTTCAGAACTTTCCCCTAATGGGATTCTTCGGGGTTTTTTTTTCCTTACTCAGGACATATGGAGGATACAAAATCAGTTGAGTTTGATTCTGTTGCAATTTGTTCACCCTTTTTTCCTAAAACGCCTGGACTATGTGAACAGCTGAAAGTCTGTACATTTTGACAATGAACCTGATTTGCAATGGGAGTTGAATAATTTCGATTGCAACTGTATATATTTTCCAAACTCTTCGGTGTTGTCTGTACAGCCTATGGAGTTGCATCATTATTTGAATGGATCAATAATTTGTTGCATGCCAGTCTATTATTTTGGTCTCAGGCATTTCAGGCTTAGGCTACCTGCCCCTAAATGTATTGGTGCACCTGCACCCATAATGACTGACCAAAAGCATTTGGCTGGTCATTTTACATATTGGTCAGACACCACTTACTTGGCCAATTATACTCAATCTCATACAACTTACTTGTGTGCACAGGTTTTCATTCAATATTTACACCTGACTGTAAGCGTGTAATGGGTGCTACTCTGCAGTGGTACGACCCGTACCAGTCTAAAATAGTCTGAATATAAACACTTATTATAGAAGTACAGTAGTGATTCAGGATAAGAGAAAAACATGGTTTGGAAAATGGATTCTTGATGGATTAAAAGGTATTTAAAAGGTGTCTGTTTTCATGACCGATTTATTCAAACTTATTTTACGTTTTCAACTTACTTTAATCTGTATTGCTGTCTGAACATGAAAAAGGACTGCAAAGTTACAAAGTCCACTCCAAAGGGAGTTATTCTCTGTATCAGTAAGCACTGTTTCTGAACACCCTGAAATATTCCGGGAATATCCACGTCACAATATTCCTCATTTAAATAATTCCGTTTAATTATAATAATTTCATTTAAAAAAAAAAGAAAAAAATGGACAAGGCCTGATTGATTTGCATTAGTAGTGTGGCCCTGTCCCAAATGGCTCACTTCATGTGCACTTGTGGTCTTTTGAACTTACGATTTCTGCAGTGTGCACGTTTCCGTTAAGTTCACAAGACCAAAGACTATCGATATAGGAAAACGGTTCACTCCTATTACTTATGACTTGGTGAAACTGCAACACGCAATATGGCGCAATACATCCCGCCTTCAAAGTAAAAGAGCCAATCGCTGATTGGTAAAGTCATTGCGTCACTGCAGCTGCCATAAGAAGCTCCGGTTCCCATAGAAACCTGAGACTCGCGCTTAGGAATGAATGCACATGCGCATTGGCTGGTCTAGCCTGAAAAATTAGCTTTTTTTAAACAATATTTGACAGTTCATGAAAGATTTTGTTGCAAGTAGTTTTTGAGATTTCAGGATTCCCCCTCTCAAATAGACAGAACTTGGTCTTGGATGCCTCACTACCATGAGGCGTTACAAATATGGCTGCCGAGTGAACAGACTTTCCTTGAAAGGGACTTTGACAAGACCAGGGTGTCCCATTTGTCATTTTAGGTTTCAGAAGGGGGCTCTTTTTGGTCGTTATGCGCCTTCGATGCACACTTTTACCGAGCCCACAAGCCTGCAAGCTCCGCAGAAGACTTCTACCTGTCAGTCAAAGCAGCATTACGTCACGAAAGTGTGGACTCGGAGGAAGATCGCGAGGGCTTAGGGTTCCATTTGGAACAGGGCCCTATGTTGAAAAAAAGATGGACAGCGCATCTCCGCTTCTTTCCACTGTATAGGGAAATGAAGCCAAAATATCCCAGAAACGGTTGTTGCCGATTACGTCATTCGGAGCTTGAGTCTTTGCAGTAGTGATCCTGAGGTGGAGTTGTGGTATCAAGGTCCTGCCCATACTCCCGCAGACACTGCTGTCAATCATGACGTTACACCCCATTATCAAATAACTAACTGAATCCAAACTTATTGCTAAAACGAACACCTGAACATACGTCTGTGTGATAAGAACTACCTAAAATGACAGAAACCATTTGTGGAAAAAAAAATAATGGATGTGTAATTGGATTTTTTAGTTTGACTCTTGTCCCATTCAATTACATGGAGAGGCTAGGGTTTATGGCCTGACTGCTTCCAGCCACCAGGGGGCGATCGAAATGCTTTGGCTTCACTTTTCAGGTAGTGTGCGGTACACATGGGTGTAGAAAGTTGCGGTTTTGGTAAGGGGCGTGACATTTCCAAACACGCTATGACCAATCACAACACCCAGTGACCAATCATCTGACCAATAAGAGCCCTTTGTCCTTTTCGGAAGGAGGGGCTTCATAGAGGCAGAAACTAAACAGAGCGTTACTGATGGACTGGGCAGAGAGTGTGCTGCAACAATGTCAAAATATGTGACAAATAATGTGTCTTTTGAACATTCAAGCATTAAAACCTATTCTAGTAGACCCCAAAAACAAAATCAAGACTGAAAAGGGGCCTAAAATGTCCTCTTTAAAAAATGAATATAACAGGTTAAATAAAAATATAATGAATATGTATAGTGCATATTCAACAAAATGATCTGTGCATAATACCTGCCTGAAGCAAACAAATCTCTTAAAATGTGCTCTGTGTCTCTCTCAGTGATAAATATTTTGGAGCTCCGTGATCCACGTCAGACAGCTGCAGCTATAGAGAATCTGTCTGGATCTCTGCAGACAGTGGGAGATCTGTACATCACCTCCACCTTCATGCTGCCACCCAAACTCGGCGGCGTTTTGTTCGGCCTCTATGATAAGGAGGACAACAAGAAGTACCTGGAGATTGCTGCTGTAGGCAAGATCAACAAAAGTAAGTGCTTTTTCCAAATACCTTTGCAAACATTCCCCCAAATGTCATTTGTGTTTCAAAAGGTTCTCAATAGTTTAAATAAGTCTTTGTTTATGATTCCTGTTATTGGAAAGATCAATTCTCCTTTCTCTCCTCAGTACTGGTGCGATACCTGCGCTCTGATGGAAAAGCTCATGCTGTCAATTTACAAAATCCTGTCCTCGCTGAGGGACGCACCCAATCATTTATTCTCAGAATGGGTGGACTTAGACGGAGTCACATAACCCTAGAGCTTTATGTAAACTGTCGAATGGTCGACTCTGCTCAGGGCCTCCCGTCCTTTGTCGGGCTTCCATCAGAGGCAGAATCTGTGGATGTTCGCACCGGACAGAAGTCTTATGCCAGGATACAGGTGATTCATTTAGGTCAACAATTAATTCACATTTTTTGTCATGTTTTGCAGTCTGTGTGAATCAAAGTAACTGTTCAGAAAACTTGAAGGAAAAAAATATTTTTTTGTCATTTACTCAAATGCATGTTGTACCAAACCCATAAGACTTTTTTCATTTTTGAAAACACAAATGAAGATATTTAAAAAAAAAACTGAGAGATTTCTGTCCCTTCAAGTCCATGCAACCAAAACTCGGATGCTTCAACATGTGGCATTGTAAAGATAATCCATATGAATTGTCCTCTGAAGAGACACAATCACTTTATATGATGAACAGATTTATTTTAGGCTTTTGTACATACATGTATAAAACTTAGTTTAAACCTCTCGATTCATATATGAATTACACTCATAGTTTTTTTTTTTTTTTTTTTTTTGCTTTGTTAATGTAGACAAATTTTGTAAAAGGATGAGAGGATAAAAATGTCTTAATTTGTGTTTCGAAGATGAATGAAAGTAAGTTTGAAATGAGGGTGAGTAAATGATGACAGAATTTTGTTTTTTTTGGTGAACTTAACCTTTACAGGAGCACACATAATCCACAGCTCATAAATGATATTTCAAATTGTGTGGTTTGTACTTTTCAAGTGACTTAAATACTGCTCTGATGGATATTTTATACATTTTCCTGTGTGCAGAGGAGTGAAGATCAGTGTGTTAAATTATGAAGTCTAGAAGAAGAGAGATAAGGATACATGTGTAAATATGCCAGTAATGAGTATGTTTCATATATATATATATATATATATATATATGTGCTGTATACATTTTAGGGCTCAGTAGAGTCTGTCAAACTGGCTCTCGGGGGCTCTCTGGCTACAGCTGGTCTTCTCATTGACTGTCCATTTCAAGGAGATTCAGCTATTAACAATGCAGGTAATGACTTCTTACAGCATCAGAGAAACTTTAACTATGTGGTAACTTACAAGACATGTTAAAAAATACACAATTTACAGCAGAGCACACTGGGCACTCAATGTCCAACAGTGCACTCAATTAATTCTTTCATTTACATTGTGACAAATAAACTATAAATAATATAACGTGACAGCACTAAAGTATGCTACTTTTTGTCAGACCTTTATTAATACATACTATAATGTTTTTTCAGACAATTGTTTTTAAATATTAGGTAGGATAGTACATACTGCATAGTATACTATTATAGTATTCCATTATCATGTCATCATACTGCCCTCTTGTGGCAATGCAGAAATTATGCCCATTATAGATAGACCATTTGGGAGCAGACGTCACAATTACGTCATTTGCACCTGTATACGCATTATGGTGGCAGAAAAACAGTGGTAACAATTGGAGATAACTGGCAAAATCCACAGAATAAGAATTTTTATATTTATTGTGCCTTAGGATGTCATAATAGATGTATAGAATTCCGTCATCAAATACGCCCTTTAAAACTATACAAAGACATTTATGTTACAAGCCACAGACTGGACTGGTGAAATGATTAGTCTACTATTAAAGCATGAATAAGTCTACATAATTTTCACATATGCAGTTCAAATGGGACACAATATATTGGGCCTACAGTTAAAGGTACAATATGTAAGTAATAAAATATCCAAAAATCACTTGCACAGTGTGATATATTTCCTGCAGTTGTGTACTTGCAATATCCCAAAAGTTCCCAAAGATTTTTAATTTCAGAGAAATTCCTATTTTAAATAATGGCTCGTCCCTGTTCACTTGTCGCATGTCAATGACATAATATCGGCGTTATCCCTGGTTTCCGCTCGTACTGCCATAGTAACCATGGCGACAGACATGGACAACTGCGTTACGTCTAGCGGCACGCTCACACTGTTGTTGTTTCGTTCAAACATTATGGACCATGGCAAGGAGACTTTGGGACAAAAGGAGAACTAAAACAAGGATCAATATCAGCGTGGCGTTTTCGAAATGCCAAGAGCTCCACGTCCGCGACTAACTTCGACTTGACAGAGACGCCGCTCTTGCATGTACTTTATTAGACAGGTGAGCAAATGTACATAAAACTAATCAATGTTATATAGCTCAAGTTACATGATGAAATGTTAGAGAATATGATCAGTATGTTATTTTAATGTTGATCTAGCTTACTGCTAGTCTCATACAGCCAACAAACTAACACATAGAATAACATTATAACTTTCAACACACTCAAATGCAGTTTAGTGTGATAGTGTAGACCAAGTGAAACAGCACTGCATTACCTCACAAGTTTCATTCGTCTAATAAACTGACCTGTGTGAGTAGTAATTCTGCACTTGCGTGTATTTTGGTAGAATGAAATGTCCTTATTCCTTTATATCCGCGGGACTCGCGTGTGGGGCTGAAATCTGTCTCTCATTAGCAATCACGACCTGCTTCATACCACAGTCATGTTAAAAACATCAATGTATTCACTCATTCCTCTCATAATTGTGAGATATAAACTCAAAATTACCTTTTTAATTTTTTTATTCTGTGGCTTCCATAGACTTATCACTGTAGAACTGTCATTATCTGACACCAGACATTTATAATTTTATGATTTTAACTGAATGAATTTCAAATTAAAATAAACGGTGTCCTTTTAAACATTCAATTCATCAAAGAATCCTGATTTTTTTTTAAACAATTTCCACAAAAATATTAGGCAGCACAACTGTTTTTAAAACTGATAATATTAAGCTGAAAATTCAGCTTTGACATCACAGGAATAAAATACATTTTAAAATATATTCAAATAGAAAAGTATAAATTGTAAGACAATTTCACAGTACTCTTTTTACTGTAATTTTGTGAGCATTAGATATATGCATTACAATTTTTAAAAATCATTACAAATAACATCACAACACATTTTTTAATTAAAGATTTTTAAATAAAAAAAACAACAGACTTCAAAAATATTTGTCTGTATATTATTTTGTTTTAGAACAAGATTTGTTTTTTATATATAAAATGTTGATGCTGTTTCTTTACAGTAGCCAGTGACATCAACGCCATCCTTGGTAAATATCAAATATTATCAAATCATGTGAATGTACTATCACAATTGAATTATCTCCATGCCTGTAATGCTTTTCTGTAATAATAAAAATACCCTCTCATATGGCCAGGTGATCACACCAAAGCTCTGATTGGACAGCTGATAATCTTTAACCAGATCATGGGAGAGCTGAGAGAGGATATCAGAGAACAGGTATTGTATTGCACATTTCTGTTTTTAAATGGGGTATGGGATTTTATCAAATCAAATTCTCTCTGCTTTTCTGTGTTTTTAGACTAAAGAGATGTCTCTCATACGAAACACCATCCTTGAATGTCAAGTGTGTGGTAAGTGGTGGAGAAAAAGCAGGAAGGATAATGGATCTGGATAATGGATCTGATAATGGATCTATTAGGTTTTGTTAAAACATGTCTGAAGATTGTCATGATATTCACCTTATTTTCCAACACGGAAGTAAGCTGTTTTCTGTGAATATGTGAGGCTTCCAATTCCTTAGCCGTTATAGGGAAATAACGAAAATAATATCAAAGTGCAGTAAATGGTAAAACTATTTGCGCTACAAACCAGTGGGTTTATAATTTTGACAATACATTAAAATAATGTGGTAAGAAATAACCAGTTTGCAATATCAAGCAGCATAAAAAGCTGTTTTGTACAGCTAATAATAACTGGAAGCGGATGACACCAGAAGCCAAGACACATGAAGAAATTTACAATTTATGAAATTTACAAATGGCCGTGCCCTTTCTTTCATGAAAAATTAGGTGGAGAGAGGTAACCTGTATGTTGCTCTCTCTCTGTTTATCAGGATTCCATGAGCCTCAATCACGGTGTCATCCTAACCCCTGCTATAACGGCGTAAGCTGCATGGAGAGTTTGGCGTACCCAGGATATCAATGTGGCCCCTGCCCAGAGGGCATGACAGGCAACGGAACACACTGCCAGGACATTGATGAGGTTCCTGCTAATATCGCATAGTTTATTATTAGTGTTTGCTAAGGCATCAAGTATTTTTTATATTGCTCCAAAAATACCAGAGTCATACACTTATAAAGACACTTATTACTTATTAGTACTTATTACAGAAATAATATTCACAAGGGAGGATAATCAACAAAACAGGGAACAGGTGTGTAACTTAATTAACAACCATGGAAACTAACAATGACCAGGAACACAGGCAAAACGGGAAGAGCGAAAACAAAATAAAAACACCATGAAACTAAACATTACTAAACATAACTCTGACAAAACACCCACCTCCCAGAAGGTGCATCATTGTGCATATGAGGAAGGGTGGCGGCTCTGGAGGTGGTCGAAAAGCTGGAGACAGACGGACACTAGGAGGTTGACCCACCGGTGGAGCCAGGATAGCTGGAGACCCAGGCAAAGGAGGAGACACAGAGACTGAGTGACACCATAGGTAGTGGAGGCCAAGGTGGAACCGTGGTGACGAGCGGGCAGAAGGAGCCAGGGTGTCGGAGGATTGAGGCAGAGCCGGTGGGACTGAGGCCCAAGGTGGAGCTGAAGGTAAGGAGGAGCCGGACAGAGCTGAAGGGGTGGAGGGACAAGGTGCAGCCAAAAGCCTGGAAGTCCTGTGGTGTAGGCAGTGATGACTGACCAAGGCGGAGCCGGAGTGACGAGGGAGCCTGGTGAAGCCGTGACGACGATGGTCCCATGTGGAGCCGAGGGGGTGAGGAACCAAGGTGGAGCCGACTGGTCAACGGGCCGAGATGGAGTGACGGGCTTGGCAGCCTAAGGCGGAACCAGGGGATCCACGTGCCAAGGCGGAGTTGGAGGCTTTGGGGAATAACCACTTTCCTCACAAACATTTACAGAGGCCAGACACATCTCACCCTCAGTATCTGGAGTATGGTCAGGGTTCAATCCATGCCCTCGTACTCCACGAGGACACCCACTGGGACGGACGGTGTTGCTTGCTCACGCAACTGGTCAGACTCCGGGATGAAGTTGGGCTTAGGTGTCAACTCTGGCTCACCCGTGAGGCACACAGTCAACAGCGAATTGTTATTAGCCAGCTCCCACTCCACAAATTTGGCAAAAATGTCCCTTGAGGACCATCTTTGCGCAGTCGTTCCTTAGTTCGCTCATTTTAAAACAACGACGACACCGAGCAAAAAACTGGGAGAACTGAGTGCTTAAATACACAAGGGAGGATAATCAACAGAACAGGGAACAGGTGTGTAACTTAATTGACAACCATAGAAACTAACAATGACCAAGAACAGGGAAAACTAAACCAAAACACCATGAAACTAAACATGACAACATAATATTGTAATATTAAATAACAGACTACAGTTAAAATTAGAATCAATCAAATTAGAATGTTACTCAACACATCAAAATATGTGTATTTCTTTAAAGCACAGCAAAAGATTATTAAAATATGTTTTAAAATGTACTTTAAAGTAAAACGTAATTTGACATAAAGAGTGTACATTTTTGTTTCTTAAAATACTTATGTACACTTTTAAAAAGTGCACTTCTTAAAGTACTCTTAAGTGGACTTTTATTTCATTGATGTTATATTATCTATAAGTACAGTTTATAAGTATATATATATATATATATATATATATATATATATATATATATATATATATATATATATATATATATATAAACTGTAGTTGCTAGCTGCTTGCTTACTGGGCAAACTCAAATTGACCAACCCCCAGGTTTCTACAGTGTTCTGATCTCTAGATACCCTTGTGAAAAAAAAAAAAAAAAAAATTATATATATATAATTAATATATAATAATAGCATATATATAAATAATATATAATAATAACATTATACATATGCCCAGTAAGCAAGCAGCTAGTAACCACAAAGCCACACTCATGACATCTTGGTAAATACATAGCATATTGAGATATTTAATTTGTGCTGCAGCAGAAAATGGAAGTTACAGTTTTAACATAATTTGTTTTTTGCCATACTTTTCTTTTTTCTCTCAATATCTCCCTTTGTTATAGTGCACTGCTCAGCCCTGTTTCTCTGCAGAGTTGTGTGTGAACACAGCTAAAGGATTCACCTGTGAGCCCTGTCCCATAGGATTCACCGGTACAACACTCAGGGGGGTTGGTTTGGAGTTTGCCAAGAGCCACAAGCAGGTAAAAATGTGTAAAAAAATCCAATTACAACCAAAAATAGTGAGGATAACAAAATGTAAAGATATGGCCCATTCAGACCTCAGTATTTTTTATTTAATTGAACAGACATTATGTCTGCGATTAGCTTTACTATTTAATGTTCTTGGTGTGAACAGGCTTTTACTGTGAGAATATTGTTAATTTTTTTCAGGAATGTGTTGATATTGATGAGTGTGCTGAGCACTCAAGTGCCTGTGTGCCCAACTCAGTCTGTATAAATACAGTGGTGAGTAAACTCTCAAATTTTGCACTTTAATTAAGTTAACACCAGAATTCGCAAGCCAATATAATTGGTGAAACATAAATGTACCACTGTCAAACTGACTTCTCTCTTTTCATAGGGATCGTTCAAGTGTGGCCAGTGTAAAGCAGGATTTGTGGGTAATCAGACTGCTGGCTGTTTTGCAAGGAGGACGTGTGAAACTCTGGGCTATAACCCCTGTGATGTAAATGCACACTGTGCGATGGGCCGCAATAATGACATTTCATGCTTGGTGAGAATCTAGAAATTAATTTTCCTACCTGGAAATTCTGAATATAAAATATTCATTTGTAATTAAAGCACATGCTGCTCTTAAGTGAGATGACAAATTCTTTAATGTTTTGGATTACTTCTTTGCTTCTTTTAACTCAAAAAGCCAGAATTGTCCAAATGGCTGATCCTTCTCTTCATTTTGTGTCCCGCAGTGTAACGTTGGCTGGGCAGGTAATGGGAACATTTGTGGTCCAGACTCAGACATTGATGGTTACCCTGATGAACCACTTCCATGCATTGACAATGACCAACACTGCAGAGCGGTACATGCTCATTCACAAAGAATAAATTGGACCCACTAATAGTTCTTTAAATTGCTCATCTGCCTTGTTTAATCACCCAATTCACTAAAGAAATTAATCATCAGAAGACAAACACTTGTGCTGAATAAAATATCCATGCCGAATTGCACTGGCCAGATCATAATGTCTAAAATACTGAGAAACACTGGTTATAGCACTCTTCTTTATCAATTGATGAATTACTACCATCGATTGATACAACGTGTACAAAATCTTGTTTAAACAAAATTATATTGGTCATCAGAGTATTACTTAATTTAACATGCTTATTGCATCGCAACACCAGTCCAAATATCACCTGGTTAAATTAGCCGAAACTCTATTGAATTTGCCACATTCTGTCCTATTCATTGTTTACTATCCTGTGAACAGATTTCTGCTTAACATCTCTGTTGTGATTTTTTAATCATGCTTTTTGGTATAATATGAGTATTAATAATTTGAATATCCCTGTGCAGGATAACTGTGCGAATACCCCAAACTCTGGACAAGAAGATACAGATGGAGATGGGATTGGTGATCAATGTGATGAGGATGCAGATGGAGATGGAATCAAAAATGTTGAGGTTTCTGATCAAGTGGCTAAGGATTGTTGAAATATTGAGCAATAATTAGATACCATACCGGTTTCATATTGGTAGATGTCCTGATGTTTTTTTTGTTTTTTTTAATTATTTTGAAACCAATTGTCTGTAGGACAGATCCTAAGCAGTAGTTATTCTAATTGCATGTTTCTAGGACAACTGCCGTCTAGTGCCCAATAAGGACCAGCAGAACTCTGACACAGATTCGTATGGCGATGCTTGCGACAACTGCCCTAACGTTCCCAATGGAGATCAGCTTGATACGGATGGCAATGGCAAAGGAGATATCTGTGACAATGATATTGATGGAGATGGTACTGGTCTACTCACTTTTAACTGTTCTGTAGTTTTACAGCATTGTACAACATCATCTACTCCTGCCACTGTATTCTCTGCGCAGGCATCCCTAACATTTTGGATAACTGTCCTAAAATACCCAATCCCATGCAGACAGACCGAGACGGAGATGGTGTGGGTGACGCGTGTGACAGCTGTCCTGAGGTCAACGATCCTTTGCAGGTTTGACAAAGGGATCAATATAATGGTAAAAGGAAGGGAAGAGGGGGAACCATCCAGAGATGAAGCTGAAGGTTCTTCATCTCAGGTTGAGATGTCTAAAAAATGGAGGCAGAGCTACAGCTGAGATAGTGGGGACATTAGGCCGGAATGATGTAAAACTGTCTATCATTTGTGTAGAATCATAGAACTAGTGTGCTTTTATGTTAGTGCCCAGTGAGGTTGTGTATATCGAGAAGAGTAGAGGTCCAAACACTGAACCTTGAGGCACCCCAGGGTTTTTAGGTTGCCTGACAAAATATTTTGCATAAATTGTTTACTGCTCATTGCTCACCCATTGCTTTAATTTAACTCTGCTCATTTGAGCAGTCAAATTAAAATGTTGCATTTTCAATAGCCAAATTCCACAACATGACTACTTAAGCAAAATTGAAGCAAAAAATGAACATGATCACTTTTCATCACTTTTTCAGAACTGTTGATAACTACAGAAACAGTAGCTTATGTTAGGGTTAACTTCTGTTCATTTACAAGAGGTGAGGGCTTCAATGACATTAGTTGAATGTATCAACATTTCTTCCATAATTATTAAAGAGGCATATAAATAATAAATAAAATGAAATTGGTTAGATTTTGTGAACAAATAGTGGCACTTAATCAACTGAAGCCAATGGAGCAGGGACTATGACCACCCTGCTTTTTAAATATGAATGCAATGATTAATTCTCATATTTTGCTTTTTTGCAGTCAGATATGGATAACGATTTGGTGGGAGATGTGTGTGATACAAACAAGGACATGTGAGTACTTGTGTTGATAAATGTTTATTTTACCCAAGAACAGGGGATTTTTACAGTTCTTTTAAAGTGTAATAGTTGTTTTAAGTTTGTTTTCTTTTAGTATAAGTCCGTTTCAATTTCTTATGTGGTATAATTCATCACTCAGAAAAATCAGCTTATTTAGTGTTTAAAGACCTACTGAAAATGATTCTCTGTGTGTAGGGATGATGATGGATATCAGGACACGAGGGATAACTGCCCTGAAGTGCCCAACAGTTCTCAGCTGGACTCGGATAATGACGGCATTGGGGACGAGTGTGATGATGATGATGATAACGATGGAATTCCAGATATCCTCCCTCCTGGTCCAGATAACTGCAGACTTGTTCCCAACCCCAGTCAAAAAGACACTGATGGTCTGATTCTTAATTCTGTATTTTGTAAAAGCATACTACACTTACTGTTTCTGCAGTATATATTCAGTGCACAGTATGTAAATTTTAAATTTCATACTATTTTTGCCAGAATGTGCAGTAAGAAGAGCGCATTGCACGAAATACTACAGTATATTCCACAATGCTATCTATTCAACTTGGCTTTCTATTTCCAATGTGACGAAGGAACTCAAAGTAATATCAACCACAACTTTAAACATATTTGCTTGACTGGAGGTCATAATGTTTTATTGGAGTGGGACATTTTACAGAAAATTTGATTTTTTATTTCTGAGATGATATCTGGACCAACACTCACTGAACTAAACTTCTGAAGTAATGAGATTATGTGACAACAATAAAGTATAGTATAGTATAACATTTTAAAAAACAACATGTGCTGTTTCACAGACTTTTCAGATTGTAAAAAATAAATATGATGCAGTAACGGTAACCGGTATGCTAATATTCTTTTCCAAAGATACCTGTCACATATATACACTTATTGTCTTATTGACACTCTAGAAATTAACATATTTGTTTTGTACCTTCTCTCCTTTCAGCCAATGGAGTTGGTGACATGTGTGAGACAGACTTCGACAACGATAAGGTGAATGACTTGTTGGATGCGTGCCCTGAAAGTGCTGAGGTCACTATGACAGATTTCAGGGCGTTCCAGACAGTCATTCTTGACCCTGAAGGAGATGCTCAGATCGACCCCAATTGGCTGGTACTAAATAAGGTGATTATTGATTAAAATGGCTTTTATTTGATCAGCTAGCTTTTCCTATATTGTTGTGCTTATTGTAGACAAAGTCTTTGAAGTATTATAAAAACAACTTTGGTGTTTTTTTAGGGAATGGAGATTGTGCAGACCATGAATAGCGACCCTGGTTTGGCTGTGGGTATGTACACTGAACAAAAAATTGTGTAAGGTTTTGGCCTACTTTATAACAATTTATACTCAGAAATTACTTGTAAAAGTCACAAATAATTAAAAAGAAATGGCAAGTAATACATTGAATTAAACGTGAAATTTTGAAGAAGAAAGACTGAAATAGTATTTTCTTGTAAAACATTGTTTTAACATGTTTTAATAGTGTACATAAAACTCTTTTACATTTTCGCACAGCCATAAAATCACAGTTGGTGTTTTGTGACTTTCACAGTTCATTTACTTCACTTTCAACAGATTAATTGACATTTCTGTGTCTCAACAATTTTTTTTATTTAGGTTACACAGCATTTAATGGTGTTGATTTTGAGGGCACGATCCATGTGAACACGGCCACTGATGATGATTACGTGGGCTTCATCTTTGGCTATCAGGACTCTTCCAGCTTCTATGTGGTGATGTGGAAACAGACAGAACAGACATACTGGCAGAATTTACCCTTTAAAGCCTCAGCTCAGCCTGGACTACAGCTTAAGGTAAAGTCAATTTAAAATATGCATTCAAATTAGGGCTGTCAATAATGTAACTGAATTATGCACCCCTTACAAAAAGTTTAAGTTTAAGTGTGCTACTAGTATACTTCTTTTAAACTAAAAATAAAACTTTCAGTCTACTTTTTATTTACTTCTCAGAAATATACTTAAAATTACACTCAAGTATACTTGAATTATAAATGTCTAAATATATTTGGCCTATACTTGTACTCAATATTTTGATCGAGATACACTCACCTAAAGGATTATTAGGAACACCTGTTCAATTTCTCATTAATGCAATTATCTAATTAACCAATCACATGGCAGTTGCTTCAATGCATTTAGGGGTGTGGTCCTGGTCAAGACAATCTCCTGAACTCCAAACTGAATGTCAGAATGGGAAAGAAAAGTGATTTAAGCAATTTTGAGCATGGCATGGTTGTTGGTGCCAGACGGGCCGGTCTGAGTATTTCACAATCTGCTCAGTTACTGGGATTTTCACGCACAACCATTTCTAGGGTTTACAAAGAATGGTGTGAAAAGGAAAAACATCCAGTATGCGGCAGTCCTGTGGGCGAAAATGCCTTGTTGATGCTAGAGGTCAGAGGAGAATGGGCCGACTGATTCAAGCTGATAGAAGAGCAACTTTGACTGAAATAACCACTCGTTACAACCGAGGTATGCAGCAAAGCATTTGTGAAGCCACAACACGCACAACCTTGAGGCGGATGGGCTACAACAGCAGAAGACCCCACCGGGTACCACTCATCTCCACTACAAATAGGAAAAAGAGGCTACAATTTGCACGAGCTCACCAAAATTGGACAGTTGAAGACTGGAAAAATGTTGCCTGGTCTGATGAGTCTCGATTTCTGTTGAGACATTCAGATGGTAGAGTCAGAATTTGGCGTAAACAGAATGAGAACATGGATCCATCATGCCTTGTTACCACTGTGCAGGCTGGTGGTGGTGGTGTAATGGTGTGGGGGATGTTTTCTTGGCACACTTTAGGCCCCTTAGTGCCAATTGGGCATCGTTTAAATGCCATGGCCTACCTGAGCATTGTTTCTGACCATGTCCATCCCTTTATGACCACCATGTACCCATCCTCTGATGGCTACTTCCAGCAGGATAATGCACCATGTCACAAAGCTCGAATCATTTCAAATTGGTTTCTTGAACATGACAATGAGTTCACTGTACTAAAATGGCCCCCACAGTCACCAGATCTCAACCCAATAGAGCATCTTTGGGTTGTGGTGGAACGGGAGCTTCGTGCCCTGGATGTGCATCCCACAAATCTCCATCAACTGCAAGATGCTATCCTATCAATATGGGCCAACATTTCTAAAGAATGCTTTCAGCACCTTGTTGAATCAATGCCACGTAGAATTAAGGCAGTTCTGAAGGCGAAAGGGGGTCAAACACAGTATTAGTATGGTGTTCCTAATAATCCTTTAGGTGAGTGTATAATTAAATGTATAATTAAGTATTCTAAGTATACTTGGATTGTAGTTGTATTTACTCTTTTGATTGAGTAACCTATTAATTAGTATTTTCTCATAGTTTTACATTGTTTAAAAAATATTGATTTAAAAAGAAAACAGATATGTTCCTAGTTCTGAGTATTTGAATTGTTTTGTCCACTGGTGGTAGTGTACATAGGAATTGACTTCAAATTTACTTAAAGTACAGTGAAAAGTATATTTAAAGTATAAAAACGAATACCTAAATAGAAATATAGTACTGTAGTATACTTAAAGTGTAAAAATTATACATAAATAGTAAACTATATCTATGATGTTAAGTTCACTTAAAGATACAAATATACTTGCAGTATAAAACTACTAAGAAATGTGCTACAATATTCGACTAGTAAACTATCAGTACACCTATAAGTGTATTGTATACTTCACTTGTAGTATAGTTTCAGTATAAATGAAAAACGCAGTTGTAAACTAGTTGTGCACTCAAAACTACTAAGAAATGTGCTACAATATTCGACTAGTAAACTATCAGTACACCTATAAGTGTATTGTATACTTCACTTGTAGTATAGTTTCAGTATAAATGAAAAACGCAGTTGTAAACTAGTTGTGCACTCAAAGTTTACTACTGTTACACTTAAAGCATGCTTAAAAGTATACTTTTATACACTAAAAGGTGGGTCAGTTTAGTCCCAAGTAGTATTGAAATAGTACACTTACAAGGATACTACTAGTACATTGATATTAGTATAATACATAAAGTAGCCTATACTTCAAAATATTCTTGAACTTTTCGTAAGAATACTTAAAGAAGTATACTTATTTTTTGTAAGGAACCTGATATGCAGAATAATGTTAATGAATTAACTGAATGTGAATATTTGCTGAGAAAAGCAAAGCAAATGTAGTACTTTATTGTGGCAGATAATTAAAGCATTGAATACACAAAAATTCACCAGTGTTGCATTTTTACGATTGTGAGAAAGGAATGTGGAGGGAGAAAGGAGAACATTTGGGACATAATGTAGGCCTGATTAAAAAAAAATATTAAAAGGTTTGGCAACAGTAATATATAAAAAAAAAAAAAAAAAAACTCTCTTAGCTCACCAAGGCAGCATTTATTTAATCGAAAATACAGTAAAAAATATTATTGTGAAATGTTTTCTATCTGAATATATTTTAAAATGTAATTTATTCCTGTGATGACAGCTGAATTTTCAGCACCATTACTCCAGTATTCAGTGTCACATGCTTGCTCCTTCAGAAATCATTCTAATATGTTGATTTGCTGCTCAAGAAACATTTATTATTATCATTTATTATTATTTTATGTTGAAAACAAATTTTTTTTTTTTTCAGGATTCTTTGATGAATAGAAAGTTAAAAAAACACCATTTATTTGAAATAGAATTTTTCTTTAACAATGTAAAATTATTTGCTGTCACTTGTGATCAATTTAATGCATCCTTGCTAATTAAAAGTATTAATTTCTTTTTAAAAATCTCACTCACGGGAAACTTTTAAACAGTAGTGCATATATTCATGTTTAAATGCCTTTTATTAACATTACTCAGAAGTCTCTTGTTACCTCACTCTTCCAGGCAGTGAAGTCTCGTACCGGCCCTGGTGAGTATCTGCGTAATGCCCTGTGGCACACAGGAGACACGTCAGGGGAAGTTACTTTGCTTTGGAAGGACCCAAGAAATGTGGGTTGGAAGGACAGAACGTCCTATCGCTGGCACCTCTCTCACCGCCCACAGGTGGGCTACATAAGGTGAGAGCTGATCTGATTTAACTTTAAGAGATACACAAAACATTTTTCTATAAATGAGGACTCACACAATCATATCTCTTACTATTAGAACTTGAAATATTTAGTTTTGTAGAGTTTGACTGGGTTCTTTATATCTATGGGACAGATTAAGACTGTATGAAGGTACAGCCCTGGTGGCCGATTCAGGAGTCGTGATAGACACCACTATGAGAGGAGGGCGGTTGGGCGTCTTCTGCTTCTCCCAGGAGAACGTCATATGGTCTAATCTCGGCTATAGATGCAATGGTAAGTAACATGATGTGAGATGCATTCTAAATGGAATCTCAGTATCTGAGGGTCAATTTGAAAATTCTAGGCTATATATAGAAATATAAAATCGGAATTGTAATGGTTCATTGTACTGTGAGCTTCAAATTGAAAGCGTGTACATCTCGATTCAGAGTGACTTTTTTTCTTCTGGTATTTTGCACAGATTCCATACCAGATGACTTTATGCTGTACCAAAAGCAGATGAATCTGAGGACATAAGCATCGCGCTGCATCCCCTCATCATGTCTACCTGTGTGTTTGTGTATATGTGTGTGTTCAGAGAGGTAGGAGGAGATCATGATTAAAGTAGTTTTTTATATTGTGAGATTTTGAAGGGTAGAAATATTGTCAATCAAAATGATACACTACACTGCGCAAGTTTGCATCGTGCACCATCATGTATGCTTGAAATATGAGTGTGGTATCTGTGTGCAATTTGGATGAGAATCAGCAAACCTTAAAATGCAAACCAAATGGAATAAATGTCCTTAAGTTTTAAAAGCTATTAATAAGGTTGTAAATTTAAAAAGGCAATACATGTAACTAAATAGGTTGACTGTGAATTTGGCGTCTTGCAAAAAAATGCTAATAAAAATATCCTTATGTAGTTAAACTACATTTACATACATTTCAAAATACACACAGTTGTGTTTCATTATAAAACCCCATAATGTGTTATTAAATTCAGTAATTGTGCTTTTCTAATGGTTTTCCCCTCCTGTTTTTCATCCAAAGAGGCTGTGATTGGGAGGTTATTTTGTTCATTTCAGCACCATGGACAGTGATCTAATATGTACTTGTTATTCAGTGTGCTGCGAGAATTTAGTGAAGAAAATGAATAAGGACATTTACAAAACTGCATAACAGGTGTATTTGTATGATTTATCCCAGACATAAGCCATTCGCTATTGGTTTGGTGTGAGATTGGAAGCCATGGCAGTATAAGCAAGACAAGGGCACGCCAGCAATAAGCTAAAGAAATTCACTGATCTAGCGTTTTACATTTCAAACATATTAACAGAATAAAATAAATCTAAGCCAGACATCTGTACTGTTATGATTTATGCACTTTAAATCATGCTATCCAGTGTATTCATTTAATATTGATGTGTGTCGGTTGGAATAGGCCTGGTTTCACAGACAGTTCTTAGATTAAGCCAGGAGGATTAGGCTTTAGTTCAATTAGGACATTCAAGTATCTTTAATAAATGTGCTTTAGGAAAAAAACATTACTGGTGTGCTTCTTGAGACAAAACAATAGTGCTGGTATATTTTAAGATTGTCAGTGCAAGTTTTTTTCAGGTAAAACAGCTCAAACGTGCATTTTAGTCTGGGACTAGACTAAAGTCTTGTCTGTGAAACAGGGGACAGGGTTCTGGTTCCTAAATGGAAGCTGTCACAAAATGTAACATCTGACCTCTCGTTGATATTATATTGATTAAAACCTGTCAAGGTGTGGACATAAGCGATATTTCAAACATTCATGTAAAAATAGAAATGAACTCCACAGTTAAAAATGTTATGAGAATAATTTTGTTAAAAAAAAAAAGTAAAATAATGTTATATAAGATACAAACCAGTTATTTTGATAGAATAGATCAAAGTGTGGATTTGAAAATCATGCTTTTCCCAGTTATGGTTGAATCACGGAAGCTACACCAGTTACTTTGCAAAGAGATCTCTTATTTATTATTTTTATTCATGTATCAGACATACGAGAGAAACAGGCATAGAAGAATAAGGCTACATGAGAGGTGGTCTTCATTCCAGATTCCCCATTTCTCTACCCCCTCACCCCATCATGCCAGCCGTATATGGTTTCTCGGTGTTTCTCCTTTTTCTCACCCTGTCATGCCTGTTTCTCTGAGTCAATACAGTAAGGATTGAGCTTATATACACCACTGTGGGACTTACAACTTCCTTGTAAGGTAGCAAAAAGAACGTATACCTCATGCTTACACATGGTACATGCCATGACATGGTCACTATTCATTTCCACTATCAGTCAGTCTCACTCAAATGTGCTGTAGTGTTGAAGGACTGGAATTGCAGTATCTCCATTTTCAAAGTTACTATTATTTACAACATTACCAACATACTCTGACTTCACAAAATACATTATAAAATTATGAAAATGAATAAAGGAAGATAATGATAAAAAATAATATTAAACAGTACATTTTTAGTCTTCAAGAAGCCTTTGATAAATTATGCTGCCTGGATTTTGCCTCGTTCTGTCATGCAGTGGATGCAGCAAAAACGAAAATAGCCATTTTAGGACTTTAAAAAAAATATCAATGTTCAGATCAACCAGTATGTGTTCTTCTGTGTTTGTCCCGTACAAATGTTTCTTACAACACTAGCAAGAGTTTTTTTTAATGCAAAACTCATGCAAGGTTTCTGTCTCTTTTAGATTTTCAACCAATGAAAGAGAAACTTGATCACATGCTGAATGAGGTTAATCTTGGAAATTGGGTCATGTGGAACATTTTTGCTCTATTTAGTCTATGTAAACATTTCTATATTATAACTGGATTGCCGTTTGACTCAGATCACTTGATTTATGGGTCTGATGTCACTGAGACAGGAGAAAAAACTAGAGCGTAAATATTTCTTATTTCTGATTCAGATATTCAGATATTGCTGTATGTTTATGATGTACATAGGCTATAATACAAATTTAAACAAAAGTGGGAGAGCATGTTTTGGCCATTTTGAGACAGTCATTTAAATGTTTCAACCGAATAAGCATCTAGGTTTTCCCCTACATACATTTATTCAATACTTCGAAAAAAAGGAATTTTTATATATTTTTATTTTTATATAACCTCTGTATTTCATATTATTGCAATATTCAGCCATCACAATAGCATACAGCATACTACAGTGTCATTTTAATGTCCTTCTTTCTCCTCTTTCACTTATTCACATAGTCATTCATGCATCACTTTTGGTCAAACAGGCTTGAACTGCATAAATTACAGTAATACAGGCTTTTATGAATGAGTGTCCCAGATTTTGAAAAAAGGGTCGCATAGTATGTATGCTTTTATATATATATATACAGTGCTATGCATAAGTTTAGACACCCATGCTAAAGTTGACTAAAAAGAGGAATAAAAAATCATCTTTTGGAAATTGAACTTAATGCCTTAATTTAAAAAATTAGGAAAAATCCAACCTTTAAGGACACCAATTTTCTTTGTGAATGAATAATGTATCGTAAATAAATAAATGTTCTTCCTTAAAATACAGGGTGCATAAGTTTGGACACCCCTATGTAAAAATTCCCATAGAGCCAGGCAGATTTTTATTTTTAAAGGTCAGTTACTTCATGGATCCAGGATACTATGCATCCTGATAAAGTTCCCTTGGCCTTTGGAATTAAAATAGCCCCACATCATCACATAGCCTTCACCATACCTGGAACTTGGCATGGTTTTATTTCAGTTAGCCTAATAGCTGGTTTGATTTGCATTGAGAGATGATCTTATGGAAAGTACCCCATGCCAATCTCTAGGTATGGTGAAGGCTATGTGATGATGTGGGGCTATTTTAATTCCAAAGGCCAAGGGAACTTTATCAGGATGCATAGTATCCTGGATCCATGAAGTAACTGGCCTTTAAAAATAAAAATCTGCCTGGCTCTATGGGAATTTTTACATAGGGGTGTCCAAACTTATGCACCCTGTATTTTAAGGAAGAACATTTATTTATTTACGATACATTATTCATTCACAAAGAAAATTGGTGTCCTTAAAGGTTGGATTTTTCCTAATTTTTTAAATTAAGGCATTAAGTTCAATTTCCAAAAGATGATTTTTTATTCCTCTTTTTAGTCAACTTTAGCATGGGTGTCTAAACTTATGCATAGCACTATATATATATATATATTCCTTTACATATTTGCCAAGGCAATCATTCAAATGTTTGGCCATGGTATATGATGTCAGATGTAATGTCAAAAAAATATATACCAGATGTTAAAGTTCAAATCCAAGTCAGTCTATAGACGTTTAGGCTTTCTTGCTTTTGACCACTAGAGGGCAGCATATACCTGAATGTAAAATATAACAGTGTAGCAAACAAACAAATCTCTGGCAGTCTGTTTGTTACTCACTTGATTTCACTGTCTTTGAGATTGCAAATTCAGTGATCACAAGTCACTATTCATGTCCACTATCAGTCAGTCTCACTCAAATGTGCTGTAGTGTTGAAGGACTGGAATTGCAGTAGCTCCATTTTCAAAGTTACTATTATTTACCCCATTACCAAGTCTACCTTTTTGAAAAGGAAGTCAAACATTTTTAGCATACCTTTATAAGGAGTACTTATCACGGAAATATTATATTTTAAAAGATTATACTTAAGTGCAAACTTTACTACTTTACTGTTAAGTGCAATTAAATTAAAATGTATTAAATTTGTTTTAAATGCAATTATCTAATCTTTAAAGTGCTATTTGACATATTTAAGTTGGACTTAATAAATTACATCTTTATGAAATTTCATAATTTGATTGTTTTTAAATATGGTTGAAGTATATGCTTGCCAGCATTTATGGTAAACTAAAATATAATGTCATTTCTACTAAAACGTGTCTGTCATATATTTAAATATATTTGTACTTACACGTGATGTTGAATTTGAGTACTTTTAAAATATATTAACTTTGAACATTGAATAATGTTTAATGTTAAAATTGTAAAGTACTATACATACTCTTACAATTTCTTTAAAGCACAACAAAGTACACAGTCAATATAATTAAGCACACTATTTATTATTATTATTATTATTATTATTTATTTTTTATTTTTTACAATGGTAGTATCTCTCTCTTGCGTTCTACCGCTCCAACTCCAACAGAAGGTGAAATGGCATGACAACAGGGACAGTATGAAGACTAAAAAAAGACAACAAGAGAGATTTCTTCACAGCTTCATCATTGCAAACTGCACATTCCATGCGAATAACACAATACATGAAGTGCCATGTGCTGAACCCTGGTCATAAATCCTTCTTAGGCAGAAGAGGAAGCATGTGCAGCAGCAACCACACAGAATTACTTGTTTTCTGAATGGTGAAAATGTCTACTCTGACAAAAAACCACTCATGGGCACCTGTTAGCTTGAGTTGTTCCAACTCACTCTTTCTGAGGAACACTTTGTTGTATTTGCTGAGCCGTTTTGTAATCAAGTGATATAACAAAATTCTTGTGCTACTGTGATCTTATCAGCTCCATGCTATGCTGTTATTACTCAACAAGGGGCAATTGTTCTCTCTATGCCGGAAGATGCGAAACCATAGAAAGATATTTGTTCACTTTTATGTATGAAAAACTCACAATTGTACATGGCTTTCAATTAATTATGATACAGTATACAGTAGCCTATATATGTCAGTAAGTAGGTTATAGGCTAAATGGGTCTTGCATTTTAGCTTTAGTGGGCGTAGTTCTACACTCACACATGTTGGGTTTACATGTTTTTTGAAGACATTCCATGATATACATGATTGTACAAACTGAATGTTCTATCCCCTAAACCTAACCTACCTGTGTGTGTGTGTATGTGTGTGTGTGTGTGTGTGTGTGTGTGTGTGTGTGTGTGTGTGTGTGTGTGTTAAGCCTCATCGAGTTTTTCCTCATCAAAAAATTGAGAAATATTATTATTATTATTATTATTATTAAATCTATTTTAATATATTTGTATATCTGTGATGGCAAAGTTGAATTTTCAGCATCATTACTCCAGTATTCAGTGTCACATGATCCTTCAGAAATCAGTCTAATAATGCTGATTTGCTGCTCAATAAACATTTCTTATTATTATCAATGTAGAAAATAGTTGTGCTGCTTAATTTTTTATATTAAATTGAACTGCTTGTTTTATACAATTTTTTTTCAGGATTCTTTGATTCATAGAAAGTAAAAAAAAAACAACAACAACAACAACAACAAAAAAATGTAATAAAGTTGACATGAAATGGAAGTTGCGATAGTATTTTCTTCCCTATTATGATGAGTGAAAAGGCTTCTCGAACCAGTAAAAAATGTAGATTCGGATTTGATTTTGTCCATATGGAATTGATTGGATGGTTGTGGTTTGCTATTTCTGTGATGTCATGTGAGTGACAGGTTGCCCCGCCCTCACGCCAGTAAACACGTCATCTGAGAAGAGAAGATGACGCTGCAAGATGGATGGGAAGTTATTTTGATAAAAAATTACGAAGGTGCATGAATAAAAATATAAAAAATAATTATGTGCACGGATGAATCTTTTATATTAAATAGCCTACTTTAGAAATAGTCTATAATAAAAACGGCAACATTCCAAATAAAAGTAAAAATAATTCATTCTAACGCTTTTTGGGGCCGATGTATTTCTGTATACCTATTGGTCTCTACGTGTGTTCATCATGAGTATCTACAGAGCTGTTGTGTGCCAGTCAGTCAGTCAGTCAATCGGACGATATTAGCGGAGGAGGAGGAGGTCACATGTCTCGAGGAGGAGTCTCCGCTGAAAACAGAAAGCCTGATGTGCAGCATAGAGGACCAGAGCACAAACTCCTGCTGTCAATACCAGGACTGGAGGCTCTATTATAAAGACTTATATGCGTGCGACTTTGCATAAATAGGATATATTTTTGGCGGATTTTCTGTAACTGGCCCAAACATAGGCTATCGGATTCATCAGCTGTTTGTTCATAGACAGTGCATAAGAGATGGAACTGGAATGCCGTGAAAGTGTTATGTGGTGTAATAAATCCTCTTCTTCAAATTAATTCGCGCAACTTCAAATGAGGACACTTAACAAGCAGCGTTTCTGGATAATGGACATATTTGAACTGGAACGGCATCAGTGAACCTGAACGACTTTGTTTCTAACTGGAGCGGACACAGAGAACAGCTCCTGTTGGATGCGCTTAAGTTTACTATGTTGTCAGATTCAGGTTTAGTTGCGCGACGGAAGGATTTAATGCAAACATTAATGCAGTAAGCGCGTGCGGCGCGTTTCAGCGCGTGCGTGTGATGTGCAGGACGCAGTCAAGACGCAGGGTTGAACTGATGCGATCCACTGATGTCCTCCGAACAGGTGAGCAAAGCACTGTAACCTAATAGTGATAACCTAAATAGTACAGTGAACATTGCTACTAATGTAAATGTAAAACCACAATAGATTAAAATTGGATCTGAATTCTTCCGTCATTTAAACTTTCTTGATGACAGAGGCATCTAATACCAAATTACCAATTATATTGCAGTGCCAATAACTTTACTAGCTACAACAATTTGGTTCAAGTATTCAGGTAGGCCTACTGTAATAAAAAAAAAATAATAATAATAAAATAAAAATAGCATATGCAAATACAGCTCTACAAATCAATTACTCTGATGTGAAATAGGAAGGAACATGATCTATGTAAAATCAAGTAAAAAATAAAGGTGTACTGTGTGTAGAACAAATAGCCTAACACAGAAAACTGTGCTGTTTAGGGGTTTGCTTTTACATGTTTAGTTGTGGTTCAGATATAGTCGAAGTTAAGTGGGTCAAATTTTGCCTGTTCTCTCAACAGTTGGTGTTCTGAGTAAAGTAACTAACAAATATCTACAAAAAGTCTGAGAACAGTGCTATTTGATCGATTTTTATAATTTAATTCAAATTTCTCTCTCATGTTGATCCAAACCGCATGACTTTTTCTTTCTTATTTTCATGCAATTGAATGGGGACTTGCCGAGATTTCAAGCTTCAAAGCGGACACAAAAACACCATAAAATAATCTAGCCTAATAATAAAACGAACAAACCTGGTTCATATACATAGGCTACTAGTGATGTATGTCTCGAGACCGGTCTTGGTCTCGAGACCGGTCTCGAGACCACTTTTACGTGGTCTCGGTCTTGTCACGGCCTTGACGGTCTTTGGTCTTGGTCTTGTCTTGGTCTCGGACCTCTCGGTCTTGTCTAGGTCTCGCTGTCTCAGACCGACATAGTGGTCGGGGGATTTAGCAATACAATACTAAAATATCCACGACGACACAACGTTCGATAATGCAACATTATTATCCGCAACGGAACGGATTGAAGCGCGCGTCCGAGTCAAGACAGTGCTGCGTGTGCGCGAGCCACGAGAAAACACTTTATCCGCGCCACTGATCGCAGCGGCAACGAGCACTTTGATCACTTGATTTAAAAAACACATATCAGTGACATGATGGGTTTTAACTTCATTCAGGAGATTTTGGGTAACTGCACAACTGACAGATGACTTTGAGCGCACCGCCAACGGTGTGTGTGTGTGTGTGTGTGTGTGTGTAACCATAGCGACAAAACGACCAACTTTCGGATCCTGCACTTAAGCCTATAATTTCGTTTTTAAAAATTTAATTATGTATTTAAAAGTTGCAGAATGGATTCATTTGGAGACTCCGAAATCGGCAGAGATAGGCAGGCATTTGCTTAGATGAATTTGTGTCTTTGATATCTCTGTGTGTGTGTGTGTGTGTGTGTGTGTGTGTGTGTGTGTGTGTTGTTTGATTACAGTATTGTATTTAAGATGGTGTTAGACTAAATAAATGGTCTTTTAAATATCATCTGCATATCTCCGTTGTGTTGACTAAACATTAGGCCTAATCCAAGTTTATAATTGTGTATCTTTAATTTGATGTTACAATTTCATCTACAAATTAAGTATAATTTCAATTGGTTACATATTTCTCATTCTTTAGACAGTTGTTGGAGGAGTAAGATGGTGTTGGAGGTGTTTGATGTTTTGTCAGATGAACCAGTCAGTACCAGTCATGTCAGTCCTCAACGGTACACAAAGGTTAAGGGAGTCTCAATCCTCTAATAGTGCAGTAACAGCCGTCATGCAATTGCTACACATAGGCCTAGTTGATCTCACCCAGTCTGCAAAAACATTTACAGTGAGCTCACAGTCACACACATGACATGGTCTGTCTCTGTATTGTTCTGCCAGTGTAGTTGAAGTAATACCGTCTAATATGTATTGAATGTAGCCTAAACTGCGGCTGAACCCTAGTATGCTGCTGTTCTTGAATTCATACAAGTTATTGCTTAGCTTCAACACTAGTCTGTTTTTTTTTTCCTCCGGTCTCGACTTGGTCTCGGTTTTGGTCTCGACTTGGTCTTGGTCTTGACTTGGTCTGTCTTGGTCTTGGTCTTGGTCTTGTCTTGGTCTCGATACCCTCTGGTCTTGGTAGTGTCTTGGTCTCGGTTTAGGCGGTCTTGACTACAAGTCTATAGGCTACCGACATTTAAGTAATTATATACTGATAAAATTCCCCTGCCCCCAGTGAGCTATAACTGCTACGACTGGATGATTAAGTGAAGTCATTGAGTCTGATTAGTGAACGAATCATTCAGATCAGTTTTGTGAACTGGTCAACTGATCCATTGAAAAGAACAGACTAGCCTAAATGTGATTCATTCACGACTCAAATAATACTTCTCTTGTAAATTGTTATGAGAACACCAAGGAGAGCCACACGGGACAAATATCAAGACTGTTTCAAATTTCAATCTTTTTGTCACACAAAACTATTGCATTGCTTCAGAAGAGTCCGATATAACACATCGCGTGGGCCACTCTTTGGAACAATGTTTTTATGCATATTTTGTTCTTTTTGAATCTTGAATGCATCATTAGGCTACATATTCTTTTTTTTTCAATCTTCCACAGATAAAGAGAAAGGTTTGAAACAACATGAGGATAAGTAAATGATGACATAATTTTTAATTTGATGACATCATTTTTAAACTTTATTAGTGACCGAAAGAATTAGTGGAGAATCTTAAATATTTGTCATTATTTTATACATGGTGGTAAACAGTTGCCTGATTTTTTTTTTATTGCAAAAAAAATAACTATATTATAATTGTTCAGCTTTTTATATACAGCTCTTTATGTAAAGTAGGAGTATGTCTAACTTTATTGGCATGCATTATAGCATATCTCTACTGCTTGATTACAAAATGTAAACTATATTATCGCCCATCTCTAATCTACAAAAGGTAACTATAAGGCATAAAGATGTTAAGATATTATAAGCATTGCATCATGATTTTCTGTAAAGCTGCTTTATAACAAGCATTGTGAAATGTGCTATACAAATACATTTTATTTGACTAGATTTGAATTAATATAAAGTAACTTGCATTTCTGACAAAAAAAAGGCCTTTAAGTTTGTGTATTTTTCTCTGTCAATGTAAACAGTTCCAAAAGTGGCCAATCAAGTTTGAGAATCAAAACTGATGCATAATTATTGGGGGTGTAACGATACCCTCATGTCACGATTCGATACATATTACCATACTGAACTCGCAATACGATATTATTGCGATACTCCAAGACATTTGATAAAAGGTCAACAAAATTTTTACTGTTGATTAAAATGCTAAATTTGGTATTAAATTGGGGGTGTAAATGAAATGGTGACACCAGAGTAAAAATATTCATTATTCTGAAGCTGAAAATACAGAATATTGTGTTTCCCAAAACTGCATGTCATAGTGTTCTCTCTTTATTTACATGAATTTGTATCTGTCATTTAAAAGTGTCCTTTATTTATTATAATGCTCTGCATGTAATCTTCTCAGGAACTCATCCATGCCCCTCACCAGCCCAGTCTTGACCTTCCAGCATTCAAACAGTGAGGCACAAGCACTTTATTTTTGAGCCACATTAACCCACACTGCTGGTCGCTTCACCACCTCAGTGGACTCATGGGTACCGTACTATCCCTCTCGCCGGGTACTCGAAAACCTGGTTATTATGACGACCGGCCCGGTTCTCTAAGCCATTACCCGAGCCTGAGCAGCCGCTCGCTGAACACTCAAAAGGACCGCAACCTCAAACGCCATTCCATTTTCCTCCCCGCTCTCACCTGGAAACGACTGGTGGCCTCCACCAAGAAGCGGGGTGAGTCCAAAAAAGCCTATCCTGGAGGTCATGGCGCCTTTGGGGCTCCTCTCAACAACAATAACATCTACCAAAAGGATCCGGTCTTGCACCTAAACCACGAAAATGTGAAAAAGTCTCTCTCCTGCGCCAATCTCACTAGCTATGAGGGTCCAGCGGGTCTAGGCCTGGGCTTGGGTTACGTAAAACCGCAGCAGATTTCCTCTGTTAAGAAGATTGCTCCTACATGCACTTCCACACCCAAGCGTGTGATCGTCCAGGCCTCGACTAGTGAGCTGCTTCGCTGCCTGGGCGATTTTCTGTGTGGCCGCTGCTATCGGCTCAAGCACCTTTCCCCCGCAGATCCGATTCTGTGGCTCCGGGCTGTGGACCGCTCACTCTTGCTCCAGGGCTGGCAGGACCAGGCCTTTGTGACCCCAGCCAACGTGGTGTTCGTGTACATGCTGTGCCGTGACGTGGTGGATGGCGACGTGGTGTCTTCAGAGCATGAGCTCCAAGCAATTCTACTAACCTGTCTGTACCTGTCCTACTCCTACATGGGGAACGAGATCTCGTACCCGCTCAAGCCCTTCCTGGTGGAGTCGGGTAAAGAGGCATTCTGGGACCGTTGTCTGGCCATTATCGACGTCACCAGTGCCAAGATGCTGCGCATCAACGCAGACCCGCATTTCTTCACGCAGATCTTTGCCGACCTGAAGAGCGAAGGAGGTTGCCCTTTGCAGGACTACGCTAGAGTTCTGGATCGGTGAAAAGAGGACATAACAGATTTTCTCTGCGAAAGTGACTCCGTCAGCATCCCTCCCCTTCATTCTGCCCCCCCCAAATGCCTTGTCACAAAACAGTGGGACTCACTTTTACTGAAAATTCTGCAAGAAACAGAAAGGATGCAACATATTCCCGCTGAAAAGACTAGCTTAGACCTGTATAAATGTCCAGGCTGGTTCATGTTGGTTGGGTTGCTGGTCTAGCTGGTAAACTGCACAGTCTTTTGGTGGTTACGCTAGTTAAGAAGCATGCTGAATACTATCTGTAATGGTCTTTTCAGCAGGAGAAGAAAATATATGGAGACAGCATGAAAATAACATACACTCATACAATGAAGGTTCATTGTTGGCATTGATGGAGAACCTTTAACATCCATTGGACTTTTCCACAAAAGGTTCTTTAGATTATTAATAAGTTCTTCACACTTCACACAATGGTGCTTTTAAGAACTGTTCCCTGAAAGGTTCTTTGAGGAACCAAAAATACTTCTTCTATGGCATCACTACGAAAACCCCCTTTTGGCACCTTTACTTACACAAAGGCTGTTCCCAACTTATTTTTCTCATTCATCTCCCCTATCTTTAAAAAATACACATACTAATAATTTAGGGATGAACATCAAGTTGAAGGGAGTAATTGTCCATCTACAGATTACGTTTGTTAGTTATGCTTTTGTCAAAACCAGCCTTTTTCAGAAGTAGTTACGATTCCTTTGCTAAACCTTTCGCTTCCTCTACCTTTTCAACATCTAGTCTGAGATAAACTGCAACAGAAACCATACAACAGCGAAACTTTTAGTGGGAGTACACGTGTATGTGTGTGTGTGTGTGATGGGCAGCAAACAGTCAACAGCTGTTGGTGATCGTGTTGTCCTTCCTTTATTTCATGTGCTGGACGTTAGGGCACCAACTGCAAAGGCATTAACAAGATTAACAGATTAGTGTCACACACACACACACACACACACACACACACACACACACACACACACACACAGAGAGTTCTCAATGCCTCTCTTTGCTCACCAGCTCTATAGGTTGAATGGCTAATCCATGTAGGCCATACACACTAGTATATGTTCTGTCTTGCATGTCTTGGCATACGTAGCAGTACAGTGTCATTGAAAATTTGTATCCAGTTTTAATGAGTCAATAAGAGTAAGTCCTATCCCTCTAGAGCAAGAAATATATGAACAAAGAAGCCTGGATTCTCTAAAGATAGATTTAGTCTCAGTGTCGGGCCACTGTTGTTTACTTGTGTCTGCATCTTCTCTCTTTAGAGTTTTTCAGTTTCTTTGAAATATCAGATTTCTATGCTCTAAGGTCAACATGAAATCAAAATTGACCCTATTTACTTTCCTAACATACACTCCTGCTCTTATTTTTGCCAGATTCATCAGAGCACATTATTCCTAAGTCCAAAAAAAGTTTGTAATCGTCCATCAAAGCCACCTCTGCCTCTGAAGCTACTTGCAAAAATATTAAAACATGTAATAGATCAAACATGCAGATACAACAGATGTCATCGTCTCTGGGTCAGGGTTTCAGGTGTCAGCGCTCAGACAGAAGAGCAGGGACAGCAGCATGTGGCACGGCAAGCACTCACTAATCTTATTGTAGAGTTTTAAGGCAGGGTCATGGGTGCCATACTTCAACTCCCCTGCAAAAGTCAACTCTAAACGCATACTTCAGCCCACACATGCTCTCATATGAGCACATGCTCACTCAAACGACCTGTAACCACTAAGCATTCATTTTCAGGCTAGTAATCGCAAACGCACTGATACACATGTGTACATGCATGCAACTTCTCCCACACGCCGAAGCGTTAATCCGCTCTTGATCCTTGCCAGCAATTAGGCAGAGTGAGCTGAAAATGCCACAATAACAAAATCCCATTCTGATCAGAAGAGATTTCTCTTCCTGAAACGAACAAAAAATACACATCTTGTATTTTGATGTTATGCGACAAACAAGGCAAAACAGAATAGAGAACTTTTAACAAGTACTTAAATACACGCTTAATTGCGAGGGATTGAAAGAAAATACAAAGTTTCACTTTAAAATGGTTTACCCATGTGAAAAAGAAGTGTGCTTAATTTTATTGAATGCACAATTGTAGTGTACTTAAAAAGTAAATGTTTTTATTGTTCTTGCAGATAATATAATTTAATATTAATAGAATAAAAGGCCACAAGTGTACACTTTCTTACACTATTAAACGCAAAATTAAACGTTTTACTTTTGAAGTATATTTTAAATATATTTGTTTTAATAATCTTCTACCACGCTTCAAAGAAGTACACTTCTGTAATGTATAATTACAAATATGTTTAAGTGTACAAGTACTATGTGACCCTGGACCACAAAACCAGTCACATGGGTCATTTTTTTTAAAAATTGAGGTTTATACATCATCTGAAAGCTGATAAATAAGCTTTCCATTGATGTATGGTTTGTTAGGATAGGATAATATTTGGTCGAGATTTGAAAATCTGGAATCTGAGGGTGCAAAAAAATCTAAACATTGAGAAAATCGCCTTTAAAGTTGTCCATTTATGTTCGCGATTGTGCTGCATTCACTCACAAATAGAAATGTTTTATATATTTACGGTAGGAAATTTACAAAATATCTTCATGGAACATGATCTTTACTTAATATCCTAATTATTTTTGGCATAAAAGAAAAATCTATAATTTTGACCCATACAATGTTTTGTTGGCTATTGCCACAAATATACCCGTGCGACTTGTGACTGGTTTTGTGATCCAGGGTCACGTATATACAAACAGTAAACTTTGAATTATGCTTAAAGAGCACTACCAACTGTATTGACAACAAGCATTTATAAAACTTGTATGTGTGTATTTAAATATATATATACATACAGTATATCAGACTGTAATACATTTTAATTTAAAATGCTAAAGTGTACTTCCTTTTCACAAGGGTAGAGACTTCATAAAATCCAGATTAGAGTTTTTGTGGCTTTCATTTCATTTTTGTTAGCTTTGAAGCATCTGTAAGCATTTGCATGGTGTAATACTATAGGAAGATACAGCTATTATGAGAACACAATTTGAAATATGACCACGTACACTCTAAGCATGAGTTGTTTTCCTGAATTTGTAGCAGTCTTAATTTGTGACCCCACAGGCTGCTTTGTGGTCACAGTAATTATTCCATGCTAAACACAGTTGCATAGAGGAAGAGGTACAAACCTACAGAGAGTTGATGTATCTACAGATCTCCATATCCATTTCAGCCTCAGGGGATGATGTTATTTACAGGAACTTGTGGCCATAGACAAAAGATTGGCATACTATAGGGTGTAAATATCCCTCCTGATCCGCTGTGATTCCCCCATCCTTCTCGCCTTTCACAAACATATCACTTGTTTTCCTCGTCCTGGTTAAAGTGATTTAGTTTGCCCCTATTGTGTACAGAGAGCGTTGACAAGAGCGCCGTTGTTGTATTGCTAGCGTGCGCAGCCTCAGCAATGGGCTTGTGCGATGTGTTGTCTGCTGTGTTTCCAACTAGGACTGTTTGCTCTCACACACTCGTGTCTGGCTCGTCTCCATGCTCCTCTGCTGGACTCTTTCTCCCTTGATTCTGTCCCATACTGAAGCTCTGGGATTTCTCTGGAATATTTGCTGCCTTCAAGTTCTCCCGGGAAGTTCCTAATTATGAAGTTTTATGACATGATGTACGTTCAAGTGATTTTGGTTAGAATAAAATGGATGTTTTACGCATATTTATTTCCTTTTTTCCCACTTCCTGACAATATAAAGGAAGCACAAAATGTGTAACTCATTGGCTTTATTGCTAATCCTCATCATCATTACCCAAAATGCATTGTGTATTCAAAATGACAGCTTATTATGATAAATATAGTCATGATTCTTTCATTGATACGACCCCAACTTGGAAAGCAACGGGTTGTTACTCATAATTACGGCATTGTAGTGGCATTCCTGTGAGCTGGTTTGAAGGCAGCAAGTATTCTAGTTTCCATACTTGCTCTGAACTTCTAATGAATGGTGTTAAATATTTCTGATGTGAAACGTTTGTGCCTTGTTTTGGATTGAAACTGTCTACCTAAAGATTAGAGATATTGAATATCGCTTTGTTAACAACACGCGCAGAAACACGAGCCCCAAGGAAAGCCATGACTCAAAAAAGGATTGATTATAGAGACAGAAACTTTAATTCACTCAGGCTAGAATAATCATATCTCATGAGCCATTTTCCACTCCATCAATGCTACTGTTTGGCAGAATCATTTCTTCTGTTGCCAGTCAATCAAATGGACCTGAAACCATGTGCAAACAACCTTTGAAGGACGTGCTTGCACAAACGTCCTCATTACACCTCAAACACTTCATCGACTGCTGTACGTGGAGATTTTTAATGTGACAAGCACACAGAGACCTTAAATCTCTATGGATTTTCCAATGAAGAAAACTTCTGTTATTAGACAGAGAGAAACTTGGGAATGGGAATGACTGTCATGTGATTCTCAAGTTTAAGACTACTGAATTAAGACACTATATAACATGTGGCTCTTTATTTGGACACTCAGGATCTGGATGTTGAGTAGGCTTCGCCGTTACTCTATGAGTTATGGCTACTTTATCAATGTTTTCTATGCTGCTAAATGTATGTAGAATACAAAAGGAACGCCATGTAGAGTCTCTCACCGCAGAGACAGAAGCATAACCAGTGTGGTGTAAATATGTTGCTTGTATCAATGTGAAATTACTGAAAAAAAACTGCATGTATGTCATTCAGGAATTGCTGCTGTGGTGGTGTACATGTAAACTTGACACTTTTTTTATAAAAATTAATTATCCTTTTTTTTCATTTTGTATTTCAGTTTAAGGTTAAAAGGAAATTCCAGAATGTTTTGTTTGTGTTCTTATTATAATGATAATTATTATTTTTACTGAAAAAGATCCTATCAGCTCATCCCAGGTTTGGGAACAGTATTAGAATGTTAATTTCACACTTCTGTTTTGCATTGTCGTTTTTTGATGTGGTTGTTTCAGTGACAGCTTGTTCTGTGCACTTTGGCAATTATACTGGGTACCTTTGCTCTGAATACTGATATTTATATAAAAGAAATTTGATAGTGCTAAGGCATCATACACTACAGTCTGGGCTGTTGAAATGTGAGGGTCAGGGTGAAGAGAGTCAGACAAACATGCTTTCTTCAAACAGGAAGCGACAAACATTTTGCTGTTGTCATTTCCTCTGTGGCGATCATGAAATAGAGGCTATCACGCAGTCACTAACTCATGTTTTAAAGCTGCTGTGTGTAATTTCTGCACCAATCTCCACCAAATGGAATTGTAAAAATATCTGACAAGCATTTAGTCCACCTCTAACCATTGGTTAAGTCAATGTTACTGTGCCAATTAGCTCATTCAATGAGCGACAATGTTTGCGCTCTTTGGGGGAATCAACTTGCCCATTAAACTATATACGCACATCAGCTTTAACCAATTCATCAGAAAGACTGTGACGCAGTCTCAATAATCATCTCTCCGCCCCTGTCTTCACCTCTATTTCAGCACAAATGGTATTCTGGTCTTGGTAGACATCAATTTATTTCTACTATCTATCAACTTTCTTTGACATCTTCAAACAGACGAACAGTATGCTGTGCCACAAAGGCCTTTCAAAGAGCAAGCCAATCTGGACTATTCTGGACTGAGCTCACTGATTGTGCACAAAAGCTCTCTGGACTGTGGTTATGTAGCTCCTGAACTTTCCTTCTTAAATCAGCCTGGGTGTAGCTTCTGAAACCTCCTGTGCTCTTGTTGGCACAGCGCAGTCCAGAGGGTTGTGCTTCTTTTCTCTGGAAGTATAGTACACACGCATATATTGTAGCTCACAGAGTGATGCTGTTGTTGTTTCTAAAACTTGAAAAGAAAAAAAGTTGTGGAAAATGTGACTTCTGATAGTGGAATTTCTTTTTTCAGTATGATTATAATTATTTAATAAAGTATTCAAATGATATTTTGTCCCTTCCTTGATACTGAGTCATTTCACCCCATAATCAAAAGAAATAATAAAATGTATTTTGCATAAGGAAAATTAAGTCTGTTTTTATGACTATTACACATTTTTTTGCATCAAGACATTTCTTCTTATGTGAAAAAATAATATTTATTAATATTTATTATATTTAGTGCTGTGAAATCGATTAATTAATTAATTAATTAATTAATCACATCTAACATAAGTTTGTAAATATATATATGTGTGTGTTTGTTTGTGTATATAAATATATATATACGGGTCAAAAAAATGTTTGTCCAAAGGCCTTAATAATAATAAAAAAACAAATATATAACATCCAAAGTATGTAAGGTAGTACAACTTGATCTCTTTTACTGAATCCAAAAGGGTTTTAATTATATTTTACTACATATAAAGGTATTTTAAAGATTTTGAAGTGTCAAAAGGTCATTCGGTAAAACCGATATACTAAATATTTAAATGGAATAATATTGTTTTTAATAACTAAAGGAACTACAATAACACAAATATAAAGCAGATAAGGCTATTTTTTTTACATTTTCCCTTTTCTCCTTTCCCTGTGCAATGTTTTACTTGAATATGTTGGAGTGTTTAGAGTAGTCCAATAAATGATTACATTTATGTGATCAGTGATAATTTGTTTTAATATTTCTTCTGTGGTACACACTATATACTATCTCAACATCAGTGTCAAATCAGTTTTTAACTTTCAAATCAGTGGTTAAACCGAATGACTTTTTTTGGTGACATTTTTTCCATCTTGTAAAAAATGACAAAAAACAGTGTTAATTGATTGTACAAACCACAAAATCTTAAACTAAAACATCTAAGTAAACTAAAAATTGGTTTCAAATATAGTTATATCTCCATTCTATTTTTTTACACTTTTAAAAACCTTATTCGTCAATGACCCATACACACACACACTTTTAAGATATCTTAGTGATTTGACAGCACTAATTTATTTATGCAAATATAATAAGAATAATTTAAAGTAATGGAAATACAATAAAATAAATCAAAATCAAGTAAAATGGCTGCAATGTCCTCTAATGAGAATCTAGAGGTTAAATAGTCATGAAAATGTTAGAATAGAAAAAAAAAAACTGCTTTCTTCACGCAAAATGTAATTTCCCATTATGTCCTTTTAACATTGAGGTTGTTGTGAAGTGGGTTAAAAACTGTGCTTGCTGATGACATTGTTAATGATAACATTGTTTGGTCGAGCATGAGCATTTCTCTCTCTTTTTTTGGTTGGAACATAAAAGCAAATTTATTACTGGTATTCACAGACAGGCTCGTATATTCTACACAGTAACAATTCTGTGCACCTGTTTGGGTTTGTTTATTGTTCATTTTTGAAAGCTTTAACTTTGACTCTTCACGGCATGTGCAAGATACACAGCACTATTGTGTCCCTGCTCCATATGATATACGCAGCCCAGCCCAGCAGTCTGTGAAGTGAGCGTGTGCTGCCGTAAATCTAGTCTGAGAATCAAACCCCCTCGATTCACTGGGCCGCAGATGGTTATATGTGCAGGATGGGAGCTGCTCTGAATCAAAGCAAGTCCCTCAGCAATCACCTACTTGTTCACATATTCACTTCTGTGACGGCTGCAGAAGCCCACTGCCTTCTGATGTGGTTGAAAATGCACTTAGATGGGACTGGTTGGGCAAGTTGGTTGCTAAGGCAAGTATCACAATGATTATTGTTCATACAGAAATATGGATTTGAACAAACCCCTGATCCTGAGTATTAAACTCTTTGTGATATATGAAGGATATCTCAAATTACGAGTTATGCAACGTCGTAGCAATTATCCAGAAGACCAAATATTCAGAACATTCTAGGAGCACTCTGTCTAACCAACACCCTAGCAACCAATTAGCAATGCCCTAGCAACCACCCAAAACACCCTGGCAACCACCAAGAACACTTAGCAAACAAACACCCTAGCAACCAATAACAATGCCCTAGCAACCATCCAAAAAACCCTGGTAACCACAAAGAACATGTTACCAAACCAACACCCTAGCAACCAATTAGCAATACCCTATCAACCAACCAGAACACCCAGGCAACCCATTAGCAATGCCCTAGCACCAACCCAGAACACCCTAGCAATTAATTAGCAATACCCTAGCAACCATCTTGCAATGCCCTAGTGACTACCCAGCCCACATTGGAAACATGCTGTAACCATGTAGCAAAACAAGGAGCATTCAAAACATCTTGGCAACTGCATAGTGACGTCCTAGCAAACATTTAGAAATTATAGTATTTAATTAGCATTAATTAATTAGCAGTGCCCTAGCAACCACCCAGAGCGCTATAGTAGGCTACTATAGTAACCATTAGTGCACCCAAAAAAACACCCAGAACACCCTAGCAACCACCTAGCAACGTCCTAGAAACCTCCTAGAACATCCTAACAACCACCCAGCAACCAAATAGCAATGACATAGCAACCACAACTGAGAAAGACATATAACAAAATATGAGGCACTCACAAAACCTTTGTAACTGCATAGCAACACCCTGCCAGTGTTGCAGTTTCACCAAACACCACTTATGTTTTCTTAAGAAAATGTGGGAAAAAAACAAATAATATAATCTTAGAACATTTTGAGCCAAGGGTTGTTTATTATTGTGTAAATTCTCTCTGCTTTCTACTTGGTCTTTACCTTGTCTTTCTCTCTCATATGAGTATTAAAAATGTGTTACTGTCCTCTTATCTGTGCTTGGTTTTAGATTTTTTTGAGAGATGAAGAGAATAAAACCATTACACCTACATTCACACCTCAAGGTCGAGATTATACAGTGCTAAAAACAGAACTTCATCTATAGTGCCTACAAAAGAGGCAAGGTTATGCATTCAACTGCTTTATTTTCTTATCGAGTAACAGACCAAAAGAAATGAGTGTAATGAAACTATAATCATTACAGTATGTCAGTATGTACAGGGGTTGGACAAGCAAACTGAAACACTTGGTTAGACCACAATAACTGCTGTATGGTGTAGTAGAGCCTCCTGTTGCGACCAATTTTGCAACCAGAAACCGTCCTACATTTGATCTTATGATTGTTTCTCAAATGTGCGTATGTGTGATTCAAAGAACGAACGTACAGAACGAACGAGGGTTACATACGTAACCGAGACGTTTCACATTGCCCAAGATTTGCACTGTTGGCACCAATTAAACCAACATTTGGCATTGGCACGAGTAACTAAAGGTTTGACTATAGCAGCACGACCATGAATATTGAGCTCCCGACAAACAGCTTTGATAGCCTGACTTCGTCATACTCATATTCTAGTCAGAATGTGAGTCTGATACTGCTCCATAGAGATTTGATTATGGGGCGTGTCTCAACCGAACCAGGAAAAAAAAAAAACTCTGCACTCAATTGGATAGACCTACAACCAGTCAGAGCAACGGAGTAAATGACGCATGTTCTTCATTCATATTTTCAACCAACAAAATGTCGCGGCTCTCTGTTCCTCTTTTAAAATGAATGCGCTGTGGATATCTTCTATAACAGACGCGATGGCGGAATCTACACATGATGTTTCATAAACAAAGTTCGGGAGAAGCACGTACAAATAATCAATCCAATATCAACTTGTCATCAAACAATATGTCTAACGTTACCCTATATCAGCATGAGGAAGCATATTCACTCTGTCAACTTACCTAACACTCCTTGACAGTTTTTCAGCATCCCTCCACCCAAGGGCGTAGATTTGGTTTGAACATTGGGGGGGTTGAAGTTTGGGTTCTGCATTTTTTTCATGTGATCATGGTATACATATTGAGGGGGTTGTAATGCATAGATTTAAATATTGGGGGGGTTATCTCCCCCCTAACCCCCCCACAAATTACGCCCCTGCCTCCACCACCCCGAATCCTCACTCTTGTCTTGTTCTCTCACAACCAGGAACACGGGGGAGTATGGCTACCGAGCCCACAGCCCTCGGACAGCACGTCATATACGCATTTAGTCTATCTGACTTATTTGTGTGAACTCGTGAAATCTTATAGGCTATAAGCATTTATTCTATCTGACTTATTTGTAAATGTGAACTCGTGAAATCTCAATTCTCCAGCTGCACTCGTCTTTGTTGTAAACTAATTCAAATCAAGCACTCTTTGGTGACGTAGGTGATTACGTTACCGTTGCTCATCTGTCCATCATCGTATAAAGCCCGCCCTGACAATTTGATTGGTCCGAACAATTTTTGTTCGGGCATAATAGCTCCTCAACGGAGCGAGTCCAGACCGAACTTCCCGACCAAAAAATATTGTGGGCGGGGTTCGGGCTGGCACCCAGGCTACAGCTTTGATGGAAACAGGAGCGTCCAGGTGCGTGAGTTGGGCAGCTGTGGTTTTATTGTTTTTTTTTATTCAATCCGGGTTACATCCCTTTCCTATCTCCCTTTCTTCCTCTTGCGTCGACAGTCACTCCTGATGAATCTGGTTCGTCCTTCATGGTGGTATGCTGACATTACTCTCGATACACCAAAGCCTCGCTGTTCTGGTCACAGATGAGTCAGCGAGACGCGCACCAACAATTTGTCTTACTGATGGAATGTAAAATCAGTTATGATTGGCCACCAGGCCACGCATATGTAGGCGTGAAACCTCCAAAACTATATTGGCCAGTGTTTCAGTTTCATTGTCCAAACCCTGTAGATCTGTATTTTAAAAAGTATTTAATCACTTCTGAGAATGTAAGAGGTATTGAACTTGAACAAAACAGAATCCAACCAAAAATGCATTTCGAACATGCTTTGTGTGAACTCTACTTAGGATTTTTTAGGCTTAGTCACATTTATCATATGTCTCTAATTTGCCCTAATTCCTCTGGTCATCACATGCAGTGGGAGAGATTAAGAGACGAGCTTATGGCTTTGACCGAGGTCAGAAATTCTGACAGGGCTCTTAAAGAACTCCACAGAGAGGAGGAGGGCAGTGGTGTGAATAGGATTGAGGTGGAATTGAAACAGAGAATGAGGATTTTGTGCAGATGGTTGTTCTTTTGCTTCTACCGACACAAATCTCCCTGTCGTCCTGTGTCAGTCTCATCTTTTGTGTGATGGTGTATAGATGCTCTGACACTAAGGTCTTTCTTTTTATCCACCCACAGATAAATCTCACAAATTTTTTACTGTCCTTGAGGCTTCTAAACAGACGCGGATACTCTCCTGCTAGACATCTGTTAACGTGTTTTTGTTTTTCTTGCTTTGTTTTCGGTTTTGCTCTAGCGCTTGACATTGTGAAAGAAAAATGATGAATCTTTGTATTTTCACAAAAATTTGAAGGTTAGAGACAAGAGAAATATTTTTAATTCAATTCAAAACCCAAAGACTTCAAACCCAGAAAATAATTTTGAAGTCAACGTGAAACTAAAATAAACCCTATTAGCTTTCTGAAAGACATTCCTGATCTTATTGTGAATTATTTATCAGTACACCTATCAGATTTTTTTCCATTAATTCAAAGAAGCAAAACAAAACTTTGCCATCAAATGGAATAACTTCTTCTGCCTTTGAAACAACTTCCCTTTTCAGGTAAGCAGTTGTTTTCTTGCCAAACATCCTGTTTTACTCAGAAATGATTATTATCATATTATCATATTATGGATGTGTGTGTGTACAGCTCATAATCAAAACTAAACTGTTGCAATACAATACATATGTTTCTCTAAAAGTTTTCACTTTGCTCAGCAGATGTAAGTCCTTCCACACACAGACAACGCAGGATGCCTTTTCTCCATTTCTCACACTCTGAATTGCTGTGCTTTCATGCTGTATATTATTAAACACCGGTGAAATCAAATGTGAAATTTCAGGTGAAATGAGCAGTAATGTTCTATAAGTGAACAAACAACATTTAACTGGACACTTAGTTCCTCTGTCTATCCAACCCATTCTCACTGGAAAATGTAACCATTTTACAAGGTGGTGATTTCGTATGAATTTATACGATGTTAAACGTAAACGTAAAAATTAAATAAAAAAAATAAGCATGAAGGTCCTCCCCTAAACCTAACCACCTCTAAGCAGATTATACAAAAACGTACGGATGAGATCCTACAAATTCGTACGAATTAGCCACCAATTCACCAAAACGTAAAATAGTATGAAATTGTATTGGTCTACCTCATGTTTAGTCACAACCATATATCTAAAAAATGTAGATATAAGAGATATTTAGCGTCCTTGTGATCACGCCTGCCTTCCATGCCGGAGACGCCGGTTCGAATCCCGCTCGGAGTGGGGTTTACATTTGGTGCCGTGACCCGGATGGGAGTGTGGTTTAGGGGGGGTGAGTGTAACGGAAGCAAGTCAAGAGCTGTGTGTGTAAACATCACTCCCCTGGCCTTAAGAGGCGCGTTAGAGACTGTGGTTTTTAGCGTCCTTGTTAGCGCACTCAACTCCCATGCCGGAGACGCTGGTTTGAGTAGGACCGGTTCCATAGAGAAGGATCTGATTATGGACACTTGTTGACTGCTCTGCTTCACTATATCAGCTCCAATTAATCAATAAAATAAATAAATAATAATAAAACAAGTTGAGTTTGGTTAAAAGATTCAAGATTTAATGCAACAGGTGATACAGTTTTTGAGAAACATAAAGTTTGCCCAAAGCTGTGTGACAAAAGTGCAAATAGTTAAATGTACACTACTGTTCAAAAGTTTGTGGTTTTATTGTTTCGAACATAGTCACCTATGCTCACCAAAGCCACATTTATTTGATCTAAAATACAGTAAAACAATAATATTTTGAAGTATATTACAGTTTTAAACTAACTGTTTTCTGTTGTAATATATTATAAAATGTCATTTATTCCCGTAATTGCAAAGCTGACTATTCAGAATCATTACTCGAGTCTTCAGTGTCACATGATCCTTCAGAAATCATTCTAAAATGTGATTTGCTGCACATTTCTTATTATTATCATTGTTGAAAACAGTTTTCATGCTTAATATTTTTGTGGAGACCATGATACATGTTTTTTTCCAGTTTTCTTTGAAAGTTCAAAAGAACAGCATTTATTTGAAAAAGAAAAATGTAACATTATATTTTATTAACTTCTTAAAAAACTTTATTGACAGCAAACTTTTGAACAGTAGTACTTTCCGTTCTCTGTCTCTGTTGGAACCAGTAGATTACACATATTAGCTGAGTTCAGGTTAAAAGAAATGTTCTCAAGGTTGTTCTTCATGGTTTGAAAGTACAGTGAAGTGTTGTCGCTGTGCAACTCCGACATTTGTCCTGTGACAAGTGAAACATGCATGCAACCACAGTAATCAGCTACATGTGACCATGAGAGCAAACAGCACAACACAGTCAAATTTAACCCAAAGATTAGGAGTGGCTTGTGCCAGCTTGTTTATGTTTTATTATATTTATTCTTTTTTAAAATAATGTTAAAAAAAACATGTTTTCTTTTACATTCTTCAAAGAAATGTTTAAAAAGAGGACAAGGATCATGTATAACAAGACTTCTTGTCATGGCTGGGTGAAAATCTCCATGTCAGTCCACCAGAACAACAAGGACTCTTTTATCAGAAGAGAGCCCTGTCACTCAGCGAGCCATATGATTGGACGAGCTGTCACAGATACAAATGGAAGATTGGAGGAGGGGTCACTGAGGAAAATGGACGATTGTTGGAAGTTTTGATCAAGATCTCCACAGCTGCACAATGATTGGATGAGCCTTGATCCAATCGGCAGAGTGGCAAAAGAAATGAAATGGAAAGATGAGTAGAAATCCTACCTGAGAGACTTGCTGTGAAAATTCTGTCATCATTTTTTAAGAATATCCATACATATTAAGAATGTACATTGACAGAAAAGGTATATTAAAGGAGATCTATTGTTTTTTTTTTTACTTTTTCAACTTTCTTTAGTGTGGAATGTTGTTATTTGAGCATGAAAAAGTGCAAAGCCTGGTTGAGTTGCATTGTTGAAACTTAGGGTTATGGTAAGGGGCGTGACATTTCTGAAACAAGCTCAAAGCGGTTGACCAATCACAACACACTGATCCACCCGACCAATCAGAGCACATTGCGCTTTTCAGAAGGAGGGGCTTCATTGAGTCAGGAAATCAAAAGAGTGTTACTGACAGACTGAGAAGAGAGGTGCTGCAATAATGTAAAATATGTAAAAAAAAAGAAAAGAAAAAAAAGTGTTTTTTGACCATTCAAGCATGATTCTAGTAGACCCATTCATTGTAGGGCATAATATGGCTTTTTTAACATAAAAAGTACATATTTCACCTTAAAAAAATAATAATTTATAGAGGACAGGCCTATATGGAGGAAATAAGCTCTATCTACAAAGGATGGGGTATTTTCCCATGAATTCTGTTGTTTACATTCACATTTGTGAATGAAAATCATGCACTAGGTCACGATGACAAACTTCAAAAACATGCCCCCACGTGCCAGATGAATCCGGTGACCCAGTCACAAATGAACCTGATTCATATTAGCTATCAGAGAAACTCAGTTTGCTGCCATGTGGTGTGGTTGAAGGCGAGTGTTGTTGCCGGGGGAATAGTTATTTTTGCCTGTGACTCGATCTGTTCTAGAAACATGACTAATGAGATTGAGGAAAACAAACACTGACCTAAAAAAAGAGCTTTTAAGACCCTTCGCTTTATTTTCAGACTTTGATAGTTCTGATTGACACGGGTTTTGGGTACTTTTTTACACTCTTAATGGTTCTTCCGTGGATCTTTGGAGAGAGATAACCACATACTTTCATCAAGAACTTTACATCAGAGAACATTTTGAGATGTTTTCAAGAAGAAAGCGGTCACACTACTCTTGATCATTGGATTCTTTAAAACACTAGTTTTCCTAAAATGTTTTGCCATGTTGCCAAAATGTTCTTCTACATCAGGCTTTTGTTTCCAATAGGAACATTAACTTTTTTTTTTTTGACAGTAGATAAAATGTCCATGCTTCATAGGTTTAAATGCAGCTTATATATGTATGTGCTGTAATTGCTTTCACCACTTTCTTTTTTTCTTTCTCACAATTTTAATTAAACTGTCTTGCAATTCACTTAATTCAATTTTTTTTTAAAGTACAAACATCCCAGGCAATTTCTAAAGTAAAATGAAGACATGTATGATAATTATATAAAACTGTCATTTGAAATAATTTTAGATGTAACAGAATGCCGTTGCTTGACGTTTCATGTCAAATACACAAAAAGTAAACTGACAGCAGAGTAGAGAAAGTGAAAAAATACATTTTTAGACATTCAATAACCATTGATTCTCATGACACATTGAGAAATAAACAGAGTTCGGTGTCAAAAGCAGACAGGTGCATGCAAAGTAGCATAAAGAAATACAAAATAAAAATAAAAATCACAAAGACAAAAAATGAAAACACAAGGATGTCAGAACGGATGAAAGATGCTCGCAGCAGGGGAGTGGAAAGCAGGACAAAGAAAACAGTGACAGTAAGACAACCTGTCTCTATTGAGAATCTTCAGTGCCGAGAAACACACACACACACACACACACACACACACACACACACACACACACACACACACACACACACACACACACACACACACACACACACACACGAGAGTAATGAGAGTCCCCCAACCCATAACAGTTTAAAAACTGCATTAAACACACTGCATAAAAAAACAATGCAGATAAAAAAAAAAAAAAAAAACACACTCATTGGATGTAGCATTTAATATAACAATATCATAAGGCTCTCAAATGATTTAATTACAGCATACTTGCTGTTTTTAAGCAGTTTAAAGATGAAGATAAAGATTAAAACACTCCTCTGTGTATACATTTACTTCTACAGCGCAGTAACAATTGTACGGTTTGATCTGAAGTGTTGTAAACCTTGGTTAAATACGTCTGTGTACCATGAAACTCAAATGAAAATACATTCATTTTCACACATGAAATACTCTTGGTTACATCTCCACAGTTAAAATGTAGCCTACACCCTGTCCCAGTACACCCTGTCCCTGAGAAAATAAAATAACTTCATAATAAACGTAAAAATATACTTATATGTTATGAAAAGTGCAAAGGCCATATCAACAGAACGTTCCCTCTGAAATGTACATAAATAATAAAATAGCATTATTATATGATCCAACTACAATTCAAAAAACATGACACAACACTTCATGTCTATTTCATGTGCAAAAATAAAAATAGAGGAGGGACGGCAGAATCATTTATGCTGCGTATTGTCTTTTCAACCACATGATCTACACACTAACTAGTTTAGATGTTTCTTCTGTTTAACACAGAGGACTATAGGATTTTTTTAGGCCAATTCCTGTAAACAAGTTGCGCTTCAGGTTCTATTGTCCCAAAGTCAATGGGTTTTTGGTTAAATGCCAGAAACGAGATCTTTTGTGAACACAAGCTCAAGATATTTTCATGTTTTAAACTACGACATAAAATAGATCACACTAATCCCTCATGTGATTTTTTTAAAGCTTTCACTTGTCTATCTCTGTAGTCCCATTTAGACACTTGTTTAACAAGTGTCTTAGTGGGACTAGAGATTGTCGGGAACATTAAACATAATCAGCCGAAGAGATGAAATCATTTACTCGCGTTGTGTTCATAATATTGTTCTTACAAACTTTCTTAACTCGAAGACAAAAAGAGTCAACTGAAGCTTAATGGCGTTGACGTTGAAATCATGCAACCACTGTGTAGTTCGTTTACACCCTTCATTTAGCTTTTTACTTCTGCAGATTACATTTAGTCTTCAAAATTCATAAAGCTTGTGTTAATTTGTGAAGATTATCATGATGAACAATACGAGCAAGTATCATAAACCTTTGTTGGTCACAGAGCTTATTTCTGCAATAATCCAAAAGCGAATAAAAAAAATCGTATTGGGTTTTTGTCGAGGGAACCAGGGTGATTTATGTCACTGCAGCACTATTAAAACAACAAAGTGCATTGCTTAACAAGAAATTCTCTTCCACTTATATAGGCCTAATAAACAATCCAGTCCTGTTTGATATGATGGGGAATCCATCATATCATATATGAGTTTGAGTTTTTGATATGAGTTTTTGATATGAGTCTGATATGGAAAAGATATCAATCTTCTTTGATAGATTTGACAAAATATTTAGATTTGTATATCGATACTTTGATATGAGTCTCTGACTGAATGGGTGAATACTGTTTTATGTGATGTCCAGTGAAGCCTTGGCTTTACTGATGGGGCAGCAGTAAGGTGAATCCTGTTCGGCTCTTCTTGAAGTCTGCGATGGTCTGGCCGGGTTTGGTCTCTACGGTGATACTCTTAGGTTTACCGCTCATATGTACCTGGATTGCGGAGCACACTTTCACTGGCAGAGGGGTGTTCTTCACTCTGCAATAAACAGATGACATGACATAATTACTCTTGATTCTAGACAATGCTGCTGAATACATCCCCAAAATAGCTTGTGACAGCTCTCTGTGGCCTATAAAAAGCAGGCAAAGCTTTGCACTCAGTTGTGTTTCTGCTTGGTTTTTAGTGGTTCGTGATGAGAATCCAATGTAGGAGCTTTATTATGGGTTCAGTATGTTACACAGCTGTACAGATACAGTGACTCAGCCCTGCCACATTAAACAATAAACCAACTCATCACTCCAGATGCCTTAATAAAATGGTCTCTGATAATAGATATTACATGTGACAATTAAGTTTTAAACGTACACTACCATTCAAATGTTTAGGGTTGGTAAGGATTTTTTAAAATATTTTTGTCTCTTATGTTCACCAATGCTGCATTTATTTAGTCAAAAATGCAATAAAAATAGTAATATTGTGAACTATTATTACAGTTTAAAATAACAGCATTTATTTGAAATATAAATTTGTTTGCCATCTAGAGTTTCATGACAGAACTTTATTTATTTCCAAAAAACAAAACTTTTGAATGGTAGTGTTGTAGCTAATTACACCAAAAACATTGTTTTAAAGACATCCAGGATTTATCAGGCTATTATATAAGTGGTTCAGAGGCAGTAAAGTGGGGCTCAAAAAGTTCCATTTGATGGAGTCAAAAATAATGTTCTATGTAGGTCAGAAAAGATGAGAAGGGACACCTTCGCTGTCTGATCCTGTCCCTGTTCCCTAAACGCACAGACGTCTCACTTCCTCAGAGTATTTAAAAATGATCACCAATTCTCAGAGTGAAAGGACAGCTATGGCACACAAAGTCTCTTTTATTCAGATGTCTATTAACACAAATGAAATGGTTCATAAATGCACATCAATTTAATATAGTAAATTATCAAGGGGTCATATTACACACTTTTGTAGCATTTCATCTTTTCCACTTACTTTCCAAGTCCACTTATAACTTTTTTTGCACCCATGTTGAACTCTCTCTCTCTCTGATCTCAGAATTAAACAGGCTGTTTTTGATATTGTACCTTTAAGACTTCTACAAGTAAATGACCTCTGATATCCTTGTGTAACGGTGTAGTTTGACATGTTGTTCAATTTGATGAATACTGCAAAGTTATTTTACTAATCAATTAGGTAGAAAAGGCAATGATATATTGTGAATTTGGTCACAGCTGAAAGGTAACATCATACATTCCCATTCAGAATTTTGGGGTTGGTAAGATGTTGTAATGTTTTAAAGGAAGTCTCTAATGCTCACCAAGGCTGCATTTATTTGATCAAAAATACAGTAAAATTGTAATATTGTGCAAAAGCTGAATTTTCAGCAGCCATTACTTCAGTCTTGAGTGTTGATTTGCTGCTCAAGAAACATTACTTATTATTACCAATTACCATTACTTATTATTACCTTATATTTTCCATGATAAGCTTCCTTTAAAAATGGATTATATTTAGTTTTTGGTCTTTTTAAAACATATATTCCTGGTTGGCACCTACTATAGCATAGAGCAGAATCAGATGGTCTCAGGTTTTCTGTTTCCTACCCACTGCAAACCATGCGAACAACTCAAACTTCAACAGGTGGACGGCAGTCCGCCATGAAAAAGTCGGTTGTGGGTCACGCAACTTATCACTTCTCTTGTTCCCTTTCCACTCAGCTGTTCCCATCAGGGCTCAAAGCCATGCTCTGCACCCACCCATCAACCCACTGACCTGCTAATTCACCAACTCACCGAAAGAAGGTCAGTGAAACACGGCACTGGAGGGCATTAACTGCTATGAATCTATGATAAGATTTAAGTTAAGAAACAGTTTACACCCCACCCCAAAAATGAAAATTGTGTCATCATTCTGTCATGAAAAAAAGCTGTTTGTATAGAAAAGCTGTATAAGAGTCGTAGGGCCAGATTTACCACAGCTTGTGCCAGCACAAACCCTCTATCAGGATTCATTAAAGATGTGCAGTGAAAAATGAGCTAAGAAAAGGCATGGACAGTTATTTTTGTGACTGACCTTATCGCATATTTGTAGGAGTTTCCTTTTCAAACACAACATTTATGGGAGAAGCGTATTTAAATAAATTAGCAAGCAACTTGCTTTACTAATGTGGTTTGCGGAAGTCAATTTTCTGGTATTTGCACCATTAATACAGAAGAAAAGCATCTGCATCCGAAACTGCATACTTCCTAGTAGGCGAAAAACAGTATGCGTCAAAAGAAGTATGTCCGAGTTCATAGTGCTCATATAAGAGTAGGCAAAAAGTACCTGGATGACCTACCACTTCTGACGAGATTCTGAAGTAAATGTAAATCTGGCCCTTAAAGGTATAGTTTAGTCAAAAATGAAAAATTCTGTCAGCTTTTACTTTCAGCTTTTTTCCAAACACATAAGACTTTGGTTAATCTTCAAAACACAAATTAAGATATTTTTAATGAAACCTGAGAGGTTTCTGTCCCTCCATTCAAAGTCCAGGTAACCAAAACTTAAAATGGTTATGTTATATAAACAAAAAAACAACATATTGGACTGGAATGTGGTAGTAAATGATGACAGAATTTAAATGTTTAGGTGAAGTACTCCTGAGTGAGTCAGTTTCTATTGGCTTAGACTAGTTGGATAAGTGATGCAGAACTTTTCGCAATTCTCCTAAAAACTTTGGGAGTTGTAGGTTTCCGAAATGGTGCAGGTTTGCGCTTGAGTTGCCCTGTTTTTTCCAGGGACATGGCGTCCAAACCAATGAGAAGATGATGCAGTTGGGCTGCATTATTTATTGCCATGGAAACCATACGACAGAACTGGGACGCAGCAGCAACTCCGTATGGTTCTTGTGTGCCCCGCCTTCCTTCCTCCATGAGAACTTTTATTTTGTTTCTGTCACATGTGACTGTACATCTCCATGTCATTAAAGTGAATCATTGACAACTCTTGTTTTGGGCCATGCCTGAAAAAAAAACACTTCATTACACATTCTAGTGCCTTCCAGATCCATTATTCCTGCAAGCCGGTCCCTAAGAGTGGAAACCAACTCAAGAATACACATGCAACCACGGCAGTCTGCGTCCCCGGGGCTCGGCTGTCACCGCGCATAAATTTTGTTTACCATCACACCTTGAGTTTGGGCCCCCGTGGGCTCTGACTGCGTGCGTTTGTTTGCAGTCTCCTCCTAATGGCTTGTTGAGAACATCACCAGCAAAAGCAATGTAGCAATGTAACAATGTTCCCATTCAGATACAACGTTCAATTTTGCATTATTTTTATTAGAAATATATGGAAGCTTGTTTCCGCCACTGAATAATAAATAAATAATAATAATTGCGACTTTTTATTTCACAATTCTGACTTTTTTTCTCACAATTGCGATATATCAAGTCAGAATTTTGACTTTTCTCAGAATTGTGAGAAATAAAGTCGCAATTCTGAGAAATAAAGTCGCAATTGCGAGATATAAAGTCGCAATTCTGAGAAATAAACTCGCAATTATGTGTTATAAAGTCAGAATTGCGTGATATAAAGTCGCAATTGCGAGAAAAAAAGTCTGAATTCTGACTTTATAACACGCAATTGCGACTTTATTTCACGCAATTCTGACTTTATATCTTGCAATTCTGACTTTATAACACGCAATTTCGACTTTATTTCACGCAATTCTGACTTTATATCTCGCAATTCTGACTTTATAACACGCAATTGCGACTTTATTTCACGCAATTCTGACTTTATATCTCGCAATTCTGACTTTATTTCTCAGAATTGCGAGATATAAAGTCAGAATTGCGTGAAATAAAGTCGCAATTGCGTGTTATAAAGTAAACTCGCAATTGTGAGATAAAAAGTCGCAATTATCTTTTAAAATGTTTTATTTTGAGGCGGAAACAAGCTTCCATAGAAATATGTTTTTGTCCTTGTACTCTTAAAAATAAAGGTTCCAAAAGGCGTTCCAAATTTTGTTGATGAAATTATGGTCACTTTAGATTAGGGTCCAATTCTCACTATTAACTAACTATTAACTATGACTTTTGCCTCAATAAACTCCCAATTACTGCTTATCAATAGTTATTAAGGTAGTTCTTAAAGGTCCCGTTATATGCCCCTTTTCACAAGATGTAAAATAAGTCTCTGATGTCCCCAGAGTGTGTATGTGAAGTTTGAGCTCAAAATACCCAACAGATAATTTTTTACAGCATGTTTAAATTGACATTTTTTGGGGCTCAGAAAAACGAGCTGTTTCAGTGTGTGCCCTTTAAATGCAAATGAGCTGCTGCTGGACGGCACAGGGGGCGGAGCTTCATGAGCTCGCGCACAGTCTCTCAGGACAGTTTCATCTCACGGAATGATGGTAATATCAGAAACTCTCAGTAACGGCGTTCATTTCGAGTCGGACAATAATGCCTACAGAGTCAGAGTGCTGTATAGAGATGAAACAGGTATGGTTTAGTAGTTTAATTACGGTTATTATAACGTATTTGTCATCTGCTTGTATGTATCCATTATTTATTAATAGCCTACAAGTCTGCTGTCTGAATGATGATCAAACATATACTGATGAGTTTAATAAAGTTTATTGTACATCACACAAATGATGAAGCGTCAGTTTTACTTCAGAAAATCACCGTAAGAGCTGAGTAAACACAGTAGCCTAAGTTATAAGAAGTGCGCAAGTAGCCAGTAGAGTTGAGGGAGCATTTCTGTGGGCGGAGGTTAGTCTAAACACGGTTCTGGTGATGTCACCAATGCAGGAAGTAGAGGGGTGTAGTCCAAACGAGCCGTTTTATGTAGTCAACTTCTGTTAAATAAAATATCTCGCTTGGCATTGAACTTTGAGCTTTATAATTTTACAGATATTATTTATACTCTAACAACAACATTACACACTAACTAAAGTTTGAAACATGGGATCACGTAGGACCTTTAAGTTTAGGAATTGGGATTAAGGGATGTAGAATATGATCTTGCAGAATAAGGCATTAATATGTGCTTTATAAGTACTAAAAAACAGCCAATATCCAAGTAATATGCATGCTAATAAGCAACTAGTTATTAGTGAGAATTGGACCCTAAACTAAAGTGTTACCAACTTTTATTCAGCAAGGACACATTAAATTGATCAAAAGTGAAAGTAAATTAATTTTGAATGTTACAAAAGATTTCTATATAAAAAAAAAAACCTTTCTATTTTTCAAAGAATCCCTAAAAAAGTTATTTTCTTTTTACATTATTTTAAATCACAATAATATTTTACTATACTACTGTTTTTTTTAAAACTGTATTTATGATCCGATAAATGCATCCTCGTAAATATAAGAGACTTCGTAAAAAAACACTGGAAAATCTTACCAATGCCAAACTTTTGAACAGTAGTGTAAATAATAATAGTGTAAATATAATGCTTGTTGGTGAAGACTCACCATGACATAGCGTTATTAATAAACCATAAAGTGATAAAAAGTGCAAAGGCATCTGAGGTCAGTGGAATCTCTCTTCCACCTTTCCCACTGTCACTTTTAGTCAGTTAGTTTCATCCTGAACTAAACAAACTTCTGCATCTTTGTTGCTAAAATCATTCTCAGCAATATCAGTAAACACAAAATCACTTCTTTCTCTCTCTCTCAAACTGTCAGCCATTTTCCCAAAGGCAAAGGGTCTCAGGGCAGGAGCTGAGAATGCACATCTGTCAACAACGAGACAGAAGTGACAAAAGGTGGACAGAAATGTACAGGGACAGAAATGAGAGAGAGAGAGAGAGAGAGAGAGAGAGAGGGGGGGGGGGGGGTGGCAGGAAATAATTACAGGTTTTCAGGAACTGAAACGAAGGACAATGTCAGGCTAGTTTGAGCTCAAATCTTAGATTAGCCATAAAACCACTTATCTTTTTATAGACAATTTTTTAATGTGAAAGCCTGTTCCTCTTTTCAGTTTTTAGACTTATTGAATAAGTCGAATAACGTTTGTCGAATAAAGGAAACCTATTAAATCATTATTCGTGCAATTTTAGCATTCAACCTAGTGGCAACCTAGCATTCAAAGGTTTGGAGTCTGTACGATTTTGTTTTGTTTTTGAAAGGAGTCTATTATACTCACCAAGGGTGCATTTATTTGATCAGAAATACAGTAAAACCTGTAATATTGTAGAATACAGTTAAAATTAAAATATTGGTTTTCTATTTTAATACATTACAAAATATAATTTATTCCTGTGATGTCAAAGACGAACTTTCAGCTGGCGTTACTCCAGTCTTCAGTGTCACATGATCCTTTACAAATCATTCTTATATGCTGATTTGGTGCGCAAGAAACATTTCTTATTTTTAATGTTGAAAACAGTTGAGCTGCTTAATATTTTTATGGAAACCATAATAAAATAAATTCAGGATTCTTTGATGAATAGAAAGTTGATTTTTTTTGCAACAACGTAAATGTATTTATTGTCACTTTTGATTAATTTAATTCACCTTCGTTGAATAAAAGCATTAATTTATGTAAAAAGAAATCTTATTGTTTGAATGGTAGTCTATGCTAATAGGTAATGAGAGAATACTCACTTTTTGCTAAACTATCCTAGTCAATTACAACCTGAAATCTACAGTACAGGTGTATACAATATAGTATGTAATTATGACAATATAGTTAATATACTGCATGCAACTCTACATATTTATGCCAAAATTGAGTGCAATAACCTACTCTATAATCATAATTATTGTAGGGCGAGAATATCAAAGTTTCATATAAACAGTCTGGTGTTTCTTTCTGTAATGCAGCTCTTTGTGTGCACAAACTAAAAGCCTTCAGGGCCCTCTAACAAAACACAGCAGTCATAAGACACCAGGAGGGACCATTACAAGTCCACAGATTAAAGTCCACTTAAAACACACTCAGCCAAATACACAACTAAACATGTACACACTCCTCCATCTCCACTACTCCCCATCATCTCTCCTGCAATCCTAATTAGCACTTCCTCAGCTGCTTGGCAACTATCGTCGGGGTAACAGCAGCATCTGCGTCCCACAGAGGTGTGGAGAACAGGCTGTTTTTCTGACTGTGAGCGTGGAAAAAGCAGGCTAAACTGCTGGGCCAAAACGCATGCTGATGTGATGTGAAAAAAGGACAACATCATTATCAACAAAAAAAGAATTAAAGGTAAAATTCACTCAAAAAAATTAAATAAAATTTGCACCCTACCCTCAAATTTCATATGCACTTTTACATACAGTATTCGTACATTCATTCAGACATTCATTTGGTGTCACTGACGTCAAACCTGGTGGAAAACATTTTGAGAGTTTGAATATGCATAAATAAGAATGAAATAAGAATGAAAAAGAGAAAGGTTTTCAGTTGGGCTGCACGATTAATCAAAATAAAACGGAAATCGCAATATGGCTTAGTGCAATTATCAAAATGCAAAAGCTGCAATTAACTAAACAAATATATGCGCTGTGTGTTTCAGAGTGAAGCGCTGCACTGTGTTCATTTACACAAGAACAGCTCATTATCCTCTGGTGTTTACAGCGTCTCGGTTCACAGTAAATGCTAGTTTGGGTCGCTTCAACGTGCATTTGGAAATGCAACATGCACCAACAATCTTCCCAAACTTGTAATGAGAAGCACGTATCAACAAAAGACAAGCTTTAAGGGCTTACTTCAGTTTTTACAATAGTAATATTTCTTATTTTGGTTTTATTTAGGAATTTTTATAGCAAAAAATCTTAGCAAATTTTGATATTTTTTTTTTATAATTCTGTTTTAAAGAACAACAGTAGTTTTTATCATAAAATCATAATTAGAATTTCCAGTCATGCAGCCCTAGTTTTCAGTGAATAATAAATGATTACATTTAATCTGTTCCTCCTATAAAATGAATCAGACAACTCCTAATCACTTTATGCTTCATTGTATGGATTATTCATTGTAAGCAACATTACAATTTTAAATGGAAGACATACAGGTTCAGAATGACATGAGGGTGAGTTAATAATGACCATTTTCATTTTTAGATGAATTATCCCTTTAAATCCACTCAAACTATTGCTGCTCTACTGACTCTCTCATCAGCATTAAGTGCAATGCTTTGTTATTATGTGGAATTATAGTACTACATTGATAGATTTAGCTATCTATTAGCTAAACTTGAGGATGGAATTTATTCTGCCAGTATTCAATAAATCAAGACTTAATGAATGCAGCCACACCTTGTGTAACTGTTATATAATCCTAGTTCATCACATAGATTACTTCTAGCCTGATTAAGCCTCTGTGACACTAAAAGCACATCTTGGGAATGAAGGACGAGATAAGCTGCACATCAACTCAGCTTGAGAAGATAGTTCCCTTATTGATACACAGCATCACACCATTGGAGGATTACGCAACAGGCTTTTCCTTCCTATGGGAGGGCAACACACAGACACACACACCCTACAGGGATGATGTCACGCATGGCAACAATAGAGCTGATTATTCTGGTCATAATGTCTGCAGATGACACAAACACAAACAATCGCAGTTAACCCTGCGGAGAGGCACAAACACACACTCAAGCACACACAACAGAACAAATGGTGTTTTGAGGACAGTTCATCTACACCACCATTCAAAAGTTTGGGGTCAGTTAGCGCTTTTTTTTATTTATAAATACTTCTATTCAGCAAGGATTTAAAATTGATCAAAAGCGATAATAAATACATTTACAATGTTACAAAAGATTTGTATTGTAAATAAATGCGGTTTTTTTTTACTTATTTATCAAAGGATCCTAAAACTGTATCACAGATGACAGACACAAAAGACAAAAAAATGTAAGCTGTTTTCAGCAATGATAATAAGAAATGTCTCTTGAGCAGCAAATCATATTTGAATGATTTCTGAAGGATCATGTGACACTGAAGACTGGAGTAATGATGCTGAAAATTCAGCTTTGACATTTTAAAATATATTCAAATAGAAAACAGTAATATTTAACAATATTACAGTATTTACTGTATTTTTTTTTTTTAAATGCATCCTTGGTGAGCATAAGATATTTATTTAAAAAACATTAAAAAAATCGTACAGACTCAAAACTTTTGAATGGTAGATTGCCATTTAAGGTAAAGTGTGTAATTTGTTTCCAAAACTGCAAAAATAATGACTTGATAGGTTTTCAAACTCTTATTTCTTCAACAAACATAAATGCCTTTAATCAACTACTGTAATCAACATTAAGTTCACATGATGAAATGAGAGAAGATGTTTAACTGCATCAATCAATCATAGTCTTGAAATTCAGTAGATGCATAAAATAACGAAACAGTTCTGGTAAAATAAGAAAATGTTTGTCTCAAATGTATCTAATGAAAGTCACGATGACCTACCAATGGAAAAGTATAATTTCCCCCATAATTTGCAGTTAGACTGGATTGATTAAACCTGGGCAAAGCTTTTAAGCCTTTAGCACTGCCCACAGGCAGCTCTGTTAACTGTTACTGTAACAGGAAGAGTGAAGAATTGGTGAACAGATCAACAAACGACCAATATTATAATGCTTATATTCATAGTTATACCTTATTACAGTACACTCTATATCAGTGGTACCTCAATGGTGCACATTTTTGATGTCTCTAACACACATATTTGAGGTCTTGGAGTCTTTAGTAGCAAGCTGATGAATTGAATAGGGTATGTTTGATTAGGAAGACATCTAAACTGCAGAGCTGGGTTCCTTCAGGGCCAGGGTTAGGAACCACTTATTATTATAATGTTATTACCATGGCAATCATTACCATAATTAAAATGATTCATATGAATATGCAATTGATTTTAATGTGTATTCAAAGTAGTGATTACTAGTTACATATTTGTCAGGCTGTAAAGATGTGACCCCTTCTGTTATTTACCAAAATATTAATGTGTACAACACTGTAAATTAATTTCATTGCATTTTATTTATGCCACATTTGTCTTCTTTAAATTGTATTACGGTATGATATAAGAATAATGATATAAGAATGATGAAGTCACTATGAAATTAAAATTGACAAATTCTTGTTTATTAAATATTGCAGTATTTATTATAAATGATTTATTCATCTAACCACATCATTTTTTTTTTTTAAATCATGGGCCCTGGTAATCTTTAATCAAAATAACTACCCCTCCCTCTTGCAGCGTCATCTTTTCTCTTCTCTAATGATGTGTTTACTGGCGCTAGGTCGGACCAACCTGCCAATTACAGCAATAGCAAACACAATGATCTAATGATCCAATCAATTCCTGATGGACAAAATCAAGTCTTACATTTTTTCTTGTTCGAGAAGCCGTTTCACTCGGATAAACTGTACATCACACTAGGGAAGAAAAGACTATCGCACCTTCAAGTATCGAACCCCACTATTGAAAAACAACCAGTCAACAAATACTTATATTTATGACAAGGGCTTGACATTAACACCCGCCAATCCGCCAAATCCGGGTGGATTTCAGCAGTGCCGTGTAACGCAGTCACTCCTACAAGCCACTTGGGTGGCTTGAATTTGATATAATATACATTTTTCAATCGTAGTCTTTTAATAAATATTCGTTCTGAAATAATAAACTAAGTGCAATGTATAGTGTTGTCAAAAATAAAGATTTTTCTATACATATCGATACTGAAATATCTGAAACACTCCCAATACTCTCATAATCCGCAGAATAGATACATGATAGCAGCTGCGCTTACTCGCTCTCTCATCTCTCCGCCAGCGAACTGTCACACCCGCCTCCTCTCACTCACTCGTTTCATTTGCTCCGCCTCCTGATGAATATTGTTGCTGTTACAGGGCCTGAATTTGATTGCACGTATTGTGCATAATTGTACGCATCCCAAAGTGTGCGCACATAAAGCCAAATATATTGGTTATATAAAACAGTATAATGGGTCTGTGTGTCAGGTCTTAAAGTGACAGCAGCCTAATATACCGGCTGAGACATTATGAGATAATATTAAAAATATCTATATGACAGTTTTTCCCCCATGGAATCTATGTCAAAATTGTGGCCAGTGAAAATGCTGAGTGGCTAGTAACTTTGGAAAACCACTAGCCACAGTGGCTGGTGAGAAAAACAGCTACTGTCAAGCCCTGTTTATAATAATGTTCTTCTATACCTGAGACTATACCGCTGATGAAAGCAGCCATCATCATCATCTGACTGATCATACTAATACTTCAAATTCTGGTCTCCATTTTTGTAACCGTACTATACTGTTTGTTAAAGTTGATCTATTTAGGTGAAAGAAAATTCACAACTGGTAATTTTTGGAGGGTGGTTAAGAAGACAAACAATCTCTGCTAACCCCTTTGGCTCCAGAAGCTGTCTCACATGCCAGAGCTCCAAAAAGCTCCAACCTAACACTGCCTTTGGCCAAGCCGTCACCAACACACACACACACACACACACACACACACACACACACACACACACACACACACACACACACACACACACACACACACACACACACACACACACACACACACACACACACACACACACACACACACACACACACACACACACACACACACACACACACACACACACACACACACACACACAGCTGTCTCAGCAGATGGCCAAAAAGGAGTTTAAACTACCCAACACAAACACACACACACACATCCACACTGGCGCTGCCTTTCCACAAACAAACACACATGGTACAGTCATAATGTTGACTGCTTAAAGCTTAAGTCAGGTGAGGGTGCATGACCCAGAGGAAAGGTCACAGAGTTTAAAGAGGCATCATAACAGAAATGAATCACTGTTTGAATTGAGATGCACACAAGAGCTCTCAACATGCATGCAAAGCAGAATGTGGAATGTAAATTCATTAAATTTTTATCCCAATTCATGTGAGAGGTTTCATCAAACTTTAATAAGCGATGTTCATAGTTAATGTGATTCTCTTCACCTGTGGTTACTCTGATAGGACACTTGTGTGAACATGACTTCATACATCCACTAAAAATCACCCTGAGACCAGCAAGTTAAAAGTTTTGGTTAAATACTTTTTGAAATTTTTCTAAAGTTCATACATATTTTGTGTACCCATTTGCCTACAGGTATATTACTCCTACAGGTCTTGGCACATTTGTCTGTTCTCTTAAAATTGAGTTGTAGATGAAAGCTAATGAGGAGCAGCATGTTCATCTAATCCTGTCAGTCACAAAGCTTTTATTGTCACTTTTGTGACAAATCATCTGTGATTTCTCCAACACCCCAACACTTATTCATTTCCATTAATATTTGAATATGAAATATTGTATAATCGTTATTAAGTAGTCTGGGGGAAGATGTGGAGTGTACTCTTCATCAAGCAAATGATGTCTACCTTCATCTCACTCAATGATTACATGAATAAGTGAAATAGCATTAGGATGTTAACTGTGAGATGTCTAACGGATTCATTGTTACGCAAAGTTTTATACCGCATGTATTAATACTAATCAAAACCTTTATGTTTATTTGTCAGTTTCACAAATGCTTTAAATGGACAACAGAATTAAGTATCGAAATCCACTGCCATATTTTACATTATAGAAACGTTGGTCTGAAATGCATTGAAATAATAAAGCCATTAAAATGGTTTGTAATTTTACAGAAAAGCACTACAAGAGAAACCAATTAATTGGTTAAGTGTAAGTTATCTTACCTTATACTGTAACTGCATAGTGAAAAACAAGTAGTATGTAATAAAATATGTAAAAATCGTAATGTGTATTAAATGCAATTTTCTGGTTTTGGAAGTAAAATCTATGAATTGTCATATAATTTACAGTGAAAGGATACTCCCAGAAGTCCCTGAGTGACATCACATGAATATATATTATTTTAAAAACAGTACTTATCTGAAATGTACATTAGGGTGTTTTGTGTTACATTTTCTGTTGTTTAGTGAATGTTTATTGCATTATTTTAGTGTTTCTATATACCATAAAATTAACAGGATATTTTTACTGTGAAGACACAATGTCAACGATCTTGGGTCTTTTTAAACATATGCACTTCACCTCTAATTATTCGTATAATATTCCTACTTTTTATCTGGTTATATATTGGGGTAGGACTATGCTAGTTTGGAGGAATGTTAAAATTAGGGTTACTTTCTATTTAGGGCTGGTGAAGGTTATTTTTACATCTGTTCAACTGAAACCTCACATATGCTTTAAATGAAGATAAGTCCATCTTGTCTTCTTTTTGTGCTTATCCTTATGATGTTTATGAAAATGGAAAAATCCAACATATTTTATATAGCAATGAAAGTCGTACTGGGTGCTGCATCTCTGCTGTGGTCTTGGCGAGTGGGGATAGAGTGAAACGCACGTGTGTGCATGGTCATCTGTTCTCCCACCCACCCCCACGCACACATGCTCACACACTATTTGCCTTCCTCCACACTTCCACAGGCCCCTCTGACGTCTCCTTTTGATGATGTCGTAAAGGGGGCATGACCCCATGCATTGACTCGCAGATGGCAGCACAATGGGTTTAAAGCAGACGTGCAGGAGCAGTGATTGCAGACACCCAGTGACTTACACACCAGCCACACACACTTGTGATTTACGGGGACTCTCCATAGGCGTAATGGTCTGTATACTGTACATTCTATTCCCCTACACTAACCCTACCCTACTCCTTAACACATCACAAAAAAAACTCTCAGCATTTTTTGAATTTCAATAAACACCATTTAGTATGTTTTTTTTTTTTAAGCCATTTGGTTCACGGGGACACAGGAAGTGTCCTCATAAACCATGTTTACGTTTGTTCAGCACCAGCAATATAGCAAATCTTGTCTGCCAATAAATTCTGGTAAAATAATTCCCTCTGGGAGTTGTCATGATTAAAATATTTTCAGGAATTTTTTTATTATTCATTTAATGCGTCCTTGCTTAATAAATTATACATTTCTTAAAGAAAGAAAATTGACCTTACTGACCCATATCTTTTTGATGATATTATACCTCATTGTAACATGTATGTTGTGTTTTGGTTTCATTTTCAGTTTCCTCATTAGTTTCCCTGGAAGTTAATTAATTTACGCACCTGTACTGTTTTCCGTTGATTACTCCCATGTATTTAAGACCTTAGCTTCCTATGTTCATTGTTCGGTGTTGTTTCAATTTTATGTGGATTGCATTTTCTACTACGTTTCCTTAGATATCTCCAGAGTGTTTATTATTCTAAATAAAGACTCTATCGTCGTGCTGCAGACTACCATTGTTACACTAATCAGCATGTGTATTTTCCATAAAGCAACACACACAGACAATAAACTTTTGAACTATATCAGTTTACGAAAAGCTTTGTTTTATACGCTATTTAATGAATCCAAATGAAATATTTAATTGTCCACCATTGTCACAACACAACCAAATACAGAAACGCGCTGCAAATACTCACAATGCAACCAAATACAGAAACACGCTGTACTTGTAAGGGGACCCCAACAAGTGACAAACCTGGCTGAGACTGCTTATTGTTCAATGTAAAATATATTCCTTACACCTTGAATGAATGTACGAGTATGCATACCTTAATCAATTTTTATAATATTACAATAACATTATATACAAATCAAGGTAAAAAAAAAAAAAAAATGAAAAAAATAAAATAAAATAAAAAAATATAATATATATATAATTTTTTTTTAATGAATAACAAATTAATTTCACTACTTTATACGGTTTCTTTTCAAAAATGTCATTACATTATGGTGCTTATTCTTTATGAAAATGGAGAATTTTAGCAACACCATTTTTGGTGGACAAAAATTGTGATGTGACAGCATGTGATTCGGCCCTGTTTAAATCCTGAACACTAAGAATAAGCAATAGTTATAATGATGCTCGCAGAAAGACTTGCACATCACTTGCAAAATGTGCAAGGTGGAGATTACTGACATGGACTCTTACCTTTTAAAGTGGTCTGTAAGGGCGCCCACCAACTCCCCTACGCGGTCTTGATTTGGGTTCAGTTGACCCCTCTGCAAATGGACCAGAATGTCATCCTGAGAGGCAGTATGTAGCGCCACCATCTGGTCACTGCCACTTGTTACGCTTACACTAACCACCTGTGGGTTTGAAGAGAGTGTAAAACAGCAATACAAACACATGAAACCATGTTAACACGTTGCATAGCATGCGTTGGTGCACAATGAAGTCAAAGCATTTGTGTCCAATAATTCCATCTTTCCTGAGTCCAACAGATTAATTTGTCCACCAACTACTGGCATTCAGTCAACCTTTGCCTTTGCAAACCCACAGTAAAAAGCGAAAAAAAAAAAAGAAAAAAAAAAGCTTCCTCTGCTTCAGCACATGATTGACTCAGTAACCTTGAGAATGAGTAATGTGCTGGAAATAATCCTGAATGAATGACTTGATTGTTTCAATTACTCAAAACGTGTGACCAATGAAGTTGTGCGTCAGAAAACTGTGTATGCCTGGCTGGTACGCATGACTCTGAGAATAGAAACAGTCCTGGGGATGCTGTTTGAATGTTCGAGAGCATGAATATACAATAGTATTTATGAATATTTTGAAAAAGCTTTCATTTTTATATTTTCTATTTTCATTTCTTTTTCATTTTTCAGAAATGTTGCTTTTATCAAATATCTTTGTTTTTTTTATTTTTATTTTTTTATTGTGCATTTGGTTCATTAAAGGCTAGTGTGTGTTTCTAAGTGTGCACAAACGTGAGTGGTTATGAACAGCAGTAGGTGCGTCACCGCTGTGCCTGAAAGGAAGAGAGTGATCAGGCAGCGTTAAGCCTCTTTACTGCCACTCGGATGAACACACAGTAGCACACACAAACATGTGCGTACACACACACACAAACACACTAACACAGGTTAAATCACTTTGTGCCCTGTGGTACATGCAGCAGACCTTGCTGTCTGAGATTTTGAGAAATAAGGGTGGGCCAGGAAACACTGCACTGTGTTCAAGTCAAACAGACACGCACACGCACACGCGCACACACACACACACACACACACACACACACACACACACACACACACACACACACACACACACACACACAGAATATAACAGATTACCGTAAGATGTGTAAAAACACCATAAGATGTGTAAAGGCCCATTCACACCAAAGATGAAAACTCTAACCATAACTTTGACTGTATCGTTTCATTCTTATTCTATGAGAATTCTTATTCTATGAGAATAGGAGTCCATACCATAACTATACCGATAATGACACAGAGAAACAATATCGCTGGAATCACCATCAGAATGTTTTTTTTTTCCAGCTGATGAACGATAAAAATATTGACAGGCATTCAGAATTTAAGTCAACTGAAGCATTTAAAGTGACAGACGACAGGCTTATAATAAACAGAGCGTTATTGTTCATTGGTGTAGATGCTTATTTATCATTATAGTTATTACTGTAAGTGTGCACAGGCCGTAAGGTTGCCCTGTCTGTGTCTGCTGCTCTAGAATATCAACTGACACAATCAGCCCCTGTGCTGTGCAGAGTCCTTGTGCGTGCGTCAGTCTATGGTGAAATGAGATTAAAACCACAATGTACTGGGCTGTCACAAAACAATATCCTTGTCTGGGACTGCATGAACCCATCCAGTGTGGTCTGGCCTGACCGGAGAGGGTTGGAAAAGTTCATAATATGCACTTGGATGGTGACCCATTAAGTGAAGGGCTGCCGGCAAGGCTGTGAGATTATAATAGAGTAAATCTCATAAAGCCTGTCAGGACATGTGCATTACATTGCAGTCCAAAATCAAAAGAAAGAAATATATTTTGTTTAACAAAACTGAAGCCTATTTTTAGACCGCAAAGATTTCTTTTGGATCGTGACATTATTTTCATGACAGTTAAGCACACTCTCTTCCATAGTCTCATTATTTAAATTCTATTTAAATATATTTAAATTGAATTACTTATTAAAGCATTTATACATTGTGGTAGCATTAGGTTTATTCTTGCTAAATGAAAATATTTTCATTTATAAAATAAACGTTACCTGAAATAAAATGAAATATTAAAAAGCTGTAACAAAAATGATCATACATTATATAAAAAAGTGAAAAATCCAGACATATTAAAGTAAAGAGAATTTGGGGGATAAACGTGTTCATTAGTCATGAAAATAATGTAACAATTATATTATTATTATCATTATTAACCTTTATTTAACCACTAAAGAGTTCTTATTTTCAACGTCAGCCTGACAGGAGAATTAAAATCTCCTGAAAGACATACTAACATACTAAAAATTTACACACACATATACATTCATTTAAAACATTCACAAGCTGTGATAAAAACACTCCCTAATAGTTTTTTAAAAGCAGTGATTGAAATAAATGACTAATAAATTACTAGCGAAAGCAAAAGTAGAGCAGAAATATCTTGCAGATATTTGGGTAATAGACCTAAAAGGACTTTTTATAAATAAAAATACACCAGTGTATTTCCCGTCTACTCCCATAACAATCTTAATGCTCCTTAAAATAAACTTTACTTTGTTTATGCAAAATATAATTTCTTTGATTTTTAGAATTTGGTGTGAAATGTGATTCATGTTGTTGTCTACACATGTTTTTGAGTACACAAACGGCTATTTTGACTCAATATTTTTTTTTCTGGTGTTGATCTGGTATCTTTTGAATATTCAAATCTGTAAATATCACAATAACAGCTGTGACGTGAAAATGGTGTGTTAAATAGTATATGTGCATAATTGGCATGATTCAGTATTATATGCAGCTCTTGCTGAACTGCCCAATTGCTTCTCTCTATCTCTCTGAGACGTCTGGCCCTGCTTCCGCTAGAGACGTGTAAAACATACCGATATGGATAAAATAGCAGGTTTAATGTGTGTGTGTGTGAGTGTCTGTGAGTCTATGCTAAGGGAAGCTTAGACTGCAGTGCTGCAGTGTGTGACCAAATCCCTCTCTCACTATATTGCATCTGAGAACGTAGACAGAATGTAGGTCAGACACCTCACACACAGACTGTTCTGGTCCCTGAATTCACTCAGACGCAGCCAGAAGTTTGCGAATGACCCTGTTAAGCCATCTGACATCATGTCCGGTCATGTGAAGTATTAGTGCTGTCATCTAATAAGAGAGACCAGTTGGTAGATGTAAACAAAAATCCAAAGAGAAAACGTGACTGCAGCAGACAGATGCATTGACCCACATTGCACGGTTGCATAAAAAAAAAAAAAAAAAAAAAGAAAAAACCCCAGACAATTACAGATACCAAGACGTGTCTGCTTTCTTTTGAGGGCTTTGTTTAAGTCTTTGCTGTTATATTATACGCATTTCTGCGTGCATGTAGAAGTGTAGGTGACCATGTGTGTGAAATACTTACTGAATCAAGAGATATTCGTTTTTGCACTTTGAAGTGTTTTTTGGGCTCCAGTCTGTAAATATGCTTGTCAGTGATGAGTAGAGCTCTGTCCTTTGTGTTGTTGAACCAGTTGAGCTGAAGAAAAGAGAGATCAGGAGAGAGAAAAAGCAGAAATGGGTTAAACTAGCTGCCTCTGTCTGAGCTTAACAATATTCAGGGCTTAATGAAATTCATGAAATTCAACCTTTGCATTAGCACTGTTGATAGGTTTATGTACTGCTCTACTATTGTACTGCATGTTCCTGCCTTTAAAAATAGCCTGTGAAATTGGGTTGGTGGTGTGGTTGAGTCTCGCTGGGAAGGAAAGATAAACTGGACCAATGACAGCAAACCCCATAGCTGCAGCGCTATGATAGAGTGTGTATTTTACAGTCTTTGCTTAAAGGTGCTCTAAGCGATGTTGGGTGACGTCACTTCTTGTTGACGTTCAAAGTATTGTCAAACAAAACGGAGGCTATCTCGACCCTCCCTCCTCCTCATCCCGTCCCCTCCCCCTCCCTTCCGTGCTTCCTGAAACAGGCTTTTCCGATGTAAATTCGGCACTTTGCGTGTTCCTTCTCCTTTTCCCTCTTCTTTGCTATTTGTTCATCGGAACGTCGTCTCTTTGGTCGTGTGTCGGCCGTATCAAAATTCAAGAGAATATAATTCTAAAGTTTGTCGTTGTCTAGGACATCTCTCCTCTAGCTAACTTCCCTCTTCATGCTTCTCTCTCCTCCACTCCCCACACCCCCCTTCATGTGCACGCGCACTAACCCCCCAACCCCCACTCCCAAATCATTCTTGTCGGTTATTGGCTGGAACACTGTATGTTATGTTTCGTGGTCCAGGCTGGGCCAGTTTGTTTTTGTTGTCGTTTGTGGAGCCTGGGCTGTCTGTAGAGACCGCGTTTTTTTACAGTGTGTTCAGGGGACAGGCAGCTAGCGGATAGTGAGGAGATGTTTGCTGTATGTGACAAAAAATGTTTCAGCCTAAAAAACGTGTGACATCGCTTAGAGCACCTTTAAGGCATTAAAACATTGAGAACTCTGCTGTGCTTGTGCTGTCCCACGTTGCTCTATGGTCAAAGCAGCTCAGGTGTAAGAAAATGAGAAAGTGAATGAGACTTGGTGACTTGGAGAAAGACTTTTCATGTCCAATAATATTTTTGCCATGTTTACCCTATATAATACGGTAAACTTGTTCAATAACGGTTACTTTTTTGTTACTTTTTATTTGTATTATTGTTTTTCTTGTTGATAGTACTTATTTACTCCATTCACACTTATATTTTACTTTTTTAATATCATTTTTACTCCTTTGTAACCATTGTTATTTTATTTGCAAATATTGCTTGCATTCCATTGACACTGCTGTTATTTTAATTGATTTGCTAATATATCTTGTTTACCCCATTTGCACTATTGTTATTTTATTTTATTTGATAATACTGGCCTGTTGTAATTTTATTATAATTATTATGATATTATTATATGTATAGGCCTACTATATTATTACAATATTATAATTATATTATTAATATTGTTTGTTTACAACCATTCACACTATTTTTATTTTATTTTATTTGCTAATATTGCTTGTTTACTCCATTCACACTATTGTTATTTTTATTATTTAATTTTGCTTGTTTACTCCATTTGCGCTATTGTAATTTTACTTTATTTGTTAATATTGCTTGTTTACTCTGGATATTTTAGGTTATTTTATTTAAATTCTTAATGTCATTGTTTACTCCTTTAGCACTATTGTTATTTTACATTATTTCTCAATTTAGCTGTTTTCTCTTGTTATTTGATTGTATTTTCTAATATTGTTTGTTCACTCTGTTAATAACACTATTGTTATTTTTTTATTAGTTAATAAAATATATATTAGTTATTAATTGATATTAGTTAGCTTTTTTACTTTTTTTTGCACTGTTGTTATTTAAACGCGCATTATTACTTTTACGCACTATTCTCTGCAAATGCTTTGGCAATACAAAATGCACAGTTTTTGTCATTTGATAACAGTGAAATATAATTTTAAAAAGCCTACCATCCTGACAGAGCATGAAAAGAGGACCTGGGCGTATTGGTCTTTGTTCTTCAGCTCTTTAGTGATGCGCACAAAGTTGGTGCTTGTCAAAGGAGAGTCCTTTGCCTGCAATGGAGAGACACGTTGGATTTATGACAACATGAGAAGCTTAGTCACACAAGCAACACAAACAACATGCACACTTATGCTTCCATGGTTTCCTTGATGACAATTCAAATCAATCCATGACGGATTTAAAAACAGTCATCATCGTCACCAGCCCACTCGACTAATGCGTCAAACAGATATGACACCTTATCTGCAACAACAGATTCTCAACTGTGCTTCATGAATAAGCTTTTGACTCATTTAGATGATCTGAAAACTTCAAAGGTCTTTGAAAGCTCATCTGTCATAGCCGATATACACTGTGGTGACAGGAGCGAGCATTCAGCATGCATCTTTTGAGCTTTAAAAATGTGTTATGAAATACAGAAATCACAATGAATCTCTTGCTGCTGAGGAAAAATTCTACAGAATTCTAAAAGAAAACCCAATATATTCCTTTTTTTTTTTTACTTAACACAAGCTCAAGGACTCACTCTCTTCATTTCACTCCACTGGAGGGAGAATTAGATGAACCCCCAGGGCTCTTGACTTTATTTCAAGAGATATTTTTTTGCTTGTCCTTGAGCACAAAAAAAAAAAAAAAAAAGGATTTGGTAAAAAAGAAAAAAGAAAATTGGTAACACTTTACAATAAGGTCTCATTTGTTAACATTAGTGAATTAATTCATTAACAAGAATTAACAATTAACAATATTTGGTCACACTGTAGATTAGGGTCCGTCCAATTTTCACTATTAACTATGACCTTTCCCTCAATAAACTCCTAATTACTGCTTATTAATAGTTAGTAAGATATAGCCAATATCCAAGTAATATGCTAATAAGTGACTATTTAATAGTGAGAATTGGACCCTAAAATAGTGTTACCTATATTTTTAGAGCATTCATTAACCTTTTTAATGCTAATTTTAGTTTGGTGAATTACCCGAAGTTAATATTGTTTAAAAAACCTTTTATAAATGCTGAAATTAACATTAACTAGGATTAGTAACTGCCGTAGAAGTATTGTTCATTGTTAGTTCGTGTTAACTAATGTAAAGAGCATAATTCAGTGATCTTTAGAGCTTATAAAGGGAGGGCTCTTCTCTTGCTTTCTGTTTATTGTCCATTCACAATCTGAACACAATCTTCTGATAAGTACACTGCAATGTTTCTGGATTGACAGCCGCATTTAAATGCGCGATCAATTCAGAAACTGTGAAGATTGACAGTGATAACCAACAATAACCTCATAGCCACGACTGAAAATCTTGGCCATGATTTGACTAAAGTAAAGCGAGTAGATGCAAGCAGTAGATGAGATCTGTTGACCAGCTGTTTTTGTGTCACCAACAGTCATATGCATGGTGTCAATTGTTTATTTACACACAACAAAAAGAGACTGGTTTGAACAAAATTATGATTGAACCATAAAGTGGTGCTTAATGATGATGGGCTTAATGTTTTATGTCTCCTACAGCCTTAATGTCATGATGCTCATGCAGGCTTTAAATCCCAGGATTGAAAAAAGGCCACAAAACTAAATTAAAACGAGGTAAACTAATTAACCTCATTCATTTCCTATTTTTATTTCTTTTTTTTTTTGCATGCCATGTGTGTGGCTCTGTAAAATACAACAATAATGAACATTAAAAATAGCTAAAATGTAATGTATAATAGCATTGATTCCTGGAGTCAATGGATTTACCACCGGGCTTTTAAGGCTTAATTAAACTGAAAACTTTAAGAAGCTTAATCGATGTAAAAATCGTATGTAAAAGTAAAGGTTCTAAATGAGTAACCTAATGAAAAACTCACATTGGCCAAGTAGTCTCTCTCCCAGGCACGGCTGTATCCCCAGTCCACTCTCTCCCCGCTCAGGGCTGACAGAGCAGCTACTTTAGCTCTCACCTCCGCCATGTCAGATGGGGGGATGTTTTTGATCAGCTGCCTTGCCCACCATCTAAGAGAGAGGCAGCGAAAGCATGAGAGGAAGGCCGAACAGTAAAGAAAAAGACATGAAGATGGAAGCCAAGGTAATACCGGTGGTAGAGGTGTTGTGTGATTTTGTGGAACTGCACCAGGGCTGCAGGTGGTGCCGGCCACTCTACACTCTTCCCATAGTCGGCCATGTTTCGAACATTGGCGAAACGTCTCTCCACTTCCCAGAAGTGAGCCTTCACCTTATAGCATTTATAATATGCCATTATGGTATAGATCGCTCTAATTTTCCTACAGCGCATACGTGCTAATGCACCTCTCCATACCTGCAGAAAGATACAGGTTGAATGTGAGGGAAAGCCTTTGAAGACACCAAACACTGTAAACTGTGATGTGACTACAACAATATATACAAACAATATAAAGGGCACCTATTATGCAAAATTCGAACATAAATGTGTTGGCAGTGTGTACACAACCCTATAATAGTAAAAATCCACAAACTCCTTTTCTTTTAATCCCCATAAATCATAAGCAGTGTCTCAGAACAAGCCGTTTGCAGATGCAGCTTTTGTGACGTCACAAATGCGTAGGCCCCGCCCACGACTGCTGACGGACTCTGCCCTATTAGCATAGACCCCGCCATGAGTATCTTCTCGCCAGAGCATTTAACAGGTAAGAAAAGTGTTCTTATTAAAACTATAAAAATTAATTAAATCAAGAGCAATGAGTAATTTTCTGTTTTTCTTTTGTTGTTTGATTCATATTAACAGCATATATAGCAGTAGGTACTGTATATTACGCTGCTTTCACTTTAATATACAGATCTAATATACACATGCGATTTCTTTACTTGCTGTTTATGTTCACAGACATAACCGACTGTGTTTATGAGAAATTTGTGTTTTTGACAGTTTAAGCACAACAAGACGTGAAAGAGAACTTAGTTTAATACTTAGTTTAATACCGGCTTTCTGTGCGCATACTTTGAATGTGTGCGCTCAGAAAACCATATATCAGAAGTTTAGACTGATATGGCTTTAAAACGCATACAGATACAAATAATTTATGATGACAAAGAACTGCAATGTGACTTGAGCGTGGCCACGATAAAGAGGACAATCAAAACCAAACAGATTTTTGGCAGAGTATCTGAGGCACGAGCTATAAAGGCTCTGACGTCTTCTGGCAAGCGTGGTGGGGAGCAGCAGCTCATCTGCATTTAAAGAAGCATGCACGAAAACAGCATGTTTTTACTCAAAAATGGGCATTTACAACATTGTATAATAAAAGATCTGTGGAGTATTTTGAGCTGAAACTTCACAGACACATTCTAAGGACACCTGAGACTTATATTGCATCTTGTAAAAAGGGGCATAATAGGTCCTCTTTAATGGATCCTTTCAGAAAGAAAATAATAATTTCTTAAAAAAATGTAAATAAATAAACATACATGAATAAGGCAATCCCAGAATGCAGCTAAGAGAAAATGTTCATGCAAGGTGGCAGATGGTGTTGAGGGAATTGCTTATAATATAATTTACATACTTGTATATATAAATATAAAATATGTACATTTTGGATATAATATTTGTTGTACTGTTTAGCATTTGGAAAAAAAAATAAAGGGGGAAAAAAGAATGCAAATTGGGTGGGAAAGTATTTCAGTGTGACATATAACACAAATGAACAACTATAATAGATAGAGTGAAGTTTACGAGATGCAATGAGATGCATGCAAGGGTGAGAGAGAAAGAAGAGACAATTAATTTCTTCATTCAGGTAATTTCCTCACACTACATAGTCAGTGAATGATGGAATGATTTAGTGAGCGAGCGAGTGAGTGACAGAGGGTCAGGTGGACAGAAACATGACAGCTGCTGGGTCGTCTCATCTGCTGTGCCGTACTGAGTTTCCCTGCTGAATTTTGACTCTAGTTTAAGTCAGGCAGCATTAAGTGGGACAGAAGTTAAATCAGGACAACTCGCACTGCAGATAAATAATTGAATGCAACTAGAATAATCCACCAATCACAAACATTATCACAATGACTGTTTTCAGACAGTCTACATTGGATGAATGAGTGGGAAATAGAAATAATTAACTAGAAATAATGAGCATACCTATATTTACATCCATTTCCTCATGTATGAGCCCAGTCTAATCATTCAAAGCAGATTTAAAACAATAGGAACATACATATAGATACTGGTTAAAAATGTTTAGATAAACATTGCTTTACATATATACAGATACATTATTATTTACATCTGCTTTGAAAAATGAGAATGGATAAATAATAAAACATGTAGACGAGAATGCAAATATAGATTTATGTTCCGCAAGTTCAAAACAGGTTATAAAGACTGACTGAAGTGGAGTTGCAGAGGGATCTACCGTCTAGGTGTTATGATCCCACTGTGCTTTCTTTTCACCTCTGAACACGTACATGAAAAAGTGAGCAAGTCAAAAATTAAGTGAGACAGCTAGAGCAAGAAAACAAAGAAATGAAAGAGGAGAAGGAAGAGAAAGACAGGAAGCAGAAGAGGTAAAGCCTCAGGAACAACAATAAACAATGCTGATAGACAGAGACCTAGAGTGCCCTAGGAAATTGACAGATAGAGAGAGAAAAGTGAAAAGAGTGTCTGTCACCTTCTGTAAGAACAGCACTAAAATGGGGATGAGCGCGGCTCTCTCTTGCTCCAGCGTGAAGAGCGTGCGAGGCGTTCTCACGAATAGCTTGGTGTGGCCATACGCTACATCATCCTCAAAGCCGTGTTGGTTCACAATGGCCTCCACAGCCTCCTGATCAGTGCTCATCAGGTGATTGGGCCACGTGTATTCACAGGTCATCTTGTATCTGAGCATAAAGATGCAGTCAAAATTTACTAAGAAAGAATTGCTGATGTCATTCATTTGCACTTTAAGCATTTTGGGCTGCAGGTGCCTAGTGAATATGATGCCGTTTACACTAATTTAATTAAGTTCACCAACTAGACCAGCACTAAATTAGCATTATTTAGCTTTATTATTTTAGTACATCAGGCTAAACTAAATTAAAATGAGAAATGTTGATTTGAAACTAGCTGAAATAAAAAATAGTTTACTTTTTTCCCCCCAGGAAACGTTTAGTAATGTATGTACGGAGCCCCACACATGACATGCGGGAAAATCTATTTTTTAATACATTTTTATTTCAGCTTTATTATTTTAGTACATCAAGTTTAACTAAATTAAAGTGAGAAATAAAAAATAGTTTATGTTTTTTATTTTATTTCATTTAATGTTTAGTACCGGTATTCACAGAGCCCCGCACATGTATATTGTGGTCACAAATTAACAATTCGTTCACAAGACTTAATACATCAGCACGTTTTACTAATTCGTTCCCTTGTTAAAAGTAAATCGTGCACATGATATAATAATTTGTTTCCTCTATTTACTAAATCATGGCCAGGTTATACAAATTAATTCCCTTTTAAATCAAAATGAGGGAGCAAATTAGTTCAATGTGGCCATGATTTTCTAAAACAAAGGAACAATTTATTAAATCATGGGAACGAACTTTCAATTTGTGGCCACGATTTACTAAAACGAGAAAACTGATTCTTAATACATAGTGACGGATTCTTAATTCATGGCTACGAGATATATGTATTTTTGTCTGCATGTTATGTGCGGGGCACCATAAGTATTTTATTTCAAGCAACAAAAAAGTTTTTTTTTTAAATTATAATTACCCTGGTATAAAAAAATACTTTTATAAACTGAAAATTCTGTTCTTGAAACAATTACATTTTTAAAGGCCACTTCAAAAAGCTCTGAATTATAAATCATTTTATTTAATTGTATTACCAATCAGTAAAATAAAAGTTTGAAAACAAACAGCTTTGTCATAACAGCAGAAATATCTTATCCTAAATGGGAGCTTTTAAATATTGTCTTGGACAATAGGGGACCTTGGGATCAAAAAGGTTGAGGTTTTCAGCACTAGTGAATTTTAGTTCATTGAAAAGTAGTACATGTGACTTCTCACCTCTGCAGAAAGCGTGCATAAGGCTGTCTGTAGGCAAATCCAGCTCGGCGAACACGGACATTCTCCAGCAGTCCCAGGTACGCCACTTGGTGCTGGCAGCGTCCGTCATCAAACAACAAGGAGGACTTCACCTCATTTGGCTTTATACAGCGCACATAGTAGGGCTCCTGTAAGACCAATTTCATTTAATTTCGATTGCAGAAATTGCTAAATTAAAGCATTTACCAAAAGTCTCAAAGGTGAACTGGTGAAATTGAACTGCCGCTGACTAATAAGTTAGCTTAGTGGCCAAAAAAGATTTAATAAAGGCAATTTGAAAGCTTATGATTATGGTTTGAAGTTGATAGTGGCTCTAATTATAACAGAAAGCCAACTGCAGCAATAATAGAAAGTATCATTATGTAAAGCACCACAATTTGCTGTGTGAAGAGAGAAGAACCTTTTCTCGCTGACCTTTCCTGGAAACATAAAGCTCACTTCATCAAGACTGCAGAGTGTTACAGTGATTACGTCAATTCTTAGAACTGTGAGTTTTCCATGTGAGTTGAGAGCAACATCCTTCCCTTTCTTTACCCAATGAGCTTTCACATAACAGCCTAGATCTACCTATCCATCCATCCATCCATCCATCCGAGAGATTCTTAGAGTAGGTAACCTGAAATGTCTTTTATGATGACTACATCAACTGACTGCATTGAGCACAAAAGTAATCTTAAGGTTCACATCAGGCACAAACAGCTCTGTAAGGTAACAAATGCACAATTTTTTTCTTTTTTCTTTTACAGTGTAGAGAGGATGTGAAGACAGGATGGATGGGGTGAACGGTCAGATAAGGTACAGGTGTCCCCACAGGACCAGAGGGAGGGCAGCCAGTCCTTTAATGTGACCAAAAAAACAGAAGCTGCCCCGAGTGCAGTCCCACTTTGCCACGCAAGCACACGTGTATACACACACACGTGCAGCATGGCAGAGAAGAGGAGATGAGATTAGAGGAGAGGAGAGCCATCCAAACTAAAGCAGGATTTAGCAGGTGTTCCTCTGCTGTTAACTAACTGTTTTTATCAAATACAGACCGTCTCCATTAGAAAGATTGCATTTTTCAACACTTCTACATAAGAGATTACCTGAGCTATTTTATCTTTTCACAGCAAAGACTATTAAATGGTAGTTGTGTAGATTAAGCCTAGATTAAATTCATGCTTATTTCTACATAAACAAATGCTCTTGCAGACATAATGTACCACAATGGGCCCCTATCTACACCAATTTGCGATTAGATTTTAAAACTACAACCACAGTGGTCTCAGCTGAAATCCTAAGATAAGAATGTGCATAAAAAAATAATTGCCATGGATTATGATAAAAAAGATGAATGAAAAGGGTTAAGTGGAATCTAAATACAGTGACCCCAAAAAGATTTTTTTACTTATAAAAAAAACATGAATGCTTTTGCATTATATAATTTTTATTAAACCAAAAAGCATTTATTTAAAGGAAACACACCTTTCTGAACTTCATACAGCCATTAAAATACTCTGAGATTAGTTGCTTATAAGTCTGTGTAATAATGGCTCAGAAAGTGAAATTAGTTTGGAGAAAAGCTCCAGTTTTCTCCATTTGTGTGCAGATGCCACCTGGTTTGACATTTGATTGAATGCAATGACATTTATACATATTTAAGTGTGGCTTAAGTGTCCAAATTCTTTATTTTTTTCCCATTGGGGTCACTGTATGACATTTACAGTAGTCATTTCTTACCTTACAGGCCAATTTGTCCACTAGAGCAATAATAGAGTTTTTGAAGAGTGTAGCTGCAGTTAGAGGCCGTTTGGTCACCTCTGTGATACTCATTTTCCCATCAGGCCACATTTCTTTGAGGACGGGGTCAGAACTACAAAAACAGGTTTAGAAAAGAGGGGGATAAATACTGTGATAAAGTGGAGAAAAGATGCAAGAGCATGCTAGTAAAAAAGAAATTAGAACAAACCAGAAAAGGAATATAAAGAAGAATATTAAAACAAGTGCCCTACTTTAACAAATCCTTGAACACACACAGTCTTTATGCATTATTTTAAAGAAATAGTTCACCATAAAATGAACATTTTATTATCATTAAGGACTCATTTACTCTCATTTCAAATGACTGATTACAGGCCTCAGAAGACTCGTGTACTGCACAATATATAATATGAACAATTGTTCTGGTGTTTTGTTCCACACACAAAATAAAAAAAAGTAAGTCAAATGGATTTTAAATTACATGAAAGGTGTGAGTAAATAAGAATAGAATGTTCTTTTTTTGGGTACATTGATTATTTAATTGAAAGAAATTTTAAAGTCCACAAACCTGTTGTACATCAGTCGCTTGAAATCTTGGAAAAGCGGGTCCTTGTTCTTCTCAAGAAAACCCTCAACTGAGTACCTGAGAGAGACGTGGAAGAGAAATCAGTACAAGGCTTGAAATAGAAAGGGAAATTACATTAATTGACTGACTCAGTGGTTGAAGCACTCAATGAACAGTCCTTCATACAAGTCTCAATTAAGACAGGTACAGATGACTCACACAGCACGCAGATAAACCTACACTTGGACCATTATCCTGACAGCATGACATGAACAAAATATTTCAGTAGGCTTAAAAGATCATTAAAAGGTACATTCTGGTTTGGCTTTTTGCCATTATAGACATGAGCGTAGACACAGGACGGGAAATGATGTGGAGGGGAAGGTTGAGCAGGACATGGCGCGATTACACTTTCATGCCAAATGCAAAAATACTGAATCTCAAGCTCAACTAAAATGCAAGACAAACTGCAACCTGGATTTAATACAGAAAGCAATTTAGTTTATATATGGGGCAACTGTGTATTATAAAGGATGAATGGCAATGCGCTAATCACTGGGCACATGCTAACCAGCTATGTGACCAATTACCCTTTCAAAAAAGCACTGTGGAAGTATAATGGTACAATGATGGCATCAGATGCTGATAAAATGGTACTTAGGTATACAGTGTGATGCTGAATGATAACCTTAGTTTAATATTTTTGTGGAAACCTTTTTTTTTTTTTTTTTTAGATTCTTTGATGAATAGATCGTTCAAACAAACAGCAATTATTTGAAATAGAAATCATGTGTAAAATTATAAATGTCTTTACTGTAACTTTTTTATCAACTTAATGCATCCTCTGGGAATAAAAGTATACATAGTAATCCAAGAAACTTGGACCATGAATACCAAGAATACCATACCAAAAATCCTAAATATGTGTGAATGTGCCAAGAAAACAGAAACAACAAACAAAAGAATTAGCTATTTAGTGTGATTTGTTGGTTACGTAAGGTGTGAAATGCTTGAGAGAAAGTATTGCATGTGCTGGCCAGGTACAAAAGCCATCTCGAGTCCACACAGTTCTGTGGACCGGATTAGCAAGCACAGATGTGCAACACCAACAGTCAGACCCACGTACACAGACACGTGTTAATTCAGTTAAGAAACAACACCGCATAATACAATGCAAGCACTATTATTTTCTTACACATTTCCAAACACACGCACATGTATTCACACACACAGTCAAACATGTGCATGGCCACATGGCTGTGGAATAGCAATATCACTGGGGTAAAAGCAGTTCTGGGAGGACAGATGCTGCCCTATGGCCCTTCTGCAGTATCCCGGGCAAATTCCCGAAAACAGGGCGAGAGTGAGGGTAGAACAGCAAGCCTGAGGGTTTCTGATGGAGCAATCTGTGCTTATAACATACAAACCAAGTCAAAGACTGAGCATTCTCAAAGTCACAGTGTTATCGAGGAAGTTATTTTGACAGCAGCTAATAATACTGGCTTAATAATGCATCTGCTTCTTTTTAGCGCCTGTATGGTGAGGTCTGATGCTGCTTATAAAGTGTGAAATAGTCATATGATAAATGTGAGATGAGTTCGTGGAATGAATGATAGGAGAGAAAGAGGAAGTATACATGGAATATTAGCTCACAACATGCTAAAAAAATAATACAACAATAATTGTATTATATCTTCTTATGAACGATTCACCCATGTACATATTTGCTTTTTTACCTTGTAATGTTTAATTAAAGTCATACCTGGACCTTCTGGTGAAACTGTTCTCTCTGATCTGATGACATATGCAGGACTTTTAGTCATTTAAAAATAATGTAGTCCTCTTAAATCCCACACTTTTGAGTGCTACACCCACATCTCAAAATCCAATCAACAACCAATGCACAGAACCTGCCCAACATTTTTTCATTTTTCAATAATGTTACACTTATTTTTCAATAATCTGTGTCACAATATGGAATATCTGTCACTACTTTCGTTTCATTGCTACTTTCAAATAGTATATAAAATAGTATTGCCTTATGCAACAACAAAAGTCTCAAAAAGTAATACTATATGCTACATTGTTGTCACATGATATCATCACATTGCATGAGAGTGGCGGCCAGTTATTATGTTAGCATTTTTAATTCAATTATGCTTAAGAAATTCTTAAATAAGCAATAATAGAGATAAACATGATGCCACTTAGTTTGATATTTTGTTATTTCGAAAAAGTCTCTGTACAGTATATTTTCATGTCAGTGTGGTCCAATATTGTTTTGGACTCCAATGACATTCACTGTAAACAGCTGAAATATTCTTCAAAATATTTTCTTTTGTGTTACAGGTTTGGAATTACATACAGGTTGAGTAAATAATGACAAAATATGATGACAGTAACATTCCGGACATAGCCAAAAAGGAGACTGCATAAAAAGAGAGATATAGCGGAAGTAGAAAAAAAAAGGGAAAAAAGACAGCAAGGGGAAGAGAGAGACAGAAGCTAAGGGAAATAGGTCATGGTTTGAGGGGGTCTGATAAGGGGTTGGTCATGTGTATATTTAGCGAGACCTCCATCCATTACTGACACAGCTGAGCCTAAGGGATCTCACAGATTTTATTTTGTAAGTGTGACTGAGGGGTTGACATCCCAGTTCTGACAGTCTTCATCCTAAGGGAACTTCCTAGTGTGTGTGTCTGCATGAGAGAGAGACATCCATCTAGGAGATCTGTGTTGCCAATGCATTCTCAGACAGATCCAAAGCGATTGTCACAGAAATGTGAGCGTGCTCGGAGGTTTAACTGCAGGGATCTCATAATAGTGCCATTCTGTACTAAGGACTGAGTCCTCTGCACTCTTGACCCAATTATCAAGCATGTGACACGTGGCTGCCGACACAGTTCATCCCATTTCTCAGACTAGTCGCCAAAGAAACGCTGAATTTACAGTTCGCTCCTTGGCTTCTCCTACCGGCTTTCACGAGAAACAGATCTGAGAACAGTTTCAACATGAAAGTAAATTGCAGAGATGCACTATGAGAATTCACTTCTCACAAGACAATTTAGCTTTAATCAGTTACTTCCGCAGTTACACTTGAGCACATGCTCATTAAGGAACGAAAAGGAAACCAAAGTGAAAAATGTGCCATCTATTTTCAGAGCTAAGCCCTCCAGTAGCTTCTATCTGCTCCCCTTTCCTCAATGAGAAAAGGTTTGCTATTTTCTAAATGAGGACACAGCCTTTGCTGAGGTACAGCAAACTGCAGACATCTGCACTAGCAGCAAATCGTATATTTATAAAATTGTATCCTCTAACCTTTAAAGAAACTTCACCTTAAGACACACACCTTAAGTCAACATAAATCAAAACTTACCCTAGTCCTAGTTCTCTATTCTGTTATGTTGAAGGTCTTATGCCCCAGGCCATGTAATGTCAAAATAACATAATCACAAGATGACAACTCAGAGGTTGTACTGAACTGGTCACATCCTGGACTTGTTCACAAAGAAATGTTCATAATACCAAAATATTATTAATTTTTTTTTTTTTTTTTATGATTACCAATGCTATGCATAATGCATAATGCTATGCATTGGTATTGCAAAACCACCAAGTTTCTATTTTACATTTTATTTTATTTTATCACAGAAGCTGTCATGACCAACAACAAATCTAGGTTATACGAATGTTTACGGAAACCATATTATCTCAGCTCAGAATGGTCCTAGTTCTTTGGACCAAAAACTGATCTACAGCTGTTATAGCTGATATATAGCACATTTCTAAGGAACATGAACATATAGACATTTAATTCCAAATGTTTGATCAATATTGCTCAAAGTTCAACTTTTTAGGGTGAATTTACAATGGGAGGCTTTTAAGTCCTACATCGTTTTTTTTAAGTATAGTGTCCATTGAGCATTTCAGATTTGAGACTTTTTATGTGAAAGGTGTTAACAAAAAAAAAAAAAACCTGCTATTGTTTGGGTATCTTTGTTGGGGGACCAGATAGGAAACTGGGGCCTCATTTATAAATGCATGTAATTATCCTAAATGTGAACATACGAAATATAGGAACATCAACTCCACCAACAGAATGCTCACAAAAATACTTTTACGTTTCAGAGGAAGTATGACACTCATCATTGGGCAAAGAAATCCAAGCGTGCTCTTGGAAATATGTGCGGTAGGCATGGCCCAGTTTCTGTACAACGTGTCTGTGTGTGTAGGCATATATTATAATTATTATTTTTAGAAAATGAATTAGATTCAGCACTGTAATTATCATAAAGCAGTTAAAATGTTGCTCATTTGTGCATTTAATTATATGAATGCATATTGTGATTGCCTATTTATCTTTAAATTTGTATAAACAACATTGGATTAATCTAATTACTGGCATAAGAGCACTAAAAACTCAAATGGTGTACATTTCCACACCAGTTTCTGCCTTTATTAATCCAAATTTGTCCCTCACTTAATGGAGTATAAATGTAATTTAGAATCAAACCCGATTGTGTGCCGTTTTATAAATGAGGCCCAAGAAATTTTCAATTATGAGTTTCAGATTTGAATGGTTACATGGTAAGGGCTAGTAGAAAGGATTTAATAGCTTATTTATGAGTTATTATGGTAATTAATTTTTCTTTTTTTATTGATGTTTGCCTTCTGGGCAGGTGAAATTAACCAATAAAATCATATCCCACTTTTCATGATCCAATCAAATCCAGATGGATAAAATCAAGCCCTGTCCTTTTTTTTATTATTTTTTTTACTTTTTTATATTGTTTGTTTTTTTGTCACATTATGAAATTAAAATGTGTTGTCAATTCTCATTTTGTCTTTAAGGACTGAATGACAGATCATTGTGGTACAATCCGGTTGATCTCTTTTTATGTGTCAACTTATTTACTGTAGCTGTTATGTGTTCTTCACAATACACAAGTTTCAGATTGAGTGCTGACATTTTCTTCACTGCACACTTGCTTGAGAAAGCAGTTGTCACAGCTGTTGAAGTGAGGTACTAGTAGTATTTCAAGCTCCCCATCATCAACTGCACTTGTCATATGAAGGACTTTAAAACACTCACGTAACGTCTCCCGCGTAGTGTCGGATACGGAAATCTCGATTGAACTCCATGGTCTTGTCTGCGGGACAGAGCTGAGAGAAAAGACTCGTCTGAGTTTCATGGCATCAACAGGTATCAAACTCGTTTATATACTGTCTATGATCAAACTCCATGTGTTTTTGTTTCTATGTGCATGTATTGTGAAACAGTACTGCCCCCTTCTGACCCTGCTGCCAAACTGCAGAAGTGCAGTTCAAGTCAGACAAGGACAAGTCTGGTTAAATGAGGTTGCAGTTTTGTTCCATAATTCATGACAGGCCTAAAACTGTCTGCTTATGTGATGTGATTGAGGATTGCTGAGGCAAGAAGGAATGGATGACTGTTCGGAGTGCTTACTTTCCGGGACGTGTAGTGAGGATGCTGGCCCAGCTTTTTGTTCATGCTTTCCAGGCAAACGGTATCTGTGACTTTCCCTGCAGTGAGACAGGCTTCATCCAGGACCGAGATGATCCCCTTATGAGGCTGCTCCACTAAATCCACTATGATCTGATTGTTAAAGTATTCAATCTGAGAGAAGGAAAAGTCCAATTTATAGGAGAAGGAAAAGTCCAATTTAGAGAAAATATGCATGGATTTTATTTTAGGTTCAATATGTTTTATTGTTGTGCATTATGCTCACGTGTTGCCATGTGATACCCTCTCTCTGATACTCGTCCTGCTCCTGTCGTAGAATAAGCTCAATGAAGAGCTGCTGTAGCTTCTCATTGCAGTAGTTAATGCAAAACTGCTCAAAGCTGCGGCCATGAGATAGATAAGAAAAAGATTAACCACTAAAACCACTCAAAAAAGTAACATTTGCATTAATTTTACTGCAAAGCAATATTAACCCTGCAAAGCCTGACATACTTTTTTATATATATATATATATATATATCAATTTGTTGCTGATATTTATATTGCCCAAAAGAAAGATGAAATTCTGATGGCTTGTAATGTAAATCAATGAGATCTTTATAACAGCATGGCAGATTACTTACTTAAAACACATGTAAATATAATTGATATTATCTCTCAATAATATGTTTTAGTAAGATGATATTTAAATGCTTAGTTTTATGATCAAAGCTCTGTAACTTTAATTGTGGGGCAAAATATATAATGCAATGCAATATAATGATAATTGAATGATGTACAAATAAACATTCCTCAAAAGCCTGATGTATCATATTTGATTCCCACATTTTAACATTATTTGTCTAAAAAATTATTTTACAGATAATCAAGTAAACCTAAGTTGCTTCATTCCTGTAATTGTTCATCTCGAAATATATTACCAACAAAATAAAAGTTATTATTATGTTTGATTTATAAAAACCAGTTAAGATTTCACAGCTAAAAGACACATGCACTACAATCTGAATGTTTTTAGATTATACTAAAATGCCTTTCACTTGCTTAAAAAGTATAAGAAATCAATCGGACGTCAGAAGCAGATTTTCAGGAAAATTTATGATGCTGACAATTTAGAGGCCTTAAAAATGTGTGCATCAAATATGATAAATACAGTACGCTTTACAGGGTTAATAACTACACAATTCATAAATGATACTGACCTGTTGTTGTCAAAGATCTCAAAGCCATAGATGTCCAGCACACCTATAACAGTGTTTTTGCCATGCAGGGCGGGATTGTAGTCCTTCACCTCAATAACATCATTGATACGACCCACTATCCACGCAAATAATCTCTCATATAAAGCCTAAAAATGAAAACCATGCCAGAATGACATATTATTATGTACATATAATACAGCAGACATATTAAAGAGGTCATCATACCAACATTTATAATTGTATTTTCCCCCAAGGACCACTTCAAGTGGAAACAGTTGAAAGTTTGACATTTTTCCACCCTGGCATTGAACAGATATTGTTGATGTAATGTGGGAGTTCATGTGTGAATATATTCATCCCTTTGATGTCAGATGAAGTTTTGTAATGAGCTGTTTCTGCTGCAATACATACCACATTAAACTGGTATATTTCAAAGGAAAATTAGAATTTTTACAATTAAAAATAATTAGATGATGGATGAGCCACAAACAAGGAAAACTTTTTGCAGGAAAGAGGACAATACCTTGGCAAAAGCATCTCTTCCATAGTTAGCTTCCTGCTCGTTGTGCCCTTTTTCGATGACCTCACCACCCCCAGTAGCCACTGTGCGGTACAGAAATGCTTTTATGGCATTCTCAGGCTCTGTGGATGTCAACTCAGAAATGTGCTTCACTGTTTCTTCTCCGACAAGTACGACATGTTCACCATCACTATTAAACTGAAGGTTACCCTGAAACAATAACATTGCAAGGCCATTAAACCAGTGGTTCTCAACTAGGGGTCCAGGGCCACTTCCAAGACTTAAAATCAATCAATAAATCTATCAATCTATCTATCTATCTATCTCTATTAGAAGTCGTACAAATGGCTATTTTTTTGTAAAAACACTAAAAAATTACATGATCAATAAGTCGACAACATACGTTTTTACATTATTTCAACTCATCAAAATAGATTAAGCCATTTTAGACTTTATTATTTAAGTTATACGAGATTCAGCTCATTTTTTAAATTCAGTTTAATGTAATTTAAGTTTAAATGACTTGAAATGAATAAGTTGATTGTACTTAAAAATGTAAGGCAGCACTTTTTTTTTTTTTTTATCAAATGTTAATACAAATCCCTGGCTGTAATCACAAACTAGAAAAGTCATGTAAATTCATTGGCTATAAAAAAGTAAAATTCATGAAGAACTCAAGAACTCTCAGCATTCAGTTATTGGAAATATGAAAATGAACTATTTATAATTATTTTATTTATTATTTTACTATTTTTCAAATATTGTTTTTGACAACAGGGGAGCTTCGAGTCAAAAACACTGAGAACCACTACTTTAAACATTGACCTACTACAGCAAATTATAAACTACAATCAGAAAAACAGTAGAAAACAATCTTCCACAGCATGCAGTGTGGGACTGACCAGGTGTAGGATGGTACTGAGGATCTTGTAGATGGAGCTGATCTCTTCGGCAGTGAAGCCAATCACTTTTAGAGCTGCCATCACAGCTTTGTGACATAAGGAGTCATTATTGGATGCCTGTGAAGATGATTTGGAAAAACAAAGAGACAGAAAAAGAGAGACTTAGATACATTAAAACAAAGTGAATAATACAAAAGTAAAAAAAAAAAGTATTTGGCCTATTTCACAATAGTAATTCATGGGTAAACAGAAAAACTACTAAAAAACTCTATAGAAGAGCTATAGTACGTGGGATAAGTACGTACAAGTGTGACAGAGGCTCCTTGACTGGTGTAGATATATCCTGCGGGATCTCTCTGCAGATACAAGGACTTCAGCAAATCATCAGACCCTCCCCGTAACACCTGCATAAACACATCAAATATGCTCAGTTCAGTTCAGTTTTATTCATCCCTTTGGAAATTTGGTTTGCACAGGTGCCACACATCACGTTAACACATATCTTAATACTCCATAAACATTTATGACAAAGATAATATGTTGATCTACAAGTCTGTTGAAGTTTTAAAAACAGTTCTAGCTGCAGTTGGCATTTTTGAGTAAAATTATAATCTCATTTACCATATCCTGGCAGAAGATCTCACCTGATAAAATGAGTGGAAGTTTCTTTCTCCCTCCTGCTGTTGAACAACTCTTGACTGTAAATAGAGCACAGTATTTGTGTTAACTGCCTTTTCTGCATTACACAGTATTGGTGACCCACATAATCTCTAAAAATACAACACCTTCCAGAGTGACATCAGTAGAACACATAATATTATTTCATTTTGAAATAATCTTTTTTTGTTGTTGTTGTAAATGCAGCATTGTATTTGTGTTACAACCCTCCAAAGACCAAAAAGAGTACACTTTTAATATAAATAGCACAAAAACTAAGCAGTTTTATTTTGAATGTTACACTGAATATGTTGCATACTAATATACTACAATACACGGACATGCAAACAGTCTCTCAAATAGTATCTATAAATAATATAAATAGCAACAAAATGTAAAGCTATTTACTTAGTGCAAAGAAAATAGAAAAGAAAACGTTTTTTTTGTTGCCATTTACACTAAGTGCAAATAGCCACTGCCTTAAATGATTTAGTTTTTTTTTGCAAATCATCATTATGCCTACTTTTAAAAAATGCATGTGCTGTCGTAATCAAAATAACTTCTCCCTTTTGCAGTGACACCTCTTCTCTGACCACGTGTTTACTGGAACGAGGGAGAGAAACCTGTCACTCACATGAGATCACAGCAATATTATCAAATAATGTCTCTTGCTGATTAACAAGTTGGGGGAACTGAATGACTTGCCTGAGGTAGGCCTAAATGTTATGCTACGTGATATTGTGAAGCTGTTTTACTGATGTCTTTCCGCCGCTGAAACACCGATTGAGCGATTACACGAGATACGTTTCAGTAAGTTGTACTAGCCTATACCTTTCGACATACCTTCATATGTTGATTCATGTTTATTAGGAAGAGATGATCGCGTTCACTCGGGGCGCACGCGCTGCTGCTTAAACTGAGTGATATAGCCTAGGCCTATATAGATCACTATTAGTGATCTGTCACGCCACATTAAAGAGCGTCAAAACGGAATTTATTGTTTGAATTTCGTGATAAAATGGACATCATTTAAAAAAAATGACACTTTGTTTCTTATCGAAAGTAACAAAACTCGGAGCTTATCGGTGGCTGTATTCGTCTTGAGCACAGCTACGAACATTCGCGGGACAAATACGTGTAACACGTTACACCCCTAATCACTATTTAATCAAATGTCAAGGAAGAAAAAATATTTTTGTGTCATAGGTAGAGGTCAATGGACCTCAACTATGGGCCAGGGCTGGCTGTAGCGGGGGGCGGGGGCGCGCCATGAGAGTATCGCGATACGACCGTGAGTGCATGGTCTATTGCGGATTTTCGGTTCGGTTTGAATATCGTTACAACCCTACGTTTCACTCAGATATGCATCACAATAGGGAAGAAAAGACTATTGAAACTTCTGTTTCACATTTCACATCCCGTTGGCACATGGGATGAACTTTAACAGGATGAATAGTGTAAACCATGGCAAAGGTCAACAATAAGCTGCACATTATAACACAGCCCTAGACCTTGCAAGGCCTATAGCTAGCAGATTTTTATTTTATTTTTTATAAAATCACAACATTTAAAACTAACAATTTATCTTTTATTATTTTAAGTGTCAATGTCAAGTTCCATGTTCAGATGTCATTTTCATGATGAGCTTTAATTTGTACTAATACAGTACTGATGTACAATACCTTCTCCAGCAGGTAGTTGTTGATGTGTCCTCCTGTGGGGTCTCCGTTAAAGTTGAAGTTGATGTCCATGTATTTCCCAAAGCGGCTGGAGTTGTCATTGCGGTTGGTCTTTGCATTTCCAAAGGCCTCTAACACACAGTTAGATTTCAGGAGCACATTCTTCACACTGTGGTGGGATGCAAATACAGTAAAATGCAAAAATCATTTATGTATAAAAAAGTCTGCGTGTTTGTCAGTGCACATAAGACTACAATAATAAGAAATATTAGTATTTCCAAAAAATAGTCTGTAAACATGAACATTTGAAAGTCTATTATCTCTTCAAATAATCTGTCAAACAGATCTGATTAGGTAATAAGCTAAACAAAGCAATACAATTATTTTATATGTAATTAAATGCAAAACCAATTCTGGGGTGTGTTTCCCAAAAGCATCGTTTGCCAACTATGGTCACAAGTTCCGTTGAATTGTGTTGTAGCGACATAACTTGCAATCACAGTTGGCACGGGAAAGGCGCCCCAAAGCATTAGCCCTAAAAATCCAGCTCTGTCAATGTCTCCAGGAAACTGACCTCTCGACCTCTGCCCTCTGGTTAGGGTTGGTGATAGCTGCAATGTACTGCATAATGTATTTGCTTGCCTCAGTCTTGCCTGCTCCACTCTCACCTGAAACACAAGGAGATTTGAATGAAACGGTCTAATCCATACAGTAAAGTCTTTGTTTATCAGATTTATTCTTCCCCATCAGAGGCACTCGAGACAAACTTTCTGACTGTACATACATGGTTCATCACATAGTACTGTATAACTTCTGATCATAACAGTGCTAGGTGTGTTTAAGCATCATGGAAGTAGTATGAACGAAATTAAAGCAACAATACAATAGTATATTAGTCTAAAAATAAGATTTTATATAGGCCCGTCTAGGTGTCTGACTTAGGGTGTACTCACACTAGCCAGTTTGAACCGTGCCCGAGTGCGTTTGACCACCAAAGCGCGGTTCGTTTGACTAGTGTGAGTGCTCCGAACCGTGCCCGGGCGCGGCTCGATTAGCCGGCCCTGGCCCGCTTGGAAGAGGTGGGCCAGAGCACGGTTCAGTTGGACTCGGGCGCGGTTCGCATGCAGTGTGAGCGCTAACCGTGCTAGAGCACGGAACAGGACGCGCGACGTCACGGTTTTGCGACGCTCCAAAACCAACATTGGCGGGGAAAGGGTCGCTTTGGTCTACGGCAGAGGTGCAATGCGAAACCTCCTCATACGAGCAGCACGATTACGTGAAAATGTTCGTGCCACAAAGGCGATAGATCTGTTTAACAACAGGCTGTGAGAGGGCTGTGGACCACCGTGGACCAAACGACTCAAAATTATCCACAAAGTAAACAGAGCGATGGACTCCATTGTGTTCAGTGAGAGCGCCGCTCTTTCTGTTTATCCCGAAACCGTTGCACCATAATGACGTAAGCGTGCTCCGGCACGAATGCTGAAACCCTATGTGAGTGCAGGCCAGAGGGGGAGTGGGGAGGGGGGACAATCGTACTCGGGCCCGGTTCATGGCAACCGTGCCTAGTGTGAGTACACCCTTAGTGTAGCTACTAAGTGGTCTACTGATTAAAAACAATATACTAGAGCAGTGGTTCTAAAACTGGGTTCAAAATGCTGAGTTTTGCCGTTCATTCAGAGGTGTAAAAAGTACTCAAAAATGTTACTCAAGTGAAAGTACAAGTACTGAGGGAAAGTTTTACTCAAGTGAAAGTACAAGTACTGAGGGAAAATTTGACTCAATTAAAAGTAAAAGTATCTGGCCAGAATCGTACTTGAGTAAAAGTAAAAAAGTACCACATTAAAATTGCACTTGAGTATTAAAGAAGTAAAAGTAACAGCAAGAATGAAAATTAGAGATTCTTGTTTAAGCTTTTAATCTCTAAAAACATTAAGTGAATAAACCACATACAAGGTTTTATCCTGCTTTAGAACTGTATGTATTTAATTGTATTTAATTATCAAACTATAAGACAACTATCTAAGGCCAGCACTGAAAGAAAAGAATTCGCTAAGGTACGGCCATGGGTGCTCTTGATCCTGTGGCTGATTTTGGACTGTGTTCGCAGCTGAATCACGTTCTTCCTCCATTTTCTTCCACTGATTGACTGTTATAATTTCTCTCATTTCCAGGTCAAGGTGCTGTACATTGTGGTAATAGATGCGACATGACGTCACTTCCAAAGGACCAATGAACATGTCTGACCAATTTCATGGAATGTGAAAACGAATCTGGCAGACTAAATAACATTTAAATTAAACTGGGCATCAGCGCAATTCAATTGGTTTGGTAATAGCAAGGGAAAATAGAATGAAGTGATCTCCAAAAAAGAAGTACTTTTTGAATATAAATCAAATTGTAAGGAGTAAAAAGTACTTTTTTTTCTTAAAATTATTGATTTTTAACGTACTCAAGTAAAGTAAAAATCCCCAAAAATAATACTTACGTACAGTAATCAAGTAAAATTACTCAAGTATTTTACACCTCTGTGTTCATTTAATTGTACCCCACCTTAAAATAACATTATTCTGCTTGATCTAAGTGCAGCATTTGATACTATATCACACAGCATTATGTTGCACAGATTGGAGTCTATTGGAATTATTGGTACCCCTTTGACTTGGTTTCAATCATACTTTATGGGCCGTACTCAATTTGTACAGTTGAAGCAGTTCTGCTCAAAGACTTCATATGTCAATACAGGTGTCCCACAGGGCTCAGTATTGGGTCCTTTTTTATTTATCATTTATCTTTTACCCCTTGGTAATATTTTTAAGAAGTTTGGCATTCAATTCCACCTATATGCTGACGACACCCAACTTTATCTGTCCACTAAACCTTCCGCTAATTTTCCTCCATCTGTCCTCTCAGATTGTTTGGCAGAGATTAAAGAATGGTTTACTTCAAATTTTCTTAAACTTAACACCAGTAAAACAGAAATTCTTCTAGTTGGCTTAAAAAACAATTTGGCGAAATCTACATGTTCATCTGTGAAAATTGACAATTTACCAGTCTCTATATCTAAACAAGTTAAAAGTCTGGGGGTCATTTTGGACAGTACTCTCTCATTTGAAGCACATATAAACAGTGTCATTCGCTCTGCTTATTTTCATATACGCAATATCAATCGACTTCGTCCGGCTCTCTCAGTAAAGAGCACGGCAATTCTAGTCCATGCTCTAGTTACGTCCCGTATTGATTTTTGCAAGTCTTTTTTTTGGATTGCCTTCAAAGGTACTCAACAAACTCCAACTAGTACAGAACTCGACTGCCCGAATCATCAGCAGAACTCCCCTAGCTGAACACATTACTCCCGTACTACAACACTTGCACTGGCTCCCGGTAAAATATCGTACTAATTTTAAAATTCTTCTTCTTACTTACAAAGCACTCAATAACCTTGCCCCTTCATACTTATTAGACCTTCTTCATATTTATACTCCCTCTCGGACTTTAAGATCATCTTCTTCACTCACACTTGTTCTCCCTAGAACTCGCACTACTTCTATGGGGTCCCGAGCTTTTAGTCATGCAGCACCTTATTTATGGAACCTGCTGCCACAGGATGTGCGAAACAGTGAAAGTCTCCTTAAGACCCATCTTTTCCGGCAGGCTTTTATGTGAATATTTTTATATTTTAATACTGGTATCCAAGGTTTTAATAATGAGTATTTGATAATTGTTGATTGTTTTATTGCGTTTGTAAGGTGTCCTTGAGTGTCATTTAAGGCGCCTATAAATAAAATGTATTATTATTATTAACATTAAAGCCGAGCGTGTATTTCTAGCAGGTAAAATGCCATAAATACATGACATCCGGTCAAATTGTCTCATCTTCTGCAGTCAAAAATGACTGCATTCACACTTGCAGCATGCATATGATAGGTTGCGTGCAGATTATGCCTTGGCAAATCACGCTATACTTCCGTTCTCGACAATGTACCTTTGTAACAGTGGGGATTTATTTAGCACTTACTAGCATGAAGAACAAATAAACCTGTTGTATATGTTCAAATATATGTAATAACTGAATAGAATAATTTACCCCTATAAAGCATACTGTATAATATTTGATACTTTAATGAAAAAACCTGTTGTACACAATCTACTACATGTAGAATACATGTCTACCCTCTGTCGTCTGATTGATAGTTTATACTTTTTTAGTAAGTAAAAGGCCTTTTAGTATAATTGTAAGAACGTCCCCTTTTAGGTCATACTGTACATTACTACTTCTTTTCTTTTTTCTTTTTTTTATATTTCAAGATGAACACTGGACTAAAGCAACTTAACTTTACCTGATGAGGCATACATCATGTTTTAGAAAAATCATGTTAAAATTTTAGTATCAAATATATGATACATCAGACTTTAGTACATCTCTCAATCATCATTGTATTGCATTGCATTATATGTTTTGCCCCCCACACTAAACTCTATAGTTTTGATCTTAAAACGAAACATTTGAATATCATCTTATTACGATGACAAGGCTGCTATGCTGGTTAGAGCTGGCATAGTGTTGGTCTAGCTGGTGAACCATCATGTTTTTCTCAAGCAAAACTAACCTGGTGTAGCTGGTCCACCAGCACTTTTGCTTCCCATGTTGGTGACCAGCAAACCAGCAACCAGCATCCCATACTGGTCCCAGCATGCAAAACATATCTTATGATTTTTCAGCAGGGTTATTTTATATGTTATATTTTATATTTTACAGGGTTAAATATTAGATATTTTCACTGTTCATTGTGTTGGGCTTGGGTCTATTTTCTCCTGTTTATCTATTTTGATCATGGTAACATTTTGAAAAGGATGAATGACCTCTGGCCTGTGTCTTTGAGGAATGCTCATAACACCAGTGTCTGTTGTTTTATTCAGCAGTGAGTGTGTTTAGTCGCTGCTGTACCTGAAATGACGATACACGTGTCTTTGGCTCGTCTCTTCATGGCTTTATAAGCGGCATCTGCGACAGCAAACAGGTGAGGTGGGTTCTCATACAGTTCTCTGCCCCTGTAGTTCTCAATGACCTCCTTCCCATAGATATCTAACTGTTTGTACGGATTGACTGACACCACTACTTCTCCAATGAAAGTGTAGATACGGCCCTTCTCAAACCTGAAAACAACAAACAATACTGTGAAAAATATGCAGGTGTCAAATAGAACAGTCAGAAATAGCTTTAACAAGACTCATTGTTAGCATCATATGTGCTGGTTTGGTTTAGTTCCTGGTGTCCGAACAGACAAATTAAAGAACAAACGATGAATGTGTTGAGTATTACTGTAAGGTGAGGTGGGATTCAATTAATCATAAATCATACCAAGAGGTTTAAGAAAAACATACAATGATGAATGTCTCTTACAGTGTAATTGGAATTTTACTTGGAATAACATATAATGTAATAATAAAACTAATAATAATATATGCCCATATGATAAACTTTAATGCTGTGAAAATTACTAATATAATATAATATAATATAATATAATATAATATAATATAATATAATATAATATAATATAATATAATATAATATAATATAATATAATAATGTTTACTTCCTCCCAGATTATGACATTTGATGGCATTTCTTAACCGTGTCATAACCGTGATTATATCGAATAAGCTCCATTAGACAATCAATAATTGTGACCGTTTCTGTGTCAGGATTAACATATTAAAACATCATAAGCCACATCTCATTTTATAACCTTGGTATCAAACGCCATAATACAATTCCCCTGGTGATGAATTTAAATTTTATACAAGTCACTGACGTTTGCCTACAGAACAACCACTGGCTCTGCTCCCTTTTACCTAAACTCATTACTTCAGACTTATGTGCCATCCAGAAACTTGTGCTCTGCAAGCGAAAGACGTCTTGTGGTACCATCTCAAAGAGGCACAAAATCTCTTTTTCTCAGACCTTTACCATGACTTCTATTCTATTTTTTTTTTATTAAAAAAAGAAAAAATTACATGGATTAAACTGAGAAGGGTCATAGCACTTGCATATTGTCGTCCTACTGTTAGTTTAACTGCTTCTATTGTTCTCATTTGTAAGTCGCTTTGGATTAAAGCGTCTGCTAAATGAATGTAAATATAAATGTAAGGGGAAACAAGTGTCATAACTTGTATGTTTCTCAATGTAATGCACGCCCATATTCAGCAGGAAGTGATACAGGGCTGGGAAGTGAGAACAGGAAGTGCAATGGGGCTCAAGATGACTCACTTTCTAAATTTCCAACAAAAAATACAGTGTGATCTTGGTTAAGTAAGCATATCAACTAAAACATTTATCTTTCCTGGCGTACAGCTAAAATACATAGACATCTGTCCGTAGTTAAAATGCACTGGTCATTATAGCTTATAAATTCTATATAAAAAACAAGCATATTCAACACAAAAATCAAATAGTTCAGACAAAGTAGTGTAGCACATGAGGCATGGCCATAAAGCTGATGAAACACACAAAAGGACAAGGAATGGACAAGGGTTTTTTTTTCCTATAGTGTTTCAGAGGCATAAGAATCTGTGACAGACAAAACAAGTATGCAACACTCATAAAGAGTCTTGTGAAAAGGTCATCTGATTCTACCCAGTTTAACCAATGACATCACAGATCACAGATGGAGCAAATGCTGCATGTTAAAGGAAAAGAGAACTAGAAACTTTTGATTTCATCATCAGAACTGCTAAGATTCAACTGGCTGGTCATGATCAGCTGTTGTAAGACAAGATAAGATGTATTATTTTCTTGTTATGTCTCTTAAGCTGTTGATGTTATTGACTTGATATCTCAGCTATGAGCGGGAAAGTCAAAAGTAATATGACGCATTCTTTCCTCTCCACTTTTTTCTTATACAAATATTTTCTTGTCACAGCATTTTTTTTCTACCAAGAAGGGAGTGGTCAAAATCAAAGACTCTAAAACCATACAAAAAGACTTCAATTGCTCACTTTTGACAGTGAAACATACTTACTGTAATGGGCAAGTTCTACAAACAAAAATGACTTTATCACAGCTTCAGAGCTCCCAAAATGAGTTAATGCTTAAAACACTCAATGTCAACACCAATTTGTGAAGGCCTTGTTTACTGTCGTCTTATCAGGTTCTTTGTAATATAAGCTGTAATGTCCATTGAGTCTCTTTACACACCACAACTTAGTGTAAAAACTGTTCACTCTTACCTTAACTTCAAATTCTCCATAAACTGCTCCATAGTGACCTCGTCTAGAAGCACAAAGTCTGACTTTCCGAACTCCAAGCCCTCCAGCTCCGCCATCCCTGCAGGAGTCTATCTAAAGGCCAAATGGATGGAGAGGAAAGTGGAAGGTGATGAGAAAGGCACAGAAACCGAGCATTGACTGTCGACCTCTCGAAGCCGGTAGAGGAGACAAATGTGCTGGGGGTGTGGCCTTCGTTTTGGTCTTCGCATGATCTGAGGCTGTGGTAAGTGAAGTCAGTGACAACTGCGGTCTGCAGGCTTCAGCATGTCATCCTGTTCAAGACAACATCTGCGCATGTATGTGTTTATTTTTGTTCACGTGGGGGAAGGAATTATCTTTAAACACAAGTCTTTTTCGCATCTTCATGAGCTACCACAGGCCCTGACAGTAGCCACAGTAAAAACTTAACAGAACTTAACTCCTTTTTATTTACCTTCACCATGTGTTTTAGAGTCATTGCAGAGTGCAAATGATGTATAAAGACAAAACACACTGTTTGGCCTTTTAAACTTTACAATGTTGTTTAGTTTAATATTGTGTATTCGTTCAAATAAGCTGTAAGACATTATAGATCACTATCTTATAAGAGGATGAATGGTATTTCCGAAAGCCCACCCTCTTGCTCTGGGTGAGTGTGGATCATAGACTACTGTCAAGAACTAGATCTTTCACATAGTCTGAGTTTATGCGGCCCACACATTCTAATTTAGGATCTGTTCCATTCTTGCAAAAACCTCATACAACTATAAATACCAGGACCAAACAAGATACAGACAGACAGGACAGGATACACAGCATGCCATTTATGGTGAAATAAAGGGGTGCCGGGAGGGGTTGTGATACCAATCAGGAGCGAAACAATCCAAATTAACATGTTGTTCACAGTCTTATTAAAGCCATGTAATACTAAAAATTCTGTTCATTTAATATGGTAGTGTATAATTGGTGACCATAGCACTGTAGGGCTGAGCAAATATGGGCAGAAAAAGCCTTTTAAAGGTGAATTAAACGTGTCACAGTGCCCTTCATCATCACAGCATGCTAATGCCTATCTAGTGCAAGGGATTTTATCAATATGCTGATTGAGGACTGTTGGGACACTCCACAGGATGGTTCTGTTGGGTGAGACAGAGTCATTTGCACCTCAACGACACATCTGACTCTGTACCAATTGCTTCACAGGACATATGCTTTCAACTACATACTGTTTATTTACTAGTGTGTTCTAATAAGTAACTATGCCATGTTTGGTCTCATCTGACAGCTTATAAACTGAAATGAATGGTGGTGAACTTAATAGAGTATCCTAATGTACAATCTAGGTACTATTGGTTAAACATGCATTGAGGAGAATATATTAATGTTCTTCTCCCCCTCTTGATCAATACCCATTTGCCACATCTTTTGGTTTCCTGTCGGTCGGTTTTTGGTGTTGTTATTCCACTCATGTTTAACAATGCTTTGCTCAGGGTATAAGAAGGAAAGGTAACTGTTGCGAAAGGCTTTAACCCTACCACTCCCGCACACCGTTGCGCAACCTCATACTAGGAGAAAGACTTTAACCCTGCCACTCACACACTGTTGCGTAACCTCATACTATGAGAAAGACTTGTATGGCCTCGTTTGAAGAACAGTGCATTATTCGTTACAACTAAGTTTTCTATACAGTATGTTGTTCCATTCTACTGTCTGTATATTTAAACATGTAACTTAATAAATAACTTTTCCTGCTTTAAAGGCTTTGAGAATCCTTCCTTTTAACACTGATGATGTTTAAAGCTAAAGTGATTATAACTTACGTTATCTAAACGTTCAGGTTAAATCCTATGTTTTCCCATCAGTTCTAAGAAAGACCTTTACCTTTAAAGAATAACAACAACTTTAATGGAGTCAGATAAATGTTTGAATTATACATGTCATCCTTCAACTGCCTTTTGTTCCGATTATTGGTTCAAATAGCAGCGTAAGCTTTACAGCACTGAAGAATCTACAGTAAATGTATTTCATGAGTTCACTTACATCAATTAAACAGAGTAAAGATTATGCGTATTTGGCGTGCTGTCCAGGGGGAGGGCTCCGAGCTCAGAATTTTTGCCCGAACCCAGAGTACTCCCTCCCCCGTTGTTGTAAGAGTATTTAGGACTAGAAGTGAGGCGATGGGGCGGTGAAGGGATGCTGTTAAACTGTCAATGAACAGAGGCAAGTGTGCTGTATATACACCTCTTAACTCGTTGATTGGGTTGATTAACAGAGTGTGCTCCACTCGTGCCTAATTAGGTTTGATTATCTGAATGTGCTCCACATGTGTTTAATTAGGTTTAATTATCTGAACGTGCTCCTCCCGAACTTTGTTAATGAAACATAATTTAATTTTAAAGGTAGGACATTTGAGAGCTGAAAGTTCAGACCCATGACAAAACTTTGTTTATTGCTTTGAAGCCAACGTCTGTTTATCCCACTTTTATACATTAAACAATTATAGACCTTTAAAAATATATATGTTTTTGGTGATGTTGAGCAAATCTGTTTATTGTAAGGTATGTTTATGCAATTACAATAGTTTGAGACAGTGGTAATCAGATAAGGAGCTGAGATTAGTCAGTAGACACAATACTAAATGTATAACAATTACAAAGTTGACAAATAATTTATCCATATTTGTCCACATTACAGTAATGCCTAAAATAATAATTGAAAGACCTAAAAACAATATTGACCACCAATGAATCATAATGACTGTTGTGGAATTTCTTAAATAATAGACCACAGGTAAAGAAAAAAACACAAGGGGGATTTTTGTATGACAGAAAACTCCATCTGAGAGAAATACTCGAAAAAAACATTCTCAATTAATACTATAAAACTAGTCAAATCAAAACCAGTGCTTTATAAATCATAAGGAAAAAACAAAGGAACTCTGCACATTAGTGTATTTCTTACATTTTTGACACAAAAGCCTGAGTTAAAAAAAAAAAAGTTCTTCCTGACGGAGGTGCTCAGCCCCTAAGTCAACCACAAGGCCTGCTTACTTCCTGTTCAATGCAGAAAAAGACACTTCCTCATTGAGTCTCCATGGTAATGACACTTAGAATGGAAATACCGCAAATATATTAGACAAAAATATATACATATTATATAATGTAGGACAGGAAATACTGGAAGTTACATATATATGCTCATTTTCCTTATCACATGTGAGGCAATAATTACAAAGTAATCAATGTGATTTTGAGAGAGTACAATTTAGAGGAATATTTCAGGGGTTCAATACGCACGTCCTGATTTCGCAGAGTTAGATGCGTTCATGGGTCAACATATTTAGTGGATCCTGGAACAACATTCCTGTCCTACAATTTAATCTATCCCTATCCCTACCCCTAAACCTAACCCTATCCATAACTTATCCCTAAAATCAGAGGGAAATAAGGTGAATAGCATTGATGTAGAAGCACCTAACCGTGTTTGTAAGCATAAACTTGACATTAATTGTGAACTTGTCCCTTAAATCTGATTGGTTGATTGGAATGTTGTTCCAGGATCAACAAAGATGTTGATCCAGGAACATGTTGCACTTGGTAAAATAAGGTTCTGCGGTTAAAAATTAAGATCAATCAACAACATTTTGTTTGTTGAAAAAACAAAACAAAAAAAACATTCATCCCATCAAAAGTTTTCTTATTTTTTCTTATATATATATATTACTGTGGGGCTCTTACAACAAAGGTGAATAGGTCCCATTTTTGGAAGGTTTAAAAGCAGATAGCATGTAAAGCTTATATTTTTTTTAATACACTGAAATTATTTATTCTATTATTAATTATTATTATCTATTATATACACATAAAACATTGGTAAGCAATGTTTTGTTTATGTTTTGTGGTTATACTGAAATAGTGAGCCCCATTCACTTCCATTGTAAGTGCCTCATAGTAACCAAGATTTTTTTTTAAAGAAAAGAATTTGAAATTCATTTTCATGGTAATCAACATTGACACAATTGCCATTGATTTTGTACTGCACCCAGAATATTTATGTGAATACATGTGATAGTACCATCAGTACAGAGCAGTCCCATCACTTTCTTAAAAGTGTCTGACCAATTTAATTCTAAAAAGTCTTAAAGTGTGTTTTACAATGAGGGCTTTAAATGTAGAATTACTGATTTAATGGATTCAGTCATTTTTAATTTTTGACTTTGAATTTATTTTTATTTTTATTTTTTTCAGGCATTAGAGCAGCTTTAAATTTAGGAATTAACCCTTGTTTAGATGTCTGAACCCTACTAGAGAGTGTCAAATCCTGCTGAACATAAGCTGATGGTTCTTGGTTTGGATTTTTGTGGTGTACTCGAGAGCTGCTCTGTGACCTGCGTTGTCCTGTGGATTTAGAGGGCTGGCGACCTCTTTCCTGTTGAACTTCTCGCTGCAATTGATAGTCCTTTTGGGAACGTGAGGCAGACGAGCTACTGACAGTAGTAGAGTGCACAGCAGGAATCTGATCTACGTCAAAGTTCTCCATTCTGGCGCTTGTTTTTTGTCTTGGCAAAGACCTGCTGCGTCGCAATAAGTTCCTCTCCATGTCTTTAGGCGGTGCAATGTCAACATCCAGTCCAAGAAGCTTTTGCTTTGCGTCATAACTGTCTTTTGATGACCCCACTACTTTAATAATGTTACCTTCCTCTCTAATTAAAACGTCATACATCTTTTGGAATGTGTAAGCCTTCTGGATAATGTCTCTCTTCTGACTTTTGTCACATACAATCAGGTCTATTTCTTGTGTGCGTAGAGATACAGTGATTTCCTCCATCAATTCAGACAATTCTTTAGCTGTTTCCCTAAAGTTTCCTCCTGAAAGTTTAACCATAACAACCCCTGATTCTTCTTTATGATTAATATGAGTGTGGTGATCTAATTTAATTTTATTTATAAAATCTTTCTTAAAGTGCATTATGTATTCCCACACATCTAATTCCACAGGGATGGAAACCTCAGTTTGCCTGGGAGACGAGGGATCCCGCTGCTGAACGCTTGTTCGGGAATCCTCATAGATCCTGGAGGGACTGCTAAAGGGACTTTCTGTGCTAGAGCTTCCATCCAGTAGAGAGGCATTCTGCAAGAGTCTGTTTTGGGACTCTGGGGATCTTGAGGTTATTCCTGAAGATGTGCTTCTGCACTCGGAATACACAGAGTTATAATTGTGACTGCGCCTGGAGTCACTGGTGTCACTTTTTCCAGCTCTGGAAACAGACTTCGAGGAGGTATAGCCATTAGTGTAATGCGAAGGTGTTCCTCTTTGAGGGAGGGTTTCTAGAGCCAGAAACTGCACAAGTTTGGGATAAATAAGTTTTAGCTTGAGAAAGGAACCCTGCAAATGCAGCTGTCCTTGGCTGGTGCTTGACATCTGAAAGCCATGGCTATGAAGAAGTTGTTGGATTTTGCTTTGACTGGAGAACATGTTCATATCGAGGAATGCTTCGGCTGGCATATCCAGCTGAGAAAATATGAACAAAAGCATGTTAAGGAGATATCTTTGCCACGTCGCACTATTGTGTTGTTATTTATTTAGTTTGTGCATAAATATTCAAATGAAACAAGATGTTGGGAGAATGGCGATGATGTGGAACTTGCGGTGAGTGGATTATTGGAGAAATGCTGTATTCTAAATAAAATTGTAAGTTATATTAATAATTCTGTATGATTCAGTGAGGTTCACCAATGAAGTGTCTTACCTGAGGATGATGCACATTTTTAATGTCCAGTGGGTAAAACTGACTCTCCACAATCAAAACATGAGTGTGTTGCAAGACTCCTGGTACTAAGACATTGAATGAAAAAAAGAAAAAAAAAATGTTAGCCATGGAATATGATGTTAAACTTGGATAAGAACAAAATATCAAGGCAATACCTTCAGCTGCTTCAAAGACTACATAAGCCTGGCCTTTGTTGGAGGTGGGATAAATCACTGTTAAAACTTCTCCTCCTTTGTTACTGCGCCTCAGAAAGTGCATGGTTAATTTATCAATCATCATATCTTCGGGGTAGTTGTCCGGGAGCCCATTCACTTCAATAACCATTTCATTCATGGCCATCTAAAAAAAAAAAAAAAAGTGGGGGAGAACATTACAAATTTTATTACAAAAGTTATTACAACACGAAAAGCAGCAATATGCATCTTTCTAGTGCCAATATGCATAAAATGTAGATTGTTTTTTGGAACAAACTCGTTGTTACTGCAGCTTATATAGATATCTCACAAGATAAAATGTTTGGCTGAATCACACCCTGTCTACACCTGGAAGACTAAATCTGTAAAAATGTTAAATAAGGGCTATGACTAAACTTGAAAGCCACAACTCCTCATTATCAAATAGGGTGAAAAAAAAAGAAGAAAATATGTTCTTCTTGATGTTCTAACTATGAATATGTTAATACATGTAAGAAACAATTAATTAATACATTTGTACAGTAATTAAGAATTAAATTAATAATAAAAATAATAATGGTAGCCTAATAATAATAATAATAATTAATAACAATAATAATAATAAAACAGGACTAAATTCCGTGGAAAATGTAAAACATTCACTCCATAAGGGCATTCGTTCTCTTCACTTCACTTAGTGTAGACGGTTTGCTAAAAGAGAGCGAGTTTGTTTGCATTGCAGAATTGTGTTACTACTGGCAACTGAATCTATCAAGCGCTGGTTGCTTCTCAGATTATGCGTAATTCACAAAATACAACTCCCAAAATAACTGAAACAGGAAGTTGTTGGATACCTTTGTTGCTTTCTTAGTGGAGCACCAAACGTAGAAAACGTATTTTACAACTGGCGTTCCAACATGACACTAGAAACAATACAATGTAATTTAACAATACATGTACAGCGGTTGGTGATGTAGGCTATTTTAAACTTCGAAATTTACAAACCCGTAGGCCTACCTGTGGCTGATAATAGGCAATAGCTAAATACGTTCGCCAGGGTGAGATAGCAAAGAAAGACTCGGTCGTCGTCGTTCTGAAGTGAAAGTGAAACTGCTCAGGGCTCAGATGTCTCCACGAAAAGAAGGGGGCGTTCTCGCGCGCGCAAAAAAATAAATAAAAAATAATAAGATTTTTGTAAGATTAACTCAATGATCTCTGATAATTATTTATAGGCCCAATCCATAAAGGTGTATCAATCATGCCTCGAATTGAATGAAAAAGAAAAAGGTTGAACATTTTATAGTCCCACATAAAATAAAAAGTGAAAATCATAAACTACAAACTCCACTTTATAACTAGTCTTACAACTATAATAAAAATGTAGATTTAGATGTAAATTTAGGCTATACCTGCATTCACATTTTTCCATTTTTGACGCTCTTACTGTATCTGATAAATACCTTCCGGGTCTTGATGTCAGCCCTGAAGGACATAAAAAAAAAAAAAATAGATATAAAAGACCCACCTCACTCAGTGATCTCATAAATGTAGAGTTTAATGTTTTTAATGAAAAACAGAGGTCACTGTTATATTTGTGTTGTTGTGTTAGATATTTGGTTTTACCTAACCACCACTAGAGGGAGCTGTGTAAAATAAGCCACCATAGTAGCCTGGGCCCAGTTGTTCAAAAGTTATGATCGTATTTCAAATATTAGATTGGATAAAATCTTGAAAATGGCTTGTTTAAAAGAACAAAAATGGTTTTCTGAAATCGGATTAGATCACTAAATCCTATCTTGGTTTTCATCTAGATCAAATTGTCAGTTTGTGTTGTGTGCTTTTTAGAAAGATTGGGATACCTTTGATCCAAAGAATCAAGATGATCCTGATTCCAGCAGTAGGGTGGACTACCAATTATTATACGATAGTCTGGGTGAATACTCGATTCTGATTGGCTGCAGGGTGTTCATTAAAAAGTGATAGAGGACAAACCGTCAGGCGTAACCAGGGAAACCATTGTTTTTATTGTTTGTAAAAACTTTAGATTTCGATTGTAAAACTAATTAAAATATAAACTAGTGTTTTAAAAATGTGTTATTTGGCAAGTGACCATGGTATAAGCGGGTTAATGCCCTTCGAGGTGTCCATTGTCAGGTATTAATGGACCTCAGGTCGGACGGTTCACGCCTCGCCGTCGTCCATTAATACCTGACAATGGACACCTCGTCGGGCATTAACCCTTACATATTTAATTTCCAATGATTTACTTGTATAGCTTATTTACTTACTTATACAAATAGCCACGTAATAAGCTGGAATAATATCTAGTCGAACAGTTATACATGCCAAACAAGATCTGACTATTCTTTTCATTCTACCAAACACAAAAACACAGAAACAATGGTTGCTTTCTTTCAAAGAAAATCCTCTTTATTTAGCTGAATATTTTCATCCAAAACAGTTTTCATATATCAAATCCTTTGGAACATAGCCTAACATTCCTCAATATTTGAACCAACAAATTAAAGATGCTAAATGGCAATCAAGTATGCAATATTCACTACTGTCATTAGATCTTGCCTTACTCAAAATGAACATTTCGTGATCAACACCTCAGCAAAGTAGCGGCTTCTCCCTGTAAAAGAAATAAGAATATTTACATGAAGCAAGATTATTTTTCACCATAAGATTATAGACAACTGGTTTAAATGTTTGAAGACTATATAACCATGCTGGGAAGGGCAACACAGCAGGCCTCAAACCACCTCAAATCTCTCTAGCAGACATCACAGGAAAGGCAAGAGTCACAATGACTCAACCTCGCTGGAGAGCCTGCAATGACTCTTCTCTTTTACAGAGAACATAATGAGTTAAATTAAAATAGTTGCATTGAACTGTGTGTTGACCAGACTTACTTCCTTCTTGCAGCAGCTGTGATAGAAACATCTCTTAGATGGCACCAAACTCATGGCCAATACATATCATTTAAGGTGGCAAAATGAATGTTCTATGAAGGCTTCAGGGAAATGGAATTATGCTGCAAGAGAAAGACCATTTCAGACCATTTCAGTACATTTCACAAGAAAATTTGACATGCAGATATTGAGAACCCCGAGCACGTGTTGAAACATAGCTTGTCTGGGGTTTCTATAACCATGCTGTAGGGGGTAAACAACACGGCCTCAAACCACCCCATGTCCATCTAGCAGACATACAGGAAAGGAAAGAGTCACTTCAGACTCAACCTCGCTGATCAGCCTGCACCACATTTACATCTTAGCGGTTTATTCTTCACATTAATTACCAACCTAAATTGCTAAAAAACCGTGTTTAAAAATGTATACCTAAATGCAGAAAATGTTACACAAATGTTGAAATAGATTTAACAAATAAACACATCTGAACTCGTATCCACAATTGGACCCCTGTCTTGTGACCACGTGTTTACTTAAAATCACCCAGTTAAGTTAAGAAAAAAAAAATTGCTACTACAATCTATAATGTTACATGTTACAGTTACTAGCAGACAAGAATAGTTAACTTAATTATTACAAACATGCATAAAACCAGTCTTTAGAATAAAGTACGACTAAGTTACTGCATTCAATTTTATATATTAAAAAAATATATATTGAGAAGAACAGTAAATAATCTGTTGTTGTATATATATATATGTGTGTGTGTGTTGTTCTGATACCCAAATCTCACCTTAAAAGAAACGACAAAGAAGCTACTGCTCGCACGATGGTCCTCGAGCTAAAGAAAGAAGTTTCGGAAATCACGTCAGTTGGTCGGTCGTCTCTTCTTCTTCTTCTTCTTCGGAGGTTTAATGGCGGCTCACTGGCAGGTTTTTGGTGCGTTACTGCCACCAACTGGAGCACAGAAGAGCACCGAAGAAAGGATACAATATTAGTCATATTCAAATTCTGTTATATAAACCATTGTTCTGGATCATTGTTAAAATAACCTTTTTGCACAGTAAGTTTGACTTCCTATTTTTTTCTGAAGTTCATTATGCTTTAATTTCCATGCTGTGCAGTTGAGCAATAGTTGATCTTCTCGCATGTGTGTTTAGTTCTGCATTCTGCTGATTTGACTGGAGAACTAACGATTCTTTCTAAATCTTTTATCACAAATAAATGTTATTTTATTAATTTTATTTGAGATTTAAAGAAGATTTGAAAAGGTTTCATAAATAATTTATTAAACTGGCTCATATTAATTTCACTTTTAGTGACTAATAATTAACAAATCTACCAAATTATAGTAAATTATCGTTTTTTGCTTACACATTACACAGGTTTTTTTTGTTGTTGTTTTTTTTTTACAAAATGATGATCTGGCCCAATGCAGTCCATATCAGATCGTATTACATAATATCAGCCGCCCTCTGTTCAGCTGAGTCTGAAATGACAATTCAATTAATCATATTGCCAGCTTTAGTTCCTTGGTCAGCTTTTGAATGATTCCACGTGGTTACAGTTGAGTAACATCTTATAGCATTAGAGCCTACATCATTTCTTAGGTAGCTTCGGCTAAGATTTCTATATGTTCAAAAAAATCTCTCATTTGATGCAGTGTCCAGTGATGTCGATTTAAAATGATTAAATGTTTTGATCCTCAGCAAGACTGTACCTGGAGACAACATTACAAACATAAAAAAAGGAAAATAGTATGGAAAATCCTGCCGTTTCCAGCTCTTACACTAGAGGTCATCATAATACTGTTAATCATGCTGACGTCTCACAGGCACAGCACAGTAAAACAATACCTGTACTTCTAAAATAAGACAAGAATTTCAGTCACAGCGTGGTAGTTATTTGTAATTTAGCACTTACAATTTATATATATATATACATATATACACAAAAGCTTATTATTATACACTCACTTACTAATAAAAATGCTGTAGACCCTGTGGGAGATAAGGGTTTAGTGTCATGCAAGAGCCTAAAGGCAAGAGGTGATCTCAATACCTCTACAGTCTCACGAAGTTGGCTAAGCTGTCCAAGTCACATTTCACCCCAAATCTATATAAAAAAAATATATATCAATATATTTTGCATAAAGAAAATAAGTCTTTTCGTTTTTTACGGAATGTTGCCATATTTATCATAAATTATTTATCCGTGCACATTATTATCATTATTATACTATTAGCCTACTTATTTTTTCAATTCAAGTTCCCTCTTATGTTTAATCAAAATAACTTCCCCTCTCCCCTCTTGCAATGACATCTCTTCTCTGATGATGTGTTTACTGGCGTGAGGGCGGAACAACCTGTCACTCATGTGAGATCACAGCAATACCAGAACACAATGATCCAATCGGTTCCTGATCAAGTCCAGCTCTTCATTTTTTCTTGTTCGAGAAGCCGTTTCACTTGGATATACGTCATGATAGTGAATAAAAGACTATCGTAACTTCCGTTTCATGTTGATTTTAAGATTTTATGCAGTGACATTATTTTTTGGAGACAATTCAATGGCGGCCCAGCTTTTTGGTGCGTTACTGCCATCAACTGGAGCACTGGAGAGCACCGAAGGATAAAATATAGTAATGTATTTCAATTCTGATGTAAACCTGTTACTCTGAGGTAATTTATTTATGTGGCATACACTTTTCATTGTCCTGGACCATTGTTAAAATGACTTTGCACTTTAAGTTTGACTGTTCATTGAGTTCATTGCTGCTGAGTAATCACAAATGTGTTTAGTTCTAAATTATGCTGATAATTTGACTGGAGAACTTTTAACTGAACCTTATGTAATAATGTAAGTAATAAAGACATGAAACCAAAGCTGTTGGGTCAATGGCCAACCCCAGCTTTGCCAATACTAGAACAGGTGGCCAGGAGAAATCTGTGCCTTCTGTCTGTGCACACACCGACTATCACTGTTTGTCCAGTCATTCTACAAATGCATGCAAATGTACCCTTCATTTGCTTGTGTTAATGACAGCTGCACAATGGTCCTGTGATTTTGAATCTGAAACATGAGGAAGAGTTTCAGTTTGACACATGTGGCCTTAACACAGAGAGCCACACAGCGAGAGCACACAGCACTGTGCCAACACAGCTAAAATGGGATGACTCACTGAGCCAAGAAACAGACATCAGTGTTGTGCCATGAATTGAGGCTCTTGTGCAGATGGACCAACTAACCCCTCTGTGTTACTTACAGACTTTCACTTTGCAGTCCTTATTTAATCACTTTTTTTTAAGCAAATGCCAGGCTTGGCATTATTTAGGAGAATAAAAGCAAAAGATCATTCTAAACTAATGTTTGGGCAAATTTGGTCTGTGTTAGTTGTTTTTGTCACAACATTGTGGTCCAAAGTTAATGTGATGGTCCATATGATATATGACATCAAGTCTTTGTCCTTCTCTATAAAAATGTGTTTAATACATTAGTTTTCAACTGGTTTTGCTTCAGGATCCAGATTTTACATTTGGACATTAATTGGCAACCCAAACAAAATAAACAAACATTTATTTAATATCAGAACTGATTTATTTTTGTATAGCTCCAACGATATGCAAACTGTACATAAAAACATAACATACAGTAAGTTGAATATGAAAACAGACCATAAAATGCATAACATCAAAGGTGTAATTTACCATCCTATTGGCCAGTATTTAATATGTTGGCATCTGCTTAGGTTAGCTAGCGTTGATTGGACACCGACTTTTGATTTAAATAAATAAATAAATAGGCTTTAAACATGCATGCATGTATTTTTTTTTTCTCAAATTATATTTATAGTTCAGACCATTAATTTTGATTTAATATTAATCAAAAATGAATCAGCCAGTATGTTCTACCATCACTAGTTGTATTTAGCCTTGTTTGTCCCCCTGCTATCCTTGGCCTCACTTGACTTTATTAAAGGGATAGTTTACCCAAAAATTAAAATTAGCCCATGATTTACTCACCCTGAAGCCATCCTAGGTGTATATGACATTCTTCTTTCAGACGAATAAATCGGAGTTATATTAAAAAATGTCCCTTCCAAGCGTTATAATGGGAGTCAATGGGTATATTTTTTTGGAAGTCCGTCAAGCACATCCATCCATGATAAAAGTGCTCAAAACGGCTCTGGCGGGTTAATAAAGGTCTCATAAAGTGAAGCGATGCGTTCATGTAAGAAAAATATCCATATTTAAAACTTTATCGACTAAAATAACCAGCTTCCGGCAGACGGCCGTACGCAAGTCGACTTATGCCAAAAGAGTAACACTTGACGATGGCGATGTATGATGTAGGAGTAGCGTAAGCTTTGACGCCTCTCACAGTTCAAACAAACAGGGCTGGGCAACCGCGTTCATCACATAGACAAAGAAATGGACACAGCGACCCCATTGGATTCAAAGGAGAAAAGTGAAGTCAATAAGCACTCACTTCCTGATGGCCGAGCGTACTACGCAGTCTCAAACTGAGCTTGACGACGTAGATGTGACGTGAGCAACCCGTCTGTCTTCTAATAGCTGTGCCAAGAGAAGTCTGAATCATTCCCTTCTGAAACTTGCAGAGACGGAGAGCGTGAGTAGGAGGTGTCATGAGCTAGGAGCAACTTTTACTAATTATTCTGATTAATTATTTTGTCATTTTGCCTCCACGTCCCCCCGATTGCGCGCAAGCTTCTCCTCCTGTCCATACGGTAATTTCTCTACTGTGAGACAGAGAGTCGCGTGGTTATGACGCAATCGTTAGCCTATTTTTACAAAAACTGCTTCTACGTAAGATACAAGGTAATGGAGCCTTTTATACATTTTCGTGTTTCTTTTGAAATAAATAATGGACAAATGGAGTCTTTAAACGCCTCAGATGTAAAGTTATTCGCTGTCAAAGTGACGCCAAAATGAATGGGAGTCAATGGAATGCTAACAGCAGGTGGGGGTCTGCTAATCAATGGCGGCGCCCAGGGAAGCTTCAGTTTTTTATGAAACATTGGCCCCCTGGTTCGTCATTACTTTGTGCGTCAAGTTCAAGGGTTACTCTTTTGGCGTAAGTCGACTTGCGTACGGCCGTCTGCAGGAAGCTGGTTATTTTTTTCGCTGTTTTAAAGTTTTTCTTACACAAATGCATCGTTTCACTTCAGAAGTCATTTATTAACCCCAGCAGAGCCGTTTCTAGCGCTTTTATCACGGATGGTTGCGCTTTGATGGACTCCCAAAAAAATATACCCATTGACTCCCATTATAAAGCTTGGAAGAGCTAGGATATTTTTTTTATATATCCCTGATTGTATTCGTCTAAAAGAAGAATGACATATAGCCTACACCTAGGATGGCTTCAGGCTGAGTAAATCATGGGCTAAAGAATCTATGCCTCATTTATAAAATGTTGGATAGAAACCGTCCTACATTTGATCTTATGATCATTTATCAAATGTGCGTACGTGTGATTCAAATGAACGAACGTATGCACAAAAAAAATGTGCGCACACCTCACTTCCAGATGTGAAATTTATAAATCACAAATGATCTTGAAATTGTGTGCAGCTGAATGGTTTCAGATCTCCGGCTTAATGTCATTAACATGAAAGAGTACCAGTCAACATCCAAATCCTTTAATTGAGAATGGTGAGCAGCAAGAATTGCTTAGTTTTCTAAATACCTGCAGGACTCTGACTCTCTGTCACAAGGAAAAGTGCGTATCTCTGCTTGGACCCTGATGCGCAAATTTCTGTAATGTTCCAATTGTAGACCAAAAAAAGAACAAAAGATGAAGCACTCAAATAGTTCTTGGATAAGACCTGTCTGGTCAGATGACAGATGTCTCCCTCTGCCAGCCATTAAGAGTAATCTCTAAAGAATTAAGTGCACTGTTTAACAATGCCGTGATGCAGCACAATGACGCACAAAGGTAGGACGCTGACAGCAGCACTTGCCCTGAGGTCAGATGTCAGAACCAAATGGTTTACTTCTGCAGGTTATATGATGCACAACTGGAACTCTGTGCACAAATGACACTATTTACACTAAGATTCATAACCTCAGAGAATGTTGTGTTTACCTCAGAATAAATGCAGTTGCTTTTGCGTGCGTTACGTAAGCAGGGCAGTGAATGATGGCTTTGTGTGAGTGTTGCAACCTCTCATCAGCTGAAGATGGGGGAGGAACACAGTGTTAAGCAGCATGAAGGGCAAGAGGGAACACATACACACTGATTTAGAGGAAGGTGATTCATAGAAGGACTTTCACTGAATTACAATGCATTGTGTACAAATTATTTGTACACAATGTACTGTATTACACAGTGAAATGTAACAAGACAGAAACAGTACGGAACATTCAGGGAAATAGTATTAAATACATATTGATACATCTAGGGTAGTTGAACATTTGTGGCCCAACTAGAACACAACTTTGTTTGAATAAGCTAGTTCTTGCAGTGCTTCAGTATAACACCTGGGACACTTTGACCTCAATGTACATTTTCCACTGAATTCCCTGAGAGACCGTAGACTGCAGCACAGGGAGGGATGATCAAGTGATAGTCGTGTACACAGCTGCCTGTGTAACTGGAGAACATTGGGAAGATTTTGAAATGGTTTAAGGTCTTATTAATGTATAATCAGGGTTCACAAAATTCCAGTCAGCTGACCTTATCAGTATATTAGATTAAATAAATCAAAAACATAGCCTCATAGCATGGTGTGGTTCGTCTTTCAAATAATTTTTTTTACTCAACCTTTGTATGACTTTGAACACAACAGAAGATATTTAAAAAAAAAAAAAAGTTTATATTGGTGTTGTCAATACAATGGCCAAAAACATCACAGACTTTCCTTGTATAGACTAAAAACAGACATTTTTTTGAAAATATATTCTTTTATATTCCACATAAGAAAGTCATGCATGTGTGGAATGACATGAAATGACAAAATTTCACTTTTTGGGTGAACTACATTAAAAAAAAAAAAAAAAAAAAGGTTGACTTTAGCATGCTTTTAAAAAGTACTTACTGCAGAAATAATATACTTAAAAAGATTATTCTTTATAGTGTGAGCTGAATGTTATGTAACGGACACTTGATTGCATGTTAACCGTGGATGCATGTAGTGTAACGACGTCCAGTTCCAGGAATGCACAAATTTTTTGTTGGTAGTACCAGTTTGCGTTTGGCTCGAGGTCATGGTGGCAAAGGACCCTAGGTTAATTGTACTCCGAACCATCCAACGTATACTAAGAGTGGGCCAATTTAGTCCCAAGCAGTATTGAAATAGTACACTTACAAGTTTACTACAAGTACACATTGATATTAGTATGCTTACTACATAAAGTATATTATACTTGAACATTACTTAAGTATACTTCAATAAAATGACCTTGAAGTATACTTCTTTTTCCTAAGGGAAGGCCTAATCCTGCCTTAATCTAAGCCCTGTCTGTGAAACCAGGTTTATATGTAATTCCATAATTACATGGTGGTGACAGCAAGAAGGCAGAATTTCTCCATGAAGGTTACAAAATTTAGGCTCTCACGAGCAACAACAGAAAATCGCACTGCATAATCCATTTTTGGTCGATTGTTCTGTCACAAGATGAAGATGATGGAGAGTTCAAAAAGGTTTCCAGAAACAAAAGGCACAAACGACAACCAAAGGCTGAAAACAGGAACTTTAAGTGCAATAAAAAGCAGGACAAAAAATAAATGAACAAAATAATTGAAAAAATGATTCAAGTAAAACTTTGAGTAACTTTAACTTTAATGTAAAACTTTTTAAAGTCATGAAAGTGTGCACTCTTTTCATTTTATTTCATTAATATATTATATTATCTGCAAGAACAGTTTTTATCTTTTTAAGATTTTAAGTACAAATGCACATTGAATACAATTATTTGCACTTCAGTTAAGCTCTTAAACTTCACAGATTTTACTCCTGAAAAAAAAAGACAAGTAACTCCACATATCCTCTACAGATCTCTATAATGTCTACTCAGATTTACCAAGATAGAAAAGTCTGCAAATCACTCTACATTTCTCATTGGATTCCTCTAAGTCCATGGTATCTGAGCTCTTTTTAAAGCTCTACTTTCTTACTCTATAGGTCAATGACTGTGTCCTTTTATTTCATCTAAGGAATTTGTACTTCGGTAAGTTGTACTTCAATGAAATATAACTGAGCACATAATTTAGTCTCCTGAACTGTGAAAGCTCAACTTCTGAGCAATATTTCCTTTAGGCTGTGATGATTTGCCCTGCAGTTAATGCATGAACAGTGTTTGGTTTGTTAATATTTTATAATAAAGGTGATCACTGGATGGACTAAATGGCGTGAGGAGTTGTATTTGCAGTGTCATCTCCCTGGCTTTTTAATCACGCAGTAATGTCCACTCCAGTCCTCCTGCTAGTGTCCTGATGACTCAGGTCTTATGTACCGCCAGGATGTTCTGCTGAAGTGTAACAGTATCAGTGGCCTAATCCTTCCTTCCTTCAGTCTTTTTCAAGCCAGCATATTCCACTCTTTATCGTCATCGCTCAATTCTCAGGCTCATTGTCTTCCCTCCAGCCACCTCCCTTTCTTTTGGTCAGCTGACTGGATAAATCCAGGTTATTTGTGGTGGCCCGATCCCCGTATAATGGAATTATCACATGACACAGTGGTGACACAGCATGTGAGCGCTGCATGTGAACTGACCGTCTGGGGTTCTCAGACATGACATAGAGGTTAAGTGAGTGCTAGGTCATTCTTTGAACATTCAATAACATTATAGCCTTTAGTACCGTATTATTTGAACATTATAGCCTTAGTACCATATTATTTCTGTATGTTATGAGGTGGATGTTTATCAACAGAGCTTATTTAAATACATCTTATAGTATGTAATTTTCTAAACATTTCACCATCTTTCATTGGTCTGTAAAAACAGATCGGGCCACCCCAAACTCATTGGTTGAGGCAATGTCTCTGTATCAGGTTGGTCAGATTAACACTTTTTGAAAGGAATCAACCTTAGTTTAATTAGACCTATATTTGTCTCTTGCTCTGTACATTGTACAGTTGTACTCGGAACAACTTGAATTCTAAAAGGTTTTAACAGCAAAAGAACACATTGTAGAGATTATACTCATGGTTCCTACGGGTGAGGAAGTTTAATTTTACGCATGACTGTGTCATCATAAAAGACCTTGTGAAAAAGAAGTATACATTTAAAAAGAGTATTTATGGAAATAATAGCTGACACTGTAAAATGTTTTAAAATGTTCATTCACAATGAGTCATTTCAACTTAAATTACATTAAACTGACATTAAAAATTAATTGAATCTTGTACAACATAAAAAAGTTGAAAACTGCTAAACTTATTTTGATGAGCTAAAACAACGTAAAAACATATGCTGTCATAACTTATTGATCATATATTTTTTTTACAGTGTATACTTTAAAAGATATGTATGCTTAAGTACAAACTGAAAGTAATGTTTTAGTACATTTAACATATTGTATATCAACTTTAAATGTAATATCAAATAACACACTACAGTTACAATTATAATCAAGTGCTTTAGTATGTTAGTCAACATCAAAATAACTTTGAAAAAAGATTATAAAAACAATGATTTAAAAATGCAGTTTAATATAAAACTTTTAATTTGACATTATTACTAAGTGCATTTTTTGAAGTGTACTTAAGTGTGTTAAGAAACACAATAGTCATGAGTGTACTTTAAGTATAATTAAGTGGCTTTTTATTTCATTCATTATATTGTCTACTTTTAAGAGTTGAAGTACACTACAAGTGCACATTCAATACAATTAATCACACTTCTTTTTCACATGGAAGTGTCTGGGTTTCTTCAGTGTAGACTACAGATCAGATCAGAATGTTCTGTCCATTGGTGCTTTAAAGGAAGGGGTTGTTGCAATCCACACTGACTGCCGGACATTCTGCAATTGCAGTATTTCTCCTCAGGACAGAATGCTGCGAGTGCTAATGAAGTATGGCTTGCTGTCATCGTGTTATCATTGATGAACATTAGCTCAGAACAGGAATCCTCAGCAGTTAATTTCTCTCGCTCTTCACATTCTCCTCAGGCTTCTCATGATTCATTGTATAATCCTAAATCTCTTTCTAGAACTTTCTAGCCCTTTATCAACATGTAAAAGAGAGAAACCAGCCTACACACTTAAATAAGATGTGTTTTGTGTCATCTCCATTCAGTTATATAAACTCAGTGTGCATTTTGCAAATTAATACTATTTCAATCATCTTTAATTTTATGAAGAAAATGTGAGTGGTGTTTGGTTGTGAAAACTGCTGCCATGATTCTACAGTATAACCAGGTGTTTGCTATGTGGTTGTAAGTGTCATGAAACAAATGGAGACAAGACAGGTAAGTAGCAAACAGGTATCTTTTATTTAAGAAACCGCAGGAGAGATGAATGGGTGAGTATCAAGCAGTCTGATAGTTTGGTGAAACTTAGCTTGCAGGTAATAGAGTTCTTTGTTTTGCAGATGCGGCGGATGATAGAAGAGGACACGGAAAAGAACCATCAACCCGATCTCATGAAATGCGTCTCTATAGCACGCATTCACTGTAAAAAGTGAACAGTTGGATCAACTTAAAAAAATTACTTCAATTGGTAACACCTAAAGAAATTAAGTTTTCTCAACTTAAATTATCACATTTTAGCGTGAAAAACGTGATAATTTAAGTTGAGAAAACTTAATTTCTTTAGGTGTTACCAATTGAAGTAATTTTTTAAAGTTGATCCAACTGTTCACTTTTTACAGTGTTGTATTTATCGTGCAATTGACAGGAGACAGGAGACAGGTAGGGAGTCTGTGAACGTTGGATGGCAACAACGAGACCAGACAACTGAAGTGTGGATGGTGACTGCTTATAAAGGGAGTGCTGGTGATTAGATGCAGGTGCAGAGAATCAGTAATCAGGTGATTGTGTACAACAGAGTGGAGCTGAGTGATTCAGTGTATGTTGAGGGGCTGGTTATGTGGCAGATCCTGTGACAGTTAAGGTGTTGTAAGACCCACAACCACCCACAGCGCTTTACCATTATGGTGGGACTTTTGTAAATAATTTTCATACATACTACTATACATACATTTTCCACATAGAGTTTATTCTATTTCAGTGTTGTCTGTCTATTTGGAGCCCTGCCATAATGCAGCTTTTATTTCCAGTCGAATGGTCATTTTAAGCATACAGAGTTCTCTTCTGATGGCTGTCTGGCGATATCTGTTCAGTACAACCTGTATCAGGCCTCTGTGAAGTCCCCTGCCAGTCTGTCTCCTCACATCTGCATCACAATTAATGCACAGTGGGAGAAGTTACATGCTACATTTGCTTTCTGTCAGGCAGCCGTTTGAGCTTTTCGTAATTGTGATTGCAGCAGGGGAACTTTTTTCAGGCACCATGCTATGAGTTTCCCACAAACCTCCTTATTTCAAAGAGCTGACTGGAGAAATTTCAGTGTTTGACTTTTTAACAGTAGCTACACATGACCTGTTGCTTGTTTTCTGATTCAGATGCATAACTAGTATTTTAAAGTCACCATGAATTCCAAAATGTATTTTCAAGAAGCCGTTTCACCCGGATATTTGTCATAATAGGGAAGAAAAGACTAATGAAACTTTATAACATTCATTCCAACATAACATTAAATTTCATTGAGGGGCATCTTAGAGATCAGAGTTACCCTACAGACTAATCTACAACCCCATTTCCAGAAAAGTTAGGACATTTTGTAAAATGCAATAAAATCTAGAATCTGTGATTTGGTAATTCTCTTTAACCTTGGCCAACTAAAAATAACAAATTTTGATTTTGATGGCTACAACACACTTCAAAAAAGATGGGACATAGGCAAAATAAAAGTGAAAGATTATGCAATATCCAAGTTAAACAGTTTTGAAACAGTCCACAAGACGCAGGAGACCCGATAAGGGTATCGTGTTTAAGAAGCATCCACCAAAGATGGTTCATGGCTCACCACCTAGTACCAAATTTCATGAGAGAATTGTCAAACAATTCCAAAACATTTCCCAATGCAAGATTGCAAATAATTTAGGTCTTTCACCATTTACCATACATAATGTTTTGAAAAGATTGATTAAATCTCTGTTATACAAGGAGCAAGCAATACATCTGTTCAATGCAGATACTGCTAACTTCTCTAGGCCCGAGATCATCTCAGATGGTCCAAAAGTCAGTAGAAATGTGTGCTGTGGTCAGATGAGTCCACATTTTGAGCTTGTTTTTGGGAAAAATGGATATTAAATTCTCAGTCCCAAATATGAAATGACCATCAGACTTTCATCAGAGACAGGTGCAAAAGCAAACATCTGTCATGGTATGGGGGTGCATCAGTGCAAACAGCATGGGTGACTTGCATGTGTGTGAAGGTACCATTGATCTGGAGGTTTATATTGGGATTGTACATATAGTGGCATCAAAATCATATCTTTTTTGGGAGGCAAGACATTGCCAGGCCTCATTCTGAACATGCTAAAACAGAGTGGTTAGACACATGCTTGACTGACCTGCCTGCAGTCCAGATCTGTCTCCTACTGAAAATATATGGCCCATCATGAAAAGGAGAATCAGGCAACGATGACCACAGACTGCTGAGCAGCTGTCTTGTATCAGGCAAGATTTGGGCAAAAATTCCACTTGTAAAACTGCAACAATTAAATTCCCAAATGATTAAAAAGTGAAATTAAACATGCCTCTGTCTCAACTTTTTTGGAGTGTGTTGCAGCCATCAAAATTTGGATATATTTACAATATAAAATTAAGTTGGTGAGTGAAAACATTGGAAATCCTTTCTTTGTACTTTTGTTAATTATATAAAAGTTAAAGATAATTAACAAATCACAGATTCTTGATTTTATTGCATTTTACAAAATGTCCCAACTTTTCTGGAAATGGGGTTGTAATTTGAGTTCATTATCTTGGGGCTCCTCCCCCTGCTGTGATGTCTTTGTGCTTGTGTCGTGTTTTGGACTTTTAGTTTGTACTTTGTTCATGTTTCCTGGATCATGTTCTCCAGTTGTTATCTCCTTATTGTTTTCACCTGTTTTGTTTTGTCTTTAGCCCTGTGTGAGGGAATGTTTTGTATTCTTTGTCAGGTCTTGTCCATTTTTGAACGTATTGTTGGTGTGCTTAGTTTTGTTCCTTATGTTCCTAGCTTCCGAGTTATTTGTTGTCTCTTTATTTATCATCTGCGTTAGGATCATACTATACTTGGTCTCTAAATTTGCCCTTATCACACCTGCGTTTGCGTTATTTAAGAATACATTCGTTTCTCTGCACCCTGGTGGTGGAAGTTCAGTGCCATTTATTCCTTACACCAGCATCATGTAAATGGCAATTATCAAGAAAAGAGTCATTTCATTATAATACATTTGGTCATCTTTATATCCTTTACAAATCAAAGATCACAGTGCTAACAAAGCATTGTAAGCATTCAGTTTCCTGACTCAATCCTTCCAACTCTTTGGTTTGATATTGCATAATAGTCACAGCCCTTCCAAATTCTTTCAAGCTATTTTAATCAATTATCCTCTTAAGATTATTTGCTTTCAAAAATAATGCTGTTGGGTAACATACTTTCTTCAATGGAGCATAAAATATATTTTGAGAAATGTCTTTTTGTCTATACAGTGGAAGTAAATAGTAATAAAAACTGTTTGGTTACCAACTTTATTCAAAATATATTTTGTGTTCCACAGAAGAAAGAAAGTCATAAAGTTTGGACCGACATAAGGGTGAGTAAATGATGACAAAACTTTCATTTTTGGGTGAACATCTCATGGCATGAGGGACAATTTTTTTTTTTACATCTCACGGCATGAGGGACAATCTTTAAGATGCCAGATTATGTTAAATATAGCTTAACTTTCAAAAATGCATCTCAAGACTCACTGTTTTTGAATGAAAGAATACACGCTGTGTGAATGGCTTCTAAGTTGTCAGGAATGAGTCCAGAGACACAATTAACTTTCAACCTTCTGTGCAAGAGCACAAAGGAGATTCAGGTTAAGTGGGGATCGAGTCACAGCCGCTAATTCCATTTGCTGGAACCTTCCACATCAGACAGAAGGTGAGCCACCGGTAACCATGGTAACCAGAATAGGGGACTTTCCATTTGCCTCCTAATTCCAGTCGCCCAAGCCCTTCATACACAGACGCATCTACAGCAGGTACAGCAGGGGTCGTTGTCTGGAACTGATGGATTATAGTTACTAACCAACCTGCAACCGAGGGGGGGGGGGGGGGGGGGGGGTGTTCTTTAAATGTTTCTTGAAAGGAACTCATGGTTTGGAAGATCACTTCATCAGCCAAGGATGAAAATGTTTGCCTGGATAAATAGAGCATCAGAGTGTCTGTAGTGAGATGTGACTTGAAAAAAGGAACGCTTTATAATAATTTATATTGCATTTAATATATAGTATCAACTGAAAGTCTCTCTCTCTCTTTCTTTCTCTCTCTCTCTGTTACACAAACAATACACACACACACACACACACACCAACAATTTCTGTGCTCTTGTTGTTTCTTAATTAGTTAGCCTGTCGATTAGTCACGCTGCACGACTGCAAGCCCGATTTATGATACTGTCAGAATTTCGGAGGCAGAGATTCATCACAAAGGCAAATAATTGGTAAACAGCATGTCATATTAAGTGAATAATTATTCCTCCAAGTTTTCATAATATCAACCACAATATATTCAAACACAACTCTGTTTTCAGGTGGACTGATAAAAACAACATATAGGCTTACTGGGAAAATGTGCCTCTATTTTGCAAATCTCCCAAAAACGTACCTATACGCACAATTCACTGCAGATTCCAGCTGAAATTACAGTAAAACACCAACAACTCCAATTCATTTTCACACAAATTATGATATTATAAGACCTCAAAACACTTTTACTAACGTATATTTGGAAAATAATACATTTGGATATTTGAATCACATAACCAGCTCCATTATGTATCGCTTTTCTTATAATAAACTTGCTCTGTAGCTCACCTACAATACTGCAATTGTGATGTGGAGTGCTCAAGTATGAGTCCCATGAAGAAGCCAGCTAAAATGGCATGATTTCTTTGTCAAATGTGTTTTTATCTCACGTTTGCTTTTGCTAACACTATTGGTTAAGTTTAGTATATGTGTTGTTATTTTCAAATGCGATTGAGCACTACTGAGCACCACCCATCGGACATTCCATTTCACGACCGGCTGCGGCAATACATACAAAAACCAATGTAATGAACATTGCCAGATTCGCATTTATCTGTTTCGCATTCATCTGTTTTCGAATAAAATTGAACACACTTTTAGCACCACTCACTGGATGTTTCACTTTAAAAGTTACTTGTGTTTTTTCTTTTGTTTCGAGATGTTTTGCTTGTGCCAGTGACAGAGGGTAAAATGGTGGGGGTTTGCTTTACCAAGAACCAATCAAATTGTAGGGAAATTATTTAATGTATCATGTCATTTTCGCCATGCCCCATTCTAGACAAACTGTTGTATTCGTGTTTTCTGGTGGGATTCTCTCTGAAATTTGTCTGAGATCCTCCAGCCATGCTTCTTCTGGGGGAGATTCTCTGAGAACTGTTTGGGATCTCTCCCGGCCGTGATTAAAGCATTTAAAGGACATTTGCTTAAGTCTGTCTTTTTATTATTGCTGCGCAGCAAGTTAGTTAGGGGAACAAGTTAGGGTAAGGAACTCAAAGCCAGTTGTCGACTGTAGACGCAAGAGATATATTTATTAAGTGTCGACTGTAGACGCTTGGGTGTCGACTGACACCCCAGGTAAATTTATTCATTAAGTGTCGACTGTGGATGCTTGTGTGTCGATTAGAGAAACCCCAGGTAATTAGGTTCCAGGTACGTAGTTAGGTTTAGGGAAAAATCTACCACACATGACAGCCCCATAGGCTGAAGCTATCCAGTTGGTACCGGATACAGAATTGTTTAGTTCATCTCTCGAGTCTTCGGGTTAGAGTCGTTCAGTCTTTTGTTACGTAACTGTATGTTGTTATTATATGTAGGTATCTTTGCTTTATCAAAGTGGTTTCTACGGTGGCCGAGAGAGCTCAACGCGCTGCAACTGAAGAAAACACATGCAAATAGAAAAACACCTGCAACTTAAGAAAACATCTTCATCAGTTTCACAACACATGTGTGCTCCAAATACTCACAACACAACCAAATACAGAAACGCGCTGCAAAAGTTCACAACACAAACAAATACAGAAACGCGCTGCAAAAGTTCACAACACAAACAAATACAGAAACGCGCTGCAAATAGAACAGAACACAACGGAAATGTTTCCGGGGAACCCAATAAGTGACGGACCGGCTGGGACGTGCTTACAGCTGTCTACTTTTATCATTATTTAATTTTTTTGAAAAACATACAGAGATGACACGTTTATGACATAAGCTACAACTTTGTATACAATATACAAAATGTATTTACAATATGTTCAATGTCATAAGAATACTAAAAAGAACAATGAGCTGAAGACTAAAATGAATAAATAAATAAAGATAGAGAAAAAGAGCATGAGGAAAAGACATTAATCATCAGTACATTGTACACATTTTGTCATGTTATGTTAAAATAAGTTTCATAAGAAATGTTAGAATGCAGCTAGGGTCCAAATATGAGACGGCAAGTTTTAAAGTTGAGACACTCACACACAGATATAACGCATATTTTAAAAACTTTAAAACTTTGTTGTATAAAATGTACACACACAAGTGCCCCGCTCCCTCCAAAGTGCCCAATTCAAGGGCTCTGCCGTCTGCCCTCTTAAGAGAGTAGGGTATAGGTAAAGCTCACTAGCAATAAGCACGTCCCAGCCGTCCGTCCGTCACTTATTGGGTTCCCCGGAAACATTTCCGTTGTGTTCTGTCCTATTTGCAGCGCGTTTCTGTATTTGTTTGTGTTGTGAACTTTTGCAGCGCGTTTCTGTATTTGGTTGTGTTGTGAACTTTTGCAGCGCGTTTCTGTATTTGGTTGTGTTGTGAGTATTTGGAGCACACATGTGTTGTGAAACTGATGAAGATGTTTTCTTAATTTGCGGGTGTTTTTTCTATTTGCATGTGTTTTCTTCAGTTGCAGCGCGTTGAGCTCTCTCGGCCACCGTAGGTTTCCCCCATCATACAGTTAAAGTTTAAAGCATTACCAACTCATTATTACAACATTCAATGTTATAGAAAAGAACCATCATGACAGAAATTAAAAAGTATAAATTGTAAGAAATAAATAAGCTACAATCTGAGACCATAAACACAGCATGTAACTGTAAGAGTTAAAAAACTGACTTTGAGTTTGGAAATTATTAACTAATTTCTGTGTCCAATACGCTGTCACGTCACGTGACAAAAGAACGAAAGACTCTCTCTTTCCAGTACAGACAGCATAGCCTCAATGGGGCTGTCACGGGATGAGCGAGCGAATGACTCGGACCCGAACCCGAAGACTCGAGAGGTGAACTAATAATTTCTGTTTCCTGTACAGAACTTAAAGGATGTTGCGCATGCGCGGTCAACACAAAATTAACAAATCACTCTCTGAGACAACTCGGTATTCCTGAGTCATATTAAAGATTCGTTCAAAATTAACGAATGACCGACCCATCACTGCTGTCATGCAGTGTGATTTTAGCCATCAGTTTTCAGTTTGCGAAAGTGATTTCCTGTTTCATGCGCAATTTGCATCAGACGAACGGTGAACAGACTTTGGGAGGCCCATTGGATTGACGTTTAAGGCTGAGAGTCTTCCACTTTCTTCCTCTATGGGTAGTTCTTAGCTAGATTAAGCAACAAAATGGAATAAACTTTAGACTTTATAGAGTCTGGCTCTGTAAAAATATCTGATCTCACCGAATAAACCTAAGATGATCAATGGATGAACCTAAGATGGCAGTGCTCATAGAGAATGTAGCAGACTGTGAACATCTGTGAACCTCATTCTTCCACCTCATGACAGCACTGATTTCAGGTTTCAACAGGATTGAACAAGGGATCTCCAACTGACAGGTTCACACAGAAACAGCTTTGAACTACCAAGGGAAAAGACTGACCTGTTGTGTCAAGAATGAACTTGGGAAACAACACATGCCAGTAAAAACAGGCAGCGAGGAGCATTCACAACACCAGCTGTCCAAAGACCCCTCCACGGGTGACAAAGCTATTATTAGTATGAAATATAGAAGAGAATAAAAATGGATCAAAAGGCTGGTTCTCCTATGCACGTCCGCAAATTGCTCCCCCAGTGAGACATCTATTTTAGCAGAGTAAATACAAACAGAGTCATAATAGTAATGAAGTATTATTTTTTGCTAATTGATATTTTTGTTTTTTGCCTTTTTGCCTTTTGTAGTAAATTTAGGAAACTATCATAAAAAAGGATGAAATGGAATGGAAAAATACTTAAATGTATTTCAGTCCTGCAAACTACAGTATAAGGCACATTCATGGTTTGACCAAAATTGTCAATTTTGTCAAGTGCTCAATGCCTTAAAAAATTGTTCTCTATGAAGAGAGGCACTCTCATGAGAAATGTAAGTGTCTAGCTCAAATGGGGTTGCAGGGCTTTAAGTTTTGAATATTGCAAAATGAACATCTAGTTGCTAGGCAACCATATTTTCCATCCATCCTAACATTACGTAAAGTGCAATTAGTAACATTAATGCAAAGTTTTCACCATAAGGATAAAAACTGATTTATGTATAATACTGATTACGTTTCCTGAATTGTGTCAGAGATTTAATCTTCTTTACGTCCAGATGTCGGTTGCGTGTGTTAGGTGGTCGATCTGTCTTATGGGACACGCTCTTATCTATATCCCTTGAATCTACCTACCTGAAGCAGTCTGTTCATTCAGGAAAAACATCTATCTCCTGTCTGTCGTTCATTCATACCCTTCTGTCACTTCATTCATTCTTTGGAAGGAGCTTCAAGACATGCGTGAAAGTGCATTCACAATGTGATAATGCCCATATAACACTAAAGGTACTGATGTAAATTATTTGTTTTGCTTTGGGTTTTTTGTATTGTACTTTCTGTTTTTCTGAATGAAGGTTTTAGGTAACGATTAATCTGACGGGCTCTCAATGAAGAGGGAATAACCTTGTGTAATCCCATTTACGGAGAATCTGTAATTCCGCACCCATCTGTTTCACTGTCCAGATGGAGGTCTAAAAGGATATATGGAGCCTATATATGAGAGTAGTGGAAATTTGTGTGAATAAATGTGAATCTACAACAAGCCAAAATACATTTGGACACTTAAGCTACACTTTTTACAATGCTCTTCTTAATTACATGTATGTTTAAATCTTAACAGGCTTCTTTATGTGTGATATAATGCAATTACTTTTTTAAAGAGGCCATATTCTGCCCTTTTACAAAGTCTTGATTTTGTTTTTGGGGTCTACTAGGTTTACTAGATTATTTTTCACATATAATATTCGGCTGCATCCGAAATCGCATATTATGTAGGCGAAAAACAGTATGGGAGAATGAAGTATGTCTGAATTCACGGTACTCATAAAAGAGTTGGCAAAACGTACCCGGATAACCTATAACTTCCGGTGAGATTCTGAAGTGTGTATACGATGGACACTTTACTATCCCATGAGGCCACGGGAGAGGATTTGTGAATGACGAATGTAATGTAATGTTTGAATGTAATTCAAAACAAGTGCTCAAGAAAGTATGCGATTTCGGACGTAGCCAGTCTGTCAGTAATGCTCTGTTTAGTTCCTGTCTCTATGAAGCCCCTCCTTCTGAAAAGTGAATTGTGCATTGATTGGGCTGCTTGATCAGTGTGTTGTGATTGGACAACCGCTTCGACAACCTGTTTGTTTGTGGCGCTCGGTGACTGTCTGTACAACAATGCATAGCCTCATAACACGTTGATGTCGTGTGATGTCAGCGTGAGCAGGGTGCGCGGAGATACATATGTTTACAAGCAGGTATGTATCATTGCATTCTGACTGATATATTAACTTTTTTAACTTCTATTATTGATTGCTATCAGGAAGTGATGAGAGTTTCAAGTGTGGCTTAGGGTCCATAATACATTTTGGAGCCATTGTTGGTGTTAATTATTCTTTAAACCAGGCTGTCTATGTATTCAGAAGCATCTGACCAAAATGTGTGCGTGTATGTGAGTGTGAGTGTGAGAGCGCTCCGAAGTCCGGTGGAAAATCTCCTGCTGCTGTAGAGGAATGCAGTCACGGCCAACTGCCAGCCCTCCTTCTCATACACACACACTGTAGGTTTAAATATCACACAGACACCACTGACTGACACAGCAAATGCCAAAGCGCAGCCCTATGTAATATAATCCTGTACACTACATGTTGGTAAACTTTATTGCATGTTCAACGAACACTCCCAAAACAGGCCAAAAAACAAACTATTTAGAGATTGAAAACTGTAATCCATGGCATGCAGTTCATTGGTTGGTCTTGATGCAGAAACTGACCATTTATGCTTTACTGTTTTTAGGTAACTAATCAAATAAGACAATTTGTGACATTAAGTGAACTCCTTTGTACAGATGGTCAGATGCTCTTCCTTCCGTTGAAGCATAAGTTGCTTCATTCTCTATTCATTCATCAACGTGATCATCAGGTTTTGTTCGCAACTCAAGTGAAAAGGGGGATATCAAATGCATTATTTATTTATAAATATTTAATTAATGAATATATATGATCATGCAAAATAATCAGCATTAATATTTAATGCAGAAAATAAAGAAACTCTTTAACTTAATATTAACCCTGATTTTATGTTATTAAATGAACATTTAAACTTTAAAAATTTAAATAAATATTTAAAATACTATACAATATTCACATTTTTGAACAACAAATACAAAAAAAAGTGTTAAATAACATTTAAAAAATAATAAATGTTCTCATGTTTAATTTGGTGTGATGTATGAGAAGTATTAATGTTAAAGTGTTACAGTTTTTTTTTTTTTTCCAGTGTGAATTTTTAGTGAATTGTACTAATCCAATTAGGGTCAATGCAATTGACAATTGTACATTTTAATAGAGGGGTTAAATTAAATACCAATGAAGATTTTTCATTTCAGCTATACAAACGTACACTATTTTTTATGAAAATTTTGCATAAAAAAACAAACAAAAAAAAACAACATTAAGTATTTTCAGATGTCTTAGACTTTTGAACTCCAATGGATAAAATTTTTTTTATGGAAAAGATATAAGACTAAATAAAAGCAGTCAAAGTTTTCTGCTTTATTTTTTACACTAAATTAACCATTTAAATAAATACATTTAAGAAGCATGCAATATATCCTCAGCAGATGAATACATCATCCCCATCCCCATCATGTGCAATGTGCAGCATATGACCCCCAAAACCGAATGTGTTTGGCTAAGATCACTACTGCTATTAAACAACGATGTAAGAGTTTCCCAGAAGTATGAGTCTAAATGTGCACTAACTTACGGGGCTGCAGAAGAGATTGCCATAGTTAACTAATGAGCTTTGTTCCCTTAACAGTGTTTACTGTATACAGATTCAAACATTCCTGTGGCACATGACTGTGTCTAGGGTCTCAAAAAAACTCCAATCTGAAGTACACTCACGAGTTTTGTACTATTCTGCATGATTATGTAAGGCCCTTCCTGTGAATATTAGGATAAGAGAGCTCATGTGACACTTCACATGCCTGTAAAGTTAATAGCACAAGGAATGCGCTAAGAAGAATCTCACATGACCGTGAGTGCATGTAAGGTAGTGTTCATAAAACGCATAACAGGATTTTCTAAAAGTTGCATCTGCACATGGAATAAAGTTGTTGGTGTTTGAATATAGGCCTATCCTAAATGTGTAAACAAAGAATCACATTTTTTTTAATTACAGATGAATAGAGGTTTGTAGATGCTTGTAATTTTCCTTTCCATTTTTGACAGTAAATTGGTTTTCAAGTGTCAAATGATTGAGTTGAGTGTTTCAGTGCAGATTCTAAAATTGTGCATGTGAAAGGTGATAGTGTTCGCATGATTCAGGAAGAGGGGCCCGTGGATATAGGGCAGGATTTCATCCATCCATCAACTGGACAACTTTCTGGTGACTGTTCCAGTGGTGAAACAGAGATATATTTGAGAGAAAGTATGTTCATATTGGAGAATTATAGGGATGCTGCATTATGTGACAGTCTGGATGTTTAAAACCGCTGCATGAATGTTAAATCAGAATGGGGTAAATTGATAATAAAAGGGATAGTTCACCCAAACTACAAATCAAATCAAGAAAGAAACAAGATATTTTGAAGAATGTTGGTAACAGTTTTGGGTCCCATTGACTTCCATTGTATAAACACATAATTCAATGAAAGTCAACTGGAACTGAAACTGTTTGGTTGTTCCAGTGTTCTTCAAAATGTCTTTTGTGTGTGTGTGTGTGTGTGTGTGTGTGTGTGTGTGTGTGTGTGTGTGTGTGTGTGTGTTTGTGTGTGTGTGTGTGTGTGTGTGTGTGTGTGTGTGTGTGTGTGTGTGTGTGTGTGTGAACCGTTGAAATCGAGAACGATTTGACCAATTGACCTTTGTCATGTTACTAGTCTAATTGTGAATGATTCATAAATGTCTAAATATATATTGGCTCATCGAAGCCAGAGAGAGAGAGAGAGAGAGAGAGAGAGAGAGAGAGAGAGAGAGAGAGAGAGATTCATGCTGACTGTAGCACGCATTCTTCAAAAGACCTGAGATTTTCCGACAGAGGCCCGGGTGGCCATATCAGCTGTGTCTGAACAGCATGCTGCTACACAAATACTTTGTTCAACATGCTTGTGAACTTGGTCAAACCTCTTTTTCCTTTTGCCATGTGAGACTGTTAGAAACAGGAGGGGTCACTCTGTGGTTGCAATGTCTGAGCTTGTTTCTGATTCGACTTGGCTTGGAGAGTAGATTAAGTTTCAACAACATCGAGGAGGGTTTTATCGTGCTTTGCACCACAGGCAGCCTTATTGTTGAAGGCCTGGGAAAAAGGGGCATTGCATTTAGCAAGACTGCTCCAAAACAATGCCTTAAATCTTTATTTGCACTTAAGAGAAAGTATCTGTGCTGACAACAGGTTATCTAATTTAGGTAACACAGAGCCTTAGATGGTGTAGCCTGAAGCATGAAAACAAACACACTCCCTTTACAAATGTCCTCTTTTATCATCTTAAGCCCTGGTATTAATGACAGCTGGCCAGAGAGAGTGAAAGTTGTCTGTTACGTCAGTTGAACGTCAACGGGCTATTTTTAAAGAGAGTTTGAATGATCGTCACTGTAATTTGCTGACTGGAATGTGAGCTGTAAAAATAAGTGGTATTTTAAACATCCTTGCAGAATTTGTATCTTCATGCAGTGCATGAAAATGCTATTGTGTGTGAAACTCATTTTCCCCACCTTCAAAAAGCATTAAAGCAATCTGCCAGGGGCATTTTTCTGCACAGACATGCACAATACCTGCAAAGAGAGAACTGTGACACATTGACAGCATGCTTTAAATTGTCATGAAACGTCATTCACCAACCATTTTACTTTTGGAATGTGACATAATTTATATGTAAAACAGAATATTTTACAAGGAAAAAAAAAAAGTAGAGCTGAATTTCATTAGATATACCTCTAATAGACTAGATCATGCAAAGTTGTCTCCAAAGGGGTAATTTAAAAAATATATATATATATATTTTTAAATTTTATTTATTTTCATTTAAAACATATTTAAAACAATGTTTGGAGGTCTCATGTGAAGAGTGAGATGGAACTTTCAGTCTGCTGTCTTTGATGTCACAGCTCAGAATAGTTGCTAGTGAAGGGTTTGAGAATGTTAGCTTTCTTTTTGTACCATCAGTCAATCAGAAACAGAGCAGTTCCTCTGAAATACAAGTGTGTTTAATTGTATTGTTATTGAACGTCCACGTGTAGTCGAGGCATCACTCACTTGACGACATCAGGCTTCTAGAGGGGATGTAGACTCGTAAGAAAGAGTGAGGGTGCAGAGCTCGTGGATGTTCTATATGTGACCATCAATGTCTTAAACTTGATGCAAGCCGGAACTGGTAGCCAGTGCAGAGAGATAAACAGAGGTGTGACGTCTTGGGCTCATTGAAGACTAGTCGTGCTGCTGCGTTCTGGATCATTTATGGAGGTTTGATTGCATGAAGTCCAGCCAAAAGAACATGGCAATAGTCTAGCCTAGAAATGACAAGGGCCTGGACGAGAAGTTGTGCAGCATGCTCAGTTAGGAAGGGCCTGATCTTCCTGATGTTGTGCAAACCTGCATGATCGTGGTGTCCTTAAAAAAGTGGTGTTGGAAGGTCAGCTGGTCATCAAATATTACCCCAAGATTTCTGACCAGACCTGATGGGATTATTGTTGATGAACCTGGCTGGATGGTGAAATTGTGCTGTAGAGTGGCAGGGAAGACGAGAAGCTGTATCATTGCTAGGTTGAGCTGTACGTGATGTTCTTTCATCCATGCTGAGATATCTGTCGGGCAGTCTGAGATCCGTTACCGTTAGATCATCTGGTTGAAATGAAAATTAGAATTGTGTGGCATCAGAATGGAAATGGAAGGACAGACTATGTGCCTGTATAGTAAGTCCCAGTGATTTATATTGAGAAGAGGAGAGGTCCAAGAACTGATCCCTGAGGAATCCCAGGGACCAGTTGATGTGCTTTCACTCTCAGAAAAAAAGGTACAAAAGCTGTCACTGGGACAGTACCCTTCAAAAGGGTTCTAATATGTACCATTTAGGTACTAATATGTACACGTTTGGTACCAATATGTACCTTTGAGGGACTTATATGCACTCTTTAGGTACAAAAGTGTACCTTTTGTAAAGGTACCGCCACAGTGACAGCTTTTGTACCTTTTTTTCTGAGAGTGTTGGATACCGCCCCCCTAATGAGAACTGATGATCGTCATCTATCGTCTAGCTGGTTACTCATTATATTTTAATAATCTTTTCTCATGCTTAAAAGAAGTACACTTATTGCATGTGTTGATTCAGAATCTAAAGCACATGTAAAGTACTTAATAGGAAATAGTTGATAATATAATTTTAACCGTGCTGTGTTATTTGATATTACATTTAAAGTTAACATTACAAATGTCTATTTAAATGGAAAACATAAAAGTTTCAATATAAATTACATTAAACTATATTTTAGTTTACCATAAATGTTGGTCAATACATTCAGCAGTGCACATTACTATATTTCAAAGACAATAGAATTACAACCCCAAATCAGAAAAAGTTGGGACACTGTACAAATTGTGAATAAAAACAGAATGTAATGATGTGGAAGTTTCAAATTTCAATATTTTATTCAGAATACAACATAGATTACATATCAAATGTTTAAACTGAGAAAATGTATCATTTTAAGGGAAAAATAAGTTGATTTTAAATTTCATGGCATCTACACATCTCAAAAAAGTTGGGACAAGGTCATGTTTACCACTGTGTGGCATCCCCTCTTCTTTTTATAACAGTCTGCAAACGTCTGGGGACTGAGGAGACAAGTTGCTCAAGTTTAGGAATAGGAATGTTGTCCCATTCTTGTCTAATACAGGCTTCTAGTTGCTCAACTATGATGCAAATCATAACTCTTTATGATGCACCAAATGTTTTCTATGGGTGAAAGATCTGGACTGCAGGCTGGCCATTTCAGTACCCGGATCCTTCTTCTACGCAGCCATTATATTGTAATTGATGCAGTATATGGTCTGGCATTGTCATGTTGGAAAATGCAAGGTCTTCCCTGAAAGAGACGACGTCTGGATGGGAGCATATGTTGTTCTAGAACTAGAATATTCCTTTCAGCATTGATGGTGCCTTTCCAGATGTGTAAGCTGCCCATGCCACACGCACTCATGCAAACCCATACCATCAGAGATGCAGGCTTCTGAACTGAGCGCTGATAACAACTTGTCCTTGTCCTCTTTAGTCTGGATGACATGGCGTCCCAGTTTTCCAAAAAGAACTTCAAATTTGGATTCGTCTGACCACAGAACAGTTTTCCACTTTGCCACAGTCCATTTTTAATGAGCCTTGGCCCAGAGAAAACGCCTGCGCTTCTGGATCCTGTTTAGATATGGTTTCTTTTTTGACCTATAGAGTTTTAGCTGGCAACGGCGAATGGCACGGTGGATTGTGTTCACCCACAATGTTTTCTGGAAGTATTCCTGAGCCCATGTTGTGATTTCCATTACAGTAGCATTCCTGTATGTGATGCAGTGCCGTCTAAGGGCCCGAAGATCACGGGCATCCAGTATGGTTTTCCGGCCTTGACCCTTACGCACAGAGATTGTTCCAGATTCTCTGAATCTTTGGATGATATTATGCACTGTAGATGATGTTAACTTCAAACTCTTTGCGATTTTTCTCTGAGATACTCCTTTCTGATATTGCTCCAGTATTTTTCGCCGCAGCATTGGGGGAATTGGTGATCCTCTGCCCATCTTGACTTCTGAGAGACACTGCCACTCTGAGCGGCTCTTTTTATACCCAATCATGTTGCCAATTGACCTAATGACCGAATAAGAGTTTTCTGGTCTCTTATTGCTACCTGTCCCAACTTTTTTGGAATGTGTAGCTCTCATGAAATCCAAAATGAGCCAATATTTGGCATGACATTTCAAAGTGTCTCACTTTCAACATTTGATATGTTATCTTCTATTGTGAATAAAATATAAGTTTATGAGATTTGTAAATTATTCCATTCCTTTTTTACTCACAATTTGTACAGTGTCCCAACTTTTTCTGATTTGGGGTTGTAATTATGAGAAGTAATTACATTAAAGATGTACTTAAATGTACTTTAAAACAGCACTCTAAAGTTCAGTCAGTTGCATTTGATATAAATTGAATTATAACAAATTTTCATTTAATTGCACTTAACATGTGATTGTCTTTCAATTAATTGCAAGTAACAGGCAATTGGTCATAGGAAAACATTAGGCCTACATGCAGTCTGCACTTAAAATGTTAATTCACCCAAAAATGAGAATTCTGTCATTTATTACTTACACATTATGAAGATATTTTTGATACCACTTTATTTTAAGGTCCAATTCTCAGTATTAACTGGTTGCTTATTAGCTTGCATATTACTAGTTTATTGGCAATTTATTATAACTTATAAAGCACACATTAATGCCTTATTCTGCATAACCATATTCTACATCCCTTAATCCAATATGTAAACTAAAACGCTACAAAAACTATACTAATAGTTTAATAAGCAAGCAGTAAATTAGGAGTTTATTGAGGCAAAAGTCGTTGTTAATATGTCTTCCCCATACTAAAGTGTTACCATATTTTTGATGACTACAGTATGTAAATAAAAGACTAAATTCAATCTGTTCATCATAAAGTTATCATGTCTCTTCAGAAAATTTGGTCTAAACTGCTCAATTCATATGGATTAGTTTTACGATCTCTTTATTAACTTTTTGAAGTGTCAGCTGAGTAGCTGACAACGGAGAGTACAAAAATCTCTCAGATTTCATTAAAAAGATCTTCATTTATGTTCCAAAGATGAACGAAAGTCTTATGGGTTTGGAATGACACATTCATTTTTGGGTGAACGAACCTTTAAGCATGTTCTCTTATTATTTCTGTAATAGGTTTTCTTTTTAAAAGTATGCTACAGTGTACTTCTTTTTCACAAGGGAAGTCATTACATTTTGATGAAAAAATATGAAGATGAAATAACATGCTCCAATGAACTGTGCATAATAAGACCAGGAACACATTTAAGACCGTAAATAGCGTCAAACTGATTTGATCTTTTCTTTACATGACCTACATCTCTATCAATGTTTAAATTGAAAAATTCACAGTTAGTGTAATGAGCGAGGCCCAATTCAGCAGCTCTTAATCAATGAAAACAGATAAGAAAAACTACCTCCGCTCCTCCTGTCCTCACATGAACAGCAAGGGTCAGAACATGCTGTACAAACTCTGTATTGTCCCTTTATCTGAGGAATTCTTGGGCGGTGGCAAAAGAGTAGGTGTCCGGGGGGGGGAATCAGCTCTGCAAATGAAAATGGACATTCCAGAATGTGAGGGCAGGGAAGATAAATGAGGTTAGATGGAAAACAGACAAAAAAAGAAAAACGGATGACCATGCAAGAAATCACAGAGCAAATACAAAAAAAAAAAAAAGAGATTTCAACAACACCTGCATCAAAATCATTAGTGTTATTTAACCTGCTGTTATCACTTTTACCAATTTTAAACAAATTAATAATCTTGTAAAAAAAAATGCTCTTTTTAAATCTGTACACTTAAGTGGCCTTTTATTAATATTATCTGCAAGTACAGCTTTCTAAAAAATATACTTTTAAGATTTCAAGTACTGTGCATTAAAAGTGCACATTTAATACAATTAAGCGCTCGTCTTTTTAACAAGGAAAACTCTATTTGCTCTTAAGTAGTCATCCACACTAAACAAATATGCTTTGGGGGTTGAAGATATGAAGTATGACCATATCAGGTAAATCAAGTAAATGGTCTAGGTTCAAGTTAAGTAATACTGTTCTATGGTAATTAACAGTATCACAAGCTTAACTTGTTTTAAACATTACATGATAAAATAGGGTCAAAAATCACACAATTCTCAACCTCAAGCCTCAGGTGTGTCATTACTATTTTTGCAGCACAAAGTCATGATAACATATTTTGATCTGCCCATGGGCTGCTCTATGACAAGTAAACAGGAATATACATCTGTTATTAGTCTTCATAGGATAATGTGATTACTGACATGGACCTCCAGTGTTATATAACAGAAACCAATGGATATTCTGGTGAACCTGAAGTGAACTTGTCTCTATGCCGTTATTAGAATCACTGGGCAGAGTGAAATGTTTACAGACTGCAGTAACTCCTTGTAAACTGTAAATAACAACCTCTAATGGACATTTTAGCAACAAAATCCTTAAAACAAACAAATCTGCCATATTTGAATATATGAAGTACTATATAGTATGCAAAAAACAGTACGCCAAAAGACTAGTATGTCCAAATATATTGTAATCGAAAAACAGTAGGCTAAAAATCCCTGGATGACCTACTACTTTCACCAAGATTCTGAAGTGGGCATTCAGTGTCACTTTACTACCCTGTGTGGCTGAGCAAGGGATTTATGAATGGAAGTGAAGCAACGCAACTAATACTGGTAGGTCACGTGGCAGTAACAACATGGCGAATGTGTAATTCGCTGAATGTGTATTCATACTACCCATATCCATAATATATAGAACAGTAAATTCTAATTCAAATGTAGTACCTGACAGTACACAATTTTGGATGCAGCGTATATGGTCAAAAGTATCGGGACACATCTCTTTATTACTTAATTTAGGAGATTTAATCAGACCCATTGCCACAGGTGTATAAAATCAAACACCTAACCATGCATTCTGCATTTACATATTTAAAAAAAAGGGGCGTTCTGAAGAGCTTAGTTAATTCAAGTGTGGTACTGTGAAAGGATGCTAATTTTGCATAAAGTCAGTTCGTAAAAATTTCATCCCTCCTAGATATTCCATGGTCAACTGGAAGTGGTTTTATTGGAAAGTGGAACAGCAGCAACTCAGCCATGATGTGGAAGACCACGTAAAGTCACATGAAATGGCGTATGGCACATAAAAGTTGCCAAAGCTTTGTTGATTCCAAAGCTGTAGAGTTTCAAACTTCCACTGGGATTAATATCAACAAAACATTGTGTGGTTGGATCTTCATGGAATGGTTTCTATGTTCGAGCAGCTGCATGCAAGCTTCACATCACCAAGTACAATGCTAAGCATCGGATGGAGTAAAGCACTGGACTCTGGAGCAATGGAAAGGCTTGGTGGAGTAATGAATCACACTTCTCAGTTTCTGATGGACGAGTCTGGGTTTGGCAGATGCCAGGGGAATGTTACCTGCTTGACTGTAACCTGCTTGTGCCAACTGTAAAGTTTGGTTGGGCTATGCCCCTTACTTCCAGTGAAGCGAAATCTTTATGCTTCAGCATTCTAATACATTTTGGACAATGCTATGCTTCCAACTTTGTGGGAACAGTTTGGGGATGGCCTCTTTCTAGTACAGCATGACTGTGCCCAAGTGCACAAAACAAGGTCCATAAAGACATGGTTGGATGAGTTAAGTGTAGAAGCACTTTACTGGCCTACTACACAGAGCCCTGACCTCAACTTCATTGAAGATCTTTGGAATGAACTGGAAGGTAGATCGTGAGCCAGGCCTTCTCATCCAACACCAGTGCCAAACCTCACAAATGCTCTACTGGATGAAAAGAGAGAAATTCCCACAGAAACACTCAGAAATCTTGTGGAAAGTCAATAGTCCCTGTTGGTTTAATGGTCAGGTGTCCCAATACTTTTGTCCATATAGTTATTCAACACTGTGCTAGCAATTTTAAACTGTATTATTTATAATTTGTTTATAAATTATTCTTGCATTTTAAGACATTAACAATAATGAATTATAGGAATTATTAAACAGAAATATTACAAAGTTTCTGCTTAACTACTGTCAGGGTTTTGATCAGTTGTCATTTCTAAGTTTACCCAGTTTCCCAGTATGTGTCAGTTTGTCCCTTTGACCAAAAACTCACCGCTGTGGATATGTACAGTATGGACTCTGGAAGAGAACTGGAGGTGTTTCCCTGTTTCTCCCACCCCGCTGGTCCCGCCCAACTCTGAATCTCCAGTTTCCCCGCTGGTTCCACCCAGCCCTGAGTCTCCTGTATCTCTGCTGGTTCCTCCCAGCCCCATGTCGCCTGACCTCCCTGTGACCCATCCCAGCCTCCCTCTCTGACCTCCCATTCCCAAATCACCCAGTTCCCTTCAGCCCCTCTGTATCTCCAACACCTTTTTGTTTCTGCCTAAGAACCCATCACTCCACTGTGGCCTGTGGACCTATCAGCTCCGCCTTGGCTCCTCCCTTCCTCATCTCCACCAGAAACCATCGTCCTGACGGCTCCACTGGGCTCCCTCGTTCCTCCGGCTCCACCTTGGTCTGACGTCGTCCTGTCTATGCCTTCGGCTCTGTCTGGCTTCGGTATCCTCTTCATCCTCAGTCCCACCAGCTCCACCTCTCAGATGTTCATCGCCACAGCTTCACCTTGGTCTCCTCAGTGCTAGCGAATTCGCGTGGGCTCTTTGTCTCCTCAGCTCCACCTGGGCTCCATCTCCAGTGGCTCCATCTCCATCAGTCGTCCCAAGGGTTTCATCAGCCAAGTCTCCACCATGGCTCCTCCCTCTCTCGACTCTGCCCTGGAGCCTCGTTCTAGCTGGACTTTGGGTATCCATCTTGCTTCTCCTGCTCATGGCTGTCCCTCCCTTCACTCCCCCATGAACTGTTTTGTTTGCCCCAGACTGTTTTTCTCCATCTCCTGTTCCACATCCCCCTCCTGAGCCCCCGTCCTCCCTCCTCAGTTGGAACTTGTACGGAGTGAGGACACACCTTTCCTGGGGAGTTTGACAACCCCAGTCCACATTCACTTTCATTGTATGGATAAGAGCATCCACAACATTCTGCAAATCTAATTTTGTGTTCCTCAGAAGACAGATAGTCATTTGAGATTGGAACGACGTCCTGAAAGAGTAAGAAGGGGGGGGGGGGGGGGGGGATCTATTCCTTTAAGACTTTCTAGCTATTTTGACCCTTAAATAGTTTTAAATAAAATCAGTTGACATACATGATATGAAATAATGAAATAAATCACATTTTTAATTCCCTGACAAACATTTTGTACAGTGTTGATCGATGTTAAAGAGAATCGTCCATCACACACCAGTGAATGTTCTAGCAGCTCTGAGAGAGAGTTGAGGCCATAGGGTGTGGAGGAGTGATGTGACATGATTCAGGGAGAGGTGTGATGAACAGATGATGAGGTGGATGAGTGGAGGGAGAGAGCAGGATGGGGTCTGTGTTGTGGAGGTGGAACGGTGGTGTCTGCCTCTTCAGAACACCACAACCAGCCTACTCGAAAACTGAGCTGTACCATTCCCCCTGCCTCCTGTCTAGTCCTCTCTCGTTTATCTTTTAAACTTCAAAACCAAAAGTATTTTGGTTTTGAAAAATACCAAAATACTTTTTTACCCCCTGCTAATTTGTGATATTAGCTTTGGAAAGGACAGATTTTTATTTGTATTATTATGCGTTATTCACCAACTTATACAAACATTTATTTTGATCTAGTAACCTTTCAGGACAGTTTCAACAGATACTCACAAAACTGAGGGTGATGTAATGCTCAGCAATCATATAGCATTTAGAACAGCAACAACACATAGCACATAATGCCAACAGCACTTTAGCACAACACATTAATCTCACAGTCTCAAGGGGAGCATAAACACACCTGCACATGCTGGGCGAGCCTGACGGGGAAAAGATCATGTCCAAGCAAAGGGGTCAGGAAATTAGTCTGCAAATCCACCCTGCTTGCTTACACAGAGGAGACATTTCACACATGCCTGTAATGTTCCCACTTGCTGGAGACAGAGTTCACTGCTCGTCTGAAAACTTGTTTGTGCTTCTAAAAAGAGGGGTGTGTGGGTATGGAGAGTTATAATGCCGGTCTTTCTGTAGTTATAGGGATTGCGCAAACTTCAAATCCACCTCATCCTGGTCTTGACTCAGGGTCTGATACGTAAAAAAATAGGTTAGTTGCAGGTTTAGTCTCAAGTAAGACTCACCCAGGAACTGTGTAGCTGCCCTGATCATATTTCCTCTAAGCACTTCACTAAAAAAATGATCTACAAATGATCTACATTACAAAAAATTGCACTCAATAGGCCTAATTTCTTCTGGTGAAAACAAAAGGAAAAGTTTGCAGAATGTTGAGGCTGCTGTTTTCTATACAATGAAAGTGAATGATGTAAATACACTGTAAAAATGAGAATATCATCGTTTGACAAGAATATGGTGTGCAATTTGTAGGGATACTTTTCTGGTGCTTTTTGTCCATTTTGAAGCTTGACAGCCCTTGATTACTGTATTGCAGTATGAAAAGAAAAAGAATTTTTTTTTATATAATTAATAATTCTCTTTTTGTGTCTCACAGAAAAAAAGGAAAATATTAGATAAATAAGAGGGTAAGTGATAAAAGAAGACTAATAACTTACATTTTGGAAGAAACTATCCCTTCAACACTAGAACTACCGGAATTCTATAACTACTATAATGGCCATAGCAGTCATTCTGACTGCTCATACATTATTTGCATATAATTTCAATAAGCTATATCAAATCTAAGAATAAATGGATCTGTAATGTTAGGATAGGTAATAATAAACATCAGAACACTACATTTTAATTCTAATGTATGTGAAAATTTATTAGTTAATCGACAACCACAGAACAGCTATTGTAATTGTAAAAAACAAAGTCGAAAGTGATACATTTTCTATTATTTTCTTTGTAAAATGAAAACAAATGTATTCATCCTTGGATATTAGAATACAATAACTTACAAAAACATCCCCAATATGCATATCAATGCGTAGGTAAAACCTTTATGGGCACATATGAAACGCATATGCGCCAAACTGGCCAAAACAGTCATTCTGACCGTCACGTGAAAAGAATATGAAAATATAATAAACTGCGAGAAAACGAACTGATTTAGTAACCAATATTTGTTTTAGTGAGCAAAAATAGTATGCTGTAAAATTACAATGAAAATTGTATGCATACGGTCATACGGTCAGTATGACTGTTATGGCCATTCAAGTTAGAAATACTCAAAACACTTTTGTGTCTTGTAATTTTAATAAAATAACAATGATAGAATAAAATATAGACACATTTAGGAATCTATATCCTATATTCAGGGTCCTATAGTTACATGGGTTTTATTTCAACAAAGTTATTACATTGCAAAATTTTAAAACAGTCAAAATGACTGCCTTGGTAGTGTTATGAAGTGTTTGTAATTATCAAACCATATATGTAGCTATGGATAAAGTGCATCTGCACTCACTCAATAATTTGTAGCGTGAGAGTGATGCCAGGATACTTGACAGCATGGGCTATAGATTTGTACATCACTGTAACGGGAAACTTTAAATGCTAATAGGGATAATCTGGCATGAAAGTGAACTGGACAGAGTTGGGACAGACTGTTCTAGCTGTAGTGTCTGCCTCGCCATGCACACAGCTAAGCTCTAATGAAGGACGTATGAGACAGACTGTTTAACATACATAAAACAGACACAAACTCTCTCTCACACACACACAAACAAAAGTGAGTACAGTGAGATATATAGCTTCCATAAAATCGTGAAATACATACATTTTTGCTTATTCATTTTTATGTTCTTAAATTATTTTAGAAATTTGCATGGTATCTTACATGCTTTTTGTTCTCTTTAATATGCGAATGTAAAGCACTTTAAATTACCATTTTTATTAAATGTACTATATATAAATAAACTTGCTGTACAATACTATAGGGTGTTATGAGTGGTTGCCAGGGCATTGCTTATAGCGGAGAAGGTTTGTAAGGTTGATGTATGGCTGCTAGGGAGTTCTGATGGTTGCTTAATGATTACTTTCTTGCCCAAGTCAAAAATACCTGACCAGTTTACCAAATCCATGTCTGTCACATAGGCTATACACAAGGCTCCTCAGTCACCAACACGCAGCGCTCCCCCTATTTCGTATTTACCTGCACCTGTCTCTCAACAGTACCTTGATCCTACCTGTATAACCTGTATAGACAATGTAACTGCATAGAAGTTTAATAGTTAAGTTTTTAGATCACTAACACAAAGTATGATAAGAGAATATTAATGAAAAATAATTATGTTTAATAATCTTATAAAATGATGAAAAGACTGCTGTCTAGAAAAATGTATTACACTAATCTGTCTCTTTCCTTTTAGAGGAAATTTTTCTAAGATAAATGGCACAGTGAAAAAAAAATCATTCAATTTGCTGAATAAGAGCCGTTGGTGATATAACATGTAAGCTCAAAGATTGAGCCCAGAGGAGAAACCACTCATTTAAGCTCCTGATTGAAGAGATTTACTGTGGCCTCTTTTCAGGGTTGGTGTGTGAAGTTGGTGCGTTGCTGTGAAAACTTGTGAGATCTCTTTTTCTAATACCAATATACTGCAAAATCATTACTGGTCCTTGTTAGGCCAAACATCACCAAAACATTTACCTGTGCATATGGATCTACACAAACCCGTAATACATTAATTATACCTCAAATTGTACAGGCTGTTCTATAAAAATTTTGCTTTATAAATTTCCAGTGAACCAAAGACAGACTCTAAAATGCAGTTTGAAATCGCAGGTGTTCTCTACGTCACAAACAACCGTGTTATGTCAATGTGCGGGCGGGCTTTAGCATATCAATAACTATATGCTCTGAAGCAGGGGGTCTCAAGAGAAGCCAGGTTATCCTGGTGTTTTATTCTGTTGATATGAAAAATTGGGTACATTAAGCAATATAATGGGTGAATTATGTATATGATGTACTGTATATTACGATGAACTATATGCCTTTCTCCACTGACTTTCTAAGTTGTTCAAAGCGTTTGGATGTCGATTTTCAGAAGGCAGTTATCTGACTCTGAGATGAAGAACGGGAACATGGTTTGTGTAAAATTAGCAACACATTATTAGCTGTTTGATAATCAGCAAAAGGCTAATCATATTAATTACCATTATGTGTCCGACGTTGTAGAGAGCGATACACAAAACGCATTACTTGTATACGAGCCTGTATAATTCACTCTTCCACCTCTTCTTGTGAATCAGTTTCTGGTTCAAACATAGCTGAATTAAACCAGTATTTCCACTTGCCATTGTGCAGCGTTTACTACAGTAAAGTTGACCAAGTGGATTTCTGAGCTGGTGTGAGTGAGTGGAGGCGGGGCTCATTTTCATATTCATGGATATGAATTGCATTGGCAACATTATATTATATAACATAATATTTAGCCCTGGGCACCTTCATAAACCCAGCTGTGCTTTTTAACATCTGGGTTCTCTCTGTTATTCGGTTTAAGCTTTGTTATCTCAATCCTCTCTTTTATTTTAAGTGAGATTCTGGGTAATTCAGCTGTGATTTTCCATGATTCAAGGTCATGTGCTTCTTCTCCATGGCAATGAGATCAGATGTTTCATAGCCACATCACCCCTATGAGAATTGTCCCGTGTGACGGGGCTGCTGGAGCGCTGTGATGCCATCTCCGTAGCCACGGCATCACCCCAATCTGGAGGCCTATAAATAAAAGCTCTATTCATGGTGAATGAGGGTGTGTGCATGTGTGTGTGGTTGGGCGGCACATTTGCACACAATTCCCCATTGATTGCTGCTGTCTGTGGACATCATGTCCAGTGGGGAGGCTAACGGCAATCCATTCAATACACATCTTCCAATTTGCCATGACGAAAATCACCAAAGGTTCACGTCAGCAACCCTGTTCAGAATAGCTGAACAGTGAGTAAGCATACCATTCTGATAAATAAAGACAGCTTTAGGCATGAGGTCAAAATCATTCTGGTCAAAGAGCTATTTATATTCTGGGCTTATTGATATGATCAATCAGAAAACTTCCAATACTAAAAATCTGTTTTAAAATGGACAGTTGCATTTATCCAACCCTTTTCTCTTTTCTTCCTAAAGGCATATAATGCAACATTGTTCAAGCAGAAAATAGTGTCATATTAGTTATTAGATAACATCCACCAACTATGAAGTGACCACATTAGAACTTTTTGTGTTGTCAAGAATCTTATACATCACAAGTACTTCAATCATCTCACTTGAATACTCAAAGTGATTTGTTCAGTTAATGTACAAAATAGGTCAAATTCTCTCCTGAATTTCTCTTGCTTGTAAAAAGAAATACAGGACACATACAGTTCACTCTTAAATGGAAACAGGATTTGAATAGCAAAATGAAGCATTTGCATAAAACAAAAATACACTGCATGCACCAGTTGAGTGGAATATGAGTGGAAAAATCAATGTGTGTCAAAGTGTGAAATTCCCCACACCTGTCTGCTAATCTTTAATATTATAATAATCATCTCAGATTATATTACAAAAAAAATATTAAATCCTCTGATTTGATGGATTTGGCTGGACTGATGTTTCACCCTCTTTGGCCAGGATTCAATTATAAAAGTGAAATTATTATAAACGAATTTATTATTATAATAATAACAACAACAACAAAAACAACACATTTTTTAGAGCAAAACTCTCATCTCAGAGCAAAACTCCACAATGCCAGTAACAACTATTTAATTGTATACATATAATGGTCATTTTAACACTTTTTAAATATATCAAAAAAACAAAACAAACAAACAAAAAATTCGTAGAAATCGCATGCTTTAACACAAATAATATTTGATTTTAATATCAAAGGTCTTTTATACAATACAATGTATCAGGACATTTTACCTGATGTTCCAATGTCTCCATCATACAGCCAAAAAAAAAAGCCCATGGCAAACTGACAGAAATTTCTCTCACATCCAGCTTACGCAACCACTTAATTTAACTCAACTTAACCTGAAGCCCCAAAGTTAGAGTGGATATGGCCAGAGACAGAAGGACAGAGAGCTCTGGGAATGAGAAAGAAAAACTAGAGAACAACAACGTCACTGAGCTGTGCTGGTGAGACCCCAAGGCAACATAGCTGATTTTGAGGCAAATGCACCGTAAAAGCAGTGGATAAAATGTCTTGCAGTCCCAAGTCGCATGTTTATGTAAGAGCAAAATCTGACGTCAATGGAATTGGGAGATAGGAAGTTTTTGCAGCAAATTACAAGGTAACTGTAATCAAAAGATTTAGGCGACAAATTAAAACAGATTTGAAACTGGATTATACAATAAACAGCCATAGACAACTGTGTAGCAATAAATAGGGAAATTGAGGGTCTATTGAGGGTCAAAGATATCTCATTTAAACTGAACTGTCCACTGGCGGCTGCATAATCAGGGCACTCACACCTTTGTGTAAATTGCAAAGACAGATTTTTGATGATTGCTGAATGACATTTCATATTCATACTCTAGTATGCAAGGCTGTAATCCCTCACATATGATGACATCATGCCATAATGTATTGAAATACAGTTAGGAGCATGTGCTTTGCTTTCAGCAAAAGCAGCAGGCTAGGACAATCTGTTCAAATAAAAACTCAGTCTTGTAGGAAGGGATAATCAGGCCTAAGAATTTACATAAGCTTGCATTTAGAGCTGTGCTACTGTCAGTGGTATCCGAATGATATGATGGGTCGGAGAGTGAAACAGTAAGCCGTAGTCATACAGCGGGACAGATGTGGGAAAACTATAATGAGCTGTGAAAGGTTACCAGGTGAAGAGACAAAAATATGAAATGAAATTAGATGAAATGGAAAAACGTCTGAGTGATACTTTGTCCCTGCATCCATTCTGAAGGACAACATGGATTTTCATGAAAGAATAATAGTAGTTTATTTGTGTAGCATCAAGTGCTTAGCAGCCAGTTAGAATCCATCCTGATTACCTTAGCAAAACCATAGCCACCGTCTATCAGCAACCTAATGGTCACTCAGCACTTGGGCTTTGACTTTTGCCCAAAAATCATATTCGAAGTTTGATTGTTTATTAATATTAATATTTGAATATATTTGAATATTTATTAATAATATTTTATTCTTATATATTTTATTCTCGCCCCCAATCCCTCCCCCTCCCCCCCTCCTCCTCTTCCAGCTTGCCGGGATGTAGTGTTGACAGGTGGGCTCTCATGTTGCTGGTCGTCGCATGGTGTGTGAGTTTAGTCCTACATATTTTACACATCACTTTGTCCTTACTCGTGATTTGTCCCTGTTTCTTTGGGAACCCAAAGTAGCGCCACACGTTGCTTTTCAAATTGTCAGGAATGTAGATTTCAAACTTCTCGTCAGGCATGGTTGTTGTAGGCGTTGGCGCGTCCATTGTTTTGGTATACAAAATAGGCGCTAATAGCCTTGCTAATGAGCTCATGATTCACAACTTCACCAGACGTGAGAAAGCCTCGGAATCTGAATTGAAAACAACGTTTACAAGCAAACACATTCACAAAAAAAAATGCCCATAACAGGTTTGAATATTAAAGGCTGCCTAATATTCATTCGAATATCATTATGTTTTTAAATATTCAAATTATATTCAAATAACGAAGTTCGAAGTCAAAGCCCTACTCAGCACCTTAGCAACCACATAGAAATGACATAGTAACCAGCGAGGTCCTAGCACCCCCTCAAACACATTAGCAACCACATAGCACTGCCCTGACAAAAACCAAAACCTTAGCAACTGCCTGATAATGCCTTAGCAACCATCTAACAACACCCTAATGGTTAACTGCATAGGAACAGCATATAATCCAAGAAGGCCCTTGGAACCATTTCAAACATGTCAACCACATAGCAGTACCATTGCAACAACAAAAAAGCTTAGCAACTGCCTAGCAACCAATCAGAGCACCCTAGCCACCAGCCCAAAATACCTTGAACCTACCTAGCAACCATTCATGACACCTTAGCAACTGCGATTCCCTAGCAACCACCTAAGAAGGACCAATGAACCATCCTGAACACCTTATCCACCACATATCAACACCCCGACAACAATCTATCAACACTCTAAAAGTCTCAGATAGAGCTGCACGATTAATCATTAAAAGATTGCAATCTCAATTCAAACACACAAATGATCATATTCCTAATGATATTGATTTACCTGTGTTTATTAAACCTTTGACAAGTACACAGCAAACATTCAGATCTGCGTTGGCGCTGCCATTGAACCAGAGAGTAGTTATCATGTATAGAACACACGGAATCGTTATTTCTGTTCTATTATCACAGAAGTACTGGATATATCAGATATAAACACTGATGTCTATGGAAGTGTAGCAAAGTTCAAGGGAAGAATGAGGCGGGACATACGTTCAACATAAACTTTAATAACAAAATAAAATTAAAGCTCCGTTCCCATGGCTCTCGGCCCCGCCCTGCTTGCCACACACCCCCATCCCCCCTCGCAGGCCGCGGGGTACCCTCGAAACTGCACTCTACTCCGCCCCCCTCACGCCCTCCAGGGCCAGTCACAGCGGCAGCAACACCTGGGGCTAAGGACAGATGAGGCGAGAGAAAAGGAGACGGAAGGATGAGAGGGGAAAGAGGGAAAATAGAGGAAAAAAATAGATTTTTTTAAAAAAAAAATGCTTCCCAAGAAAACACTGCCATCCGGAAATGGCTTAGCTACTGAGAAAGCCCTAGCCACCATCTCTAACACCTTAGCAACCACAAAGCAGTGCCCTGGCAACAATAAAGAATATCTTAGCAACTGCTTGGCAATGCCCTAGCAACCATCTATCAACACCCTAATGGTCACTCAGAACATCTTGAAACTGCATAGAAACGGCATAGCAGCCAAGAAGGACCTAACAACCATCTCAAACACATTAACAGCCTCGTAGCAGTGCCCTGGCAACAAGAAAGAACACATTAGCAACTGCCTAGCAACCATCCAGAGCACCCTTGTCACCACCTATCAATGCCCTAGGGCAGGGCTGTCAAACTCAGTTCCAGGAGGGCCACTGACCTACAGAGTTTAGCTCTAACCATAATTAAACAGACCTGAACCAACCAATCAAGGTCTTTAGGATTACTAGAAACTTCCAGGCAGGTGTTTTGGAGTTGGGTGGAGCTCTGCAGTATTGGCCCTGCAGGAGCCTGGCACATTGACTCATGTGCCCTAGAGATTAATCAGAATACTTTAGAAACCACATAGAAAAATCCTATAAACAACCCAAACACCTCAGCAAAGGCCTTACAATTGCCTAGCGTCCATCTGTGAATATTATAGCAACATAGTTATCAGAACAACTCCAACATTCTAGTGGCAAGTTTTGCATAGGCAAACGTCACTGACATTTTCTTCAGAAAATATAGTTGGTATTTTCTCAGTGGTGTGTGTTGAATATTTGAGAGAATAGACATAAAACAATGTCACGTCACAGACCAGATTTTCTTGCTCATACAACATTACAAAATAATTTCTCAGCTTGCTACAGTGATACTCACAGCTGGATAGGTCTTCACATTCATCACACTATTCAATAACATTGTTATCATTTTTTTTGTGCCAGCCAAGATTGTGTGGGGGAGTGAGGAGTGTGACTAATGCTTTGCCAGGCCTGCACGCATCTATAGTGAAATAGGCTGTTTTGTTTTGCTACTCTACCTTTGGTATTTAAAATGTTGGTGATAGTCATACACTACACAGTATGTTAATGTGCTTTATGATTGTGATGTTAATACGATTTTCACTCATTTGTTTTCATTTGACATCTTTCTATCACATAGTATGCACTATGAATAACTTTGGACACAGATCTCTATGGCCGAATTTACACTGCAAGTCTTGATGCCAAATTCTGATTTGTTGAATATATAATACTTTTTTGACGACCAGCTTACATCTTCTTTTGAAAGTGACCCATATCTGATATCTGAACTTACACTAAACACTTGGCGAAACAACCCAAGGTCGACATACTGTCCCGGAAAAGCATAGGCAGAAAAGGAAGTAAAAATGGCATGGTTTGCAATGGACCATCTTTAAAGGTCATGCAGCAAAACATTTGGGTGGGACTTGATCCTCCATTGCACCATTGAAAAGAGTCATGTGATCACGGTTGGATTCCACGTGTTGACGTCATTCACAACCATCACTTTTTCAATGTCGTACGACTCACATTGTCAGGGGAATATCCGATCTGTCCGCTTACATGGCAGACTCAAATGCACATAGGGCTATTCAATTCATATCACATTTATTTTCACCTCTGAGTGAGGTCTGAAACCTATCTGAGAATACTGGAATCCATGTGTTTTTTTCCTGCTCACATGTTCATGGGTCATATCCGATCTGTACCACATGAGAGGAAAAAAAGTCTAAATTGGGTCACTTGAACCACATAAATGCAGTCTATATGTACTTTATAGAGTAGAAAACAAGTCTCCTAAAGATTTCTTCTGAGTGTCCTGCAAGTCTCAAAGTGAGTTTTTAAATTCATTGAAGTCTCCATTTAGTGTTCAGATGGAACATAAGATTGTAAGCACATGAGAGTTAAAGAACACTGTGACAAAGTGAATCCATAGTTTTCCTCTGCTAATTCATCCAAAGCACCTCAGGCACTGTGATGTCAAGTTCTGGAGATTAAATGTAAGATGTTTTCATAAAAGCGTCAAAGGCACATTTCATTTGGTGCGCATATGACTGTATGTGCGTTTGCTTTTAAACCCCCAGGGTTGTCGCCATGTGATGTTTATCTGTGATGTTATACTGTGACGTCAGTTTGAAACGTGTACAGTACATTCTTTCTCCGCTGGGACTCTACAACTGCATATTTCACATGAGCGTGGAACTCGACCTCACTATGGTAGCAATTATTTGTGAGAAGACAAGAGGAGGCCGAGGGAGGTACAGAAACAGTGATACCCCTGGAGTTATCTTTCTATCGGCTCAGGTATCGGAATGCAGTGTTCCCTTCGTAAATAATGAAGAGGTGCTCTCCACTTTTCTTTGTCAGAAAGTTCCAGAACAGCCCCTTTCTTTTTGTCCCTTTCATTTTCTGAACATAGTACAGTATTTGTTTGATGTTTTTTTCAGGCGCATTAAACCTCAAGATGATGACTGAATTTATTTTAGGTGAACTATCTCTTGTGAAAAAGAAGTACATTTTAGCATACCTCTTTGTAATTTATTAGAGAAATAATAATTTTGAAAAGAATATACTTAAGTGTGCACTGCATGTGATGTTTTTGGTCACTTAACTGCAATTAAATGAAAAAGTATTATAGTTTAAATTTAGATTAAACGCGATTACTTTTTCTGACCCACCTAAGTAGGACTTAAGTGCAACTTTACATGTGATTTCATAGTTACTTTTATTGTTTTATTTTATTGAAATATAGTTAAAGTGTATACTGCTGAATGTACTGACAAGCATTTGTATTTCCTTTCATGTAATTTCTATTGACACTTGTATGTTGTGGATGTTCATATTTGTAATTACACATTTAGTACAGAAAAATTAAAATATTACTTTAAATGTAATATCAAATAACACATAAAATCAAGTACTTTAGTGAACACATCAAAATAAGCATGACAAAAGATTATTAAAACCATATTTAATTAAATGTATATTAAAGTAAAACTTTTAATTTGACATTATTACAAAGCGCACTTTTTTAAGGATGTACTTAAGTGTACTCTTTTAAGTACACTTAAGTGGCCTTTTCTTTAATTAATATTATAATATCTGTAAGTACAGTTTTTGGTCACACTTTATTTTAAGGTGTTCTTGTTACAATGTAATTATACATTTTAAGTATTAAGTAATATTAACTAATTACATTACTATACAGTTAGGATTAGGGTTCCATGTAATTATGCATAATTTGTAGTTACATAACATGTAACAAGGACACTGTAAAATAAAGGGTTATCTATAGTTTTGTCATTATATATGTATATATATATATATATATATATATATAGCCATAGTCAAATACTTTGAATACATATTTAATGCAATTAAGTGCACTTCTTTTTCACAAGAATCTGAACTTTCTTTGGCTCCAACTATATGAGTAAGACTATGAAATGAGCCTTATGCAACTCGTTTCATTTCTTAGTATTACTATATATCATCACAGTCTTATTATATACAGACCTGGGACTGCATAACAGCATGCTTTGTTTGCACATGACTAGCTTCGGTGGGTTAGAATCAGACCCTAGCCTGTCAAAACCAGATCCCCTCAACACTCCTAGTGAGATTATGCTGGTTCAAGTTCTCTCTCTGTTTGTCAGATTCCACATGTTCACTATTGTTTTGAGGGGTGAGGTGCATGAAGGGTCAGCGTACGCTTTCCAAAATAGAGCCCTCCCTGTCGACACAGCACCTGCGAGGGTCACAGCCTTTTTCTTTCTTTAGTTCATCTTTGATGGAAGCTTATTCAAGAGCAGAGGGGAAAGTCAAAACAGGCTGGGAATGTGTGCCGTGTGTTCTCAGCGTAATTCACTGACCTGCTGCTTGCAAAGTAAGAGAGATGGCTCATTTCCCCAGAGTGCATTGAGGCAGACCGTAGAGCCACGGATTGTAATTGGAATCATTAAATGTTGCCTCATACGCTTGATTTAGTAAGTCTTCCTGCTCCTGCTCAATGAAGCATTTGTGTTGCTGCCAAAGAAAGCAAGCTGGTGAAGGTGACAACCATGTGGAAAATAGTAATCAGAAAGGCAGATTTAATCAACATAAACTACAACATATAACATAAAAATATGTATTTTGATGCTATGTCAACTTAACAATCACAAACTTTATCAATTGAATTAACTGCATGATGACTTTATGATGTCCTTTTCTCTGTGATGTAACAAGCAAGTGACCTGTTTGCAATTTGATCTGCAGCCAACACACCCATTCCAGTGACTGCATGCAAATATGATGAAGGCCGGCTGTGTTTCACCCCATCTGACAATAGCATCAGTATGACACAGCTCTCTACTTCACTAACCCTACTTAAATCCATAATCCCATTCACTACATGTGCACATAGCTGAAGAACTGTTGTATAACTTCTAGATCACAGTGTCATAACCATTACACTAATGCTTTACATTAGACTGCACAGCCAATTCAAAATAACATAAATCTACGAATGACAGTGGCAGATCATATTTGACCAATGTCAAGATTACCAAAACTAAGAAGATAGTTGGGATTTTTCGTGGGGGATAAAGCACTAGCCCCTGTACAGACTGATGAAACACTGTGATGCAATGATATTGTTGGCAATACATTTTATTAATCAGGCCAGTCCAATTTATTGGATTTCTGAGAACTGCTGACGCATGAGTAACATGTGGGCATGGGCTATTTTAATGTCAGGTCATCCTTTACATTGTGCACAGCGCTAAACCAAGTGCTATTATAATACTATTATAGTTTTTATTAATATTTTGGTTATTTGTTTAATTTTATATTATCTGCTTTCATTTTAATTTTAGTTAAAGTTTTAGTCATTTTGTTGTGTTGTCATTTTTATTAGTTTTTAATGTCTAAATAGTTTTCTTATTTTTATTTTAGTCTTAGTTTTAGTTTAGTACATCAAGTTAAACTAAATTATAATGATAGACGTTGTCTTCTTAACTATAGCTGAAATAAAATAAGCTTTCTATTTTATTTTATTTTATTTCACATAATGTTTGTTTTATTTCAAGTAACAAAAATGTTTTTATTTTTTATTTTAGTTGAATAATAACCCTGGTTGTTTGAAGGTATTTCATGGATGTTATTTGTCTAATGAGTTTTCATGTGATGAGCATTCATGTGATGTTGCTAATAGTAGACAACAAGCACTGTGATGACGATGAAGTACATTTCTCATATGAAACATGAAATTAAATAAAAATTAATATAAAATCCTGAGCTCTTTTTAAGTCAACAAAAATTCTGAGAGCTACTTAATCTAAATAGGAAATTGTTACAATGACGGTATATTTTCAGAAAGACATTTCATATAAATATAAAAAAAGGGTACACTTTATTTCGATGGCCCACTTTAGACACTCTACAAACTAAAAGTAACTTTGCAACTATGTCAACTGAACTAACTCTCATTAGAGTATTAGTAGACTATTAGTGGACTGTTAGGTAAGGGTTAATTTCATGTATTCGCAGTGTATTTATATTCAAAGAAGAGCAAAATGCAGGAATAACAGGATACTACACATAACATTTGATGATGACGAACACAAAACTGGGGAAACTGTGAATCACAATCCATGTAACCAGGAACAGGTGTTAAAAAAATTAGAAACCAAGGAAATAAACAAGGAACGAGAACTCAGGTAAAAGGTACAAGGAAAACGCGTCCTCACGGTGTAAAAAGCCCAAAAGAGAAGGGAGGGGGTTCCGGCAGTGGACGAGGAGCAGGCGAAGTATAGGAAACCGGAGGAGCCTGCAAAGGGGAACACCACAGTGAAGACGATGGAGGGAGGAGCCAGAGAGCAGCCCAGCAAAGAGCCATCAGGACGAGGGCCCAAGTTGGAACTGATGGCTGGAGGAGGCATGGTGAAGACCAGGGTCTGCCCAACAGAGGTGAAACCTGCCGTGGTGACGACTTGGGCGAAGTCTGAGGGACTGCAAGACCAGGCGCCACCAGGAAGACCAGGAGAACAAGGCAGAGCCGTGGCTGCCGAGGTGGAACAGGGGTGCCGGAGTACTGAGGTGAGTGAGGACTGAGAAGGAGCCGGAGAGAAGGAGGAGGCCAATGGAGATGAAGTGGTGGAGAGATGAGGCATAGCAGGAGGCCCGGAAATCCACAGAGATGGAGCGATGACTGACCAAGGCGGAACTAGTGGGACAATGGAGCCTGGAAGAGCTGACAGGTCAATGGGCCAAGGTGGAACAACGGGCTCTGAGGGGGATCACCACCAAGGCGGAGCTGGAGACCGGAATGCCCAAGGCAGATCCGAGTAGCTGGGTGATGCCACTGAAGGAGGAGCCGATGGGATGGGAGGGAGCCAGTGTAGACAGGGCCAAAGAACTGGATGGCACAGACAGAGGAGGAGGGAGTGGGATACTGGGAGCACCAGAGACGGAGGAGACTTGGAACTGGCTGACGAAGTAGAATTGGAATTGGGTGGGATCAGCGCTGACAACATACTCAGAGAATAGATCTTTTCCACCTCCTCAATTCTCACAACTGGAATTGAGCTTCACTCAGTCCTGTCAGTTTAGAGAGTATGGTCGGGGCTCCACTCAATTCCCTCATACTCCACTAACACGCCCTCTGGGACGGATGTTGATGCCGGCTCACGCACCTGGCCAGATTCGGCAGGGTTCAGCTCAGGGTCTGCGGTGGGCTCTGACTTGAAGTCCATGGGGGGCGTGACGGGCTGGGCTCTGGGTTCAGACTCAGAGTGGGGTTGGTGTTTTCCTCTGCTGCAATGAAGACAGTAAGAGGGGAACTGCATAGCTCCAACACCCCCTCAATCCACATATTCAATGAAACTCCCTCGAGGGTCATCCCCAGACAATTTAGACTTGGTCAAGATGTTAAGACCGACGTAATAAAATGTGCACAGCCAAACCTAATAAAAATTACAAAAAAACACACAGCACAAAAAAAAAGTATCTCAGTGATACTGAAATAACACTGACCTTAAGAGAGAGAGAGAGAGAGAGAGAGAGAGAGAGAGAGAGAGAGAGAGAGAGAGAGAGAGAGAGAGAGAGAGAGAGAGAGAGAATATAGACTTAACCTTTCTCATGTAATGAAGGCTAGCACATGCCTCTCACATGGATTTACAATAATCCTTCATTCCTAATCTGGAATGAATGGTGAGTCTTTCTTAGAACTCAACAATGTCCCGAGTGGAAAGATTCATGCGACCTAAAACACATGCATACAACTATGCTACAAATGCACATTATAATACATATACTCAAGGGTGTGACTAGACACAATTTGAATTGCAATGGAAATTGATTTAATTATGTAAAATGCTATATTTTAACATCCCTTTCACAGTGCATGGAAAATGCGCGATGCAACAGCTTTTAAGATTATACGGCTGCAATGCAAGTTCATTAATTACTAATTTATTATGTATATGTAATCTAAAAGGCATCTAGTGATTAAAATGAGTAAATGCCATGTGCTCTATTTTATCCCAATATGAGTTATTAAAGCAGCATAAATTTGACTTTGCACCTTATTAGTTCCAGAAAAGAATTCCTTATATACGTTTCATACACCATGATCATTATAATCTCAGCCAATATTGCATTGCTTTATGTCAAGGAGCCAGATTGTTTAATTAACATCTGTAGGGCCTCTGAGGACATCACATAATAGATCTCTCACTGTGTGTTAACTTAGATTATTCTCAAAGGGAACAGCTTATCTTAGGGACAGGAAAAAGTGTGAGGCTATTTTTGGCACAAGTTTGCAGATCAGATGAGATCTGGATAAGTGTGAGGTCAGGGCATAGCTGTAATATCATTTTTAGTTTGCTAAATCAATTTCATAACACACACTTAAGTCAAATTGAAAAGTGAATAAGTTGTTGATGTTAGCTGTTCTATGATGCTGCATGTGCTAAAAAAGGGTATAGCGTGATTCAAGTGCCTGTCCATAAGTCCAATCAATCCTGTCTATAAGTCCCAAGTACAAACTCAGAGACGGTCAAAGGCTATTTAAAGAGCGTCTTAGACAGTGTTCAGGTTTAAAATGTCATCTTTGTCTCTCTTCTCCTCTGCTCCCCACACTTCATCATGAATAAGCATGAGTGAGCAATCCTCAAACAGCTCCTAGCACTGAATGATTAGACCTAATTATCACACTGGACGATTATGCTGTTTACTGAAGTGCAGTACTCACAGCGTTTTACATTTTATTCATGAGTTCATAGTTCACAGTTCAAGTAAGTGTTAAAAGACAACTGGATTTTCTGAGAAAAATGTGAGTGACCAGTGCAAAACCCAACAGCATTATGCTAATTGTGGGTTGTGGGTGGTTAGGCTTTTATGGTAGGTCCCTAGATATGGTTTGGGTCATTCATGAGTTTGTGAAAAAGAAGCACACTTTAGCATACATTACATGAATATGGACACTTGCAATTATATGAAACATTTGCAATTATGAAAATAAATGATAGTTTAAATTTATATTAAATGCAATTAGCTGAACTTTAGAGTGCTTTTTAATCCACTTAAGTAGGACTTAAACACATATTTTATTGTCTTTGATATGGTTAAAGTGGTTAAACAAAAATATACTTTATGTAATATCTATTGAAACTTGTATGTCATGTATTTAAAATTGTAATTACACAGTTATGATGCTGCAATTTAGTACTTGTAAAATATATATAAAACATACTTTACACATACTTTAGTATGTCAGTCAACACATCACAATAAGTGTACTTCTTTAAAGCAAGGCAAATATTATTAAAACATAATTATTTAAATTGTACTTTAAAGTAAAGCATTTAGTTTGACATTGTTATAAAAGGCATTTTTTTTAAAGTGTAAAGTTTCATACTTATGATGTTCAGTGAGTCAAAAGGACATTGTGCATCTACAATTAGTTTTAGATAATGTGTGTGTGTGTGTGTGGGGGGGGGGGGGTATCTCTTTCCTCTCAGTATATCAGTATTTCTCGGTACAGTACCAGAAGGAACTGAAAGTAGTTGCACTTGTTTGAACTTTGATAAAAAAAATTTTTTTAAAAAACAGTACTGACTCTCTTCGGCTTACAAGAAACTCCAGCTGGCTTGTCATCAGCCCATCACGGATTATTGCAAATGTTAACATTCCATAGCAGTCTGAAAATATGAATACAATTTAAATCAGTTACGATAAAAAAGTTTTTTTCTGTTCTGCTTCTTGTTTTTATTTCAAGCTATTTTGCTTTTTGTAATACCATGATGTAACAAACGTCTTCACTGTAGGTTTTACAATCCCAGGACATGGCTGACCTCTTTATTTTCATCACTCAGGGATTTCAAACCAACTAACCAGTATTAAACTTAGTTGTGTAACATGTCATTTATTGAGCTGCAGACGCACGCCTCAGTAATGCTGTGGCTTACTGAAGAGTTTGCTGTTACTTTTCTGCTATCTCACAACCAATTCGTACGAATTTGTACGAGTGATAAAAAAGTGGCTAATTCGTACGAATTCGTACGACCTCACTCGTACGAATTTGTACGATTTGTCTAAACCCACGTGATGGGTAGGTTTAGGGGCGGGGTCAGGGGTAGGTCATTCGTATGAATTCATACGAATTGGGCAATTCGTAAATATGTACGATTTAGCAAAAATCGTACGAATTCGTACGAGTGAGGTCGTACGAATTCGTACGAATTAGCCACCTCGTAGAATTCGTACGAATTGCCGTGAGATCAGGCTGAGTGATCAGATATCATACACTGTAGATTGTTAGCTTAAGGAGCTAAAATATAATAATAATAATAATAATAATAAAATTTACTAAAATTAATTAACAACAACAGTTAGTTAGTTGGTTAGTTGGTTGGTTAGTTAGTTAGTTAGTTAGTTGTAAAATGAGTTAGTTAGTTAGTTAGTTAGTTGTAAAGTGAGTTAGTTAGTTAGTTAGTTGTAAATTGAGTTACTTGTAAAGTGATGGAAAAATGTTCCAGTCACACATGGAATTATCACATTGAGCTACATTTAGTTAAACAGGAAGTTCTAAGTAACGCAGCAAGTGACTGCCATTGCTTGATGAAAACTACCAACACTTTCAGTTCCTTTGCTAAAAGCGTCATGGGGCAATGCTCTAATTATCTACAGTGTGGCTAAAAAAAACACAATGACCTCAAGATGTGAAAATGTCAATAAAAGGTGGAAAATCCACTCGGTTTGACAACCAGCTCATTGTTCTGCATGTCATGTCCTCACTTTAAATGTAATAATTTAAAGTCACAGCAATTTTATAATTTGGTGCTAATAATAACCACCACAGTCATCATAAGGAAGTCAATAAATACAATGATGCACCCTGCACTTTACACCACTCAAAAAACCTGAATAAGTACATTATGAACAATGAACAAAATCCTAATTTATAGTTGCGTGTCGTCTCTTGCAACAGTTTGATAAGAAAGCTTTAGCTGAAATTGCTTTTGTGTCCTTCCTTTGATTCCAGGCTAACTGAATTGGTCTGCAGAACGCATGAAGACATAAATATTGAGGTGTCCTATAGAAAGGGCTAGGCAATAATAAGGATATAATGGTTTCATTAAACTTCCAGTGTGCCATTAAGCCAGCCGTTTAGAAAGAACATAGCAGATGCCATTTGAGGTGCTCTCAATTACCCAGAAGGCCATTAACATACAATTATTCTACAGTGGAGATGAATGTGCACTGGGCAGGAAATCAGTAATAAAAATGTTATTGTCTCTTTAAAAATCACTGGATCGTCTTCGTGATTTAATGAGGAAACCTTTAGGTAACCTTTACATAAGGAAATGTGCTTCTTTTCATTGAAGCACTTCCACATTTAGCTTTGTTTTTTGTTTTTTTTAATAAAGCTGAATGAAATTGTAACCATTTGATGTCATTAGGACATTAGAGGTATTTGACTAAGTAATATATGTGTAAAATTATATATGATTATGTATAATATATTATCCTGTGTATGTAATAAATGCACCGTCTCTGGCCTATTTACACAAATCATCCTGGCCAGGTGTAGCTGCACATTTGCCTGACTACGCAATTTCTAACAGCAAGAAACTAGAAAAACTTGCCAAGTCATTGTTTTTATTCGTTTTTTTATTTTATGTAAGATATTCCCAGAGCGTAGCAATGGACCTGGGAAGTCATTAGAAGCTTATGGCACAATTAAACTAGTGTAGAAGATGGTGCAGGTATTGCCCTAGTGACTGCTGTAACCTGGAAACTGGTTTCCCTATAGGGCGGTACCAGGACACTCGTGAGACGAGCTGCTATCCGACACCTGTCGCTTTGTTTTGTTTGCAAGACTCAAGAACAAGGGAGGCTGGACATACGTCACCAGTTTTTGGTTTCAGTTATCATTGAACTATGAGAAAGACAAGGAGAGCAAACAGAGAGGCGAAGAGATACAGAGCTAAGAGTGATGAGGCCAATAATTTGCTGATCTTTGAAATTGAAGCGATGAGACCGCCTCTAACAATACTGCAGCACTAGAGAGATTTAGACACACACCTACACACACCCGCACACACATGCTTGTTCACATGCAAAATGTTTCAAAATGATGAACTGCTGAGGATACTGCATTAGAATCAGCTTTTAAAAGGATTCCTGTCAAAGCACAATAAAGAAGAAGGATCTACTTTGGACTGAGAGATACGCTCTTAAATGACCATGAAGACTGGGAAGAAATCATTTATAGGTAGGAAGTTTTTCAACTAAAAACTGACCAGTATCACCCTAGTTGTAACAAAGTTTGTAATTTTTACAGGTAAAACTTCACAACAAGGTTCCGTTTGTTAACATTTGGTATCTACATTAGTTAACATGAACTAACAATGAATAAGGCTTCTAAAACATGTATTAATCTTAGTTCATGTTAATTTCAACATACAATACATAGTTAAAATCTGTAGGATATCTGTTAATATTCTTATGGACCTAACATGAACTAACAATATGCAGTTGTATTTTCTATTTCAGTTGTATGTCTAATAACTAACCTTAAGAAAGATAAATAAATACTGTTGCAATGTATTCCTCGTTGTTAGGTAATGTTAATGCATGTTAAGTAATGGGACCTTCTTGTAAAGTGTTACCATTTTACTTTACCTTTACAGAGTCCTGCTCTGTCCTGTTTAACTATGTGAAATGTTACTTCTAAATTTTCAATTTTATGAGATTTATCAAGATGAAATTATATTTTCATTGATCTTTGAGAAACCTTCCTTTTTGGTTCAAAATGACCATTTATTGAAACTGAGCTGCAGAAACGTGTAATACTGAACTGCATCAAACATATGAATACATCAACATACTGTATCACACTCTTTTAGTAAATGGACCATTTATTTATATAAGGGTCAAAAAGAGTAGATAATGGTCTTAAAAAAAAAAAAACTATAATAAAACGTGGTCCCACTTTATATTAGGTGTCTATGTGCTAACATTTAAATTCATACATTTGATACAATGCACTTATTATGTATAAATACATGTTTTACATTATACTTGTATTATTAAAATTACCTGCCTTTAATTACTTCTTCAATTACTCTGTAATTACACTGTTGTACTGTTGTTACACTTTTAACCCACTCTTGAACCTAACCACCTCCAAACCTGTCCCTACCCTTACCTGTATCTCACCTCAATAGCAGCAAAAGTGATTTGCAATACAGCATAAACACAACATTGTACTTATTTTTTTTATTAGGCCTGAGTAAATTGTAGTTAAAGACACCTAATATACAGGTTGACTGTAAACTGTACTCACTGTAACAAAGGAATTGTGATGCCGTGCGCCTAGGATCATTTGTTTATGCAATTTTTGCAACCCTGTTTCCAAATATGTGTGACATGTCTAAATAAAGCTTAAAGCTCTGAGTGATGCTTATGATCATGAAATAAACATCAATATTACATGGACAATATTTACATAAAAAAATAAAAATAAATAAAGAACTATATGAGTAACAGGATAACAGTAACAGGGTTGTAAATTTGGCCTAAATGATGCCGTCACTAAGTAGGGTTAGATAGTTGAGGACTAAACGCTTGTTCATATTTATTTACAAATATATATTAGTAATGAATGTAAGAACAACATTTACAGTAACTTGTGTAACAGGGTTGAATAGTTGTTCTTGACAAATGCAGCTAACACCTAAATATTTAAAAGAAATATGTATGTATATATATATATATATATATATATATATGTACTTCTCGTCATCTTGTAGAACAGATCCGAATAAAAATATGTTAGCTCTTAGGTGTCACAATTTTGAAGTTGCTTTTTTGTAATGAGAGAAAATCAGGTTGTAACAAAGTTACAAAATATTGTGTTTTTGGTCATTAAAATGAGTTCATAATTAAAAATAGCGATGGATTGTGATGCTGTATGATTTGAATTGTAGGATCCAGTTGAAAAGACAAAACCTCTGAGGTAAGACACATAAAATTCCCATGTTAAATGAACCGGATGTTGCGGTAGACTTCCGTATTGTTATGTATTTCTGAGGGAAACTAAATATGAAATAGAGGGCAGGGCTTGATTTTCACGCACCTCCTCACCATCTCTCGCTGACAGCAGACTGAGGTGTTTGTTAAGGATGCTCTGCCCAAGCCGTCAAACTGACCTCATTAGAAAAGAAACACCATTCAAGGGAAGGAACTTTTTAGATTTCACTTTAAGGATGGCAGAAGTCATTGGATGTGTATATTTTTCATGTCAGGTTAAATACATTTTTCTCAAATGTGACATTTGCACCGCCTTTATAAAAAGGCCAATATATGTATATTCTATTTATATTCTGGATTCTTTGCCCTCACTTTTTGTACCTATTTTAAGTCCTTCATTTTGCAAAAAGGAAGCAATATTACAGATAAAATCATTATCACGGCACATATTGTGTTCAGTAGATCAGGTTTGCCAGTCCATCCATTCATTCATTAATCACAACAGACATAATCCACTTTAGTCTGATTTAGTTGTCTAGGCTTTGATCTCTTTGGCTTTGTTTGTTTCATCTGTTACCTGGGTGAGGATGCTCTGTTTCACTTTTACATTCAACCTACATTAGCCTTCGACACATATACTAAATACACATATACTGTACATGGCTTAATTGTGCATGATTTATCAGTGCACTTTATTCCAATGTTTGATTATTGATTATTTTTCCCTCATAATATTGTTTCATTTAGAAACAGGTATCACATAAGAATATAAGAAAATAAGGTCCCTTTAGGTGTCTTTAATGTACAATGCACTTATTGTGTACATACATGTTTTTTACATTGTACTTGAAATATACCATGTAATTACAGCTGTAATTAATTTCTGTAATTACATCCATAATTACACTGTTGGCCCTTCCCTTAAACCTTATCCAACCCTATACCCGTATCCCACCTCAATAGCAATAACAATACAACAACACATTAAGTACATTGTACTGTTTTTGTATAAGTGCATAGTTAAGGACACCTAATATAAAGTGTGACTGAAAGTAAAATTGGTTGTGGATGCTGTTTCATGTTAACTTCAATTCTTACCACTTAGAAAGAGAAACAACAATAGTTACCTCACACATATGAATCTTTTAGGGGAAATACAGTAACGTGAAACCCCCAAACTGCGGTATTGAGATGTCACGAACTGGAATTTTGCAGAGATTTCAGAAGACTTTCTGTTATAACAGTGACTCAATCAGTGTCAATTGTTAACAAAGAAGATTTGCTTTGGGATATACTGATATTATTTAATGATATTATTTGGTGAAAAAAAAGCTTAATCTATAAATTAATGTCATTATTTATATTTCTAAGTAACTATTTCAGGCCATTTTCAATAGATTTTCTCTAACACTTTACAATAAGGTTCAGTTGGTTATGTAATGCATTAGTTAATGCATAATGCATTATTGAACTTTATTGTAAATGGTTTCCATTTCCTCTTTGTAGCTATTTGATATAGGCTAGGCCTATATTAAATTTATGGATCGTCTTAATGCAGGATTCACCCCAAAATGACAATGAAGTGCTCCACCAATGGTGCAGGCCTACTAGTATTCATGTAACTTGTTTTCTAACTCATGTCTCCCCTGCAACATAGTTGATAGTTAACAGTTGAAGAACACCCACCTGCAGATGCCTCAATGCCCATTACACAGCTCCCATTGAGCTCTACACAAACACAAACACATCACAGAGAACAATACATAGATGTGGCATATTAAGGATGAGATAAGAGAGATAAAAATGCAAATAGAGGGAATCACGAATCAATTAGTCAAGCACAGAACTGAGACATCAAACATCAAGACCATGGGTCGGACTAAGCTAATGGCAGCTAGAGAAATCGATCTATTATACATGAGTGTGTGGGCATGAGGTTGGCGCAAGCCAGAAAGGCAATCGGCCCTGAGCAGTGAGAGGAGGTGCAGAAGTCAAGAATAAACTCCCCCTTCTCTTCAGATGATTCACTTCCTGCCCACCAGAGTGTGGCAGACGGTATTTGACCGAAAGACGCTCGGCCTGTTATGCAAATGCACACTCTCGGTCGACCTGCGTCTCCACGGCAACGTGGCAAGTATAGTAACAGGAAATAAATAGTAATAATTGGATCTCTGACAACTATGACAGAATGACTCATTCAAAGGACATTCGGTGAGCAGCGGAAAGACTTTGCCACCTGTGCTCTTGGCATATGAGAAACTGTTACAGTAACACGGTTATGTGGAAATATGGGGAAGTTAGTGGAAGGGAGAGACGAGACAAAAAAAGAAAATGTTTTAAAGCTGAACCACCAGATATAGTCACCTGATAGGGTGGATAATATTGTTGTTTCTCTGTCCTAGTGTCAGCATAAACGAACAAATGTTTACTTATTTGAAAGGGTTTTAGGTTATTGGAGCTTTTGATTTGCCAAAAAATCTAGATTGCAAGTAATCATCAGTCGTTTTTTCATCAGTATTACAGTATTTTTTGTTTATTTTCATAGACGAGTAAGTCATTTTGGGTATATAAAATATAGGAATACATCGAAATGGCTTGAAATCTTACATCTGTCTATTATTCATCCGTTATGAGCTGAAATACAGTGGAACCTGATAAGCATCCAGTATTCCACTGAATACCTTCTCCATCTTTTTGTTATTTGAAACCTGCTCCAGCTGAATTTCCCTGCAGGGTTCCTCCTAACTGCTATCTGAAAGGATGTTTGGTTGGATACAAAGCATGTAACTCTTAAATCAGATAATGTCATGCCACCCGATCCTGCTTGCGTAAACAGAACTTGGCAAGTCAGGTGATTTTAAAGCTCTCAAAAAGAACTTATCCTCTTTGTGTAAAATGAAAGGATACCAGCGGCATTATGTGTAGACTGGATTTACAGATAGAACAGGTTATACATTCCAGAAGAATGCCCCAAATGGTTCTATGGAAGTGAAAATGCAAATCATGTGCACCAGGGTTTATGTTTGTTAAAGCAACATTTCTCTTTTTTATTTAGTTTAACTTGATGCAGGCTATAAAATGACAATCAAATATTAAAAATTTATGAAAACTTTAGCCTATAGATACATATAAAAAAAAGACTAATAAAAATGACAGAGTCTCACAACAAAATTATTAAACTTTAAAAAGAAAAAGAAAATGGAAAATATAAAAATAAACACAGAGATTTTAAACTGGGGTCCCAGGGGGCCGCAAGAGTATAAGGTGGTCTGCAGAAAAATGTATGTTTAAAGTGAAAATATCAATATATATATAAATCTAACTGTATATAATACAAAAATAATATATTTAGTAATAATATATATTTATATAAATACACATAGTTACATTATATACATATTCACTGTAAGTATATAAAAAAATAAATATTTATTTAGTAATAATAATAATAATAATAATAATATATATATATATATATATACATATATATATATATATATATATATATATATATACACATACATACACACACAGTTACATTATATACATTTTCACTGTAAACATACACTTTTCTGCAGACCCCTTTATACTCTCTTGCGGCCCCCTGCGACCCCAAATCGAAATCCCTGGGTTATACCTAGTTGTCCTCCTTGATGTCTAACCGGACAAATACTGTATATAAGATCGAGGATGGCATCATGACACACTTATATAACTTACAGGGTCAGTGGACCACATGGAGAACAGGCTGAAAAATAAATGATGTGGCTCAGAGTATCGGTTTACGTAACCCTTGATAGCGCAGCCTCCTCACACCCTTGACCTGGTCGGATTGCTTGAACATGGTGCCTTGTTCACACAGATGAGAATCTGTTAAAACACAGGCTTTAACAGATTAACATTGTGCGTCATTCTCAGTTATGGGGAGAATATTTTTTAGCACATCTGTTCAGCACAGGAATGTCTTCCATTAACAGAGAGACACCATAATCTCATGTAGCCTAATGTGCATGATCCTACAGCCCTAATTTCACTGAATGCATTTCATTTCTCATTTTTTACTGCTTCACCATTACTGATAAGGATTAGGAGTTAATATGTCACACTATGATGAGATGGTCAGCCAGCTGTGTAGCAATTTCAATTGTCGGAACGTGAATCTCGTTCACTTGAATGGAAGCGCTTCCGCTCCCCCTCCCCTTGCATCGCCCCCTACCGGTGAAACAGAGATTCGTGGGATCCCGTGACGTCACATTCCGCAAGTCTCCTCGGTTACTCAAGTGATGTCAGAGCCTCGCCTCCACAACCACGTGTTCCGTATAAAAATACGAGTCCAGCGCTGGCGGGTAAAGACAGTAGCGCTGTCCTTCCAACAGCCTGGCATCAAAACCCTGCAGTGCGCTTCGTCAAACTCAAACGGTCCGCTGCTGGGAGATCAGTGAGTTGCAATAAAAGGCTTCTAAAGGAATACATTCCTCCTGTGGATTTACTCTTAGAAAATAAAAGTGATGGCAGTTACTCAGGCTGGATGCGACTTGACATACTGCAAGATGAGGGGAATCGTGTCAGTTCTCACCGGTACGTCTCTCTCAACAGATTGGAGTTATTGGAGTTATTTTATTTTAGTTATGTCTATAAAAGACTTTGCTTATTTGATTATGCTTTAGAAAAAAAAGGATGCAATATGTCAAAAAAAAAAAAAAAAACTGTAATGGGAGAAAAATGTCTTTAGAAGTGATAGCCGTTATTGTGTTTGTACAGTCTATTTTAATTAACGTTAGGTCTATGATTTATTATTATTTTTTTCGTTAGTCGCATTTTTTTTCTATACTTCATTTTAAAAAAAAAAATCATAATTAGGCTAAATAATTAAAACATATATTGCATTGCATTTTTCTTCGGGTTTAATTGTTTTTAAATTGGTTAATTAAATTATGTGGTAGGTGTTTCATGAGGATGAAAGAAATTATGAGTACCGTTCGTGATATGTTCCTACAGTTGCACACAGTGAGCAATGCGGTCTGTTGTGTAACACTGAGACGTTCTTGACATTAAACTACATTCACACGGATTCTGAATCACATCATGTATAAAACATGATTTCTGATATAGAGACCTGACGTGCAAATGATTACCGATAACCTTTAAGATTTTTTAAGGGTTTCCCTTCTCGTACGGTTGCCACTTCACTCAGTTCAAATCGGTTCAAATGCAAGGTGTTAATGACGTCAGCTGTGGATTTCCTTCTGACGTAAATGGTTATTTTTCATTTCAGCTTTTATTAAAGAAAGGAAGATGGGCTTAAACGACTTCATCCAGAAGCTTGTTTCCAACCCTCCCATTTGTCAACAGTAAGTATCCCAATATTTAATTATATGATGAATTAAAAAACAAATGCATGATGCTGCTTTTACAGTTAGCCTACATGTAGATTTGACGATGAACAAATAAGATCATGATGATTTCTGTGTTTCAAAATCAGCAAGAAAGTGGTTCAGGAAATTTCCAGCATTCATTCGCCAAGGCAACACTGTAACCTCTGGTGTAACCTGTAATCCCATCATCGGACTTTAGATGTTCATTCTGCTAATTGTGTAGGTTAATCTGTACCGGCAGGATAAAGCCAAGCACCAGAATAGTGCTCTGTGAAAAGCAGCTGTCCAGGCCGCTGCTTGGCTGCAGTAAGCACCTTTGAGAAAATCCCTAATGTCCCCTAGACGAGGATAAGGGCCTAATTCAATTAAGTGCGGCCCATTTGGTCTTAGAGCCATTCAGGTCGGACCAGTGGAAAATTTCTCACCGCATCTCTACCCTCCATATGCTCCACAATATTCATTCATGCTGAAGATGCCCTCAATTGACTAAAAGTAGGAGGACAGGGCAGGAGGACTGATTTTATGAAGGCAAATGGTTTCAACGAAATATTATTTGATCTATTAATTGTAGATTTATGAATGTTCCAATACCAGATATAGCCCCACATAAACTTTAACAACACTGCCATCTATCGGTGTGCAAAGGCATTACAAGAAATAATTCATTTAAAGCAGTGGTTCTCAACCTTTTTGACTCACTGCCTAACACAATATTTTAAGGCCCTCTACACTGTAAAAAAAAAAAGTTGAGAAAACTTAAACGTTTAAGGCAACCAGCTGCAGGACATTTTTGAGTTTTCTCAACTTAAGTGTTTGAGTTATCTCAACTTTTTTCATGTTAAATAGTTGAATAAACTTTAAAAACTGAGTTTGTCATACAAAACGTAAGTTGGATTTTTTACAGTGATATAATATAGTACTGTAACTATAATATAATATAATAAGTATAACATTATTAACAGAAACTGGGAGTGCCAATATAGCTCAAATTAATCACAAGTTTTAAATACGTGTTTTAATAAAAAACGGTATTAAGGGAAGAAACACTTACATTTGGCCCCGTAGATTTCCATTGTAACTATCAGTTTGTTTGTCTTTGGTTTTACAAACTGTGGGTTTTGAACAAAGTTGATTATCTGAAGTAAACATTTTTAAATGTTTCTCTTTTCAGTGATGAGGTTGGTTCATTCTTAAAAATCGATGAAAACCAGAATGAGGAGCTGGAAGAGAATCACCTGTGTTTGACCAATCCCAGGAGCTCTTTGGCTGAAGAAACACAGTACGTAGTTACTCTTCCCATCTTCTGTTCTCAATCTTTTGTTTGGTTAATTTGATTTCAGTCAGTCAGGCCATTTGCTGTTTGCATTACTGATGTTATTTAATTTCCTTAACAGGATCCAACCTTCAGATTTTGACTACTTAAAGATCATTGGGAAGGGGAGCTTTGGAAAGGTGGGTAACGTTTCATTTTTTATACAGTCAAGATGTAAACATTTATGTCATATTCTAAACTGAGAATGCTAACGGCGTCTTATTCCACAGGTTCTGCTCGCGCGGCACAAGGAGAGCGAACAATACTATGCTGTGAAGGTGCTACAGAAGAAAATCATTCTGAAAAAGAAAGAGGTAAGACCTAATGCAATGTTCTCATATAGATGCGAAAGCAATTCGCCACAATCATAACAATGACACTTCAAATGTTTTTCAGCAAAAGCATATAATGGCGGAAAGGAGTGTATTAATGAAAAATATCAAACATCCATTCCTGGTTGGGCTGCACTTCTCTTTCCAAACCACAGACAAACTGTACTTCGTGCTAGACTACGTCAATGGAGGCGAGGTTAGTAAACAATGCATTCATAGCCTGAAAGAGGCCACGCCTCAGCTTAAAATAGATGACTGAATTGATGAACTCTTGGTATGTTTTTCTCCTGCAGCTGTTCTACCACCTCCAGCGTGAGAGGGTGTTTCTGGAGCCCAGGGCAAGGTTTTATGCTGCTGAGATAGCTAGTGCTCTCGGTTATCTCCACTCACTGCACATAGTTTACAGGTATGTGAATGCATGCAGTGCCTTCTAGTGGAGAAGCAGTTGAACTCTGTTCATTATTCTGTTCATTATGACCATGGGGTCTTACCTTTACCTGTCAATTTTCACAGAGACTTAAAGCCAGAGAACATCCTCTTGGACTGTCAGGGTCACATTGTGCTGACAGATTTCGGTCTGTGCAAAGAGGGACTGGAATCAAATGGCACAACCACAACGTTCTGTGGAACTCCTGAGGTGAGTCATTCATAAAATACTATCTTGTGAAAAAGAAGTGCGCTTTATTGTATTGAATGTGCACTTGTACTGTACTTCAAACTTAAAAGTATATTTTAAAACAAAATGTTTTTGCAGATGATATTATAATAATAATGAAATAAAGGGCCACTTAGAGAGTACACTTTCTTGACTGTTTAACACACCTAAGTACACTTTTAAAATGTCAAACTAAATGTTAAATGTTAAACAAATAAGTTTCAATAGAAATTAAATTAAAGTATATTTAATTTACCATAAATGTTTCAGTACATTCAGCAGTACAGATTAACCATACTGTATTTACATTTTCATTTATTCCTGTGTCTGAAAACATTGTATTCAGTTCACACTTGTGTATTATTTTAAAGTATATTATTTCTGTAATAAGTGCTCTTTTATTTAAAGTATCTTAAAGTGTACTTCTTTTCACGGGGGAAGATAAGATAGTATGTATTTAACAAGAAATTTGGATTTAAACAGTGTTTTGATTTCTTTCTTTCTTTTTTTCCCCACAGTACTTGGCACCTGAGGTCCTCCAGAAACAGGCCTATGATCGTACAGTAGACTGGTGGTGCCTGGGATCAGTACTGTTTGAGATGCTGTATGGACTGGTGAGAAGACCTTTTGCATGGAAAATGACTAGATCAGTTGTACACTGTAAAAAAAAAAAATGTTATTTCAACTTAAGAAAGTAAGTGTTCATGCTGCCTTAAAATTGTACGTTTAGTCAACTTGAACTAAGAGATAACTTGGATATTTAAGTTGACTAAACTTAAAATTTTAAGGCAGCACGAACACTTACTTTTTTAAATTGAAACAATTTTTTTTACAGGGTAACAAAGGATACATGTAGCAAACAATTAATCTCTCGCTCTTTGTTTTTCTAGCCTCCATTCTACAGTCGCAACACTGCCGAGATGTACAACAACATCCTTCACAAGCCTCTGGTTCTGAAGCCTAATGTGTCCAATTCTGGCCGTGACCTGCTGGAGGGTTTGCTGCACAAGGACCGTACCAAGAGACTGGGGTCCAAAGATGATTTTGTAAGTGGAAAAACACACCAGTGCTACTCACATATGGTTTATTTTCATGAGATTTGCAATTCTAATTTAAACTTATTTGTAGCTGGAACTGAAGTTCCACAGCTTCTTCTCTCCTATCAACTGGGACGACCTCATGGCTAAAAAGATCATCCCTCCTTTCATTCCTTCAGTGGTAAGTTAATAATTTCCCTGCAGAGTAATAATTTGTAATAATTTTAGTACATTTTAAATCAGTATGTTTTAATAATCTTTTGTTGTGCTTTAAAGAAGCACATTTATTTTGAAGTGTTGATGTGCATACTAAAGCACTTGTAAAGTACTGTAGTGTGTTATTCAATATTACATTTAAAGTTCATATATTTTTAAATAAATTTCATCATTACAAATGTGTAATTACCAAAATATTTTAAATACATGACATATAAGCAATGACATTAAGGCAAGGCACCACAGGTGAATAGAGTATGTTTGGTGTATGCAAGTGCTACTTAAGTTTTAAATAGTTTTAGTTGTTTTTTTTTTTTATTAATTTTGAGAAATAGGCCTTTAAATGTATGTATTATTTGAAATCTACAGATGCAAATACATAAAGAATAATAATAAACACCTTTCTTGGAAGCAAAATAGCTCAAAATCGTAAAATTGACCAGTGCATGAAAAAATGGTTTTGCTTGTAGTGTCTTGCCTCAAAGTATATTTTAGTTTACCATAAATCCTTGTCTTTGCATAGAGATGTAATAAATTGTCTCTATTAAATCTACAGAGTGGTCCCACTGACCTTCGGCACTTTGACCCAGAGTTCACACACTTACCTGTGTCGACCTCCCTATGCAACACTGATAACCTGCACATGACCAGCAGCGTACGGGAGGCAGCTGGAGCATTCCCAGGTTTTTCTTATGGTCCACCGGCTGATCATGCCTTCCAGTAACAGCCTCCGTGACACCATCCAGAATGTCCATTCCAGCATCGGGACAGAAGAAGGACCACAGGGTGGGACACTTAGCTCTTCCAATTTATTTGCAAGTACGACCTGGCAGCACAAAGGGACACTGATACAACCCGGATACTCGTGCATGACCAGGAGGAACATGGGACGTTATAGGAACAAGTACACAGTAACAACTTCCAGAAAAGATTAAATGTGTGCCAATGGTTGCAAAGAGGACCTGGGCTCCTAGAGAGAGAGAGAGCTTAGAAGTGCCTGAGAGTTTAACGGATGATCTGTGAGGGGAGGGAAACGGGCAAATTGACTTTGGCTTACCGGAGATGATGGCACCAGCTACTGGGCGAAACGCCTTCTGTGATCTTTTGATCAAAATGTCTTTGGATGATGTTTTGTTTAATTGGATTTTTCATGCATCGTTGCACAGTGGAGGTAAAGGATCAAGAAATGTACAAAATATATGGATGGTATACATCAACCCCTACCAGTACAAGAGGATACACAGGCTGTACGACTCAAATATCAATACATTTTTAATGAGTACATTTATTATATTCTTCCTATTGACAAATGTTAATTTAAAACTGCAATATTTATCATACTGCATTATTTTAGTGTGGTTTGGCTTAACTCTTTGGTCCTACTCAGATTTATATTAGAAGGGAAATTAGTTTAGATTACGAAGCCACAAGGCTTTTAGCTGTGATTATTTGTCTGATTGAGTAGAAGACATCCCGTGTTCCTCCAAAAATGAATATTTTGTCTTACAAGCACTTTCTTTCCTTTTTACTCCAATGCCAGCACTTTTACACAATATGCCAGACACTGTTTCTTGGGAAGGCAATTTTACTAGTCATACATCACATTCTTTTATCATACATTTAGTGAGATGGATGTACGTTTTAAACATCCATTTGTCATCACTATCTGAAGCGATCGATGTTTACCGAAAACACAGCATGTCGATTAGATTGCATTGAAACCACCTGCATCATGTGTAGAAGTCATATGTACTAGCCCAAAAGGAACTGTGTCTTTTTTTGTTCAAATTGTGCCTGTTCAGCTAATTTATGTATGTTGTGATGCATTTCCACGTGTTTCTATCATTCCTGTCTGCATCGTTCTGGGTTGGACAGGGACATGGAATGCTGTGCAATAGAAATGGTGACTTGAAAGAGATGTGAACAATTTGTCATGCAAGACGTTGTTGAGACGATTGAGTGGCATCGACTTAATGAAGAAGAGGGGTTTGGATGCCCTCATGAAATGCATCCCTATTTTAATTGTAATATATTTCATATCATTGGACCAGTTATGTGCGATACGTTGTTTTTTAGATAACTACAAACATGGCAATATTGATAATGTTTATTTTCTTCCATTTTTGGAAGTTATTCATATATTGTTTTATATTTTTCCATGTATATTTATTTACATGTCACATATTTTACCTCTAATGATCAGAGTATTAAATTCTTAGATTGATGAAATATTGGAGAATGATCTATTTGAATGCAAAATAAATATTTGAAAAATGGATCCATACATGTCTACTTATGTTTAATTTGTTCACTTACATTTTTTTTAATTGTTCAGTTTTGGGTTATGAATATTCTCATGTCATCCATCCAGGGTATTTCATTGCCCACGGCCTGAGATGATGGGATCACGGCATCTCCACAACCATAAGTGACATGGGAAATGGTTGAATGAATGGAAAAGTCTCTTGTGCTCACCAAGGCTGCATTTATTTTATAAAGTAATTTAATACAGTAATATTGTGAAATATTAGTAAGATTTAAAACAAGTTTTCAATTTGAATATATTTTAAAATAAAATGTATACCTGTGATGGATGGCAAAGCTGAATTTTCAGCAGCCATTACCGGATGAGACCGTCCGTCCTTCGGATGAGACGTAAAACCGAGGTCCTGACTCTTTGTGGTCATTAAAAATCCCATGGCACTTCTTGTAAAGAGTAGGGGTTTAACCCCGGTGTCCTGGCCACATTTCCTCCAATGGCCCTTGCCAATCATGGCCTAGTACTAATAATCCCCATCCACTGAATTGGCTCTATCACTCTCTCTCCTCTCCACCTATAGCTGGTGTGTTGTGAGCGCACTGGCGGCCTTGTACTGTGGCTGCCGTCGCATCATCCAAGTGGATGCTGCACACTGGTGGTGGTTGAGGAGAGATTCCCAGATATGAATGTAAAGCACTTTGGGTGTACAGTAGTACATATGAAAAGCGCTATATAAATGCCTCATTCATTCATTCATTCCTCCAGTTTTCAGTGTTACATGGTAATTCTAATATGCTGATTTGCTGCTCAAGAAACGGTTCTTATAATCAATGTTAAAAACAGTTGCACTGCTTAATATATATATATATATATATATATTACTAGATCCAGTATTATGGCCTAGATTCTGGTTATGATCAGGCAGTGTGAGTGTGATCTGTTTGGCATTTTTATGTTGACACGGTTTATTCTCAAATCCTAAAAGCGACAAATGATTTCCGGCAGATTCAAGGAAGGAACTGTGCTATTTTAGTGCATCTTGATCTTGCTTTTGGCACAGTGAATAATGTGATTATCCTTGATCGCTTAAAGACAGGGTAGGTGATTTGTTCCAGAATTTATTTTTGTTATGCTGGTTGAAGTAGTCACTTCACATCCTGATTGCAATCACTAAATGTATTTATATGTACTGTATATTGTCAGTGGAAAACGTATGACAATAAAATGTTAGTCCAATCTCTGCATTCGATCCGAATGCAATGATACAATGTCCTACCTGCCTGTCAACTTATGTATTTTCATACGTCTACACACCCTGCTCGCACAGACATCACACGACATCAGCGCCTTTTATGCTATGCAGAGTTATGACAGACGTCAGTCACTGAGCACCGCAACTGAAACAGCAGCCGCCTTTTACAGTTCCTTCTGAACCAAAACAACGAGCTTATGCGTTCACGCCATACCTACCGTGATTTGGAAGAGATGGAAACCAGTGACGTTATACTCGGAGCAGTTCGTGACTCGAATTTATGTGTTTCAATGTCAACACTATCAACGCCGAAATTAATCTGCAGCAGTCAGGTGGTACAGGTCAGTGCTCTTTAAGTTGTTCATGTTCATTATTATTGTAATGTTATGTGCTTTGAGACATGAGGTAGTTTAACACCATCTCTCGTGACACTTTTGTTTGCTCCCTGCTGTATGCGTTTATGTGATTTGAAGAAGGCGTGGCTTTGGAGACGCTCAACGGGAGGGTGGGATATTATGCTTTCATATAGCTCACTATTGCTAGCCTCAAAATTGCCTACCCTACCTTTAAGTCAGTGGATGGGATAAAGTACAATAAAGTATTAAAGGGGTTGTATTCTTAAGCACACACTGCACGATTTATAATAATCCTTTACGATTGTTGCTTGTCAGACTGTACAAACATGAATCCAGCTGTAAGTCATGTCACACTGTGGTGTGGGATATCAGTTGTCTTTATGTCAGACTGTACAGTTAAGTTCTCGTTCTGACGTCCATTTAGTCTCACTATGGGAACGCCTCAGGCATGACCAACTGCGGAAGCATCAATTACACCGTCTGTCAGACTTATAGATCAATCGCCACAGCAATCAGGAAGCCCTGCCTCCCTTTCTTCCCCATGAAGATTGCGGAAGCTGTTCTCATTGACACATTATTGTATTTCCTGCTGAACAGTTTACAGACAAAGATGGCTGATGACATCGCAAACACTGTAAATCTTATATTGTTTTTAGCTGGGTGCATTTTGCTAAAGTGGGAAAACGTCCACGTCAAGGTGAGTTTTTCCATACCAAAGAGAATAAACAGCCTTATTTCCCGATCGAATACGATTTAGTTCATATTGAATACAGGGATATAAGAGTTTATTTTCAGAAATAATTCTGTATAGCACTGCTCCGGGGTAGTAAACCTACACGTCACGGTGAGAGTTTACTGAACAAAGAGAGTGAATAGAGTTATGGCCACTTCTAGAAGGGCAGAGCGTGGATGATGCTCCCTGCCACATGTGCTTGTGCGGTCGGGCTGCCACCTGGAAGCAGGCTCTCCTAACCAAGCTCTTTGGATGGAGATTTGTGTGATAGCAGATCTGAATTTCCGGATGTCACATAGGGTGGTCAAGAGCTGCAGCAGGAGTATGGGGCTAACAGTGGTGGGAGAAAGAGCGTTATGGCTCAGACTCTCAGGCCTTTCTGAAAAAGTGGAGTTTCTTGATGACCCCATGGATCCCAAGGCACTGTTAGGCTTTACGGTCATGGCCATACACCAACAGTGTCTTGGGGATGAATCAGGCTCGTTGGGTTTTCTGCTCCACCGCCCTTGGAGTTCAACACTTTTCTTCCTTCCCCAGGCAAACGAAGAAGGTTGTTAATTGTAGATGGTCCCATTTCAAAAATTTTAAGGGCCAGTTCAGCAGGTTCACTTACCAATATAGGAGGGACAGTGGCACAAGTTCCCATGGTGCCCCCTGCCACTATTCCCCTAACGCAGTCGATCACACCTGAGGCATTCCCATAGTGAGATACATCACTTCTGTTATCAGAGAACAGAGGCTATGCAAGTAATCTAATGTTTATTTAAAAACAGATGCACGCAAGTAGATTCGTCCAGAGTTTTAATCATCAATCCGTGACACTTTCGGTGACAGTGAGCTGCATTTAGAGAAATGGTGGCTAACAAACAAAAACAATCAAGCGTTAATTATGATAATGGCTTGTCTTGAAAAGAAAATGGAACAAAACAAAGACGACGTGTGTGGAGCAGGTGGTTGGTTATTTTTGTCACACTTATTGCATAACCAGGTTCTGTGATCCTATTGGTTTTTGATTTGACGGGACTGTGCTGCATCAGGACTGACACTGGCAGAATTTCATCAGAGGTCAAATTTGATGGCCATGGTCATTGATCGGCTATCGGCGAACATGTCAAACTAGCGATCAAAGATTCTCCATTGTCTGTTCTCCATCATTGATTCTCCATGGTCAATTGTCCAATGTTTCTCCCCTGTGACTACCTGTACTGAATGTCAATTTACACAAATTTCCATTATCGATCATCATTTAAATGAATTATCAATTAATCGATTAATCGTTAGTTAGCCTTAATATAGCCAACAGCATGACAAGTCTGCAATGCTGCTCAAAACGCTATGTTCTTCACCAAATGAATGTGAAGGGTTTTTAGTCTAAATAAAGGGCTAGTAGGATTGTAAAATGAGTCGATGTGATTGATCCTTTAATTAAAATACTTATTTAATAATCAAATGACGACTAATACAACTGTCACCAACGCCACCTCAGATGCCTGCTAGTCAGAACTCCTGTTGTGGACGCGCTCCACCACGGCAACTAAACCCAATGAATTCACAACGATTTATTAAAATAGTGCTCTCATTATAATATAATGTAACATGATAGTCCCAATCATAGTTATTATAAGTCGTGCATTGCTGTTTGAGCTGTGAACGCTGAAACTGAAGTGGTAATTAAACACCGGTAATAAAGCCCTTTGCTAGTGGGTTATTTCAACGAAAACACATCCTATATTTGATTAATCAGATATATACAAAATAAACACAATATTATAACTTTCATTTGCACAAAATAACAAGGCTGCGAATGCACAAGCAAACTTGTAGTCATGAAGGTGTAACTATAGCCTTTTAAAAGTAAAATGATCCCAAACATAACTCCGGCGAGTGTGTCGCGGTTGACCTGAATCGATGATCGATAAGTTTTATCGGTTAAATTATTATCGACAATTAATTGATCGCCGATTAATCGTTAGCACCCTAATTCCTACCACTCACCAACCTTTCAAAAAACCCTGCACATGAGTTCTTCTTCCGTCTTCCCGTGACAATAATATACATTTTAATAAAAAGTAGGCTACTGTCAATGGTTTTTAAGGGCTTACATGGACTCGCACTAGACATGGACTTGCACTAGAGAATATTTCTGGCCTTTTACATCATTATCAAACTACTAGACCTTTAAGATCTGCTCAGAGTTTCCTTTTAATTGTCCTCAAGAAACATCTGAAATCCAAAGGAGATTGTGCCTTCGCTGTTGCAGCTCTGTGCCTCTAAAACAGCCTCCCTCTCCATATTAGATCTTGACACTTGTGCTTAACTTCTCATTTGAAGACTTTTCTCTACTCTGTTGCTTATAACTGTCATTGGACTGTCAATATAATGTTATATTGTACTGTATGTTATATTGTGTGTTTAAATGTGTCTGTATGGTAATTTTGGTAGTGTAAGGCTGATTAATATAAATAATTTATTATAACATTATAAATGTATTTACTGTCACTTTTGCACTTTTACTGAATGAAAGTGTTATTTGTTTTTTCAAAAAAAATCTTACTGACCCCAAATGTTAGTAAGTTTGTTATTTGCCAAGTTTGTTATTTGTACACACACACACACACACACACACACACACAAAAAAAAAACATCTTAATAGCTTGGCTTTCAGGATCTTTCTGTCATTTCCGTTCTCTTTTTTTTTAACAAAAATACTTCTTTAATTAAACTGCATTTTAAATATATGATGTTCTGGGGGAGCTTACAAAGTAAAGTCTAACCACCATCTATATGGTAATTTGCGAATCAGTAGTAACAGAAATGCTTACCTCAGCACTCAGCAGTCATCACATTTTTGCAAGGGTTTACCGTTTTGTGATTCGAAGGAGCGCTTGTCGTTGCTGCGCATGCGCGTCGGGAATTTTAGCGACTTCCTGCCAAATTGTTGTCCCTAACACTACACGGCGCCCCACCGAGGGAATTTCAGTTCAAGGAAACATAAAGTTTCCTCGAAAGTAGCACTTGGTGAGATGGTAAGAGTTTCTTTCCCATTTGTGTGTCATGCACTGTGAATTTGAGTGCTTTAATGAGCGGTTTAGTGTGAAATGGTAAGGTCAGTGAGCCGCGAGCTAAATAACACACGTTGGCTAACTGCTCAAACTGTGCTTAACGCTAACGTTCCATGAACACAGCGACCACTGGAAAACAGTTTATATTTCTCCTCCTATAGTATGTGCACCAGCAGTGATAACGTTATGCGTGTTTCCGAACATGGTCACATTTAGTGTGTGTGGTATGTGGACATCTCCGGTGAAATAGCCACAGTTTTGGAGAGAAACACTGGCTGTGTCTCAGATCCGTTTGATCTTCTTAGCGTTACCTAGGCAGCACTTTTCGGCGTCATGGGAGCAAAACGTTGTTTTTGTAACGAAATACTAAGTAAAATGTGAGATCCTCAATTTCACTGATCAGCCGTCCTTGAGTCAGTCCTGTTTAGTGTATGTTGAGGATGTCTTTAAACTTACATTACTTAAGCTTCCTGCCATTGTGATCCTCCTGCTATTGTGTTTTGTTTGATAGGTTTATGCTGTACTGTCAGCACACTTTTATGCCTACTGATCTACAGCTCATGCAGTCTAATACTTCTATCTGAACTGATCTATATATATATATATATTTTAAACTAAAACTATTTAAAAGTAAAATAGGCCTACATAAAAACAAGATTCAAAAATACAAATTGCTTTTTGTCATAATTTCTAAATGCAGGTGAAGTTTTAACATGTATTTATTTTTTATTTTTAAATATAAGGTCAGTAAGATTTTTTTTAATTATTACTTTTGTTAAGCAAGGATGAAAATAAACTGTAAATTAATTTATAATGTTACCAAAAAAAAAAAAAAAAAAAAAAAATATATATATATATATATATATATATATATATATATATATATAATTTTTATTTATTTTTTTCAAATAAATGCTTTTATTCACCAAAGAATCCTAAAATAAATGCATCACAGTTTCCACAAAAATACTAAGCAGCACAGCTGTTTTCAACATTGACAATAATAAGAAATGGGGCTGGGTGTCAAATCAGATGTCCCAATTCGATTTCGATTCTAAATTCGATTTTCAATTTCGATTCCCTATTCGATTCTCATTCGACTCAATGAATATAGATTTAATACAAATCTTATATTTATAAAAAAGAAGAGTGAACACAAGTTTACAAGTGGTTAATTAATAAAAAGACATTAAACATACATTAAACTGAACCCAACTCTATATTTCAGATGCATACAATGAATAGACAGGATTTTGATGCAAGATGAAAATTTGATGCTGAAAATTGGACAAGTCAGAACAGTTGCATGCTTTGATCAAACAGGATCAGGTAATTTTATGTTTAAGATAACACAAACATAAAATCTCACAGCATTAGATGTAACATGGAGGCTGCAAGCCTATGAACAGTGTAGGAAAACTAATACTGGCTTTTGGGTGATAGATAAATAAATGTGGAAAAAATTGATTCACAGCCTTTGAGAATTGATTTTGAATCAACCACATTTTTAAAAAACGATTAATCGAAAAAGCGTTTTTTCTTTTTTTCATTTTTGGCCCAGCCCTTATAAAAAAATTTTTCTTGAGCAGCAAATCAGCATATTACAATGATTTCTGAAGGATCATGTGACACTAAAGACTGGAATAATGACTGCTGAAAATTTAGGAATAACTAATCACAGGAATATATTACTTTAAAAAAAAATATTAAAATAGAAAATAAAAATTATATATATTTTCTTTAATCAGATTTTTTTCAGATTCTTGATCAAATAAATAACACATGACACAAAAATGTTACTGATCTCAAAAGGTAGTGTAATGGACTACTTGCACAACTAATTCCGCATTCTACTTATTAGGCCCTACATATCGGGAGTTTCTGTATGCTGGGTACACACCAAAAGATAATCGGGCTGATCTTGGGCCGATTTCCCCCCTTCCGACAATCCTAGCTATGTCCCGATTATCTTGATGGTTCTACAGATTATCTTAGCAGATTTTCTCTTGGTGTGAGGTGTGTTAAGAGTGTCCGAACCTGATCGGAAGAACGTCGGAGCCGCCCCGATCGCGAATCGTAAATATTCAGCGTTTAATATTTATGATCAGAAATCCTGATGTGTGGGGGGAACCCCGAGGACAAATGCGGCACTCTCTGGGGATTATCACGTGAAACGAAACCATATCCAATCAGAAAGCGAGATGATGGAAGACGGAAGCATAACAAACGCAGTCATGGCGCAGCACAAAGTGAAACTGATGTGGACAGCAAGATGGAGGATCAGCTTGTTGATTTGTGGCAACAGCACAAATGTTTATACAACGTACGTGTTGTGTAAAACCTTTCCAAACACTATCATCGCAATTTCTTCCTGCATTTCGTCCGCCATGCTTATTCTGAGGTCTCGCGAGATTTCCTGTGTTCACAGTCGAGACTCTGGTTGAAAATCTGTTGGTGTGTGGTGTGCAGTCTTTGTCACATCATGGCACACACACACTATAGGAGCAAAACGCTTAAATCTAGGATTTTTTGTCCTCATGTATGTGGTCTATCACATTTTGAAAATCTTATAAGATGTAAAAAATCTTTTGGTGTGTACCCAGCATTAGATCATTCAGCGCACCTACATACATGAGAATGCAGATAATCACTACGTTTTATGGATGCCAATTGATTAAAACAATGAATAATGATCCCTGTATTAATTATCTTGAGCCTGCTGAAATGTTCCTATAAATATAGTTTCTTTCCAACTGTGCATTCTGAATAATAAATAGGCTAAATATATTTATCCACTAACCTGCAGCCTATATGCTCGTCTTCTCATTAACAGTGTTTTTCTCTTACTGATATTTCATACCTGTTGAGTTTACATTTTTAAATGAATTTGACTAATATAAAGGATTGCTTGTGTGCGTTGGTGCTTTATTCCAGTCTTTTAAATTAGTTGAATGAATGAATGCTCGCGAGGTGCCTGTAACGATGTTAAATAGGCTATAGGCTATTTAATTAATCTTAAACACTAACACACACAGCACAGAGGATAATGACAGTCAACTACTTAGAATGTTAATTAAGCATTTTGGGCATAAACATGTAATAGTAAAAAGATTGACATTGAAAAATGACACAGAATGATAAATGTTCGTGGTTCATACTGATGTTGTTCACCTGTTATCACACACTTCAGCTTCACGGTCACTAGTTTAGACGAACACTGACACCCTGTGGTGAAATAATGGCGTATTTTTAACAGCCACAGATTTCTCAGATCAGTTTGGTTTGGATTAAAACTTTAGATGAATAATTCTGCACACAGTAAACATCAGAATATCCATTCTCCTGTTAATAAAAATGTCCAAATCTTATTGCGGACACTCGTTTGTTCAACTCATTGACCACAGTACATTGAAAGTAAACATAACCGGAAATAAGTGAGATGTACTATTTCCAAACGGAAGTGCATTACGAAGCTCAGTGCAAGTGGTCCATTATTTTTTATTTTAATTAAGTCATATTATGCCTTTGAAATAGAGTGGTGCAGGTGTGACATCACTTTGTAGGCCAAAACGCATTTAGCACTTCGGGTTCCATCGTCCCCAAAGTCAATGGGGTTTTTGAATGGGGTTTTGGTTAAATGGCTGAAATAGTAAAGGTAAATGGCAGAAATGTAAACTCAGTCCGCTTTTACAGCATTGTTATGGTTATAATTGTGCTCTAGCAAACTATTCTAACTCAAACGTTCTGGGAAAATGTTTTTAGTTCAAAACTGAAAGAGTTGTCGGAAACTTCGTGATGGTTATGACGTTGAATTCATGGGACCGTTGTGTAGTTCATTTATAGCCTACCTTTAGCTTTTTACTTCTGGCGACTGCATTTAGGCTTCAAAATTCATAAAAGCTGTGTTCATCTGTGATAATTATCTTGATGGACAAAAACTTTTGTGATCACAGAGCTTGTTTTTGTGATAATCCAAAAGCCTATGAGACAGTCCTGTTGGGTTTTTGTCGAGGGGTCCAGGTTAGGGATGGACGATATGGCCAAAATTTATATCACGATATGTTTCTCAATTTCGGTCGATACGATATAATTCCGATATCGATATGAACAATATAAAAGCCTCAGAAAAACTGATGAACTCAACGGATGTCTGTATCTACAAACTTCTGAAAAATTAATTTGCCAAGTCTATGAAACCTCCTCCAATAAAACTATATATAATATTTTAGAAATAAACAGTAAAAAATAAATGAATGTTCACCTTTTATTTGTATTTAGCCTTCATACAAACAAGAAATGTAAAATCATCATCAAATAAACACAACACTCTCAACTTATTAATATTAATATCTTTAACTTTAAACTATAAAATAGGCTGATTATATTATTCTTATAGATTGAAACAAAAGTGCTTCAGCCAGGATAAAGATTATGAAAAGTGCTCAGAGTTGCATAAAAAAGAGTGATCAACAAAAGAACACATGTTGCTGGGGTAGGGACATAAGTTTACATGCACAACTTTTGTTTCAATCGGACTGAATTCATTCCGATTGATGAATCTGAATGTAGTGTTTACATGAATGCTAAACATGTGATCGGGTTGATGCGAAAAATTGAAAAGCCTGACAATATCACTGTTAATACCTTAAGTATTGTGGTATTCCGCCATGTTTCTCAGTGAGACGCCCATAACTCGTAAAGATCGGGGCTTAGAGAAAATCCAGAGCTCCCCACTGGTATTTACGACATTGTGGTGGCGTTCAAGTGCAAAATTGAACTTAAATTAATTCGTTATTTACTGAATTAATTGTACATAGCAAACTATTTAAATTAAGGGGACTCCTGCATCTGCATTTTATACATGCATACATACATACAACCATGCATACATAAGTAAATAAATGTTTATGTGAACATTGACTTTGCTTGCAGATGTATTAAAAACTTGGAGCCTGAAGCTGAAGTTTAATGTCTGATGCTTTTGTATGTAGAGTTTTATTGCAAACTTGTTACAATTTTAAAGGGTAACTTCACCCAAAATGTAAAATTTACAATGAAGATATTTTTAATGAAATCTGAGAGCTTTTTGTCCTTCTATTGACAGCCTATGAAACTAGGCCTACCACTTTCAAGCCCCAGAATAGTGGTAAAAAGACATTGATGTTAAAAGTAATAAAAAGACATTGACATTGATGAGAGCACCATGACACATGTGTGTTACTTCATAAAACTGAGGTTAAATAACCCAAGTGGTTTAACCTCAATTTTATGAAGTGACACGAGTGCTTTGTTTGTGCATAAAAAACATAATTTGCTACTATTTACAAAATAATAATCTCCAACGTGCGTTCACACATCTGCTCATGACACGCATGTGTTGTGCTGTCATGAACGCGTCAACAATATTCCTTTGTGTTTAATGATAATTATATAGAACATTTTTTATTTTACTAAACTGGAATTATTGCCAATTAAATTCATAATGCTTAATACAAGTATTATAGAGTAAAATGTTGGTAAAAATAAGCGTTTTCATACTTTTCCCAAAATTAACACAAGGAAGAAGTTTTCCTCTATTTACACTAACATAACAACAATAATTAAAACATTTAATCATGAAAAAAACTGAATAAAATTTGAGTCAATTAATTGAAACCAATTCCCCCTTATGCCATTCCAAACATATAATGAAATATTTTGAAAAATGTTTGTTTGTTTGTCTGTCACTGGTCCAGTGTTGTTTTGGACATTGACTTTCATTGTATGAGTAATAACAGAATATTTTGGTCATAAGCAGGTTTGGAGTGACATTGGGTTGAGAAAATGATGACAGAATTTTCAATTTTGGGTAAACTATCACTTTATAGACCCCTTTTCAGTTAGTAAACATGGTGAAATTAGGTGCTTAGGTGGAGGCAGAACGATTCCTCTGGCCGCTTCTCTTGCTAGTTAGCAAGGTTTGTTAGCTTGTTTTTTAACAATGACTGGAGAAAATCCAATTTTATCTTAATGTGTAAGGTCACCCACTGTCCATTACAGTGCAATTTTAATGATGTGAATATTTTCTAGAAATAAAAATTCCAGATACAGCAAATTCATTTTTTAACTTTATGTATTTGATTATTCTTTCTTAAGAGGTTCTTCAAAAAGTCTAGTCACAATCAATCACAACAATGTATACAATCATAGATGATTCACAAATAATCAAAATAGTTAAAAAATCAAAAATTTCAAATTGGAGCCTGTACACCGTCGATTCTTGCACCCAACAACACAAGAAGATGACATTTTAAGCTCCTTATATAACTGAATCTGTGCTGGTTTGTATTGGCTGCCTCTAGTTTTCCCTTTGTTTTTGCCTCCGTTTTGCCTCTGCCGTGACGTAATTGTGATGTCGCCGCAAAAAGGGTCTATAGATGGTCTGTGTAACTTTCTAAATTTATTTCAAAAAGTGTTTCAGATTTTCGTTTCACTTGTTTTTTCCATTTCCACATCACTTTCCTGGGACATTGGGCTGTACGTTGCAAAAGCATCGCTCAGGGCTTCACGTGTTTTATTAAACATTGTAGTCCCAACATGAATGACGATTTGGTAAGCGTCTGCTAAACTGGCTCAAGTGTAAGTGAGCGTCTGACCTGCTTTTCCCTTTCCTGCTTCATATACCAATTATATAAATGCGGTTTAAAGAAGGCATGAGGTGAATAAAATTAGGTTAGATCTTATCCTCGCCCACCCTTTGGATGTGACAGCTTGCGCAGAAACACCTAATGCCTTTTTGATATAATCAGGAAAGAATACAAGCTTCCTAGTTTTCACCAAATGTAGGTTAGTAAACATGTAAGGAGAGGCGGACATCTAATCCAGGCATGTGCGCTGAAGAGTGGGAGGGTACGGGGGAAACATCTGGTGCTTTTGTGGGGCACCTCACGTGCCGGTGCCGAGCTCACCTGCCACGAGGGTGAGAGTGGGATTAGGCCCCGCAAGCCCCACTTGTTCCCCTGACTTTCCCATGATACTCAGCACCGTGACCGCGCACACAGACAAATGACAAGGATCAACCCCAGTGAGGTGGAGAGCATATATAAAGATGTCTCACAGCGTTGGCTTATGTCTTTCGCGCAGGGCCTTGGCCAAAGCAGAAGCAGCGGCAACTGCAGAGACTGACGGCACGGATTTACTTTGGCCGACGGTGAAGACGTCATCTTTTGCAGCCATGAACGAGTCGCAAGAGGTGCCTGAGCTACCTGTGAGTACACTGCACTGATATCTTTCATATTGTCCATATGACTGAATTTGTTCAAAACACAAATTTCATCATTCATTTGAAAATCAAATTTTTCAAGCATGAAAGTTTTTAGTAAAAAGAAATGCATGGAAATATAGCCGTTTATTAATATGTACTGTTATATTGTTTCACTTAATCATACCAGTACAGGAATAATAAAGACAGATTCACAAGTAGCTGACAAATAGAATGAATTTCTTCTTGTTCGGCATCAAGACATTTATTTTAGGTGCATTTTAATCGGCTTTTAGCTTTTGTATTCAAAAATTCAAAAATAGCCCTGCAGTCTGACAAATGGGAAATTGATGAGGACTTTTCTTGAGTGAACTGCTTAAAAGACTTGACTAGTCGACTAGTTGATTGCAAAATTTCTGTTTAATGTTAATGAAATCAGTCGTTGTGCACAACCCTAATTAGTAGTTTTAGATTATGTAAAGCATGTCACACTACCGGATGCTTCTGTCACTGCATGAAATGCTTCACATTATTATGTCAAATGCCATCAGCCACTGTCAATAAACACGCCGAGAGACGTAATATATAAATGTGTGCTCTTTTTCTCTGTTGTTTTGATTGAATAGACAAAGAAAGCTCGGCATGATCCAGAAGTGAATCATGAGGGAAATTCACGGTAAGTTCATGTGCATTTTCATTACAGTGTATGGTTCATTACATATTTTCATATGCATTTTCATTATAGGTTGTGGTGTATTTCATATTTTTATGTGTAGCCTGCATATAGGCTATAGCATACTAGTTAAAGGGATAGTTAACCCAAAAATGAAAATTCACTGTAAATTTACTCACCCTCAGGCCATCCAAGTTCTACTATTTTCTTCAGTAGAACAGTAAATGACATTTTTAGCTGAAACCGTGGTCCTGCCCAATCTTTAATGTTATGAGACAGCATTTTTTTTTATCAGGACAAACTTTAAAGGACTTATTTATGGATCCAGATTTTGCACAACTACATTTAAAGTTTTGTACATGTACTTATTTTTGTGTTTGGTTTGTTTTTTGTCTAAGTTTGTTTTCATAATTTTGTACTTATGATATTATGTTTTTAAATGTTTAATATGTATCTGCCATGGAATAGCCGGTAATGCTGATATGGCAATAAACTCAAATACTATTACTACTATTGAAACCGTGGTCCTCTGTGATTCATATAATGTAAGTCAATAGGTGCCATCGCTTTGAGATTCAAAAAAACATATGCAGACAAAACAAAATTAATACCTGTGGCTCCACCTGTGACAATACAGTGAAGTCTTAAGAAGCTAAACAATTAGTCTTTGCAAAAAAACTGAACATTATTTACAACATTATTTTTTAAGGATTAGACTGCTTGGATGTGAACATGCTATTCTAAGCAGTACAGATACAAGGAACTGGATATAAGATCATAATCTTACTCTATTACTGTTGTACCCTTGAGCAATTAAGGGGAAAGAGAAAGAACAAAGAGTGTCTTGTCAGATTAAAGCATGATGTCATTTGATGTCATATTTAACAAAATGTCAGAAAATATTTAGTATCAGAACAGCTAGCTACTCTTTTGGCCACTCATGCAAAATCTGGAAGCTGACAATTTTCAAACCAAAACTCAGAGGCTCATTTCATGTTTCATTGTTGTGTTGCTATACATTAAGAGAACAACAGGATACATTTCTAAAAGTCGTTCTTTTGCAGTGTGGTTGCTAATGACAGGAGTGACTCCCCAAACCGGGATGAATCAACAGCGCAGTCAGAAGTCAATTCATATCCACCATCATCTGTTGCTCACTTGCACTTAAGTAAGTAGGTTTCTGCTTTAATTTTCATCATCTGAAATACTTTATTTCAGGGTGGTAAAAGGTGCATGTGTGTGTGAATTGAGCAGGGCAATTATATCAAATATATTTTGTTGACTGTTTATAGGGCTGTCTTGATAACCGCAATATTGTAATACCGTGATACTGACAAGCCAATAGCAGAGGAATGCAAGCAACCGCTGCAACCGTGATGTTCATGTTTTTTCATAATGCTATACCCTTCTTGTTTTACACTTTATGCGTGTGTATTGAATGTTAAATAAGTTAATAACAAGATGAATGTAATTTTTTTTTTTCTCCGGTCGGTTCTTGTTTAAGCATTTTGTGGTTTGCGTTATTCTCCTGTCTTTTCATTCAGTGTTTGGATTTTTAATAAAGCCGGTTTTGTATTTGAATCTGTCTTTGTGTCTGCTGACCACATCATTGCACTTATTTAAATAGCAAAAAAAGAAAAACGATATCACGATATTGAACCACTCAAAATCCACGACAGCCCTAACCATTTACCAACATTGTGAATATTGCAATGATTTTAACACCTTTTTTATTTGTCCATTAATTATGAGAGTGATAGTAACGAGATCACATTTCTGATTTACACAACAGGAGCAAACTTTAAGCTGAGGTTTAATTTTTTAATTCATACTGTCCATATGATTGAATTGGTTCAAAACACTAATTTCTTTGCATGATCATTTGAAAATCTATTTTTACAAGCTTTAAAGTTTTTAGTAAAGTATATGTAAATATTGCTGTTTATTATGTATTGTTATATTGGTTCATAGAAATTCTAATATTATATACCTAATCATAAATAAAAAAAGGTGTAAAAACTTTTTTTAATTAAAACAGTTTAATTTTTACTGTTTTGCTTATATTACACATTTTAAATATATTTTGTTGTTATAATTGCTTTATTGAATTGATGGTTCATCTGATTGAAACACGTATGTTATTTTAGATAGATATTGAATATTGTCAAAAGACTGTAGTGCCCCACATGTAAATACGTGTAAATATTATCCACTTCCTCAATGTCTCCAGCAGTGCCTGGGGGTCCAGAACAGTCAAATCAAGAGACAATATCAAGATCCCAGGGCTGTGTCACAGAAAATGCATATACTCACAATGGTAAGGCCCATTTACTATATCAGGAGGACAAGAGATGCTGTCTTGCTCAGATGTTGATGTAAAGCATAATACCATTGTTCCAAAACTCCCTGTTTTTAACAGCAGTGACGTGCAAAGACCTCACCACAACCACAGCCACTGAATATACCTCACAGATCTACCAAGGAAGCAAGTAAGTACTGAAAGTTATCTTAAAATGGGTTAGTTTTTTTTTGTTTGTTTTTTTACAATCAGTCATCTGTTAAATAAAACCTGAACTGAATAGTCTAGCATGTCATTTGGAATCAATATGGGATCATAATCGACCCTCTTTGCTTGCTTAAGAAATTGACTTATTGTGTACATAATACATCCATAAATGTTGTTTCAGTCCATGATAGGGTTTTTCTTTTATGTATGAGAGTGATATATAAGTTATATAGTAATCACGATACTGAACTCACGATATGATATTATTGCGATAATCCAAGACATATGGTAAAAGGTTAACAAAAAAAATGTACTGTTGATTAAAATGCTAAATTTGGTATTACATTGGGGGTGGAAATAAATAGGCTTGTACTTGGTGCTGGTAGCCCAATGCACAGGACAATGGCGACACCAGAATAAATACAGAATTATTTTAGAAGTATATGTTTGCACTCTGCTACTGACTAGATATATTTAAAATAATGTATGACACTTTTTTACTGGTGACACAAGACATTTGGCACTATTAGGATCCACAAATATTCCCCCATTGCATTATTATGCAATATATTCAACATTATATATAGTAGTTTAATGTAGTACTGACACTAAAACTCTGTAAACTTAAATTTTTTTCTCACATAGTAATTTTTATTTTGGGTGCACAAGACAGATTGTCACTTCCAATAACACATTTACATTTTTGTATTGCAATATATTGTTACACCCCTAGTTAAGGCATTTTAATGAAAGTTTTAAGCGCATTTGTTTTTCTTTGAAATAACATGCACAGATGAACTGTTCATAAGACTAGTACCATTATTAAGAAAGTAAATGGTGTCAGTTTTGAATACATGTTGACTAAGATAATACCACATATTGAACGGTTGGTTTAAGTCAAATTAAATATGTTGTCTACCCTGACTAAAGTCTATAGCAGCCTCCCTAAGTACAGTGGTGTTTTTGAATGTTCAGCTATTAACTCTCCTCCATTATTCTTCAGCACGGCTGTCACTGCATATGCCAGCCAAGTGGCTTTCCCCTCCCTGGGCCAGTCGACCGTATACAGCGGCTTTCCTCAGTCCGGCCAGACGTACGGACTGCCACCATTTGGTCTGTGCTTCACCCAATTGCTGTCTGTGCTTTAATTCATCTGAACACTCATTCCACTTAAACTCTCACCCTGCATTCACACTGTACGCTGGCAGTCAGATCAGTTCACGTCTACATTACATCAAGTTCTTAACCTCCCTCTAATCACCACTTTCGTCTCTGCATCCCTTTTCTCCTCCACTCTTTGCCCTCTCTTGCGCCATCTATCCATGCACGGCCTCAGGCTCCATGTGGCCGGGCTTAAAGACAGAGTCGCGGCTGCCCGAGGCGCCCTCTGTTGGCCAGACGGGGTTTCTCAGCTTCAGCTCAGCCTATACCTCAACCCAACCCAACCAGATCCACTACTCCTACCCCAGCCAAGGCAAGCCTGCTACTGCTCTCTGTGTGTCACTACACGCTCTCTGCACCTCACAGCCTTATCAATACAGGACCGCTGAGGACAAAGATCTGTCCAGTTCCATCCGCCAAAACCTTTTCATTAACACTCATACAGCATTTCATTGAGAAATATTTATCATGATCGCCAATCATTTTTAGTACTGAGCTGTTCACTGCATGTCTTTTTGGCATCCTTTATAAGAATTATTCTTCCCCATTCAGGTTCCTGTTTCACTACATCCAGTGTGTATACTAATATCCCCCCAGGAACTGCCGTGACCACAGCCACTGGCACACATCAGGTGAGTGTGGAGGAAGGAACTCATTTGAGGATGCTGTTGATGCTTCTTGCATTAGATGAACACTTTATTTGACCTAATTTGAAGTTATATTTTGTTATACAGGTTGTCTCACTTTAACTACAATTTCTGTAAGTCTGTAGATGCAATGCTCTGCTCGTATGTGGAGATGTCATGACTAAGACATTATACAGTGTAATACGAAGTTAAAAATGCAAAAACATCATGTTCTTGATCATGATATGTTACAATATACATTTTTTATTAAGTGATTAAAAAAATAGAAAAAGTTCAAATAATTTTTCTGAGAATAGATTCAAACAGTTAATTATCATTTCAACCAGTAAATTTTGACAGACTTATTAGACTTAAGAAAAGTAGGTTGTTTTACATATGGAAATGAAAGCTTGAAACAATCAGTTTGCTTTGGTTACTTTTTGTTGAACAAACAATGAACAAGATTTTAATTTATATGAATTCTGTTTCATAAGAGTGGTCACATTTCTGATGTCCCCTTTTTATTTTTTTAGGAGTTTTCAAATTACAACTCTCTTGGCCAGAGCCAATTCTCCCAGTACTACGTCCCTCCTCCCAGTTACCTGTCCGCTGGGCTGCCCAGCAATGATAGAGATGGAGCGGGTGTAGTGGCACCTGGATATCCAGCCATTAAGACAGAAGGCAGTGCCTCTGCAAACCTGCCCAACACAACAGGTGTGTTATCATCTTCTCTCTGTAATTTGCAGTAAACCTTTTCAATTATTTAAAACTTTCTATATACGAGTACTAGACTTTTTTAAATATAATTTATAATGGCGTCAGTTGGTTTTTAAAAAAAAAAGCTTTCTAATTCAAATAAATGCTGTAATTTTTAACTTTCTCATCATCAAAGAGTCTTGAAATAAAGATTTTCCACAAAAATATTAAGTAGCTGTAAACTTATAATAGTAAGAAATGTTTTTGAGCAGCAAATCAGCATATTAGAATGGTTTCTGAAGGATCATGTGACACCGAAGATTTGTCACTACAGGATTAAACTAGATTTTAAAATTGTATTAAAATAGAAAACAGTTATTTAAATTCTAATATTTCACAATATTATTGTTTGTACTATCTTTGATCAAGTAAATGCAGCTCTGGTGAGCTACAAAAGACGAGATGTTTAAAATAAAACATTATAAACTCCCAAACTTTAGTCAAAACGAATATTTAAAAAAAAATTAATTAATATATGAAGTCATTCATTTAATAATTTTAATGTAAAAAATAAAAATAATTTCAATAGTAATTTTTAAGTTTTAAAAGTAAATGCAAGCAAAAATGTTGCTCTGTACAGGTCCTGGTCTAGATCATGTTGTCATTGTGAATGCTCCTCATTCTTCTTTGGCTCTCACTGAAGTTCGTATTTTTGCTTATTCCTCCAGATGCATCCCCAGGTGTGACGCTCCCAACTGGTGTGGCTCTGCCTGCTGGGATGGCCCTTCCCACAGGAGCACAAGACCAGGACGAGCCCAACCGCAAAAACCCTCCTAGCAAAGCTAAAGGCAAAGCAAAGAAACCAGACGGTTCCCAGTCTACAGACAATGACCTTGAGGTAATGCAGCAGCTTGCATAGTTTTAGAGACACATTCTAACCTCTAAAAAGGTATGCCCATGTGGAAACTAAATAGAAACCCCTTGCAACAGCACTGACAAATTCACTTGTACTTGCATTGCATTCTGACACAGTAAAGGTATAGTTCCCCAAAAATGAAAATTCTGTCATTTACTCACCCTCAAGTTTTTCCAAACCTGTATGAATTTCTTTCTTCTGCTGAACACTAAAGAAGATATTTTGAAGAATATGGGAGTTATGACCTCTTGTGGTCTAGGGTTAAAAGAAGTAACATTGAGATTATGATTTGGAGTGATGGTGGTGGCAAGACACAACACGAAACAAATGCAAAAGAAAAGTAATTTATTATACAAGTGAAAATAACTACAAAAAAAATGTGGATAATAGTAATAATAACGAAAATTAAAATAAGCAAAATATTTACAGATCAAAGAAATATCAGATAAATAAGTAAACCCAAGAGAAACAGGGATGCAATTAGTGACGCCAAAGAAAAGAACAAAAAAATAAAAATAACTCAGTCTAACTTGTAATTTAACCTCTAACCAATCAATTAATGGGCCTCACTGACTAGCATAGTGTGGGGAAAAAAACACTTTGGAAGTCAATGGGTTCCATCAATTATTTGCTTACCGCCATTCTTCAGAATATATTCTTTTGTGTTCAGCAGAATAAAGAAATTCTTACAGGTTTGGAACAACATGAGGGTGAGTAAATGATGACAGAATTTGCATTTTTGTGTTCACCATCCCTTTAAATTGAGCTTGCTTAGCTAAACAGAGGGTCAGCTTTACAATTTATTTATATTTGCTAAATGTACAAAATAAAGTAATTAATCATGAGATGAACATAATGGATTGGGCAACAGCCAAGTGCAGCAAACATGACGCAAGTCTTTTTCTTTTCTCAGCGTATCTTCTTGTGGGATCTTGATGAAACCATTATCATTTTCCACTCTCTTCTTACTGGTTCATTTGCACAGAAGTTTGGCAAGGTACAGCAAATTGCTTTTTTTGTAATCTTAAAGATATTTGCAGTTGATTTGTTGATCTTCTGTTATTTTCTTTTTTCACATTCTTGTTGTTTTATGGGATGGTTTTATTTATTCAGGACCCAGCAACAGTTCTCAATCTGGGTCTTCAGATGGAGGAGTTGATCTTTGAGCTTGCAGACACGCATCTCTTTTTCAATGATCTGGAGGTAAGTGTAGCGGAACACAAGGGTCAGTTTGCTGTCTGTTAGGTTCATGAAAATAACATTTACCTCTGCTAAAACAGGAATGTGATCAAGTCCATGTTGATGACGTTGCCTCAGACGACAATGGGCAGGATTTGAGGTAATGAAACTTGAGCTTTCCAGCAACTTCTTACACCAGCAAATTGCTTTCAATTGTGGTTTGCTTATATCCTCAAAACACACATATCACTGTTATATTTATGACAAAGGCTACGTGTGAAAGCTCTTTTTTTGTAATAGTTTTTTGATTAGTCTATATTGTATCTAATATTGATCATTCTGGCTTAGCAACTACAACTTCTCTAGCGATGGCTTTAGCGGTCCCAGTGCGGGCGGTGGTCCGGGTTCCACCGCAGCGGTACAGGGAGGAGTAGAGTGGATGCGTAAGCTGGCTTTCAGATATCGCCGTCTCAAAGAGATCTACAACGGATTCCAGGGGAATGTGGGAGGTGAGAGTGTGTCTCGTATCTTTATTTCAAACCCCACTGCACGTTCACACAGGCAGGGTCCTCGCAGGTACTTAAAACATCTTAAAATAGGTTTTATCATTATCTTAAATATCTCTGAAAGGTATAATAAAAGTCTTAATTATCATTTCAAGAGGTCCTAAACTTAAATCTAGTCGGCACTATCAACTTTTACTAAGGACTAAGGAGTATACTAATCTAATTTTGATTTCTTATATTAGTTTTTAAATTTCTCGACATGTGATATTATATTTCAAGACGTGATATTATATTATACAAAGTCCAGTAGTATCTTTAAATTACTGCATATTATATATATTATAATATAATTTGTTTTAATGTCAACATTGCTGTTTTTTAGGTCTGCTGAGCCCAATGAAGAGAGACCTACTGCTCAGGCTTCGCTCAGAGATTGAGACCGTTACAGATGCCTGGCGGAGCACTGCCCTCAAATCACTCTTGCTGGTACAGTCAAGGTACGACTCACTAAACCTGCATCTAGGGCTGGGCAAAAAAATAGATTTTTCAATTACCGTTTGTTCAGAAAATATATTTTTTCTTTTCTTAGAAATGCATCTGAAAAAATAGGGTCATCTTATATTCAGGGTCTAGACTTTTACATGTCAATAATACACCCGCCTCAACAATAGGGAGTGCAAGAAGTCAGGCAGCCAGCAACTAAGGAGAGGTTATGATGCAAACTTTAACCCTCTGGGGTCTGAGCTGTTTTCTGGGCCCTGGAGGTGTTCTGACATGCTCTGACATTTGTGGTTATTTCTGTTACTTGTGACATTTTCATGGCTAAAGTCTAATTACACTGTATTCAGCACAAACTCTGCTACAATAATATATCAGCAGCATGTATGTAAAAGTTTGTAGTTTTGAGATAATGACATTTATGTGTGGTTTGTGAAAATACAAAAAAAAATTCTCACTGAAATATGGCCGTTCGCGTTCCATGTGGAAATTTGCATGTGAATCTCTTTTGTGCGAGTGGGCGTGGTCAAATTAAAAATAATTAGGAAGCGTTTGAGAAGCTGGACATCTTGTTGGTTTTATACAAATTACTTAAACAGAGAATATTTGTTTTCAGTTTGAATCCGATCATTTGAAAGTACACACTTAAATGTTTATAAAGGTATATGGCTCATAAATGTGTGACAAGTATTCGCTGAGTTTTGTTTCAGTTTATAGACGTGCTCAAGAAAAAAAAGTTCAGTGCGACGGAGAGGCAGAACGCACACCCTGTTTATTTTCTTTATTTTACAAAAACACAATGTTTTGATTTGATTGTAAGTGGACACATACAAAAGTAGAAATATCACAGATTCTTTTTTTATATTTCTTTTTTCTGTATGACCATAAATGACGGAGAAATTCAAGTTTATAGTGCTACAATGTGAAGAAAATCCAGCAAAACGCGCGGGCGCGTTTGCCGACCTCAGAGGGTTAAAGGGGTGGTTGATTATGATTTCACTTTTCTAACTTCAGTTAGTGTGTAATGTTGCTGTTTGAGCATAAACAACATCTGCAAAGTTCCGACGCTCAGTTCAAAGCAAAGGAAGATATTTGCTTTTAAAGAAATTGTTTTTTTTAAGGACTAAAACAAACGGCTGGTAGGGACTACACGACATTCTCTCTGGGTTAGTGACATCACTAACCCTACAATTTACATAAACCCCGCCCCGGGAATGCGATTTATAGATTATCATGACCGAATATCAATGACTAGAAGATATTTAACTCCACATCAGCTGCATAAATTCTTCAACTAACCATTCAGAAATGTCCTGTTGCTTTCTACATGTTTTCACTTCTTCTTGAGTCTCTCCATCATTGACTGACTCTGGTTTGAACATAAAAGGCTAAACGTTTTGAATTATCTTATATTTAAATCATCAGATCTGCCTCTAGGCATTAAACACTGTGTGTGAAGTGCTAGAACAACATGCTAAACAGGTTTCTCCCTGCGGATCTGTCAGCTTAAATGTGGTATACACGCTAACATTGGCTATTTGTTTGTTCACAGGGGCAGATGTATGAATATTCTGGTCACCACCACTCAGCTAGTTCCTGCTTTAGCTAAAGTGCTTCTCTATGGCCTGGGTGACGTCTTTCCCATCGAGAACATCTACAGTGCTACTAAAATAGGTAACAGTTTTGGTTTACCAAAAATTTAAATTCAGATCCTCATGTCATTCCAAGCCAGATGGTCCAGACATGCAGAACACAAAAGGAGAATGTTGAAGATTAAACAATTGTTCAAACTGCTGTTTTTTCTATACAGTGACCAGGGGCTGTCAAGCTCCAAAAATGTAAACTAAACTACAACCGTATAGACCTTCAGCTGTCAAAACATTGTAAATAAACATTTCCACATACATACTTTTGACAAAAAAATCTGTGGAAAACGTGTGTTTCAGCAATAATACATCACCGTAGACCATAAGATGTCGTATGACTTACGTAGACTTGGAATGAAGGCTTAGCTCATTTTACAGCTTTCATCCACTTTCATCATTATATAGAAGAGTCACAATATTCTTTGAAAATTCACCTTTTGTTTCAGGGTATTAAAAGTTACATGGTTTTGTACAACCGTGAGGCTTAATAAATGATTCCAGTATGTTCATTTTAAACATCCTCTCCTTTTAAAATCATTAGTATCAAACTGAAACTGAGCACAAGGGTACATTTACACATGGTATAGCTAACATTTGTTAGAGTAACGCTGAATGACTCGTCTGTTAACAGGAAAAGAGAGTTGCTTTGAACGCATCATCGCTCGCTTTGGGAAGAAAGTGACCTATGTTGTTATAGGGGACGGCCGTGATGAAGAGTTTGCTGCAAAGCAGGTACAATACCAGCATTTGGACATACAGTATTACATAATCCTGTCAACGTGATCACAATAACGTGATCACCTCATATTATTCAATTGCAAGAGATTCCTAATGATACTGCTATTCAGGGGTTTCCAAACTTTTTTTTTTCTTTCAAACTCTGATCTAACTTATTTACTTAAAGTATGGTTTACCTGAGGTACACTACCGTTCAAATGTTTGGAGTCAGTAAGATTTTTTTGAAAAGTCCATTATGTTCACTGTACCAGCATTTATTTGATTACAAAAAAATCAGTAATAACAGTTGTATTGTGAAATATTATTACAATTTTAAAATAACTTTTTTCTCTTTTTTATATATATTTTAAAATGTAATTTATTCATGTGATGGCAAAGCTTAATTTTCAGCATCATTACTCTAGTCGTCAGTGTCACATGACCCTTCAGAAACTGTTCTAATATGCTAATTTGCTGCTCAAGAAACATCTCTTACTATCATGGTTGAAACTGTTGTGCTGCTTCATATTATTTTGGAAACCGTGATACTTTTTTTTCAGGATTCTGTTCAAAAGAACAGCATTTATTTGGAATAGAAAACTTTTGTAACATTATGAATGTCTTTAATGCCGTTTGATGCAACTGTGCTAAATGAAAGGTTTTTTTGTTTGTTTTTTTCCAAAAAAAATCTTTCTGACCCCAAACTTTTGAATGCTAGTGGATTGTCATGTTTTGACTCTCCCAGTTCAATAGGGCTGACACAAAGTTTCACAAGTGTTGCTTTATTGTATTGATTTTACATTTTATTGGACAATTCTCTCAAATTTATTCTATGTATTTGTAATCTAACAAGTTTGCCCTATCACTGTTTAGCACAACATGCCATTTTGGCGAATCTCTTCTCATGGAGACCTGATTTCCCTTCACCAAGCTCTGGAACTGGACTTCTTATAGATTGAGTTGGAGCTAAGACAAGGATCTCTCCGTTTGCACCCATCAGCAATCCCATCCCATCCTTACCCATCGAATCAGTGGAGCAGCTGAAGTAGAGTCTGGAATATTAGCGTTCATAGACAAGAACTCAAGAAGATCTGTGACACGACACGATCTCAAAAGCCCTCCACTCCCTCAATGGCAGCTATCCTCCCCCTAGGTTGAACCTTGCACTGGGACAACACCACCATACGTGCAGAAAAGAGGAAAGCATTGTCTCCCATTCTCACTGCATCTTTCTCTTGGAAAAAGGATGTAGCTTTACCATCTTCAATGGAACTGGATTCACCAAAGGAAAAACCCATGACCAAAAGTCTGCACTGACACAGAAACTTAGGAGTGAACTTAGTTCTTTTTTCTTTTTTTCAAACTTTTTAAAGGGCTGAAAAGTAAGTTGGAGTCATTTTGATTTGCGCTCATTCCAAAGGTCAGGATATTGGTTTTAATGAGATGGCAGGTTACATGCTTTAGACGCCTCCAAGAAATGATGCATTTATTTCAGTTCTTAAAGCGGATCACAGACGTGACCCGTTTAATATCTGTCTTCAGATGGTACCTACAGGGTTTAGCATAGATCACATTTCATTTTTACTGTATCTATATGAATTTTCCTCAGTTCCAGGGGTCTGCATGCATTTTTACCCTTTATACACACTTAATTTCTGCTTTAAATTGGGCAATATTACAAATTAGAGAGTGACAAAGGGAAACCTTATTTCTTTCAGTACATTTTGTCTTCTTTCTTGAAAGAATTAATAACACAAAAATGAGAATTGTCATCTTTTGCCTTACTTTTATTCCAAACCTGTTTGATTGACTTTCTTTCGTGAAGCACAAAAGGAGAATGTTTACGCTGCTCTTTTCCATACAATGAAATTTGAATTGGAATGGGGGCTTTCGAACTCCAAAAAGTCAAATACGTCTACCATGTTATATGATTGAAGTCATATGATGAGCAACCTGCCTAAATCTTTTATTTTATTTTATGAATGACTTAAGTTATTCACAAACAGCCTTCCCCTTTGCTGTAGCTCTCAAGTCTATTTCAGTTATGAGACTGAATCAACTGACTGAACACAAATTCAATTGAGATTTCAGAGCTATGACAGAGGGGAGGATTTTCAATGACTGGCTTACTAAATCTGAGGCTGTTTTGATGACTTTTGGATTGCAGTAGACTCACTTTCATTAAATGGAAAAGAGCAGCTTAACACCTCCTGTTTTGCGTTACACAGAAGAAAGTTACATAGGTTTGAATTGACATGAGGGTAAGTAAATGATGAGAATTTTTGGATGAGCTATTTCTTTAAAATCAATATAAAGGTGTTGTTTTGAGGGAAACTTAAGCTCCTGGAATTAAACGTCCCATTAGAAATGTATCTGTTAAATGTGTCTAATGCAGTTACGAGCCACATGAACTAACTGCATTATTGTCCCCTGAGGCAAGTCGTGTGGCTGAGTGGGATTTTGTAATATTACCTCTTGCATAAAGCCAAAATTACCCAAGGATTTGAAGCTACGGGGCCCCAGCCTGTGACCTTTTTCTTTCGTTCATACGTGTTTGGGAGAAAAACTGTGCGATAGTGTGCAATACATTTCTGATCAGTGATAAATGATTGTTTCAATTATGGTTGAAGGTGGTTTTACGAGCAGCTTGGGTCTAATATTCCCGGCTGCTGTGAGATGACTGAACATTACTGAGCCTGAAGAAAAAGCATTTTTACTCAAGCAGCTTTGACAATTAAGAATGTGTACTCTTCATTTGTTTGCGTAGATGTGCGTGTCTGTGTGTTTCTTTTCCTGTACATATTTATATTGTGCCTTTTAAATATAATCACCATTCAGTAAATGTATTATCTTAAAGGGAATTACTGAGATATGACAAACATATGCAATATGACAAACATATGTTTGTATTGTTTGTTTTGGTGAAGTGTTAACTTTGACTCAAAGGCCTATGCCGTGTTCCTTCATTTTCTTTAAGTTTGGTACTTTTGATGTGCGCCGACTTCATCTCTGCATAAATAATTTTCCTCCATAACCCAGCCAATCAGATGCTGTTATTCTTTCACTTGAATCTCAAAAAAAAATGCTCTTCTGGTGCTTTTTTCTTCTATGTCCTACTTTGTTTCCTGCATTTTTCAGGAAAAACAAAACAATGATCTAGTCCCTGTATACTGTCTATTATCTACACCTAATTGAAGATGCATGACTGTATCATGAGATTTAGGGATTTGTTACTAATGCATAGACAATCAAGGGATGTAGTAGCTCTAGAGAAAAAGTGCTCGATCTAGCCCTGGAATTACGCTTGAGCTCTTAGGTTAGTTGGAGAACCTCTGGCATATTCAAACTGAAACTGGCTGGAGAATTAAATATCTGTACCTACACTGTTTCTGGTTTTGTGTAAGTGAAGTTCATTAAATACTTTGTGGCTGGCCTACTCGCTTGGCTTGTTTATCTCTGACTCATAATTGTCTGACTCAAAATGTCTTTAGCAGTACTTATTACAGAAATAATTTACTTTAAAAGAACAATATAATGTTTTTGGACGCTTAATTGCATGTTAGTTGAAATTAAATGTAAATGTGTTTAAATGTATATTAAATGCAGTTATCTGAACTCTAGGGTTCTTTTTGACCCACTTACTAAAGTACATGTAAATTCTTAATTATTGTTTTTGAAATAAGGATGAAAAGCACTATCAAATGTACATTTAAAATATATTACTTTTAAATGTAATTATGTGTAACACTAAAAATTATAATTTAGTTTACATGTTCTTTAGTATGTTAGTCAACACCTAAAATAAGTACTTTAAAGCATGACAAAAAAATTATTAAAGCACTTTTGAAAAGTAAATGTGTATAAGTCTAGTCGTGAAAGTGTAATAAAGTGGACTTTTATTTTTTCAATATCTGTAAGTACAACATTTAAAAAAATATATATACTTGTAGATACTATCTAGAAGTGCACATTCAGTACAATTAACTGCACTTCTTTTTCACCAGGGATATGTTTCAAGAATTATTTAGTTTACATCCACAGTATCTGCTAAAATAAAAGGTTAATAGTACATTTCTTGAATGAGTTGGATTGAACAGAGCTAATAGAATACTTTATTACAAGGTAGAAATAGTGTAACACTTTATTTTACAGTGTCCTTGTTACATATGTTACATGTACTTACCATAGTAATAACAGTAAATTTTGCATAATTACATGCAACTAACCCTCAACCAAAACCTAATCCTACCCTAACCCTATAGTAAGTACACCTTAAAATAATGTAATGTTTCAAGGACTTTTTTTCTCATAGCCACCAAAACAGACATGAAAATTTATGAAATTAACATTGTCTGTATAACTTTGCTCTCCAATAGTCATCCAGAATTAGTAGGTTGGTATATTAACGTTATGTCAGTTATTATATATATATAGAACTAGTAGTAGAAATTAGCAGCCATGTTCCTCCCCCTCTTCAGAACACCAGTGACAGGTTGAGCAGGAGCTCTATCTTCAGATAAGGATTCCATGGAGCCTGTATTCATGCTATAAAATCTTTCATCGTGTCTCTTCTTCTGATGTTCACTGGGTTTAGCTATTTTCTGTTCATCACAGTTAGGATGGAACCATGTGTAGTATATCATTTTCACAAGAATTCCAACAACGTACAAACCTATTAGTATCGGTATCACTATGTAAGGATTTAAGGAGCTCCAACAGCCTGTATACTCAAACACCTTCCAGCACCAGAAGCCCAGCAGCATCACTGTGTCCAACCCCATGACACAATTATAGAGAACAGCCTTTAATGTTATGCTTCCTGTTGATACTTTAAACCAGCTGAAGTACCAGATGAGTCCAACAGTAGCTCTGAAGAGCCATTCCAAACCAGGACTTTCCATGTGATCTGTTTTTTGGCTCCAGACCCCTAAAACCAGCAGCATCCACAAAGACAGGAAGTGGGCGATGATGTAGCATGGCAATACACTACAAAAGAGTGCCAGAGCGGTCACACGGGGAATGATCAGCAACAAGTTCCACATAAAGTAGACGCCAGTGGGGATCCAGCTCATCTCGCGATTTTTGTGAAGAAAGGAACGCATGCTGCTGTGGAACAAGGCTACAGTAAAGGCTATTGAAGCAGCTGATGAGAGGATTTTTAAACCTGAAACAAAAAAACCATTGCATATTATTAAACAATATCACACAAGCAATAGTGTTCTTCTGAATATACAGTATGTGGAAAATTTATATTTTTATCTATTTCTTAGCAAATGAGAATCATTCAACCTGTAAGCAATGACGTAGCTTAGACCTTGGTGTAGGGTATAACTGCTGTGATCTTTGTAACTGTAAGTGGGTCGGTCTACAAACTCCTGTGTGAGTCTTGAAGCTGACTTCTGCTGATGAAACTGCAAACTATCTTCAGTAAAACTTTTCTTCAATTTATTATAATTCTGACTCCGGGTCTTCTTTCAAACATTTGGTCCTTGGGTCCTAAACTGTTAACCCCTAACAACCCGAAGCCCTAAGTGGCTGAGGTGACTGAGCACCATGTCCCTGTGTTCGCACAACTGCTCTCACGACTGGGCGAGGATAAGCCAGTCGTCGAGGTACCACGCTCGCATATGGGAGCAATGGCCAGCTCCGCGACTTTCGTGAAAACGCGGGGCGACAGGACCAGCCCGAAGGGTAAGACTTTGTACTGATATGCCCGTCCCTCGAACACAAAGTGAAGAAACGGTCTGTGCCGAGGGAGAATTGAGTCATGAAAGGTCGATCGATGCAAACCAATCTTGGGGACGGATGCATTTGAAAACGCGTTTCTGTGTAAGCATCTTGAACGGCAGCCTGTGAAGGAACCGGTTCAGGACGCGCCGGTCCAAGATTGGTCGTAACCCACTGCCTTTCTTGGGTACAATGAAGTACGGGCTGTAGAAGCCAGTCTTCATATCGGCAGGAGGGACTGACTCGATCGTGTCCTTCGCTAGTAGGACTGCGATCTCCGCCCTGAGCACAGGGGCATTGTCCGCCAGAACACGGGTGAACAGAATTCCCCTGAACACTGGAGGATGCCGGGTGAACTGAATCGCATAGCCGAGTCTGATAGTGCAGATGAGCCAGCGAGACGGGCTGGGGAGCGCTAGCCAGGCTCCCAGACACCGTGCAAGCTGGACCAACGGCACCACAGATGTATCTGGGGTGGGGCAGCGCAGCGGAATGCAGGAACCCGACTCGGAAGGTATAGCGGCCCGGAGTGGGATCTTAGTGTGTGGTGCAACACGTACCTGCTTCCGTCGAGGGGCAGAGTGAGTATGCGGAGGTGACAGTGCGTCCGGGACACAGCCACTGCTACTCGCTGGCAATGAAAGAGGGGCTTGAGGGTGACAAGGCATAGCGTCGTCGACCGCCAAGCGTGCCCTCTTGGGACACAGAGGTTTCAGAAACTGCTCTTTGTTGAAAATGTGGGGTGGAAAATGTGGGGCGGAACAGAAACAAAAGGAAGCAAAAGATTCTTCGCCCGGCCCTCCACCGGGGGAAGGAGCGGCGCCTTCGCCATCTCCTGAAGAGCAGACCGATCCACCTCTGGGTCGCCCGTCTCAGGGTCGTTTGCCGCACGGAGCTCCCGGAGGAGATCTGGGTCAAAACCGCCCTCGTGCATATCCATGAGCGCCTGGGCCTGGTGGACCTGCAAGAGCGCCATGGCATGCAGGGCGGAAGCAGCCTGTCCACAGGCCTTGTAAGCCTTCGCCGTGATACCGGACGAAAACCTATAGGCCTTGGACGGGAGGCGTGGATTCCCGCGTCAAGAGCAAGAGGAAGCGGACTCTGGACACAGCTGCATCACAACGGCACGCTCCACTGCCGGGAGATCCACATACCCCTTAGCTGCCCCACCATCGAGGGCGGTGAGGAGGGAGGTGCCAGCAGGCCGTAGTCTGGCACTATACGGTGCCAACCACGACCTGGCGAGCTCCTCGTGCACCTCTGGGAAGAAAGGCACGGGGGTGGCGCGCTGAGAACCAGCACGGCCCGCCCCGAGAAACCAATCATCCAACCGAGAAGGTTCGGGACATGGTGGAGGGTTCCACACAAGCCCGACCTTCTCGGCGGCCCGGGAAAGCATAGCTGCCCACTCTGGATTGGACTCGGGCAACGCTACACTCCCCGAGGGGGGTAACGCAGCCGAGTCTTCATCTCCAGAGGAGCGAAGCTCCCCCTCCAATGCTGTGATCGACATCTGGTAGTCAGGAGGAGCCCCAAAAGACACGGATGGTCGTTCCTGAGAAGGACCAGTACGTTCTTTCGGGGGCTCCAAAGGTGGCCGTGTTTGTGAGGCGTGAGGGGCCCATGGAAATTGCCTCGGCGGGGAAGCCCTCACGGTAATCCTCAGATCACCCTGGCTAAGCGCCAAAGTAGGCCTATTCTGCAGGACAGAACAGACGCTAGATCGGGGCATAGGCGAGGGGACTGCACCTCCCTTAAGGTAAGCGAGTCTCGATCTCAACGCGGTCATTATCATATTACCGCAATGTGAACATGAACTATCCACAAAAGCTGCCTCAGCATGCTGAATGCCCAAACATGAGAGACAACTATTGTGGCTGTCTGCTGGCGCCAGGGAACGAACACACCCAGAAACGCACAAGCGGAATGAAATCCTGAAAAGGACGCAGGGTCACGCTTGTGTTGCTCTTTTTGTGAAGAAAAGAAGAAAGAAAAGAAAAAAACAATACTCTTTCCACTACTCTCATAGTGCTGAGGTGCCCAGGGAATAGCCGCAGTGTACAGCAGTGCTGTAAACACTATCAGAAAAAACGCCCACCGATAACAACACAGAAATAAGTTTGCTGTGAAAACAGCAGTTGAGTAAGCTTAAGCTCACGGCCACTTGCTGATCGCGCCGTCACACCAACACTGAAAGAGAGTCTTCAACGCTATTCTTGTAGAGTCTTGTAGATTCTGAAGTCAAACATAAAGCTCGGCTCCGAAGTGAAAGATGATATGTGCGTGCGCCTGCTTCCTGTTTATACCTGCGCTGTGGGGCAGGGTGCGTGACGCGATTCACGCACGCCAACGTTCATTGGTTCATTCTGTAGACACTCGAAGTTGATAGATCCCTGAAGTGATCCCAATTACATTGTCACGTCGACGTTACGTCGAACGTGAGTGAATGAAAGGGAACTTACAATAGCCAACAGAAGCCACAATTTGGATTTTGTGAAGTACTGGTTTTATTTAAATGTGTAAACGGTTTGACTCCAGACCAAATCAATTGACCTCAATAAGGATTAAGAAATAGCTCTGATTAGTTTTGATTTAATGGTGATTTTGAAAGGGTTAGTTCACCCAAAAATGACTTTCTGTCAACATTTACTCACCCTCATGCTGTTCTTCGAAACACAAATGATGACTTTTCTAATGACACGAGAACAAACCTCGCTGATTATTGCGGAAACTGAAACGTGTTTGCGAGAACAAAACTCTGTTTGCCATATTTTATGTGCTCTTTGTATATGTTGATCAGTGTTTATATGGGACTTTTTTATTGACTTTTATATGGGAATAAAAGCCTCAATTAAAGCTGTATATCATATAAAGCGTGAGTAAATGATGAGAGTTTGGGTGAACTATCCCTTTAGGTGTTCATAATTTTATACTGTAGATAAATTGTGCTTAGTTGTACTGAATGTTCACTTGTAACTTACAAGTTGTAAGTGTACTTCAAATCTTAAAAGAGTATATATATATATATATATACTAATTGTATATAATATAATATATAAAATAAAAGGCCACTTAAGTAAATCTAATACACTTTCATGACTGTTTAACACACTTAAGTACACTTTTTGTAATAATGTCTTGTAATAAAAGTGCACATTGTAATGTCATATTAAACGTTTTACTTTAAAGTACATATTAAATAATTATGTTTAATAATGTTGTGTTGTGTTTTAAATAAGCACACTTTTTTATGTTGACTTAAGGCTGATTTATACTTCTGCGTCAGACCTACGCCGTAGGCAACGTGTTGGTTTTAATTTATACTTCTGCGCCGTTGTCCGCGTTGACGCGCACCTAGGGAGCATGTGAAACCCCGAGGGAGGGGTTTTGGCAGACTGATAAAGACTCATGCTGATAAAATAACACAACAGTCCGAATATTCAGCGCTATATCCAGCAGGAAAAGTAACAATCCCACCCAAGTAAACAGATATTCCAATAAAGAATAAGGAAAAGGGAAGCTTTCCTCCATGATTGATCCAGTGTGAGAAACCTTTACAGCATGACAAAGTAAATACAAAATCCTCCTTTTTACATGGACATACTGCTAAAAAGATCTGAAAGTTACACCCAGACATAAACTCCTCCCATGTCATGTATTTGAATGATTAGTCATGTGTGAGATATGCATCAGATGTTGCAATGTTGAGAAAACACTTCTTAAAAATGAAATGATTCCTTTAAATCCAGTCATCAAATGGATTTAGGAATCTAATTGTGTAATCCAGATTACATGGAATCAGTTCCTAGCACTGATTTGCACTGAACACACAGACATGCACTGAAAATTTCAAAAACTTTTAGCCTTTTATTTTCAAACCAGAGTCAGAAAGATGGAGATACTCAAGAAGAAGTTACAACATAGACAACATTTCTGAGTGGTTAGTTGATGAATTTATGTATCTTATGTGTAGTTATCTGCTCATTGATTAGCATATTCTGTCTTGATAATCTAAATCGTGTTCCCGGGGGCGTGGTTTATGTACATTTTAGGTTTTGTGATGTCACTAACCCGTGAGGAATGCTACCAGCCATTTGTTGTAGTCCTTAAAAAGCAATTTCTTTAAAAGAAAATATATCCATTTGCTTTGAACTTTGAGCATTGTAACTTTGCACATGTTGTTTATGCTCAAACAGCAACATTACACACTAACTAAAGTTAGAAAAGTGAAATCATAATCAACCACCCCTTTAATTTGGAGGATTATAGCAACTATTTGGCATTTAAATTTTGTGTGAGTCTGGTCACATTCTTACAGTTTTTACCAATTGCTTACACACGTTTTCAAAACTAAGTCTCCTTTTTTCAAAACTCTACACACAATTCTCAAAACTGCACACACAAAATGCAAAATGCCTCACATCTCCTTCAAAATGCAACACTGCATTCAAAATGCCATAAACACATGTCATAATGAAGCATTTGCATCAAATGGCACACACTTCTTTCATAATAATACATTTTTGGATATACCATGTAAACACTGCTGTTCTAAATCTAAAGCTCTTTGGTCTTTCATTGGCTTGTATCTACATTTCAATACAATGTTCTACAGTGAAAGTAATCTGATGTAACAAGTACACTGTAAACACCAAATGCAATGTAGAAACAGAAAATATTTATTAGGTCTAACATTATTGTTGTTTACAGTAGCATACAACAAAACCATAAACATATGTACTGTAAACCAAAAGTATATTCTTTAGAATACGGTAAAGAACACAATTGTGTGTGGGGGGAGGGGGGGGGGGGGGGTCCCGGGGGGTCCCAGGAATCCATTGTTCAAAACAGATCATCTGACCTTTGACCTATTTAGGCCTATACTACAGTAAAGCAGTGATTGGTTAGTGATCAGTTAAGCAATTAGTGTTTGCACATGTGAGGAGTGTGTCTGTGTGACCTGGTGAATAAGTGTAGCATTTTGATTGGTTGTGTTTGGAAAAGGAAAGCAAGTCACTTCCTGATAGATCTTTGTGTTTTAGGTAGAGAATTGTGTGTAGTGTTTTGCAAAAAGTGTTTTATGCAACTGAGTCAAAGGCTGAGAAATAGCTTATGGTTTTGAAGATTTGGCATGTAGTTTTGCACTTTGAGTGAGAGGTTTCAAAAATCGTGTGACATGAAAAGATTTTGTGTCTAAGCAGTTGGCAAAAACTGTAAATGACTTCACTCATTCATTATCTCACACATGACTAATCATTCAAATACATGACATGGGAGGAGTTTATGTCTGGGTGTAAAGTTTACTTTCTCTTTCAGATCTTTTTAGCAGGATATCCACGTAAAAATGAGGTAGTTGTATTTACTTTGTCATGATCGAGGTTTCTCACTCTGGATCAATCATGGAGGAAAGCTTCCCTTTTCCTTACTCTTTATTGGAATACCTGTTTACTTGGGGGGGATTGTTACTTTTCCTGCTGGATATAGCACTGGACATTCGGACTGTTGTGTTATTTTATCAGGATGGGGACTATGTGTATATGGCAGTGATGATCTTTCTGCTGCTGGGCTCTTCAGTATTGTTACAGGTGTTCAGCTGGCTCTGGTACTCAGATTCCCTGGATGAGTTTAAGATTAAGGTGGAGGAGACTAATCTTGAGACTAAGGTGGAGGAGACTAAGCTTGAGACTAAAGTGGAGGAGACTAAGCTTGAGACTAAGGTGGATACATTTGCTAACAGGCATAAACTGATCAAACCACTCCACTTCCTTCAGCTTGGACTCTACCTGAGGTCTGTGACAGATTTACTTCTCAATTTCCTCGAATAGTCTTGTGGGAAAAAAAGTAGCCTACACTTTAGCATACATTTAAAATTGTACTTTTTATGGAAATTAATATACTTTAAAAGAATATAAGAATAAACTGAATGGAATGTTTTTGATGCTTCACTGCATGTTAATTGCAATTACATGAAAATGCATTATAGTTAAATTATGCAAATAGTTTGTTTTTTGACCCTCTTAAATAGGACTTAAATACATCTTTGTATGTAATTGCATAATTATTATTATTTATTCTTTTTTTAAATATGGTTAAAGTGTACTGCTGAATGTACTGACAAGCATTTATGGTAAACTACAGTAAACTTTAATGTAATTTCTATTGACTTAAATGTCATATTTTAATATATTTGTAATTACACATTTGTAATGATATAGTTTCAATTTAGCAATTTTTAAAATATATTAACTTTAAATGAAATACTACTAAATAACACACTACAGTTACAATTCTAAACAATTATAAATAATTATTCAATATGTACTTTAAAGTAAAACGTTTAATATGACATTATTACAAGGTGCACTTTTATTACAAGATGTTATTACAAAAAGTGTACTTAAATGTGTTAAACAGTCATGAAAGTGTATAGCTTTACTTAAAGGGATGGTTCGGAGTAAAATCAACCTAGGGTCCTTTGCACCATGACCTCGACCTCCTTTAAGATTTGAAGTACAATTACAAGTGAACATTCAGTACAACTAAGCACACTTTATCTATAAAATAATGAACACCTAAAGGGATAGTTCACCCAAACTCTCATCATTTACTCACAATTTATGTGATATACAGCTTTAATTGAGGCTTTTATTCCCATATAAACACTGATCAGCATACATAGAGCACATAAAATATGACATGAAGAACAGCATGAGGGTGAGTAAATGATGACAGAAAGTCATTTTTGGGTGAACTAACCCTTTAAAAATCACCATTAAATCAAAACTAATCAGAGCTATTTCTTAATCCTTATTGAGGTCAATTGATTTGGTCTGGAGTCAAACCGTTTACACATTTAAATAAAACCAGTACTTCATAATATAGAACAAAATCCAAATTGTGGCTTCTGTTGGCTATTGTAAAGTTTTGTTGTATTAAGTGTTGCTTAAGTAAATGCATATACCTTGTGTTCACAGGTATGCTGGGGTGATAGAGATTTCCACAATGCTTTTTCTTAAAAAAACGAATAGATTCAGAAATGGTGTGGTTGTGTTCCTGAACCAGGACCTTCAGATGCTTCGTCTATTTGAGGCATTTTCTGAAAGTGCCCCACAACTCATACTTATGATGTGTAGAATCTTACAGAGAGGAGAACTGGAGCTTATTACAGGTATGTCTCAAATCCAGAACACTTTAAATCTTTGTCTCTTTCAGATTATAGTTCTTATGTGTCTCTGAACCACTTAAAGCCACTATGAAATCAAATTTGACAAATCCTATTTTTTATAGAATATTGCCGTATTTATTATAAACGATTTATCCATACAAATTATTATTATTGTTATTATTATTAATAATTCACTCATAGTCTTTAATCAAAATACATTCCCCACCCTCTTGCAACAGCATCTCATCTTCTCTCTGATGATGTGTTTACTGGCAGAAGTGCGGGACAACCTGTCAATCACATGAGATCACAGCAATAGCAAACCACAATGATTCAACGATCCAATCAATACCCAATGGACAAAATCAAGTGGGCCGCAATATATATTATTTCTTGTCCGAGAAGCCATTTCACTCTGATATGTCAAAGGGAAAAAAGACGATTGCAACTTCCATTTAATGCAGACTTTATAGTGATATTTAAGCCAAAAACAAAAACTGTCATCACTCTTGTCATTCTGTGATTTTTCTATTTACACAAAAGATGATCTTTAGCAAAGATCTTTACCTTCATATAAAGAAAGTGGATTGTAACTGATGCTATCAAGCACCATAAAACCAAAAAGTACCTTTAATGTTGCATGAAATGGAAATTGTGATCGTCACTACTGTAATGTATGTCAGAGTGAAATGGTTTCTCAAGAAACAAGATAAAAAGTGTAGGGTGGGACTTGATTTTGTCCATCGGTAATTGATTGGATTGTTGGATGCTGCTTGCTTGTGTGTGAGTGACAGGTTATTTTTGATTAAAGATTACAAGGTCACATGAATTTAAAAATAAAAAAAAATATGTGCACGTATAAACCATTTACAGAAAACACTGCAATATTCCATAAAAAAAATCGCAATTGTCAATTTTGATTTAATGGTGACTTTAAATTTGAAGGACTGTGATAACAAACCTTATTGGTTCTTATGTGTCAAGCATGTTTACCATATTTGATGCGCTCTATGTTTGCGCTGATATGTGAATAAAAAACTGTTAATTCCAGACATAGCAGTGCCAATGTGTGTTTCTCAGAGTCTCAGCATCAGCATGGCTGTGATTATATGCATCTCAGTCATATATTCAGAAGAACACTATTGCTTGTGTGATATTGTTTAATAATATGCAATGTTTTTTTGTTTCAGGTTTAAAAATCCTCTCATCAGCTGCTTCAATAGCCAGTACAGAAGCCTTGTACCACCGCAGCATGCGTTCCTTTCTTCCCAAAAATCGCAAGATGAGCTGGATCCCCACTGGCGTCTACTTTCTGTGGAACTTGTTGCTGATCATTCCCCGTGTGACCGCTCTGGCACTCTTTTGCAGTGTATTGCCATGCTACATCATCGCCCACTTCCTGTCTTTGTGGATGCTGCTGGTTTTAGGGGTCTGGAGCCAAAAAACAGATCACATGGAAAGTCCTGGTTTGGAATGGCTCTTCAGAGCTACTGTTGGAATAATCTGGTACTTCAGCTGGTTTAAAGTATCAACAGGAAGCATAACATTAAAGGCTGTTCTCTATAATGGTGTCATGGGGTTGGACACAGTGATGCTGCTGGGCTTCTGGTACTGGAAGGTGTTTGAGTATACAGGCTGTTGGAGCTCCTTAAATCCTTACATAGTGATACCGATACTAGTAGGTTTGCATGTTGTTGGAATTCTTGTGAAAATTGTATACTACACATGGTTCCATCCTAACTGTGATGAACAGAAAATAGCTAAACCCAGTGAAGATCAGAAGAAGAGACACAATGAAGAATTTTATAGCATGAATACAGGCTCCATGGAATCCTTATCTGAAGATAGAGCTCCTGCTCAACCTGTCACTGGTGTTCTGAAGAGGGGGAGGAACATGGCTGCTAATTTCTATTACTAGTTCTATATATAATTATATATAATAACTGATACAATGTTAATATACCAACCTACTAATTCTGGATGACTATTGGAGAGCAAAGTTATACAACATACACCCAGACAATGTTAATTTCATAAATTTTCATTTGTCTGTTTTGGTGGCTAAGAGGAAAAAGTCCTTGAAACATTACATTATTTCTACCTTGGAATAAAGTATTCTATTAGCTCTGTTCAATCCAACTCTGCTCATTCAAGAAATGTACTATTAACCTTTTCTTTTCGCAGATACTGTGGATGTAAACTAAATCATTCTTGAAACATATCCCTTGTGAAAAAGAAGTGCAGTTAATTGTACTGAATGTGCACGTGAAAAAATAAAAGTCCACTTTATTACACTTTCATGACTAGACTTATACACATTTACTTTTCAAAAGTGCTTTAATATTTTTTTTAGTACTTATTTTTAGGTGTTGACTAACATACTAAAGAACATGTAAACTAAATTATAATGTTTAGTTTTACACATTACATATAAAGGTAATATATTTTAAATGTACATTTGATAGTGCACTTCATCCTTATTTCAAAAACAATAATTAAGGATTTACATACATGTACTTTAGTAAGTGGGTCAAAAAGCACCCTAAAGTTCAGATAACTGCATTTAATATAAATTTAAACAATAATACATTTACATTTAATTGCAACTAACATGCAATTAAGTGTCCAAAAACATTATATTGTTCTTTTAAAGTATATTATTATTATTTTTTGTTACAAGTACTCTTTTTAAAAGTATGCTAAAGACATTTTGAGTCAGACAATTATGAGTCAGAGATTAAAGGATAACTCCGGTCAATTTTAACATTGAGCTAATTTTTTTGTACATTTGGAGTGCTGTCAATACAGAGAACAACGACAAAAATCGGTGTTGCCTACACCGTGTTATCCTCTTTTTAAAATTTGCACCCTGTTGACTTCAATGGGGCAAGTTTTAAACCTGCTTTTAGACTCTTAACATCCTTGATGTGTCATTACAAGTGCACAGGTCATGTGAGTGATTCCTTCAGAGTGAACACGAGTGAATCTGACTGCAGTAGATGTGAAAGATATGAATAAAAATGATGTTTATTCAGCCAGCGCAAATACCTGTATTCACATCCTGTTTTCGGTCAAAGTCCATAGTAGTCGATTGTCGAGTTCACGCGCATGATCATAGGTACTAAACCTATGCGCGTGAACTCGACAATCGACTACTATGGACTTTGACCGAGGATGTAAATACAGGTATTTGCGCTGGCTGAAATAACATAATTTTTATTCATTTCTTTCACATCTACTGCAGTCAGATTCACCCGTGTTCACTCTGAAGGAATCACTCACATGGCTGTGCACTTGTAATGACACATCAAGGATGTTAAGAGGCTAAAAGCAGGTTTAAAACTTGCCCCATTAAAGTCAACAGGGTGCAAATTTTAAAAAGAGGATAACACGGTGTAGGCAACACCGATTTTTGTCGTTGTTCTCTGTATTGACAGCACTCCAAATTTACAAAAAAATGAGCTCAATGTTAAAATTGACCAGAGTTCTCCTTTAACAAGCCAAGCGAGTAGGCCAGCCACAAAGTATTTAATGACCTTCACTTACACAAAACCAGAAACACTGTAAAAAGTGAACGTGTAGTTGTTGCATCAAGGAGGTATTTCTACCTATAAATGATATGTTCTAATGTTGTTGTAACATACTTCAATCAGTTTTATGTAACATAAAACAAGGGAATGCTGCGTTTTAACTTAATTGAGTTACATTGACTCAACTAATAAAGCTCAGGATGGACATTTGACACACACGCACCAGCTCGTTATTATACACATTATGTTGCATCAAAGTAAAAATCGCACTGGACAGCACTACTCTTTAGCACAATGGTAACCACAACATTCAATGACAGAAACTCCTAAATGTTCAACATAACTGAACATTTAACATTAACATAAACTACCAACATCTTTCGCTTTCCTGAAAAACACTTTAAATTTACTCTCCTAATGCAGTCCCCTGCAAAGCATGCTGGGAACTACAGATCCCAACCTGGCCTCATAGGTTGACAAATCCACTGCCCTGGGCTGTGTTTCCCAAAAGCATTGTGAGCTAAGTTGATCGTAGAGACCATTGGTGGCAAAGGCTCTACGATCTACTTAGGCTTGCAATGCTTTTGGGAAACCGAGATGGATTATGTTACGAACTACAATTGGTTTTCATGTTATTTGGAATCATTAACAGACTACATTTTGTAAGTAATCTAGCAAGTATTTTTTTAATTTATTAATTTATTTACTTTTTTTACAGTGAGTGTATTTGGTGGTTTAGAGTGTGTTTCTAGGATGTTTTCAGTGGTTTTCAGTGCAGTTCACTCCACTCCCAGGTCTCTATGACTTGATACTATGGTCTTAAGTATAAACATGCAGTGAACATTCAGTATAAATCTGTTTTATTTTTCGATCATCCATCCGGTGATATCATCATCTCCTCAATAAGCTGCACAATTTGAGGTCTCATTCATGAACAAACAAGTTATGTAACAAAGTTTAATACTTAAGGTTAATGTTTTGTTCAAATGTATAACCTTAAGTTGAACAACAGTAGTAATGCTTGCCTCAGCAAAGTCAAGTCACCTTTATTTATAAAGGGCTTTTTACAATGCAGATTGTTTCAAAGCAGCTTTACGGTGATAACAGGAAAATAATGCAACAAAGTTTGTAAAAGGCACATATTCTCTAAAGCTCAGTTGTCTAACAGAGGGAGGTAAAGGCATACCTGAAGTGCAGCCATGATTTGAATTATTTAAAGCTTCATGTCTACAGTAGCTGGAAAATGCAGGTGCATATGAATCTTAGTCAATAAAGTCTGCTGTCAAGCAACCAAACAGGCAGTACAAGCTAATAGTTACTCGGAAACAAATTATGCAAATAAACACAAGAACGCACAATAACCACACATGAAAGACTAGTCTGGCTAGTTTGTTAAACAACATATTCAATGGAGACCTGTAAAAAAAAAAAAAAAAAAAAAAAAAACCCTGAACAGACCTGAGACATAGTATCATAACCCATGATGTATTAGCCTGCATTCCACACTCATGACAAGAGGACACATGTTTGAATGAACTAACACATATTTAAACCTGCAGGCTTTTCATGACATCCAATTCTAATGAAACCACAGACATAAAAACCAAAAACATTAGTTTTTGTAGGGGATATTCCCAATTGAATACTAAGAACTTATACAGTCAGACATTTGTTCTGACAAAAAGGTATAAATATTGAAAGTGTAGACCATAATCATTAGCAGTGCTGTTCAGATCAATCCATAGTGAAAAGATGAGGACAAGGTATATTTTCACAAGGTAAGATATGTGACCCTGGATCACAAAAACAGTTACAAATAGAACTGGTATATGTGTGGCAATAGCCAACAATACATTGTTTGTGAGGCAAGCTGGTAGAAAACCCAAATGCAACTTTACTTCAAAAACATAATCAAAGGACATGCCCAATAAAACAAGGGCACGGCAAGGCATGAAACTCAGAACTCAAAACAAGAACCTGGACAAACATTCAATACTCAACAAAGACACAGGGCAAACATGAGGGCTTAAATACACAGACTAATTACAAGACAAGGAACACCTGTGAATCAGACGATTAACCAATGACAAGACACATGGCAGGATCACATGACACAAGACACAGAAACATGACAATGACAAGAACAAGAAACAAAACCCAAACCGTGACAGTATGGGTCAAAATTATCGATTTTTCTTTTATGCCGAAAATCATGTTCCATGAAGATATTTTGTAAATTTCCAACCGTAAATATATAAAACATTTATTTTTGTGAATAAATGAGTGAATGCAGCACAATCATGAACATAAATGGACAACCTTAAAGGTGATTTTCTTTATGTTTTGATTTGGCACCCTCAGATTTCAGACTTTCAAATAGTTGTATCTCTGCCAAATATTGTCAGATCATGACAAACCATACATCACTGGAAAGCTTATTTATTCAGCTTACATATGCTTTAACAACAGCTTTCTTAGTTTAAAAGGGTCCAGGGTCACATATACTGTAATAAAGGCCATAGAAGTAGTGGAGGTGACCACACTCACATCTGTGAAACAGAAACATCAGTGTCACATTTCAGTGTCTTGTTCTTCCATTTACATCAGTGGTTTTCTACTGCTGGGTCATAGACAGAAAGGAAAAAACAATGCCAAATGCATTTAATAAAATCTAACTAACATGAATGTGCATAGCAATGTATTATTATAAACTAAAATAATAGTATTATAAACTATTATATACTTTTCTTTTTAAATAAAATAAATAAAAATATTAGATGAAAAACTTAAACCTATAAATGAAAAGTACAAATACTGCCTTGGCAAATAACTCAAATAAAATAAGTTAAAGTACTAAAATCACTAAAATTAAAAGTGAAAAAAATATTAAATAAAGCTTAACAGAATTTAAAAAAAAAGTTAAACAAAACAAAAGCACATATCGAAAATTCTAAAATTAAAAAACTGAAAATTAAAAAAAATCTACATTAATAAATACTGTAATGTAGATAAAATATAATAAAATCGAGCCGCAGCATAGCCTAAATGAATGTGCGCTCACTCACAAAGATGATGTTCAAACAAATATTTATTTACTTGTTTATTTATTTATTACAAAATATAGTGAAAACTAGGGATTAAATTCAGGAGTGGACAAGGCCAACAAACAAAAATAACTAGTTTTAGTACCCTCTAAATTCCCTGAAAGAAATCAGAATAAAAATACAACGCAACTTCCCTAACTCCTTAACCCAAAACATAGAATAAACATATGCAAAAGAAATGGCGTCACACTCCCTACTTGCCTTAAACTGAGTATTTACAAATAATATTTACACAATATACCTGAAGGCCAGAGTAATTCAAAACCTAAGAGTTATAAATCAAATGAACAATAGCAAGTTTTACAACATGCAACGTTTTTCCAATGAGCCTGTGTTTCTTCTTTGTGTATTTCGTGGGCGGAATACTGACTAAAGTTGAAAAAGTGGAAAAGCATAATAGGACCCTTTTAAAGCTAACGTGATTGTTAATGAGCTTGTGAAATTCGGCTCTACGTTTGGATTGCCTATATAATCCAAACTGATAAGGGCATCAATTTTACTTCTAACATGTTAATATTAGAAGAACTGGGTGTGAAACACCAGCTGTCAAGTGCTTCTCCCCCTTTGTTGCCTTTGGTTTGCTTAGTTGGGGACACTTAATATTCAACAATATTATTGATCTGCCTGCATTGACACCATTATATGAGAACAGAACTGAGCTGGACGATGACTTCACTGTTTTCTCCAGAGCGGCTACATATATAAATTAACCAAATTAATAACTTGTTGCAAAAGCACATCTTCTTAGAACACAGACTACAATGAAATCTCATTAACTTTCAGCCAGGTGATAAGGTGCTTGCCCTACTTCCTGTTCATGGCTCAGCTTTACAGGCTAAATTTTCGAGTGGTCTCTGCTCGTTACATTACATAGCTCGATTTCTTAAAGGGGTATTGGCAGGTGCCTTTGAAATTACGGGCCTCTGAGATCTTTGAATTCGTCACCCCTGACAACTTCCTGCAATATTCTGAGATGAGAAATGCGCCTGCAACTTTCCAACGTCTCATGCAGAGGGTTTTGTCAGGAGTGACCAATTGTGAGGTATATCTGGATGACTTGGTGATTTATTCTATGTCATGGCAGGATCACTTAAGTAGCTTGGAACTAGTTTTCAAAAGATTGGCTGAGTCATCATTGACTTAAAACTTAGCAAAGTGTGAATTTGCTAAAGCTATGGTCACTGATCTCTGTAAAATTATTGGATAAGGGTAGCCTGGCTAACGTCAGACCAAGTCTCATTTGAGACTTGGTCTGGGAACCACGTGTACATTTTCTCGTATTTGAGGCGTGGTTTACGAATGCCCAGAGCCGTTTATTGGGCGCTATGAATGTCTATCAAATGCGCCTGTATGTAGCTCATACCCAATCGCTTCAATTATACCAGATGACGTATGTAGAGTAACAGAAATTCGACGAGGAAAAAGACGATGGGTTAAAGATTTATTTGTACACGATGGCGTTTAGCGAATATTACCGTTTGTGCAAGATAAACATGAGGGTAGAAGGTAACGTCGAGTCTGATATAAACAAACTGCTTCGGTGTCGTCATCGTCTTGCTGCTCCCTCCCCGTTCTGTGATTGGTTCCCTTTTTCAGGGGAAAATTTGGTCCATGGTGTCCAGACTGCCTAGCAGCGTGAATAAAATCGCGCTGCGAGCAAGGCAGTATGGGGAAACCCAGGCTAGGATAAGGGCAAGTCAGGCCTGTTGAGGCCAAAGGGAATGTCATTGTTCATTTTCCCACCCCAACCAACAAGAGAGAGCTCAGACGATTCCTCGGGAAGACTGGATACTACTGTGGGTTCTGTAGGAACTTTTCATCGGTAGTATCCCCACTGACAGACCTACTTAGTACGTCCAGAAAATTTGTGTGGATCACACAACATAGTGTGTTATTAAGGTGTTGAACGGATTAAATAAGGGGGGATGGAACGCTCCATTCTTCCAAAATATATTCTCTCATTTACACACACCACAGAGCATGATATGATGTTAATTGCTTAATTGAATCATGCAATATACCTGTATAAAATCTTCTGCACTCATCCTTCTTCCACATTCATCACAGTTTTTAGTTTAATTTGTCCCCCATCCGTTTGTTCAAGTATAAAATGATTGAGATATATAAAAACTCTAACCCTGGCTTCAGCTAGAACGTGGTCATGTTTCATTTCAAGAGCCATGCATCTACCCTCTTGGTAGTGGGGATCCTCTGAGTCAAGGCTATGTTTGGTGGCCATTGCAACGCAGACAGATACAGACACTGACCGACAAAGAAGGATAAGACAGACAAGTCGACGAAGACAGACAGAGAGGAAAGATTAAGGAAATAGACAAAGACTGAGATAGATAAATATATAGATATAGATTGGAGAGATGGATAGAAATACAGATAGTGAGATAGATGGACAGATAGTTTGCGAGAGATAGACAGAGATAGAAAGAGGTTGGCTCTTAAAAGTGCCTTTGGGTGTTGAAAATCAGGTGTATCTTGGTTCGAAAAGGTGAAGTTTGACAGAATCTGCAGGGAGAGCAGAAAATGTTAATTATGTAGTGTAGGCAAGCTAAGTTGATATAAGTTTCAAAAAGTGTTCCCCAATAGTGAAAGATTCCCATTTCCTTATAAATACTTAAGGATAAATGAATAGAAAAATAATGTTTTTAAAGATGTACTGTATGTGCAGAAACGTTAGGCCAAGTGATATTGTTATTACTGACAGTGACACTTTACAATGACGTTCGAGAGAAAATGACATCGTCTAGATAATGAGAGTTAGCTTATGTTGAAGTTAGCTAACCATTTAGCAAGCCTAATTTCACAAGAGTTTTATTTATTTATTTTTTGCTGATAACGAGGAAACGTCTCGGTTACTAATGTCACCGCTAGGGCCGAGGACAACCACCACTCCGGAGGAGCTACACCAAGACACACCAAAAGCCAGACAACGACGTGATGTAAAAACTTGATTCTTTTTATTAAATATAAAAACACTTTAAAGGAATGTCACTGCCACAGAACTCTTCATAAGGGCCACTCATCGGAACAGGGCTTCAGTGGAGGAAGGCTCAGGTCAGCCGCCAGTTGATCACCTCCTTGCACGGATCGGTACAGGGAGGAGGGGAAAGGACAAGGGACGGATGCCTTCGGTTAAGCAACAGCAGGGGCTGGGAAACTCTCCTCATAGGACCACAATAGAAGGGGGGGGGGGGGGGGGGGGGAAAGGGACGAGGGACGGATTGGTCCAGAGGCCAGGACCTTCAGATGGCAGACCGCAGACCAACGTAAGTAATGGGCAGGACACAGGAGGCTACAGGTAAGGATCGACAGACGGTGGGTTTTCTCTTCTCACAGGACAGCATCAGATAACTGAGTGTCACCTCTCTTTCACAGGACGACGGAGATTGGACGGAGGACCAGGACCTTTTTGGTGGGGAGCAACGAGCAGTATATGGTAGGCAGAAGGCAATAACCGTCAGATGAAATGCAGTAGTCAGCAGTAGATGGCGGGCAAGGTACAAGGGACTACAGGTGGGTGGCAGCAGACAGTGGGCTTTCTCTTTTCGCAGAACAACGTCAGATAACTGGGTGTCACCTTCCTTTCACAGGCCAGCGGCAGTTGGGGTGCAGCGACGGATAATAGGATCCCTCGCAGGGCAGCGATGGCAGAATGCAGTGGCGGAGAGCAGTTTCTCTATGTTCACAGAACAACAGTGGTGAGTACAGAATCCAGCAGTTAACGACTGAGTCATCTTACCACAGGGTAGCGATGGCAGCATGCAATGGCGGACAGCAGTTTCTCTATGTTCACAGAACAACAGTGGTGAGCACAGAATCCAGCAGTCAACAACTGAGTCTTCTTACCACAGGACAGCGATGTCAGCATCCAGTGGCGGATAGCAGTTTCTCTATGTTCACAGAACAACAGTGGTGAGTACAGAATCCAGCAGTTAACAACTGAGTCTTCTTACCACAGGACAGCGATGGCAGCATGCAGTGGCGGATAGCAGTTTCTCTATGTTCACATTAATTCTTGGTACTCCACCAGACTAGACGGTCTTCGACTAAGCTTTCAAAGTGCTGGTAACATCAAACGTTCAAACACTCGTGCATGTCAAACCACTTTAAATATTCAACGTGCTCACTTCAATCGTCAGACACTGCAATGACACACCGCTTAACAGTGAAAAGTGTACATTCACTTCAGCTCGTCGGGGCCGGCAGATCCACTATGATGATACTTTCAAAAGGGGAGACACCGAGTTCGACCAACAATCTGCAATTCAGACCTCACTCATTTCCCTCGCCACGCCAACCGTCTTTACTTCCGCTGCCGTCCTGCCGCCTTTGCCTCTCGTCTTCTCGTAACCTCGACTTTGATCACAACCGCTCTGCTTGCCTGCGCACTCCTCCCTTCAACCTGCCACTTCTCTCTTTTCAAGCCGCCACGCACACTCACTCATTCCCAACACACGCTCAAATAGCCACTTGATTATCCACCACAGCTGTTACTCATCAATATGGGCGGCCATGACAGGCCGCCGGAACCGGCCTGGTGTTACCCCAAGGGAACTCGTTCCGTTCATCGTAGTTCCTATTCGTCACCCGGTGACACTAACGTAACCTCGGTTCTCTCTGGATGAGGGAACGAGTGTTGCGTAAGCTAGCTTTCTTCCTAACAGCTTTCTAACAGCTTTTAGCTTTCTAGCTAACACTCGTTCCCTCATCTAGAGAGAACCGAGGTTACGTTAGTAACCGAGACGTTCTCTTACGAGAGTAATCTCGTGCTGCGTAAGCTAGCTTACGCTACAGGAACCCAATGTAAAACGCTGTGCGTGCTGAGTGTTGTCCACTGCATAGTTCCCTCATCTAGAGAGAACCGAGGTTACGTTAGTAACCGAGACGTTCTCTTACGAGAGTAATCTCGTGCTGCTTAAGCCAGCTTACGCTACAGGAACCCAATGTAAAACGCTGTGCGTGCTGAGTGTTGTCCACTGCATAGTCCCAAGGGCAGATGCCCGAGCACACATGGTAGTGGTAATATCAAATCCAGCTAGACTTGATGCAATATAACAGTCGGGAAGGACATAGTCGGCCTGAACTGTAAACAGACAGTTGGACTGAGCACAGTCCGTTCTGTATATATAACACGCAGAACTGCTAGATGTAATCAAGCATGGCTACTGCACATCTGTTAGACTGATAACAGTTTAGCCTGTAATGCAGAGACTTCTAGGTTATAAAACCTTATAAATGTAGACGGAGAGGCCCAGCCTGCCGCCGTACAAATATCATGAAGTGATATCCCGCTGGACCAGGCCCATGAAGAGGCCATGCCTCTGGTGGAGTGAGCTCTAACGCCCAATGGGCATTGAAGGCCCTTGGCCGTGTAAGCCAGCGCGATAGCGTCTACTATCCACCTGGATAGGCTCTGTTTCGAGGTGGCTAAACCTTTGGTGCGGCCACCGAAGAAAACGAAGAGCTGCTCTGACGGTCTAAAAGCAGCCGATCGATCTACGTAAATTCTCAAAGCCCTGACCGGGCAGAGAAGATTCGCATCATTCTCGCTGTCAGATCTCGGGAGGGCTGACAGGGAAATAACTTGTGCTCTGAAAGGGGTGGAGAGCACTTTGGGGACATAACCATGTTTCGGTTTGAGGATGACCTTGGAGTCATTAGGCCCAAACTCGAGGCACGTGGGTACTCACAGAGAGCGCGTGCAAGTCACCCACTCGTTTAACCGAGGCGAGAGCCACCAGAAAAACGGTTTTAAACGAGAGATATCGCAGATCTACTGATTGCAATGGTTCAAAGGGGTCGCCTTTCATGGCCTCCAGGACCGGAACCAAAGGAGGTCAAGGGGGGTTCAGTCTCCTCGCTCCTCTCAGGAAGCGGATGATAAGTTCGTTCCTACCCAGTGACTGTCCATGCATAGTTTTTCTAAACGCAGCCATGGCCGAAACGTACACTTTGAGCGTGGAGGGGGATCTGCCCTGCTCCAGAAGCTCTTGTAGGAAGAATCTCCGCCACCCCACAGCGTAGTGGATCCAGATTTCGAGCTGAGCACCAGCTGGAAAACACTGACCATTTAGAAGCGTAGAACCATCTAGTAGAAGGAGCTCTAGCCTCTGTAATCGTGTTTAACACTCCTACTGGGAGGTCAACGGGTACCCGTTGATGGCCCATACATGTAGAGCCCACAGCTCGGGGCGGGGATGCCAGATCGCGCCCTTGGCCTGAGAGAGGAGATCTCTCCTCAATGGAATCGGCCATGGGGCTGTATTTGATATCTGCATCAGCTCTGGGAACCACACTTGGTTCGTCCAGAGCGGGGCTACTAGGAGCACAGAACATTTGTTCTCCCTGATTCGCTTGATTACCTGTGGTAACAACGCGACTGGGGGAAACGCATAAAGCGGACGGCTGGGCCAGTCGATGGCCAGCGCGTTCCTGTCTTTTGAAAGGAATATTGGGCAGTGAGCGTTGTCTGACGACGCAAAGAGGTCGACTTCCGCTCTGCCAAAGTTGTCCCATAGCAGTTGGACTGTCTGCGGGTGAAGGGACCATTCCCCTGGGGGAATGTTGTCCCTGGACAGCATGTCTGGACCCACGTTCAGACATCCTGGCACGTGCGCTGCTCTCAGCGAGCGCAAATTGTGCTGGAACCACACGAGGAGGCGTTCTGCCAACGAGCGCCAGTATGTGGAGTGTAACGTGGATCGTGACGTGTTCTGTGACGTTGAGCGCAAAGGCGAGTCTGAGGACGACAACGAGGACAGTGCATCCAACCTTAAGGCAGTACAGTGCGTTCATATTATGCAGTCACCATGCATCGAAGCCTTCCATGGCCACATCCCCATTAGGCTGACCATTGACAGTGGTGCAACAGGAAACATGATAAGGGCAGTATGTGCCAGCACATACTGTATGGCCGGGGGATTTTGTCAAACTTGAGTTTCCAGCAGAACCTGTTCGCATGACCTATGAACCTATGTCACAAACCAAACAGGCCCCAATGGAAACTCCTCAGGCCCCTGTTTGCAAGTCCAGTTCGCCCAGTTTAGCACTATTCTCTGACCTTATCTCATTAGACCCCAATGGTATTATGACGGCAGACATCAGAGAAAAATTTCACGAGATTCATAGGGAATTTGATAAGGTATTCAGTCCGCAGTTTGGGGGCTATAATGGCGCTGCTGTCCCCTTCCAGGCGAGGGTAAACATGGGACCTGTCCAACCACCGCAACAGAAGGGAAGAGTTCCGCAGTACTCCAGGGGCCAGTTACAGGAGCTGCAGGCTCAATTCGACGAGCTAGAATCACTAGGCGTTTTTCGAAAGCCTGAAGACATTGACATCGATGTTGAATATGTCAACCCATCATTTCTTATCAAAAAACCTAATGGGGGGTTTCGTCTCGTTACAGCTTTCGCCGATGTGGGTCGTTATAGCAAACCCCAGCCATCTCTTATGCCAAATGTGGACGCCACGTTGCTCAGTGGAGGTATATTATCGCCACTGACCTCACCAAGGTGTTCAACCAAATTCCACTATCCAAAGTCTCTATGAAGTACTGCGGGGTCGTCACGCCATTTAAAGGAGTCCGGGTGTATGCCAGATGTGCCATGGGCATGCCTGGTTCAGAAACTGTGTTAGAAGAATTGACCTGTCGGGTACTTGGCGATCTCCTTCAACAGGAACAGGTGGTTAAGGTTGCTGATGACCTGTATTGTGGGGCTGACACTCTTGAAGGCCTTCTTGCAGTGTGGAAAAAGGTCTTAGTGGCTCTCCAGGCATGCAATCTGTGCTTAGCTCCCAGTAAGACTGTCGTTGCCCCGGTCCAGACCGACATATTGGGGTGGGTGTGGAGTCAGTGTACTATTCGCGCTAGTTCACACCGCATTGCAACATTGGCTTCGTGTGCCCCCCCTGCGACTGTTCGTGGCCTACGGTCCTTCATCGGTGCGTATAAAGTCCTAGCACGTGTTCTTAAGGGTTGCACGTCGATCCTTGCTCCCTTCGACAATGTGGTCGCTGGTGGTGAGTCGACGGCTGCGATTGTGTGGTCAGATGAGCTTCTCCGGTGTTTTCAAAAGGCTCAGCAGGCGTTATCCACTAGTTGCGCTGTGACGATACCGCGACCTGATGATCAGCTTTGGATTGTCACTGATGGTGCTCTCAGGGATCCAGGGTTAGGCGCGACAATGTACATTACACGGGGGGAAAAGCTGCTGATCGCTGGATATTTAGAGCTAAACTTCGTAAAAATCAGATTAATTGGCTTCCATGCGAGATTGAGGCCCTGGCTATAGCTGCCTCCCTCAAACATTGCAGCCCATACATTATTCAGTCATCACAGAAGGCATGTGTGCTCACTGACAGTAAACCATGTGTACAGGCCTTTGAAAAGCTGTGCAGGGGCGAATTCTCTGCAAGCCCGCGAGTTACCACTTTCTTGTCCACTGCAAGCCGCTTCCAGGTCTCTGTTCGTCATGTCGCCGGGGCTGCCATTCTCCCGTCAGATTATGCTAGTCGTAATGCTGCTCAATGTGATAGTCCTACATGTCAAGTTTGTAGCTTCGTCCGTGAATCTATGGTCTCTGTGGTGTGCCGTACTGACGTCGCTGACATCTTGCGTGAAGCTCAAAAGGTACCCTTTGCCAATAGAGCCACGTGGGTGTCCATTCAGGCAGAGTGTCCGGACCTTCGTAGGGTGCACGTGCACCTTCGGCAGGGTACGCGCCCTTCCAAGAAGGTTACTAATGTTAAAGATGTGAAACATTATTTGAACACTGTTACCTTGGCAAGAGATGGGCTTTTAGTCGTACAACGTAACACACCACTGTCGACCACCACTGAGTGCATCGTCGTTCCTAGGTCAGTGTTGCATGGTTTGCTTATGTCGTTGCATATTAGGTTAGATCACCCCTCGGCACACCAGTTGAGACTTGTCATCGGCCGGTACTTCTATGCACTGGATTTGGAGGCTGCCGTCCAGCTTACCAGTAAGGGATGTCACCAATGTGCTTCACTGGCACAGTCCCCAGTGTTCGCAGTGGAGCAGTCCAGCTGCGATCCACCTGAGATGGTCGGGTCTACCTTTGTAGCTGACGTGCTTAAATGTGAACGTCAGCTCATCCTAGTTGTTTGTGAGTGTGTGACATCCTTCACAGCTGCATTGTTGATTGATGACGAACAGAAGGAAACGTTGCGGGATGGTATCATACGTATGTGTATTAGCCTTCGTCCGCTCGATGGCCCCTTTGCCGTAGTTAGAACAGACCCAGCACCAGGTTTCTCAGCACTGGCCAAGTACGCAATGCTTGCTCAACACAGGCTGGCCATTGAGGTAGGCGATGCTAAAAATATCAACAAAAATCCAGTGGTCGGAAAAGGCTATAGGGGAGCTACAGGGCGAGATTTTGCGTCTAGAACAGGGTTCACCAATCTCGGTCCTGGAGGGCCGCTGTCCTGCAGAGTTTAGCTCCAACCCCAATTAAACACACCTGAACCAGCTAATCAAGGTCTCACTAGGCATACTAGAAACTTTCAAATAGGTGTGTTGGAGCTGGTTGGAGCTAAACTCTGCAGGACAGCGGCCCTCCAGGACCGAGATTGGTGAACCCTGGTCTAGAACCACACTGCGGGGTCGTCACCCCCGTGTTGCTGTCGGTAGCTGTCGCTCAGTTAAATAGCCATGTCCGGTCTCGTGGCATGTCCGCTCGTGAAATGTTGTTGCAGCGTGATCAGTTCCTTCCCGAGCAATTACCAGTGCGTGACCGGGAACTTATTTCGATGCAGCATGCACAACGCCTCGCTAACCACCCCCATAGTGTTAAGGCGAAAACACCACGAGCACCCAGACCAGATATTAGCCCAGGCGACCTTGTTTACCTTTATAGTGACCGCAATAAGTCCCGAGCTCGAAGCCGAAGCTTATCTGATTGTTATAAAGTTGACTCTTTCCCAAGTGTCCTAGGTCAGTGTGAAGACGGTGCAGCGTCTGAGAGTGAAGAGGAGTGTGAAGAGGAGGGCAGAGTGCCACTTAGCGCTCCCTCAAGTGATCCAGATATCCCCTTGGCGATAGCGGAGCCTGCTTCACCCCCAGGGTCTGATGGCAGCGGACGCCAGGAGGATAGACACGTGTCCCCATCTTGTTTGGTGGAGGTTCCATGTCACGAGTTGGCCTCTCCATCAACTTTTCCAGTGCAGGTCCCACGGCGGTCTGCCCGTCGGCCTCCTGACAAGTTGAAAGATTATGAGCATCAGTAGATGGGCTGCCTTCGCCTGTATCCTTATTTTGGCTTAAAAGTATTTTCTTTGAGACGTTGCATTAGTGTTTTATGCAGCTCCGTGAGGTATTCTGTGTGTATTGCTGCACAAATGGTTCAGTCATCTTATCTTGTGTTGTCACATACCACCTTTTTGTTTCCCTGTTTGTGTGTTTCTCAAGCCGGAAAAGAGGGCGTAGGATCCGGAGGAAAACGGGTGGCGCCAGTATGTGCAGTGTAATGTGGATCATGACGTGTTCTGTGACGTTGAGCGCAAATGCGCAGACCCGGGCGGCGCATGCGCGTGGAGTTTTTTTGTGTTGTTGTTTAACCTCCATCGCCATTAAAGGCTTGACTAAACCAGTCTCTCGTGTCAGCGACTCTTTGTATCTTACTATACACTGGCGGAGTGTAGGTTCCGTGATCTGAGACCGCCCTGGCGGTTTATGTAGGACACAACCGTCATATTGTCCGTGCGGACTAAGACATGATGGCCCTTTAATAGGGGAAGAAAGATTCCCAAAGCGTTCTCGACCGCTTTCATCTCCAGACAGTTTATGTGTAGGCGTCGTTCTTGGCCTGTCCACAGGCCAAAAGATGGCCTGCCCTCATATAGGGCGCCCCAACCTGAGTTGGAAGCATCTGTCAAGACTACTTTCAGTTTCGAGATCGCCCCCAGATCCACACCTGACTGATACCAGTCGGTCGCCTTCCAGGGCCCGAGAGCTGCAACACAGTTCTGGGTCACCTTGAGGCGTGCATGGCCAGTGGTCCACGTGTGACGAGGGATGCGTGTCTTCAGCCAGTACTGAAGCGGGCGCATGCGAAGCAAGCCCAGCCGAAGCACCGCTGAGGCCGAAGCTATAAGGCCCAGCATCCTCTGAAATCTTTTGAGAGGAGTGACGCTGCCGCTTTGAAAGACGCTGCCTGGCGCTGTATACTCAGAGCGTGCTGTGACGTCAGCCGCGCTGTCATAGACACTGAGTCTAATTCTGTTCCCAGAAAAGAGATTCTCTGGCTGGGAGACAGCGAACTCTTGGTCCAGTTGACATTGAGACCTAGATTCTCTAGGTGGCTGAGCAGTAAAGCTCTGTGTGTTACCAATTCCGCCTCTGACTGCGCTAGAATTAGCCAGTCGTCTAAATAATTCAGCACTCGCATACCCCGTTGTCTCAGGGGAGCGAGCGCCACGTCCATGCACTTCGTGAATGTACGGGGTGCTAAAGACAGGCCGAACGGCATCTTTCAGATCCACTTCGTCTTCTCTGAACGGTCAGGAAGACTTGGGAGGCTCAGGTTTCAGCGCGATCTTGGGCCTGGGTCCCCGGGGTGGAGGAGGCCTGTGGCGGCTTGAGGAGCGCGATCGCTGATGAGAGTCTCTGGGCTGATGGCGCTGTGAAGCTGGCGGTGGGTGCGGTGGTGCTGTGTTCTGGCTGGAAGGCTGCTTTTTGGAGCGGCCTGTAGCGGAACTCGAGCGCCTGGGGATGAAGTGTCGCATTGCCTGCGACGTCATCTGCACTTCCGTGTAGCGCTCAGCAAATCCCTTGACGGACGGGCCGAAGAGACCCGCGGGCGAAACCGGCGCGTCAAGGAAAGTGGCTTTATCGGCGTCTTTCATGTCCGAAAGCGTGAGCCACAAGTGTCTCTCTGTGACAGCGAGAGAAGCCATCGACATCCCAATGGCCTGTGCAGCGGACTTAGTGGCTCGTAGCGCTAAGTCCGTGGCGCTTCTCAGATCCGTGAAGTTATTCGGATCTGGGCCCGTCTCATCCATAGACCGGAGGAGGTTGGCCTGGAAGACTTGCAGCATGGCCATTGAGTGAAGTGCCGAAGCGGCCTGACCGGCGGCAGCGTAAGCGCGGCCGATGAGAGCCGATGTAGTCCGGCAGGCTTTGGAAGGCAGGGCAGGTTTGGACCGCCAACCCGCGGAAGGCGGGCAGAGGTGTGTCACTACCACTTCCTCGACCGGAGGAATAGAGAGGTAGCCTTTTTCTCTTACGCTGTCGACAGACGAGAGCGTCGAAGAGACGGGTACGCAACCTTGCAGAATATGGCGCCTTCCAACATTTAGACAGCTCCTCGTGCAGCTCTGGCAGAAAAGGAGCGGGCCTCGAGAGAGGCGTCGGGCGGCGTCCAGGGAGGAAGCAGGGAGTCAAGCCTGTTAGGCGCGGGCTCTTCGGGCAGCGACCACTCGAGGCCGAGGTCCTCCACGGCCTTTGTAAGGAGGCGGAGAAGCTCAGCGTCGACGTTAGCCCGTAATCCACTGGACTCTTGTAAGGAAGGGGCGGGGTCCGGAGCGGAGACCGGCTACTCCTCACTTCCCAGAGGCGAGGAGAGAACAGCTGTCCTCCTCAGCGTCGTCTCCCTCGAACTCATCCATCACAACGGTGGCGGGCGCAGGGCGCTGGCCATCCGTGAGAGAGGAGGGAGACTCAACCGGCGAAGCACGGGGGGATATAGTCGGCGTGTCTTCGCGGGGAGAAACATCCTCCGTTGGTCTCTGCGAGCGGCACTTTTTACGGCGCGGTCCCGACGAGAAAAGTGGAGGGGAGGAGTCCACGTCAAGTGATGCCAGCCGAGCCCGCAGGGTTGACATAGTCATCATCTCGCACTCAGGGCAGCCACCCTGGGAGAGCGCGAGTTGAGCATGGTTTACACCCAGGAAGGAAGCGCACAGGATATGGCGGTCCCCGTCGCTGAGCTGGGCTCTGCACGAGCCACACTTGGAACGAGGCAGGATTCTGTTCAAAAGAACAGCATTTATTTGGAATAGAAAACTTTTGTAACATTATGAATGTCTTTAATGCCGTTTGATGCATCTGTGCTAGATGAAAGTATTATTTTTTTCCCAAAAAAAACTTTCTGACCCCAAACTTTTGAATGCTAGTGAATTGTCATGTTTTAACTCTCCCAGTTCAATAGGCCTGACACAAAGTTTCACAAGTGTTGCTTTATTGTATTGATTTTACATTTTATACATTTTATTGGGCAATTCTCTCAAATTTATTCTATGTATTTGTAATCACTGTATCACTGTTTAGCACAACATGCCATTTTGGCGAATCTCTTCTCATGGAGACCTGATTTCCCTTCACCAAGCTCTGGAACTGGACTTCTTATAGATTGAGTTGGAGCTAAGACAAGGATCTCTCTGTTTGCACCCATCAGCAATCCCATCCACCCATCCTTACCCATCGCATCAGTGGAGCAGCTGAAGTAGAGTCTGGAATATTAGCGTTCATAGACAAGAACTCAAGAAGATCTGTGACACGACACAATCTCAAAAGCCCTCCACTCCCTCAATGGCAGCTATCCTCCCCCTAGGTTGAACCTTGCACTGGGACAACACCACCATACGTGCAGAACAGAGGAAAGCCCATTCTCACTGCATCTTTCTCTTGGAAAAAGGATGTAGCTTTACCATCTTCAACGGAACTGGATTCACCAAAGGAAAAACTCATGACCAAAAGTCTGCACTGACACAGAAACTTAGGAGTGAACTTAGTTCTCTTTTCTTTTTCTTTTTTTCAAACTTTTTAAAGGACTGAAAAGTACGTCATAGTTGGAGTCATTTTGATTTGCGCTCATTCCAAAGGTCAGGATATTGGTTCTTATGAGATGGCCGGTTACATGCTTTAAACTCCTCCAAGAAATTGTTATTGGAAATGATGATTTCGCAATTATACTGCCTTGATTAATGCTTGATTTGCTTTAAAGTGATGTAACAATGCTTTTGCTTAAATAGATGTATGTAACCCAATTACTAATACTGCACAGAATATGTATTGTGTGATTTCACTATTATTAAGAAAACTATTTACTTACTTGCATGAAACATATGTATTGACTGATTTAGAGTAGAAAGCAATTATGTATTAGAAATAGTTTTTATGATAAATGGAAAATGTACTAGTTAAGGTATGTGTTACAGACGATTAAGAGGAGAAAGAAGAGAAAGAGAAGACGGAGGCGCCGTGAAAGGATACGCCGTAAGCAACTGAGGGCCGTGTTGAAGGAGTTGGCAGAACTCCATTTGATGACATCAGAAGAGAGTCTGGCATCTGCAGTGGACTGTCTACGTATAAAAGACTGAGAGAGAGACTGAATTGACAGAGACTGAATAACGCAGTGTCCCTCGACGCCTGATACCAGCTGATTGTACCTTAATAGAAACTTATTATTGTAACTTTACTATTGTACTTTTATATAACTTTTGTTAACTTTAATAAAACTTATTGTAACACCTGTGTGATACTTTATCAGTTCAGGGTAAGTAACAGGTATAAATGTTCCCTGAAAACTTCACCTAATCACTGACCCTCAGAAGATTTAGGTATCGCAGGAGGCAGGAAAACACACAGACCCGATATTTTAGGGAAAATTAGTTTATATATATGTATACGTATGTTTGTTGAGGAAACAGTAAAATAACAATGTATTAATACAAAAAAATGAATATCAGGTTCAAATTTCAAATAATTTTACCCTTTGAAAATCCGTAAATTGAGAAAGAAATGAATGGAAAAAAAACAGCTAAAGAACAAAACACATCACATTCAAATTTGAGAAATTTCCCCTTTAAAACACTGGTATAAATCCTCTGAATTTTTAGTTTTTTCTTTCCTTCCCTTTAATTGATAACTAAGAACGATTTTTCTACTTTTCCACAGGTTATATCAAAGTTACTGAATGCTAGACAATTCAAATGTGCAGGTAATACCTCACTCAAATGAAAAGAATCAACTGATTCAAATTTCACATATCAATGTCAGAACACATCACATGAACAGTGAATACAATTGAAATGTCCATACACTGCGAATGAGCTATGAAAGTCTCTATGGGAACGGAAGAGTCAGTAGAAAACGTTCTTTTTTCCCTAAAGCGCTCAGTTCATTCAGTGAGCAAGCGTTAGAATGTTCTGTCTGCTCAGTTGTGAAATATAACGCGTGAAAGAAAACTCAAGGGTGTATCCAACCAGTTTATCCAACGTGAATCCACGAGATTTCAGTCCATTCCGCTCTTTGGGTGGCCCGCCATCTGTTTCTCTCCTCGACTACGCAGTTCAGCGTCAGCGATTCAGTAACTCGAACACTGTTCAAAAAGCACAAAAAACCCGGCCTGCACATAACCGGACAGCAACTTAATTCACTCACATTAAATCATGACAACCTTGAAATGATTTTCAATTCAATATTGTACACTTAACAGATCACAAGATTAGTTGTTAACATCATACAAGTGATATTACGAACATAAATCATGCACAAAACAAAATACATTTACAGTAGCCTATTAGTCTATCTTCAAACAACAAAACATTATTCAATTTGAATATTGAACTCACCAATTCCTTTGTAAACAACTCAACAAATGTTGTTTCCTCCGTGTGACGCAGCTGATATAAACTATATGACGCAGCTGATATAAAGTTGATTTATACGATCTCAAAGTCTATAACTCGTTACAAAACTCACTTAAATCAGAAAATCTCGTTCAATATATGTTCCTAAACAATTCGGATTTAGGTTTTAACCAGTAACTTCTCATATTTTCTCTTTTCAGGGTTTCTCTGCGGAAAAACACATCTTTCTCCAAGTTCAACCAAATCTCCCTCTAACTGGTGGGCGGAGTTACCATCACTGAATCAACCTAATTGGTCAATCTACATCTGCAGTGCGATTTCATCATTTTCATTGGGTAAGTTTTTCTGCAATATGCCTTATATTCCATTTAATATAATTTGAATATTATTGCATTTAATAAAATCAAAACAATTTATTTGATCATATAAAGGAATTTTGTTTTTTTGATTTATTTAGTTTTCACTATGGCTGTTAAATTGGGCCCTATTTTGGCCCTGGGTTACACCCTCCCCCTTTTAACATGTGCAAGTCCCTTTGCACACCTTCACTGATTTCAAAATGGGGAGCTCTCAGATGCTCAACATGAGTAACATCTTGAAACGACTCTACTAATGCCAAATTAAGACCTTGGAGAAGGGACTGGACAATTGTTACGAGAGGATTTCCCAGTTCAGGGTAGGTCAGTATCTTTGGTTTTTCTCTTTGTCTTGAAGATCTCCTCACTTCATGCTCATGTTGTTCTGTTACAGGTTCAACTACAGCTCCCTTATTCAGCTCTTGCCCACTTGAATTTGCCTCTTGCAAAGGTTCTCCTTCACTCTGAGTTAATGAAACTCCTGACTCTCTTCGCACATCCAAAATGGGTGAACTGCTTGGTTCATTTACTTTTCCTTCCACAGGGTGGACTTCAGGCCTCACAGGTAAATTATGTCTTACAGCAGGTTCATTTTCAGGTAAGTCATTTGCAACCACATGGTCCCCCATTTGCAGATCATCAACAGCTGTGGACTCCTCAGGTAAGTAATTTTCAGTTCCTTGATTTACCAGCAGACTGGTGTCAGATGTAGCTTCCTTTGCATTGTTAGACGGTTCCACACACGATTGGTGGGATACAAGGGACTCGTCGACAGTGTCAAACATAGGTCTTAAACAATAGACCACATCCTCTTCATCAGAATCAGGGGAATCTGCCTCCCATTCAAAAGTGTCACCCACCGTCCTTCTCCGTGCTTTGCGCTTCCAAAGTGAATTTGGAGTTACATGATCATTCGTTTCAGAAGGAAGGTTTCCACAAGGGAGCAACAGATCTCTATGTAATGTTCGAATGGGTCCAGATTGGTTCTCAGGACGTACTTTAAAGACAGGTAGGTCACCACTTTGGCTCACCACTACATAAACTGCTCCCTCCCATTTGTCCGCAAGTTTGTTTTTTCCTCATATGCGCACATTCTTTACTAGAACTCTGTCTCCCTCTTTCAATTGTGATGCTGTTACACGTTGGTCATATCGAGTTTTATTTCGGTCTGCCATTTTCCTTGAATTCTCCATTGCTATTTTGAAACTTTCTTCAAGGTTAGATTTGAGGTTCTTCACGTATTGGGAGTGTGGCACTTCGTCTTTGTCCTTCAGAGGCAACCCAAAGGCTAAATCAACCGGGAGTCTAGGTTGACGTCCGAACATTAGTTCGTAGGGGCTAAAACCAGTGGTTTCATTCCGGGTGCAATTGTATGCGTGAACTAGCGGTCTCACAAACTCCTTCCAACGGCTTTTGTCTTTTGTTTCCAGAGTTCCAAGCATGTTTAAAAGTGTCCTATTAAATCTTTCAACAGGATTTCCTCTGGGATGGTACGGAGTTGTCCTGATCTTCCGTATTCCAGCGACCTCACACAGTTCCTTAATCAAGTGGGACTCAAAATCGGGTCCCTGGTCGCTGTGGAGACGTTCAGGATATCCATAATGACAAATCAGGTGCTCCCACAGACATTTTGCAACTGTCTTCGCTTTTTGATTCGGTGTTGGAATAGCTAGAGCATACTTCGTAAAATGATCTGTGATGACCAACACATCTTTTATGTTACTACGATCAGATTCTAAGGTAAGAAAGTCCATGCATACTAACTGCAAGGGTCGGGTAGTTGTAATGTTTACAAGCGGAGCAGCCTTGCCAGGTAAGGCTTTCCTCCTCATGCATCTACCACAGGTCTTGATTTTGTGCTCCACGTCAGTAGCCATTTTGGGCCAGAAAAATCTGCTCCGAACCATGTCTAGAGTGCGATCAATACCCATGTGACCAAGTTCATCATGCAGATTTCTGAGGACATCAGACTGAAGCTTCTCAGGTAAGACAAGTTGGTAAGCTGTCTTTTCACCTATTTGCCTCTTTCTATACAGAACACCACCATGAAATTCTAGACGTTCCCTCTCCCTAAGTAGGTATGGCAATCTGGGAAGTGCACTTCTTACTGCTGGGGGTGGATTCTCCCCAGTTTTGATTTGTTTGATGACCTCTCCGATGCAAGGATCAGCCAATTGCAAGCTCTGGATTTCAAGGTTGGTCAGATGTGGGATAAGTGGTAATCCTCCACAATGATCTTCATTCGCATAAGTGTCCGGTACTGCAGCTGAATGTATGGCCAATGAATTGATAAAGGCAGCAGGTAGGTCAGCATCACATGCAACCTGTTGAATGAGGCGACTATCACAAATGGCCTGTACCACTTCAGTGCCGATTTCACCATCAGAGCTTGACAGGTGCTTCTCAGCAAACTGGAGAATACGATATTGCTCCTTCTGCGAGGTAGCATCATTCAAGAGCCCTCCATGCGGCCGTCGGGACAACCCATCTGCGTCAATATTCTGCTTCCCAGACCGATACTGCAACTTAAAATCATAAGTTGATAGTGCAGCTAACCATCTATAACCTGTTGCATCAAGTCTGGCGGTGGTAAGCACATATGTTAGAGGGTTGCTATCTGTTACCACTGTAAATGGGCTGCCATAGAGGTAATCATGAAACTTTTCGACAACTGCCCATTTAAGGGCAAGGAACTCGAGTTTATGCGCGGGGTACCTCGATTCACTCTGTGAAAGTCCTCTGCTCGCATACGCAACCACTCGGAGCTGCTCCTCCTGCTCCTGATATAGGGCCGCACCTAACCCGGTAGCACTTGCATCAGTGTGCAGAATGTAAGGCAGTCTTGGGTTTGCAAACGCCAATACGGGAGCTTGAGTAAGTTCCTTAATGATTAGATCAAATGCCTCCTGGCAAGAGGTGGTCCACCTTCCACCGAAAGGCCCTTTTGGATTGTGATATCTGGCATCATTCTTTAGCTTCAAGTTTTTCCGGATTGGTGGATACCCTGAAGTCAATTCATTGAGGGGTCTGATCTTCTTGGAAAAGTCCTTAATAAATCGACGATAGTATCCAATGAACCCAAGGAATGATTTTAATTCCTTCAAGTTTTTTGGAATTGGCCAGGTTTTTACAGCAGCCACCTTGTCAGGATCCGTTTGGACCCCCTGGTCAGAGACTATATGACCCAAGTACTTTACGGAGGATTGTGCAAAAACACACTTCTCTGGGGCTAGTTTTAGACCATAGTCCTTTAGCCTGTTAAGAACGCTCATCAACCTTTCCTCATGCTCTTCCAAGTCCTTGGAGAAAACAATGATGTCATCAATGAATACAAGGACCTCTTTGAGATTTATGTCAGTCATGCATTTCTCCATTATCCGTTGAAAAGTACTTGGAGCATTTGTCACTCCCTGTGGCATGCGGTTAAATTCATAAAATCCCAAAGGACACACAAAGGCAGTCTTCGCTTTGTCCTTCTCCTCGACCTCTATTTGGTAGTATCCAGACTTTAGGTCGAGTACTGAGAACCACTTTGATCCAGTTAAAGCCATGAAGGTGTCCTCCAGTTTTGGTAACGCATATGCATCTCTTATTGTCTGCTGATTTAGCTTCCGGTAGTCTATGCATAGGCGAATATCTCCACTCTTTTTCCTAACCACGACAATTGGCGAAGAGAAAGGAGACTCTGACTCTCGGATAACTCCGACATCAAGTAGCTCTTGAAGATGTTTTTTAACAGCCTCCCTGTCTTCAGGATGTATCGGCCTGGGTCGATGTTTGAATGGAGTTTCATCTACCAGGTTGATTCGATGTTTAACCTTATCAGTACATCCAAAATCCAGAGAATGCATAGAAAAGACTTCGGGGATGCTCTCCAGCTTTTTGGTAATTCTGTCCCTCCACTCAGGTGAAACAGGTGAGTCACCAAAATTGAATTTAAGGCTGTCTGCTGTGATGGGTTCAGACACGCTCTTGCAGTTTGATTTCACTTTAGGAAGCACGGATTGGATGGCCATTAGTTCAGCTACAACGCACCGGGGAGGAATTGTGACATCATGGGCTGTAGGATTTGAAATTACCACAGGTAAGTGACAGCGGGATTTCTCGCCCAGCGTGACAACACAAGTCTTAACCATCAACCCTCCAGGCAGAGGGGAAACTGAAGGATGCTCAATTATTACCCACTTGTCTGAATGTGACTGTCTGACAGTGGCGGTACCGCAAATCACTGTGCTTTGGCCAGCTGGGATCACCTGTGGCTGTGTTACTGGCATTCGCACCAACCCAACATTCCCCTCTGTACTCTGCTCTTGGCGTAATTGCAAAACTTTCAACACTTGCTTGTAGCCAAATGAAGGAGAAAAGTAGCAGGTTTGCAGCGCACAGAATTCCTTGTACAACTCATCCAATGTATTTGTGCCAACTAAAACTGAAGGTTGAGAATTAGGGGAAAGATCAGGGACGATCAAAGCTAAGGTGGACACATCAATATCAACACCTACAAAGTCTTTCGGGAAGGTAATTGTTACTTCCACGTAGCCCAGGTAAGGAACACTTTGTCCGTTCGCACTCTCAACTTCCAATAAGTTGTTTAAAGATTGAATATGCTGGTCTGACAAGTTCTCATTATAAAAGGAGTGAGAAATAGTAGTAACTTGTGACCCTGTGTCAAGCAAGCAATTGCATTTCTTTCCTGCAATATTTATCTGAGCTGTGCACTTTGTCCCAATTAACCCTTTGGGTAAAAGAGGACGATGCAACTTGGATTGTGGTTGAGCCATCAACATTTGTGAATGTTTGGGACGAGCCTGGTAATTGTCAGTCCCTGTTTGTCCCACAACAGGAACTGTGCCTAGTTTAACTGAGGGAAGTTCAACTCCCACTCTCTTTGGCGTTTTTCAAATTGCCTCCTCTTTTCTGATACTAGTGTGGGATTGGGTTCATTTGGACAAGAGGTGGCAATATGCCCATCCTCCCCACATTTGAAACAATAGCCTGGTCTGGGTCTGGCAACTGAGTGCCTGCCTGTGGTCTTACATTCATCTTTGGCCTGCTCAGTGTTTTTTTTGTTTGACGCCTTAGAGACACTTGACTTGGGGTTAAGCTTGTCCTTCTTTTGGTTTGATACCAGAGTGGTAAGCTGACTTCGAAGCTCAGCTATCTGACTGGTCAGTTGGGTGGTAACGGAATTAAGTTGGGCTATTTCATCTGTTGGTGGGAGGGTCTGGGATTGTATTGCAGCGCGCTGTTTGAAAGTTCCTAAATACTGCTTCATCCGTGCGCTCTTGGAAGCATGTTTGTCCTCCTCAGTCCGTAGCATGGTCATAAATTCTGCAAAATGTTGGTGGAGAGCATTTCTTTTGCTCGAGCTGTAATTCCAGGATCAATGAGTTATCCCAGCATCCTCTACAGAACTGTTTTAGAAGATGTTTATTTACTTCAGAACTGAGGATTCCACCCCTTCGTGCAGCTGTTTGCAGTGCCGTGTACAAACGTTGGAGGTACACAGATGGCTTTTCACCAAGATTCTGGAAAACATTCATGAATCTTGCAAATAATTAATCACCATCTTCCACTGTAGCAAAAGCAGAATCAAGTAATTGAATGTAGTCGCTGGGTGAAGCCATAGGATCAGCTGACCTGACAACATCAGCGGCTGGTGGAAGAAGGCTTTCACAAATCCTCCGTATTCGATGGAAGTCAGAAACCGTTGGGTCTCGGAAGAGCAATTCAGCGCCAGAGCGCCACGTTTCATAATCGACTTCATTAGGAGGGCGAGGAGTTCGCCCAGAGAAGGTTCGGAGCCTTGAGGGTGAACTTCCATGAGCAACCAGGTCATTGGTACGCACAATGTGTTCTACGACGACTCTCTGGACTTCAGGAGGGTTCAGATCACAAGCAGAAAGTAAGGGAGTTGCAGGGCTCACTGAAACTGGCTTTGAAGGAACAGAGTAAATTGGTGCATCAGCTGTTGTTACTGGAGGCTGAGTAAGAAGATTGAGGTTAGCCATTGGATGAACAACACTTTCAGCCGATGTAGCGTCATGAGGCTCATTTACGACTAACTCAGGATTCTGTGTTGGGTCTACAGCTTCGCTAATATGAGATAGCATTTCCTTGAGAATTCCTGCAAAATCTTCTCCACTGCGTGTTGCTAAAGTTTTCAAATCTTTGAGGTAAGTCAGAGTCACATCTTTTCCCATTTTTTGAGTGTAAACGTTTGGCAGAGCTGTTACATGGTAGGAAACATCAGGATTATCTCTCGCCTGTTGAACATATGGCAACAGTGGCTGGAGGTTTCTCACAGCCAGGCCAGAAGTGTACTCCACAATCAAAGACTTCTGTGACTCTGTGGTAGGGTCAGGAATTGAAATAATTCTGGTAATTGATCCATATTGCTTCACAAAGTCTAATATTTCCTCATCTACCTCAGTTTCTGTTATACCACTAACTAGAATCGCGTTAGGGATTTTGATGCCTTTTTCCTCTATAATTTCCATCATTTTTCTGAAATGTATTTTTCTGTCTTAAACAGCTCTTGATACTTTGTAATATGATTTGAATGTGAACCTTAGTGTTTTTTTCTGCCTCCTGGCTGCTGGCTCGCCAATTTTATGTAACACCTGTGTGATACTTTATCAGTTTAGGGTAAGTAACAGGTATAAATGTTCCCTGAAAACTTCACCTAATCACTGACCCTCAGAAGATTTAGGTATCGCAGGAGGCAGGAAAACACACAGACCCGATATTTTAGGGAAAATTAGTTTATATATATGTATACGTATGTTTGTTGAGGAAACAGTAAAATAACAATGTATTAATACAAAAAAATGAATATCAGGTTCAAATTTCAAATAATTTTACCCTTTGAAAATCCGTAAATTGAGAAAGAAATGAATGGAAAAAAAACAGCTAAAGAACAAAACACATCACATTCAAATTTGAGAAATTTCCCCTTTAAAACACTGGTATAAATCCTCTGAATTTTTAGTTTTTTCTTTCCTTCCCTTTAATTGATAACTAAGAACTATTTTTCTACTTTTCCACAGGTTATATCAAAGTTACTGAATGCTAGACAATTCAAATGTGCAGGTAATACCTCACTCAAATGAAAAGAATCAACTGATTCAAATTTCACATATCAATGTCAGAACACATCACATGAACAGTGAATACAATTGAAATGTCCATACACTGCGAATGAGCTATGAAAGTCTCTATGGGAACGGAAGAGTCAGTAGAAAACGTTCTTTTTTCCCTAAAGCGCTCAGTTCATTCAGTGAGCAAGCGTTAGAATGTTCTGTCTGCTCAGTTGTGAAATATAACTCGTGAAAGAAAACTCAAGGGTGTATCCAACCAGTTTATCCAACGTGAATCCACGAGATTTCAGTCCATTCCGCTCTTTGGGTGGCCCGCCATCTGTTTCTCTCCTCGACTACGCAGTTCAGCGTCAGCGATTCAGTAACTCGAACACTGTTCAAAAAGCACAAAAAACCCGGCCTGCACATAACCGGACAGCAACTTAATTCACTCACATTAAATCATGACAACCTTGAAATGATTTTCAATTCAATATTGTACACTTAACAGATCACAAGATTAGTTGTTAACATCATACAAGTGATATTACGAACATAAATCATGCACAAAACAAAATACATTTACAGTAGCCTATTAGTCTATCTTCAAACAACAAAACATTATTCAATTTGAATATTGAACTCACCAATTCCTTTGTAAACAACTCAACAAATGTTGTTCCCTCCGTGTGACGCAGCTGATATAAACTATATGACGCAGCTGATATAAAGTTGATTTATACGATCTCAAAGTCTATAACTCGTTACAAAACTCACTTAAATCAGAAAATCTCGTTCAATATATGTTCCTAAACAATTCGGATTTAGGTTTTAACCAGTAACTTCTCATATTTTCTCTTTTCAGGGTTTCTCTGCGGAAAAACACATCTTTCTCCAAGTTCAACCAAATCTCCCTCTAACTGGTGGGCGGAGTTACCATCACTGAATCAACCTAATTGGTCAATCTACATCTGCAGTGCGATTTCATCATTTTCATTGGGTAAGTTTTTCTGCAATATGCCTTATATTCCATTTAATATAATTTGAATATTATTGCATTTAATAAAATCAAAACAATTTATTTGATCATCTAAGGAATTTTGTTTTTTTGATTTATTTAGTTTTCACTATGGCTGTTAAATTGGGCCCTATTTTGGCCCTGGGTTACATTATATTATATTATTGGCAAGACATTGTCTACCAGAGTGGTAATTGAAAAGCCTAAAGCAGGAACTGACCACAGGGAAGTCTGCTGAACAGTTTGTAAGTATCTTTTGAATGCTTATAGTATTGTCCAGGTTCGACTTTCCTTACCTACCTGAGAATAATAAATAAATAGGTAGAAGGTGTAAAGATTAAAGGACACACCATAAAACAAAATTATGCATTTATTTCAGTTCTTAAAGCGGATCACAGATGTGTCCCGTTTAATATCTGTCTTCAGATGGTACCTACAGGGTTTAGCATAGATCACATTTCATTGTTACTGTATCTATATGAATTTTCCTCAGTTCCAGGGGTCTGCATGCATTTTTACCCTTTATACACACTTAATTTCTGCTTTAAATTGGGCAATATTACAAATTAGAGAGTAAAAAAGGGAAACCTTATTTCTTTCAGTACATTTTGTCTTCTTTCTTGAAAGAATTAAAGGGTTAGTTCACCCAAAAATGAAAATTCTGTCAGTAATTACTCACCCTCATGTTGTTCCAACCGCGTAAGACCTTCGTTCATCTTCGGAACACAAATTAAAATATTTTTGATGAAATCTGAGCTATGTCTCACTCCTCCATAGGCTGCTATGTGACCGAAACTTGCTGGCCCAGAAAAGTCATCAAAGAGATCGTTAATATAGTCCAAGTGACTCCAGTGGCTCAATCTTAAGTATATCAAGCGACGAGAATACTTTTTGTGCGCAAAAACAAACAAAAATAACGACTTTATTCCACTATTCATTTCTTTCTCTCTGGGCCTCTAGTTGGTTCGCGTAGTCTTTTTGCGCAGCGCGTCTGTGTTCACGTCACCACGTAGGCTCACTATTGGCCGACGCCGGTCATGTGTGTGATGCGTGATGACGTGCAACACAGACGCGCAGCGCAAAAACACTACGAGGCCCAGAGAGAAGGAAATGAAAAGTGGAATAAAGTCGTTATTTTTGTTTGTTTTTGCGCACAAAAAGTATTCTCGTCGCTTGATATACTTAAGATTGAGCCACTGGAGTCACTTGGACTATATTAACGATCTCTTTGATGACTTTTCTGGGCCAGCAAGTTTCGGTCACATAGCAGCCTATGGAGGAGTGAGACATAGCTCTGATTTCATCAAAAATATCTTAATTTGTGTTCCGAAGATGAACGAAGGTCTTACGCGGTTGGAACAACATGAGGGTGAGTAATTACTGACAGAATTTTCATTTTTGGGTGAACTAACCCTTTAATAACACAAAAATGAGAATTGTCATATTTTGCCTTACTTTTATTCCAAACCTGTTTGATTGACTTTCTTTCGTGAAGCACAAAAGGAGAATGTTTACGCTGCTCTTTTCCATACAATGAAATTTGAATTGGAATGGGGGCTTTCGAACTCCAAAAAGTCAAATACGTCTACCATGTTATAAGATTGAAGTCATATGATGAGCAACCTGCCTAAATCTTTTATTTTATTTTATGAATGACTTAAGTTATTCACAAACAGCCTTCCCCTTTGCTGTAGCTCTCAAGTCTATTTCAGTTATGAGACTGAATCAACTGACTGAACACAAATTCAATTGAGATTTCAGAGCTATGACAGAGGGGAGGATTTTCAATGACTGGCTTACTAAATTTGAGGCTGTTTTGATGACTTTTGGATTGCAGTAGACTCACTTTCATTAAATGGAAAAGAGCAGCTTAACACCTCCTGTTTTGCGTTACACAGAAGAAAGTTACATAGGTTTGAATTGACATGAGGGTAAGTAAATGATGAGAATTTTTGGATGAGCTATTTCTTTAAAATCCATATAAAGGTGTTGTTTTGAGGGAAACTTAAGCTCCTGGAATTAAACGTCCCATTAGAAATTTATCTGTTAAATGTGTCTAATGCAGTTACGAGCCACATGAACTAACTGCATTATTGTCCCCTGAGGCAAATCGTGTGGCTGAGTGGGATTTTGTAATATTACCTCTTGCATAAAGCCAAAATTACCCATGGATTTGAAGCTACGGGGCCCCAGCCTGTGACCTTTTTCTTTCATTCATACGTGTTTGGGAGAAAATAGTGTGTGATAGTGTGCAATACATTTCTGATCAGTGATAAATGATTGTTTCAATTATGGTTGAAGGTGGTTTTACGAGCAGCTTGGGTCTAATATTCCCGGCTGCTGTGAGATGACTGAACATTACTGAGCCTGAAGAAAAAGCATTTTTACTCAAGCAGCTTTGACAATTAAGAATGTGTACTCTTCATTTGTTTGCGTAGATGTGCGTGTCTGTGTGTTTCTTTTCCTGTACATTTTTATATTGTGCCTTTTAAATATAATCACCATTCAGTAAATGTATTATCTTAAAGGGAATTACTGAGATATGACAAACATATGCAATATGACAAACATATGTTTGTATTGTTTGTTTTGGTGAAGTGTTAACTTTGACTCAAAGGCCTATGCCGTTATCCGTCATTTTCTTTAAGTTTGGTACTTTTGATGTGCGCCGACTTCATCTCTGCATAAATAATTTTCCTCCATAACCCAGCCAATCAGATGCTGTTATTCTTTCACTTGAATCTCAAAATAATGCTCTTCAGGTGCTTTTTTCTTCTATGTCCGACTTTCTATGTCCTACTTTGTTTCCTGCATTTTTCAGGAAAAACAAAACAATGATCTAGTCCCTGTATACTGTCTATTATCTACATCTAATTGAAGATGCATGACTGTATCATGAGATTTAGGGATTTGTTACTAATGCATAGACAATCAAGGGATGTAGTAGCTCTAGAGAAAAAGTGCTCGATCTAGCCCTGGAATTACGCTTGAGCTCTTAGGTTAGTTGGAGAACCTCTGGCATATTCAAACTGAAACTGGCTGGAGAATTAAATATCTGTACCTACACTGTTTCTGGTTTTGTGTAAGTGAAGTTCATTAAATACTTTGTGGCTGGCCTACTCGCTTGGCTTGTTTATCTCTGACTCATAATTGTCTGACTCAAAATGTTTTTAGCATAGAGTACTTATTATAGAAATAATTTACTTTAAAAGAACAATGTAATGTTTTTGGATGCTTAATTGCATGTTAGTTGCAATTAAATGTAAAACGTGTTATTGTTTAAATGTATATTAAATGCAGTTATCTGAACTTGGGTGCTTTTTGACCCACTTACTAAAGTACATGTAAATTCTTAATTACTGTTTTTGAAATAAGGATGAAAAGCACTATCAAATGTACAGACCCTTTCCAAAAAATTAGAATATCATGGAAAAGTTTCCATTCTAAACGTTAAACTTCCATAGATTATAGATTCAGAGCCCACAACTTAAACGATTTCAATTATTTAGTTGTTTATTTGTACATAATTTGGGCTTCCAGCTCATAAAACCCACGAAAACAGGATTTTAAAAAATTTGAATATTACATGAAATCACACAGTAATTACACAGTGATACCATGGTCATTGAACCAGGTTTTGGTTCTTTTGGCAGTGTGGGCAGGTGCAAATCCTGCTGGAAAATGAAGGAAGCATGAAGTGCTCTGGAAATGTCCTGGTAGACGGCTGCGTTGAGTGGACATCACAGTGGACCAACACCAGCCGATGACATGGCTCCCCAAACCAACACAGACTGTGGAAACTTCACACTGGACTTCAAGCTTCAAGATTGTGTGCCTCTCCATTCTTCCTCCAGAATCTGGGACCTTGGTTTCCAAATGAGATGCAAAATTTGCTCTCATCAGAAAAGAGGACTTTGGTCCACTGTGCTTTATTAAATCCAGAGTCAACGCAGCCGTCTACCAGGACATTTTCAGAGCACTTCATGCTTCCTTCATTTTCCAGCAGGATTTATATTAAAATATATTACCTTTAAATGTAATAATGTGTAACACTAAAAATTATAATTTAGTTTACATGTTCTTTAGTATGTTAGTCAACACCTACAATTAAGTACTTTAAAGCATGACCAAAAAAAATGTTAAAAGCACTTTTGAAAAGTAAATGTGTATAAGTCTAGTCATGAAAGTGTAATAAAGTGGACTTTTATTTTTTCAGTATCTGTAAGTACAACGTTTTTTAAAATATACTTCTAGGATTTAAAGTACTCTAGAAGTGCACATTCAGTACAGTTAACTGCACTTCTTTTTCACCAGGGATATTTCAAGAATGATTTAGTTTACATCCACAGTATATGCGAAAAGAAAAGGTTAATAGTACATTTCTTGAATGAGTTGGATTGAACAGAGCTAATAGAATACTTTATTACAAGGTAGAAATAGTGTAACACTTTATTTTACAGTGTCCTTGTTACATATGTTACATGTTCTTACCATAGTAACAGTAAATTTTGCATAATTACGTGCAACTAACCCTCAACCAAAACCTAATCCTACACTAACCCTATAGTAAGTACACCTTAAAATAAAGTGTAACCAAATAATGTCATGTTTCAAGGACTTTTTTCTCATAGCCACCAAAACAGACATTTTAATGAAATTCAAAACAGAAAATTTATGAAATTAACATTGTCTGGGTGTATGTTGTATAACTTTGCTCTCCAATAGTCATCCAGAATTAGTAGGCTGGTATATTAACATCAGTTATTATATATATATATATAGATATATTATATATAGAAGTTAGAACTAGTACTAGAAATTAGCAGCCATGTTACTTCTCCTCTTCAGAAAACCACTGATAGGTTGAGCAGGAGGTTTATCTTCAGATTCCATGATAGGTGGAGCAGGAGGTTTATCTTCAGATTCCATGAAGCTGGGTTTATGATGGAACCGTCTGTAGTATATAATTTTCACAAGAATTCCAACAATGTGCAAACCTACTAGTATCGGTATCACTATGTAAGGATTTAAGGAGCTCCAACAGCCTGTATACTCAAACACCTTCCAGCACCAGAAGCCCAGCAGCATCACTGTGTCCAACCCCATGACACAATTATAGAGAACAGTCTTTAATGTTATGCTTCCTGTTGATACATTAAACCAGCTGAAGTACCAGATTATTCCAACAGTAGCTCTGAAGAGCCATTCCAAACCAAGACTTTCCATGTGATCTGTTTTTTGGCTCCAGACCCCTAAAACCAGCAGCATCCACAAAGACAGGAAGTGGGCGATGATGTAGCATGGCAATACACTGCAAAAGAGTGCCAGAGCGGTTACACGGGGAATGATCAGCAACAAGTTCCACAGAAAGTAGATGCCAGTGGGGATCCAGCTCATCTTGCGATTTTTTTGATGAAAGGAAAGCATGCTGCGGTGGTACAAGGCTTCTGTACTGGCTATTGAAGCAGCTGATGAGAGGATTTTTAAACCTGAAACAAAAAAACATTGCATATTATTAAACAATATCACACAAGCAATAGTGTTCTTCTGAATATATGACTGAGATGCATATAATCACAGCCATGCTGATGCTGAGACTCTGAGAAACACACATTGAGTGCCAATTTCTGATTTCAATTGAGTTTCTTGCATGAAATGGCTTATCGGACAGGAAAAAATATATAGCGCGGCCCACTTGATTTTGTCCATTGGGTATTGATTGGATTGTTGAATCATTGTGGTTTGCTATTGCTGTGATCTCATGTGATTGACAGGTTGTCCCGCACCTCTGCCAGTAAACACATCATCAGAGAGAAGATGAGATGCTGTTGCAAGAGGGTGGGGAATGTATTTTGATTAAATACTATGAGTGAATTATAATTATAAAAAATAATAATAACAATAATAATAATTTGCATGGATAAATCGTTTATAATAAATACGGCAATATTCTATAAAAAATAGGATTTGTCAAATTTGATTTCATGGTGGCTTTAAGTAGTTCAGAGACACATAAGAACTATAATCTGAAAGAAACAAAGATTTAAAGTGTTCTGGATTTGAGACATACCTGTAATAAGCTCCAGTTCTCCTCTCTGTAAGATTCTACACATCATAAGTATGAGTTGTGGGGCACTTTCAGAAAATGCCTCAAAGAAATTAAGCATCTGAAGGTCCTGGTTCAGGAACACAACCACACCATTTCTGAATCTATTCGTTTTTTTAAAAAAAAGCATTGTGGAAATCTCTATCACCCCAGCATACCTGTGAACACAAGGTACATGGATTTACTTAAGCAACACTTAATAAAACAAAACGTCTCAGTTACTAATGTAACCCTCGTTCCCTGAAGGAGGCGTGTCGATGTGACGACGTAATTGGGATCACTTCAGGGAGCCCTATCAACTTCGAGTGTCTACAGAACGAGCCAATGAACGTTGGTGTGCATGAATCGTGTCATGCACCCGCCCCACAGCGCTGGTATAAACAGGAAGACGGCGCACGCACATATAGTTTTTTGCTGAGGAGCCGAGATAGAGACGGCCGTACAGCGATGGTCAGCAACAGTGGTGACGCGACGTTACGTCTCCCGTTCCCTCCTTCAGGGAACGAGGGTTACATTAGTAACCGAGACGTTCCCTTTCAGTCGCTCACATTCGACGTAATGTTGACGTGATGACGTAATTGGGATCCCTTGGAAAACGCCACGGTTGCTGCCACACCCAGCGCCCTACATTGGCTGGGGCAGAAGGCCTGCGTAGAGGGAGTTCAACTGTTGTTCCGTTATACCCCACACAGTGGAACTCTTGGATAACACTGGGAAAGCATGCCTTTCCAGGGGAGAGCTACGCTGCGGAAGCCACATCCTGCCCGAAGGGAGGTACCATGTGGAGAATACACATATGGACTGGCCGGATAGGGGCAGCGCATCAAATGGAATGTCACTGGGTTGGCTCCACCTGAGAAGCCAAGGGAAAGACACGGGCTCACCCCAGGGAGCTTGTCGTGGAAGAATACGCATATGGGATCGCCACAGGGATCACCACATATGGAACCCAGCCTAGCACAAGTTACACAAGCATACAAGCACTAGGCCTGGCATCAGACGCTCCGCAACGTCCAACTGCCGAAGGGGTGTGGAGGAACTCACAGGGTTCGCCTGAGTGGGGAACTCGACTGGAGCAAAAAGCATACGTATCCGTTCCTGTGGAAGGGAGTGGCGCAGCAAGCCGACACTAGAGCGGGAACTTCGGTGTTACCGGCTGGTTGAAGCGAGCACACAGGAAGAAACCGGCTCAACATGTAGGCTATAAAACCTAGCGAACGTGTTAGGTGACGCCCAGCCCGCAGCTCTACAGATTTCTGTCAGTGAGTCGCCGTGTGCCAGCCCCCAAGAAGAAGCGACACCCCTAGTGGAGTGGGCTTTCAACCCGGGCGGGCAGGGCATGCCTTGGGCTTCGTAAGCCAAGGCGATGGCATCCACTATCCAGTGGGCCATCCTCTGCTTGGAGACAGCCTTTCCCTTCTGCTGGCCTACGTAACAGCCAAAGACCTGATCTGAGGTCCTGAGGCTTTGCGTTCTGTCCACGTACAGACGCAGAGCGCGAACGGGACAGAGAAAAGCCAGGGCTGGGTCTGCCTCCTCTGAAGGCAGCGCTTGCAGGTTCACTACCTGGTCCCGGAAGGGAGTGGGTCTCAGGATGGGGGACAGCAAGCAAATATTGATTATATGTCAGTTACTGCCTTTTGCCCTTGTACGACTCCTTATTTTTGGCACATGATACAAAGGCAGAATACAGTAACTGCCAAACAAGGGTCAAAGGTCAATTTTGAGCTCAAGATTTTTTGCATACAAACATTTATTCATTATAGCAACTAGTTGTCAAATTTTGGGAGTCCTACCTATAATACTTTTGTCTGGACAAAACAGAAACTTTAAAGTCATTTTTCTCAGTTTCACACTCTAGCGAGTTAAGGTCTTTTGCCTTTGCAGGGCAGTAGGGGTGTCGCTTCTTCTTGGGCGCTGGCACACGGCGACTCGCTGACAATCCGAGCGGCGTTACCGAGGTTGCAGGTGCCATATGCCCCAGGAGCCTCTGAAACACTGACTGGACACGGGTCTCGGTGAGGCGTGCTGTCACGTTGATCGAGTCCAGCTCAATACCGAGAAAAGAGATCCTCTGCCCGGGGGTGAGTTTGCTCTTTTCCCAGTTGACCCTGAAAGGGGTGGATTGGAATCCACTGCTGCTTCAATGTATATGTAATGAGTGATTATAATCAAAGTATTAATCAATATTTTTCCTTCTAAATATCATATGAGTTGAATGACTTCTCTGGAGATTTTACTTTGTTATAGAAGTTACCAGTGTGATCACTGAAATGTTCTTTTCATGTATTCTTTAATGTCAGTATTTGATATCTGAATGCAGTAACAGTGCTTGCTTATTTAGTCCGGCTTCCAGAAATGAAATAGGGACATGTTTTGTGTTTGAGAAGTCTTCAACATGTTAAAAAATATAGGGGTCATTGAAGTCTATAGTTTAAGGGACCATTTCTCAGTTAAAGCCTATATTTTCCATTTAGACTAAAGTGTCCTATCCTTGAGAGAAAGAACTTGTTATCTTGATGTTTTGAGACGAGACTCCTGTTTATAGTTAGAGCCTGGCCAAATTCAACCTTGGAAAAGATGTGTGTCGGTGTGTGTGTTAGTCTTCTTGGTTACAGGTTAAGGAACCACTGGCATTATTGGAGATTGACTGAGTTGTTGTCCGGGACATGCTTGCTCCCAGCAACCCAACTCTGCGACCTGGAAGGTCATGACGTGCCTAACTTCAGGGTCCGAGTGTCAGCTGCCTAATCGATGGAGATATGCTTCCATCTATCTGTAGGCCTATAGGCCTATATGTGGAAAATGTATATTTTAGGAGTGTAACGATTCATCAACTACATTGATGTATCGATATATATTCCTATGATCCAACTACATCGATCTGTGCTCGGCAAGTTGGCTCTCCGGACGACATATATCGATCTAACATCGGTTTAAAAGGTAATGAATCGATTGTATCGATACTAGGAAATAACGCATTGGATTTAAGCACGTCAGACTTTATATGGATGTTTTTTCTTAGCACTTTTAATGATAAAGGCGTTAAACGTTACTCGATTCAGTCTGGCTATCTGTGACGTCATCGCCATGCGTGACGCGCCAGCAGCTGCGCAAAGACAACAAGCAGCGCAAAGTCTCTCACCTCAGAAAAACGGACTTTCCTGTCCTCTCAGCCGCTATACTGCAGTAGCGCGCACTCTTCAATTGCATGCGCAAATGCAGCGGAGCGCGCTGTATCACTTCACTAAAACGCAAAAGAAATACGAGCATGCAACGTCGTAAATTAGTAAGTTAAGAAATAAAAGTAAAATACCAATAAATTACGTTATTGGTACGTCATGTGTGTTGCTATTTATCAGGAGCAGTTTCCATGTTTCTTTACCAGTTCTTCTAAGTATTGTGTATCACCATGGTAGCCTAATTGTTGTTTGTTTCCATAACAAAATGCCACTTACTGGTTATTTTGTATGTTTTTATATGACTGTGGTGGCTCATAACAAGATTGTATTAACAAAAACTAGTTTGGGACTGCTATTTAATAGCTTAACCTCGCAGTGCCTACTGTTTATCAGTATTTGTCATATTCTTACAATTTTTTTTGTATGTTAAGTAAAGGGGGACAGAACTTGTGTGTCAACAATTTTTGTGTAAACAAATGTATTATAATAGGCCTATATAATTCCTAAAAAGGTGGGTCGCGGCTTGATGACCATGGGGAAATGTGGGTCCCATGGCCAAACTATTCAAAACATCATTCAATGTTGTGATAATCGTAATTAATAATCACAATTACAATTTCAAGGGAATAATCGACAATTATTTTGTCAGTCCTACTTTATTCAAATAAAATCTGAATGCATTTGACATTAATTGTTGTTTACTTGTTTGTTTATATCCATAATTAATTGATACCTGATTCCCTTACAAGAATTTTTGGCTAAAAAGTCACTGAATCGATTTCAAGTCACTGAATCCTTTCGGATAGTATCGTTGTAAATGAACCAATATCGTCCTTGAATCATATCGACAACCACGAATCGCGATACGAATCGAATCGTTGTTAAAACGAATCGTTACACCCCTAGTATATTTTTATCTATTTCTTAGCAAATGAGAATCATTCAACCTGTAAGCAATGACGTAGCTTAGACCTTGGTGTAGGGTATAACTGCTGTGATCTTTGTAACTGTAAGTGGGGCGGTCTACAAACTCCTGTGTGAGTCTTGAAGCTGACTTCTGCTGATGAAACTGCAAACTATCTTCAGTAAAACCTTTCTTCAATTTATTATAATTCTGACTCCGGGTGTTCTTTCAAACATCTGAGGCCTCATGTATCAATCTTGCGTACGCACAAAAACTTTGCGTACGCCAGCTTTCACGCTCACGGTCGGATGTACACTAACAGTGAAATTAACGCGAGAATGTGCGTTCCTCCACGCCAATTTCATGTCTGGCGTACGTACATTTCTCATTGTTTTTGTCCGTTGGCGACTCTTACAGGCAATGAAGTGAAGTTGCAAACATTAAACAACGAATTGTTCTACAAGTCTATCGCACCACCAACCGTGGGAAGCATTGCTATTAATTTGCAATTTATAAAATAATTGACATATATTGTCACACGAGCCTAATGGGAATATTCTATCAATTATGCAATTAAGTAAGAACATATAAAAGCATATGCAAATTGACACAACCCTTAGTCTATAAATAAAATAAAATAAAATATAAAATAATATCAAATATAATATAATATAATATAATATAATATAATATAATATAATATAATATAATACTAATAAAAATATTAATTAATGTATATATATATATATATATATATATATATATATAATATTATGTATAATAATATATTTAATTTATAATAATATAATATATATAAAATAATATATATAATAATAATAATAATAATAATAATACCGCATTGATGGCATCAGCCGAACTCTCCCGCTCATATTTTTTCCTTTTGTTATTAATGTCCTCTTTTGTTATTAGAGGACAAAGTTCCAAATAAAATATTTTTTTCTCGTTTCTACCTTCGATTGTAGCACCTCCAATTCACTTTCTGTAAAGTTTTGTTTCTTGCCGCTTGCTTTAGCCATTTTCTTACTGCTTTCTTTTGCCAAAGTGGACTCATTACCATATTTAAATTGACTTAATTAAGGGAGGAGACTGGGTGGGGTGTTGTGCTAGTGCATGTGCGCTAATTTTACGTTAATTGGGATGTACAAAGAGAATATGCGTGGGATCCTTCATACGCAGAGATTCATACATCTGGGGTTTTTTGTGCGTACGCACATTTACAGCTTTGTCCGTACGCAATGTTTTAGTATGAATTCAACACAAGTCTTTGTACATGAGGCCTTCTGGTCCTTGGGTCCTAAACTGTTAACCCCTAACAACCCGAGGCCCTAAGTGGCTGAGGTGACTGAGCATCATGTCTCTGTGTTCGCACAACTGCTCTCACGACTGGGCGAGGATAAGCCAGTCGTCGAAGTACCACACTCGCATATGGGAGCAATGGCCGCCTCCGCGACTTTCATGAAAACGCGGGGCGACAGGGCCAGCCCGAAGGGTAAGACTTTGTACTGATATGCCCGTCCCTCGAACGCAAAGCGAAGAAACGGTCTGTGTCGAGGGAGAATCGAGACATGAAAGGTCGATCAATGCAAACCAATCTTGGGGACGGATGCATTTGAAAACGCGTTTCTGCGTAAGCTTTTTGAACGGCAGCCTGTGAAGGAACTGGTTCAGGACGCGCCGGTCCAAGATTGATTGTAACCCACCGCCTTTCTTGGGTACAATGAAGTACGGGCTGTAGTAGCCGGTCTTCATATCGGCAGGAGGGGCCGGCTCGATCGTGTCCTTCGCCAGTAGGACTGCGATCTCCGCCCTGAGCACAGGGGCATTGTCCACCAGAACACGGGTGAACAGAATGCCCCTGAACGATGGGGGATGCCGGGCGAACTGAATCTCATAGCCGAGTCTGATAGTGCAGATGAGCCAGCAAGACGGGCTGGGGAGCGCTAGCCAGGCTCCCAGACACCGTGCAAGCGGGACCAACGGCACCACAGACGTACCTGGGGTGGGGCAGCGCGGCGGAATGCAGGAACCCAACTCCGTCGAGGGGCAGAGTGAGTATGCGGAGGTGACAGTGCGTCCGGGACACAGCCACTGCTGCTCGCTGGCGATGAAAGAGGGGCTTGAGGGTGACAAGGCATAACGTCTTCGACCGCCAAGCGTGCCCTCTTGGGACACAGATGTTTCAGAAACTGCTCTTTTGTTGAAAATGTGGGGTGGAAAATTTGGGGCGGAACAGAAACAAAAGGAAACAAAAGATTCTCCACCCGGCCTGCCACCGGGGGAAGGAGCGGCGCCTTCGCCACCTCCTGAAGAGCAGACCGATCCACCTCTGGGTCGCCCGTCTCAGGGTCATTTGCACCTGCGCTTGCCTCCTGGTTTGGCAGCGGCCTGGACGGGCGGGGTCGGCCACGTTTGTGAGGCGTGAGGGGCCACAGAGATTGCCTCGGCGGGGAAGCCCTCACGGTAATCCTCAGATCACCCTGGCTAAGCGCCGAAGTAGGCCTATTCTGCAGGACAGAACAGACGCTAGATCGGGGCATAGGCGAGGGGACTGCACCTCCCTTAAGGTAAGCAAGTCTCGATCTCAACGCGGTCATAGTCATATTCCCGCAATGTGAACATGAACTATCCACAAAAGCTGCCTCAGCATGCTGAATGCCCAAACATGAGAGACAACTAATTGTGGCCGTCTGCTGGCGCCAGGGAACGACCACACCTAGAAATGCACAAGCGGAATGAAATCCTGAAAAGGACGCAGGGTCACGCTTGTGTTGCTCTTTTTGTGAAGAAAATAAGAAAGAAAAGAAAAGAAAAAACAATACTCTTTCCACTACTCTCATAGTGCTGAGGTGCCCAGGGAATAGCCGCAGTGTACAGCAGTGCTGTAAACACTATCAGAAAAAACGCCCACCGATAATGACACAGAAATAAGCTTGCTGTGAAAACAGCAGTTGAGTGAGCTTAAGCTCACGGCCACTCGCTGATCGCACTGTCACACCAACACTGAAAGAGAGTCTTCAACGCTATTGAGTCTTGTAGATTCTGAAGTCAAACGAAACCTCGGCTCCGAAGTGAAAGATGATATGTGTGTGCGCCTACTTCCTGTTTATACCCGCACTGCGGGGCGCGTGACTCGATTCACGCAATCCAACGTTCATTGGCTCATCTTGTAGACACTCGAAGTTGATAGATCCCTGAAGTGATCCCAATTATCGTCGAACGTGAGCGACTGAAAGGGAACTTTCAATAGCCAACAGAAGCCACAATTTGGATTTTGTTCTATATTATGAAGTACTTGTTTTATTTAAATGTGTAAACGGTTTGACTCCAGACCAAATCAATTGATCTCAATAAGAATTAAGAAATAGCTCTGACTAGTTTTTTGATTTAATGGTGATTTTGAAAGGGTTAGTTCACCCAAAAATGACTTTCTGTCAACATTTACTAACCCTCATGCTGTTCTTTGAAACACAAATGATGACTTTTCTAATGACACAAGAACAAACCTTGCTGATTATTGTGGAAACTGAAACGTGTTTGCGAGAACAAAACTCTGTTTGCCATATTTTATGTGCTCTTTGTATATGTTGATCAGTGTTTATATGGGAATAAAAGCCTCAATTAAAGCTGTATATCATATAAAGCGTGAGTAAATGATGAGAGTTTGGGTGAACTATCCCTTTAGGTGTTCATAATTTTATAGATAAAGTGTGCTTAGTTGTACTGAATGTTCACTTGTAAGTGTACTTCAAATCTTAAAAGAATATATATACAGTATATAAACTAATTGTATATAATATAATATATGAAATAAAATGTCACTTAAGTAAATCTAATACACTTTCATGACTGTTTAACACACTTAAGTACACTTTTTGTTATAATGTCTTGTAATAAAAGTGCACATTGTAATAATGTCATATTAAACGTTTTACTTTAAAGTACATATTAAATAATTATGTTTAAATAATGTTGTGTTGTGTTTTAAATAAGCACACTTTTTTGATGTTGACTAACATACTAAAGAACTTGTAAAGTACTTGATTATAATTGTAACTGTAGTGTGTTATTTAGTATTTCATTTAAAGTTAAATTTTAAAAATGGCTAAATTGAAACTATATCATTACAAATGTGTAATTACAAATATATTAAAATATGACATTTAAGTCAATAGAAATTACATTAAAGTTTACTGTAGTTTACCATAAATGCTTGTCAGTACATTCAGCAGTACTTTAACCATATTTCAAAAAAGAATAAATAGTAATAATTATGAAATTACATACAAAGATGTATTTAAGTCCTATTTAAGTGGGTCAAAAAACAAACTATTTGCAAAATTAAACTATAATGCATTTTCATGTAATTGCAATTAACATGCAGTGAAGCATCTAAAACATTACATTCAGTTTAAACTTATATTCTTTTAAAGTATATTATTTCCATAAAAAGTATACTCTTTTTAAATGTATGCTAAAGTGTAAGATACTTTTTTTCCCACAAGACTATTCAAGGAAATTGAGAAGTAAATCTGTCACAGACCTCAGGTAGAGTCCAAGCTGAAGGAAGTGGAGTGGTTTGATCAGTTTATGCCTGTTAGCAAATGTCTCCACCTTAGTCTCAAGCTCATCCAGGGAATCTGAGTACCAGAGCCAGCTGAACACCTGTAACAATACTGAAGAGCCCAGCAGCAGAAAGATCATCACTGCCATATACACATAGTCCCCATCCTGATAAAATAACACAACAGTATGAATGTCCATCGCTATATCCAGCAGGAAAAAAAACAATCCCAAACAAGTTAACAGAAATTCCAATGAGGAAATAGAATAAGGAATAGGGAAGCTTTCCTCCATGATTGATCCAGTGTGAGAAACATTTACAGCATGACAAAGTAAATACAACTACCTCATTTTTACGTGGATATATACCGTTACACAAATCTGAAAGAGAAAGTTAACTTTACACCCAGACAAAAACTCCTCCCATGTCATTTGAATGATTAGTCACGTGTGAGATATGCATCAGATGTTGCAATGTTGAGGAAACACTTCTTAAAAATGAAATGATTCCTTTAAATCCAGTCATCAAATTGATTTAGGAATCTAATTGTGTAATCCAGATTACATGGAATCAGTTCAGCACTGACTTGCACTGAACACACATACATGCACTGAAAAATTTGAGCCTTTAGCCTTTTATTTTCAAACCGGAGTCAGAAAGATGGAGATACTCAAGAAGAAGTTACAACATACACTGTAAAAAATCTTTTGTTGACTTAAGTCATTATTATTTGTTATCTTTTTGCATGTTTTTTTTTTAGTTAAACTAACTTATTTGGAAATGTGTACCTGGCAAATTTGGAAAGGTTTACCTGACAAGTTATAAAGTACAATGAACTGATTTAATTTAGTTAAGTAAACTTCAAATTTAAGTTCAGCCAACTAAAGTTTTCTAAACTACATCCAATAAGTTCAGCCAAATAAAGTTAAGTTTTCTAAACTACATCCAATAAGTTCAGCCAACTAAAAAGGTGTTTTGAAACCTGCAGCAGTACCAAATAATGAATTACAACTAGAACATTAATTTGTAAAATACATTTGATTTAAACAAAAAAATGATGGAAAATGATCACTGATACAATTTACAATAATCAAGTCACCTTTATTTATATAGCACTTTTTTATCAAAGCAGATTCACAGTGATAACATGAAAATAATATAACTTTGTTTCTAGAAGAAAATTGCATCATCTTCCACCTCAAGTAAGGCAGATCAATAATATTGTTGAATATTAAATGTCCCCAACTAAGCAAGCCAATAGCCAAGGCAACAGTGGCAAGGAACCAAAACTCCATCAGGTGGCAGAATGGAGAAAAAAACCTTGGGAGAACCCAGGCTCAGTCGGGGGGCCAGTTCTCCTTTGGCCAACGAGCGAACAGTGTATGATTATGATTCAGGCAGCATTACAGGTCAGAAGTCAGACTGGATCAGAACATTCAGAATATTTATCCAGTTCCATCTGATTGGAAGTGGGAGTCATGCCGTTATGCCGCATGTAGACGAGTTTGTTGAGGATCAGTGTTGATGGCTGTCGTGTCGATGAGGCTTTCACAGGGCTGATGAGGCTGGCACTTCAGGGATGTGTTGTGGATGGGTCCAGGCACAGGTCCACCACCTGATCTGGATACGGCCCGGATCCAGCTGACTTCAGTAAACCTTGGAATAAACAGAAAGACTAACATTAGCGTAGATATTCTAGATATCCATTCTTCTTATGATGTAACGAGTACATCAGGTGTTATAATACAAAATGTATTGCAATGAACTGCAATGAAATTGCAGAAAACAATCTCATGGAAAGGTTTTTACACCTGTCTCAATGGATGTCTTGTCTTGTGGATTAATGTTACATAACAAGATCGACCCACAGCATTCAATAAACATCCTTTGTTCCAAAAGAAACTGTTAAAACATTGTTAAACACATAAAAGACCTATGAATTGGCTTAAATGCCATTTTAATATCAGCCAAGTTACCAATTATTTATGCTCTCAAGCTTCAACAAATTCATCAATTAAACTAAACACTCTAAAATGCCATTCCCACAACATACCAACAAATGAAACATCCTGTTCACAACATTCCTTTCAAAAAGAAACTCTGAAAAGCATTAAAGATGTAGATCCAACATCGTAAGATGTTCGTTCATCTTCGGAACACAAATTAAGATATTTTTGATTAAATCTGAGAGCTGGCTCACCCCTTCATAGGCTGCTATGTAGCCCAGAAAAGTTAGTAAAAACATTGTTACAATAGTCCTAGTGACTACAGTGGCTCAACCTTAAGTTTATCAAGCGACGAGAATACTTTTTGTGCAAAAAAAAAAAAAAAAAAAAAAAAAAAAATTTTCAACTATTCATTTTCTTCTATGTGGGCCTTTGATTGAGTTCACGAGAGCACCACGACACATGCGCGAGAACTGAAAATAATTCTGCAATTGCTTCAATTGCAATTGCATGAAAATGCATTATAGTTTAATTTTGCAAATAGTTTGTTTTTTGACCCACTTAAATAGGACTTAAATACATCTTTGTATGTAATTTCATAATTATTACTATTTATTCTTTTTTTAAATATGGTTAAAGAGTACTGCTGAATGTACTGACAAGCATTTATGGTAAACTACATTAAACTTTAATGTAATTTCTATTGACTTAAATTTCTATTGACTTAAAACATATTTTCATATATTTGTAATTACACATTTGTAATGATATAGTTCCAATTTAGCAGTTTTTAAAATATATAAATGAAATAAAATACTAAATGAAATACTAAATAACACACTACAGTTACAATTATAATCAAGTACTTCACATGTTCTTTAGTATGTTAGTAAACATCAAAAAAGTGTGCTTATTTAAAGCACAATACAACATTATTTAAACATAATTATTTAATATGTACTTTAAAGTAAAACGTTTAAAATTGCATTATTACAATGTGCACTTTTATTACAAGACGTTATTACAAAAAGTGTACTAAAATGTGTTAAACAGTCATGAACGTGTATAGCTTTACTTAAAGGGATGGTTCAGAATAAAATCAACCTATAGGGTCCTTTGCACCATGACCTCACACTCTAAAATAACTATCAAAATAAAAGTCCCACAATAGAAGTCTTCTTTCTCCAGGAGCCTTTTATACATATATAAATATGTAAATCAATATACAAAGAAATATAAAACTAAATGAGTATTTATAATTTTATTCATTATTTATGTATAATTGTATTTTTTCCATATTTATTTATTTTTTCCATATTTATTTATTTATACATTTATTTATTTATTTCCACTTTTATTTATGTATACACGTATTTATGTCTACATTTATTTCCACATTTATTTATTTATACATTTATTTGTCCGTATGGTAATGAAGGGGTCGTGTTTAACCTCAGACATTGCAATCAAGCTCATAGTGGCAGTGTTGAAGCTTTGAGGCCACAGTGACATTTTGTGATGAGAACAAAACGAAACACAAGAGGTTTGTGGACAAGCCTTCGCAAATCACACGGGGAATGAATGACTTAGAGATGGGCAATATTGGCAAAATCTTATTATATAATTTAATATCATCCCAACGGTATGTATATTGAGTGACCATGCTTTATCCTGGACACGGCCATAAAAAAATCTTCTGGCTGGGATTTTTAAAATGTCTTGCCACACATGAACAGAGATCACTTCTTCATAAATACGTAGCTGACTCACCTGTATCTTCCTCGGTAACACTTTAGAATTCTGTTTCTTACTTACTGCATAACTAATAAAGAATTATTGAAGAACTAATAGGTAATTCTTCATTAACTACTTCTTCACTACTGTTAACTACTAAGGAAGATGTGTTAACTAATCAGTATGTAATATAATTGTATGATTGTGTTAAGTAACAGTTAGTTAATCAACAATTAATTCTGTCATACCTCCTGAAGAACCACTATTAATTATCTACTAATTAAGGTTCAAGAAAAGTAACTAAGAAGTAACTAATGAACAGTCATACAAAACATTGAGTTGTGACCTTCTTCCTTATTTACTAATGTTATAGAAGTAGTGTTATGAAAATATAATTTTAACAAATACATATAAATGTTAAAGAGGTTTTTGCCTGTGTGGTTTTGTGAGTGTGTTCTGTAATAAAAAAGGAACCCTCAAGTGCCTTGCCATAACTAACCTCAGATTAGTTTTTATATTTTATGTACAGTACTGTGTATGTCTGTTTTCCTCAGCATAGAATGCATTGAATAAATTCATGTATTTGAGACAACGACTGAGGGAAACTGAAAATATAGGGAACTTATTAGTAATTAATAAAGAATTATTAGATAATTCTTCAGGAATTACTTAGAACCTGAAAAAGTATTCTAAAGTGAAAATATAGGGAACCCATTAGTAATTAATAAAGAATTATCAAATAATTATCCAGGAATTAGGCTACTTATAACCTGAAACAGTAGCCTATGAAACAACCATTCAAGCCACATCTTACTTATTTTATAAAACTTTAAAAGCTGAAATCGCATCACTCATTCCTGGGAATACATTTGACATCACAGCCTGACCTTGACGGAAATAAATATCCTACGCCAACCAGAGAAAAAGTCTCAGCCGTGTTCAGATTTGTAAACCGTAGCCTACAGCTTTGGTTTTTCAATCCGCACCCATTACCCCAGGCTACTAGCTGTAACAGTGAACAAATTCATAATCCGTGCACGCTTTCGCAATCATTTTGTAAATCGTTCTTTCGCAATAGTTGTTTGTAATATTCAGTTCCTGAAAAATTATGAAATACTGTTCCAATAGGTGAAGTTACACAACAATATGGTGATTGATTGATAATATTTGGATGTAATATTCAGTTCCAGTGAAAATCTGTTCCAGTTAATGGAGTAGGCTACACAGGTGATGTGTAGGCTATTCAGTGCAGTAAACTCCACCCGCTGGAACAGTTTCTTACAGTAACTGAATATTACACAACATCACCTGTTCAGTTTTGCAAACTGTACTCACAGATTTGTGGCCTATACCTTATTTTAGAAATCTGTTTTTCTGTAGGCTATATTGATTTGTTGTGTATTGTTAAGATGAATACAACTGTCTTAACTGAATGTTTCTATGATTTGGCGATGGGGTGTGTAATGTATAGGCTATGACATGAAACCGCATGTGGTTAAACTGAAACCCCCCCAGGTCTCCCGTATTTTGGTACCCAAATGTTGACAGGTATGGTCAGCATCTTCATCCCCTTCGGTTCAAACATGTAAGAGCACAGCTCAAATCCTTCTCGTTTTCTGTCCCTGGTTGAATTTCGCATCGTTTTCAGTCGCTAAACCACATGCACAGTTTATGCTATGTGGATAGGCCTACTCAATTTTGATCGGGGGAATAAGTTTTTAACTGTTTTTGTACAAGGGATTTGACGTTCTAAACTAACGCACTGCTTCCTTGTAGCTTAAACATACACACATAGGCTATGCAAACAGTAACTCACACAGTACAGATCGCAAGCACGCGCGTCACTGTCTGTCCTGTGATTTATCAACAAAATCGCCATCGAAACTGGAAGTTATAGCATGTATTTCTGTTTTACAGTAATTTAATCCCACTTCCCTATTGGCAAATAGACGCCACAAAGACTGGGAGGACAAATTCTTACATGCAATTGTTCTCACTAATGCATTCAGATGTAATCTTACCGTTCCACTTCATCTGTATCTTTAGAACGAACAAACTGAGTAATGTAACGACCCATAACTGATGAAAATCAACTGTTATGTTGAGGGTTCCTAGAATTGAGTAATTTCCATGTCGGTATAAGTATGGAAAAAAGAAAACTAAAATTAAGACAAATAAAAGGGGGGAAAAAAAGAACTTCTAAAAAATAAATTTATCATAAACAGTGTTTTCATGGCAAAAGTTTAGTGATCCTTTAGTGATTGTCGTACACAATTGAATAAATTCAAGTTGCACATTTTTACTATGCAAAGCTCTTTGTCTTTTACCATAAGCTAGTCTCTTTTGAACTTCACTAAATGAATGTGTGTGTGCCACTCAAACCAGCAACAGATAAAGGAACAGACACACTGTTAGACTTTGCCGTAATTTTACAGTTACTTACCGCAAAAAAGCCCAGTAAAATACCACTTATATTATTTACGGTTAACTACTGTAATATGCACTGCATTATGGGTATTTTTTTATGAAATTTACAGTAACTTACTGTATATGGAATTTACAGTACTTTACTGTTTACGCAAAAGCAGTAGTGCTACTGTAAATGAAGAAGACAGATTTTTTTAAGTTTGTATATGCATATTGTATTTATGTTTTAGGCATATTAAAATATCATAATGATAATGTTTTATATATTTCTTCCCACATCTTGTTCTGCAGATGAAAATCATGAATGCGCTTTCTGCATTTACTTTACTGTGTAAAGCACTTTTAATTGCCAAAGTGTATGACATGTGCTATATGAATAAAACTGCCTTGCCTAATGTTGCATCACAATAAATAAATAAATAAAATGGATGTAATTGATTGTGAGAGTGAATAAAGAATATGCTGATGTACATGGACTCAAGTCGCTTTTTTGGAATTTATTAAATTCAATAGCATTCATGTAAAATATAAATAATAAAATAATGTAAAATGGGCATCATACTGTAAAATGAAATTGTGGTAAGGGCATCTTACTGTAAAATGAAATTGCGGTAAGGGCATCATACCGTATAACACCTTTACAGTAAGCTACTGTAAAGGGGAACTTACAGTAACTTAGTGGCAATAGTGCTGCCAGTAAGTTACCGCAAAAATACGATAAAATATCTAACAGTGCAGTACTCTGTTTGATCATCCAACATCAAACAACAATTACAGTATCAAACTGATGTGTCAGAGGTGAATATACGCAGGTTATAAAGCTTCTTCTCATCATGTAAGCACATGTTATCACTTTGAAAAAATCCCCAGAGAAAATACAGATATTTACAAAAACATTTAATAATAATAATAATAATTCATTACATTATAGCTCTTTTCTCGGCACTCAAATCGCTTAATCTCTCAGCCCCTATGGTTTACACTGAGCTTGGGATTCCAATCGCCCAGGATAAAACCATGGGTCCAGCAACGTACATTGAATTCTGGGCATTAATTGGGATACGGTTAATTTCCAGGTCTCACTGCACAAGGAAAAATCGATGTAATATTTCTGGTCTCGTCCACCTTCCTAGTCCAAACTGTTCTAAATGTGAACTGCTATCTTTGCTCAGCCACTTAAACTTCACAATGTGCATAATCCTGCAAGGCTGCCCTATCATCTCACATCTCCACTCCCTTGCATCTTTGATCCATGCGCTAGAAAACTAGCGTCGGGCCGCAGCAGCAGTCCTTCAGCAAGCCCGGGCCACGCTCCAGATTCTTCTACTACCAGGCCCCACTCTCCTCTTCCCTCCAGCGACACACTGCGGCTTTTCCTGGCGCAGCACCCCATACAACAATGCCCACCCCTTTCAAAGAATGCCTTCCCCCTAGCGTGAGGTTGCCTCTGCTAGTGGAGTAAGCTCAGCCATTGCTCAGCACTTTGCTCAGCACTTTGAGTCACTCGAATCTGTTTTTAAAAATAAATAATAATCCATTCCACCCGCCAACCGCCTATATTCTTTGATTTAGATATCTGCATCTGATCATCACATTACAATTATTCAATTAAGCATGATAATATGGTAACATATCACACTGAAGTAGGCTGATTAAAAATTAACATTTATTTAAAATAAAAGTTCTTCTTTTGGCAAAATTACATTTCCTTTATAGCCTAAACAGAGGCTTTACTCCCTTTAAACTTAAATTGTCAATGTTTCATTTTTGAAAACACTTATCGGAATAATTTTTTGTACCTTTATAAAGGGCATTTTTCCCCTAATTTTATTTAATGCATGCTCTAAATTTCATTTCAAATTCTTACATTTTATCAATACATTTAATTAAAATAATAAGACACTAGGCTGTTACCAATCAAATTAAATCATTTACATTGAAAAATTATAACTGTATTAAATGAGATTATGAGATTGTTTTGAATATTTTTTGAATATACAAATAAGGAATGTTGAAAAGAATCATACTTTATGAAACTAAACCGCCAGTAGGAGGCGGCAGGCGACCGTCTTAATGAGCGAGTCATTGAGTCATTAATTTAAACGATTCGTTCAAACGGCTGATTTATTCAGAATGAGGCAGTTTAATAATGGGTAATTGAATCTTTGACTCGAGCGATTAGTTCAAAACGCTGAATCATTCAGACAGTAATGAATCATGGATGCGTGTTGCTGTGAGATGCGCTATGGTTCTGTTGTTTGGAACTATTTTCGCTGCTGAAACAGAACAAAAACAGTCATTGCCTCTAAAAATGTAAGTAGCCTAACTTAGTTTTAATTATCTGTTTATTGAACTGTTATGAAATCATCTCGGTTTCAATCGTGATAGCATTCAGGAAAACAGCATTCTGGTCGTGTGTAGCCTATATAATGTTATTGTTTCTTAACTATAATTAATATGTTATAAATAAGTTAACTGCGCGAACCTCAACAGCGCAACTTTGTTACCGTCTGTACATTAGATAAGTTACCATGATGCGAGTTCCGTGTCTTTATTACAGACTCAACACATTATAATGATTCATCTGTCATCCACCCTCGATTGAATGGAATGTTGTTATTACTTGGCCCGCTCGACCCGCGGATTATGATCTGTGCAGCACTATCGACAAACTATCGAGTAGCCTACGTACGTTTTGACAGTGAAGTGATATCAAAAAACCATGGTAAAGAACAGAGGCTGAACGTACCAGAAAAATAATACAGCCCGATGGGGGGTAGGGTTTGAAATCGTATTTAAATACATACTATTTTTGATAGGCTAACATTATATATTTTTTATTTTTTTAAATCAGTACCCCCCAACTATTATTTTCCTCCCTTTTGGGAGGTACCAAGTCTCATCTAGGGGGGTCGGACCCCCCCAATACCCCCCGTAATTCGAACCGTGCCTACAGCTCCTTCAGCATAGTATGAGGATGCCTCCACTTGCGGCACTTGGATGGGTGAAATGCAGAGCACAAATGGGACACCATACTTGGCCACACGTCACATCAAAAAATAAAAAGGTATGACAATGCAGAACCAAATAGTCTCAAAGAGATCTACAGAAAGAGTGTGTCTCGTATCTCTATTTTAAACCCCACTGCACGTTCACACAGGCAGGCTTAAGTTTAGTTTATCATTATCTTATAATATCTTTATATATCATTATCTTATAATATCTTTAAATGGTATAAGAAAAGTCTTTATTATCATTTCAAGAGGTCTTAAATTGGGGATGGAAAAACGGGAATTACCATATGGTTTAATGTGATTATTAAACTTCAAAAGGTGATGATTTAATTCAATTAATATCGCTGCAGATTTCAAAGTAAATGCATGACGCTGTTGCACATTCTACAGGCTCGTGATTTCAGAGCAGTTCACAATCAACAAAAAACGCAGATTTATGCCAAGCTATTAGTGATTGCTAATGATCTACTGTTGCTGAATTATGAGTTTATGGTGTTTATATTATTGATCATTGATATATACATATCTATGGTTTATATCACCTGCAAACTCACCACCTTTTATAGAAATTCTTCGTTCTAAGAAGTGCAGCTGCATAAGCGCCAGCAAAACAGTGAATTAGCATTTTCATTCAGCCCATCTGAAATCAAGCAAAAATCAACCCATATTTTTACACAGCAAGCACACAGTGTTGGGTGGATCGAAAAGGGGAATGAAAAGAAGCAAATGTGCATTTTGAAAATCTAAACATCTATTTTAGATAATCATTAATCATTTTCTCATCCCGTTTCTTAAAAACTGTTTTAAAGCTGAAATGTGACGTTTATCATTTTACAAAACTTTTTGTTTTTCACTTCATCATGACATTTCACAGTCTAATATGTTACCGTAGACATTGCCCTACCCTGCACATACATTATTCATTTTATTTATGCAAGTCTTAAAAAGGTCTTAAAAAGCCTTTAAATTTTATTTTCAAAACCCTGCAGATAGCCTACCCTGCACATGGTGGTGCTGTTACTTAGTTGAGTAGTAGCCTCAGGGTTCTCAAGTTTTATCAAAAGCTTGGAGTGAGATCCTATGGTGAGATCACATGCGGTTGGGGGAGGAGCCCTAATGGAGCCCCACCCCCACCTGTCCCCGCCCCCCAATTTCACCCATTGTTCATATTAACCAGCACAATTTATTATATTATAACAATTGAAATTATAACAATTGGTAAATCTGAAAAATGACAGAGCGATTCATCACATCAAATATACTCTTTAATGTTATATTTCAAAATTACAAATAAGTTATACAAAAATTATAAAAAAATATAAAAATTATAACAAATTGCTCCAAACAGTTTGGAAAAACAAATATTTTTGCATTTTGAATGTGTCTAGTTGAAATGGTATAATGATGTATTGTGTGGTGGGACATTGTGAACAAATTACATATTAGAGTATTATTATGGTGTGTGTGTGTACACAAGAGTACACACTCCAGCTTATGAAATATGTTGTGTTGTAAGTGTTTGAAAAATACAAATACAAATGCAATGGCAATTATTATGTTTTGACAGGATATAAAATATTACCCAGAGCACTCTGCTTTAATACATGTAGCCTTAATGTAACTAGAAAGACTATTAATACAGAATAATATATAATTTAAAATAAAATAAAATAAATACATTTAAATTTATTTAAAATAAAATGAAGAAATACATCTTCATTCCTTCCATTTCCCTTAGTTTCAGATAACGCAAGCTAGCCAAACTGAGCCAAAGCTTCTGGCCTGGTTGCAAAGTAGTTGTAGAGTTTTTGACTGCATCAATAATAATGTATACGATGGTTTATATATTAAATGTTCTAGCCTAAAATTGTTAGACGAGCTTTCTTCCAACTTACCTTCTCCATCATTCACGACGTGTGTTCGCGCGATGTTGTTGGTTACCTAGTAACAAACGTATGGTGGCCGAGAATGTTCCGTCAACTTCCGTGTGTTCGCGCATCTATGTTGCCCATTAACGAACGCAATCTGGCCGAGATACGTGCTGGCGGCAGGAAACTTCACTTTGTGTGCCTGCGCCTCGTATACAACGTTATATATAAAGCTTGCAGGACAACTTGGTTGGCATTGCCTTTTCAGCGTGAGAAATACACGGTGTGGCGTGTGAGCGTGTGAACTGGTTGAATTGCGTGTGTCTCACGGCCAATGCGTGAGACTTGAGAACCCTGTAGCCTAATTCTCTGGCTTGCCTTGTTCCTCATATTTGGTTGATATCTTATCAAGAATATTGGAATGAAGTTCATGACAGCCTCATGTGTGCTGCCTGATTGAACTGACAGTGGTTCAGTTGTGGAATAACTTGTTTACTGTTCCAGCATGCTATAGCTTGTACACAGAACACCTAATTATAGTATACCAAGTCCAGTTGTATCTTTAAATTATGCATATTATATATAATATATAATTTATTTTAGAGCGGTGGTATAATGCCCCTTTTTACAATATGTAAAAGAAGTCTCTGTTGTCAACTTGTCCCCAGAGTGTGTATGTGAAGTTTTAGCTTGAAATACCCCACAGATCATTTTGTACAGCATGTTAAAGTTGTCCCTTTTTGAGGGTCAGTAAAAATGCGTCATTTCGTGTGTGTCCCATTAAATGCAAATGAGCTTCTGGGCTGAGCTTCAAGAGCTCATGTGTGTTAGCAGCTCTGATTACCTCACGCAGACAAGCACTAAAATGTCAGAAACTTTTCTGCCTTTTATGTTTAAACTGGAGTCGGACAATGATGGAGAGACTCAAGAAGAAGTGACAACATATAGAATGCAACAGGATGTTTCTGAATGGTTAGTTGATGAATTTATGTTGCTGATGTGGCGTTCTATATTCAATTAGCATATTCTGTCATGATAATCTATAAAATAGATAGTGTCGGAACTGTTGTAAGATGCCTACAGTGACATGCTAATGCATTTGTGTTAAGTACTGTATTGCATGTGAAAAGATGGATGCGACACCTTGAGCAGACTCACAAATGTGCTCAACTACAACAGCTCTTCCTCTTCTCAACATGGACTGCATGTTCCTGGGGGTGGGGTTTATGTACATTTTAGGGTTGATGTTGTCTAACCCGGGAGGAATGTCATGTAGTCCCTACCAGCCATTTGTTGTAGTCCTTAAAAAACGATTTTTAAGCAAATATCTTCCTTTGCTTTGAACTTTGAGCGTTGTAATTTTGCAGATGTTGTTTATGCTCAACAGCAACATTACACACTAACTAAAGTTAGAAAAGTGAAATCATAATCAACCACCCCTTTAATGTCAACATTGCTGTTTTTAAGGTCTGCTGAGCCCAATGAAGAGAGACCAACTGCTCAGGCTTCGCTCAGAGATTGAGACCGTTACAGATGCCTGGCGGAGCACTGCCCTCAAATCAATCTTGTTTGTACAGTCAAGGTACGACAAGGTATTTTTTTTTTTTTATTATTAATTTTTATAAATGACGCACCTCTGAGGAAAATAACATCACAACATTTATTTCCATCAAGAGGTGCATCAATTTTGGGTCAAGATCTTGCGTTGTCAAGCACTCTGTAAAGTCTCCTCCAGCACAACCCAAAGACTTTCAATGAATTTAAGGTATGGACTCAGAGGTGCCAAATCATGTGTGAAAATGATTCTTCTTTCTCTCTCCCAACCATTCTTTCACAATTTGATCCTGATGAGTCTTGACATTGTCATCCTGGAATATGGCCATGATGTGTCTTCTTGCATGATTGTTTAAGAAATGAAAACATACACAGTACACACTCCATCAATTAAGGTTAGAAGAACTGTTACCAAACTTATAACATGCTAGAAACATAATAATCATTGCAACAATGATCCAATCATAGACTCTTAAGCATTTGTCTATTTAAATCCAAACAGTGACCTTGGCTGTGCAGTGTATATTCATTGATTTGAATTGAGTAACACATTGAGAATCAAATAGAACTGAACTGAGATCTTGTGAATTTAAATCAAATTGAATCATGACATCTGTACCGATACCCAGCCCTGCTGCATCTGTCTCTGTTCTCAGAGCATGCATGATTTACAGGAAATCATCAGATCTGCCTCTGAGCATTAAACACTTTGTGTGAAGTTTCTAGAGCAACATGCTAAACAGGTTTCTCCCTGCGGATCCATCGGCTTAAATGTAGTGTACACGCTAACATTGGCTAATTGTTTTGGTGTTTGTTCACAGGGGCAGATGTATGAATATTCTGGTTACCACCACTCAGCTAGTTCCTGCTTTAGCTAAAGTGCTTTTCTATGGCCTGGGTGACGTTTTTCCCCATCGAGAACATCTATAGTGCCATTAAAATAGGTAACAGGTTTGGTTTACCAAAATTTTAATTCAGACCCTCATGTCATTCCAAAATAGCATTGCAAAGGGGTTGGAAATTTCCAAAGATTCTTGGAAGGTTTCCAAAAATTCCTGGAAAGTTTTCAAAAATTCTGGAGAAGTTTCTGGAAACTTTGAAACCCTGTTGCAAAGCCAGATGGTCCAGACTTGCAGAACACAAGAGGATAATGTTAAATAAAGAATGTTCAAACTGCAGTTTTTTCTATACAGTGACCAGGGGCTGTCAAGCTCCAAAAATGTAAATTAAACTACAACCGTATAGACCTTCAGCTGTCAAAACATTGTAAATAAACATTTCCACATATTTCCATTTGACAAAAAAAAAAAAAAAACATTATCTGGAAACCGTGGGTTTCAGCAATAATACATCACCGTAGACCATAAGATGTCGTATGACTTACGTAGACTTGGAATGAAGGCTTAGCTCATTTTACAGCTTTCATCCACTTTCATCATTATATAGAAGAGTCGTCACAATATTCTTTGAAAATTCACCTTTTGTTTCAGGGTATTACAAGTTACATGGTTTTGTACAACCGTGAGGCTTAATAAATTATTCCAGTATGTTCATTTTAAACATCCTCTCCTTTTAAAATCATTGGTATCAAACTGAAACTGAGCACAAGGGTACATTTACACATGGTATAGCTAACATTTGTTAGAGTAACGCTGAATGACTCGTCTGTTAACAGGAAAAGAGAGTTGCTTTGAACGCATCATCGCTCGCTTTGGGAAGAAAGTGACCTATGTTGTTATAGGGGACGGCCGTGATGAAGAGTTTGCTGCAAAGCAGGTACAATACCAGCATTTGGACATACAGTATTACATAATCCTGTCAACGTGATCACATCACAACATAATACCTCATACATTAATGATGCTGCTATTCAGGGGTTTACAAACTTTTTTTTTTTTTTTTAACTCTATGACCTAAATTATTTATGTAAAGCATACCCTGAGGTCAGTAAGATGTTTTTGAAAAGTCTATTATGTTCACCAAGGCAGCATTTATTGGATTTGATGTAAAAACAGTATTGTGAAACATTACAAAATAAAAAAACTGTTTTCTATTTTAATATATTTAAAAATCTGTGACAAGATGAATGACAGGCCAGTTTATGGTGACAGGATGCGTGTCAGGATGGGACAGAGAGCAAAGACGCAATTGTATGACATGATAATATGTTTGATTGTAAAGCCTGTCTACTCTTTTGCTATACACTCAAAAGTATGTACTTTTTGGGCGTAGTATAAGTAGGCGAAATGGGATTGTAACGAGGTTAAATGTTGTGGGAAGGAGGCAGGAACCGGCGAACCTTCAAACACTTTTTAATGCCAAAAATAAAATAAAACAAATACAAAACGAAAGTAAAAGACAGCAGCCCCTCACGGACGACTACTGTCACATCAAATAAAATCCAGGCCTGGCCTCTCTCGATCTCCACGTTCGCACCGCGCCGTTCTCCCACGGCCCTCAGCCTAATGTTACTGAATGAAATGTCGACCCAGGAAGACCTAGGCTACAGGACCTATAGGACCGTGAAGCTTTAGGGGGTGTTGATGGACTCGATCGACCCCATCTGTGTTTTAATCATCGTTCTGAATCCCATCCAGACGTAGTCTTTGACGAAAATGCGATTTTCTCAGCTTTTCTGCTTAAAATGTTGCTTTTTTATTGAACTTACCCACATTCAAGTGTTGATTAAAAAAGGAAAGCATAAAGCTAGAATAAAACAGGCTTTTTTGTTTTTTTGTTTAAAAGCAGAGGTTCTGTTCTTTCTTTTGTTATATGACATATTCAGATATTCATATATAACTAAATATTCTGGGGGCCATGAAACTTGTGAAAAGGATAAAAAAATGGAGGTGGTGGCTGGCAACTTTTTTCAAAAACACTGGCGGGGAAAGAGTTCAAAAGAGTATTACTTGTATACTTTAAAAGAGCAATGTAATGTTTTTGGACTTGTTTTTCTGAACTTTAGGGTGCTTTTTGATCCACTTATTCATTGGCCACTTTTCCACTTCACTTCTGGCAACCACAGCTGCTGTTTTTTTACCATACATTTCAGATTTTTTGGTTTATAGTTTGCTTTCCAGTAGTCATCCAGAATCCATTCAGTTTACCCGTCTTGCTCTAATAAACGTGTAGCCTATGATTTGATCACATCTACATTTTAAAAGCTAAAATCATGTTGCATGCAGGAATGGGTCAAAAAAGGAAATCTATTATTCATTCTTTATTATTCATTCAAAATAAAATTCTGAAAGATTAAATAAAAGTTTTTTTTTTTTTTTTTTTTACAAAACAAGTTATTCTGTATATAAATACTTTTGTTATAAATAAAACTTAAATTAGGCTTTAATAATTTAGTCTTTAGAAAAGTTGAACCAAGAACTAGTTGTAGAAATTAGCAGCCATGTTCCTCCCCCTCTTCAGAACACCAGTGACAGGTTGAGCAAGAGTTACAGCCACAGCTTCAGGTGAAGATTCCAGGGAGTCTGTCTCCATATAAATTGCTGCAGCTTGTCTTATATTCTGTTGTTCAATGGGTTTAGCTATTTTCTGTTCATCACAGTTAGGATGAAACCATCTGTAGTATATCATTTTCAATAGAATTCCAACAATGTACAAACCTATTAGTATCGGTATCACTGTGTAAGGATTTAAGGAGCTTCTACAGCCTGTATACTCAAACACCTTCCAGCACCAGAAGCCCAGCAGCATCACTGTGTCCAACCCCATGACACCATAATAGAGAATATTCTTTAATTTCATGTTTCCTGTTGATACGTTAAACCAGCTGAAGTACCAGATGAGTCCAACAGTAGCTCTGTATAGCCATTCCCAACCAGGACTTTCCATGTGATCTGTTTTTTGGCTCCAGACCCCTAAAACCAGCAACATCCACAAAGACAGGAAGTGGGCGATGATGTAGCATGGCAATACACTGCAAAAGAGTGCCAGAGCGGTTACACGGGGAATGATCAGCAACAAGTTCCACAGAAAGTAGATGCCAGTGGAGATCCAGCTCATCTTGAGTTTTTCTTGAAGAAAGGAACGCATGCTGCGGTGGTACAAGGCTACGGTAAAGGCAATTGAAGCAGCTGATGAGAGGATTTTTAAACCTGAAATGAAAAACCATTACATATTATTAAACAATATCACACAAGCAATAGTGTTCTTCTGAATATGCAAGTGATGCATATAATCACAGCCATGCTGATGCTGAGACTCTTGAGAAACACACATTGGCACTGTTGAATGAATCGATGTTGGGAATTAAATGTTTTTTATTTGCATATAATTGATCAGTGCACAGGCATAGGTCCTGTCCCAAATGGCACCCTAGGCACTCGCGGTCTTACTATGAGTCTCACGTTTGTGACGTAATGCTGCTTTGACTGTCGGGAAGAAGTCTGCTGCGGAGCTCGCATCAGTGCGGGCTCGACAAAAGTGAACATCGAGGGCGTATATCGACCGCAAAGGGGGTGCTCGCAAGCACCGTTCTGAAACTTAAAATGGCAAATGGGACACCTACAGTTTCATGGACTTAACGGACAAATGCACGCAGCATCAGCCATTGTAAGTCTACAAGAACGATAGTGCATATGAAGTGTGCCATTTGGGACAGGGCCATAGAGCACATAAAATATGGTAAACATGCCTGACACAAGAACCAATAAAGTTTGTTCTCACAATTCTTCAAATTTAAAGTCACCATTAAATCAAAATTGACCATTCAAATTTTTTTTATGGAATATTGCAGTGTTTTCTGTAAATGATTTATACGGCACATAATTATTATTATATTATTATTATTAAATTATTTAAACAATTTTTTAAAGTTCCCATGGCATGGATTATTTTATTATTTTATAATGTTTCCTGGGGTGCCCTTATAATGTTAGCATGTTTTTTAGATCAAAACTTGTCATAATTTAGAAATAAAAGGCATTTTTCCAAGCCTGATTTTAGCCTCTGATTTGAACGCTCTGTTTGAAGGGGCATGTCTGCTGTGAGACTTCAGTGTAAACCCTCACTGCTGTGATTGGCTGACATGCTTCATATGAAATAGCTAGCATTACATGTGGAACTCTCTCGAAAAATGTTTCTATTACAGCTATTATACGTTTTTACTAATACAGCTATCGAGATGAACGAATCGTGAGAAGTTTTTAAAGTATTTAGATCTATTCCCATCACATAAAAAGTTGCAGTGATGAGCATTGAGCAGATGACAGCCTGTTGATTGCATGAATGAAGATCTTATCATTGCAACACAGTTTCTGCACTCTCACTAATGCTTTCACCAATGCAAACATGATGTAAATACAGTAAGAGCTTCAATGTGCAGTAACAGCGTCATTAATTGTAACAGCGTCATTGATTTCATAACGAGTTTTGGCAAGTGTCCAGATAAACTCGCGCTGTGTGATTGACAGCTTGGGCGATTGGAAAGGGATTGTTCTTTGATGCTTTCTGTATATATTTTAATCACAGTATAAATAAGATTATTTTCATCCTACTAAGAGAAACGACGTGAAGTTGATCGTTTAGTCACTGGCTTGATTTACTGATGCATAAACTTTGAACGATTTTGAGAGAAAGATTATCTGTCTGAACTTGAACAATTACACATCAGAAATTCACATAACCCACTGGTTCTTCAGAGACTTGGATGAAGGAACTAAAAAAATACTTTTGAGTTCAATAGTACATCCAAACACTGAGCAACTGCCATGCTTTGCTCGTTTGCAAGCCATGATGTCTCTCGAGGAAAAACCAATATCGCGCTCGCGTAGCTCATTTTCTCATGGGCGGGCCAAATTCTCTTTGCGGGCAAAGCAGAGAAAGGGGAGATAACCTTTCCCTTCATGACGACATAAGGGGAAGATTCCACATTCGCCCGTCTGAGCTTTCATTTTCTCAAAGGCGAAGCAGGATTTGGTTTACACCTAACACAATTTCTAGCCACTGGGGGAACATAGGCAGGCTATAGGGGAACTCATATTAATGTTAAAAAACATCATAAAGTGAAATTTTCATGCCATGGGACCTTTAATCATGTGCCCTCGTAATCTGTAATAAAAAAACTAAAACCTGTCACTCACACAAGATGCAATTGACAATGATCCAACAATTTAATCAATTCCCAATGGACAATATCAAGTCCCGCCCTACATTTTTTGTCTTATTTGAGAAGCCGTTTTACTCAGATATGCATCACAGTAGAGAAGAAAAGACTATTACAATTTCCGTTTCATGCAACTTTAAAGGTACTTTTTTTTGGGGGGGGGGGGGGGGGGGGGTGCTTGATAGCATCAGTTACAATTCACTTTCTTTATATAAAAAAAGAGGTAAAGATTTTAGATAAATCTTCTTTGCTAAATATCTCCTTCTGTGTTCCATGTAAATAGAAAAATCAGAACGATGAGGAAAGAAAGGTAAATGACAGAATTTTCCTTTTTTGGGTTAATTATCACAAAGTGCATTAAATGAAAGTTGCAGTTGTCTTTTCTTTTTTGACATATCAGAGTGAAATTGCTTGAAAGGGTAGTTTGATTTCTAACATTATTCTCTCAACAGACATTTACATCGATAGTCTGGCGTTATAATTTATTTGCTTTTGGTGTAACGTTACTGTGGAGTGGGTAAAACTGTTTTTAATGGCAGGCTAGCAGATACCGTTGACTCGCGCTAGCCTAGCACTGGCGAACTATGCAACCTGAAGGACTGGATGAAAAATGTTGAAAACTGTCTCCACTGATAAATAACACCCAGGCTAACTTGGAAATGAGGTCCGAAGTCCAAAATCCTGAACCACCCCTTTAAGTGGTTCAGAGACACATAAGAACTATTATCTGAAATCTGAAAGTAATAAAGATTCAAAGTGTTCTGGATTTGAGACATACCTGTAATAAGCTCCAGGTCTTCTCTCTGTAAGGCTCTACACATCATAAGTGTGAGTTGTGGGGCACTTTCAGAAAATGTCTCAAATAGACGAAGCATCTGAAGGTCATGGTTCAGGTACACAGCCACACCCTCTGTGAAACTATTAGTTTTTTGAAGAAAACGCGTTGTGGAAATCTCTATCACCCCAGCATACCTGTGAACACAAGATACAAGCATTTACTTAAGCAACACTTAATACAACAACACTTTACAACCCTTACGAAAAATAAGCAGCCATTAGTACTTCTTTTAAACCAAAAATAAAGTATAGCCTACTTTCAGTCTACTTTTTTACGTACCTCAGAAATATACTAGAATACTTATTATATAAAAGTATAATAAGTATTCTAAATATATTTTGACTTGTATTATATATATATATATATATATATATATATATATATTGACTTGTAGTTGTGTCTTGTTCTACCCAAGTAGTATTGAAACAGTACACTTACAAGTTTATTAGGACTAGTACATTGATATTAGTATATAGCCTAAATATACTTAGAAATATACTTTTACTAAAGTATTCTTAATAAAATTAACTTGAAGTACAAAGACAAAAAAAATATATATATATTACATACAAAGATGTATTGTATAAGTCCCACTTAAATGGGTCAAAAGACAAACTAATTGCATTTAATATAAATGTTAACTATAATGCATTTTCATTTAATTGTAATTAGCATGCAGTGAAGTGTCTAAAAACATTACATTCAGTTCACACTTAAGTATATATTTTTAAAGTATATAAGAACTCTTTTTAAATGTATGCTAAATTGTAGGCTACTTTTTTTCTCACAAGACTATTCAAGGAAAATTGAGAAGCAAACCTATCACAGACCTCAGGTAGAGTCCAAACTGAAGGACGTGGAGTGGTTTGATCAGTTTATGCCTGTTAGCAAATTCCTCCACCTTAGTCTCAAGCTTAGTCTTCTCCACCTTAGTCTCAAACTCGCCCAGGGAATCTGAGTACCAGAGCCAGCTGAACACCTGTAACAATACTGAAGAGCCCAGCAGCAGAAAGATCATCACCGCCATATACACATAGGCCTCATCCTGATAAAATGACACAACAGTCCAAATGTCCAGCGCTATATCCAGCAGGAAAAGTAACAATCCCACCAATGTAAACAGGTATTCCAATAACGAGTACTTGAAAGGGAAGCTTTCCTCCATGATTGATCCAGTGTGAGAAACCTTTACAGCGTGACAAAGTAAATACAACTACCTCATTTTTACGTGGATATTTATACCGTTACAAAAGATCTGAAAGAGAAAGTAAACTTTACACCCAGACATAAACTCCTCCCATGTCATGTATTTGAATGATTAGTCATGTGTGAGACAGTGAATGAAGTCACTTAAGCATGTGACCAGACTCACAATGTCAAAGTGGGAAGCTATAATAACTTGAGAACTAGTGTTATGGTGACTTTGAAGACATAAATAAAATCATATTAATAATATTTAATTAATTAACAGTAATTTTAATAAAACATTAACATTGGAATTTGTAACTCTGTATTTTAGCTTTGAAATGCAAGCACAAATTTCACAACCTGGCACTCTACTAATTCATGAGGTTCCTGCTGATATATTTCAAGACCTGATGTCCATTGCAATGGACATTGTACTTAAAAAAATTATTGTGTTCTGCAACTCTGAAAAATCTTAAAAATAACTTTGAATATTATCACTTGATATTAAGCTTATAATAGGTGCAAGTTGATGAGGCTACCATGAACATAAATCTTCATATAAAAAGTAAAAAAGGGGGCTTCCTCCTTCTCCTGTCTAGTTGATTAGCCATGCCTGTCTTTTGTGATGTCTGAGGCTCATCCAGATTCATTTATTGACCAGTCATTACTCATATTATAAAAACATAAAATTGTATTTGTTTAAAAAAAAAAAAAAAAATCATGTGATGTCCATTCCAATGACCGCAGGGTCTTGAAAAGTTTAATATTTGTGTGTGTGTGTGTGTGTGTGTTAAGAGGTTTATTTTGATTTTATTTTTTATGATTTATTAATAACTTAATTAATAACATTGCACTCACAATCCCCCTGCCGTTCAATCACGAACCTCAATCTGGAAACCCTTGACAGTAATATTTAATCCATGTTATGTTGTTGATAACAAAGATTGGAATATGTTTTCTCTCTTTTTTAATTTTTATACCAAAATGGTACAAGATTATCCTATTCAAATCAATTTGATAAACGAGTTAGGTCAAAAGTAACCTTAATTAGTCGGATTACCTAAAATGTCTAATGTAATGGATTACGTTACTAACTACAATTTTTATTATGTTATTTGGAATCAGTAACGGACTCTATTTTGAAAGGAATCTACTCAGCATATACACTGCTCAAAAAAATAAAGGGAACACTTTTTAATCAGAGAATAGCATCAAGTCAGTTAAACTCCTGGGATATTGATCTGGTCAGTTAAGTAACAGAGGGGGTTGGTAATCAGTTTCAGCTGCTTTAGTGTTAATGACATTAACAGCAGGTGCACTAGATGGGCAACAGTGAGACAACCCCCAAAACAGGAATGGTTTTACAGGTGAAGGCCACTGACATTTTTTCCCTACTCATCTTTTTGGATTGTTTTTCACCAGTTTTGCATTTGGCTAGGGTCAGTGTCACTACTGGTAACATGAGGCGATACCTGGACCCTACAGAGGTTGCGCAGGCAGTCCAGCTCCTTCAGGATGGCTCATCAATACGTGCCATTGCCAGAAGGTTTGCTGTGTCTCCCAGCACAGTCTCAAGAGCATGGAGGAGATTCCAGGAAGACAGACAGCTACTCTAGGAGAGCTGGACAGGGCCGTAGAAGGTCCTTAACCCATCAGCAGGACCGGTATTTGCTCCTTTGTGCGAGGATGAACATGATGAGCACTGCCAGAGCCCTACAAAAATGACCTCCAGCAGGCCACTGGTGTGAATGTCTCTGACCAAACAATCAGAAACAGACTTCATGAGGGTGGCCTGAGGGCCCGACGTCCTCTAGTGGGCCCTGTGCTCACTGCCCAGCACCAGGGAGCTCGATTGGCATTTCCCGTTGAACACCAGAATTGGCAGGTCCGCCATGGTGCCCTGTGGTTTTCACAAATGAGAGCAGGTTCACCCTGAGCACGTGACAGACAGGAAAGGGTCTGGAGAAGCCGTGGAGAATGTTATGCTGCCTGTAACATCGTTCAGCATGACCGGTTTGGTGGTGGGTCAGTGATGGTCTGGGGAGGCATATCCATGGAGGGACGCACAGACCTCTGCAGGCTAGACAATGGCACCCTGACTGCCATTACGTATCGGGATGAAATCCTTGGATCCATTGTCAGACCCTATGCTGGTGCAGTGGGTCCTGGGTTCCTCCTGGTGCACAACAATGCCCGGCCTCATGTGGTGAGAGCATGCAGGCAGTTCCTGGAGGATGAAGGAATGATACCATTGAAAGGCCATCACGCTCACCTGACCTACATCCAATAGAACACCTCTGGGACATTGTGTTTCGGTCCATCTGACATCACCTGGTTGCACCTCAGACTGTCCAGGAGCTCAGTGATGCGCTGGTCCAGATCTGGGAGGAAATACCCCAGGACACCATCCGTCGTCTCATTAGGAGCATGCCCCGACGTTGTCAGGCATGCATACAAGCACGTGGGGGCCATACAAACTACTGAGTACCATTTTGAGTTGCTGCAATGAAATTTCAGCAAAATTGACAAGCCTGCTGCATCATTTTTTCACTTAGATTTCCGGGGTGTCTTTGAATTCAATCCTCTGTTGGTTGATCATTTTCATTTCCATCAAACGATGTGGCATCCTTTCGTTCATAACACATTACCCAGTCCATATTAGTATAGATATCCAGCATGATATTTTTCCCCATTGAGATCTGATGTGTTTTCAAAGTGTTCCTTTAAAGGGGGGGTACAATGGTGTTTCATGTATTCAGAGTTGTTTACACTGTTAAAGAGATGGATTCTCGTGCTAAACATGGGCAAAGTTTTAAAAAAATATTTTGGACGAATAACGGAGAATTTCTGTGCCGAAAATCTTACTTCCGGGTTGGTACAAGTTTCGGCTGTTTTTTTTTTCGATAGTGGATCTAATGACGTAGATCAGAGTGGAACTCCTTATATGAGCATTTCTCTCGGAAAAGCGCGCCCGCGCGCACGTCGACCAGAGGAGAGCGAGACCGCGCACATCAACGCGCTTCAACAGGAAATCATCGGCAGCCAGCCGATAGGATTTGTTCAAGAATGTCTCCAAAAAAGTGTTTATTTGGATGTGAGGGAAAGCTTACCGTGTTCAGCTTTCCAAAGAACCCAGTGTTACAGGAACAGTGGATGCAGTTTGTTTTTCCGGGGCAGCAACGGAGTGTAGGAAGTGCGGTTATGTGTTCTGGTCATTTCAGTGACGAATGTTTTATTAACAAGGCCCAGGTCGACGCTGGATTTGCAAATCGTTTGCTATTAAAACGTGGAGCGGTCCCAGTGATAAAAGACCCCATTCATGTAAGTACAACTGGATCGGATTTCTGTCTTTTGCTGGAAAGCTACCGCTTGACTTAGCTCCGCCTCCAGGACCTCGGCTTTTTCCGGAGAGAATCGGAAAGCTGTATTTTTCTTTTATAAATATAATAAAACTAAACACTTTTTGGAGATATTAAGGATGCACTACTACTCTACAGGTACTCAAGATTAACATGAGATTAGGTGAAACTGTGCATGTTATGTACTCTTTAATTTTTTGAGCAGTGTATATATATATATTTATAATTTTTTTTTTTTTTTTTCAGTGCACTGCTGGGTGTATTAGGTGGTGTGTTGCTAGGATGTTTTCAGTGGTTTGCAGTGTGCTGCTAAAATGTAAACTGAAAAATGCAACCGAACAGGCCGTACAAGCTAATCGAAAACAAATGAATAAATACACAAGAATGAACAATAAACACACATGAAAGACATAGCCTGAATAGTCTGAGTTTATTTCGTACATAGACAAAATATTCAATAGAGACCAGTCAAAAAAATAAAAACAGAACTGAGTCATAATATCATAACTCATGATAGGCTATATTGCATTCCACGTGGCATGACAAAGAGAACACGTTTGAAAGAGCTAACCATTTAAGCTTACAAGTTTGTCACGACATCCAATTCTATTGAAACTACAGCCATAAAAACCAAAAACAGGAACTCACACTATTGGATGTTACAATACTACAAGAACTTCTACTTCTTCTAAATGAGTAATTTACTGTATTGAAAAATATATTGAAAGTGTAGACCATAATCATTAACAGATCAGATCAGTCCATAGTGAAAAATAAGATATAGGACAATATTTTTATAAATTATAATAAAATGAGACCAATAATAGAAGCTAGCAGGATGCTAGGATGATTTACGTACATTCAGATCCACGTCTCTGAGCATTTCCAGACAAGGTAAATAATTGTGTTTGGGTGTAGTCTTCAACAAGTACCAACATGCTTTCGTCAAGAAATCCTGAAGGACGGTTAATAGCATGTTGGTGACCACACAGTTGTGGACACCATTGGATTCTTAAATGGCCAAAAAAATACTGATAGCTTTCTCAAAATATCTTTTTTATTTCCACAGAGAAAACAGTCATTCAGGATTGGCATGGCATGAGGGCGAGTAATGATAGAATGAATCAAAGATGGTTTCATTTTCATTTCTTAGAGGATTCTTGTTTGATCCCATTGATTGATTCTTAATTATGACAAAAAATTCTATTAGCATTCTGTAAACACTTTTAACAATTTTTGAAAACCTCAATAGATAACAAAACTTATTACAACTGTACCCACATATATACATGTACAAAAGATAGAAATAGTTTTGGCAAGATGACTAAGGATCAGTCTGTGCACATATTTCTATTCTCCATCAAAGAAATGAAAGAACATTCACTGAATTAGTAGTTGTGCTTTATAGGAGTACTACAACTTGATTCAAGTAAAGAACAACTTCAATTTGGGTCAGTTCCTCACACAAAGCCATAAACTTATAAAGTTCAAAGTTCATAAGTCGTAACAAACCACCTTAATGACTTAATGAAATCATTTTTGTAGCTTGTCAGCCACTCATCATCTTAAAGTCATGCGGTTGTGGAAAGTCATGAGGGTGAGTAAATGAAGACAATAGTTTTGGGTAAGCTATTCCTTCAATACAAACAACAAAAATTAATGACTTCATTTCAGCTGTAACTCATCCAAAAACAAAAATTTGTAACAACACTATGTACAGAGAACTTACAAATATAAGAAAAAGTGTAACAGTCAAACAAGCTACATGCCATTCATTTTTACAGTACCAATACATGATTTGCTTTACGTTCATTTGTTTTAATTGCAGAGGATGTGTTTGTTGCGTAAAAGTTAGCAGCATGTTGGCTCATCCTCTTGTTAAATCTTTGAAAAGAAGCACCACTGGCCTGAACAACGCTGCGTGGCTTCACTCCATCCGAATCACCATCGGCCTGAATAAAGCTGTCTGTCTCCCCTCCATCAGAAGCACCACTGGCCTGAACAACGCTGCGTGGCTTCACTCCATCCGAATCACCATCGGCCTGAACAAAGATGTGTGGCTCCCCTCCATCTGAACATTTCTCCAAATCCACTGGCCGCCACAATTTGGGGTGAAAACAGCAATAGTAGAGAACTTTTATCATTAAGCCCAAGACATAACAAAGTGGGATGGAGATAATCAGACTAATGGCGTACGACTGGGTCGTCTCTGCGTCGCGGTAAAACCACCATGTGGCCAACAGGATGCCAGTGTCTGTGATGATAAATGTGTGGTAGATGCTACTCCTACTCCTGGTGTGTCCTTCAGCCACATTAAACCAGCTAAAGTACCAGATGAGACCTATGGTGGCCCGGTAAAGCCATTCCCCCCCTATGCTGTCCATGAAATCGGTGCCCTGCCTCCAGGCCCATATCACAAAGCAAGGCCACAAAAACATGACGTGAGCAACAATGTAGCAGGGCAACACAGAGGCAAAGAGAGCAACCGCAGCTACGCGTGGGGCAATTAGAAAGAGGTTCCAGAAGAAGTAGACCACAGAGGACAACCAACCCTGCTTGTCCTTGTCGGGCAGAAACGAACGAAGCGACCGATGATAGTCCACCACCATCCAGGCTATAGAAGTAGTGGAGGCGACCACACTCACACCTGTGAAACAGAAACATCAGTGTCTTACAGTGTCCATTTACATCAGTGGTTTTCTATTGCTGGGTCACAGACAGAAAGAAAAAAAAAACAATGCGAAATACATTTAATAAAATCTAACTAATATTATAGCAGTGTATTATTATTAACTAGAACCATTAAAAATTATTTTCATTAATTGAACTAAAATATTAGATGGAAAAACTTTAGCTTAAATTACATTTACAAATGCTGCCTTGGGAACTAACTGAAATAAAAGAAGTGCTAAAATCACTACAATTAAAAGTGAAATAAATATTAAATAAAGCTAAATAAAAATATATTTAAAAAAAATGACAAAAGCACATCAAAATGACTAAAAACTAAACTAAAATTAAAAACTGAAAATATAAAAAAAATCAACATTAATAAATACTATATTAGTACATAAAAATAACATTAGTAAAATAACACTGGGAGAGAAACATAAATAAGCTTCCTTTTAAATAAGAAAGATATGGTTTAACCATCAAGTAAACATTTTTAAAGAAAATCTTTAATATATATATACACAACGCGACAGTTGTAGTGTGAACCGCACCATAAAACAGGCTGTACTGGATGTGACAAAGCGACCATTGCGAATCCACTTGTTCTTCCTGTCAGAAGTAGCACGAGCACTTAGAGTACGTCATAAGTAGAACGGGGAATCAGTTTACTGTCAGGGAATTGTCATGTCGCACCGCACCACATCAAGTGTAGACAGCATCACTGATTATAATGGGTTCTATTTGCTTTTATCACATCGCGCCGCTCACATCTAGTGTAGACACAGTGTAATAAATTAAGAGATGATATACAGCCTTAAGGGTCAGCATGGGTCCTCTCTAAGATATAATTTCCGGTTTTATGTTTTTTTTGTTTGTTTCTCCATGTTGGTCGCACTACATGACTGATTTGGTGGACAAAAAAAAAATAAAAAAAAAATAAAAAAAATTATATATATATATATATATATATATATATATATATATTTATTTTTTTTTATTTTTTTTTTATACTAATTTACTAATACTTAAAAAACTAACAAATTATATTTTCAACCGAGCCCTAGAACCAGCTGACATATTTACCTTTTGTACCTTATCCAATTTGTGTGCACAAAACAGAAGCCGACACAGTCAAAATGTGCATTCTGACAAGTGCTAATGAAACGTCACTGTTTCGGTCAATGATTTCTGCCCTCCAAAACCATTTCAGACGAAAAATGTTTTCTTTCAACTGATAAAAGTAGCCGAAATTTCAGTGCATCACTAATTAAAATGGTTTTCTAAAAATTAATAATAAAAGAATCTGTCAAACTATTTAATTATAATGTTTTTTTTTTGTTTCAAGAATTTCATTCTTTTACTGAGGCTTTTTTTCATTAAGTTCGGTACTGTATTTAATGTCCAATGTAAAATCATAAACCTGTAGGAAGATCAGATTTCTGCATTTCCTCTTTAAGTCAATGCTCAAGTTTCTCAAATCAGACTGGGTGAAAATGTGGAAATTCTTTTTCCCACAAACTGACAAAAGGAAGTTGAGCATAAATTGGAGGAAGTGTTGTTTGGAGGTTTAATGTAAATTACAGTATTAACTAATAATGGATGAATCTCATGCGCATGATCATGCCTCGAGCTGATGTCATAAGTTTTATAGTGAAGTGGTTATAAGCATGATTAGAGCAGAAGGGAAATGGTTACCCACATTGTACCATCCTTGCGTGGTTGTTGCGTAGCATGATGTACATCATGAGGGTGAGCTGGGGAGCGCTCTCGCAGAACGTCTCAATGAGACGCAGCATGCTGAGGTCATGGGTCAGATAAACTGCAAACTCAGACCCACACCCCCCTCGGCTCCACACACGAAAGCCCTGCCAGATAGCTGATACGTGCCTATTGAAGAAAAAGAGAGTATATGAACTAAACATTATCAAAGTATGCTTAAAATGGAGATTAACAACTTTTTGTACATCACCATGTGTTTTGGACCATACAGTAGTATTTTGTCTGACAAGTATCCAGCTGTCAGCTTACTTCCATTACTTCCAAAACACATTACACAACTCTGAACATACAGCATCAACTACATTCAAATCCACACACACACACACACCATCAATTGCTGAACTACTACCTAATAAAACTGAAAGTCACACATGAACAGTGAGTTATTAATCAGCAATTCTGTCACACTGTCTTAAATGAGATGATCTGTCAGTGTGACATAAACAGAGCAACACAAGTATTAGGAAATCAGAGAAAATGTCAACATAACTCTGCAATCACTTGGTTCTGGACGTGTTATGGTAATAGTTGTTTGTTTTTACACTGTCCATTTTAGTATCATATTTATATCCTATGAAGGTCTATGGATACCTATTCAGTTATCGTCATTAGTCGTGACATTATCATCTAAATACAGGGATTTGCAAACTAGGGGTCCGGGGCACAAGGAGTGCAAGGTTTCTGTGGAATTGTTTAGTGAAAAAATAAATAAAAAAATAAAAAAATAAATAAAAATAATAATAATAAAATTAAGTTAAATAAAAAAAGATTTAAATAAACAAAAAACAGATTCAATTACAAATTTGATATAAATGAATTAAAAAATAGAATAAAATGAACATTTGGTATTAATTAATACACAGTACAGTAAATAGTGTATAAAAGTGTAATACTTTACACATTTATCTAATTTATTTTGCAGTGTTTATACATTAAAAGTTCGAAAATTGTTATGAAATGATAACTCTGATCTAGCCAAATACGTCACTGGATTTTGGTTATGCCACAATGCTTTTTTGTAAGCAGATCAAGATCTAAGGGTTTACATTTAAGAATGTAAATCTTGGGTTTTTCATGTTTTGAATAAAAACTGTATTCAAAGGAAAGAAAGTCATCTCACTGACTAGGTTATAAGTTATAACAAAAGTTACTATACATCACAAGCTGTTGCATGCCGTTATTAGATAGAAACGATTGCATGTCTACTACACAATGGGAATGTGACAGATTTTAGCGATAGAAAAAATTCACACATTTTACTTTAAATAAATAAACATAAAAGCGTTTGCAAGGTTTTATTATTAATAAGTCCTTTATTTATTTTTTTAAGATGTTTAAAATTACGTTTTATTTAAAAGACTTGAAATAAAATGAAATGTTGAGCATCTGAGAAAAAAAAGAAAGAATAATCTGCCACGCTCGTGATTGAAGTTGCTTCAGTCTCACCTGACGAGGTAGCCCATATGACACAAATGCAGGAGGAGCAACAATTTGACTCTTTTCGCTTCACCGAAGAGAACGGTGTTCCCAGAGGACGCTTGAGGCTCAAAGTCCTTCAAATGACGATCATACTGAAGCCAAAACCAGCTGAACAGCTGAACTACGACAGATGACATGAGCATGAAGCCCACCAAGACCCCGAACCACATGAAATCTCCATGTTTGTAGAACTCCTTCGCCACCCACAGATCCGAGCCCACGTCAAACAGAAATGTGCACACGCCGATCACAGTAAAAACTAAATCCAACCAGGAATACGTCGTGGGAAAAGTTGCGCTCTCCATGATGGGATGAGCTTCAAAACAGAAGCAGCTGATTTAAGTTCAGCCACAACATGCATTTAGCCGTGAACCGTTAGCATAGAGCTACAGGCAAAACACACAAAAGTTCCGCATCTTAAGAAGGTAATTCTCATTATTCACGTAAACGAGAAATCGGCGAGCAAATACGTCTCTTCAGAGCCATTTCTACAGCAGCAGATATACGATGACATTTTTTTTATCACGATTTGTAAGTCCCCCAAACTTTAACTGGCATAACTTAAGTCACACCCACGTGACGTCACACTGCAACTTTCGTGGTGAACATTTCATTACAATGGTAAAATGTTCACATACATATTAGATCAAATGTTTTTGCACAGAATTGGGTAGGCTACATTTTAAATAAATTTCATTTATTCAGTGCTTGGAAATAATTCTGTATTTTAATTCAGAAATGGCAAAGAAAAAATATTGAAAATGCAATAATAATAATTAATAATTATAATTATTATTAAATACAAGTCTGGATGTAGCAGTTATTTTAGTAGTTACGTGAAACTAGTTTCAAATGTTTTAATTAAATGTATTTTTTGACCACCAGAGAGCAGTGTTGTACTGTAGCCCTTCATAATTGACTGATCAACAACACAAAAATAAATAAATAAGCAAGCGCATCATTAAATATAACTTTTTTTTCTACATCAACATTTTAGGTTGATATTTATGTCGATGTATAAATGAAAGTGCACAGCAGTACCGTCTCACAATTAATTGGAGGCAATACAAATACATTGTAAATTGTTATACTATAATGTCTAATTATAGCAATTTCTTGATATTTCATGTGATAATTTATGGGTCAATGTTAAAAAACAAGTTTAAAACATCTAAGTAGAAATGTTAAGTTCATGTTCATGTTGCTTTCATACACTTTTGAAAAATATTTAGACCATTTGCCACAAAATCTTTCTAAAAAAAGTCTTCGCGATAATCAATTGAAAAGTAGTTTTGAATACAAGAGTAGGCTATATAATTTATTTTTTTATTTTTTTTACAGATAGCATAGGCCTATCATCAATGTTTGGGTCATGAATATTAGGTTGAACTAATAACGTTAATTAACTCCATTTTTCTTTTGTAATTGATATATTTCAACTTCAAACCGCAACATTTGGGTGGAACGCTGAAAGGGTTAGTTCACCCAAAAATGAAAATTCTGTCAGTAATTACCTTCGTTCATCTTCGGAACACAAATTAAGATATTTTTGATGAAATCTGAGTGCTGGATCACTTCTTCATAGGCTTCTAGGTGACCGAAACTTGCTGGCCCAGAAAAGTTATTAAAGACATCGTTAATATAGTCCAAGTGACTACAGTGGCTCAATCTTAAGTAGCCTATATCAAGCGACGAGAATACTTTTTGTGCGCAAAAACAAACAAAAATAACGACTTTATTCCACTATTCATTTCCTTCTATCTGGGCCTCGAATTGGTTCACGTAGTGTTTTTGCGTTGCACGTCACCACGTAGGCTCACTATTGGCCGACGCTGGTCATGTGTGTGATGCGTGTTGTGGAATAAAGTCGTTATTTTTGTTTGTTTTTGCGCACAAAAAGTATTCTCGTCGCTTGATAAACTTAAGATTGAGCCACTGTAGTCACTTGGACTATATTAACGATGTCTTTAATAACTTTTCTGGGCCAGCAAGTTTCGGTCACCTAGAAGCCTATGAAGAAGTGATCCAGCACTCAGATTTCATCAAAAATATCTTAATTTGTGTTCCGAAGATGAACGAAGGTCTTACGGGGTTGGAACAACATGAGGGTGAGTAATTACTGACAGAATTTTCATTTTTGGGTGAACTAACCCTTGAAGGTGGAAAACTGAAGGAGATGTGAATCTTTCATATTTCTAGTAGACTACAGATACAAGATACAGTAAGTACAATTAATATGAGGAATGAGCAATACACTTTGATTCTCATGGTGAAATAGCCGGGCAAATTTAGACTTCATAAGACCAGAAACAAGCATGATTTTCAAATTCAGTTTGAAAACAAATTCAGTAGTTTCAGGTAAGAAAAAAATTGATATTTTTAGGTTATTCAGAGAGAGAACTAATAATTAACATTTTATTTTGTTATATATATATATATATATAAATACATTGAAATATCAATTCTAAAATAATAAAAACATTTTTTTAAATATCTTCTTTTGTGTTCAGCAGAGGACAGAAACTCATGCAAGTTTGGAACAACTTGAGGGTGAGTAAATGATGACAGAATTTTCATTTCGGGTGAACTATCTCTTTAAGGTGTAAGGGTAGGGTTAGGCGTTAGTATTTGTTGTAGCATGCATTGTAGTTGCAATCATAGCAACAAGTAGCTATGGTTACTTGCATATCCTGAAAGTTACTTCAGTTTTCTGGAACCGAAAGTTGAAGTTATCCATTCACTTATTTGTGAACTTACCCAGGCATGTCGTATAACCACCATTCCAGGGTTCCCCAAAGAACCTTACAGTTCTTAAAATAACCTTTTTCGTAGTGTGAACAACATTTTAATAAACCATTTGTGCAATGGAAAGGTTCCATGGATGTTTAAGGATCTCCATAAAACCATATATGCCAATAAAGAACCTTTCTTTTTAAGACTGTATGACTTTAAGACCTTTATTTTTCAGGTCACCCATGTAAAAAAAAAAAAAAAAAAAAAAAAACACCAAATACAAACACGGGTAGGAGAACATTTTCTGCGAGATCACTAGGTTACACCATTTCAATGGCCCACTTTAGACATTCTACAAACTATAATTAACTTAGCAACTCCATGTCAACTAACTCTCATTAGAGTAGTAGACTGGCACACAGTTACACCTGTTCAGTTAGGTGTTAGAATAAGTTGACACGCAGTTGCAAGTTACTTATAGTGACTAGAATGTTGGAAGAGCATCAAAATAAAGTTAACAGATATTAAGCAGACAGTCTACTAATAGTCTGATGAGAGTTAGTTGACATGTAGTTGCAAAGTTACTCACAGTTAGTAGAATGTCTAAAGAGAAGAAGATCTGAGTCTTTGCCCTGCAGAGGGCAGTATGGTTATATTTTGATGGGCAGTGAACTTGTTACACTTTATGAGGTCACCTCATGACAAAACACTCCCAGTCCTTATTCATGATTGCAACAGCCTTTATTTGTATTATGCAGCTGGAGGTGTGTTCTTAAAAAACAGAGAAAAACAACTTTAAACCACTGTCTTGTCTGGCAATTCATTTATATAGGGTAGTTTTTACCATCTGATCTCTGTTGAACTGAATGGACAAGTATCATAGACAGACCGCTTCCAGGGAGCCCTGAAGTCCTAACACAGTAAAATTACTCCAACAAACACAAGGTTTGATTTTAAGCACATAAACACGCATTAGCATTTTCGCAGTTAAATTCATTGACCTTCGCATGTAGCTTTCAGAAACCTTTAAGTGACTGGCTCTGACCCTAATAGAAATAGCAAAGAGCTGCTTTATGAAACAGAAATATCTTTCACATAAGCCCTTCATTAATCCACTTTAACCGTTGTTTGCTCATAAAACAAAAGCATCGTGGTAAAGGTCACCAGTAAAAAGATTTGTGCTGAAAACTGAAAGTGTTAAAGGAACCGTAGTCGTCTAAAAATTGGACTCCTGGCAGGGAAGAGAAGGAAAGCTGTAGAAAGAAAAATTAGTAGAGAGAGTAAGAAAGCACAAATTTTGTCCATGATTCACATTATCACACCACCTGGCTCTTTCAGACATTCACGATCATTTGAGGCATGATTAGGGTGTCAGTCCTGGTGCAGGGTCAAAGGTCAGAGGTTGCCTTCACCATATCTCATTAACCTCAGAGATGCGCAACCTTTAAGATCTCTGAGTCGTAAGTCTCGGAAAAGCCATGGCAGTATCCACACCACAATCAGAGTGAGGAGGATTTTAGGCACCAGCGGGGTTTTCATCCAGACCGAATCAGTTCATATTTTTATAGCAAATCAGCAAAAGTGCATCAGTTGTGGCCCAGTCCATCAGGTTCAGCTCGGTTCAGAACAGTAGGGTGAGGGTGCAGTCACATGATGCAGCACTTGTTCTTGAAAATGTGCGGGTGCTTATAGCGCAGTCTCTGTTTGGGCCGATATTTCTCTAGATATGTCAACTGCTTGCTGTTTATTGCACCTCTGCGTTTCCTGTGAAGGCAAAAAACGTCCATTAGCATGTTAATTTACAATTTCGTCGCGTTACAATTAAATGACTTCTTTCAAGAAAGACGGCAGATGAAAATGGCTTGCCAACTCATGTTTCACTCCAGCCCACATTGGACTGAAAATAGCATTAAAAACACAAGGAACAGTACCTGAGGGAGCGGGCTTAAAAAAGGATCAATTGCGAATCTTTTGCGTATTGAAAGCTTTAAGCTTGGCCTTGCTATCAAAAGGCACTCTGGCAAGCGTAGCAACTAAGAACTAGCTTTTATGATCCACTTGTATGTATATAGCAGTTGACGTCAAGAGCTCAAGGTCTGTTGTCCTTGAAAGAAGTCAAGAGAGAGATGTACGTACTGTCTGATGAACTGGATGGCATCTTCATACTTCATCCCACTTTCAATCAGTGCCACAGCCACAAGTACTGGAGCTCTAAAGAAAAAAAAAAAGAAAAACATTGAGAGAAATGGATCATTGAATACTTTTGCTTAAATACTGCAGAACTTCAAGGACTGAATTCTTAATTTGTACCTTTGTTCTATTTTTTTATTTGTTATTTGACTATCACCTGTAATTTGCTATGTTTTTTTGTGCTTTATTTTATTACTGACATTTTACTTGAATAATTACTTGAAAACAACAACATACAACAAAACCTGCATTGTTTCACAGGTAGTAGATTTGACTGCTGAAATGTTGATGTTGTAACCACTCAATTGTTCCATGAGCTGTTTCTTAGATAGAAATGACTGTAGCTGTACAGTGCAAAACAGATGGAGCAATGCCACATTAAATGCAGTGGAAAAGAGGCATTACAAGAAGTTAATTCATCATACATTAATTCATGTTTCACAATCATCAAAGTCAAGATTCAGGCAAAGCAAGAAAAAAACAACTTCCAGAAAAGGTGAGTGGTGGAAAACAACGGTTAATGCTGTTGCTAGGTGTTCTGGATGGTTGCTAGGTGGATACCTGATGGCCCAAGTCATATGCAAAGACCAGAATATCGTAGAGACTTGGGGGTGGGTTCTTTTTATATCACTTGGGTCCCCTCTTTAATGTCTATGCGATCTTTCCACTCTCTCTCTATCGCCTGCCAAGCTGAAAATGTTAAATCTGATCTCTTTCAAAAGTAACAGCACACCTCTCCTTAACAAGCAGCGACTGGGGTATCATTTATGTCTGCAGGGACACCAAAGAAAAGTTTAATACTTAAACCTCAATGCTTCACTTTCAAACATACACTATACAGTCAAGATAATTAAATCTTACGCCATAAACCCCAGTTCTAAACAGTGTTGCCATCTGAAAATAAACGAGTCAGGCCAAAAAAACATTGGCACTCTTTCAAGATTCGAGGCCGATTCCCTTTGGAAGTGGATGAAGTGCGTCAGAGATGAAGTTTTACCGCCCAAACGACGAGAGCAGCGAGGCCAGACTGCCTCCTCCTCTTTTATAGTCGTCGTTTGGGGTGTTTTAATGCACTGTATGTGTACCAACAGAGAGCATAAATACATCATCTTTAGGAGATACTTATGAGACACATACTGTTCAATATTTATAATTGCAATAGTTTCATGGTAACAACAATACTGCACAACATAATGCACTATGTACCTATAGTACACATATGTACCCATTAAACATCTATGGTCAAAAACAACTAAGTGAGGTCCCATTCATGAACAAAATTCATCCAAAAGGTAACTGGGAGCATCATGTATAGCTAAAAAATCCCTGTCATGTGGGATAGACTGTCTGGCATAAAGGTCATGGACGGAGCACACGTTTGAGGAGGACAGTAATAACAAATGGATAAAAAGCAACTTCCTGTTTTGTCTTCGGCCCTAACCCCAATGCCTCTTAAAACAGAGAGGGACTGCAGCAGAGTCAGTGCACTTTGGGGACTGTTGACTTTGGCGGAGCACTCGGTCCACTTTAAAGCCTCCGAAGAGGTACCTCTCGCTCACTATGTACGTAGTATGGTTTCAGTCCATTGGGGACTATCAACTTCATCTAGAGTTAATAGAGGAGACATGTCTCCTGGGAGGCCAGAGGTGCATAATGTTCTATAGGGCACACAGTACACATTCCTTTCCAGATTAAGGTCTAGAACAGAGCACACAAGGTGGGCTTACTTATGGGACACCAGACGAGAAATGAACCCATTTGCCCCCAGAGTTCCCAGGCCTGGGCAAAACCCAGCTAGTCAGCAAGTTAAAGTGTCATGAAGCCTCATTGCGTCGTTCCGCGCAGAAACATACACTTACGGCACGTGTCCAAACGCAAAACTGAACAGGCTGATGAGAACGAACAGTGCTGAAGTTGTCTTTCGTGACATTTGAATTCTCCGCTTTAATGCGATCTCATGCGTAATAAATACAGTGCAGTGATTGGGTTAAAAGAGTTCATTCTCATAAATAATGTAGAGAAATGCTCAGAAACTGCTGACGTACTTTCGTATTGACCAGCCACAGCAGCCAATCACCACTGATAAAATTATACTCACTTTTCGTGACACTGGTTCAACTTTGCTTTTTAAACCGGAAGAACGAAATCGCTCAGAATTAACTATAAAATGGCTTTTCACTTCATAATAAACATAATGAGTGCTATTGTTGTTTTCAGTAATGTGTAACCTGTACATATATGTTAGTATCTCCAAAAATGGTTTTAGGGTTTCATGACCCTTTAAAGATATGTTTAAATCTTTATTGGATTCTCTATCTGTAAGGACATTTACTGACCTTCCTAAACCGGCCACGCAGTGCACAGCCACGCAGCAACCGGGGTCATCTACGAAGCGTCTCTTCAGGAGACTCAACCAGTCCTCCACAACCTTAGTGGGAGGAGGAGCGCCGTCATCAAATGGCCAGTCCTAAGGAGAGAAGAACAAGCTACCCCTTAACATGAGCACATTATATGTCTCTTCACACTGAAAAACAAGCTTTGACTTTGAAACAATCCATTACTTCGGATTTCACGTGATAAACTATCTTCAAATTTGTTGCAACTAACTGTAGCTTTTAGTCATGTTGCCTCAAGTTGGTGATAATGAATAACATCCAGTCAGTTTGTTGCTGCAAATCGGTGCCTTTTAAGGAGTCAAAAGTCTAAGGTGTCTAATAGTATTTGGACAAATGTAGTCCACTTAAATGCATGAATGTTATTGCATTATACAACTAAATATAAAACCAAGTGGCATTTAAATAAATAAATAATTTTTTAAATAAAAAAATAAAATTAAAAATTAAAGTTCTGAAACACTTTGTGGTTGTCCAACGGTAGTGTTTCGTTCAAAGTTAATGTGATGAACTATACCTGTGGTTACTGCGAGTGGACACCCGTGTGAATTGCAAAAATGGTTCAGAAAGGAAAGCAAGTTCTGAGAAGAGCTGGTGCAGCATTTGTTTACAGATGCCACCAGGTTTGCATTTAATGCAAATAATATTTTTTTTAAATGTGACTTAAGTGTCCAAATAATGGTTGGGGCCACTGCATCAGTTTTCTGCTGGCTTTTTCTAAATGTTTCTACACTTGGTTTATTTGTGAAAGTGGGTTATCCAAATGGTGAAGGTGCTGAGGGATGTTAGACCTGCAACAGTACTGGGTTAGTGAGGATCATTCGGAAATAAACATCCACGGGTACATATCCCATACAAAGACGTAACTGGCTGGTGAAGTAATTTAGTCACAACTGTTTTTCTGAAACCATAGTAACTTTGACGCACATCAGTTGTTCAAGCAAAGTTGTCTTCACGCAGGTGGAGTAATAACTTCTGCTAATTAATCGGTTCAAGATCAGATTAATGTCAGATTATTGCTGTCCGAAGACTACTTCGCTTTTTTGTTCTCTGTTGTTTTGTTGTATTTCCAGATGTTTGACTCAATCATGGGTTCCTTCTTATTTCAAAGCTATTAAAGCACATTCGAGACTTCAAAAATGGCGGTTTCATGATCTTGACAAACTAAGAAGAACAGTGAAATCTGCTATACAGTATATTTAAGTTTGTGAGACTGTCGGTGCAGATAGCCTCGTGGGCAGGGCGCCGACATATAGTGCCGTTGCGCTTCGGGCAACCCGAGTTCGAGTCCCAGCTAGCGAACCTTTCCCAATCCCGTCCCCTTCTCTCTCTCCCACTTTGCATCCTGTATACTGTATCATAATAAAGACAAAAAAAAATAAATCTTAAAAATACGTTTGTGAGACTCTATTAGTGCCACAGTTCACTCCGACTTGCCAAAAAAAGTTGTGAGAAATTAAGATTAACAAAGACACAACATGAAATACAATCCATGTACCTTATTCTCTGAGGTGAATATATCCATTGTGTTCGTCGTAACAAGAAGTTATCGCATTCACATCTGTCAACTGTCATTCTGACTGTCATCAGACAAAAAAATTCAGATTGGGTTATATTTAACTCATGAAAGTACAATTATACTTTTTTGAGATTTCTTTGCATTGTATTTTATGTCACATATTTATTCATCTTGATTTCTCAAAACTTGTGTGATTTTTCTGGGCGAGACGGAGTGAACTGTGGAGTCTCAAGAATGCACGCATCACGTAGCAATGCACAGATGACCAACGGCCAAGGTCAGGATTTTCGTTAAATAATAGGCCAACATTAAATTTAAGTTTGTTTTTCACGTAAACCTTATTGTATACCCCCAGAACACATGGAATATACTAAATGTGTCGCATGGTATCATTCTGTGATACTTTTGCATCTTCTTTAAAAAGCTTAGTGCTGGTCGCTATTCAATTCCAGTATATGGATGAGCACAAACTGGAATTTTGTGAAAATTAACCTTTTGTAGTCCAAAAAAGAAAGAAGGGCATACAGTATTAGAACACCACCAGGGTGAGTAAATTATGACTATTTTCATTTTAGGGTGAACTATCCCTTTAAGTCCACATTGTTCGAACAAAAAAAAAAAAAAGCTTCTAACTACAAGTCGAGAGCCATAGTTTTTTTAACCCCATAACATTGTGATGTAGTTTGCAAATGTTCATTTGAACAATATTATAGGAAACATCAAAGTGTTTGGAATGTTGGAATATGTGACCATAGTTGGCTAGCAATGCTTTTGGGAAACCAATTCCAGAACAAAAAATACAGAGTCTGAGATCACTGTTAAATGCATGTATGAAGCCAAGGAGTCTCCTATCAACTGAGATTGTTGGGTTTTTGGGACTTGTACAATATGGTTTGAGACTTTCAGACACCGCAATAAACCCTTCAGCTTACTAACAAATGTGTAAGTTCAGGGTTTGATATAAATATTAGTGATGCCACTTAAGTGGTGATGTACTGTCATCAATCCCTGCTACTGTTCAGGTGGTTTGTAAAAGCGGTGCATGCTTATGTGTCATTAAGGCATAGCGCAAGGCCCGAGAGGCATGTGGAACACGACATAAATTTAGCATACGTGTGTATCTTTCCTGTGCTCTTGTGACCTCAAGGTGAGAGGTGAATTACAATCATGCTTCACAGGAGATCGGGAAAATCCCACCCCTCCTCTTCCGTTTTCCCGCCTAAACCACCGCTGGGGGACTTTGATGTGGTTCAGCTGCTGAGGGACGTGGCTCACTTAGACCAGCATGCTAACTGGCAGCAGATGCCCACACAAACACGTACTCATGTGATCCAGAGAGCCTTGGCAGGGCAGGCCTTAATTATAAAGAGCTTTCTCACAGTACAGACACATAAGTCGGCATTCAGATGCCTCAAAATATCGCTTATCACATGGGACCGACGAGTGATATGCAGTCACACAACAGCTCCAGGGACAAGACACTCAACACTAGCAGGTGCGAGTATTTTCAAGTAAACAAGTCAGACCAGCAAGGCCTTTAGGAGGCTGGCTTTACAGAAAAGCCTTTGAAGCATGAATGACGCGCGACAAACGCTTCCTCTACTTCCCTCCAGCCCATCCTATTGATTTCCTGGGCAAACACACCTCAGAAACCTTTCGGGAGCGGATGGAAGGCCACTGACGTAATGCAGGTTGGGTAAACAGTCGTGGCCTACTTTGGGAATCCAGAACTAGGTAGCGGGGTCACTTGCTCAAGCTTGCAGTCTTGCAGATCTCTTTACAGTTGTTCTGAGTGGGAAGGGTGCGGAATGGCACGTGTATGCCTCCTGGGAGAACGCAGTTTACTCCCTTGTTGCAGGTGCTCGCACAAATACATGAGGCAAACAACACAGCTGATTGTTCCCACTAGGGTTTTGTGCTTTGCAAAGTTTCTCAGCAACTTGTGCTGCGGACATAAACAACAGACATAAGTCTTAGGCTGTGTATGACACCAACGCAAGCCACTAATGTCCAATGCGTCACGTGTAGCAGTCTTTTGAATGCGTCTTGAAACAGAAGTCTTATTCACTGCAGGTGATCAACCTCTTTTAAAGGACATTTAAAAAACGTCATATTTGTGTGAATTTTCAGGTTTGGCTAATGTCTGCGGAAAGAAAGAGGTGTATCCAGCAGCCAGCATGCCCTTTATATTCACAGAAGTCAGTAAAAACAAGACTTATACAACAGTTTGCCTTGGACTCTTTTCTTTACAGTTTTGCTGTGAGAAAGTCAAGAAGAAAAAGTATAAAAGAAAGGTTGGGTGGGCGGGGACCGATTGGAGGCCACATGGAGAGACCAGGCTCTGCCGCTACCATAGCAACAGTGAAACGTTGACGTCGGTAATAAGAAACACGTGTGGCTGCTTGGAAGAGAACATTCTCTATAATGAATTTAGTGTGTGTGTGTGTGTTAGAGAGAGTGAGAGCGAACGAGTATACGAGGGTCAAGGGGGTCTGTGGGGAGCTGTTTCACTTTTCACTTCTAACGCAGAACACTTTCAATAACTGCCTACGTGCACCAGAAGCTCTTACCTCTCCATTGTTTTCACCATCTGGCCCTTTAAATGTGAAATAAACGATTTATTTACACAGCTTTAGAATAGTTGTTTCTGATTGGGTGATGGTTGCATTCTGGGGTCAAATATTTTTGTATATTGACCACTAAACTGTATATCCGAATATTGTCCTGGATAATCCATTTTCTAAATAGCAGTCCTAGTTTCACGTCACTCATATCACTCTGCTGTCTTTTTTTTTTTCTTTTTTTTTCATATGATAAAAGGATTTCAAATCGAACAAATATTTTATGTCCATTTATGGACTATCTGGTAAGTAGTGATGCACACTAGAAAAATGGCTTCTTTGTGAATTTATAATTACTCTTTTGTTTATGGTTTTCCATTTAAAATATCTAAAAATCCTTGAAACCACAGCAAATTTACTTGAGAAGCAACACTGCATACAATTTAATGACTTCAAATTTTGCATTATCTTTTTTTCTGTATTTCGTCTAATTGCACAGGCAGATTTTTTTTTCTTGTTTTAACTTAAAAAATCTCCCAGTGCAATATAACAAAATATACTTGTATTTAAGATTCTTTAATAAGAATGTCAACAAGTCTTAAAATGAAAAACTTATGCAGTTTCTCTTCTCAAGTAAATGTATATTGTTTTAAGGATTTTTAGATATTATAATATAACAGGAAAATTAAGACAAAAATACTTAAGAACACTTTTGCTGTGCATTAAAGGAGAACTCCGGTCAATTTTAACATTGAGCTCATTTTTTGGTACATTTGGAGTGCTGTCAATACAGAGAACAACGACAAAAATCGGTGTTGCCTACACCGAGTTATTCTATTTTTAAAATTTGCACCCTGTTGACTTCAATGGGGCAAGTACTAAACCTGCTTTTAGCCTCTTAACATCCTTGATGTGTCATTACAAGTGCACAGAAAATGTGAGTGATTCCTTCTGAGTGAACACGAGTGAATCTGACTGCAGTAGATGTGAAAGAAATGTATAAAAATGATGTTATTTAAGCCAGCGCAAATACCTGTGTTTACATCCTGTTTTTCGGTTGAAGTCCAAAGTAGTCGATTGCCGAGTTCACGCGCGTGATCATAGGTATTAAACCTATGCGTGTGAACTCTGCAATCGACTACTTTGGACTTCAACCGAAAAACAGGATGTAAACAAAGGTATTTGCGCTGGCTTAAATAACATCATTTTTATACATTTCTTTCACATCTACTGCAGTCAGATTCACTCGTGTTCACTCAGAAGGAATCACTCACATTTTCTGTGCACTTGTAATGACACATCAAGGATGTTAAGAGGCTAAAAGCAGGTTTAGTACTTGCCCCATTGAAGTCAACAGGGTGCAAATTTTAAAAATAGAATAACTCGGTGTAGGCAACACCGATTTTTGTCGTTGTTCTCTGTATTGACAGCACTCCAAATGTACAAAAAAATGAGCTCAATGTTAAAATTGACCGGAGTTCTCCTTTAAGTGAGATATTCAATAGTCAGACGGTCAACATTGCAAAATAAACCCCTTCAGGATGACACAAGACCCTTCATGTCTGGGTTCTGATCACCCTGTTGTTGTTGTGTTTTTTTTAATGTCCAGCTGATAGTACATTATGGCTTACAAGGGCATCAAGAAGATGTGCACTTACCACGACAGTTATCCCATCCTTCTCCAGTGGAGTTTTGTCGTAGGTTATCTCACAAACTCTGACCACCGTTGTGGCACCATACTTCTTAAGATCCTAAAGTGTGATGGGAATAGAAATACAGATGATAAAAAAAAACCTCAATTCAGTTAAAAAAAAAAAAAAAAAAAAAAAAAAAAAAAAAATCACCATTTGTTCTGACATAATTTTTCCACATTAAAATAAAAAACAATAATTTTAATGGCGTGAGAGGTAGGTAAGCTGTCCATGAACACGCTCTGTTCCTCGTCCCTGCCATGTGACGGAGCACTGGGATGGGTTTCCATGGAAACGGAGGCTTTGTGGATGTGCTGTTATCATTAGAGCCTCTATGGTTCATGCACACTTTCCCAGCAAGATAAGAATGAGTGGGCCATGTGACGGTGGAGTTGTCTTAAGATAGACCATGTGAGCCGAAACGGGACGTGTTGCTAAAATGAGTACGTGTTCAAGCGAGGGATAAAAGTAGAAGCGGAGGGTGGGAGGAAACAGACGACAAATGCACGCAGAGAGGGGGACACACGGGGTAAGATGGTGTACAAATGCTCACCTCTATGAAGCTGCTCAGAGTGGAGTTTGTTGGGTTGTGCGTGATTAAGAACCTCATGTTCTTGTAGCACACCTCCACAGGGGCCGGCCGGTTCATCCGAGCCATTGTGCTTCCTCCAACTCAGTGTCCAAACCGTTCACAAGCAAATTCACCAAAAGGACGCTCTTCACCGTTTTGTTCAGCCTCTGATCTTTCTTCGTGAATAAAACACTGCAAAACTCCTCGATGTTCAAAGTCCCCAATATCTTGTATTCCCTCTCTAATGGCTTGCCGTAGCCAGAGAGGTAAGATCACCCCATTAGATTTGAGAGGAGTTTTGGGTTGCAGGACCACAAGTAGTAGAGGGAAGAGCGTCTCAGTGCATCCAGAAATCAGTGAAAAGAGCGCAGCACATTCTCCCCGGGTTTAGACGTGTAGATGTTGAGCGTGGCAGTAGTCTCCAGTCCTCTGCAAGAACGCCATGGACAAAGCCACTACCGAAGGACAGAGCTGTTGGAAAGAGAATTGGAAAAAGAGATAAGTGAGTTTTCTTCTGTGACATAACCTAACGCGCAGGACCAGGGCAGTCCGTTGAAGACAATCATGACGCACACATGACAGCGCAGCTCACGTTAACTATGAGTGTGTGACCGGAGATTACATACAGTGTCCCCGAACCCACCCACACACAATCCCACTCACACAAACGCACTCAAAACATTGCGCAACACAGAGGCTGATAGGGACTTGAGGTTTTACAGAAAGCAGATAATAAGAGTAAATACTTTTCCCAGGCTTTTTCCTTTTTTTCCCCAGACTTTTTTAGGTACAAAACTTTTTTTTGTTTACATTATTCCTTTTTGAAAAAATTATTGAATGCACTGCCTCTTTAAATGTTATATACATTTTTTATCTTAGTTAGCAACGTTTTGTTACAAGATCACTCTAATTAGAATTGAAACAAATTTAAGGTATCGTACTCTACAGTGACATTCACAAAAATCACATCTGAATGCAGCTTTTCAGATAAAAAAGTCTGTTACTTACCTGCGCTATGTCTCTTAATAATATTTTTAGCGTTATTGATTACAATTCAAACTGGTCAGATGCACAGGCAAACTGTGAGAGATTCTGATGTATGAATGCTGCTCTCTTGCGCTCTACAGTTTTACTGAATGCTCCCCGCAGACCTGCGTCTGCAGGGACTTACACGAGTGTCTTCAGCAGTGGCATCTACAGCAGTTAAAGGTACAGAGACAAGTTTTCAGATTTGGTCGAAACTGGTTTGGAGTGCTGAAATCACTGACTGTTCAGACTAAAGCGGAAACACTTTGTTTCTAACACCTACTTGTCACAGAAAAGAAAACAATTCAAACTAAATTTACATTATTTCTAAAAGGCATTTAACACCAAATCCTTAAATACTTAATATTTATTTTTAAACATTTGTTTACATTAACACAGTTTTACATTTTAGCCTGGACTAACGCATACCAGCCTAGAAAAGATATCCAGATTACGGTTGAAACAGTATTCTGATTCTTAGTATATAAAGCTGTGTTTGTTGTTTTGCACTTAAATCTATTTAAAACATTAGTTTACTTCATCATTTTTAAGTGTGTCACTTCACTTTATTGTATTTAAATGTTGGTTATTACAAAAAAGTGATTCAACTTACCATTAACAGGACAATATTGAATACAATACTGTTTATTTATCTTTTAAATAAATTCAGCATTGTGATAATACTATGAAACGAAAATTGCATACTGTCAACATGGCTACTGTTGTCACTGGGAAAAATTGTGAAGACTCAATGTTTCTTATGTGTTTTGTTTTTGTGTGTTGATTTTGGCATTAAGCAGTATTCAATATTAAACCATACCAATAGCCAACTTTTTTTTTTAAAGTTTACTTAACATTTATTTAAAAGTACAATGGCAAAATAAAAAATAAATAAAATAATTAATATAGTAAAAGATGGGCATCTATGTTTTGTGCTCCTGCAGTATTGAGTAAATGCTTCAAAATCAGGCACATAAAGACTTCATTTGGAAAGTTGTATTTGGCCTATAATTGCAATCCCAATTCGCCATTTATGGCTGGTAATTCATTAAAACTTTAATACTAAGGCTTAACCTAATTTGCCATTTCCTCTCCTGAAAATAAACATACTTTTTCTAAACGTAATCCACACTTCCAAAATTTCTACTTGCTTAGACTCAAACTAATCATTTCATTCACTAAGTGAAGCAACAAAAAGAACAAAACAATAACAACCAAACAACAATGACCTATTTAATGTGGTTAATAAAAGCCTACTTTTGAACAACTTCACTGAGGAACAAAATGGAGGCTGTGATGGTTAATATACGCTGGATTTTTCACTATATTAAGTTGTGTTTGCAAAGGCAAGCGTTACAAATTATTTTGTGCTTTTGTTAATATAACTTTTGTTAATATAACTTGTGGGTGGGCTCTTTTGACTTTAATTTAGTACATAACTACCTAGCAATGACCCAAAACACCCTAGCAACCACATAGCAAAGCCCTGGAAACCATCCAGAAAACCTTAGCAAAGACAGAAAACCACAACTCACATTTTTGTCATAAAAAGTACAAATTCAATTATATACAATAATTGTATATCATAATATAATAAAGAAATGATAAAATTATAACTATAAATTTAAACAATAAAATTAAGACATTAATTAAATAAAATAAATATTTTAATACAAATGTTTATTTAGTTTGGAAAATGTCACTGTCATTATTTCTTGCTTTTAAAAAATGTAATTTCATATAATAAAATATGATATACTCTGACTGGTTGGTGTTGCCACGCCATCTTCCTGGTCTATTTTAATGACGAGTAACAAATTACTTATATTAGGTTTTTAAATTTTGCTTTAGAAAAAAACTCTAAAATGGATTCAGGGTTGACTGTAAAATTTCTTCTAAAGTGTTTGTGTGGTAACAAAACCAGCACAAATTAATAAAATAATATGTTTAAGAGACTCTGCACTCTAGCATGAGGAAACCAACAGTGGATCTTCATTTGATATTAAGAACTTTGTGTTTGTGTGTGTGTGTGTGTGTGTGTGTGTGTATGTGTGTGATTCTGGAATGTCCTATTCTATGCTCTGATCCCAGTAACTATTGGAAATAAAGACAACTTTTACCCACAGTAGGGTTAAAGGGTTAGTTCACACAAAAATTCTGTCAGTAATTACTCACCCTCATGTTGTTCCAACCCCGTAAGACCTTCGTTCATCTTCGGAAAAACAAATTAAAATATTTTTGATTAAATCTGAGAGCTGGATCACTCCTCCATAGGCTTCTAAGGCATTATAACTTGCTGGCCCAGAAAATGCATTAAAGACATCGTTAATATAGTCCAAGTGACTACAGTGGCTCAATCTTAAGTTTATAAAGCGACGAGAATACTTTTTGTGCGCAAAAAAAAAAAAAAACCGACTTTATTCCACTATTCATTTCCTTCTCTCTGGGCCTCGAGTTTTTTCACGTAGTATAACTGCGCAGCGTTCTGTGTTGTACGTCACACGCATCACACACATGACCAGCATCGGCCAATAGTGAGCCTACGTGTGACGTACAACACAGATGCGCTGCGCAATTATACTACGTGAAAAAACTCGAGGCCCAGAGAGAAGGAAATGAATAGTGGAATGAAGTCGTTATTTATTTTTTATTTTTTTGGCGCACAAAAAGTATTCTCGTTGCTTTATAAACTTAAGATTCAGTCACTGTAGTCACTTGGACTATATTAACGATGTCTTTAATGCATTTTCTGGGCCAGCAAGTTATAATGCCTTAGAAGCCTATGGAGGAGTGATCCAGCTCTCAGATTTAATCAAAAATATCTTAATTTGTGTTCCGAAGATGAACGAAGGTCTTACGGGGTTGGAACAACATGAGGGTGAGTAATTACTGACAGAATTTTCAGTTTTGGGTGAACTAACCCTTTAATTTCATACAGCTTGCTGCTGATCCCATTTATTTTCCCATTTAAAATCAAAGATTGGTTTCCTGGGATTCCACAGTGTCCAGGTACCCAACAAAAATAAAGTTCTGTGTTTCTAGTTCCGACCACATGGAAAAGATTTATCTGAGCTGAATATAAATCTACATCTGTGTGAAGCAATGATTACAAGCTATCAATATTCGGGTTATGGTCAGGTTAAGGTCACTATTTGGGTTTCTGAAACATTCGGAATAACCCGTTTACATGCGTGAGTAGAGAGAGTTACTCCTGTATACATGGAATTTGTAATCAATTGGCGTCATTTCCGATTCTTCTTCCTGTATCCAAAGACAACAACAACAGCAGCAGTACGCGGATAATGAATAGTTCGGGGCAGATAGCAATCGCCTTTGTTTGCGCTTTCCTCCTTGCTCCAAAAGTGTGGTGCTGTGCTGCGTCTCGCCATGTTTACCTCTACTTCTTGTTTACTTCCGGTACACTGCACGCGGGTTTTTGTATGCGCCGTCTCTACTCAAAAGACCAAGATTCCTTGCGAATAGAACATGCGCAGAACACAAATCAATGTTCCTTTTGATGGGGATATGCCGATACGCGTTTACATGACCAAATTTTAGGGTTAGAAAAGGGGTACCCCAGGGATCATATTCGGGTTTTTAAAAACCGGGATATGAGCATATTCGGGTTTTTGCCGGTGTTTACATGGCCGTGCGCGACCGGGTTATTGCTAATATCCCGGTTTTGAACGGGTTATTGGCTGCATGTAAATGTAGTCAATGAGTTATGAACTTCAACTGTTGAACAAAGATCAGCATGTAAAACAAACAGAGAGAAGAATACTCCTGACACCAAGTCCACCAGGGGTCCGACCCTGAGGTACTGTACTCGTTTACTCCATGCAGAGTAAGGTTAATTGGGTGGTTCTGAGCTAGCCTATGTCAATAGCACACGGGGGCCACACACATCAACCGATACACACAGAGAGAATTGTGAAGATCAGTAAACAATTGCTGTCGAGGTAACAGCACCACCAGCATTTACTAGTAAACCCGCAGAAGTACCATTAACTTCAGCTCTGAGGGTAACCATGACAGTGTTGTGCTTGTCTTCACAGACCAATTACCAGCCCTTGTCCCTTAAGACTGCAAATACTGGTTAAATATTTGTGCTGACAATTTCAAAGTGCTGCTGTGGGCATCTGGGACCTTTGTGTAGTGGCACTAACAAAAAATATATTGCAAAACAGGACGGGGAAGAAAGGAGAAAGAAACTACACTTATGTTTGACAGCAAAAGAGGAAATTGTCGAGGCTGAAAGGCCCCTAAAAGAGGCGGCATTGGTTGGAAATAGATCAGGGACAAACTGGGCCTCTTTACACGTGGTCCTCGGTCACGTTGTTGACCCATAAGAAACAAAACGCACAACTACTTAGATATTCATTTCTCCACACAAACTGATATCATGATTCTTCATATGTTACCCAAACTGGCCCCTCAGAAGCTTCTTGGACTTAAGTTACTATAGTGAGTCGGAATGCGCACAGGTTAATTTCGAGCTATTTCAATTTTGTTCGATTTTGAGGTTCACAACTATTTATTGATTAAGCCCTCGTTTAACGATCTCAATGCTCCAAATAGTGATTAAGCATCTAAAGCATCTTTATTTGTGCGTTTTCTGAGAGGTGAACCTTTCCTTTGTCCATGAAAAATGCTTTTTTTCTCTGCTAGCTTCTCACGCTTCCCCTCAGCACAAGTTTGGTATCATTGTAAAGCGCAGTATTTACAGCACAGAGTGTATGGACAGTGCCAAAAAATGGGCTCTTCTGAATGTCTTGCTGTAGACATGGGGACACCCATTGAAAAAGCGACATGGTGAATGACGTCAACTCAGGTGTTTCTTTATTCTATTGTAGTTATTTATGCTACTGCTTCTAATGTGTTTATTCATTCTTGTTTTATTACTGACTATTACAACAAATGACCTCATAAAAACACAAATACTTTGAGTAAACAAACGTTTTGGTGAGATAATTGTAATTTCTTTTTAAAAATATGTATAAAAACGATATTTGATATTGAGTATCGTGTACTTTTGGTAATCAGCACCGACTACTATAGATTTTGGTATCGTGACATCCCTAGTATAGTACGATATTGGATATGGGTAACTTATAAAAGAAGATAAGCTGGTCATCGGATATAGTCAACAAATCATAATTAAGTGCCAAAGCCTAAGGTCTGAATCTATAGACATGCAAGCCAGGCTAATAGTATCTCACAAACAACTCTAAGTGATGATCAGAGTGACTGGCCCATGTGCTGCATGTCACCTGCATGTTATAAATAGGCCCAGCAGCTGTTTTCTGATGCATTTAGCCCTGACTGGACTGGGCCAATGGATATGAGATAACAGCAGTAGGGGGTTTCTTTCCAACTCAGTCTAGCTTAGTGAACTTTGTTTGAGAGACCAACTTCTATCCTGAGCGATGGAAAATCTGTAATTAATTATGGATTCATTGGGCTGTTGAACTGGAAAAAACGGCATCATAAAGTTGTTGTGGTGGAAAGTACAAGATGAAGTTATCCAGGAAACATGAGATGAGATCAGAACAGAAACGCACAAGCTGACTTATTGAAATGTCCATTAGCTATTGCTGTGCTACTGAAATTGGTATCAAGATTTGTGAAATTTCCCTGGAATTGGCATTAACCACTGAAATGGGGTTGTGACAGATCCTATGATTTTCAGTGATGTGAAAATGGGGACAGAATCACAGAATCCAGTCATAAAATGTATATCATATAGGAGTTTATATCACTGAATGTCACAGAATTTGGAAAAGAAATTGATGAATAATGCAAGTGCTGTATACATCACAATATCATACATCCAAAAAGTAGAATCTGTGATTCTGAATGACAGTATCCACACCCCGCAGTGATTGACAGCCGCACATTCTCCTCAAAACATTGGATTCATCTACGCTGTGGCACAACCCACGTAAAGTTGATAATTCCACGAATAACTGCAATTGCAGATTTCAAACAGAGATGGCGACAAAGAGCAAAAACTACGGACTGCAGCTTTAAAGGGGGGGTGAAATGCTCATTTTCACTCAATCTCCTGTTAATCTTGAGTACCTATAGAGTAGTATTGCATCCTTCATATCTCCAAAACGTCTTTAGTTTTATTATATTTATAAGTTAAAGATTGGCTGTACCGAGTCTTTCCGGAAAAAACCGAGCGGCTGGGGGCGGGCCGTGTGGGCGGTGTGCTATAGCTGTGCTAACTGATCTAACAACAACACAGAGAGACATTTGAAGTAGTTTACTCACCGTGACTGCTCGATCCTTAAGCATTAGACGATCTGCAAATAAGTCGATCTGGGCTTTGTTTATAAAACAATCATCGTCGAAATGCAGGGAACAAAGAGTCGTGCACAACCTCCGTTGATGCTTCGAAAAAACAAACTCCATCCACTATTCCCTTAACGCTGGGTTCTTTGGGAATCTGTGCAGGGTTGTCTTGCCCTGCCAACCAAAAACCCACTTCTTTGGTGACATTGACTTCCCTAAAGCCGAGCAGAGCGCTTTGAGGTAATGTACTGCTTTCGCTCTCTTCTCTCTCTGGTCTGCGAGTGCGCGCGTGGCCGCGGAGAAGTGCCCTTAGGACCCATATAAGGAAATTCCGCTCTATCTTACGTAAGACAGAGCCATACTCGAAAAAAACTTTCCGAAACTTGTGACAAACCGGAAGGAGTATTTTTGGAACAAAAATACTCCTTCAAACGTACAACTTAACTTTTGAAACTTTGTCCATGTTTAGCATGGGAATCCAACTCTTTAACAGTGTAAAAAACTCAGTATGCATGAAACAGCAATTCACCCCCCCTTTAAGGAATATCACAAAAAAAACTTCAAAACCCCAATCCGTGGTGATAAACAAATGAGATTTGGAGAAGACATTGTGTACTTGTGTTGCAGCAGGTGATGGGCCCTTAGGGGCAAATCTGCGCCTCTATGTCTATGTACACTTAACTATGTGCTTCCCATAGGGATAGTGCAGTTGATCTCCAAAAATCTCAGAAGCATGGATCACCATGGCAGGAATTTGTACAGCTACGTGTAAGTCATGTTACATGAGTCAATTTCACTTTAGAAAAAACCAATGCTATACTTAATGTAAGAAAAAGGTCCTTAAAATAATTAGGCTACATAAGACAAGTAAACAGCCAGCCATACAATTAGAACAAAGAAACTATTACACACAAAACGGACAAATAAATACAACAGAACGAAAATATAAATTAAATAAACAGTGTTTTAAGTTTTTCAGGAAGATGTTCTGGTATTCAGATTAATAATAGCCTACAACAGAAAGTTCAAAATCACATACTACCTGCTTAGATACTTCATTTGAGGAGGAACGAACTTCGTGAGCACTAAACTAAGTATGTTCTATATAGTATGAATGCTAGTATAGCATGCAGACATCATCCTGTCATTGCCATGTGACTTACAAGTCAGTTGTGTTGCTTCACATAGTATTCTTCACGTACAGCTACTATATAGTAGAGAGGAAGGCATATTTAAACAAGGATTTAGAATTTTAACTACGTTTTTTTTTTTTTTTTACATGTTTTTAACATTTTAACTGTGGCCATCAATAAACATTTTACAGATAATGGTGGAGCTTAATTTGTATTGAACCCAGAATATTTCTGTAATGTAGTGAAATAATTGGGTTTATTAATAATCATGTTTACATCACTCACTAGCGATCCCATAGACAGGAAAGAAGCACAAAGTACTTCACATTTTAAAGATTTTAAAGGAATCTCAAGTTGTATTAACCCAAAACAGTCCTTTCATTTATGGGAACACTTCCCATAAATCCTGATGTACTTGTTACATCATAAGAAGGATGGCGTCTATGCTAATATTAGTCTCTCTGTTTATCCCGAGGTTTACCGCAGTCCGCCGGATCCAGGCCGTATCCAGATCTGATGAAAGACCTGCGCCTGGACACGACGACAACGCAGTCCTGAAGTGTCAACTAGTCTCTCCCCTGTGAAGGCCTCCTTCCCTTCCCTTTGCCTCTGCATTGTCAGGATAATTCTGGTTCACGTGGCTATGCGGAAGCGATAAATAACTCTTTATTATACATTTTTAAGGCCAGACAAGTAGTTTGTTGAGGGTTGGTTTGCAAAGGACTACACGCCGGCGCACATATCTATTCAAACGCGCATACCTATAGACTAAACACGTCATGTGCATGTGCACGCCGTCTGCGTTTTCGCGGGTTTATGTTTTTGAGGTTTGCGCAGAGATAACCTTTTGTTCAAAATGTTTTAAGGCTTGCACCTTGGAATCTTTTTCAGGGTTTGCGTTCTCAAGCCACCGGGCACTGTTTTGTGCGGATGAGCGGGCCGGAGCGCGTTGAGTAGGGGTGGGAATCTCTAGGCACATCACGATTCAATTCGATTACGATTCACAGGGCTGCGATGCTAAAACGATTATCAATACATCTTTTTTTTGTGTGACTACTTGGTACTTTCAAAGCAAAGTATTTATGATGACCCATTAAGAATTTACTTCCAATACTTACTTACGGTATATTAATTTTATTAATAAAACAAATGGAAGTGATTTGGCAAGTTAACTGTAAAGTTACATTTGCCAGCATATGTCTCAACATTGCAAAGAATCAACAGGAAAATAAATGTGTGCCTGTACTAGCAGCATACTTGTAGTAAATGAATACAAACTTCAGCATGTAGCCTATTGAATCTCTAGCACTTAATAATAGACTTCTAACCAACATCCCCCTGTTAAGTGCAATGAGCAATATAATCCTTCAGACAAAAAAACAAATAAACACTTTGCTGTAGCAAAATCAAGCTTTCGTTCAAAAATATAGAATTATGTACCAGCAGCTCTCATACAAAAATAATGCATGTGTACTTGCGCATATTCTGAATAATTAGTACATACAAAGCCGCTCTTATACACAACTAAATAATAAAGAGTTGTGACTTGAAATTTTTACTGTATACCACAATCAAAAACAGCTTATACAAAGAAGTGAATCAACATCTGCAGAGAGCACAGTCAAAATGTAACTTTTTGTGACTGGCATTGCACTGATACACATTGTGACTGTGGAGGGCAGTATAGTAAACCTACGTATAACAGATCGGTTTACAGCATATTGATGTGAAAACTAAACAATACAGAAAGCAGCTCTCATACAAAAAATACAAAATAGGTCACATTGAAATTGCCAATTTCCCATACGTTAGCTTTTAACGAAGAGGGTGCTGTTCAAATTTTGCGCTTTTTCCCCCACCCCTAGCGTTGAGTGCTTTCTGTTAGAACGGTGTCGTGTTAGCGGCCCCTAAGTTAATAACTAATGATCTCTGCAACGGAAGTGAATCAATCAATCAGAACTAACTTTAGCTGGACAATAACTTTATTCTAGAGCTGCTGTAAAGCCAAAACAATCTCTGTTACTTCCTATCATCACTGTAAAGCTGCTTTGAAACAATCTATATTGTTAAAAGCGCTATACAAATGAAGGTGACTTGACTTGACTATTCTTAACAACAATATATTTTAAGTATCGTAAAATAAAGAGATAATAAAGTATCATGAATTGGCCACTTTTTATTTATTGGCAAGCAACATATTCCATTCCCTCTCTTAGAGGTGATTAGGAACAACTTAGAGCTTAACAAATACAGCATTCCTGTGGAAAAAAGTCTTGAAAGTCTTTATCAACAGAAAGTAGTCAAATGTAAAACAACATTGCTCTTTTGTTGCTCTAGTAGGATTAATCTATATGTATAATACTTTGAAGACTATGCAATGAGTTAATTTTATTATCTTTGTCTTTTCTTGTTTGATTAACCTTACTTAGATAAGCAAGAATATTAGGCTGATGTCACTTTAAAACCTAATCATTAGACAAAATATATAAACATTTCTACCAAATTTGAATCAACCAAATTCGAATAAACATAATTTCACTTCAAAAACTTCACAATCCTCTGGGATCTTCTTTCACAAGAAGGTGGACAATGTGACCTTCCTGTAAACCCCTAGGAGACCACCAGTGGTCTGGCCTGGAGGTCTGTCTGAATGCAGGAATCCAGATTCTCACAGAACTCTGAAAGGTCAGGACTGCCAAAATTTGCCAGAGCAGGGAAGGAGATCACAACACAGGAAATCCCTCATCCTGTCTCGCAAGTATCAATGAAACAAACACACACACACACACACACTTTAGTGTGCAATGAACACTATTCAGCAAGAGGATGCCCCAGCACGCTAATGTGCCGTGAGAGGTTGTCAAATGACAAAAAATAAATAAAGAAATAAATGCTACAAATAAGGCTATATCGTCGTTATCAGGCGGAAACCTCATATCTTTTACAATTAACAATTAACTTAGGCTTATAACCTGTGAGTTGATGAAAACGTAATGCTGAGATTGTCTCAGATGCGGCTGTTCCAGTGATGGACAAAACGCACATCTCTGTCAATCACTGGTCAAAAACCTCAGAACTCCATTTAAGCTTGATTTTCATTAAATGGTCATTTAATTTTAATGACATGCATGACCATATAGAAAGTCACAATACCAACTTTGATGACAGTGTTAATTATTTAAAAAACACAAGATTTCTGCCCGTTTGCCGTGGGATTTTTTACTTATCAAAACTGTGCTGTGGCAAAAACGTTGGGAAACACTCATAGTCAAAGTGGGTATTTTGGATGCTGTTTTTTTTTTTTCATGGGACATTCCCTGTGTCTGCAGCTGTGTGTTTTCAAACAACAGGCAACCTTATGCTGATGTCAGAGGGTTTCCTGTCTGAGAACTGCAGCTGGACCGTCAGTATTGTAAAAAAAAGAAGACGACAAAGACAGGGGAGGCAAACACTTGTGTCTACCAACATGACACAAAGACTCAAAACGCTAAATAAATTGAACTGGAAACAATTTTGGCACTGCCCTACACATTTTCACACTGAATATCCTATTTGACTTGGAAATACGTCACATTACAGATGTAAAATGGGCTGCGAATGCCATTTCATGTTGACTTTAAAACTGTAACTTTTGGCGCTAGCAGTTAATAAACAGAACTGCATGCGTCTTGTGGAAGAACATTGTAGCCAGAGCTACTTCTCTCTGTTTATGTCTATGACGAGTCACGCATGTACTGGGTTACTCCGCAGGGGTATGACCCGTAACAGTCTAAGATAGTCTGAATATAAACACTAATTATAGGTGTGCATCATAGTGATTGAAGATAAGACAAAAACACAGTTTGGAAAATGGATTCATGATGCTCTCGTTTAGTATATACATTTTGTACATTTTGAACACAAAAAAAGTTACGGACTGCAGCTTTAAAGACAAAATAAAATTGAAATTGATCTCAGTTACTTTAGTACTAAACATTCATCCACACATTAAAGAAACACCAAGCCTACCATGCAGTGTAATCCCAATGGAAAATTACTTACGAAAGAATAATATTTTTTACTAATCTAGGCTACACTTTCTGCACCTTTAAATGCAATGCATGCGGCATGTGAGCTAGACTCTTCCATCATCCTCCATGAAGCAGAGGGGAAAAGAGTCTGGGAAGTCTGTTCAGTTGGCCAAAGCACAAATCCTAAATCTCCTTGAAGGAGACTGCTGCATCGCATCACACAAATCATATGGTACAAGTCTTACAATTTAGTACCCGAATTTGACATTAACATTCAATTGTGTTTTCACCCCAAATTTATTTCAGTAGATATAAATGTTTAATCACAAATGGTGTGGTTTCAAACACAACTAAGGTCCAAATATGTTTCCCAAACACACTGCACATAAAACTGGGATAGGATCAAATATTTTGCCATTCAAAATGTTCACTTCAACTTTAAACACAGGCCTCACATTTTACATTATTGTATGGGATTAAATTCCACCCAACACCTATTTTAAATCTTTAATCTCGTAGCATGATGTGAATAGTTTCCTGCCTGAACACCAGAAGTTTTGCCACTTTTAACAGCCTGACATGAGGGGAATGAGTTTTCCCTCTTTTCCCACCCCATCTTCTCGTGATTAAATCCCAGTCTTGCGTCACAGCAGGCTCGGGCAGCCACCCATGGCCCTCCACTGGATTAATTAAAAGCATTTCTATTATAACCACTTCATGGGATGAGAACAATAAGCCACTGTAAAAGAGCAATACAACATTGGGAGGTAGATCTGTGCAGAGTGATTGCTTTCGCCGGTGTTTCAAGTTAATGGATGTAAGACAATAAAAAAACACTGGTTACGTTCACCATTGCATAACTTCCTGTTGAGATCACAGGCTTTTTAAGTAATGTGCGAATATATATCACCAATTAACGGTTATTTCAGTTGGAATTTTATATTCTATATTAATTGCATGTTACACTGTTTGTTACTAGTTTTAACATGTCTTACGTAGCCAGACCTTAGATTAACTGACTTGCAAAAAATCAACAATTAACCACTGTTCGCCTTTTATGATTATGAATTTTATTTTTGCTTTTTATTTGTTGTGATTCAGCGCTCAGGGCTCTGGACTGCAACCAAATGGTCGCATTTTGTGAACCTTTTTCCTGCCGCCGCAACTAGATTTTGTTAGACCACGTCGCCCAACTGATAAGAGCTGCCATTTCTGTTGCATATGAGAAACATCATAAGGCAAACGAAATGAAAGCGAAACGAAATAAAGCTAATAAATGGTCCACTCTGCATGCCTCAAACAAGAGGCATCTTGTTTGAGCCATGCAGAGTGGACCGTTTATTAGCTCGGAGCAATATTAGACATTAGCATCCAAATTCGGCGAAGAATTCTCTGTTACCATAGATACTGTATCAGATCAAACAGCACTGACGTGGAAACCAAGAGAAACATTGTGCCATGAACGAACAAGTTATAGAAGGCTCTCCAGTCCACAAATCACTAACATTCACCATGGATTTAATGTAGCGACGTTACCTGTAACCATGGTATTGTGGAAGAAATAGTTGAATATTTCAACCACTTTTTTAAAGGACTTTTTAAAGTACTTCACACTTTTCCAGCACTTCAAAGCTCTAGGCCTAAATATTACCTATCCAATTTCAATGTTGTTTAGGTTAATAAGGAAAGCCACTGTGCTTGAATCTGCAACACCAAGGCAATAAATTATATCAGATTGAATCGGTCAGACAAACTCACTTCCTGACTGACCTATCCAATTTTAATGTTGATAATCAAATTTAAGGCTCTGATGTTTGCCTACAAGACAACCACTGCACCACTATACCTAAACTCACGACTTATGTGCCATCCAGAAGCTTGCGTTCTGCAAGTGAACGGCGCCTTGTGGTGCCATCCAAAAGAGCCATAAAATTACTCTCATGGACCTTTTCCTCATCTGTTCCCTGCTGGTGAAATGATCTGCCTAACTAAATCTGAGCAGCTATGGCTAAAGTGTTTTGTGAACACTTGACCCATTAATATTAGCACTTACTTGTTCTGTTCTATTCTGTTTCTCTATTTATTTATTTTAAAAAAAAATAAAAAATAAAAACCTTTGCTTGACTAACTGGGACTTGACTTGACTTACATACTGTTGCCATCTTGTTGATTTAATTGCTTCTATTGTTCTCATTTGTAAGTCGCTTTGGACAAAAGCTTCTGCTAAATGATTAAATGTAAATGATAAACTATTAATTAACTCTATCTCATCATCCTAACAAGCCTGAACCAGAGGAGCCTCTCGAGACATCTGTACAATGACGCATTTGGTGCGAGTCAGAGGCTGTCATGAGAACTGTCATCTTGGATCCTGAATCAAATGTATGGAACAATGCCTTCTGGAAGACTACAGTTTGATATCTGATGTATGTTGGCTAAATATTACATTTAGTACACCTCAGTCCACAATCAATGAACTGAGCTTAATTAAAAGCAGATAAAAAGATGAATTCCACCAGTGTTTCCAGAGTCTCTGTTAATAAGTAAAGCCACTGCGCTTGAATCTGCAACACCAAGGCAATAAATTGAACAGATTGAATCGGTCAGACAAACTCACTTCCTGACTGAATCATCTCAGATTAGACTCTCGCTTACTGAACCACAGACTCAAAATACCGCTATTAGTTAGCAACTGGGTTGCACAATATTGAAAAAAAATATGATCTGTGATGACATGTTTATTAATGTGATACGATAATGCTTTCAGTGTGTAACATCTATTTAAATGATATTTAAAAAATAAAAATAGCCAACAAACAATTTTCACAAGAAAGCATCACTTCAACTAGGGATGCACCGAAATGAAAATTCTGGGCCGAAACCGAAACTGAAAATTCTGGATGCACTTGGCCCGAAAACTGAAACCGCAATGAAAGTTTATAGATAGCCTTTCTTGTTCTGTCCTATCTATCATATCATGTTGCTGCTTCATTAAAAAGCTGCGCTTAATATTTAAAAAGAAAAGTTTTTGTATACATACATTGTTTTTCATTAATGCGAGTCATACTCAAGCGGCAACCTTACTGTCTATAAACGGTACAGCTGCTACTTGTCGACACTGGAAACAATAGTCGATTACACGGAAAAATACAATTTCATTTAAAAAACAAATACTAGAATAAAAAAATCTCAAGCTTCCTGAAGACAAATAAACAGTGATTAAGAAAGACCAAAGAAAACCATAGAACCAAGACACAAATGAAATGGACCTACCTGAAAAACATCAAGCACTAGAAATAGCCTACTACATAAAATGTATAATTAAATGTATAAAAAAAATCAATGCATGCATTTACTGTGTAAATTAAATATAGCCTACATTTATTCTTATTAAAGTTACAAAAGTGATTCAGTCAAGAGCAATGAGAGATTTTCTCTATTTTTTGTTGTTTGAATAACATTAATAATGACAGCAGGTAAATTTGGATGCTATCACTTTAAGACCGACTGCACGGATCCATTATACTCGTGCATTGTTCTTGCTCTGTTCTTTCTCAACTGCTTACGTTTACTTAAGACATGACTTCACTTTGACACATATGTGTATTTAACCGTTCAAGCCCAATTAGGCGCAAAAAGTTACGTTTTCACGCGCTCTATGAGCAACGCAGAGAGCATGCACATACTGAAATGAGTTGTCTTTCGCAGCTTACTGCTACTGCGCAGCACAGCAACGTCACATGAGTGTAACCGCAATAGAGACGATAGTCAAAAATCTCTACAGGTTGACAAATTTCTATCGGTTAATCGTGTCTACCGTATATCGGCCACCCCTATTTCCTGAATGATATTTTTCCATGACATGTTCTTTGTTTAAGGAATGTTAGCAGAAATCAATTCACTTCCAATTAGGCACACATTTTCATAACTGTTTTTTGACATATGTGACCCTGGATCACAAAACCAGTCACATGTCGCACGGGTATATTTGTGGCAATAGCCAACAAAACATTGTATGGGTCAAAATTATAGATTTTTCTTTTATGCCAAAAATCATTAGGATATTAAGTAAAGAACATGTTCCATGAAAATATTTAGTAAATTTCCCACCGTAAATATATAAAACATTTATTTTTGTGAGTGAATGCAGCACAGTCGCCAACATAAATGGACAACTTTATAGATTTTCTCAATGTTTCAATTTTTTTGCACCCTCAGATTCCAGATGCTCAAATAGTTGTTTCTCTGCCAAATATTGTCCTATCCTAACAAACCATACACCAATGGAAAGCTCGTTTATTCAGCTTTCAGATGATGTATAAATCTCAATTTTAAAAAATTGACCCATGTGACTGGTTTTGTGGTCCAGGGTCACATATGTCTCGTGAAACCAACACAGAAGTGACTTAAACTGCAATTCCTCTACTGACCACTAGAGACAGGCTGCAAAAGAGAGTCAATCCCCCATGTTAAAATGCCCTTTACTTTACTTTACTTTACAGCCTAGAACAAAAAGTGGTTTTGGTCTATATAGCCTAGCTAATTTTGGCCTTCATGACAACTGTGGGGGGGGGGGGGGGGATTTTTTTATACCTCATCCATTTAAATTATATTAAGCCTTAAAGTTCTGCATAATTAAGGGCATGGCCACTTGAGTGACAGGTGGATTGCCGCTGCTGTCACTACTAGCCGTTTGTCTGCTGTCTGTTAGCGTCACGTTACCTCAGCTAATCCCGCCTCTTTTATTTGGGAGTGATACGCTACCAAGATGGCGACGGCCGGCTCCGCCCACTTTGGGCTTCAAAAATGCTCTTCAGAAACCTACAGGTGACATCACAGACACTACATACATTTTTTTACAGTCTATGGTCATACTAGACTACATGATCGTTGGTGTTCTGCCGTCAGTCTGAAGGTCTTGCTACGCGAGACTATGAATAAAGGAGTCACCCTGACTTTATTTTGAATGTCTACCAAGCTAGTGAAGCTATTGGTTTATTTACAGTTGCTGCACTGGTGCACAATCATTTAATAAATAATTCACTACATATTTGTCTGTATATTGTTTTACAAAGTTAGGAAAAAAATGTTTAAGTCAAGCCTGATGCCTTTCACAAAAGATTAATCACAGTCTCTTCCCCACAGTGAGGAAAACAGATACAGTTCATTAGGTAATTCAGCACTGTTTTTTTATTTATTATTATTTTAGTATCGGTACTCGGTATCGGCCAATACTGAATCCCAGGTATCGGAATCGGTATTGGAGGCAAAAAAAACGGATCGTACCAACCCTACTTAAAATTCCATATGTAATTAAATAGAAAAAAAAGATTAAGATTTTCAAGTTGGTAAACAATTAATAAGAAAAAAAAGTAGATCAAGAATTGTTTTTGAATTGGATCGTGACTCCTAGAATCGGAATTGGATCAGATCGTGAGGTGCCTAAAGATTCCCACCCGAAGTGAACAGTGTGTATTTTTGTCGTCTACATTATCTGCTTTTTGCGTCAACCTAAAACTTTGAGTTATTGTAACTTTTTAAAGTATTCATTCTGTTATCGCAAGCCGTTGCGATATAAATATCGATACATTGATAACTTCAATATACCGTGCAGCCCTAGTTAGCAATGGTAATAAAATCTACTTACTGGCTGGTTAAATTACATTATGTTATAGAAAACCACATTGTGTTATTTATTAAAATGTCAATAAAAAGTGTGTTTTTGTTTAACATATTTGTTTGTAAGCCAATTTCTGGGGAGGAGGATCATGTGGGAAACACTGACAAGTGCTACAAGTCACAAAGAGTTCTATTTCTCTGTACGGACAGAAGACAATTAAGGTAGACAAGGAGTTGTCAGAGCAACACTAAACACTTCTAACACAAGTAAGAGCACATCAGTAGGAGCACTGGAGCGTACGGCTTAATAACTCCCCTGCTGTGAAAAACGAAACCAAAGTTATGTTTACTTGGCAACAGCTGAAATGTTGTTTGGCAGCTGCATGTTTGAGAGTTTACAGTTTAAGATGTTTGTTACGTAAAGGACATGGGAGGTTCTTACAATTGTCTAAGAAGAAACTGAATTGGGTTTGTGCACATCTTCTTCACACAGAAATAGTTGAAGGATGACAATATAAAACAGGGCTGCATGAGTGGTCAGAAAATGATAATGAGGTTTGAATTGCAATATGATATTATTAAACAATGAGTGAATCATTTAATAACACATATTTCTGCTTTTCTTTAGGTCCTGGTGCTGCAACACTGAAGTCCTAACACAGGGTTCCTCAAATCCGGTCCTGGAGGGCCATTGACCTACAGAGTTTAGTTCCAAACCTAATCAAACGGAACAAGCTAATCAGGGTCTTCAGAGTTACTAGATCATTTCAGTTAAAGGGGTGGTTGATTATGATTTCACTTTTCTAACTTTAATTAGTGCGTTATGTTGCTGTTTGAGCATAAACAACATCTGCAAAGTTACAACGCTCAAAGTTCAAAGCAAAGGGAGATATTCTCTTTTACAGAAATCGATTTTTAAGGACTACAACAAACGCCAAATTGACTGATAGGGACTACACGAGGTTCCTCTCAGGTTAGTGACATCACAAACCCTAAAATTTACATAAACGCCTCCCCGGGAACGCATTTATAGATTATTATGACAGATAAGCTAATCAATGACTAGAAGGTATAGTTAACTCCAGATCAGCTACATCAATTCATCAACTAACCATTCAGAAATGTCCTGTTGCATTCTACATGTTCACTTCTTCTTGAGTCTCTCCATCATTGTCCGACTCCGGTTTGAACATAAAAGGCAGAACAGTTTCTGACATTTCAGTGCGTGTCTGCGTGAGGTAATCGGAGCTGCTAACACACGAGCTGTTGTAGCTCCGCCCTCTTCTTGAAAGGGAGCAGCAGCTCATTTGCATTTAAATGGACACACAAAACGACGCGTTTTGCTCACCCTCAAAAAGGGACGATTTTAACATGCTATAAAAAAATTATCTGTGGGGTATTTTGAGCTAAAACTTCACATACACACTCTGAGGACATCAGAGACTTATTTTACATCTTGTGAAAAGGGGCATTTACCACCCCTTCAGTTAAGCGAGTTTGAACAGGGTTGAGATAAACCAAAGACTTTAGATATACAAAGACGGAGCACTCATATTACAATGAATGGGAAAGTGCAAAGCGCAATATGGCGGAAGAAGTCCCATCTTCTAAAAAAAAGAGCCAAAGTCACTGCGTCACTGCAGCCGCTTTAGAAGCTTTGGCAGCTATAGAAACAGTCAGTGTTCTGAGATATGCGCATAATGACTGGTCTAGCCTGAAAAATGCAGGGTTTTTTGTCATGATCCGAGCTTTTAGAAACAAAATTTATTATACAGTTGTTGTCAGATTTCACTGGTGATTTAATCGTGGTGAACAGCTTTGGATAATTTGATGTTTCCCCGTTCAAAGAAAAAGGAGCTATACTTGCATGACTGAAAGAGCCTGATTTGAAGAGCCCATCCCTAAAATGTGGTCATTTATTAGGGATGTGCAAGACTAGTCGACTAAACGGTACAGCTGCTACTTGTCGACACTGGAAACAATAGTCGATTACACGGAAAAAAATACAATTTCATTTAAAAAACGAATACTAGCCTAAAAAACTTTCAAGCTTCCTGAAGACAAATAAACAGTGATTAAGAAAGACCAAAGAAAACCATAGAACCAAGACACAAATGAAATGGACCTACCTGAAAAACATCAAGCACTAGATATAGCCTACTACATAAAATGTATAATTAAATCAATGCATGGTATTTACTGTGTAAATTAAATATAGCCTACATTTATTCTTATTAAAGTTACAAAAGTGATTCAGTCAAGAGCAGTGAGAGATTTTCTCTATTTTTTGTTGTTTGAATAACATTAATAATGACAGCAGGTAAATTTGGATGCTATCACTTTAAGACCGACTGCACGGATCCATTATACTCGTGCATTGTTCTTGCTAGCTGTTCTTTCTCAACTGCTTACGTTTACTTAAGACATGACTTCACCGTTCAAGCCCAATTAGGCGCAAAAAGTAGGCTACTGAGTTCAGTTTTCACGCGCTCTATGAGCAAGGGCTTCATGTCGCGTGTCTCGCGCAGAGAGCATGCACATACGTCTTTCGCAGCTTACTGCTACTGCGCAGCACAGCAACGTCACATGAGCGTAACCGCAATAGAGACGATAGTCAAAAATCTCTACAGGTTGACAAATTTCTATCGGTTAATTGTATCTACCGTATATCGGCCACCCCTATTTCCTGAATGATATTTTTCCATGACATGTTCTTCGTTTAAGGAATGTTAGCAGAAATCAATTCACTTCCAATTAGGCACACATTTTCATAACTGTTTTTTTTTTCTGGGTGGGCAGATGATCAATAATTCACATTAAGCTCCCAATGGAATTCCATCATTTGACATGATGAATAAAGTTCCAGTCGGCTGGAGAGTGTTTCTGATTGATTTGCGTGATGTTATTTGTTTGAGTAAAACTGGATGTACCCACAGTTCAATACATCTGTGCGTGCTGCGCTCATGTGCACCTGCAAGAATACTTGCATCACTGAACTAAGAGAGTTCTCACACACAAATGAACAACAGACAAACCACCTGGACCACCAATCCCACTTAAGCTTTGAGTCAGCAACTAAACCTGAGAAAAACAGTGAAAACCTGTCAAATCGTAGTCATTTTAAGAGTCTTGTGCCTAAGCAAATATGTTCTTGTGCACAAGAATGCATGCATGCAATGACAATATGAGTTAATCTTAATAATGAAAATATTTCTAGTCTGTCCAATTTAAGCTAATAAACGCATGGAATTTTAAAAAAATATCATATATTATTATGCACGTTAAATGCTCTGCACTGAAATTCGCCCCACAAAGATGCACAAGTCGCATCTTATCAGCATCAGCACATAGCCTAAATGACTAACATCTGGAACATAAATTAGCCTAAATCACCTGCGGCTAAGTGCAAGTTGGCATACACCCTGGCACACTGTGTGTGGCTAACAACTGTTTATCAAACAGATAATTGCATGACCCATATCCGGTTTGGGGTTAAGTGCTGGCTGATGCTCACCAACTTTGGCACATACTTCAAAGCTGGAGATAGGAGCATGTTTATTCATTTTCATTCTGCAGGGGCTGGTAACTATCAAAGTCCTAAACCTAGAGAGAATACACAACGATTTTTCGGATATGATTAGAATAAAGAGCTCTGTGACCCCTACCATCGACAAACACCACCTCTGGCACTTTAGGAAGGAGCTCCATGTGATTTTTCTTTCATGTAAGATGTTAGTGCCTGGTCATAGTCATCCAGCTGGGCAGATGAGATCTACATTTCCCTGGCACCCTACAACCTCGCGATCGAGTTTTATAGACCACAGCTCAGGGCAAGTAAAATTCCCAAGGAACTGAACAAAAGAGGAGCTCCATATAGCTAAAACCGCACTGCAAAAAAACGAGCAGTCACTGACATCTCAAGGAATCCTGTACGTCACTGAGAGTGCAGAAACAGCTCTTTCTGGCACACGGACTGAAGGTCATGTGGAAGTATTTATTTGAGGATCGGGACCCTCTTGGGGAAAGCTCTGCAGAATTCTTGGTCCTGAGAATTTGCTGGTCTTTCTCTTACCACATAAGAAGTCCAATGTAGAGAATGAAAAACAATGTGCAAAGCAGACAAAAATACCACGGGCTTGGAGCGTAAATGTGATGCATTTCTGATGAAAACAGCTGACTTGCTCCGCTAAAACATTTTCTTCTGCAGAAAACAGCTTTGCCTCCAGTCTTTAAGCAGGCATTAGTTAAAACATGTGAGAGCGGGCAGTATGAATTAAAAACAACTCTACAAACGACATTTGTAATTGCAACACTATAGCAAACAAAGCTGACAACAAATAGGCCTAAAAAAATGAAAATGTAGCCCAAGTGCAACCATAGCAGTCCTTTTACCAGTTATCTTACATAAGATAACTTGTAAAAGTCATCTGTAAATGTGAATTGTCGGTCTGAATGGTGAATGACCTGTTGGGTGGGTGTCTTACTTTCTGCTATTAATCATGACAGGTCTACGGAACACAAACACAATGCATACCACTAAAATGTCATCACTCAATAATAGAAGAAATTACCTTGTTCAGCATCCCTCTTAAGTCAAAAGAAACTGGCACAAATCCTGACTTTGAATCTGTGATGTGGGTGACCTGGCTGAATTACTGAATTACTTAGATGCTGCGATGGTATGGGTAGAAAGACATGTTTACTCTCCTATTGACAATAATGCTAAAATACCCAAGGGTTCTTATCATGAAAAAAAAAAAAAAAGTTACACGACCAATTTTTTCAATCTTATATGTCTATTTTCCCCCACAGAAGTAGCCTACTTCGTACATAGCTTTCAATTTGGAGCTTTAACGACAGAGACGTGGACAGAAAAATGACAAGATGTCGCCCTAAACCGTTGAAACTGGCCTTTAGACTGACAATACCAAATTATTAAACCTCATTTTAAAACGAAAATCGTGTATAGTCTTTGTTATTTTACTAAAATCCTGTAAAATTTAGTTTATGCTGGTCCCCCCAGACATTTGTCTCGACATATCCCACAAAACAGCATGTTAAGGACATTAAACACAGCTTTTTATGCAAAATGTTATTTACAGCTACTATAATTCAGGAAAAATAACCGAAAACTACACTGATAACTCTGCCAACCATGATTTCCGACAGAAAGCCGGTATTTGGGCAACACCCTCCTCCACAGCCACACAATTCGCTTAAATGCTCATCATACATGGCGCTCTGGTCGCTCATCAAGTCTATTTTCAACAGTCACTTTTTAACATCTAATACGCATTTATTAAGATAGATTGCGAAAGATTGTGCCTTCATTCTACTTACCGAAAGGTTCCAGCAAATAATCTACAATGTCTGAGTGACTCAAGCCTCGCCATGCGATCGTAGTGATGTCTGATTCGCGAGCCAATCGTTCTGTTCGAAGTTCTTTCTCGTGAATCAGAGGAACCGATTCGCAAAAACAAATGGTTCAACCAGATCAATTTGCCGGAGTTCTAACAAACCTTGATAACGTTTGATTCATCAAATGAATGGACAAATCAGTGTGACTAAAACAATTTTTTTTTTTTTTTTAAATTGGAAGAAAACAGTCACTGTTAATAATGGACGAACAGCATAGGCTACTTAATGTGTGGTGTTTTATGCTTTCATTTGCTTGGACAAATATCCAGACATTTATTTTTATTTTTTTTAATTGATTTCATTCCTAAGTGAGTTTTCGAATTTGAATTGGCTGTCATGTGCAATAGTATTAATTAAGCCTACAATTTTTAGGGCAAAAAAAAAAATTAATAATTATAATAATAATTATTAGGATATCACGTATTATTTAGATTGTTGTTAGTCTATCTAATTGTTAGGCTACTAACAATTGTTAGGCTACTAACATGTTCCAGATTATCGTAATGGTAAACTGTGAATGTTGCACAATTAGTTTCAACACAATATAGCCATTGTTGGCCTAAATTAGGCTACATCATATGCTAATCAACAATATGATTAAAAAATTAGAAGAAAAAAAAGAGGAAAAAAAATAGCCTACACACACACACACACACACACACACACACACACACACACACATATATATACACACACACATATATATATATATATATATATATATATATATATATATATATATAATATATATATATATAATATATATATATATATATGCCTAATATGAAATTAAAAAATAATATAAAAAAAAACTACCAGCATATTTTAAATAAATAATATGCGGAACATTCCAAATACAACTTGTGGGTATTCCCTTTCCCCTAACATGCATCAGTGTTCTCAGTGAATCTTGAATCGGTTGTTGAATATGACTTATTAAAATGATGTGTTCAAAGGAATCGATTCTGTAAAATGAATTGAACTACCTAGCACGTTCTCGATTATTTGGTCCTCCCACACTCTCCATTGATTCTGCGTCACGACCAGCAACATGACGACAGCGCCAGATTAAATTCTAAAGCGCGATTTCAAATCTTTATGAGTCCATGTTTGTTTGGAATTTTTAAATATTCATGCAATTGTTAAATAGCCGTGCTAGTGGTTTAACAAGATGTTTTATCTAAATGTCTAAATTAAGAAAACTGCCCTCATGGCATGAATATGGTCGAAATTCAATTCAATACAGCTTTGATTAACCCTTAGCCTAACCCTTTAGTAGCCTTTAAAGTAGCCAAGCTGTGATACTAATGGAATGTTGGGAATGCGAAGTTTTGATCCAGATTGAATTGATCTGTGATTAGCCTATGCTACAAAACTTGTCGTCCTTATTAAAACCTTGAGCTGTATTTTTAGCAGTAGGCTTATGGACCCCATTCTTATTAATTTATTCAGATAATATGATAAAAGATTATAGCCTACATTTTATAGCCTAGTTATTTATTGGTTTAAATAATAGGCCTAGGCCTATTAAAACAACCACCTAATTATTTAATAAAATGCGTATTTGGATGTTATTGGTAGGCTATATTTGGCAATTTTTACATGTATTCTCAATGTTCAAACTTAGGCTATAGCCTACACTGTTGTATGCCGTTACAATATTAATAGGCTACATGCAGCTACAGCTGTGATGCCAGCCCACGTGTTAACACATCCAATTAGATGAGATAATATTTATTATCATTATATATCGTTATATTATTATGAGATACTAACGTTTCGGTTTTATTGTAGTCTACTACTTCACGGCTTTAATTAGCCTACTAATGTTTGTCCATTCGTTTTTGCAGGTGCCTATAAATCCGCAGTTCCCAAATGCAACTTAGCGCAACTTTTGTAAAGTGATAGTAAAATCACCCCAAAGATACTGCGACGACACTTCCGTGGTTTGTGTGACTTTTTTCCTGACCTTTATGGAAAATGCACCAGCCAGTTTTCCATTGAGTCACTTTTGGAGCGGGAAAGCAGCGCCTCCGCGAGGCACTTTGTGCAACTTAGAAAACGCGGTTCTACATTTAAGCAAAGAATAACTTTATAAATAAGTAAATTAAGAAAACATTTATTGTATTATCTGTTCATTTGTTTTGTATTTTAAATGCAGTTATCATTTAAAGAGGTTGTGAACAAGTCAGCCATACAAGCCATCATATAACATTAGGTTTGTTTTAACATTTATTTAATCTAAAAAAGATTAGCCTACAAATAATGACGTCATTATTTAATAAAATATATATTCATTTGTTATGTTTTAAAATAGCCTAATATTAAGACAATTATAGCCTACATACAACGTGGCTATTAATACAATGTTTGTATGTTTAATTATTAAGATTTTGTCTCTAAATTTGAGTTTATGTTTGACATTATTTCTTTATATTTTCAAACTCTTTATTTCAGGTGTGTGCATGTTACAATATTAAAACATTTAAAGCCAATAGACTGTGGTGGTCCAGGCATGCCCGCCCACGAATTAACACCTCCATCAATTATGTAAAAGAGACATTAATGAGGAATGCACATCTATAGCCGTCGTTCTTCATATATAGGCCGACAAACTGCACGACAAACACTCGTCGTCACTAGCAGCTCACTTCAGATGTTCTCAGAGATGCAGCGAGAGCGCGCAGACATGCTGGTGGTCAGAAGAAAATACAAGAGATACTCCAAACAGAAAATGACATACCTGGGTCTGATCGCTTATGTCATTCAAAACGCACCTGAGAAAAGATTAACCTTTTACGAGGTAAGTTGTTGTAGCCTACATATTTTGCGGCATCAATTATAAGCCTATGTCCATTTAACAATTTAATATAAAAAGTAGCCTATCTATTTATGCTTATTAAACAAGTAGCCTAGGCTACTCTCTCTCTCTCTCTCTCTCTCTCTCTTTTAATTTTTTTATTTTTATTTTATCTATATTGTATTGTAGCCTTTCCACATGCTATTTTTTTTTGGAAATAAAGAATTAAAAAAGAAATACTACTTGGTGGAAGAATAGACCTTATTTAGAGCAGCGCCATGACATGAATGAAAGCGAGGCTGTGAGGGAAAGACTTGCCGTGTTTGCATCCGCTGTAAAAAGCTGTAAAGCTCATCGATCACTTATAATTCTCCACAGCATGTTGTCTGGAGTTTTCTGTCAACTGAAATTTCTTAGTAAAGATATTTCGTCAGTGTTTTATTAGAAGAGCAGTCAAAAAAAAACAAAAAAAAAAACATTAAATTACAGTACAACCCACTGAAGAGATGTCCGCTTTCATTACCGTTAAAAATCAAAGATGGCGCTGCTGCGAATAAGGTCTTGTGTCCTGGGTTCAATTACTCATTTAGTGCAAACTTTTATTGAAAGTGGCTTAAAACAATAAGCCATTTTCCTAGGTTTCTTTATTTAAAAAAGTAAAATCAGAAACATATAGGCTATTGTTTTTATTTGATTTTAATTATAGCCTGTTTTTCCCCCATCAGTTAATGAATGCGGTGACGATATTTGTGGACGGGGATAGAAAAGGCATTGAGAATAATATCAGAGTCTGTTTATCATCAAACAACTGTTTTGTAAAGGTAGGTGTTTTTTTTCTTATTAGGCTACTATTATTATTAGTATTGGGCTATATTATTATTACTGGACTTTTATTATTTTCTCTTCACATTTTCAGGTGCCTATAAATCCGCAGTTCCCAAATGCAAAGCGCAACTTTTGGAAAGTGGATGATAGTAAAATCACCCCAAAGATACTGCGACGACACTTCCGTGGTTTGTGTGACGTTTTTCCTGACCTTTATGGAAACGTAGAAATTCCCATTAAGAATCCGACTGAAAACAGGGAAACCTGCAAACGTCCTGGGGCAGAAAAGAAATTTACCAGCCCGTTTTCCATTGAGTCACTTTTGCAGCGGGAAAGCAGCGCCTCCGCGAGGCACAGACCTGTACTTGGTGCAACCAGGAACTTAGAAAACGTGTTTCTGGTCCGAGCAAACGGAGACCACGGTTTGTTGGCATGCAAGAGGAAGACATGGGACTGGCCCAATCAAACTGCGCGTGCCAATTTCAATGGACCGTATTCACACTTTTGTTTTCCTACTTACAGTTTGGGCCAAATGAATGATGGATGCAGTCCCTCTGGACCCTCAAAGAGTTGTAGACATTTCACTTCAGATGCTGTGAGATGGGCCTACATGTAAAACTGCACTTAACACTTGACTTTCTTAGTGTACATAGGCTATTCTTACTGATTTACTATGCATTGCTGAAAATATCTGCCAGGTTCTCATTTACCAAATAAAATGTGTGTGTTTTTAAAATGTAGCCTACATATGTTGGGAAGAAGCTGCGTGGGAGACCAGGTTTTTCTTTTCGTTTCTTTCTTTTGTTTGCCAAGTAGTAGGCCAATTTTAGTCCTATAGCCCTTTAATATTAAAAGCAATTTAATGATAAAGACTTACATTCAGACACACACAAAAAAATGGATGATTCAAATAAAATTTATTGACCTCCAGCTTCCAGCAGTCAATATGCATGCAAATACAGGCTTCAGTCAAAATTAGTATTTTTTTCAAAGTTTCCCATCCTTTTTTTTTACAAAACTGCGTGCACCTTAAATAATTCTGCAGCGTACAAACCACAAAAATACCAGTTTTACATTATCAAATACTGCACATAGAAAACATTTACAAAGCACAAGTATAAAATTACAGCTTCCCCATACAGCTCTTTACCATTCTGTTATTCCTAAACAGCAGTGCACTGTCAGCTCGAATCATTTTTGGGGTCTACCTGTCTCTGATAAATCTTTGATCGTGCTCTCCCAAAGTGCAAGACTTAAACCGTAGTGGGTTAAATATAGGAGAGATGTATGGATGCAATGGGCATGGATTTCAAAGTAGCTACATTTCTCATGAAAGTTGAAAACCTCACTCTGCGAAGGTGAGCATGTCCTAACAGTGCCTTGTGCTGTTAACAATCCATGAATAATATGAATGGCTAGTTTATGGCAACAACAAAATAGCTGCTAACAGCTTTGCTACATGAATGAGAAAACAGACTACAAGTGACCATCTTCGCATAATAAATAAGTTGCCAATGACAGTCTTTTAAGTCTGACCCAAGATTACAATCAATTTAAGGTTGTAATCATATAATATAAATCAAATAAAATATATGAATATCTTTTTTAATTCAATGTTTTAGTTAAATGTGATCGCAAACAAAAAGAGCCCATTTTTAAAGACACTGAATGGCTCTTTGAGAAAATACAATGCCGGCTTTCTTCATTTCATTTTACAAATCTCAAAAATAGTAGGCCTAAATGTAAATGGCTAAAAACAAACATGCACTGAATGTGTATGTGCACTTATGTTTTTCCAAAAACCAAATAGGCTACTCAAAACAATTGCGATAGCAAATAGATTAGTAAATAGATTGAATTAGATAACAGGGGCCTCATATATATATATTAAAAGCACTTTTCCAAGTCAAAGTGATATGAACGTTGCTTCAAATCTGTGCGTATGCTAAAATTCACACAAATGTTCATAATTATTTATAAAAATTTGATGTGGAAAATTGCTTAGCGCCATCAGGGCACTTTTCCTTGTGGTAGAGTGTCGGAGTACTGCAAGTATTTGGAAATCTAAGCAATTCTTGCCTCTCGCCATTCTCAAGTAAAGGATTTGACTTGTGCTCTTTTATGCTAATGACATTAATTAGTTGGCGTTTACAAGGTGGAGATCTGAAACCATTCAGCTGCGCACAATTTGAAGATAATTTGCGATTTATAAATTTCAAAATCACATCTGGAAGAGTTTTTGGGCGTACGTTCGTTCTCTGAATCACACGTAGGCTACGCACATTTGAGAAATGATCATAAGATCAAATGTAGGACGGTTTCTATGCGACATTTTATAAAAGAGGCCCCCGGGTTCTTGTGCTCATGTAAGCCTTTAAACATCAACACATACCGGGAAATGATGTGTCATTGATGTACTGTGTCATTCAGACACTGTAAAAGAAATAAAACCTGCAATACAATGAAATTAAATATATAATATGTACATTCAAGTTAGAGATACTTTAGTATAGTGATATCGAAGCAAAACACCCAAGGCTTTCAGTAACACATCTAAGCCTTATAATAATAACTCACAAGTAAGGCAATAAACAAGCCATCACCTTTTATCCAGCAGACCACCCTTTAAAATAATAAACTTTTACAAAAATAAGATAATTATAGCTTCAATAATCCTTATATTTGTTCATAAACGGACAAAAAACAGGGTTTCATAAAAAGACTTCACAAGGTTTTAAATGGCCCAGATAGTTGTAAAGGGAGATTACATTCCATTTGGAAATTAAAGCAATCTCTCAACATTTATATAATTTATATACATCATACAGTACCTGACGAAGCAACATTTCATAAAAATGTTCAAAGTCACACATCATTCTCAGTTTTACAATCTACTGTATATTTCTGAATGCAAATAAGAAATGTAAGCATGAATAGCAGGTAGACCTCCAACTGTATCGGCTATGATTGTTGAACATAACATAACATAATGTAACATAACATAACATAACATAACATAACATACTGTAACATAACATAACATAACATACTGTAACATAACATAACATTGATATTGATCTGTATTCAGTGTATTAAGATCATTCCCCAGTCAGGCTGGTGTCACCTACTTACACACACATATAAACTGTGTATGCCATAAAACTGCCAAAAAAACCCACGCAAAACAAACGAAAAAAAAAAAAAAAAAAAAAATATTTGCCATGTATATGAACTGAAAAGAATGAAGTGGTCTCGCATATAAAAGCATCAAGTACTCTGATACAACACCAAGCGTTTAAACGAACCAGATGCGAGTGGCATCTTATTCAGAAGGTACAACATCATACTCAAAGATTTGTATTTATAGATTATCAACAAACCACAGAAGCATTTGATAACTGTATCCTTTTACTGTCAGAACAAAACAGATCTGATCGTTCCCATTCCATGTTAAAATGTCGAAACGCATCCAAACCACAGTAAGTTGGAAGCGGCAAATCTAGATTTTTTTTTGTTTCGTTTTGTCGATGTTGCATTTGGTTTAGCTATGGATTGCAACAAACTATATCCATCCACTACACCTGAAAAAATAGAGCAGTACAGTACAAATATTCATGCATTCAGACTCTTCATTTTGCAAAAATGCAAGATTTGTAACTACTTCATTGTACAGTAAAGGGACACATATAATCCCATATTCCAATGTACGTAAAATCACATAGAAAAAATATCAATATCTAATAGACATTTCATAGTGTTTACCAAGGACAAACATTCAGCTGCAAATACAATTTGTTTTTAGTACAGTAAAACAATTTAATTTCATCTTTAGTTAGTACCTAATTTAATGTACAGACATTTGTCTGTTAGTGGAAAAGAGAAATGTGCAACACAATCAAACTTGTGCAAATACATAAGAAGCAAGAAATGCATGTGAGAATTAGAAGAGACTCATTTTGTATGTTTAAAGGCAAAACGTTTGAGCTTGAAGAACAACGACGGGCTGGAAAGTAAAATATTCTAAAATGTCAAATCGGTCATGACTGGCATGGGTAAAATAGTTTCAACTTGAATGTACTACATTTGCAACTTATGATGATAATAAGAAAGAGCAAAGTATTGTATCAAAGTTTCAGTAGAGACGGCTGTACAGCAAAGCAAAATACTAAAATACTTCAAACGATTCAAAATGATAAATCAGATGAAACGGTTTGCTGATCTCATAGTCTGCCTTTAGGAGCAGATCATGCGTATCATGATGCAAACCAGAAAATCAAACAACATTTAGACTTTGAACAGACTGAATTATAGACGCGTCTTTAATGATTTGGCTAATGATCCATATGGGAACTTAGAAATGAATCATTATTCTGGTTCTTATTGATACTGTCACATATTAATCATTTTATAAGTGTTGCCATCATCTCTGCAGAAGATGCGACTGAAAAACTGAAATCTGATGTACTGGTACAGAGATCCTATGATATATAAGGTACCGATCTGATATATTCATCAGAACTGTGAAAACAAATCTAGATGTGCAGAGGAGGCTGACAGGAGTGTGATGAACACTTTGTATTTTACCTACACTGCTGTTTTCCTTCCAAATGTCTCCGTAACACCAACGACTGACTGAAGAAGCCATCTGAAGCCACCCAGCTAAAGAGGACTGCTGATTGGACAGGAATAGCCACAATGGCAAAGTTCATAGAGAAAAACAAAAGTGTCCAGGAGTTTACAGAATACCGTTTGTTCTGGGCTTCAAGATCCTGTTGAGCGAGCGACTCCATCACCAGTCCTCATGTAGTCGTGTACTTGGTTTTTGTTCAGCGTGACCTCCTGAGTGTAACAGGAAACGGAAAAGACCTTTAACAGTTCAGATCCATATGCTGGTAGAACGAAACCCAAAACTACTTGAGGCGGTAAAGTATAACGCGGCTCCAACTTTCCAGAAATCTTCGCTACTTGCTACAAGAAAAGTTTTCTTGCTTGCCAGCGGACAACGTTCGGCATATCCCACAATGCAGCAGCTGTGTATGAGGGTTGCTGGTTTAACAGGACAGTTGGTTCTCCTTCAGAGGGTTTCGATTCCCTCTGACTACGTCTGCAGCTCGGTGCAGATTGCGTTGTTCAGACAAAAAGTGAGATTAAAACATTAGCAAAATAAATAACCTACCATCTATAAGTCTACATCATTTTAAAGGCAAGCTTAAATAGCACTTTACATATTTTGCTGAACAAGGGTTGCGAGTTAACGTGCAGAATGCAGTCGATTAATACATAAACACAAATATCAATCTATATATTTATTTATTGAGCTCTCCGAAAAAAAAAAAGAAAAAAAAAGAATACGCTACTTTATGCGACATGAACTGTGTGCATTTCTAATGTATAACCTGACCTGTGGAGTAAAGCCCTGCCCTTTAAGTTTAATTGTGTATGTAGTCTAGTGAGTTTTTCTAACACGGCTTAGTTTTTTTTGCATCTCATCTAAGTCATTGACTCTGCTACATATCCATACTCTATAATATAACACTACAGATAATAAGAATTGCTTTGGTTTTTAAAAAATAAAACTTCGGGTTTGGCATAGAGAAATTATTGACCCTTGAGGATCTGGAACTGCTAGAACCCATTCTGCTCCCTGTGTGACGTGACGTCAACACAAATGCTACATTGTCAGGAACATTTCTCAGCAGATTTATTAAATGCCCCTATTGATTGACCTGCGAACAATGGATCTGCATGTAACTAGCCATGACTGATTCCGGACGCCCCTACAACCGCATGTTGCTGGTTACATCCATATCCATCTGTGTATGTGTTGAATGTGTCATGCCTGATTTGTATCCAACTCTTAAAATCTGTGTCGGTAAAGAGGAGCGTTCCAGCCCCGGGCGAGTTGGCCGTATCTATCAGAGTGTGTGTTCATGCTTTTGGGGTCGGTGGCGGGGTATATTGAACGAAGATACACACGTAGAGATAGAGAACACAGGCATATTAAGATGGGGACGTGGATGTGTCTAGGTGCACGAGGGGCTGGTGGCGCTCTCGAGTGAGGACTGGGAGAGTCGGCGTGTCAGAGGGCCGATGCTGGGGTCCGCCAGAGAGGAGGTGGGGAAGAGCTTGTACCAGCCGCCCACCATTGATGACAGATCGAGATCATCCAGGAGGATCTGAGCCATTCCCATGAAACACTTGCTGTCCATGCGGCCGTAATCTCCCCACACGATCACCTGGTGAGGATAAATGGACACATTTAGTATGCAGCGGCCCCAAATATGGCATTTGCACGTGGTGTGAAAGTTTCTTATAATGACATTTATACATTTTTAAGTGTGTCTTATGCTCTGGATGCTTAAGAGACGCTTAAAAATGTGAATGTCTTAATGTACTTTTTGTCTTAATTGTGAACATAATATATACATAATACTGTATATATATAGTCAGTAAGATTTTTTGAAAGAAATTAATACTTTTTTATTCAGCAAGGATGCATTAAATTAATCAAAAGTAACATTTATAACATTACAAAAGATTTGTTTCAAATAAATGCTGTTTCTTTTAACTTTCTATTATTCAAAGAATAAAAAAAACCTATCATGGTTTCCATACAACTATTAAGCAGCATAACTGTTTTCAAAATTGATAATAATAAGAAATGTTTCTTGAGCATATTAGATCAACATATTAGAATGATTTCTGAAGACTGGAGTAATGGCTGCTGAAAATTCAGCTTTTTCCATCACAGGAAAAAATTACATTTTAAAATGTATTCAAAATAGACAACTATTGTTTAAAGGGGGGGTGAAATGCTATTTCATGCATACTGAGTTTTTTACACTGTTAAAGAGTTGGATTCCCATGCTAAACATGGACAAAGTTTCAAAAATTAAATTGTACGTTTGAAGGAGTATTTCTGTGCCAAAAATTGTCCTTCCGGTTTGTCACAAGTTTCGGAAAGTTTTTTTCGAGTATGGGTATGTGTGACGTCAGATGTAACGGAATTTCCTTATATGGGTCCTAAGGGCACTTCTCCGGTAAGATCGCGGGCGCGCGCGCACTCGTAGACCAGAGCAAGAGAGTGAAAGCAGTTCGCCATCAAAGTGCCCTGCCCGGCTTTTGGGAAGTCAATGTCACCAAAGAAGTGTGTTTTTGGTTGCCAGGGCAAGACAACCCTGCACAGATTCCCAAAGAACCCAGCGTTAAGGAACCCGTGGATGGAGTTTGTTTTCCTGAGCATAAACAGAGTTGTGTAGACTGTTGTTCCCTGCATTTCGACGATGATTGTTTTATAAACAAAGCCCAGATCGACGGATTTGCAGATCGTCTAATGCTTAAGGATCGAGCAGTCACAATGATAAAGGTTCGGTGAGTAAAACTGCTTCTATTGTCTCTGTGTGTTGTTACTAGCTCGGCGCGTTAGCACAGCTTTAGCTTCGCCCACAGGGCCCGCCTCCAGACGCTCGTTTTTTTCCGGAAAGACTCGGTACAGCCTATTTTTCTTTCATAAATATAATAAAACTAAAGACTTTTTGGAGATATGAAGGATGCAATACTACTAATAGGTACTCAAGATTAACAGGAGATTGAGTGAAAATGAGCATTTCACCCCCCCTTTAAAATATAATAATATTTACGCTATTTTGATCAAATAAATGCAGCCTTGGTGAACAAAAAACACTTCTTTCAAAAGCATAACACAATCTTACTGACCCCAAATGTTTAAATGGTGCATGTCTTTAAAATAAATGCCCAAATCTAAGCATTTTATTGCAGATATTAAAAATAATTTAATCATTTTTCTAACCAATCAAAAAAGAAAAAAAGAAATGATATTAAATATCAAGGTTTTAACACCAAATCAATTACACTACATTCTGTGTAAATAGTATTTAGACTTAATTAGAATATATCAAATCTAAAAATAAATAATATAATTATTAATTATGACATTGCTATGATGATCATGAATATTAATTGATATATGGCATGTAATTTGGTTAGCCACTGATGATATTCAATATAAATAATAATAATAATTATAATGCATAGACTATAAAGAATATGAAGTGTAAAAAACACAAAATAAGCAACGTCTCCTGTCTTTCCATCAACAAATTCAAGACTGCAAGATTTTTTAAAAACGTTTTATTCCATTAAATGCTTTTTTTGGGACCACTGGATATTTAGATGTTATATGCTGTTTTCTGAAGAATGTGTTTGTGAAGGATAGCTGGAGTGTAATACCTGTAGCACTTTCCCCTGCGGGCTCTCGTCAAACATCAGGGATTGCTGGAAGGTTGGATCCAGGGTTTTCTTCACCACTTTGGTTTTCTTCTTAGCGAGACACATTCCATTCTCCAGAACATAGACCTTTATATATGTTGCTGATAGAAAAGGAATCATCCAATTACTAAACAGTGTTCTATGGCCTTGCCAAACAAATCATGTGGATAAAATGATTCAACACAGTTATTTTTAATCGTGGGTTACCTGAAATGGTCTTTGAGCCTGGTTTAGGGGTCAGACCTCGGGCCTGCGTGATCTCAACCTCTAACTGACCCCCTCTATCCATCACACCAATGTAAACATCACCTACAGAGAAAACCATATGGCTTATGATCAAAACTTTAATTTCTGTGCAGAAATCTTGCAATGGGATTATTAAACAGCAGGTGGAGACAAAGAATAACATATAACCTCCATTCCTGAGAGTTTCTGCCTTGATATTTGATTTGAAACAGAAATTAGATACAAAGGCTATTATTAAATCTAACAAGCCAATAACTCCAGGCCAGTCAACATGGGCTCCTGCAAAGATTGACATTTATCAGATCTGCGTCAATTTGCAGACAAATTCATTGACAATCAGCTGAGTTCCACAGAATACTAAAGGATAGCATAGTACCATTTCTACTGTATATACTATGTATACTATGCTCAGTATGAAAATTTACTGTACATACAAAATACCCTGGTGAAGCACACAGCATGAAAGACTGTTTTGCGTGAAAGGCACATTGCAATATACTCGACTTGACCTTTCATATCCAGTGTGACGAATAAAGCTAACGTTTTGCCACAATAATTCTTGACACATTAATTGATTGGACTGCCAAGAGTCAAGACAGTATATTATGATATTAGCATAAACTGATTTTTTTTTTTAACAAAATTTTAATTGCTGTATTCAGTGTATACTACCCAGTATGCAACTCTCTTACCCATCGGTGGTGTGGCTAATGTCTGACGTCCCACTATCTGTGCGGGACCAAGGCCATCCAGGAAGTCACTGAATTGGCTCTCAGGGCCCAGGCGAGTGGTGGGGAAGATGAACCTAAAATACACCCGTTGAGATGTGTGAAATGTGTGATCTATCAAACTCATCTAGACAAAACAGGGTTGTTTCCAAACAATGCAATACATAGTACTGAGAAACCAACTTCTTCATCATTTAATGTGAAAATACCTCACATTACACATAGATGTATGAAACTTGTCAAGATTTTATCATATTTAGAGCTGCAACTAACAGTTATTTTGATAACTGATTGATATGTTGGTTTTATTTATTAATCAATTAATCAGATGAAAAAATTAAATATTTGGTAATTATTCAAGTAATTACAAATGTAATCCATTATTTAAAAAAAAAACAGTTATTACACATTATTTACCAATTTTATCAATTGTTGCAGCTCTAATCATATGAAACCACATTTTAATTATTTTCATGACAATAAAGCACATTTCATCATCAAAATGTCATGTGAAATAAAAATGTGTATTATTAAAATATTCTTTTCTTTTCATATTGTTTTTGTGAGATTCACTCAGATATAAATGCATTTGGATGCAGTGATTTGAGATCTCCAGGTTAAATGTCTGTGATGAGGATTCTGTGTCAACAGACTGTTGTTTAAATAAATAAATAAAAGCAAAATACAAGTACAATGAGACACCATGTCACTCACGTTCCATCAGAGCTGTTGCTGTTGGTGCTGCCATCTGTTGATTCTTTACTGCCCTGCCGTGTGACACGGTTCCTCATCTCCACAGCGATACCCGTCTCTGTGCTCCGCCGGATGGTGCTGCGTAGCTTCTTTGTTCCACCATCTACACAAAAAACATGCATATGTAACACTGGACACTTTCCATGAATAGACCACACACACTCACACGCACACACGTATGCACACGCGCGCACACGCGCACACACACACACACACACACACACACACACACACACACACACACACACACACACACACACACACACACACACATTTGATTATTTTTTTGGAATGACCAATACTGATTAAAACAACACAGCATCCAAAGATTTCACAAAGAGCCTGTTATGTTTCACCTGACAATACAAACACTGCTAACAGTCACAACCACATGAATAAATAAATGAATAGGCTATGCATGTTAAGGATAGAGGTGACATCGCCTTCTCCAAACATTCAGACTGCCTATGATTGCTGACACAGAACAGTATTTGGCTATTTGCTATTTGCACACACACACACACACACACACACACACACACACACACACACACACACACACACACACACACACACACACACACACACACACACACACACACACACAGGTTGTAGATATTTATAAACTTATTTTTTCTATAAATAAATTGACAATTTTCCTAAAATAACGTGGGTAAAAGAGCAGGGTTAATATAAACTAAAACCATTTAAAACAATTGTTACTTGAAATAAACTGTAATCACATGATTACCACATGGCACAAGCTGATTGGCCTCTGCTGATCCTGTAGTCAATGAGATTGCTTGCTCAACATTTAAATGGTGTGGGTCATTGTCCACTGTAGGCTAGTCCTCCAGCACGTTATCAGAGTTCCTCTGAACCCCTCCACCTCCCCCAGCTCCACCTGCCTAGATCTGCTATAAGATTTATGTATGTCTATTTATGTAGCAGCAGCAGCATATCTTACATGCTCACAGCAGCATGTCTGTGTATCTATTATCAGTAGCAAGTCCATACTTTCTCTGCAGCAGCAGCAGTGTAGCAGATAGTCGGCCAAGACCAAATGCATTAACATTGCCATATTCCATAACATCTTAGACAGTCGGCCCAGATCCGGCACACATTTGGTACACGTGGATTTCACACAGCCCAGCTGTTGGCCGGTTATGGGCCAACACTATATTGCTCTCTGGGATGCAAAAACTATTCAGAATTGTCATGTTTGAAATAAAATAAATTGACAAAAAGACACAACAAAATCACTAAAACTTTAACTAAAATTAAAATGAAAACAGAATATATATAAAAAAATATATATAAATATAAAAAAACAACTATAATAGTATCTCAAATATACTAAAACAACACAACAGTAACATATTATTTACTTTTCTTCATGTGACACTCTAGAAAGGGTCTAAATGATATTAAATAATGGTGCTACAATTTAAGCAATGTTACATTTTTGTAATGAAGTAAATAATATTGCAACCGGGTAGCTTGCAGAATGTGGGACACAAGTTGTTAGGTTAAATAAGTTATTAGTTTAAAAATATTTGTTTAATCCAACTGATTGAATATTATTGCAGTCAATTATATCAAAATTATTACATTGTATTACAAGACAGCCAGGAAGGCCAAGACCTTTATATCTTTAATAGTTCAAAAAAGTCACAGGACATTGACGTGTAATGGAATGTGGCACTGATATAAACTCCTCAAATGTAATGCCATGTAAAAACACAGCATGAACTGCTAAAGTGTTTATGAAAATGAAAGCTGAGCTTATATAGTCCAGTCATATTTCATACCAGGAGTCATTTACTTGGCTACTAATGTAAACTCATCTGTACCCTTACTCTGCATGACTTCCAGCTGTTTACAACTGCTGCATTTAGCTGACATACTTTTCTGACAAGCAATCAATCCAGGCAAAGCAGAAGAGCTTGACAACTCAAATGCTTTTGCTTTTGTTCTCAAACACCAAATATGGAAAAACAAGAAGAAAGTGGTGGTTTAAATGTGTAACAGGGCTTGAAAACACAGTAGGTGATAATAAGCAATGCCAAATTATAACTTCCAAAATTAAAACTCTCATGTTTCATGAGCCCAGAGGCTACCGGCTCGAAGTCACCAAGGAGTTATAAAGTGCTACATCCATTAGCAAGTACACAGTGGTAAACCACATGCTGTTGAGCTCCAAAAAGGACAAAAAAGCAAAACCATATTGACCATCTGATGCATATTGCACACAAAACTGGGAAGCGCTTGTGATCGCAATTAGCCCACTCAGAAAATCGTGTTTACAGCGGGTTGATATTATGAGAGCTATTTACCAAGTTCTTGACTTCAAATTTTCCAAAGATATTCAGTTTTATTTGAGGAACTTAGTAACAAGTTTATATGTCAAAGTGGATAGTTCTTGTCCAGAATATAGGGTTACAACAGGGCTAAAGGTGCATTTGATTTTATTAAACCTCTAGATGGCAAAACTCACATCAGCACTCTCCTAAACAGTTGCGTTTCTCTATGCACATAGAAAAGTTGATTCTGTGCTAATTTGATCTGCTGTTGGTGTTAAAGACATTATTGACATGATAATAAATAGCTGGCTGATTTTTCCTTTTGTTGACATGGTTAGATTTAAATGATCAATATCACTTATTAACTTGGGTGTCCACCTTATGCCGAGTACACACTGCATGATTTTCAAAGTCATTGGATCGCTGTTCATCTCACACTGACGACTGTCTCGGGTGCCATTTAGTTGCTGTTGTGTGCATTTTACATGATGGATCAGTGACAGGGGGTCAAACATTACACAACATTTAATAAGAAGAATCGCTGACAACTGTCTGGTCTACAAACCACCTTTCACACAACCAAACACACGTAAGGATTGATAAAGCAAATAGCGTACGATCACGAGTGAGACAGGAGTTCTCACGTGAGACTGTATTTCTTGTTAAAATGATGCACGCAAGATGCTTGTGATAAAAGTTGTCTGTGTGTGCCGATTTTGCAGTGAAAAAGAAAAAGAGACAAGAGTATGAAGGACAGAATAGTTGCTTGCAGAAGCAATGCTTGCTGTGTTTTGTGACTCCTCCCCCTGAACTTTCCTTTGCCCTGTATCTTTACCTCTCATTGGCTGTGGGTCGTCGCTGATGTAATTTCCAGTCAAAACGCATTTCACACTGCAGCACTCTGAGTCCCAGACAGGTTCAGATATTTAGCATGATAAATATTTCACGGGTATCTGAGATACATCTGCGCTTCTCTCATGGTCTTTCATCATCATGATTTTTGATCATACACAATACACATTTTCACCACGGCCCAAATATTTTTGGTGTTACAGTGCTTGAATTTAGCGTGGGATTGTGCGTATTGAGCATAATTTTACTCATTCCCGCAGATTTTCAGCTCACACTCAAAGCGCGCAGCACATAAAGCCGCCTCTCAGTATTAAACAGAGGTTTTTTCGCTTATTGTGCTTAAACAGTCAAATACACACAAAATAATGTCTTGGCAGGTATTCACGTAAACACAGTCAGTAATGTTTTAAGTGAACGTAAACAGTTGAGAAAGAAAACGCATGTGTAACAGAATAATGGACCTGTGCATCAGTTCTTAAAGTGACAGCAGCCTAATATACCTGCAGCCAAATTATTAGATAATATTAAAAATATCTATATGGCAGTTTTTCCCCATGGTATCGATGTTAAAATTTTGGCCAGTGAAAATGCTGAGTGGCTAGATTTGGAAAACCACAAGCCATATTGGCTGGTGAGCAAAAAATGATTGTCAAGCCCTTATTGTCACTCATGTGATTTCGGAATTTGGCGGTAAAAGACAAAACTGTCAGCGAGTGAAAATCAGGGCTAAAATTGTGTACCCGGCATTAGAGATAATCACCATATTTAAATATATATATATATATATATACTGTATATATATATATATATATATATATATATATATATATATATATATATGATATTGATCATATCATAAAATATAATTTATTCTAACCCTAACCCAAAGTTTATAGCCACATTAAATTATTAATTATCAAAATAATACAAACTTTGCTGAAGTGATTTTTTTGAATGAGTATTAACTTACGTATTATGCAAAACATTTGTATCAACAGTGATTTTTGCCCCATGCTGGTGAGTCTTTTTCCCCGAGTGTGTGCCACCTCATATGTTTTATAAGATAAAAAAAACTTTTATAATTTATTTTCTCACAGAACATATTGATCCATCAATGTTCACTAAATAAAATATTTCTGCAATCATACACTATGGGAGCAGTGAAAAGCACATTTCCCATAAGGTGTGCTTATAGCCCTGTTGGACTCATAAATCAAAGGTCTGGGTAGATGATGGCAGGCGACTCACAAACCTGGAAGATGCACAAGACAAGTGCACCCAGCAATCTGTTACAGCCAAGCATTGACGGCCAACCTGCTGACCTCACCATATAAAGTGAGAAAGGGTAAGGAAGAGAGAGAGAGAGAAATAGGCTGCTGCTCAGCTGATGTTAAGAAAGAGATAAAGAGAAAAACATGCCACTCCATTCTGTGCCAAAAGATGACATCTCAGCAACAGAGAGTGATGACTTCATAATTACCTCCTGGATTAGATAGGAGCCGATAAGACCATGAGCCAAGAACTAACACTCTGATAAATGAATACTGTTAGTTTTTAAAGGGATAGTTCACCCAAAATTTAAATTCTGTCATGGTAACACTTTATAATAACTTTCATTAATAAGTCATTAACAAACATTATATAACGCTTAACGGACCATTAGTTAATATTTATTAAAATAGCTACAAATGTGGGATAATGTGCTTGTTAATGTTTACTAATAAACTTATTAAACATTTCATAATAATTAACAAATCATTATTTAATGTACATTGATATGCTTACAAATATCATTAATCTTTAAATTCATATGATCACGCAATTCTAAAAACATCTACAAATGATTTTAATCATTGTATAACATCTGTTAAAATATATATTTTTTAAGATTAGATCATTAGATTTTTAAGTGCATGATCATATTAAATGAAAGTTTAATGATATTTGTAAGCATATCCATTTACATTAAATATCTGTTAATCATTATGTTTAATAATTTAGTAAACATAGTAAACATCAACAGGCACATTATCCCATATTTCTAGCTGTGTAAATATATTAACTAATGATCTGTTAAGCATTATATAATCTTTGTTAATAATGTATTAATGAAAGTTATTATGTTACCAAACATGGATCAAAATTATAAATATTTCTAAAGCACCAAATCAGCATATTAGAAGGATTTCTGAAGGATCATGTGACACTGAAGACTGAAGTAATGGATAAAATTGAAGAAAATGTATATTTGTTATTTAAGATTGGTCAAATAAATTCAGCCTTGGTTAGCATAAAGGACTTCTTTCAAAAAAAAAAAAAAAAAAAAAAAAAAAACCCTTACCAAACCCTTTTTAATGGTAGTGTATTTTAGACAAAATTAGAGCAGCCTCTTATTTGACAAGATTTAAGTATAATGTACAGTCAGTTGGTCATTACTGCCAAATAAACGTTCATTGCTTCTAACAGCTAACAAACAAAATAAATAAATATAAAGATGAATTGGAAATATAGGTGAATGTACAAAGAAATATACTATGATACAAGAGACATTAATTGATTTGTCTTTTGTTTAGAGTCATTATATTTATATAATCAATAGTCATTATATTTGACTGCAGAATGTCACAATTGAGATCAAAGCCTCAAGAGTTCAAAATAGTCTGAGAAAAAGAAACAGGGCATTTGTCACAGGTAAAAGAGCCCGGTTAATAATAAAAAAAAACAATTGCACTGCAAATGACTCAATGACTCTATGTTCTAAACTGTTATGAATCACAATAGTGTCGTTTCTGCAGAAGAATATGTACAGACAGGCTGCAGAACAGCAAGTATTGCATTCCCAGCAGACACTTGCTTACTGTCATGGTGCTCATAGTCTTTAAAATAAAATAACTGCAAGAGCGAGTGCGAGACATAGAGAACCAGAACAGCTTTCTAAAAATACTGACAGAACATGAACAGTGTGGGCCACAGGAACACCGAGCAAGAAGATCGCAGTCAGAGATGCACACAATTCACTGAGGTGTTCATTTAAAAATGAACAACATCTGATGTGGATAGACAGTTGATGCTAAAATACCACAGACATAATGGCAAGCAAATGCTTGGGAAATATTATATGTGACATTTCAGAACAGTTACTTTGTGCAACAGAATAACTACATGTTGTCGTCTTATATAAACATGTTATTGTACAAGAATAACGGGCTGGCTCTGAGGTACTGAAAGGTACAACTGTGACGTGTTGTATCTATGTTTGTAGTAGAGTAAATGGCCACATTTAAAGATGAAGTAAGTAATTCATTTCCACTAGTGGGCAATTCCGCGCATTCCTGGCGTTATGGATGTGACATTTTTGCGTGGAATTGCCCTAGTATGTCTAAATTATTTGTACAGGTTGCCCAAATACTCCTGGTTTTGGTTATAATCTAAAAAATCTGCCATTGGTTAACCAATATGCTGCTTAGATAGTGTTTGTTTTATTCCAACGAAGTAATTTTAGAAAATGTAAAAATTACAAGGTCTTTTAAATTGACAGATATGTCTCGTCACAGGCCCCTGGGACAGTGACCAGAGTTCTATATCTTTGACCTCGTTTAGTACTTAATTGGCCCAAAAAGACACTCGTCCATGAACTGCCTGTGAAATGTCCACTCAATAAGTTGCCGGAGGGACGTCCAAAATACAGGGGTCAAAAGGTCGCAGGGCCTCGAAATTCGGTACAGTCCACCCTCAAGGGCCCTTGCGGCTCTAGATGTTTCCTGAGCCAATTAGCCCCTGGGAAAGTAACTGCTGCACGAGACTTTTACAGGCACATGCTCCCATAGAGATCTAAGTAAGACATCTTTCGACCTAGCCCTGTCAGTATGTCGTCAAGGGCCCTGTGATGCAACTCATGACTGCGATTTTAATTTGACTTGGAATTGCAACTTAAAGGTAAGAATGTAACTTTAAATCTCACAATTGTGAATTTAAATCTTGTAATGCAACTTTATTTCTCACAATTTGATTTTATATCTCAATTGGGACTTTGGTTCTTGTAATTGTGACTTTCTATCTCAAAATTAGGATTTTAAATTTCAAAATGTGACTTTATATCTCACTATTTGACTTTTTATCTTGCAATTGCAACTTTACATCTCAAAAGGTGAAGTTAAAACTCATTGTGACTTTTTCTTGCACTTGCAACTTTATATCTCACAGTCTGATATTATTTTAACTTTTAAACTTTATTTCACAATTACTTTATTTAAAAATCTTTTACTCTGTGGAGGAAGCATTCTTCCATTCACAATCAAACATACAGACCTCTGACTGAACCAACTAACTGAACCAAATAACATTATTCTAAACCTTTATGCATGTTATTCCTGGTAAATTTTCCTTCGCACTGAAAGCAACATGTTGAGGGGTAATATCTTTCTCCAAGATGCTTATAAAACACATTTATCTTTCTATATACGGCTTTATCTCCTGTCTGTTTCTTCCCTTCTCAGTCCTTGTCATTCGACAGCTATTCCCTTGTATCCAAACGCCTACTCTGCCTGTTTCACCCAGAAGTATCTCGCTACTGATCCCCAGTAAATACCAGAACAGCGGGAGAGTCTGTCCTTTGGGACACTTTGATGAAATATTAAACAGTGCAGCTCAGAGAGAGAGAGTGAGGGAGGGATGGGGTTGACAGAATCAGGGCTGAGGGCAAGAGGTGCTAAAAAGATTCATCCAAGTCCACGTGACACTTTCCCGAGAACAACAGCAAACCCTCACATGCAGCCTGAAGAGCGATCCACCTGTTTAAATCAAAGCGCATGAGCATAGATGCACACAAACAAGCCATTTTCACCTTCACACAAAACCTGTTCCCACCTGCGGCTACGCTAAAAAAGCTCATCAACGTTGTCATGCACGCCACTGACTGCGTGTCTAAAAAAGGGAAGTGCCTTGTGTGCTGGAGACACATCCTTCTGTCTGGTATCTGTGGCAACAGCCTGCTCTCTCCAGACAGATATCATGGGGCACAGACATTTTAGATTAACTCGAGCTAAAAATACTGCCTTATCGCCCAACAGGACACAACTAATCAATGGCTGATATTTCAGGAAGATCTGTGTGTGGGTGGTCTGTGAAGGAGAATCTAATTAGGGGGCTTCCACAAAATAAACAGTTTATTCACAGACTAAATATGTAACAGGAAATATTTGACAGAAGCTTTTTCATAAGGGTAGACTGCTGAGAGAGTTATAGGTAGACTGCTCATCCGAGGTATATTGGGTATGTTCAGAACTGCATATTACCACCATGGCTGGACTGGCCATTGGGCATACCGGGCATTTTCCCGGTGGGCCGACGTGCTTTTTGGGCCGATACATCTCATACTCATACTTTTTATTATTATTATTTTATATTTTTTAACAGCCCATAAAATTTGTACATCGGTGGCCCATTCGTTTTGTTTTGTTTTGCTTAATTGGCGGCGCTGGGTTTGTGCCAGTGTAATTAATGCATTGGTCAAAAAAAGTCAGTGTTAGTTTTTTTTTTTTTTCTGACAGACCAGCCCATGAAACACGTAGATCAGCGGCCCATTGGTTCTTTTCTTGATTGACACTGGGCTGGCCCAATCACAACTTTAAACGAGTGAGCGAGCGTGCAGCAGTGTCAGTGTGTATCTGTCAAAATAGTCTGTGAGATGGAGAAGAAACGCAAGGAATGTGCAGAGAAATAGCGTGAAAAAATAGAAACAGGCCCTTAAAGCAGACACTGTAAACTGTGTCAAAATATGTTTTCTGACCTTCATCAGCTCCAGCGGCAGATGATGATAGTGAGGAGGATCAGGAGAGAGATGAGAAAGTGTAGAGCCTGCGGTAAGCAGAACTACTTTCAAAACACTTGGCTATGTCATGAGTGTAGGAACCCATAACCCAGTTACAGATTATTTCCACATCTGCATAGTTGACGATTACCGCAATCCACTAGAAATTTAATGAGAGGCGTTTGTAAACCATGTTTTCCGCCAAAATAAAAGCTTGATGCAGTTTGCGTCAAAATAAAAGATCATGTGCTTATCTCTTTCAAGTATAGAAATTGGTACAAAACTAATTATGAAAGTTTCCTTTATTTTTTAGTGCATTTGTTTTACAAAATATGGCTATTACTGTCATTGGATTAATTTTATAACTATTATTATGTAGTAGGTGTAATGTAAATAGACACTGTAACTAAAATAGGTTTGAATTTTTCTTAGTTTAATTTGCACACTGAATATGGGTTGGAGCTTTTAATTTTGAACTCTCAAAGTGCACCAGATTGATGAATTTAACATTAAAATGCACACATTTTTTTCACGGGGGGGGGCATGCCCCCGAACCCCCCTAGAAGGACCGAGGTCCCACCACCATAGTTTTAACAAAAATCCTGTAAGAAACACTTGTATTGCTATGCCAATGCAGCTTATAGCTTGCTTCAGGATTCATCACTGTGTAGTATAGTTCAACTGTATTAATAAATGTCAAATTTTTACTTATTTCATCTGTTAACTCTCACTCGTTCCTATACTCACTCATTACATGGCATTAGTGGTTTTAATGAATAGTTGGTATGCATATAATTAAGGGCGTGCAAAGATGGGTGGTGTTTATGATCATATAGTGGGCCGGTCTGGGCCACACTGCTCACACTTTTTTGTAGTATGCAGTATAGAGGTGGGCCATATGATGTATATACTGTGCAGTTGCAGTACTGTGTCAACAGGTAGAGATTTTGCTATGCTGTCTTTCGCATGATAGATAAAGTCGTGGACAGGACTGCTTTATGTTATTTACAAATAGAATGCTTTTAGCGTGTAAGATATGCTGCATGAATAGACATAAATAAGTAGCAGATCTATAGGCAGGTGGAGCTGGGGGAGGTGGAAGGTTCCAGAGTAAATCTGATACCGGGCTGCAGGACTAGCCTGCAACAAACACTGAACCAGACTATTTGAATGCTGAGCAAGTGATCTCATTGGTTGCAGGATCAGCAGAGACCAATCAGCTTGCGTCATGTGGTAATGTGACTGCTTGCAGATTGCATGTAAAGGACCTATCAGCCTGCAGCCTCTAGAGTTTCATGACTGTACTAGATATTTATTCCCAACATTCATTGTTGCATAATGTGTACTGTTTCACATTCTTTATTTACACTGTGCTGTATGTTTTATGTGACAATACATTTTTCAAATAGTAACGCTACACAGAAAACTGTTTACTGCGTCCTATTTTTTATAAAATAATACATGAAACAGTATACATTTCCACAGTATGCAGTAAGAAGTATATTGGTATTGTAATATACACTCACCTAAAGGATTATTAGGAACACCTGTTCAATTTCTCATTAATGCAATTATCTAATCAACCAATCACATGGCAGTTGCTTCAATGCATTTAGGGGTGTGGTCCTGGTCAAGACAATCTCCTGAACTCCAAACTGAATGTCAGAATGGGAAAGAAAGGTGATTTAAGCAATTTTGAGCGTGGCATGGTTGTTGGTGCCAGACGGGTCGGTCTGAGTATTTCACAATCTGCTCAGTTACTGGGATTTTCACGCACAACCATTTCTAGGGTTTACAAAGAATGGTGTGAAAAGGGAAAAACATCCAGTATGCGGCAGTCCTGTGGGCGTAAATGCCTTGTTGATGCTAGAGGTCAGAGGAGAATGGGCCGACTGATTCAAGCTGATAGAAGAGCAACTTTGACTGAAATAACCACTCGTTACAACCGAGGTATGCAGCAAAGCATTTGTGAAGCCACAACACGCACAACCTTGAGGCGGATGGGCTACAACAGCAGAAGACCCCACCGGGTACCACTCATCTCCACTACAAATAGGAAAAAGAGGCTACAATTTGCACGAGCTCACCAAAATTGGACAGTTGAAGACTGGAAAAATGTTGCCTGGTCTGATGAGTCTTGATTTCTGTTGAGACATTCAGATGGTAGAGTCAGAATTTGGCGTAAACAGAATGAGAACATGGATCCATCATGCCTTGTTACCACTGTGCAGGCTGGTGGTGGTGGTGTAATGGTGTGGGGGATGTTTTCTTGGCACACTTTAGGCCCCTTAGTGCCAATTGGGCATCGTTTAAATGCCACGGCCTACCTGAGCATTGTTTCTGACCATGTCCATCCCTTTATGACCACCATGTACCCATCCTCTGATGGCTACTTCCAGCAGGATAATGCACCATGTCACAAAGCTCGAATCATTTCAAATTGGTTTCTTGAACATGACAATGAGTTCACTGTACTAAATTGGCCCCCACAGTCACCAGATCTCAACCCAATAGAGCATCTTTGGGTTGTGGTGGAACGGGAGCTTCGTGCCCTGGATGTGCATCCCACAAATCTCCATTAACTGCAAGATGCTATCCTATCAATATGGGCCAACATTTCTAAAGAATGCTTTCAGCACCTTGTTGAATCAATGCCACGTAGAATTAAGGCAGTTCTGAAGGCGAAAGGGGGTCAAACACAGTATTAGTATGGTGTTCCTAATAATCCTTTAGGTGAGTGTATTGACAATGTAATACACATGTTTTCTACTGCGCAGTATGCAGTTTGATGGTATTATTTTCTAACAACAATGTATCACACAGTTTGAATGTGTAGCATACTGTTTGAAACATTTTTCATTGTATACAGTACCTACATAATATTTTGCAAGCTATTTATAAAAATAAGTAGTAAACAGTATAATATACTTCACAGAATCCAGTAAGCAGTATGCTAGTATTCCATATCTAGAAAAGATCTTATATTTTTACACAAACTGTACAAAAAAAGTGATAAATATTTCTGAGATGATAACTGGATGCCACTCACTGAATTAAACATGCAAAAGTAAAGGTGTTATGTGCCAACAATGTAGCATAGGGCTACTATGTCTTGCATACTATAAACTAGCAAGGCAGTATGCGGTTAGCATTGCGCTAGTATTCCATTCCAAGCACAGCCATGGTCATTTGTCCATTTAATGACACTGTAGCATTTTCCATCAGGACTTAATGCATATGTTTCTCGACTGGCTTTGTGCCTCGTCGGCTTTCTTGACGCCTGCCTGAGAGACTCATTAGACCTCTCATCACAGCAGGAGGCACCCGTAACACATTATATACTGTTCCTCACATCTCCATGACGATGAGCAGCATCGCTGATGAGAGAGAGTGACTGATAAGAAGTGGATGACAGCGAGGGACAGGGAACAAGAGAGTAAATAGAGAGAAAGAGAGATGGGGTGCAGAGGGTGCAGAGGATGAGTGGTAGGGTGGGGGTTCTATTTTTAAGTCTGTAGTCAGGAATATCTCTGCCGAGGGAAAGGGAACTGTGGAGCAGCAGACAACATGCTCAGGCAATAACCCACCACTGTCTCCTCGAAACTCAAAGCCTCACATAAATATCTTCAATCACCCTTAAATCTGATCATGTGAAACGCAAACCATCTCTGCACTTTGCTGTGCAGTTAAAGTTTTATGAATCTCTGATCAAACATCAAGCCTAAAGCATACTTCAGTTTTTATGCGTTCGCTAATGAATGCGTAAAGTGCGTGTGATGTAAATTTCATCATCAGAATGACATTTCTGCAGCCTGATTTTTTGAACCGTGCATACTCTGTATCCCTGCGGCACGTCCTGATTCCGAGTTAGACGCGTTCCTGGATCAACATATTTTGTTGATCCTGGAACAACATTCTGTCCAAAAATGTTCCTACCCCTAAACCTAACCCTGTAATCCCTAAAATCAGAGGGAAATGATAGGTGAATAACATTGATGTAGCAGCACCTTACCCTGGTTTTAATCCTAAACTTGACATAAACTGTAAACTTGTCCCTTAAATCTGATTGGTTGATTGGAATGTTGTTCTAGGGTCAGTTGGTGTTCTAGGATCAGGTTTTGCAGTCCACAAGGTGCCCAACTATTTTTCACAGTAGGAAAAATAAACGCAGGAGAATGAACAACAACAAAATAAACACAACAACAATAGAAGGCCACTTTGACGACCCCTTGTGTGAGGGCGCTAGAGATTCCAGCTTAAACAAGGACAAAGACATTTGAATTGGTCATAACTGAAGCAGACACTGAAGAAGAATAAACTAGTGCGCATGTGCCGACTGCCAGTGTTTGCGCATGCTATCATATGAAGTATACTTTGGCCGTGAAGAAAATATGGTGTCCCATTTGTCATTCTATAAAAAAAAAAAAAGGGGTTCGCGAGCACCCCCCTTTGCAGTAGATCTCGATATGCGTCCTCGATATGCACTCTTTCCGAGCCCGTATTGAAGCGACTCATAGGAAGACCACGAGTGTTTAGGGTGCCAGTTTTGAAAGCTTTGAAAGTATGCATTCAGCTGTATGTTTACTACAAAGCTGAAATATACTCTAAGTTTATTCTAAATAGATCAAATTAATCTTTACTGGGATTCATGTGTCTATATTTATTCAGCAAGGAATGTTACATCTGGCTTTATGTGTTTGTGACTGCAGTACGAATAAAAAAAAAAATTCAGTTACAGGACTTTGTTGCAATCACAACCAGTTTGCTGATTGTTGAGAGTGTTCATAGAGGCAATAGAGAATTTTCTATTTGACAGAAGCTGAATTCTGTCAGGTATTTCGCTGTGTTCTAAAATCTATTGCAGCCCATTTCAAATAGGGAATTCTTGTATTAAAAAATGGATGGAGCACAATGGAATGGGACAGAAGGCAAGAGGTTTTCCAAAGTTGGACTATCTTTAACTTCACAAAGCATCGTTAAAAACATGCCGTTCATGGTCTGGGATGCAGAGGAGACAGCAAGACGCAACGTTATGCAAGAACATAATCAAGTGTTTGCCAATAACAGAGGTCTTAAAGGAACAGTACAGTAACAAAGGACATTATTTGACTAGCTTTAACTATGCATTAATGCACTTGTTTTTTAAGAGTGTCCAGGTAGAGGTATAAAGGGAAAGGTTGTGGTATCCTAGTGTGGGAAGTGAAGGTCAGGCTGTGCAGATGGCCGGTGGGTCAAGAGGCTCAGGGCCAGGTGGTCATCATCTTGTCACGGACAGGCTACATCTCACCACTTCATCCGTTCATGGCCTATCCGATGCATATTGTACAAAAAAAATAATAATTCTGGGAGTCAAGTGTTATCAGTTATTCAAGTTTGGCAAAAAAAAGTTTGACTTGCGAGAAAATTTTGATTGATTGGATGGCTGAGGTAATACAGATTTGAATCTAAAGTGGTATTAGGGCAAAACATATCATTTTTCCTGAACAAACCTATTCCTTTCAGCCTCAACAAGTAAGGTTCTTTGAGGGAGAAAACAGTCACGTACCATCTTTCACTAGGACTCACAGCAAGTTTACTCATTGATTTACACTCTTACTTGTTCTGTTTGTCTTCAGACGCAAACATAGTATATATATATACAAATGACAGAGAGTACTAGCCAGTTGCCCTCATTGGACGCAACACAAACTTTTGGCAGTGTACATTAGAGCTGATTTTTAACTGCCCACTCAAACTGTTTAGTCTGTCCCTGCTGAAAAGACCAGCTTAAACCAACCCAAGAAAGTTTGATGGTCTTAGTGGATTTAAAATGTTCTAACTCACCTCCCAGCTTGGTCAAACTGGCTAGCCTACTTAAGTGCCCAAAACCCAACTAAAACAAGCCAACAGACCAGCCTAAGATAAGATAAGATAAGACCAGTTTAGGTTGGTTTGAACCCCCCCCCCCCCCAACCACCTCCCCTTCCTCCCCTTCCTCCCCTTCCTCCCCTTCCTCCCCTTCCTCCCCTTCCTCCCCTTCCTCCCCTTTTTGTCAGTTTGGCTAACAGGATCATGTTTAGCAGCTTTATTTTCTCACTAGTGTGACGATGCAGCCATACAAATCTCCATCAGGAAGCTCCTCTAGTCTCCAGCTTTATCATATTAACCCCCAGCAGCCCAGTATGTACTAGCTTCACCCACTGCCTTCCTCTGCCTTCCAACACCTTCAGTCCATACACACCCACGACTGAGTACACAGGAAGCCTGGGAGCTCTGCAGTGACCCCATCCCTTCTTTTCTAATCCTCTAGCCTCTGATGCTCTCTTTCTCTTTCTCTCTCTCTCTCTCTCTCTCATACACACACTCTTTCTTTCTCTCTCTCCCCCACCCCGTTTCCATGGTAATGCTGTCTGCAATGCACCAAGATCCCATTGTGTCATCATTGGGCCTCTCGCTCAGCTTGTTTGCTTCCGTTTTAACAATGTTCACCCATTAATCAGTCTTTTTTCTCTAACTCTTCCTGACTTGCTGCCGGGATAACGGGATAATGTTTATCGTTTATAAAAGTTGTAGACGAATCCTTCATTCTTCTATAACTCGATTATACTCTGAATCACAATATCTATCTATTTGTCTATCTATCCATCCATCCATGTAGCGCTCCATTTCTTTCTTGTTTCACCATCCAACTTGTCAACTTGTTTGGTGTCTCTCCAGTTCTTCTTGTATCTGTCACATAAGAATGAGGGTTTTTGGAGAATCTAGATTCACCACACATGCTTTTGCAAAAACGTAATCATATAATTTTGAAACACTAAAACTCTTCTCAACTAGGGATTTATTTCTTGATTTTCTGTCCAAGATTTATGATAACTGTAAACTGTTTTATCTGCCAGCAATAATGTTTATTGTCCTTAGAGTTCCTCACGGGAAGTGCATGAGACTCAAAATTGAGAGTTGGATGTTAGCATGTTGCTAAGCTAACACGCTACAATAAGCATCAAAATACTGACTACTTTTAATTGATTCTTCAAGTAGCCATCTTTGATTAATTTCTCTGAGCTTGTCACTATGCGAAGAGTTCAGATGCAAAAGCCGCTAAACGCCACCTCCGTCAAAAATGAGATAATGATACTGAGCGAATGTAGTATACGTTCATCAAATACTTTTGCTTCAAATCCACTAAATCCCAGCGTCAGCCCATTCAGAAATACTGGTTTCCTGGCAGAAACCATTAATCATCACTTCCCTTTGTCAGCAAAATCCTCTAAGTCCACAGAAACCAATCAGAAGACGCAAATTGATTCATATGATTTCAAGATGAATGACGGTGTGTGTATGAGCCGGATTTCAATTGCAGAGCTGCAAGTTTTTATCACGTTTTGTCCAGTCGTTACAGTGACAATGACAAGATTTCGCAAGTAGCAAGTAAACACAACAATGTTCCTTGTGCTGCTGTAAATGGACGTGAGAGTCACTTACATTACAGCTCCCCCTACTGTGTGGATCATTTTCTTCATTGTTGAATTTTTAATTCTGCTTTCATCCTTTGCAATGTTTCCAGCTGCATCTTTAGTGATTTACAACTGTATACTATGTCTTATTGTCCAAAGAGGTTGACTTAGAGTTTTTTGCAGCAAAAGACAGTTCAATTTGTTAAATACCAATGAATTGACTAAAGTGACACTTTTGAAAATAAGGCATTTCAATAACTGACTAATAACCTTTTCATTGCCTTTAAAGTGAAATTACTGAACCTAACCATAGGAGCTTGATTATGATTTCACGTTTCTAACTTAAGTTAGTGTGTAATGTTGCTGTTTGAGCATAAACAACTTTTGCAAAGTTACAATGTTCAAAGTTCAAAGCAAATGGAGATATTTGGGACTGGTAGGGACTACACAAGCTTCCTCCCGGGTTAGTGACATCACAAACCCTAAAATGTACATAAACATACATAAAAGGCTAAAAGTTTTTGAAATTTTCAGTGCATGACTGTGTGAGTGCAAGCTGTTGTAGCTCCGCCCTCTGTGCTGGGAGCAGCAGCTCATTTACATTTAAAGGGACAGACACAAAAATGGTGCGTTTTTGCTTACCCTCAAAAAGTGACAATTTTAACATGCTATATAAAAATATATGTGGGTTGTTTTGAGCTAAAACTTTACATACACACTCAAACATCAAATACTTTTTTTACATCTTGTGAAAAGGGCAATATACCACCCCTTTAAAAGAAAAAATGTCAGAGGTTTTTGCATTCTTTATCAATACTAGTACTGCTTTACAATACCTTTACAGCATTTATGAATTTAGCATTATAGCTTATGCATTACGTACAAACAAATTAACAATGAGCAATAGTAAATGCTGTAAAAATTGTTGTTCATTCCTTCGGCAAACAATTCATCACCATAGTACGGTAAGACCTGTAAACCCGCCTTTGGTTGATTATTATGGTATTTCTAGACCACTGAATTGACACCATCTCCGCTGAAGCACGGACACAGCGGGGTACTGACTCTATGTTATTACAATCATGAAGTTGTGTGGGTAAAATATCAGTATTATGTAATAGAGATCAGAGAGAGGTGCCATACCAAGCAGTATGAGATAGTGGTTTCTTTTCGATGGCATTTAGAGAGTGTTAATTAAAGCAATCTATCCATGATGCTCCACTGAGTAATAAAAGCCCTGGAGGACAGTAGAGAGGCTGAACAACGAGATATAGGGAGTGTGTATATTCAAGCCATTGACTCAATGCTGACACTCACTGCACTGGATCATAACACTCTGGGAGATATATCACCAGGATTAAATCCTGTATGCCTTTATATTTGTATGTCTGTGTGGGTAAAAATTACTCATATGCAATAAATGCACATAAATGCACAATAAATGCAATAATACTGACATACATGTCTATGAGTGGATGTTCACATGAGAGCATACATGTGACATAAATGAGAAAATGTGGTTGTGTTGACGTATGATTGCCTGTCTTGGTGTTCATTTTGTGGCATTGTGCATGCACATGCCTTTGAGAGATCTATACGTCATGGTATGCTGGAGTTATTTCAGGCATCTGCGCTGTTGGCTGGTTACATAAGTCTCTGGGAGGTCTGATTCTTTCCACTTAAAATAAAGAATCTGAAAATGGGGAAGAGAGGGACAGAATGCAGACAGATACTGAGAGCGAATGAATGAGCTGGAAATAGAGACGTATGTGCTGAAATCAAGTGTAACCTTAAAGGTAGGGTAGGCTTTTTTTCATAAAACCTTTTTTGTTATTCTGGTTGAAACTCTCTTCACATCCTGATAGCAGTCAGTAATAGATGTGGTCTAAAAATTAAAAAATTTACATTTGTGGCTAAATGCCACCTCAGTCAAAAATGAGACAACGATATTGAGCGAATGCTCTCTGCACATACTGTAGTATACATTCATAGTATTCACTTCAAACCCGCTAAATCCCAGCCTCAGCCCATTCAGGAATACTGGTTCGTTGGAAGAAACCTCTAAACGCCACTTCCCTTTGCCAGCAAAAGCCTCTAAGTTCACAGAACCAATCAGAAGATGCAAATATGATGCAAATCATATGATTTCAAGACGAATGACGGTGTGCAAATGAGCCGGCTTTCAATTATCGAGCTGCACGTTTTTATCCTGTTTCAAGAGATTTTTAACTAAACAAGATGTTTAGAAGTTTAGAAGAAGTTTATACTAGAAATTTACATTTTATGACAATGGGTTGACTAATCTCAGTTTAATATTTATTGACTTAATGCACTTCTTAATGAACAACTTAGTATACTTTTATAGCTATTTATTTATTTATTGTTTATTTATTTTCGATACATCATGACTTTATATTTATTTTTTAATACATATTTAATATTGTATATAGGTTATTATATTTTAAGCGTAGTCTAGTGTAGTATTTGAGCGTAGTGTATGGTGTAGTTATTGTATAAAGTCTTCTATTTGCCTTCTGTTTGTTGTTGTTATCCAGTAAAGTGTGCTGTCATTATGGTTATAATGTGTGAATTATTTATTTATTTATTTACTATATTTTTGAGCCTTTTCCTTTTTTCAGAAAGGACAGTGAAGAAGGAGAGAGATAGGGGTGGGATTGGTAAACGACCGCAGGTCACATTCAAACCTGGGTCCCCGGTGAGCATTACATTATTACATGTAATCATTTAGCAGATGCTTTTATGCAAAGCAACTTACAAATGAGGAAAGCAATAGAAGCCATCAAGCCAACAATAGGGCAACAATATGCAAGTGCTGTGACCAGTCCCAGTTAGTCCAGGCAGGTCATTCCACCAGCTTGTAACAGTCAAGGAAAAGGAGCACTTGGACCTGAATACATTACGGACATGGCAGTAGTGAATTTGCAACTGTTTACTATGTCTTGTCCAAAGACGTGGACTTAGAGGACTTTCGCACAAAAAAAAAAAAAGCACACATGGACTTAGGGTCCACTAAAGTGACATGTTTTAAAATAAGCATTTCGATCACTGACTTTAATAACCTTTTCATTGCCATTAAAGTGAAATTACTGAACCTAAACATAGGAGCCTGATAAAAATAAATATGCTAATTTAAAAGAACAAATGTCAGACAGATTTGAGGTTTTTGCATCTGACGTTTTCATATATCTCCTGTGGAAGTCTTAGGTTCCATGTTAGTGCGTTCCATGAGGCTATGAAGAGTTGTATACAGACAGTCACCAAGCGCCGCAAACAAACAGCAGCCACCTTTTACAGTTCCTCCTGAACCAAAACAACAAGCTAATGCTGAGTTCATGCCATGTCTTAACTGCAATTACGAGATTGAAACATGTGACGTTGTACTAAAATGACTAAAACTAAGGAATAATTGACGACGGTCCGTTGAATTATTAGAAGAATAATTATTTTTCTAATAATTCAACGGCCCGGAGTCAATTATTGCGCTTATACTTCATATACGTTTTTGTCATTAAAATGCTATTGTGTGTAGGAGGAATTTCTTACACATCTAATCCCAAGCCTCCGTTGCTAATTCCAAAACGTCATTTTAGATCTAGTAACGGAGGTTTGAGCCACTGATAGCAGACTAATGCAGTTATTAATGCAGTTATTAGAGAGAGAGAGAGAGATTGCAATGAGACAGAAAAGCGTGTGCATCAATATTATTTAATTTATTTATTAATTCATTCGTTTTAATTAATTTGTTAATTCTTTTTTGTCTATTATTGACACGCTAATAAATTAAACACAAAGCCATTTTAACAAGTAGGCCTATCATTATTTATTTATTTGTTATATTATCTGCAGATTCAAGCATTAAACAGCCCCGTAGTATAAAACTGAAATAAAAAATAGATAAAGCTGAATATTTTTTTAAACAAAATGAATAAAAAGTATTAAAACTAAAATTGTTTTAATATAAATATAATATTAATATTATTTAATATTAATATAAGTATAAATAATATAAGTAATAATTACTATTGTGTATAAATAATAATAAAATAACACTGACATATTTATATAAATATATAACAAATTTATTTACATATTATATTTAACATATAATATAAATACTTTGCTATATTTTGTGATTATATAGCTCCACATCAAATAAAATTACTCATAGTGTGATGTCTGGTCATGCTGCTCACCCCTAACGTGTGATTGCAAAAGAGGTTTAAAATATAAATGTAACAATATAAAGAGCAAATATAGCTATATATCTACAGACATGCTGCATATGTAATTACGAGTCAACACAAGTTAGCAATATCATTAAATAAGGCAAGCTTGACATTTGCTGAAGCGCATCTCCATAGCCTTGGTATAGATTCCTGTTTTTAGAGCCTAGTGTCTCTCTGACTCCCTTATTGGCTGTAGCTGCAACAGCAACATTGCACTATCCATAGCAACAGTATCCATTAAGTTGTTGATGGAGATCTCTTTACAACACTCACCCAGACTAAATTCAAAGAAAGGTGGAGATATAAAAACATCTGTCCTTTCTAAGAAACCATTAATTAGAGGCAGTTGGTCTGAGCGGGAACCATCTGTTATGGTGTGTGTGAGTGTATTTGTACGTATGTGTGTGTTTATATGTTCCATGGGTAGCCGGCATATCGATTTATCCCCACTGTGCTTTTCATCATCAAAGATAAAGATGCAGTGAAGGTTTAGCTTTAGAAGGATTGGGTCTTGTGGCCATAAAGAACTCAAAAATCATTGTTTGCATTCTCAAGGGCATCATGCACCTATTTATTATTTTTTTGGAAAGAAAGAAAGAAAGAAAGATGTTTTAACATAAATATAGGTACACATGTGGAACCATTTGCATCCAGTGTGCAAGGAGGAAGGTGCTCAAGTCATGACTACATATAAAATGTTTCTTAATTAATCAAAAAATTGCATTTCCCAGCATGTGATCAGCACGTATTTATCTTGAATGGAAAAGAGCAACTTTTTTATTTTAATAGTGTGGCACATGCTTCACCAAGAAATGTACCAAAATATGCAGTTTGTTGTTCCCAGTGCTGCGTGTTTGAAATCGAACAGCATGTTGAACAGTAAGCATCGGGAAACAGTTTCCTTGAATGTTGGAAAATCATCTGAACAAATATTAACACTGGATAAACAACTAATAGTAAACATTGAGGATGACCTCTCTCTACTTTCATACACGCTCACATGATACAATCCAAATATCTTTTTGAATCCAATACACACACCCTGAGTATTCACAATTTGTCTTGTTTTTAACCTGTGAACGTATGTTCTGTACCAAATGCTGTGTTTTGATACCCCTCCAGCCTGGCACTGACCAGTCCACCCACTCACCACCTCCTGTCCATCTGGGTATCGTAGCACGGCTATTTTCTGGCAGTGTTGCACCATTACAGTACCACGGCAGGCCAGTTGACACTTGTCATTTTGAGTTAGTGCTGCATTGTCTCTTATTTTATGTTTGGTGATTATGTACATGTGTCATTATGGCTCAAACATTTGGGGCCAGATTTTTTAAAGGAGTCATAACCTGCGATTTTCACTTTTCCACGAGAATCAATGTATGTTATGATTGCCTAACGATTATACACTGGCCGGGAAGCCGATATTTAAAAGTGAAGCGTTTGTTTACCTCAGGATAAATAAACCAGCGCGCGTGCACGCGCACTCAAATACGAGATTTTGATTTCAGCCCCGTCTTGACGTCATGACGGGGCAGGATATACCATATATGGACACCGCAAACCTATGCCGCGGGAAGCCCGCCCCTCTCCCCCTCATATTCAGTTCAGTCGAGAAAGATGGAGAAACGAGTACACACCTGAGTTGCTCTGTGGTTGACTGCCACAAACAACATGTAAATGTGTTTTCTCTACCAAAAACGGACCAAACTATCAGGGACCAGTGGATGAAATTCATTTTTAATGACGCTGTCCCAACAACCCTTTCAACTGGCTTATCGTTAGGAGTCTGCACTAAACAGTTCACACAGGAATCATACACAAATTTGGGGCAATATCAGGCGAAGTTGGCCTCGAAGCTCTGTTTGGAAAAAGGTGCAATTCCAACCATCAGAGACTTGCCTGAAATTGAAACGGTAAGACTGAGTTTTTATTGCTCTACTGTGTGTAACAAACAGCAGCTAACTGCTAATGCGGCTATTGTATGCTAGCGGGAGTATTAGCTTCGAGGTAAACATGGGGAATGGCTGCTAACGTTACTTTGCAAACAACAAATGACTGAGATCATCATGAATTCGGCTATTGTATATTGATTGCCTAACGCTTATATATGAGGCGCCGTCTAGTTTGTGTGTGTGTGTGCTCGCGTCTTATATGAGTATGTGCGCGAGTTTGTGTGTGTGTGCTCGCGTCTCATATGAGTATGTGCGTGGAGAGTTCATATACATGTATGTGTGACTACTTAGTATGTATGCAAGCGTGTTTCATATATGTGTGCGTGAATGAAGTTTGATTTAAGCCCTAAACGGCGCCTCATACTTATACACTGGCCGGGAAGCCGGTCGCGGCCAGGTCGGGTAAATTCATAACTTGCGCCATGATGTCATTTTGGAATGATATGCTAAAGCGTTACCTGCGGTGTCAACCCCCCTCCTTCATGCCACCAATCAACGCGCCCCTCATTTGCATTATTAAAATGACCGTCCACGACAGCCAAAATATCGCATCAGATCTCGCGAGACAATAATGCCTTCAGAAATAAGGGTCTGAGGAGCTCTGTGTTTATTTTTTTTCCACTTTTCTTTTTTAGAAGGGCCTGAAAGACTATAATACAGCAGTAGGTATCCAAGGTAATACTAGGTTATGACTCCTTTAATAGCTTGCGCTACTGTTAGATAGACTTAAACTCAGTAGTCATTGCATTAGCAGTGAAAAATTAGCGCTAAAAAGGCGTGCACTGGGTTATTTTGCGGCTGGCCTTATTGCATACGCATTTGTAGGAGTTTCCCTTTCAGATGCAAAATTCATGGGAGGAGAGTATTTAAATTAATCATGCAAGGTGATTTACTATGGTTTGTGTAGAAAGTGTTCCCCTTTGGCACATGGACTCTCCCAGTCACCCCTGTCATTCAGTGAGAAATGGACTATTCAAAACTTTCCACCGGAGTTCGCGAAGTGACGGAGAACAAAGTTGCCGGATGATAACGGGAAAAGGAGATCGGCTGAATATTGTATATAGTTTGTAGAGTGGAATATAGTGTATTTGCCCAAATCAGAGAAGTTTTATCGATTGTGCGTGTGCGTGCATCACACTAACCACACATCTATGCACCTTTAATAAAACAACGATTTGGAATATAAACTGAGTGAGACATCATTGTTCTGACTGGACAAACTGTAGCCTTCAGCCAAACCTGAACTAGCAATTAGAGTGAATACTCACAAGATTTTTTAGTTTGTGCTCGTCAATTTACTGGTAGGCTATTTGTACCATTATTTACCACCCAAAAAAAGCATGTCTTAAAACAGACGCTAATTTGCGTTGCTCTTGGTAGATTGCATCTTAGGTTGTGTCTTTGTTATGTAATTATGTCAAAACTTTCCACTCCCATCTGAGCTTTTTTGGATTTGCTCTCTCATGCTAATTTGCCCAGTTTAGTAAATCTGGCCCCAAGTGTTCTGTGATGCTCATTCAATTGTGTCACCAAGGTTAAGTTATCTTGGGCTGACTTTCTGATTTTCTGGATTTTGCAAGGAAAACTTGTGAAGAATCAGTGGAGAATCAGAATGGGTTACAAATGATGAACAAATCAATCATGCTTTGCACAATTTTCACAACAGCATAAACTTGCGACAACACCGTTATTACCGTTAACACTCTTTTAAATGCGCACTCGCTTTTCACTTTCACTTTTAAATTCGAAAGCATGCATACTCTGTGTAAATAGGCATATCATTTGAGGGGAACAGGAAGCCACTATCAATATGCAGGGTATTTAAATTGCTTTTTAAGTTTGCTCGCTTTCTAATTCGCGATCACATGTAGGCTAATCTGTGTATAGAGAGTGGCGGTACTGACCATACATTTTATAAGATAAGATATTTGTCTTCTTTCTCAAAAGCAGGGCACAATTTGGTACCCACACCCAGACCTCTGGAACCTCCACGTCTGGCCCCTGGACGGTATCACCAGCGGTGATAAACACTATCACTCAAGCCAGGGCCCCCTCTAGCAGGTGGCTGTATGCTCTGAAGGGGCGTCTGTTCACAAACTGGACTGCCCACTGGATTATGGATGCCATTTTCCTGGCACACCAAACCCAGGGTGTGCTACTATGTATCCTGGGAGTGTGAGGACACTCCACCAGGAGTGTTGCATCCTCCTGGGCACTTGCGAACGGCGACTCTCTGACATACATAGAGCAGTAGGTTGGTCTACAGCCAATACCTTCGCAAGATTTAACAATCTCCAGGTTGAGCTGGTTTCGTCCCAAGTATTTTCAGGTACAAACAGGTAAACTTCAGGCAATTGGTTGGGTATATCGCTTGCACACAGCACCGTTCCCTCCCTGACGTGGTAGCGTAACCTTTTTTTTATTCATGGTGAGTTCCCCTTGTCCGTGAACCTTTATATATTATATAGAATTTGGAAGAATTAGAGATTTCACTAGCTGTTAACAGTTCAATTCTCACAGCTATTGATTATTAATTCTCACCAATGTATTGATCTGATCACTAATGGTGACCAGACCTAAATTTGATAAATCAGACCATTAGATGGAATATTCTCTCCAAATAAGAGATCTTTGTTGCATAATGTTAATAACTTTCAATCATCAAGCAAGGTCCCCATTACGAGCAACATCTGATCTGGCATTTGGACAGTGTAAATCTTGTTGTTCCACTGATATAAAATGCACCATTGGGCAACCTTTTGTTGCGCAGTGGTCAGTAGCTAAATGTCAGCCGGTGTTTGGGTAACCTTTCGGGCGTGTGTGATGGAGTGCAGGTAGTGGGCGGGAAAGGGTGGAGATAGGGACATCACAATATATGACTGAGAAACAGAGGATAATTACTTTGGGGTTAATTAAAGAAGGGGGAGGGCGAATCATCCATCTGTGCACGTTGGAGGAACTGTAACATTCAGTCATGTTTCTGGGCTACACCATCTTAACATAAGCCCATCCAACATCCCCTGCCAACATATCTAATCACACTGATGTTTGCTGTAGAAACTAAATAATTCTGCATATCATTTTACCCCAAATGATTCTTGTTGTGAACATGATATACTCTATGGATGAAAAAAGGTGCAAGATTTCAGGGAGTGAGCCATAATCATGTGAGATTTTGTTTGGAATGAGAAAGAGAGAGTATGAGGTGAAATGGATCTTCTTCTTGGCAGCGTGATCTCTTGTCACATATGTCAACTGGCCGTGGACATATTTGCCAGGATTTAGCATGTGAGCGCGTGTGTTTGTGCTGAAGGGTGTCTCACTATGGGAGTGAGCTGCTGTTCCCATTGTTTTTGAACATGTTCCAGGAGGATGCTTCATTTTAGCGAGTGTACATGTTGCATCTCTGCAGTGAGGAGTGTGTGCATTGCCAGGCACATATCAGCCCCCTGTCCCCTCGCACCAAACATACCACAGAGCTGCTGCTCTCATCAGTTTTCTGAAGCTCATCGCAATAGAGCTGGGAATTTAGCGATTCTGGTTCCAATTCTAGTTCATCGCCAATTCTTTCAGCATTTTGGAGGAAGAATGAAACATATTTAAAATACAAAAATAAAATAAAAATCACATTTACTGCTCTCAACAGCCTTTTGTCAAATGATTTCGGTAGTGCTAACAAATCAGAAATAAACTGTATTATATAACTAGATGTATAAATCCTTTGAAAGAGATGAGAGTGGTGCTTGATCGTGCAAAACTCACCGGCACAGGGGTGTTGTGGTTTTTAGTGTGCTGGGATGTTATGGATGATTACTAGCAGGTGCTAAGAATGATTACTATAATGACCATATTAGTGTCCACACCAATGGAAGATAACTATATTAGCATCCACTCTAATGGACGATTACCATAACTATAACTATAACTATAACTATAACTATATTAGCGTCCACACAACAGACGATAACTAGAATAATAACTATATTAGTGTCCACAGCAATGGACGATAACGATAAATAAATTAGGGTCCACACCAGTGGATGCTAACGATAACTATATTATGTCCACACTAATAGACAATAACTTTAACGATAACTATAGCGTCCACACCAATGGATGATAACTATTATGATAACTACATTAGCGTCCACACCAACGTATGATTACTATAACTATATTAGTGACCACATCAACAGATTGTGATCAACAGACTTGATATTATATTGATAACTATTTTAGCGTACACACCACCAAACAATAATGAAAATTATATTATGTCCACACCAATGGACAATAATGTTAACGATAACTATAATAGCATCCACACCAATGTATGATAACGATAACTATATTAGCGTACCCACCAAAAGACAATAACTATAATGATAAATATATTAGCATCCACACCAGAGGAAAATAACGATAACTATATAAGCGTCCCTACCAAAAGACGATAGTTATAACAATAATTATATTAGCGTCCCCACCAGTGACTGATAATGATAACTATATTAACGTCCCCATGAAAAGACGATAACTATATTAGCGTCCACACCAGCGGACGGTAATGATAACTACTGTATATTAGCGTCCAGACCATCGGACATTAACTATAATGATAATTATATTAACATCCACACCAATGGACAATAACGTTAACGATAACTATTTTAACGTCTACACCAATGTTTGATTACTATAATTATAACTAGCCACATCAACAGACGATTACTATAACGATAACTATTTTAGCTTCCTCACCAAAAGACGATAACTGTATTAAAATCCACACCAGTGGATAACTATAACAATAGCTATATGATTCCAAACAATATTGCTCCTCTGTGTCAATGTAGCTGAAGCTGTGGTGCAGATGTTGTTATTCTCATAGAGCTATAACAATTATTAAAACTTTGAACTTTAAAAAGTTATATTTCTAAAAGTAATTGCTTTTGGTGTGAACAGGCCTTAAATCAAAGGAATTTATAAAAGTTATTTTATCGTCCACCATTACCTGTTCACATTTTATTGCATCAAGCAACAAGGATGTCTTTCATGTGCTTTACTTCTTATGCACAGTAACGCATTTATTACATGTATTTTATTAAATAAATTTTCACCATTAGGTCTACATCAGGGGTGCCCAACCCTGCTCCTGCCGATCGACTGTCCTGCACAGTTTATCTCCAACCCTAATCAAACACACCTGAAGCAACCAATTAAGGTCTTCAGGATCACTTGAAAATTAAAGGCAGGTGTGTTTGATTAGGGTTGGAGATGAACTGTGCAGGACAGTCGATCGGCAGGAGCAGGGTTGGGCACCCCTGGTCTACATAATGGTGATCATTTTCCACAATTTGTATTTTTTTCCAAAACTCATTATGACAGATTCACAAAACAATGAACTGAAATGTACCACAGAAACTGTTCAGATCAGATTGAAGGGATCAGGGCAATTGTTAAAAATAAACTTCTAACAAGGATATGCGGAGCGGCACATGCCACACACAAGCAGAAACAGATCAAACCTTGGCAAACTTTCATTACATTTTATCTTTAGTTCTTCTGGTGTTTAGGAATAATACTATCCATCTGGCTTTCTGCTCGCTACCTTACAGTGCTATAACTCAGTGAGGGTGCAGCTATTTTATAACAGTAGCTTAATTTCTGCAAAGAATCATAGTGCTGCATCAGCGTTTAGATCCATTCCTAATAAAGCTATGCAGTCATTATCATAAGACTCATTTGTTAATTTATTAAGGTAACTTAAGGTTCTTTCTCAGAGTGAAAAGTGAACGCTGAAATAACCTAAGCATGAAATATAGAAAAGTTATAAACAAATATATCTATAATGTTCTAATTTACTAGAAATTATTTTCAGAAACTCAAAGACTGTAATGCAAGCTGACTCTACTGGACATTTTTCCAAATGTGGTTACACAAAGGGTGTTTTAAGAAAATGTCACAAATGATTCAGCATCGTCTGAGTCACCAGCCTCTTGTGTGTAAAAGCACTGAGTACAGGATGTTATTTTTGAAACGAGGTCAAAGTCAATTTCAGGCGTATTTACATGTACTGTCAGCCGAAGAGATAATAAATCATTTTCTCCAACTCTGTGTCTGTTCATATCTCTAAAATCAATAGCCTATTATAACTCACATTTGTGGCATGACAACCCCTCATTGTGAGCTCAATTTCATCAGATCTTACACAAACCCACTTGTAAAAAAGTATACTTTTAAATCAAACACTTATTATGGAAATAATATACTAAAAAACATACTTAAGTGAGATAAAATGTAATGCAATTAGTTGCATTTTAGAGCTTTTTTGACCCACTTAAGTAGGACTTAAGTTTCTTCTTAAATTATATAGTTACTTTAGTAGTCCATAGTCCACTTGATAGTTGCTATCTTTGAAATACTGATAAAGTGTACTGCATCTACTAACAAGCATTTATGGTAAACTAAATATACTTAAATGTCGTTTCTAATGAAACCTTTATGTCCTGTATTTAAATATATTTGCAATTACACATTTGTAACTATGAAGTTGCAGTTTAGTGCATTTAAAATATATTAACTTTAAATGTAATATCGAATAACACACTATAGTTAAAATTATTAAGTACTTTACATGAACTTACAGTATACATTTTTATGTAAAGTACACTTAAGTTGCTTAAAGTACATTTAAGTTAATATTATCTGCCAGTATAATAGTTTCTTAAAAAACATATATACTTTTAAGATTTGAAGTATGCTTCAAGAGCACTTTCAAAACAATTAATTGCACTTCTTTTTCACAAGGGCTCACCCAACAAAACATCTGTGGTATGTCTTAGGTCCTGTTTATACCTGGTATTAAGATGCGTTTTGGTCGAACGGATCACAAGTGGACGACGCTAAATACAGGTGTAAACGAGGTCTAAAACATTTTGAGGTTGTCCACTTTTGACCACTTCCAGAGGTAGTTAGACCGGATTGCTTTCGTGGTGTTCGAATGCGTTCAGAGATCCACAAAAGACCACCTATTCTCAGACTACTGACTTAATGCGTAAACATTATGGGAAGCATGCTAGCCAGGCGGGATTTAAACTTTGTCGACTGAAGACTTAATTTTGGTTTGAAGACGAAAAACCAACCTGTGTTTTTCCATCATCTCCGGTTGTGTTCATATGTAAATTGCGTGGGATCCTTTTGTCCATTAGAATGAAAGATCTGAAAGATCTGAAAAATTGATACTGAAAAATTGTATTGATACTCGTTAGCAATTACACGACTGCCTAAATGATTCATTAATGTCAGTGAGTAATATCTCGAGTCAGCAATATGTTTTCATTTGAGACAAAGTGACGCATTACACCAGTAGCGTGACCAGTGGAGCGTGACCAGCCAGTAAACATAAACTACAGTTGGCGACAAGTATGTGCATGAATTTATGATAAACAAGGAAGGTGCATTCACAACAAACTGTCTTCATGTCCTAAATCCAGTCCATCAATTATTTTGCACGGTTGCCTTGTAGGGGAAAGAGAAAATAGGATGAAGGTGTTATGAGAGAATGATGTACTAGATAAATTGATGGGAAATAAAACACAGAGACCATCAGTATAGAAGGAACTTTGGCAAAACAATTTCTACACGTGTGTGATGCCTTGAGTAGTCACAGATGCTACAATAAATTTGAATCTGGTCATGCAGTTTTCTTTAGTGCTTTAGTGCACAAGCTGTCCGGTGTTACCCTTGAATTGCGACAGAGCAAAAAGGCACAGGAGGACAACAAGATAATGACAACTTGGTACTTGGTATAATGGTACAAAGTATATTTAAAAAAAAAAAAACTGTACTTGCAGATAATTGTTACATGTATGATCTGTATTTCCCCCCTTCATTGTGTTTCTGGTTCAGTCCTGTGACCTAGTGTTCCATGATTGTTCTAATTAGTCATGTTTATCACCTGTGCATTGTCAATCACCTTGTCATTAGTTATCTTGTTAGTCCCTGTGTATTTATACTTTGTGTTCTCCTTCAGTCTTTGTCCGCTATCGTCAATGTAAGCGTGATTATTTGGTGTTACCCCTGAGAGTTTGGTTATTAAATGTTATTTCTACGTATTCCTCTTATCCATGAGCATACACGTAACATGACAATAATATTACAGTATATGCACACCAGTTATTTTTTGCTATATGTGCCAAGTATAATGTACTAAGAAAATATGATGCATAACAGGCAAGCAAATGCACCAGAGTATGAATGGCGCGTGCTAAATTGCACGTTAAGCATTTTCACAGGGATTAATTTCAAAATTTATTCAGTAACTCTTTATTTTAAAGTGACATAATTACATGTAACTACATGTGCTTACTATAGTAATCACAGTAAATTATGCATAATTACAGTAACTAACCCTAAACCAAACCTAACATAACTCTATATAAGTACATGTAGTTATTTAATATTACTCAGTACTTATTTGAGTAAGTACACACTACAGTTAAAATCATAATCAAGTACTTGATGGTCTTTTGTCTGTTAGTCAACACACCAAGATAAGTGAATTTAAAGGGATGGTTCGGAGTAAAATCAACCTATAGGGTCCTTTGCACCATGACCTTGAGCCAAACTTAAGCTCTAACTTTAATAATGTTCAACCAAGAGAAAAAAGGCTCCTGGGGGGTGGGTGGTTGGCTCGAGGTCATGGTGCAAAGGACCCTAGGTTGATTTTACTCCGAACCATCCCTTTAAAGCACAAAAAAAGATAATGATTTGAAATGTACTAGTAAAACTTTTAATTTGACATTTTTAGAAGTGTAAGTGTGCTAAGAACAGGCATGAAAGTGTGCTCTCTTTAAGTACACTTCATATTATATTTTCTGCAAAAATAGGTATTTGAAAAATATACTACAAGTGGACATTCAGTATAGTACAACTTGCCTCTTTTTTACGAGGGGCTGTTGTCAGATGTTGAGAAGAGTAATTGTGTATGTTGTCTGTGACTTGTAAAGTAAAAGAGCCCATTCATTCACATGATTGAGTAACACTCACACCAGCACCTGCCGTGTTTACATGCCCCCTACAACCCTTGAAGTGAAGGAAAGGGGGTAGTTTAGCCACAACAGCAGCATAATATGATTGAAAAGCCAGTTATTTTCCCCCATTAGAGTCCTCTCTCTTGCCTCACATATGGTCAGGCAGTCCAGTTGCACGCACCACTGCTGTACCTCTGAGATGACCAAGCAAAACAGGTAAGCACTGTTATTATTGAGCACACAAAGAGAGTCACGAAAAATAGAAAACTGGGATTCAATAAAGAACAGCAAATATAATACGCAGTCAACAGGCAACACTGGTGGCATGCTGGGATTGGTCGGTGTATATCGTTAATCAGATTTCTTTTTTTTAAAAGTTTATACAACCCTCTAATTCTCCTAGCTTTTTTTCTGACTCTCAGCATTGCACTATTTTCCAGCCATAGTTTCAATTTCTCATCATTAAAGAAAGAAATGATGCTTATCATGTTATATTAGTCAGCGCCCTCAGTTGTCATGAGCAGATCTGCTAATGTGATCATAGTCGTATGGAGCCATTCCTGCCCGCCAGACAGACTGCTGGTTTGCAGTGATTCATTCTGTTTGGCGGATCTCTTGCTCGTTGTCACTTGTGTCGCTATATTTAGCACCTGCAAGCGCTTTGTGTACGGTTGTGGCATTGTTCTTGAGTCAATTCCCAGATCTCTGCTCCACTGTGTTAGAGAGCAGACTCAACCAGCCACATTTTCTATTGGGCCTGCAATGTTTTTTTTTATTATTCTTAACACTAACACTTACTAGACGTCTACATTTAATCAGAATGCTACCTTTCAAAAATTTGGGATGGGTTTTTTATTTGCTTTTAAAAGAAGTCCCTTATGCTCACCAAGGCATTTACTTGATCAAAATTACAATACAACAGTAATATTGTGAAATATTATTTCAAATTAAAATATGTGTTTCTATTTGAATATATTTTAAAATGTATGTTTTTTTTCCTGTAATGTCAAAGTAGAATTTTCAGCAGCCATTACGCAGTGTCACATGATCCTTTTGAAATCATTCTAATGCTCATTTGTTTCTCAAGAAACATTTTGTATTATTATCATAGTTGAAAACAGTTGTGCTGTGTTATATATTGTTTAGAAACTGTGATGCATTCTTTCAGGATCCTTTGATAAATAGAAAGTTCAAAGAACGACAGGAGCAACATCTATGGCTTGACCTGGCTGAGATGAGGGAAGCAGACAAAGTTTGCTTTCTTGACTCCCCCATCTCCCAGGCTGGCCTCTTCAGCTTTGCCCAGCAGTTCTCAATGGTACAGAAGCAGGCGGAGGCACTAGCCCACATCCTGCACAGGCAGGTCGCTGCAGGCCCTCCACCTGCTCGTCTCGTGGAGCAGGCCGCAGGAAGGCGGCGCCACCCGCCTCAGGCCCCGCCAGACCCTCCATGCATCTGGCGAAGCGGCGTTCCTGAGACGGCGACCTAGAGATGTGGAGACCTGGTCTTTGGGAGACAGTGAAGGCACTGCTCCCTCCTTCGCCCGTGTTTTTACCGTGGCAGAGCGTGTTAGTGTTGTCTCCACCCTGGCTAGGTTGGATCCTCCCTACGGGCAGCGTCTCCATAGCGTCCCTTTCCGGTTGGAATAGGCACGCTTTCCCAGTGTTATCCAGTATTATTCTTACTGTATGGGTAAGTAGGAACAGCAGTGATCAACTTTCTCTGTGTAAATCCCTGTCCTTCTTCCACCCCAGTGGTGTGGGGGATCAGGCGGCTTACACAGGGCACTGGAAGGTGTAGCGATTGTGGCAATTTCTTGGAAGGTGCCAATTCGCCAGTCACTGACATAATGCGTAGTGAATGGCTGAATGGTAAAGTCTAAGTTACCTATTGTAACCCCCATTCCCTGAAGGAGGGAACGGAGACATTACGTCTAGTCGCCACAATCCCTGGGGTCACCACTGAGCGACAGGGCACTGCTGGGCTCCTCAGCGAAAACTTAGTGAGTGTCTCTCTGCACGCTCCTATATACAGTACTCGCAGCACGGGGCATGGTTTGTGATGCAAATCTCCCTCACCAATAATAATAATAATAATAATAATATTTTTTATTTATATAGCGCCTTTCCAGGGCTCAAGGACGCTTTACAATGAACAAGCAACAATAATGGCAATGGATATTGAAAACAAACAAAACAACAGTAGGTAGATGAGAGTAAAAGTACAGTAAAGGAGAATTATGTAGACGGGGCAGCATACAGCAGAATACAATCAGACACAACAAAATGTAATACAATTTAAAGGGCCGTACACACCGGGACGAATATCGGCACGTGTTATTCGCCAGCGTTTTTCAACGCGTTTTTTGTGTTCACACCCAAGCAATTTTCGCTGACGATGAGCCGAGTGAACATGCAAATTCATTCCCTGACATTAGATGGCGCTTAATACCACTCCATAACAGTTCTCTTTTATCAAGATTTTTGTAGTCGCTGTCGCGTTTGTCATATAGTTCTTTATGTTCCGACACCAACGAGACCAGCAGCTCTACATTCATCTTGCCTTGCATCTTCCTCGTCTTATTTCTTCCCGGCAGTGTAGACGCTACTTGGCGTATATCTTCTTCGCCGTTACGTATGTGTGTTCGGCAAGACCGTTTTGTGTTTGAGCGCCCCCAAGTTGTGTTTTACTGTAACTTCAGAAGCTCCAGACACGTGAGCAAAAGCGCCAATCTCATTGGTCGGATAGTTTTTGACGCGGCGCGTCAAACCAAAAAAACGAACCCGAGGCATTTTTTAAAAAATTACGCTTTTACGCGTGGCGTTTTTCACATCGGTGTGCACACTCACATTGGCGCCCTTTGTTTAGTCATGAGGCGTTAAACGTTGGCGAATGTCGCGCGCGAAATTCGTCCCGGTGTGAACAGGCCTTAAGAATGGTGACAATGTCCATTGGCTGTTTCTGTTAACACTCGAAGGTGATAAGGCTTTCGGGCGTGATCCCAATTCGTCAGTCACTGACGTCACGTCTCCGTTCCCTCCTTCAGGGAACGGGAGTTACATTAGGTATCCTAGACATTCTTTATCCTGTTTGCTACCTCAATTCAAATTGTAATTTAAAAGGCATTTTCAATCCAATTCCTGCCCATCCCGATTTTGGAAAACATTGGATCATTAGGTAACATCTATGAAATCTGACTAGGTATTATCAAAGAAACACCCAGTAGAGTTGTATCTGCATAATCAATGTGTTTTCCAGAGCTTATAATGTATGCTTGTGAACAAAAGCTTCTTTAGATCAAAGTGTGTATGTGTGTGTTCAGCATTAATGTGCAATGCATCTCCTTACTGTTTGTCAATATTAAATTTGAGTGACACCTTTAAATGCACTTCCTGTGGCTAATCTACTCACTGAAGGCCTTGCTGCCCATGGTACACACCTTTCCAGGAATAGATGTGGCAAAACAAAAGTAGAGGAGTAAAGAATGCCAGAAGGGAGATTAAACATTACAACATGAGAGGACAATAAGAAAGACCTATCTATGGTTTGGGAAAAGGAGGGCCAAGTACACAGCAAAGGCATAAAAAAAGAAAGAGAAATCAATGATATATGAGAGAGGAAGTGAAAGAGGCAGTGACAGGAAGCAAGAGCACAGAACACTAAAGTCCACATCACCCTTGAGAAGATTAAAAAGCTAGAGCCGGACACAGATATTAAGTGTGTCGGGAACTCATAAATGTATCATCTAGGGATTTCAGAAGTGCCAGTACTTCAGTAGTCGATACTAAACTAAAGAATTTACTGTAATATCAGTCTTCCAACAGTATTGGTAGCACTGTGTACTGAATCAAAATGCTACCAGAAAACACTTCTTAAACCCTGTTCCATACTGTGTACTTGATGTGCACTTGTGATTTGGTAACACTTGTGATGTGTTACTTGTGATGTTATAGTAATAACTATACATTTAGCATAATTACATGCAACTAACCCTAAACCAAACCCTAATCCTAATCCCGATCCTATAGTAAGCATATGTAGTCAATTAATATTACTCAGTACTTAAAAGTATAATTACACTGTAACAAGGACACCTTAAAATAAAATGCAATATTGCCCAGTCCTACTTCACTTGCATACTAACTACTTGAAAAATACTTGAAGGCTACATGACATTGTTCTAATTTAATCTGTTAATATGCGTTTAATCTTTTAAATAAAGAAGTGTGTTCATCAGAGTTTTTACTGTGGTGTTGAAGCTGGTATATCAAGAAATGTGAAATTCCATTGGTATCAATTTCTGGAAATGCATCTTCATGTCAACCCTTGTGCCAACATATATTGGGAACAGTAAAAGATGGATGGTTAAAAGAGGATGGAGAGGAGATAAATAATCGCTCCAGAACAGCTTCCAAGATCACCACAGCGATTCTGAGACTGCAGTGCAGACAGAAAGAGATGCCAGTGAAAACAGCGCTCTCATCACAGTGGCCTTACAAGGAGAGTGCAACTACAAATATGTCACTGAAAGCTAACACACATGACACACATAATCGGACTGAATTTCAGCTCTTCAGACTGCAAACACTTCTAACAATGTGTTGAGCCCTGTGTCAAATGAATATGGAACAACGCATAATGGCTTTCTACAACAATAAGCAATGATCCATTGATTGAACACGGCAAAAAAATATTTTTTACGCTTTTTAAAGTTGCAGATGCATTGCGTAATTGCTTCTTTTTTTTTTTTTTACAGCTCTTAAACTGTATTACACAGATCAATGTATGTAATTATCCTATTTAGGACAGCACTGAGTTATGAATATATAATGGGTATTGCTCCAGACTTACAATAGTCTAGCATTTACCATTGGGCTAAAATAATACACCAAAGTAATCATAAACCTAAATGTGAGCTTGCAGTTGATTTTAAGAAAGGGGCGGTGTTTATGCGGATGGAAAGATTGGAGAAGATAGATAGATAGATAGATAGATAGATAAGATAGATAGATAAGATAGATAGATAAGATAGATAGATAGATAGATAGATAGATAGATAGATAGATAGATAGATAGATAGATAGATAGATAGATAGATAGATAGATAGATAGATAGATAGATGATAGATCTGTCATGTGTTTTTGTCACATGTGTTTATTTTCTTCATTGTGACCTTATTTGTACAGGACTTTGGTTAACACCATTTGTTTTTTAAAATGTGCTTTATAAATATATTTGAAATTGAATGTATTAATGCATTAGGTGTCATAAACTAACAACACTTGTTAATTTAAAAAGAAAATTGAACCTTATTGTAGAACAACACCAGCAAGTCACACCCCAAGTGTGAACAATAGTAATTACTGATTACTTGCTGTAGCAGCCACAAGTATAAAATAAATGAATAATAATAACTTGATTGGTAACCAAACACACACATACACCTGCATAAGCCAGGGATTTGAGAGTGCTGTTTACACACACATAAACAACCTAGATGTGGCATGTTGCCATTCTGATAAAAAGTACAAGAACCCTCTTTTGAAGAAGACGATTCTCCTGCCTGTGGTCTGCTGTGTTTGTTTGTATTTTCTAAGTGCATGACTTTTTAGTTAATGCACATTAATAGCAGGGCCGAAGGCACTCTCCACTGAGTCTGTGTCTGAGTTGTTTTTGGGAGTGCAGGGCATGCCAGGAGAGCAGGGTTAGAGCTGTGGAAGGATGACTCAGAGCTCACAGGGTTGTAGACGCTCTTTCCAACTCACTATGCACACTTGCACCATCTTATACATGCTAAGAATAGCAGTGGATAAAGGCGAGCTCCAAAAAGGAAATGTTACCCAACACCAATGCACCTGTTACTCAAGTGGAAATAACAAAGTGCACAGAAATGAAAGGAATAGTTAATTTAAAAAATGAACCACTGTGCCTGTTCTGGGTTTGAGTTATTCTTGTTTGATTTGCACAGTTTTCAGTTCAGTTTCCAGTGTTTCCTTTGTCTTAGTTTATTAGTTGAGATGGTTTTTGATTTCCCTCATGTGTTATACCTGTGTCTAGTTAATTATCTTGTTTAATCTCTCTATATATAAATTATAAAGCCCTCATTTTCAGTTGTTCTTTGTCAGATCTCACCATTGATGTTTTTATTTATTTTTTTTTTTTTTTTATTAAAACTGTTTGCCAATACATCCAGCTCTTTTATTTCCATCTTTGTTCAACCCCTTGCTGACAACGTTTTGTGTTCCACAAAAAAAGTCATATTTGGAACAACATGATGGTGAGTAAATGATGACAGGATGACAGGGTGAACTATTCTTTGTCTTGCATGATATTCTGTGTCATTGTTATGCATCCCATACTTCTGTTAATCTGATGTTCTTGATCAGCCATTTTCAAAAGGAGGAAAGGAGCTATGAGAGCATTAAACATTCAATTCATGCTTCTAATGGATGCAGGCCAAGCACAATTACAAATCCAATGAATGAGAGTCCAAGAGATGTTTAATGCCATTTTCTTAATGTCACTCTGCTGGCAGGAATGGAGGCTGTTCACCCCTGTGAAGTTGTGTCCTGCTGGGCTCATTGTGAAAGAGATGTCTATCAGGAGAGAAATGTAAGACACCACACGGAAAACAACACCTGCTTTCACCCTCTTGATCAATATATCGATCAGTGTGTCATCTGGAGTGTGTAACAGCAGTCCAAATTGATTTTAATGACACATCTTGACCGAAGGCCATGAAACCGAGCAGAACCAAGTGGGAGTTTTATTGCGCAAACACCTTAAGCCACAGAAATGAAACAAAACATGTTATTTGCTAATTGCAGCTTGATAATTTAAAACAAAAAAACTACATGTCCACTGACCTTTCTACGAGCTATTATCTAGCTTCCACTGCTGCAGTAATGGAGCACAATGCATTACTTCAATTATGAATAAAACAAGACTGAGATAGGGCAACACAAGCGTAGGATGCATAAGTAGGGCGTGTGAGGAGCAAAGTCTGCATACATTTCTACCGTGCAAACATTTACTTGGAATTAAATGAGAGCCGGGTGAATCTCTGAATTACAACATTCAGAAATTGAAAATTATGAAATTATTACAGGACCAAATGTACTAATTAGGGTAGGGATGGACTGAGATAAAAATTCTGGCCAATACAATATTGATCATTATTTTCATGTTATGGCAGATAACTGATAAATGGCCAATATTAAAATTTTACACTATTTTGTCTAAATCAATGACAAAAATTAAACACTAAAAACTAAAATACATTTTTAAATGCAACAAGTGAATTTAGGCATCACAATATTATAATTTACAGTATGAAAAAATGATATTGATTTAAAAACGTACTATTTGACTTATTAATGATTATAATTTAAGTGATTGTTAGATGACAAAATAGGAATACAAAATGGAAAAATGTACTTAAATGAGGGGCAGAATTCGGCGAAATGTACATTTATTTAATAACCAAAAAAAAAAAAAAAAAAAAAATGATGGAGACCAGTTTATTCACATTTATCTTTAACATCCACGTTTGCACATCGCCTCTACAGGGTTCATTTGCAAAACGTAAATGTAAGAAGCTTATCCAAGATGATTATGACGATGATTACTATTATTTAACTGAAGTTATGATTACAAATGCCTTTATATGAATGTATTTTTATCCGCCAGGATGATAGAATTGATGTCATTACGTGAGGACATAAAAGAACTGGTAAACCATTCTTTTAGAACCGTTCATTGAAACGAACTGTCCGAAAGAACTGGTTCGCGGAAAAGAACCAGACTTTCCATCACTATTGTCTACAGCTGCTCCGGCGTGGAAACAATGGCGGACTGTGTTTAGCTCACTCAGGGCGGGGCTACGCTAAAACTGCAGTGTCAGTCAACAGTCATAGGAGGTGCTTGTGAAAAAGTACGTCACATTGCCCCAAATCTGAGAACGGGTTTTTCTGAGACAGTGCTTATGATTTATGGGGATTTTTTTTTATCATTATAGGGTGGTTGTGTACACACACTGCCAACACACATGTATGTTCAAACACCATGTAAAAGTGAATTTTGCATAATAGGTGCATACAATCAAGAAACACAATCATGGAAATGTACTCTAAGATCCCTCAAGTGACCTTTTATGGCATGAATATTATCTGCAAGTAGTTTTTTTTTTTAAATAAATGTTTATGATTTGAAGTACACAACAAGTGCACATTCAACACATTTCTTTTTTCACAAGGAATGACACAGTCAAGTTTGTTTGTCTCTTTTAGGACCCGTTCTTGAGTTCTATCTGTGATATTTTCTTAAGTGTTGGTCCATGTACACATGCAGACTGACCTGCGGAGAAAACCAAGTATTTAAAATCCCTTAACTATCTAGGACAGAGTGAACTCTGAAGGCAGAGATCTGTGAGATATTTTCTTTCTCTCAGTGATAGATCTAAATATAGGTCCACTCTATTCATTAGCATGACCCTCAGTTCAAAGGCCCCACAGCAAATAGATTGACAGCTCATTTTGAAACAAGTGTTGTCAGATGTGCTTTAATAAAAACCAAGCGCCGGGTGAGTGGCGTGAAGCTGCCTCACTGTCTCCATGGAGATGGAACGGCTGCCACTGATCCCTGCCTGCCAGAGCCATTCAGTTCTGCTGGAATGTGAAGGTGCCATGTTGTACCATGGCAGTAACTCACCCATATGGTCTAAATGAACCGTTTGCAAATACATGTCAGATGGAAATGACGTAAGCTGCTCGCTTTCATTTCAAATCAACTCGCCTGTGCCGAGGATTAATATAAAGCTTATTAAGAGGTATTCAGCCTTGATCACATTCTTCAAGGTTGATTTACTTGGTTAGCAGGACAAGATGTAGAATAACTTAATCTGGCATAAATCTGGGATATAAGCAGTTCACCTATTGTTTAACTGTTAGCAAGCATGCTAAAGCACAGTATGCTATCAGCATGCTAAAAACTAAAACTGAAAGAAATTGAGGAAAAAAGAGATATACTTACAAGTTACTTGTCTAGTTAAACTAGTTTACTTGTTTTTAGATAAACTTACCAATTGACTTGTTTGTTGGACGACTAGTTGAACATCCTGATCCATCTCTAATTGCTGTGCTAACAGAGCCAATATATATATATAATTTTGCACGTTTGTAATGATGAAGTTGCAGTTTAGTAGTAAAATATATTCACTTTAAATATAATATGGAATAATAAACTACAGTTACAATTAGTTTTAGTGTGTCAGCGCATCAAAATAAGTGTACTTCTTTAAAGCACAACAAAAGATTATTATTACAATTATTTATTATGTACTTTAAAATAAAGCTTTTAAATTGACATTTTTTTTAAAGTGCATTAAGAAACAGCCATTAAAGTGTACTTTTAATTTTATTCATATATATTATCTGCAAGTACCATTTTTAAAAAATATAATTTTAAGATTTGACATTTACTACATGCATGTGCACATTCAATACAATTAAGATCACTTTTTTATATCACAAGGGTAATCACATCTGCAGATCAGGACCCTGGCCTGTACTCAAATATAAATGAAAAAAATTAAACACTTACACAGTAGGAATATTAATATATTGTCTTCCCAATCAATCACCCATTCGATTCTCCTTTATCACAAAATTTCTCTTTCGTCTCCCTGATTTATTGCATCACTGACTCAGAGCTGAATAAGACCTACAAAATGTATCGCATTAAATTGCTTGGCTGAAATCTATGGTGCGTGGAAGTGGATAGGGGATAAGGACAGATGGGTGCTGAGGTGCTGACCCTGATGCCCCAGACAGGTGAACCCTGGAGCCAAACTGCCCCCCTCCCCCTCCAAACCTTCAACACTCCCAGCCCTTGAGACTCATCAGCCCTGCTGGGCGAAGACAGCACACTGAAAAGGTCATCCTTTATAAAGCACACCATACCTACCAACATAAGCTACTGAGAGAATAACAGAGAAAAATAGAATGAGAATTGACTCTTTGCTAAAGCCCCACCTTAAAAACTTTTCCAAAGAACCCTATCTGTCCATAGTGACACAAAGTCCTTAAAAGGAACAGTTCACTACAAAATGTCATTATTTACTCACCCTCTTATCATTCCAAACATTCATGACTTTATTTTTTTCTGCAGACCACAGAAGAAGATATTTTGAAGAAAGTTGGTAACCAAACCATTTCGGTGTTCATTGACTTCTATTGTATGGGCAAAAAACCATGAGACATCTTTATGTTCCACGTAAGAAAGAAAGTCATTAGGGTTTGGAAAGACAAGAGGTAAATGATGACAGAATGTTTGGGAGAACAGTTTTTCCTTTTCCAAACATTTAAATTAATCTTGCAAAATATAATTGGTTAAACAGTTGGTCTTTCCCAAATGACATAGAACATCAGTAAGAACACCTACATTTTCCCTACATTTCTAAAGGTCACTTAATTTATGTGTTGATTCAGGTCATCGTAGTTTACCATGGTGAATGCGTTGTAGAAACGTTACTCTAATGTTATCATTCATACTTGCTTTTCCCATTTCAGTGACTTTGAAGTTTTTTTACTCGATTCTGATTCCATGTTACTGTGTAATTTAACAATTTCTTTAAAAGAAAAACAGTAAATACTTTGCATGGTCTGAATTTGTTCCAGTTCACGTAAGAATAATATCCATTCGATTCTTACCACTTTATGTGACTTTTTTTTTTTTTTGGCATTGGTCACATAAGGTCATTTCTATAGGATGTTTTTCACAAACTTTTTCAAAAAAAAGTTCACAAAGCTCGAATGCAATAGGGGGACAAACCGAATACTGAGACATTCTCAAATTCATGTCAATTTTTCAGTTTAGCTCTTTACTCAAAGTATTTTGCTGATAATATAATTTGTAATGAAAATGTTTTCACTGTAGACTTTATATATACCCTGTTTATTTCATTATATGCAATTATATTAATGCCATTTACACTTAATACAATTTACATTAACAACCTATTGTTGCTCATGGTGGATTACAACTTCACTGTCCAGAATGCTCTAATATATATCAAAGTAAAGGAAGTGTTTTGACAGTCCAGAATTTGGTACAAAATGTATAATCAGTTGTGAAAAATGTATTATTCATAAGCACATAACAGACATAATTATATCAATAAAAAATAGTAATGTAATTTAGCATGTTTTGTCACAAAACTTGTGTTGGACTAATGAAATCCCTCCCTTTGTGGGACTCGTCATTGCAATTTAAATTCCCATTCAACATCCTGTGGTTCATGGCCAGTTCAATTCAAACTTAAACTCATAAATTGAAAATGAGCCAGTTCTTAAAATCAGATTTTTTCTGAACCCTGCGAGAGATGGAAAAATAAAAAATATTTAGCACCATGTGCTCATTACAAGAGTCATTACAAACTGGCAGATTGATTTGTCTGACAGGTTCTTCTTTGTTAGCCAAGACCACTCACATGGCCACATACTGCAGCTATCGCTTTTTGGACTGTGTTAACACTTGTGGGCTGCTGTTGACCCTTATAGAGAGAGAGAGTTACATGACAATTCCTCCTGGGCACAGAGTCTGTAATTACCCCACAGGGGTACAATTACACCAGAGGATAGGAAAAATAAGAGGGTATAAAAAGAAAGAAGGAGCAGTGGGCTGCGGACAACAGAAACAACCTCAGATTCTAATCTAGGTTGGTGAAATACACAGCTTGACTCACTCTTTTTCTAAAAAAAACCAAACAGAATTGAGATGCATGTTTATTCCTGGGAGAAGCTAAGGTTATGCTGTATTACTCAGCCACACATCCAGTCATCTGTGAGTCATACAGGGTGATGGGAAGGTTAGCCTGTTCAGTGCTTGACTAAGAGCAGGGCATGATCTTCACATGCTCTGCTGACTAACACGCAGCTTTAATATACAGCCACAAATAAACACACAAAGACCAGATGAGGCGAAGCAAATGAAAGGGCTTCCCTGTATAACAGCACCTATTAAAACAAATTGATGACTAAATTCACACTTCCTGAAGAAAACGTGAATGGTGCACCACTGTTCTGAAGAGCATATACTATGCACTTGCTAGTGTATTCTGGATGGTTACTGGGGTGTTTCTAGTAGGGTTGCACCATTAATTGAAATAAAACTTAAACTGTGATATGACTTGCTGTGAACGCATTTAATTAAATAGATGAGAAAGAGAAGCTTTAAAGTCGGCATGAAATCAAAATGGACAAATCTTTTTCCTTTTCTTTTTTCAGAATGTTGCAGTGATTATTATAGATGATTTATCCTTGCACATCATTATTTTTATTTTAAAATTCATACGCCCTTGTAATCTTTAATCAAAAATGTTAACCTCTCCTTCAAAGCGACGTCTATTCTCTTCATGACGCATGTCGCGCCGGAGGCTGGGACTAAATATCCTCGAAAACTTACTTCAAACTGGCATTCAGATCTGCATCCATATATTTAGCAACACCAAACTTTCTGTTCATACAGTCAATTCCGAAAGACGAAATCAAATCCCACCCGTACATTTTTCAAATTACAGAAGCCGTTTCACTCGGATATACATCACAACAGAGAAGAAAATCACAACTTCTGTTTAATGCTGACTTTAACTCTGTCCTCGCCATTGACGGAATTTTCCGTCCTTTATGTCCTGACACAACGCTTCCTTGCCATTGACAGAATATTTTGGCAATCCATGTTTTCACTGTTATATGATAACACTGCTATTTTGCATCTTCTGAAAGAGTACAGAATCTCTGGATCCAAAAACTAAGAAAAATAAGAAACATGAGATGGAAGCATTGCTTATGCCCGTAAGATTTCAACAGCACATAAATCAAAACTGCCTAATGTTACTGAATGAAATGTAAACTCAGGAAGAGATATGGGACTGGCAAGTTTTGGGGTGTTGATGGACTTGATCTACTCTGTCTATGTTTTGATTATTATATCATATAGCCATGTTGATATATTATCACAAAATTTTGGCCAAATTGTGCAGCCCTAAATAAGCACAGGAAACATGGATTTTTTTCCAAGTATCATTCTATATTATAATTAAATCACTGTGGAACACAATGAAGCTCCACTATACTAATGTTGTTAATGAAAGTGGGCATAACAAGTAACAAGTGCGGCAGAAAGCAAAACCAGGAGACCAACATACTGTAACATCTTGCACCATTCATAAAATAGGTAACATACAACAGAAAGAAGAATCCCACAGAGAAATAAAAAGAGACAAGTTGTGCAAGAACAGTTTGATCCAGCACATGTGAAGTCATAGTGACCAGAACATGAGAAAAGAACTGAGAAGAAAAAAAATAGGAAGAGATGTGCACAAAGATATATTGAGGACTGCAGGCGCTGTTATGTAGGGTGCAGAGTATGAAAGGCATATGGGCCCTTCAGGATGCTAGAGTGACCCAAATTACTATTGAAAATAATTTGAAAGGGATTTTTTTTCTTACTTTTTAAAAATACACAAACACACTATACACACTGCCTAGAAGTGTAAAAGTGAAAAACATAAAAAGTAGGAATGAAGACCAAGTTCTTTTTTTGCCATCCTGGTCTAGCATAACACTGGTTAAAATAGCAGCCCTCCATCAATAAGTTTTCCATTTGTGCATTTAGAAGCTTGTTGTGGTGTTCAGTCGCTTTGATATGTTTAATATTTATTTATTTATACTTTATTCCTGAATGTAATGTCTTCCTGAAAATAGGAAGGACATTTGTTAAGTATACATTTTTTGTAATGGTTGGAAAATTTACTCTTGATAAAAAGACAATGAATGATACTGTTGTGTGAGACTCTCTATTTTCATCAATGCAATATCAAGTAGCCTATTGTTTTATAACAGCAATGAATCTAATTTCTCTAAATTATTTTATTTTATTATAAAAATCCTCAAGTCAGAAAATCTGAAAGTTTAGGGCCATTTATTCCGCTTTGCATACCCTTAAAACTGTTGAGGACTGTGAGACTGACAGGACTTGGTAACGTTGTGAAACTGGAAAGTCAACTAAGAATAAGAAAGTTGAGCAGAGGTGAAGGAAAGCAGAAAGAAAAGAAATGAGGTGAGAAACAAAACTACACTCTATGCAGGAATGACAAATTGCTCAGGCTGTGACATGAGAGCAAACAGAGGCAAAGGAAACAACAAGCATATCTGACAGAGAACAGCAGGGAAGTTGGAGTATTCAAAGCTGCCCACCTTGCTGGTTAAGCTGCAGTGTGCTCTTGCTCCACTGTGACAGACCCACGATAGCCACCATCTTGGCTCCCAGGCTGGAGCGACGCTTCTTGTTTCCGACCAGGCCTGTGGCATCGGGCCCCGTGCTGCTGGGGCTTTTCTCCAAGTTGTACATGGCCCCACTGATGCTGGAACTGCGGATCACGTTCCGGGCCGCCACCGCGCTCATCCCTCCTGGGCTGGGTACATCCACTGAGCTGCTGAGCATCATGATCTCACACAAGCCTCTGGGCACAGGGCTGGACTGAGATCTTGGAGGAAGACAGAGGGAGAACAGTTATCAGAACAATTCGATTAATAAACATTGTGTTTAAAGAAAAAAAAAACTGGTTTGACATCAGTGACATCAAACATCAAATCTTAATATCAAAATTTACTCTGCCTATTTTCTGTGGCCGTGTACCGTTCAAAAGTTCAAGGTCGTTAAGACTTATGCTCACCAAGGCAGCTTTATTTGATATGAAAATATAGTAAAAACAGTAATGTTGTGAAATATTATTACAATTTGATATATTTTAAAATTGAATTGATTCTTGTGATGGCAAAGCTGAATTTTCAGCAGTCATTACTCCAGTCGTCAGTGTCACAAGATCCTACAGAAATGATTATAATATGCAGTGCTATTCAAAATATACTTTGCTATTCAAAAAACAATTATTATTATCATCAACGATGAAAACAGTGGAAACCATGATACATTTTTTTTGCAGGCTTCTGCAATCGAAAGATTGTATATAAATAAAAAAATCTAAATGACTTCAAAGTTTTGAACTTTAGTCTAATTCTGCAGCACTTTCCCTTTTGCTGAATTAAATCACTAAAATGCATAGCTGTTTTATTTTTAATTTAATGTTTTAATAATTCACCAAATTATAGGTTTTAGGTATCAGTGTATTGTGCACTGTTTTTCAGTAGAATCTCCAGTGCCACTACAACAGAGATCATGTTTTACCTGAGTTGTGAATATGAGTTTGCTGTCTGTATTGAATGTAATGAAATAAGAAAAGGCAATGTGCCGTGAAATAATGGCAAGAAACTTCTTTCTGTGGAGTTCACTTCATGAGCTGCACGCAATAACAAACAATGCAGTGTAGTCTAATTCATGCGTAAATGACTATGAGTCAGTGAATCAAAAACATACAGAGTAGCCCAATTCCTAAAACAATTGATTCTTATGAATCAATGAATCAAAAACAGAATAAATTTGTTTCCCTTTCCCCAATAGTTATTGTTCTGCTAAGTGCCCAAAAATGTAATTAAAATAAAAAATACTGGTAAAACTTCACAATAAGGTCTCATTTATTACCATTAATTAATGTATTAATTAACATGATCTAACAATGAGCAATGGCCTACATTTGTTACAGTATTTATTAATCTTTGATAACATTAGTTAATACAAACACAGCTGTTCATTGTTTGTTCATGTTAGTTCACAGTGTATTAACTAATGTTAACAAATCCAATTTTTGTTTTTAAATATGTAATAGCAAATGTTGAAAATGAACATTAAAATGCTGTAGACATATTGTTCTTTCTTAGTTCATGTTAACTAATGTAGTTAACCAATGTTAACTAATGAAACCTTATTGTAAAGCATTACCAAAATATACAGTGTGTTCATAACTACATAATTTTAAAGTGAGTAACTTGAAATATAATAAATGCGTTTAAATCAACACGAAGATTTGCATTTTAAACAACAGAAATTATTAAAATTGGCACACACATTTTTCTCATATGGCTTGGCTCTGTATATAAGGCCATGGAATGCTCTGACTGACGCACATGTGCAGAATGATGCTGGCCTGATAAATGATTTAGAACAAGGTCTGGGATGACATCTAAAAGAGTGAGTGAGCTGACAAATAAAATCAGTCTACTCCAGGAGAAAAGGCCATTCCCACAATGCAGTGCGACACAGGTTTCGGCCTTAAGTTGGCGATTTTATGCTGTGAATGAAAAAAAAGTGCTGGCTAATTTATGTGCAATCTTCTCTGTGAACAGCCTGCATGTTTGTTTTCTGTGCTCCCATTCTCTTTCTCTCACTCCCCTTCCCCCTGTTCTGCACTCGCCGCTTTGATCTGTGCTTCCTCATATCAGCTGAAGTGTTTCTGGGTCTGTGGCAGTCGTCCCTCTTGGAAATGAATCAGCCTGCCTCCCTGAGTGATAATAATCATAATTTAGAGCTGGATCTGGACTAACACTCCTTTGAAATGAAAATGAAATGAAAAGAAAGCAGGGTACGTCTTTATCACAGTAATCAGATTGATTTAGGTGTGTGTACATGGGGTCTGATTGGCAATGGGAGAGATGAGCGAAGAACAATGGTCTGAAATGTGGCAGCACAGCCGATCAAAGAGACCCGTGGCCCTTAGCTGCTTTGTCCGTCATCGTGACCTGAGCTCTAAACTGTGGGCGCTGATAAGTACAGACAGATTAAGAGGGCACCTTTTATCAAACGTCTTACTGCACAAACAGTAGCAAGACATCACCCATGCCGACCTGCGCCTTGCAGACAATGCGTGACTCTTTTGGGGTCAACTAGACGTGATTGAAGTGGGTCCCATTTATTTACAGTGTCCTGACAGGGCTTAATAGAGCAGGAACTTGTGGGTCGCTGTACTCTCTCATCCACAGATTTTTTTTCACAGACACACTGCCAATGCTGGTGCCAGACCCAATGGCTAATTTGGCCTAGTTCCATGTGTTGCCAACAAAGAAAAGGGAGAAAATAGCCCTTAAACCCCTTAAACTTGCTTGTTTTCAAACCAGAAACAATGACATAAGAGGTAAAAAGTGTTAAGTGTGAAGTCACAAAACAAAACTAGATCGCAAAAAACTAGATTAATCCCATTAGAATCTACACTAGAAGTGCACAACAACCAGTTTCAATTTTTTGTTAGCTCTAAAGCTACCTTACAAATAATATATGTATCTATCAATTAATGGTAAGTAATTTCAGTTGTTACATAGTTTATTTAACAGCCATAAAGTTGCTGAATTAAGACTTTAAAACAGGTTGTCAAAACTAGTAGTAAAACTTGTAAACACAGACCATGATGCACCATGTGTGTATATGTTTGGTAGCAGCCTAATCAATCATGTCATTGTGGCTCTCAAACGTGCGTTTAAAAACCAGAATGTAAAAACTGGGGCATCACTCAACCCTTTTTTACTGAGGCACAGGTAAAAGAACACAGGTCTCATGATGCGGTTTTAAAAGTTTAACTTCTTTTAAAGGCATGATATGTATGATTTTTGCATTAAAATATCCAAAAACCAATAGCACAGTTTTATATATTTTGTTGAAGTGTGAACTTACATTATACCAAATGTTTCCAACAATGTTTAAATCCAGAGAAATCAGCTATTTTAACCAGTGTAATCACGTCGCCTGTCAATTACATAATATCCGCCAATGATATCATATTTGTCAAATAAAGCAACCTGTATGAGTATTAATTCAGCATTTGCAGCTATTCCATTAAAAAAATAATAATAATGTGAATTTAAGTGACTGTACGTAACTACGTAAGTGACAAACTGTAACAGAGTACAGAGTTTAAGTTCAGGGAGGAAAGAGGCGGGAACCGGCAAATGTTAAATGTTACTTTAATCATAATAGACATAAACAACAAAACAAAAGAAGAGGCAGCAGCCAACTGTGGCATATTGGCATAATTAAAACAACAAGGTAAAATACCCCAGGCCTGGGGTGCATTTCCTAAAAGCATAGTTAGCCAACTATGGTCGCACGTTCCGTAAAATTGTGCTGGTGACGACGGAACTTGCGACCATAGTTGGCTTCGGGAAACGCACCCCTGGTCCTCTCTCTTTTGTTATTGTTTTGAATAAGCGGCCTCTAGTGGTGAAACTTTCATACTGTGCCTTTAACTTCAGGGTGTCATGACCCTCATGCTCAATTGTGTGAAAATGCGCTCAGTTGTGATAAAGATATAGAAGTTTAAAAAATCTGCACTAGTAGAACACAAAAATAAGTTCTGTATGAAGTTAGGGAAAATTTTAAATATGCACTGGTACCATTTCAGTCTAAACATATACTGTACTACTAAGTGATTTTTTGGCTAATTGTGAAGTATTGACCTAAACCATTCTGACATAAACCAACTTGGAAATCCATGCCGGTGTCAGATAATTTTTTCAAAAGAGTGTTTTAACAATTTTGTAGACTTCTGCAGTCCTTTAGAAGATTCAGAAGTAGTTCAAAGGTGAAGCTACTTTGTTGGCTCACAAAGATGACCCTCTCCAGGCAAGCTGAATCCTTCCCACCACAGCAGAGGAACCCAAATCTCAGAAAAGTGAAGAGGTCGTCATTAGTCACCGGAGAAAACGGGCTGGCCCATCCATCACTGGCCTGTTAACCCACTTCTCTATTCAGGAATTTCTTAATTTGGACCTGTGCTCAACACAATATATCGTTACTGTTCTTTTTATGGGTTGGATAGAAGTTGACAAAAATTTCAGCCATCTGGGCTTCTCTTGATTTAAAACCAAGACACTTCTGTCTTCACTGGAGAAGCAAAGATCATGAGATCTTGAGATGTTTTAGCTAAAGCGTTGTTTGGTCATTGAGTCCTTACCAACTGCATTTCACTGAGCCGCCAGGCTAAGCATGGAACACATTAGTAACCAATTAATCAAATTACAGTTAATAGAGTTGAAATCATAATTGCTTTTGGCCTTGTCAATTTCTGGGCAATGGGCACATGCAATTACTGTTATTAACCAGTCCACTGGATGAGGGAAAATTTTACTTATTTTATTGAAAACAAAGGATACGTTTTAAGGTTTGACAGCACAAGGAATGGTCTTTGGAGCTGTCACCAAAACATTTCACCATTTACGCACACTAGAGCTTGCCATGGTATCATATCATGAGACGGTAGATATATGTAAATCAAGTTCAAGTTCACTTTATTTGTATAGAACATTTACAACAGCCACTAGGCTGACCAAAGTACTTTACAGAACAACCAGATTCAAATATAGTAAGACCTGCATAACAACACATAAAACACAAATAAGAGCAGCAAAGCTAAACGAAACCTTAAAACTGGAGTGACAAAACAGTATCAGACTCAAATATAAAATAGTAAAATCAGTAGATTCTGCCATACCATTTATATGACACATATATCAATTATAATGTTTTTTTTTATTTTTTATTTTTATTATTTACACACGAAAGCAACAAAGAAAAATGGCGGAGTGTTAAAATACAGAGGCTCCGTCCGAACCCTTAGGCAGAAGATTTGTTGCCCTGATGCCCAACCAGGCAATGACTTTGCAGGCAGTGTTTGCGCACAAAGGTACCTTACGAAACTGATTTTGGATAGGTGCATGTACTTCTGAAGCAGCATAAAGGTTTAATGATCTACTTTGGCGAATTATTTAATTACTACACAATACAAAATATTAAAAAAGTGGAAAAAGTTGGATTTACACACAAACACAACCGCAACTTTCAGAAGCTATTATTTTTTAGCACAGCCTGGATTGTGAAATATCATTGGCAGTGAAGGATGCTTCTATGCTGCCTTCAAAAATCAGTCAGATGAAGGCAGCAAAGTAGACAGGATGTTGCATGAGCATTGGATTCGGACATGCCTTGTTGCTTTCCTTTCTGCAGAGGCAGCATTTTCTCTGTTCATTATATGTTCTTGTTTATGTGGTTTGCTAGTTTCCTATGTTTTCCCTTATTACCCCAGAGTGTTAAAGAATCTTGAATAAAGACTATTTTGCTTTATACACCATATTGTCATGCATGCTGCAGACCATGCGTTACAATTTAAAGTGGAACAAGTAATTAATTTGTAATGTTATTTTACATAATTTTATAATGTTATTTCATTTCATTTCATTTTATTATTAGTCTTTTGTTTTTGTTATAAAATGTGAGATAGTTCATTTGTTATGAACAATCAACATTTTCCTCTGTGTCCATCAAGCAAAATGATCCAATATGAAAAAAAAAAATCTACAAAGAATTTAATTAATCTGATTTTCCAAAAACTGTTTTTACAACATGCAACAGTCTTTGCCACACGGTTATTTACTATATTACATATTGGGTTTCATTTCCAGACAAAAATAACATTATGTCTATTGACTATAAGTAATGTTGCAACCAGTGCTTTAAGTGGGCCGGTACGCGCCGGTACTCAGTACCGCCACTTCCAAATATAGCTCTTGAGCGTACCGCCACCTCTCCGTGCGCCCAGAACGTGGTTTTAGCGTACCGGTACGCTCATTTGCACATCTGTTTTAATCCTCTGGCGGCGCTGCCGCTTTTCAGAGCGCCCTTCACAATGCACGGCGCGCGCTCTATTTCAGCATAATGGTTGTTTGTTGCCATGACAAAGGAGGAGGAAGCACAACTGAAACCGCCATGGAAGCACGAGAGGACCTCCCGTTATCGTAAACGACCACCCGCCAACTCTCACGCATTCACCGTCCGTGAGACACATGCACGCAATTGACACTTTTCACACGCTCTCACAACACATCCATTTTCTCACGCACAGAAAAATCGCGAAGCAAAGAGGACACGGAGACAGAGCAGGTTAGTTATGATATAAAACAAAATCCCAGCTCTCAGATTCTGTCATTTTTATAACGAGATTCAAACAATAAATACCGTTTTGGCGCTTGTAAATGTGACATGACAGATCCCTAGCGCACGTGAACCGATCATCTCTATTAACACGAATGAACACAATGTTAAAAGAAACAGTACAACTTACCGAAATGTATATTCAGCCTACATAATATCGATCAATCAGTGTTTTTCAACCGCGGAAAGGGTCAGTAAAACAGCTGGAGAACAATTGTCACATAATATTTACCTCAGGAAAGCCATTTGATGACCATAATATAGGCTATAGCACGTGAGTTGGCTAGAAAAACACAGCTATAGAGAGTTTTTTGCTAAATATGTGTACTATATTACATATTTATTATATTTTTTTACATATCATTAAATAAAGTTGTTATTAGGATAAAAAAATGCATTATATTTAATTTGAATTATTTTTAACCTTAAATAATACTACCAGCTGATAGGGCTCTCTGTATGTTTACATCATTAGGTGAGATTTTTTTTCTTGAGAAAAATGAATGCCTATCTTGTGTACCTAATATTTATCCAGATTAGATTAAGAAAAAGATTATTTTGTACATCCCAACACCCCCCCCCCCCCACCCCTCCCACAATAAAGCCACAATAAAGTTCACAATCAAAGTTCTAACTGTTGCTTTTAAAAAATAAAATAAAAAAATAAATAAAAAATACTTTTACTTCAATTACTTAAGTACATTAAATATCAGGTACTTTAAGACTTTTACTTAAGTAATATTCTAAAAGGTAACTTTCACTTCTACCAAAGTCTTTTTCTAGTACTTGTACTTTTACTCAAGTATTGCTGTCTAGTAATTTATACAACACTGCGTCTTATAAAGTGTGAAAAAAATGTGAGATATAAACTATCTATAAAGCTAGTCAAATTCTAAGGGAAAAAAAGACTGACTTTTTTTTTCTTTCTCAGAATAGTTTATATCTCACAATTCTGACTTTATAACACACATTTTGCGACTTTATATCATGCAATTCTGACTTTATATATCCCAATTGCGCCTTTATTTCTCAGAATTGCGACTTTATATCTCGCTATTGCGACTTTATATCTCATAATTGCGACTTTATTTCTCACAATTCTGACTTCTTATCTCGCAATTATGAGAAAAAAAGTCACAATTCTGACTTGATATATCGCAATTGTGAGAAAAAAAGTCAGAATTGTGAGATAACAAGTCGCAATTATTATTATTTATTTATTATTCAGTGGCGGAAACAAGCTTCCATAGTTACCTCAGGGGAGGAGGGGAGTCAGCAGAAAAAAAAAAAAAAATTAGAGTACCGGCACCTCTTTTGAGCCACTTAAAGCACTGGTTGCAACTACATGTTAACTAACTCTCATTAGAGTATTAGTACACTGTTAGAATGTCAAAAGGGGACCATCAAAATAAAGTTACCAAAATCATGCTGTGATTTTGTTTGAATCCACCACTAATGAGAAGAGAGAGGAAGAGGATGTGTGAACACCAAATTCAAACACACAGTCCTCTATATGCTATCTGTAGGGTTTCTATCATTGCACGAGCTAAGCTGTGTCACGGCATGAGTAATGCTACAGTCATGCTGACTTACACACAAAGCCTGGACTGCACCAACCCTCAACACACTCCATTAACACACCATTAGATGTGTTTGTGAGAGAGAATCAAAAAGAGTTAGGAGGACTACAAATCTAGATAATACTGGATGCTTGCTAATTCTGTACCAACATTTAAACATTTTAAATATAGTCACATGAAATATTAAACACTCAGTTAAGGCTTTAATAGAGGACTAAGTCATTTTTCCCTTACTGTAAAGTTTAAACATTAAAGAAATTAATATAATTTATTTTAAATGGTAGGGGTCATTGCATGGAGGCGATATATTGAAATCACATGACCAGCCAAATATTACTTGTTTTATTTCGGCATCTCTCTCTTGAGACAAGATCTTAGGAGCAGACATCCTTTTTAGGCAGGGGCTGAGGTCAGGGGAATGTAGACGTCACCCCGAGGTGGTAAAGCATATATGGGAGTTGTACGGCCAAGCGGAAGTGGATCTGTTTGCGTCTCAGGATATTTAAATGTAAAAATTAAATTCACTACAATTGCAATAAAGAGCAGAATAATGTCTCAGGTACAGACATGGCCGAGGCTACTGTACGTCTGTATGCTTTTCCCCCTATTGCTCTGCTCCCAGAAGTTCTGGAGAAGGTCCGCCAGGACGGAATATGTCTACTGCTAGTAGCACCGTACTGGCCGAGCCGAATATGGTTTCGTACCTAGTGTCCCTCCTCTATGGCTCTCCCTTGGAGATTCCGGTCAGGAGGGACCTTCTGTCTCAGGCGGGAGGCATGATCTTTCACCCCTGCCCAGAGATATGGAACCTGTGGGTTTGGCCTCTGAAGGGGCCCAACTCATAGATTCTGGTCTCTCAACCAAGGTTGTAGAGACCATACTTCACTCCAGAGCTCAGAGTGGAAAGTTTTCACTTCTTGGTGCAGTATGCGACAGTGGGATCCAGTTAACTGCCCAATTCCTTGGGAAGGAAACCTCTAATAACACATTTCCTTCATGGCACTCTGAGGCCTGCAATTCTTACCAGGGTTACGGCGTGGGACCTGGCTATTGTTTTAGAAGGCTTATCTGCGGCTCCCTTCGAGCCCCTTGAAATGGTTTTAGAGAAGTTTCTGACATTAAAAACAGTTTTCTTTCTAGCCATTCATTCTCTGCAAAGAGTAGGAGATCTTCAGGCCGTCTCTGTATCCTCCACTTGCCTTGAGTTCTCACTGGGGATGGTCAAGGCATTCTTTTACCCTAAACAGGGCTATGTCCCTAAGATGCCGACCAACATACCGCAGCCTATCGTTTTGCAAGCCTTCTGCCCTCCTCCTTTAAAAGCTCATGACCAGGAAAAGCTGAACCTTCTCTGTCCAGTAGGAGTGCTGGATACATATGTCCACAGAGCTGCCCTGTGGAGGAAATCTGATCAGCTGTTTGTCTGTTTTGGATTGCCTAAAAAGGTCTTCCTGCTTCAAAGCAGACAGTCAGCAAGTGGATAGTCGAGGCAATCTCTCTTGCACATGAGGTCTCTGGTCAGCCTTCACCTTTGGCTATCAGAGCTAACTCTATCAGAAGTATGGCAGCCTCCAAGGCCTTCATTTCATGTGTATCCCTTCAAGAAGTTTGTGATGCGGCGGGTTGGTCTTCTTCACTCACATTTGTATGGTTGGCTGCCCCAGGTTCTCAGGTGCTTATGTCTTAGTTGTGCCACAGTTTCACATGGACAGGCACTTGTAAGTACCAGTGGGGATTTCTTTAAGACTGCAAGGGAAGCTCAGCTTCCCCTATAATGTAAAAAAAATAATGGTCAAATATGTACTAATGTGTTAACATTTTATTAACTAAAAATGCGTTAGAAAACGTTCATCTCAAAGAGGAGTTCGCTCGAAGCGTCACAGTGCATTTCCCTGTTGAAGCCCAGCGTCCATTGACTTCAATGGGGCTGATTTGAACAGTTTTTTTCAGTGCTTCGAAACTAGACGGTCATTGGATAAGTGCTGCGATTGTGTCCCGCCCACGGACGCTCAGCGTCTCTGGGGGTGAATGAGGAGTGGGCTGGCCTGGACTCCGGGCTTCTGCGTGATGATTGGAGGGTCTGTCGAAAGGCTGCATCTCCTTTTGATTAACAGCGATTTCATACAGTAAAAAGTCGCTAATGCTGAAGCTATTCGAGCTCAATCCCATCGCGATTTTTCAAGTATACGGTAGTCGAAAGACAAACTGCTGCAACCTATTTCTTGGTATTTGCTTGTCGAAATTGCTAGCCAATTTTCATAATACATTTCACACAATTATACATTTATACCTTTATTATATTATTACTTATATATATTATTATTAGTAATAATAAAAAAAATATATATTATTATTAGTAGTAGTATTATTCTTTATTATATTATTATTTATACCTTTATTATATTATTACATTTATACAATTATATTTAACTCTGCTGGCCATTGAGAGGACACTGGTGAAGTCACTGGAAAAGACGCCTAGTTGGTACGACAGGGTCACAGAGCATTTTCTTGAGAAGGAACGTAGAATTTACGTATAAATAAATGGACAATTTTTATGATGTAGGCCGAAAATGAGCTTCCCCTCTTTGAAAGACCAGCAGCCGCCACTGGTAAGTACGGCGTTTGGGCATTATCGTTCCCAAAGCGTCATCAACGCAGCGTGAGTTCCCTTGAAAGGGAACGTTTCAGGTTACGATTGTAACCATAGTTCCCTGAGAAGGGAACGAGAAGCTGCATCGCACCGCCATACATCATCCCTGTAATTGATTTGCTTCGGTTAATTGAAGCTAGTGCTGGTCATTCCAGATGTGCTTTTATCCTTTCCTGGTTATGACGTCAACCGCCCGTGACGTTCCGTCTTGCCATTAGACTAGTTGACACACGTCCTTCAGACGCAATCACGCAGAAGCGTTCCCAAAGCATCATTAACGCAGCGTCTCGTTCCCTTCTCACTATGGAACTATGGTTACAGACGTAACCTGAGACGTTATTCTGCTCTTTGATGCTATTACAGTGAAATACATTTTTACATTTCAATCTGTTTGTCATGCAAAGCTATCCCCTTATAAAAAAGAAATGCAATTAATTATATTGATTGTGCACTTGTACTGTACTTCAAACCCTAAAAGTGTCATTTTAAAAAGCTGTTCTTGCATTTAATGTAATGCATTTAACGAAAGTACACTTCCATGACTGTTTCTTAAGACATGTACACTTTTAAAAATCGAAATTCAATTCCAATACGTAAGAACGCAACTAAAGAGGATGCATCGAATGCAGACTTAAGAGATTTGAACAGTTAGAAATCCCAGAGGACGCTGCGGGTGGACAACGTATGGTAGCCTGTAAGCTTTAAACTTCTCATTCTCACTTAAGAGAGTCCCACTGCAAGCTTGCAAATATGTGATGGCTCGTGAAAGTAAACATTTGTTGTTTTGTTTTGCCTAATTTTAATAAAGTGATAAAGACCTGGAGAAAGCCTTCAGTATTTTATTTGGCATATTAAAAAGAATCTTAACTGACAAAGCATAAGTAACATTAAACATCTTTTTCACAAGTACACGTTGAAAAATGATACAAAATACTGAAAATAATGTCTATAATAATATGAAATAAATTATTTAATAGGTTGTGACTTTTTTTTGTAATGCTATGTTGTATTTATTGTGTACTGGCCACTTCTTATAATATGCTGGGATGGTCAGTTGAGTAAGAAGATCACAGCACATCTCAATTATTACAAAATGCGTTCTGTGTCTTCACCTTCTTTTTTAAGGTAGCCTGGCAAGACCAGTCTCCACGAGAGGGCAAGTCCGTTCTTTACGTTCTTGGAATTGAGAAACAGCCTGTTTCTATTGCCATCTTGTTTGTTTTTATAGCTACCCTTGTGTGGCGAGCAGGATGAGGCCGAGGGCCGTGGGAGGGTCGCGAGGCCGGTGGCGTGATCAGTGATGAGCTACACCTGCGAGACGCACCGGTCTCGGATCTCTCACGGAGGAGCGGAAGCATAAAGGAGGAGCGACGACAATGAAGAGCGAGAGAGGACAGGCCTGATTTTTATTTGGATGTGTTGTTTCTGTTTTGTGTGTTGCCAGCAGTCGTCCGTGAGGGGCTGCTGGCTTTTACTTTCATTTTTGTATTTGTTTATTTGGTTATTAAAATGTTTAAGTGTTCGCCGGTTCCCGCCTCCTTCTTCCCATAACATCATACCTTGTTACATTGGTGCCGAAACCCGGGAGGAAGGAGGGACGCACTGTCAGAGAGCCCTCGCTGCTGGGAGAGATTGCGGTGCTGAGGAGGTCGGGCAGCACGAGGGAGCCGTGGCCGCCGATTGCTGCCCGAGGCGATGGTGCTGGAGCGATAGAAGATCAGGAGGGACGGACGCTTCGCTGCCGTACTCCTGGGCCGAGGAGGGGTGGCTGCCGTCCGCGAGGGAGCGGAGGAGTCGCTCCCGTTCGCCGTGGGCCGGAGCCTGTTGCCGTCGGCCATGATGGGGGCGGAGCAGGGGACGGGAGGCTCGCTGCCGGCTGCCCTCGGAAGGAGGAGCCATCGCCGTCCGCCAGGAGGCGGACGAGTGTCGAGCCGTCCCCCAACGGATGTCCAGTACCATCGCATGGCACCGCGAGTGAGTCTCAGGTGGTTGAGGACCGAGCGGCAGTGTGTCTGGGGACCGGACCAGGAATTTTTTTTTTTTTTTTTTCTTCCTCTCTCCCCTCTCTCGTCTCTGTTGCTCCTCATGCTTCCGCCTCCTTTTCTCTCGCCTCGTCTATCCATACCCCCAGGTACCGCAGCCGCCGTGATTGGTCCCCCCGGGGAGGGGGGGAGGGGGGGAGTAGGCGCAGCCTCGGAGGTACCCCCCGGCCTGCGAGGGGCGATGGGGGTATGTGGCGAGCAGGACGAGGCCGAGGGCCGTGGGAGGGGCGCGAGGCCGGTGGCGTGATCAGTGATGAGCTACACCTGCGAGACGCACCGGTCTCGGATCTCTCACGGAGGAGCGGAAGCATAAAGGAGGAGCGACGACAGTGAAGAGCGAGAGAGGACAGGCCTGATTTTTATTTGGATGTGTTGTTTCTGTTTTGTGTGTTGCCAGCAGTCGTCCGTGAGGGGCTGCTGGCTTTTACTTTCATTTTTGTATTTGTTTATTTGGTTATTAAAATGTTTAAGTGTTCGCCGGTTCCCGCCTCCTTCTTCCCATAACATCATACCTTGTTACACCTTGTTAATCTCCATGACAACAAATCACCTTCACCTGTCTCTCATTAGCCCATTGTCATCTAGTGTATTTAAACCCTCAGTTATCTTCTGATAATTGTCTTGTGTTAACGTTTCATGATGGTGTTTATCTCTGATGATTCCTGGTGTTTATTAAATGTGAGTTCATTGTTTTTCTGCGTCAAGCCTTTCTGTTTGGATTATCACATCAAATCAGGGTGTGACAATTACACTGTTTGGATAGTTTGATTGTAAATTATATGGAACTATAGACTATATAGATCTGGCTATGTGAAACTACTTTGAATTAATCCCTTTTCTTTGCATGACACATTGACATTACAGTACAGAATGGCTCTTTTGGCATTATACTGAATATTGTATAAGCATTCATTTCATGTGTCTCGGGAGTGCACATAAACGTCACTCACATCCTTTTAATTTTCCTGGTAAAAACTTCCTGAGTCCTTCACATAAAAGTCAGTCAACAGGCTTTCATAGACAGCCTAGCAAGTCGTTTCATTACAAGCTGTTCACACATTAAAACGATTAATACATGAAAGATCTTACATATAGCCCCTTTAATAATGGTAAATGAAAACCATAATAATTTATTCATTTTCCTCCCTCATCCTCTTCTCCATCTCATTTTTTTGCCTGTTTTCGCAGTGAGTGATGAGGTGAATTCTCTTGGTGAGTTATGATTCTGCAATTATTAGAGAAATACAGGGGCATGTTTACCTTTTACAGTAAGGAAACAAAGACATGATTTGTATTCATTGTGCACCAAAGATTTCTGCACTCTTAGAAATTAATATTCTTTATTATCATCATTGGTTCTATGAAGAACCTTCATCACCCATGGAACATTTCTTTTGAACAAAAGGTTCTTTATACTTTCTTCAGACTATTAAAATGTTCTTCACACACTAAGAAAAAAATATTGTTCTTTTAAGAACTGTTCACTGAAAGGTTATTTTGCGAACACAAAACCATTTGTGGTTCCTCAAATAATCTTTCAGTTCTTAACCTCTTAAAAGAACCACTTTTTTTTCTTAATGTGAGAAACTTTTTGCAATAAAGAACCACTTGTGGAATGAAAAGGTTCCATTGATGTTAACGGTACTTCATGGAACCATCAATGCCATAAATGAACCTTTACTTTTAATAGTGTATGTCATTTATAAAAGATGAATTGCAATTATATAATCTCTATTCAATTGTCTCTAAATACACTCATTGTTAAGTAACTAATAGTCTATGTCCAAACTATAGATGCATTAGTCACAAGAACAACACATTAAACATCTCAAAAGCGTTTGCCAAACATGGACAAGTGCACTCGCAGAGAAGAGCAGAATTTGAACATCACGGCTCATTGACAAGAACACAAAGACACTTAACGAAATGGTTACTAAACGCCACAGAAGTACAGCCTCAAAAAATACCAAAGAATCTAATCAGCACCTCTTTGAACCAAGCTCAACAAAAACTGTAAATCACAGATTTACTGCCATCAGGAGCCTGCTTGTTTCCAGGTCCAGCGCACAAATAAGTATAACCTGGTATAAGAAGCACAAAATCTGGGCCCAGGAGCACCGATCGAAAAAGAATGGTTTCGTTTTCACTCTATTTCATCCTAGAGGTTCAGAAAAATGGGTTTCTTCAACACTGAATGCTTTTAGCTAGCTGTTGTACATCATGCATTATTTATTTGCAGTTATTTTCACCTCCTGCACATAACAAAACATACAAAACATGTGCTCTACTTCAAAATATGGATTAGTATTACAAAAACTAACATCTCTGACTTCATTAAAAAATACCCATGAACCATAACAATTCCTAAATTCTTCACCCTCCTGTGTTCATACACTGTAAAAAATGACATGATCAATAATGACAACATACGTTTTTACATTGCTTTAACTCAAGTTAAGCCATTTTCAACTTTTTTATAAGTTATACAAGATTCAAATCATTTTTTAAGTCAGTTCAATGTAATTTAAGTTGAAATGACTTAGGCTAAACATCCAAGTTGATTGTACTTAATAATTTAAGACAGAAACTTTTTTTTTTACAGTATACCTGCCTTTACCATAGAATTCGAATGGCACTTCTTAGTGTTTTGATTTATTAGAGCACCACGTAACCGCTTGTGATCCCATTTACTGGGAAATGCCTCGCATTTCTTGATAGAGCCATGATAGAGCCATCCCATTAAACTCAACATCGCCTTTGACCTAACATCAGCATGTAGGCACCAAATAGTCTGGCAGCTGTGAACAAACCTATAAATTGGATACTTTTACTGCCCTCCCGCAGCTCTCTCAAATGGATGATGTACTTAAATCAGTGAAAGGTGTAATCGCCCCTTTTCCTGTCCTTACGGCCTTCAGACACTTTATAGATTTAACAGTATCGACCTAAACATATCTCAGGGATCACTGCTCCAGTGATATACATATAGATACAGACAGCTTAAACAACAACTTGAACTGATTCGCTGTCTATTGAGTTTTACGATCTGAACAATCATCAGATCCAGCGTACATCAATCCCTTTTATCAGTTATAAGCTGTGAATGATAGACCACTGAGGAACAGATTCCTGTAGTTAAATGTCAATGCTGGAATTCTGTTGATCTTTCATGAAAGGAAAGTAATATTGTACTGATTTAGTGTTGTAAATATTTATTTAGAGGATGCCACAATTCCAGTACCTCCATGTAAAACTCTCAAGGATCCTGCATGTCGTCTGTAAACATCTATATAAACATTGAATTGTCTATTTATTAAATCATGTATTTAAAATATATATATATTACTGGCTGAATGAAGAATAAAAGGTTCGTGCAAGGTTTTCAATGCACCGTTTTGACTGATATTGGATATATATTATCATATTTTGAAGGTAGCATGCAATGTTTCTTCTATTAAGTATTATTATAAAGTAGCCTATGCAGTGGAGGCAAATACACGCATAACCTCTCATAAAACTATATCTAATATATCTAATTCAAACTAAAAATATGTGTGCTTAATAATAACTAAAAATAAAAAGGCATGCAGCAAAGGCATAATATAAATAATAGACCATAGAGGCCGGAGTGGAAATAAATGCAGCAAAAGAGGTTTTGCAATATTCATGCAATGCACAGAATATCTCTGCTTCTCAAATTCAGTTTGCAATACAATTGTTCGAACAAATGCATTAAAAAAAAAAAACATAAACGATTCATGCATAATAGCTGACAATGATGCACTCGTTGCCTTTGCAATGCAGCTTTACCCTAATAATAATAATAATTCAATGCATCATGTCATCTGTGCTCGCGCGAATATATTCAAACACTTACCGGTAAACAGCGAGTAGAAAGAGGCACGGGATCGTTTCGGGCAGTCAGATAATGGTGTGTTTCTGTCGTGTCGTTGCAGATAATGTCATTGTTTAGTTTGTTTTATGTTCGCGTGCCAGTGTCTGGACGGTTCTTGCATCCACAGAAGAGCGCGACAGAGCAACTGACGAGAGAGCGGCGCGCTGCTGATCCAGCCTTCTCACAGCGAGCGCGTCTCCATGGTTACACACCTGATCCGCTGGTCCCTATTGGGGCAGGTGTGTAACCATGGAGACGCGCTAGCAGTGATGAGACTGGATAAAACTCTAGTCCCCAGGCACGAGTTACACTACAGCATAATCAGAAGCGGTTATTAGAATTTTTAATGAACTTACTTCTCATCAACATCAGCCCGTACATCCTGACCAGACACACACAATTCCAGCATTCTTGTTTATCTTATTTATCCTTTGCTTTTTCTTTTTCTTTTTTTTTTTACTGAAAAGGGGAACATGTAGGCTAGTCCACAATACTGGACCATAAAGAAATCTTTATGGGGGGGGGGGGGGGGGGGGGGGAATAAAAAAGATTAACGATTTGGCCTGTCTCACCTCAGAGTCTTCTCTATGGCCCTGTCCCAAATGGCACACTCCATGTGTACGGTCGGGTTTTGTGAACTTACAGTGGCCGCTGCGTGCGTGTGTCTGTTAAAGCCCAAAGTAAACACCGGCTGTCCGCGCACCGTCCACGTAACGTAATTTTCGTCATCAGGAGGGTCCGCGGATGTCCACGTACAGCCCAATTTTTGTGAGCTTACAACAGCACATGTGCGAGTGAATAGGGTATATGTCGAACGTCGCATGACGAAACCGGAAACCTGGTCTCATCGCATCCGCTTGTCATAGAAAGTGTTAACAGCCGTATGAACTGACGCCGATATCTATGGAATTTTAAGGTAATCAGCTAACCTACCTATCTCACTTTGTTATTGGCGTTTTATTCTATTTAAATATCTAAACGTTAGTGTGAAGATTTATTTTTTTTTTTACTTTTAAATATCGATCTTCACATGCGAGGGACATTGGTTATGATCATCTTTGCTCGATCCTTTTAAGTTATCTTGAGTAAAACAGTAAAAAAATGCAAGAAGCACATACAAAAGACCTGAACCGGAAGCGATGCGTTCTGTTTTCCGGTTTCGTAATGCGACGTTCGACATATACCCTATTGAGCGCTTGAAAACAAAATCCTCTAGATAGTGCGCATGCGCCGAATGCGTCTTTCCACGCTCACGGCCAAAGGAACGCGGAAAATGAAGCATACCCGGGCCTTAAAGGTGCTGTATGTAACTTTTTCACTCTACTAAAGCATAAAAATACCATAATATGTTTGCAGATATTTAGGAAACATGCTGAGTTCACATACTCGTTTCTCTGAAAAACACTTCTACAGCCAGTTATTTTTCTTTGAAATGTGCATTCCGTGCTTGAATGTCTGTTTTTGTTTTGTCTGTGTGATCTCGCCCACTGCCAGTTCACCCAATAGTATTTCGACACCCGGGATGCCAGTTGGCAGGAAACAAACTGGGTCAGAGATCGCAGATTCTACCCAAACTAAAAAGCCTCAGTATCCATCTAAAAATCTCTATGAACGAGAGCATATTAAAACACGGATGAATCAACTCATCAACTTACTCCTCGTAAGTCTCCTCGGCTTTCATTGTCAATTGTGCTCGTTCCTGAGTGCTCGTTCATCGAGTCTGAGCAGGAGGGGGCTGGGGAAACAACGATCTCTGATATTTTGAATTTGGGCTGCAGTACCTATTTCGACCACTAGCTGTAATTCTTACAGACTGCACCTTTAAGACCACAAGACGTAGGCTTGGGCTGCATCTGAAATCGCATACTTCCATGCTATATAGTAGCCAAAAAACAGTATGTGACAAAAGAAGTATGTCCGAAATTCACAGTAAACTAAAACTAAAAACTTTACATATTTACTAATAAACCTTGCAAACAAAATTACCAAAACTTTAACTAATAAACAGAAACTATGTTTAATAGTAAATTATATTGAATAACTAACTAAAATAATTCAAGCTCAACCATTCAACCCTGTTACCCAAATTATTGTACAAATTTACAATGATTTTTCTTTAATTTATGGGATTGTTCATTTATGTGTTTAAGATCAAAAGAAAAACACATTCTTATATTTACATGGAGTCTCCTTATCTGGAGTGTTCTCTCTGTGCACAATACAGTGTGGGATATGTCATGATGCTGGTACACAATTGGATTAAGAGGTTTATGGATTATAAAGACCTAAATGGGCTGACAAGGCAGTGATAGTCACCTGGAAAGTGAGTACTATTGGATTAATGGTGGCCCAGACGCTAACCTGTCAGAGAGAATTAAAGCAACAGCCTCTCTGCAGAGGTTCAGCCATGTTTGTCTTTGCTCCTGGACATGAGGAATCGTTGCTGATGCTAGTGTTCACTCGTGGAGAGGAAACAATTCCTAATTTTGATCCTGCCACTCATTAACCACTACTCTGGCTTTTATAAAGGTTTTCATTATATATTATTTTTGCGACTGCCAGGAAAAACAATAAATCCAAATACCAATGACTGATATAGTGAAAGAATTCCCAGTCCCGCAATTTCAAAGCAAGCATCTTCTCAGCACAATGATATCCAGGAATAAATGTTGCAAAATCTAGGACAGAAGGGAAGACTTTGTGACACTGAGAAATAGTTTAGGCATTAGACTACCAGCCAAATTGTTTTACCAGCAGTAGGTCAACATTGAGGAAAAGAAGTATTTTAAAGGACCCTAAACATTAAAATGCATTTTTATGAAGCAGTTTAAGAAACCTTTTTTTTAAGCAAATGTTATGTTCAGTTCAAATAGTTATGGAGATATTCAGATTTTTTTTGCATGTTTAATATGAATAGAACATTGAGAATAAATTTTTATCGTGACTTTTGCATACTGTACTGAATTAATGATCTCTGATGTGGTTTTACCAGAATACCCGTCGCAGATCTGTTTATGGAAATAGGATTAGGTAGGAAACAGCGATCGTTTCCTTGTTGCAGACCCTCTTTAAAAAGAGGCATCTGGTTGTATCATGATGAAATTCATGTTATAATTGTGCAGCTGTGTGGTTTTGAGTCATCTTCATAATGGCTCTGTTTTGTTGTTGATAAATCAGAAAGCTGTGAACAAAAGTTTTTGTTTGTTTTGTTTTTTGAGAAATCTGTTGCATGTAAACAAATGTGTTCTTTGTTTTTGATAAATCAGAATGCTGTGAACAAATGTTTTTGTTTTGCTTTTGATAAATCAAATGCTGTTAACATTTTTGTTTTGCTTGAATTTGCTTTGTTTTTTGTTTTGTTTTGTTTTGTTTGTTGTTTTTTAGAAATATGTTATGAGAAATCAGAATCATGTAAACAAAAGCATTTTTGTTTGTTTTACTTTGCTTTTGCTTTCTTTTGCTTTGATCTGCTCTGATTTGCTTTGCTTTGCTTTTCTCTGCTTGGGTTTCTCTTCATTTTGTTTTTAAAAACTAACCAGAGCTAACTGGCATCATAATCAGTTATGGGATAATTTAAAAAAAATCCCTTGTGGCCTTGTTAAGAGTCATATTTGCTCTTTAATAACAGAATCACAGCACACATGTGACAGCCTAATGTCTCATTAAGGTCATGTTTTTGCATCATAGTGTTTTTGTTTTTGCATGTTGATTGCACTCCATATCAGATAAAGACTGCAATGCATCAAACAGTCAAATAAACCCTTCCAGGCAAAACTGTTTGGATATCTTGTAACATGATTCAAAATTAGGTCAAATGTCTGCAGTGACTGCATTCTGAAAGTCTCACAGTGTTTTGCACACTCATTAAATGAATGTTAAACACTATTTTTATACTGATGATTGACTATTCTGGAGGCAAACGCTTTAGAGAGACTTGCAGCGTTTGCTGGTAAGACTTATGACTATGTAGTTTGTTAGTGGTGAATGTTGCTGAATAGACCTGAATGTAGCATCTGCAGCATAAATGTAAGGTCAGCTAAATTTCACCCCCCTTCAGCAGCAGTTCATCTTAAGCTGCTGTACAACAGTAAGAAATCTGAGCCAGACGCCACATATACCTCCTACACACAATCGATATAGCAATTATGAGATGACAGGACCAGATTCAATATACACTAACACAGCATCTTTGTTAACAATCCCTCTGAACTGATTCAGCACCCTGCTCATCACAGCCAAAGCATCTCTTTCATTGGGGTCCATCTGGTTTTCGGGAAATAGCGCCCTCAGCTGTCCATACACCATTATGAGTCAAATTACCTTTTTGTATTCAAATAATTGTTTGGAAAATAGTTTCAATCTTTGACATTTCTATTATTCTTATAATTTATTTTAAAAACTTTGACATACATTCATCTCTCACAACCGTATTTGGTTCATCCATTCAGTTCTTTTAATCATTTTGGCCATTCTACCTATTTCTTCTTATGTACCAGTGTCAGATTGAGCTTTTTACTTAAAACTCTGCCTAAAAGACCAGCATCTCAGAGTCTTCTCTTCACTGTTGTTGCGGATAAAGTTGTTGTTTATTGTGTACTGTTCAATGCAATTAGAGACCCTGATCTTCTTGTCCTCAAGTTGTTGTGCATCTGTGCTGTCCTCTTGTCTCTCTATCCTAATGAGATTCTGTTGGCTGGCTTCTTTTAAGGCAGCTTTTGAAACCAAAATTCATAAAATACACTAACATTGTACTGCAATTGTCAGTCTTGTTTCAAATTTGCACACCAGAATGATTTCCTATAGTGATAGAAGATTTTTAAAGATTAATCTCTTATGCTCATTTGATCAAAAATACAGTAAAACAGCAAAATTGTGAAATATTATAACAATTTAAAATAACTGTTTTCTTATTTATTATATTTTATAAATCAATTTAATCCTGTGATGGATATACTGAATTTTCAGCATCCATTAATTAATTTATTTTAATATTTTAATTTGAATACTTTTGTGGAAACTTGTACTTTTTTAGAATTCTTTGATAAAGACAAAGTTCAAATCCAAATATGTTGTTTTGCTAGCTATAGCGGGGAGCAAATGGCAATCCAAAGAGCTGTGCACCCTCGAGCAAGAATGACAAACACCGATTGTGACAGAACTGATATAGCTTCTGACACGTCATTGGTCAGTCACGAGTGAGTGAATTAATACGTGATTCTTGATGTGATGTGTGAGATACGACTCCTTCCACCATGTACTGACCATCTCTGTCGGTCTGGAACTGTGAAATAAAACTGTACTTTTACTCAAGTATGTTTCCAGGAACTCTTTACACCACTGCTTTACTGTCACTTTTGATCAATTTAATGCAGCCTTGACATTAGCCTAATTATATGGTCTATGACTGCAGTCGAAGTCCACTTTTGGTCTAGATATCAAAGCTTTTTCAAAACCTTATAATGTAAAATTATCATTCAATCGCCAACAATGTATCCAATCAGTTTGTTCTCATTACAGACTGTGACCTTCACGCAGTCAGCAAGAGCTTCTGTCATGCAGAGTTATGTCTTTAAGTGTCTTCTAAAGTCAAACAGGCCCAGAAGCTGTGAATAATTTGTCTTGCAGAGAAGGTGAGACGTGTGCCTTTGAAAGCCCTCAGGGCTTGTACATAGAAACTGAATCCTGACAACTGAACTTCCTCTACCCTCTTCATAAGTCCTGACATGTGACACCCACAGTTTTACCGTTCAAGACCTATATAAACAGTTCAGAGCTCTATAAAACATAGTTAACCCAAAAATAAAAGTTCTGTCATCATTTACTGACCCTCATGTCGCTCCAAGCCTCAATGACTTGCTTTGATACTTTGAATAACATTCATAGTCTTCTGAAGGTAAGAGTTTCAGTGAATAATAAGCATTTTTATTATTTTTTTGTATTAATTCAAGCAACTTGGAATACACTCTATTGGCACTGATGGTTCCATGAAGAAACATCCATAGAACCTTTCAATCACACAAAACCTTTCCATTGCCCATATTCTTTATAGTGGAAAATGTTTTCTTAGATGTTCTTATACACACACAAAAAATGTTTCTTTAATGACATTGCTGTGAAAAGCCCCTTTTTTATTTTTAAGAGTGTATATAATGCACAATTCATATAAACCACCTGTACATTTGCTGCTTTTTTGGGTGTAAATTTTGGTGCTTACAAGCCTCTGGTCACTACATGCTTTCATTGCATGGAAAATATTTGCATGAACATTCTTCAAACTTTCTCATTTTTTTGTTTCACAGAAGAAAGTAAGGTTTCTTAATGACATGAAGTTTTGGCCACATTTAAAACGACGGAGAAATATAAAACTATTGATTTAAATATTTTTAATATGTATGTTGGAGTGGGAAATACAGTTATAGCTCCCCGCAACTCTGATTGCCCGAAATTTCTTTACAGCATCATGGGTAATGTAGTTTTCCACCAGGAATTCTGGTATTAAATGATTACTTAAAAAATAAGTATAAATAATGCAAGTTGATGGCTTAAGCAGAGGCATACACCATCGAACAGCCTCATAGCTCACAACACGTCTGTCTTTAAAGTGTTAAGTTATTATTAAAATATATTTTTTTATATGGATAAAATTAAAGGATTTTATTTTACTTCCGGAACCAACCATTGCACTATTGACAGTAGACATTTTTAGAAAATTTTCTTGGGTGAACTTATACCTTTCAGGCATGTTTTGATATTTCAAAAGGTCCCCAAAACTATTTTGCTTTATATGAAATTTTCTTTTAAACTACAAAAAGAAGCATAAACTAGAAGCATTATGTGATATCTAAGGAAAAATAGTGAGGAGACTGGGTTTTAATTCTGATTATTTTATTTAAGACACAAGATTCCTATTACTGAAATAAAGAAACAATTAGCCACTTAAGGCTAAAAGTTGAAGAAAGTGTAAAGTGTGGTTTTTGATACTGTCATTTGTATACAGACACAGACAACGGGCATACTGTATTACCTTATGCAAGCTCAGCAGCCTGTGCCAAGCACTTTGGCAAGACTACAGGAAAACAATCAAAGCTACAAGGCTTTAAAAATCATTTTCTTGACATTAGAATTGGTGATAGGCAAAGGGTAATCGCCATGTGGGTGAAGTGCTTCCAAAATAGTTGTTGAATAGAAACAGTTTTCTTCCTTTGTCCTCAGTCAATATTTTTCTCCTTCAAAACAAATTATGCCCTCCATCCACACACATATCTGGTTTGTACAGTCACAACAACAAAATGGTTTATTGCCATTGTGTGTAAACAGACAGCAGGTCAGCCTGACATATTGACCTGATCTACAAACACATCTCCCAGGCCAGCAATGTGCTCTTAAACTGCCAGTGCTGGTTTTAATAGCAGTCGATGGCTTTATCAACAGGCTGTGCTAATTTGGCTTCAGATTTAGGGGCCGTTCACACAGAACGCTTTTTTCCATTTCCATTTTTCAATGTAAGCGTGCGCTAGACGGACGTCTTTAACCGTTGCACTCCCGCCTTTTGACACGGCATTTTAAAAACGTGACGCTCAAGTTAAAATAAGTTGAGTTTTTTTAAAAAGCTTTTCGTTCTGCGTTCTGTGTGAACCGGCCCTCAGTCATGTATGGAATGGAGATTAAATGATGCACTGTTCAAGCATTTAAAAACAAATCTGCATTATTGCAAACCCTTCACTTACCAAAAATGAGTTTAATCATTTTATAAACTACTTGGTCTATTGATATAAGGTGCAGCATAAAAGGTTGCATTGTTACTTTTAAAGCCTTTTGTATTGATCATGTAATATTATGTGGGCTGTCAATGGTTGGTCTTATGAGATGGATACATTAATTTGATTATTGATTGCAACCGCACAATACAATATTGTTTGACCTTGGTTCATATAAAAATTCTGCTTAAAGACAAGAAAACCCTTTTCTGACAAACCATGCTTGCCTGTCACTTGTTCCTGGACAAAAAGCTGATTATTATTCACAATCGGTGAAAATCATAAACACGTACTTATGTGGGCTTGGTATTCTATGACTAAAATGTATCCTGCTTATATAAAGCCGAGCTTTTAGGTGAATCTCATGAAATCAGTCAATTTCACATTAGTCCATAAAATCAAAAGAAAAAAATTGCTTAAATAAAATGGAGATTGGTTTTTAGGTCCATTATGATATTTTGCAGTGTGACATTCTTTGAGAATTAAGCTCATTTATCTTCAAATTTTCATTACCATGATGTGAAAAAAAAAGTTATTTTCATAAAAGTATTAAAACATTGTTTAGTTAGTGCATTTGTTGTAATTATTTTAAATTGTGTTTATTTTAATGAAAAGGATGAATTTAATAAAATTGTGATCATTAACATGGTTTTTTTTTTTTTTGTCATAAAAAATGTCACAATGCCAAAATAAGTTAATGGTCCTAAAGTAGTAATATATGTATATTTTAGCCAGAATTTTGTGTGTGTTGTGTGAGATTCACCTTTTTATTTTAGACTAATTATCAGCAGCATATCATAGTGGCATGTCAAAATTGTAAAAAAATGTAGAAGATTTTGAGAATAAAGTTGTAAAAGTTACAAGATGTTATGAGATCAATGTTGTAATGTTACATTAATAAAGTATAAAAATTCAAAAATGAAGTGTAATGCTAACAGGATTCACCAACTAAGAATTTCTTGCTCTTAATCTCGTAACTATACAATTTATTCTTGAAACGTATTGTCTTTATTCATGTAAAAGGCTTATTATGATATCCTCCCCAATTTTATTATCAAAATCTGTTGTCGTTTTTTTCAACATGCCACTTAAACAGTATTATAATAGACAGAAAAAATTCTTCTACATCTCAGACCTGGGATCTGGGCAGTAGTTTGTCTTACTAAATGATAATATATGTCATATAGTGACTGTGAGGGTGTGAGTCTGATCCATGAGGGTTGTACGATCTGTCTAATGGTTTTAACACACAGTATGTCCGACTCAATCAAATTCTCTCCGCCATGTCATCCTGACAGCACCTCCCAACATGGAATGTCATGGAATGCAAAGAATGATGAGACGGATCTGAAAGTGAATTTTTTCCTGAGTTTAAACAGCAAGTGATGCACCTGAAGCGAGGCCGCAGGCGGACACTGTGCAACAAAGTGTGAAAACAAGAACCTTATTCTGTGTTTTTCTCTTTCTGCAATATCATCAGAAGGTAGGAAACCTGGATAGTCGTCAACCCGTGGAGTACAGCTCATTTCCCATTATGTACATAACACAGCGATACACGGTTTTAAATTCAAACAAGCTTTTTTCTTTATATATAGATTTTCTCATATATAGATATATTGATAGAGAGAGAGCTTATTCATACTGTGGATGTTGAAAGAGAACACGACACATAATTTAATGTTAAACATACGATCAGTTTCAAATGCATGCCCCTGACACTATTAAGACCTTGCTGAAAGCTTCAGTCGTCTTTCTCCTCATAAATCGGCGGTGAACACCTCGCTGTGCGCTGTCTGATTATAGTGTTCATACAAAAGCCACTTTGCTTAAATTTTAAGCACACACGAAAGCAAAGCTGCGTTTGAAAACAGCTGTGCAGTTGCTCGAGATGAATGCGGAATCAAATCAGATGGACAAGTACCTGTGAACGCATCCACATCCGTATATATGACACTAAAAAAAAAGCAAAACGGGAATATCTGGAATGTGATTGAACTAATCAATAAGCAAATTTAATAAATTAGATTTCCGTATGAGACTCTCACTCATTTATCAAGATAACAGTGAAGCCATTAGAATTTTTTGATTTGCATATTCTAAGGTCCTTTTCCCAAAACGCATCCTTCAGTCCGACACGAAAGCGTGGCATTGCCACATACTCAAACCCTTCGGCTGCATTTACATTTGCTATTCTCGTTCGGGCCACAGTTGCGATGCCATGCAGATAGTAAAGATTCAGCACAAAGGTGGGGTCCATCAGAGAGAGAAGAGGAAGTTTGGGGTGGGCGAAACGTGTGTGGCGGGGGGGGGGGCGCGACGGAGACCGGCTCTGCGCGCTTTAGCTGACTTCAAAGTTCTGAGGCTGCGAGGCCGATTCCGAGGGCGCCTCCTGCTGCTGGGAGGGAGAGATGGCCAGCGCTTCCGGGGGGTCGTCTGTGCTCGTGCTGGTGGAGACCTGAGTGGGCATGTGATGGTGTTGGGCGAGGGGGCATGACCCGCTGGGGCCGGCCTGTGTTTCCTCTTTCTCCTCGTCCTCCTGCTGGGAGCTGGAGTGCTGGAGCAGGGATCCCGGGAGCTTGACGGGGCAGAACGCAGAGCCGGTGGGGATGAAGTTGACCTTGTTTTTGTCAGGGCAGGAGAAAAGGGGGACGGTGGCTGACTGTCTGGATCTGAGAAAGAGAGAAAAGAGAATGTTCCAAATGGAATACTAATGTATCGCCTACTAAATACTACACGTGCAAGTTTTTTTTGTTTTTTTACGATTTCTGTCACCTGATAGGAGTTTGGGTTCCTTTGCAACTGTCGCCTTTGGCTTGCTTAGTTCGGGACAGTTAATATTCAGTAATATTATTGTTTTGGCTGCACTGACAGTATCGGATGAGAACAAAACTGAATTGATTTGGATGATGATATCACTGATTTCTGCAGAGCTGCTTTATAACTGATTGAACTTTGTTATTGAACTGAATGGAATCAAAAGAACTGACGCAAAGTGAACTGAATCAACACTGAACTCACTTCAACTGAATATTGACACTATTTTCTTTTTTAGAGCAGCTTTACAGCAGAATTCAATTATTTTTCCATCATTGATCATTATTTTGATGTTTTGTGTTCAAGTCCTTCATTGCTGAGTGGCCAAGGAGCACCTGAAGGTTAATATGATTTTAATTTAATATGAATTTAATATGAGTGTTCCATACAGTCAGACGGTGAAATAACGAAATGCAAAACCTAGCTGAATTGTTGTCATTTAGGTTGGCAGGGCATGTAAAGAGCTAAACAACTGGCCTGACGGTGTCAATAAAAAAATTAAATAAAAACATTTTTGTTGAGCCCTGCATGCGATTTCTAAACAAATAGTCTGTGAAACCATATGCAACAATAAACGTGCTTCACTTATGTTTTACATTAGCATTAACATTTCAGAAATAAATAAATTCATTCATGCATTTTAAAGGAACACTCCACAGTTTTTTCATATTAAACTATGTTATTCCCTTAACTAAGACGAGTTGATACATACACCTCTCTCGTCTAAAAAGCGGTAAAAAGGATAACTATAATGTATGGCGGAATAGCACTTGGGAGCACTTCGACTTCGACTGTAACTGTATTTAAATAGGGAAAACTTAGAGGTGTTTGGTCGCTTAGACGCACCAGAGCGATTGAGTGCACGCACTGAGACGAGAGAGGTATGTATCAACTCATCTTAGTTAAGGGAATAACATAGTTTAATATGAAAAAACGGTGGAGTGTTCCTTTAAATCCAATTTCCTGAAATTATACATTACAGAAAGAGATGATGTTTTATATTCTGGTTTATTCATCACTCTTAAAATGGATGATCAAAATGAATGCATTGTATTGTAAGACACTATGTACTATACTCTGTTTGGATACTGAATATTTTAGCAAAATGTTGTAGGTCAACAGAATATTCCATGCATAAGGAACATTTGCATACTGTGTACATTATACATTCTGTGTGCTGGTATGCTATTTTAGGCTCACTGCAGAAAAAAAACCCCTACTCACGTCATTTCCTCAAACACTTTGATCTTTTCACAGCCCTCTGGAGGCTCCCGTTTGAACATGTAGCTGTTGTTGGGTTTTGGAGACGAGGTGAACTTAGGCAGAGGAGAACTGCTGCCGCTGTCTGCAGGAAGAAATTACAAATCTCAAATGATTCTCTGGATTATTATCAGAGCTGAGAATCTGTCCAACTCTCATGATATAATAAAGCAAACTATCAAATATAATATGAACTTGATATAGCTCCTTGACCAACAATCTGGCTTGATCACAAGTCTGTAGGTTTGACCTTTGTCTCTGTCGTCCAGCATCTCGTCAGTGGAGTATGGGCTGCCGTCATGTGAGCGGGGTGGGCATGCGGGTGAGGGGCAGGGCGACAGGCTAGAGCAGCTACTGGAGCGCCCGGGCACTGATGGCGTCTGAGTGTCTATACCACGACTACTGCTGCTGCGCTGCTGGGGCTGAAACGGAGCCCTCCGTCCATCAGGAACCTCCAGCGCCTGAGTGCCAGTCAAAGAGAGAGTCTTTTAACAAGTGTGCTCTGTTATCACTCTTCTGTACAAGAGCAGAATAAAATAGAGCAGATTTGTCCCATTTGTTCACATTAGTTAATGTTAGTTCATGGTGCATTAACTAATGTTAACAGATATAACATTTGATTTTAATATATGTATCAGTAAAGGTAGAAATTAATATTAACTAAGGATAATAAAGTAGAATAGAACAAAAGTATTATTCATTGTCATTTCATCGTAACTAATGTAGTTAATTAAAAATAACAAATGGAATCTCATTATAAAGTGTAACTGTTTTTTTTTTTTTTTTAATAAATACTTTTATTCAGCAAGTACACATTGTGACTCTAAAGACATTTATAATGTGTTACAAAAGATTTATATTTTCATATTATATATTTTTTACTTTCTACTGTTTTCAAAATTGATAATAATATTAAATGTTTCTTCAGCACCAAATCAGCACATTAGAATGATTTCTGAAGGATCATGTGACACTGAAGACTTGATGAAACAGCATCACAAACAGTCGTTTCAACCACACACAATCATTATTTCTGACTTACAATAATTCAAATTACTGTATCACAGGAGTACTGGAATAAAAGTTTATAGTTCGGTTATAAACACTGATCTCTATGATAGTTATTATCAAAACAGAGCAAAACTTTTTGAAAGTAACTGGAAGCTTAAAATAAAGATTGTATAAATTACATTGTTACACCAGTAAAACAAAAAAAAGTATGTGTCATTGAATCATTCAATTCAAGAGATTCGCTCAATAAAGCTGATTCATCCAGTAATGAAACAAGTACTTAGTGAGTATGCCTTCAGGAGTGTGCGTGTACCTTTAGCTCCTCTTTCTCTCCATTGTCTTTGATGAAGACTTTCTCCAGCTCATGGTTGATGCCTTCCATGCTGCTGGGAACCCTGGAGATGGAGGGCTTTGGCACTGTGATGTTGGACAGTGGCATCTGTGCTGACTTCGACATGGACGACTGTGCAGTGAGATGGTACAAATGTGCATTTCACAAACTATTCAGAAATTGCTGGATGTATTTACTAAATACACTGATATTACAGTATGTGTGTGAGCGTGCGCGGACCGGAGCTTGGCTGGCTGTGCTGATGGTGGTGGTGGTGCTGGTACAGCAGTGGAGGGGGGAAAGACGCTCTTTACTGTCTTTACTCTGCCGGCCTCCGCCCTGTTTACTGCGCTGCAGCTGGAGCCTGAGCTTAGCAATCTGAAAGTCACAGAAAAATAAATAAATTATAAAGGACAGAGGAGACAACAAAGTTATTTTATCATCTACAAGGATAGTAAATAAAAAGAAATAAATAAAAGCTGGGACTCGAACTCTGGCCGCCTGAAGCGCAGCTGTGCTAAATGTGAGAGTGCTGCCCATAAAGCTATGACTCCGATAAAATACCTTAACCCTCTGGGCGCCACGGTCGAGTTTACTCGACAAGATGCGGCACTGAATAAAACGGCCGATTTTGTCAAATAGGGTGTCAAATTTCGTTCAACCTCCCCTCCACTAGTTGGCAGACATGTCATACTTCATCCCCGACTCAAAAAAAAGTCATGCTTCTATACAAAATCTTCGAGCTAGAGCGCATTGAATCAGTGCGAACAAAAGCGGAGCTAGTGTGCAAGTGAGCCATTTTATCAGAGCAATATTGTCAACATCAGTGAGTATTTGCATTAGATTATTATTATTATTATTATTATCTAATGGCATCAATAAAGCTTACCCGCAATGAAGTGTTGTGTCTTCTATTCACGGACCCTGATTCTGAAGGGGAATAACGTTATCTGCCTTCAGAAAATGACGGTGATTCTGAAAGTGAAAGTATAGCCCTACACCAAGCACAAACGGTGAATCCTTTGCCCAATATAACGTTAGATGGTCCTTTGCCCAATGTCAGTGGTGGGAACAATGTTTCCCGGGGTCGGAGTGTTCATCGCGAAGTTAGCAGGCGTGTTAGTGTTGTGGGGAACGAGGCGGCCGCGGGAGATTTTTACCGTGCTAGCCGTGACCGTGTGCCTCTCCGCAATCGCGGCGACAGTATTGTGGTGGAGACTTTGTCTAATGCCACTGGGTATGTTAGACGAGGTCGAAGTATTCATAGGGCAGTTAGGGGGCAACGTGGAGGCAGGGTGGGGAGTCGCAATGACAATGACAGTAGTCCGAGCTGTGCACATTCGGCGCGCGCGCGAGGCAGAACTGGCCGCGCCCGCGCGCGCTGCTGCTCGTAGCAGGAGAAGAGGCGATGTGACACGGGGCAGAGCGGCTATTATGCATAGTCTATCGCAAGACCACACCATGAAACACTACAAGAAATGTCACCTGGATGAATAGGGAGTCATTATCTCTACAGCAAAAGCCCTGCAACAATTGTTTTTGTCTGCCATTTATTACACTGTTGATTTACTATCTATTTCCCTGACCATTTAGTAGTGTACACAATATGTGTTCTTTTTTTTGTGTTCATGTCCTTGTGATGTGTGCGTCTTTGTCAGCTAAAAAAAAAAAACAACCAAATAAACATCAACAAAAACCATAAAAATTTTATAATCCAAGATGGCGGCCACCATATGACGTCATAATATGCAAATTAGATGGGAAAATGTAATCCCTACATAAACTTTGGGTCATCCTTAATATTTCTCTAATTTACAGAAAGTCTCTATCTTTTATCACTTTTAAGATATAGCCTTTTGAAATTAAGATGTCAAAATCGAACATTTTAGGAAAAAACCTCTGGCGCCTAAAGGGTTAAATTGACCTGAGTGCTTGCTGTAACTCAGAACGGCCACAAGAGGTCAATACAAAACAGGCAGCTATGTGACAAGGCTCACCCTTTAAATCCTTTACCAAAACACACACACACACACAAAAAAAGTTAAATGTCTTTCCTGGTCTATTAAGAATTGCTACCCGTAGTAGGAAGAACAACAACAAATAAATAATATTGTAGACACTATTCAAGATACAACTGAAAACCCATCTCCTTTGTGAAACCTTAACTGCATCCTACATATTCTATGCTTTTACCATTTCTTAAACCCTCCCTGTTCTAGCTGATACTATTCTGAACAATGTCTGAAATTTTGTAGGGATAGCTCATCTTGCGTTATTGCCTCCTTAAAGTCTATTGCTTGTTATATTACTCATTTGTTACTTTAGATAGAAGCGTCTACTAAATTAATAAAATGTAAATATTGTAAATAATGAATCTACAACAAAAATTGGAAATTGATATTTAACCCTCATAGCCCAGGTCTCAATGTGACCCGCTCCGCCTTTTCAAACTGGCTTGATCACTCATAATTTACTTTTATTGTCTATATGTCCTGAGACAACAGAACAAGTCTAGACTTGTGCGTTCCTACTGAAAATACAATTGGTTTTCTGTACATGGATGTTTGTCTTGATAACGTTACATTTCTTGCAACAACATTCTCTTCTCTGATGACACGTTTACCGACTTGAGGACGGGACAACCTGTCAATCACATGAGATCACAGGCATAGCAAACCACAACGATTTAAACAATTCCCAATGGACACAAGTCCCGCCCTACATTTTTTCTTGTTCGAGAAGCCGTTTCACTAGGATATGTGTCACAATAGGGAAGAAAAAACTATCGTAACTTCCGTTTTGTGCTGACTTTAAACTACAGCCGGTACCACACCTCAACAAGAGGCAGCATTTCCTCCATCTCTGTTTGTTCTACATTAGAGATGTCAATCTAGAAAAGACATGAAAATTTATTGCAAATGACATGTACTTCATTTAACTCAAAAAGGCAGCAAAAACGCTGTTTGAAAATTACAGTGAAAAATGTTTTCAGAGGTGCTGGGCATTGCATTAACTGAATTACACAGTATGTGTTCAGTTGTAACAAGGGGAAATCCTGAATGTGCTCTCTTATAAAGCCCTGCTAAGTATGTCAATATACACAACCTAAATCCACTTAAGAGGTGTAAGGGGTTATAAGCCACTAAGCGAAAGCACTTGACATGAACATGGATAAAAATGTGGATAACGAGGACATGAACTTTCCATATGCAGGGAAGGAAAGAAGGCCTAAACAGCCTTTTCTTGGAAAATCTCCCAAATGGGAAACAGTGAGATTATTCAGGCCTTGCAGAATGAGCTCGCTGTGATGAACTCCTAAGAAGCCTCTATTACTTGTGTGTTCATGAATATGAATATGGACACAATCCTGTGGCTGCAAATACAGCAGGAATTGTGTGCAAGCAGCCAAAATGACAGATTCACATAAGAATTTAGAAAAGAAAGAAAAGACAAGCCTGAAAATACCACAAAATGGTTACTTTGGTGTCTCAAAAATGTAAGTATTAGATGTAAAAATCTCATGCTTTTAGTTGTGATACCTATTAAATATGTTTAATGCATATATATTTTTAAATATAAAATTAAGTTAGCATGAAAACTAGATTAAATGCATCCAATGTATGTATTGCACAGCAGAGGTCTCAACTGTATATAATACACACACACACACACACACACACACACATACATATTATATATACACACACACACACACACACACACACACACACACACACACACACACACACACACACACACACACACACACACACACACACACACACACACACACACACACATATACATGCATACATACATATACATACATACATACATACATATATATGGTAACACTTTACAATAAAGTGCATTAGTTAACATTAGGTAACTACCTTAGCTAACATGAACTAAGAATGAACAATAGCTCTTCAGCATTTATTAATCTTAGTTAATATTGATACGTTATTAAAATCAAAGCTTGGATTTGTTAACATTAGTTAATGCACTGTGAACTAACATGAACAAACAACAATGTTGTCAAAGGTTAATAAATACTGTAACAAATGTATTGCTCTTTGTTAGTTCATGTTAGTTAATACATTAACTAATGTTAACTACTGAACCTTACTGTAAAGTGTTACCAAGTGTTTCCCCTTGATTACAAAAAAAAAAAAATGCAACTCCTACATTCCTCAGAATTGTGACAACCACAAGATAGCATTTTTTAGATGTTTTATACTGCATGGCAGGAAGTAAATGTTCTAATTCCATTTTGTAAATGTTTATGCAAATTGTAGTTTTGACTGCGTTAATCAAGCTCAATCATTCAACCCTGTCACCCAAGGAATTGTAAGAAAACGATCAAACAAATATTTTATGGGGCTTTATGGGGTCTTTAATTTATGGGGAATATAAGTTGATTAATAATTACAAACCAACATTTGGTGGTTGGTTAGCCCCTTTTGTGTGACAGCTTAAATCTTAAATTAGGCTACATTTGCAGCTCTATTACCCATTCTGACATATTAAAAATCATTCTGATGTTTATTAAATGTTTATAAAAAGCTATTAAAGGTTTAGGTTGAAAGTTTTGAACCATATTTGACCGCTCATATCTTCTGGTAACAGGGTTGAAAAAAAAAAAAAAAACGGCAAAGCCCATAGAAAATGACCTGTGAATAAAGCGGCTCATTTTCTGAGGGTTAAACCCAGTGTCATCAGTTCTTTTTCCCAGCAAAAAAATAATACAAATAATAACAATTCTGAGCAGAAACTTGTTTGAGGGTTTGCACAGGAAATGAATTACTTTTGCACCTGCACGTTGCTCATGCAAGAGAGTAAATTAGACAGGTTTGTGCACATCAACGATTAGGGCTTTCCCTCAACACAATGTCTAATTGATAAAAATGTGACTTCAGTGCGAAAGGACACACGACATGACTTTGCACATATTACTTGCTCTAAAACCCACACGCCCGTATTGTTCCAAAAGCTTGGAGGTGATGGGAAAGTCATAAATTGGCAGGAGGGGGATAATGGTTGTTGCCGAGAGGGGAAGTTGATTGTTAAAGGGGGAGATAGTCTTATCTCACTGTTCCCTGAATTGTCAGGGAGGGGCTGAGCGCCCGTGATAAGGCTGACTTTGCTGCGGCTAGCGCTAGCAATAACACGAAGTGCAGCGCCGGAAGTCTGAAGCCACACAGGAAGTTATATATAGCAGCGGGTGCAGGAGGAGACGGATGGGTCGTCGTGACTGGCAGTCTTGTATAGAGCTGTGTAATGGGGGTTTTATTTCCATCGCCTGGCTACTTCGCTGGCCACACAGGATGAGATCATCGCAAATGCAGAAGTGCAATGCTCATCAGTTTCAGGACAGTGAGAGCTCTGTTAATAGCTGTTAGTGTGATTGCACTTTCTTGTTCTCCAAACCCAAGGGGAAAAACTACACAGCTGTGTGCGCAAGACACACATAGTATTTCACTGTTAAAAGGGTGTGTGTTTTGTGCTACTGATGTAAGTGCATGTGTGTGTGTGTGTGTACCTCTTTAAGATGGTCAGAGCTGCCCCAGGATGCTGAGCGCTGGTGTGTGCTCTTTTTCTCTTCGGCCTCGTCACTCCAACATCCAGGAGTCTGAAACACAAAATGCAATTTTGTCTTTTGACTATAGTGAGGATTTTATATTGTTTTTACATAAAGCTAGTTCTAATACGAACTAACTTCATATTTTTATAATTAAAAAATAAATAAATAAATATATATATATAAATATAAATATATATATATATTATAATTACACCATTACTCCAGTCTTCAGTGTCACATGATCCTTTAAAAATCATTCTAATATGCTGCTTTGGCTTCTCAAGAAACATTTCTTACTATTATCAATGTTGACAAAACAGTTGTGCTGCTTTATATAAAGTGCGATCATTTTTTTTTCCGGGATTTTTCGAACAATAGAAAGTAAAAAAAAAAAACAGCATTTATTTGAAATATAAATCTTTTGTGAATTTATAAATGTGTTTGATGTCCCTTTTGACCAATTAAATGCTGTTTTTGTTTCTTTCAAAATAAAATCTTGCCTTTTAGTGCACAATGTACACTTTACTTACTTTCTTTATAAATATTTTTTTACCTTTGGCGGTCCCATAGAAAAGTTTTGAAAGATTTAGTTAACTTCTGGGGACAATTTTCCCCCAAAATTGTAGCCAAGTAAATACACTCACACACCGATAAATCACATTCCCATGCTTCATCCTCCTGACCCACTAATTCACACCAAAATCACAAAGGCAGCATTGTTCCTGCAACCGGTTCCTCAATAAACGTTCACCTACATTCCTTTCAAAAACAACATTTTCTGTTACTATAGGAAAGTCTGCAGGCACACGTGGATGTGATGTGTGCACTCAGGTATGTTATTTGTTTAGTCAGCCCACCATGCAGCACACACACAGTAGAATCTGGAGCCCATAAATGAGGCCCTGAAGTGTCAATCCAATGTGATTAACAGCATATTATTATGCAAAAAAAGTCTATCATAAGCTGATGTCCACTGATATTTTCCCTTTTTTTTACCTCAAATGTTGACTGTACAATTGAACTTTTGTAAAGTTCGTTGGGCAATGTCAGGCCATTTTTGAGTGTCAGTCGTTGGCTCTAGATGGACGCAGTCTTGTTTTTTAGGATGATTCAACATGTAGAATCGGTGTCGGGCCGTCGGTGAGAGAGAGAACTCTGATTGGCTGTTCAGTTTAGCGAACGAGTCAGTGCACGAGAATAAGAGCAAAAGTGACGAAAGCAAGCACAGAAGTCATGACGGCTCAGACAGAAGGTTGTTCTAATTTTACGCCATCTTACCTGAGCATTCCACTGCGTGAACATTTTCATAATAACATGAGGGGAGTGGAATAAAGAATGTGATCAGCGTGACTGATATTCAAAACTGTAAGCACGCGCCACTTGGTTTGTGGTTTGTGTACCTGCAGTCTTAATTTCGCTTTCCCTTTTTGAATGACAAAATAGACGAATACAGCTGCTTAAATAAAACACCAACCACAATTTAATACACTTCTATACACTACTAGTTTTCAAATACACTACTACTCACAATTTTGTGGTCAGCAAGATTTTTTCCATCAAAGAATATTTGAAAAAAAAATCCACAAACTTTTAAATGGTAGTATATACACAGAATATCAATCACAATTCATTATGCATTGGAATCATCGCTGTCAGTTACAACTTGCTTAGAAAAAAACAAAACAAAAAACAAGATTAAAAATCTCAATAGCTCTGTTAAACAGCATGACTATCTTCATGATACTTTTGGGGGGTTTTAAGGGCTTCCTGTGGACCAATAGATGTGGTGGAAATGTGTATGTGTACCTTGTGAAAAACAGAGGAAATATATTTTCTAGTGAAAGATGAAAATGGCTCTCTTGAGCATACATTGCCTCTATGGGACTGCCTGGAGCTGCTGCTGTGGAGAGAGGCAGATTCAAGCCCAGTAAAACCCCTGTGTTCATCAGCCAAACAGACGTCACACTTCAAAGCCTGACCTTTGGAAACAGATCGACACTAGAAGGCCAAAAGGAACAGAGGCTTTGAAAGCCTCGTCCTTTCTTTCTGTTATTCAAATTTTTTAAGGGATTAACACTTTTTTTTTTACTACCCTTTTTCTGTGAAACAAAATTGTATACTTTTTATTTAGCTATTTATTTATTATTATTGTCTGTTATTATTATTTGTGGGATACTACTTTTAAGGTACTTCTTGCTCGAAGTTTGACAGCTCCTGGGCACACATTATTTTTTACATACTTTACATTATTGCAGCACCTCTATTCCTAGTCTGTCTGAAATGTTCTGATTGTCCAGCTGACCCTGTGGCTTGTGATTGGCCAAACACCTCAAGCGTGTGTCGGAAATGTAACAACCCTTACCAATATCGTGAGTATCAGCTTCCAAGGCTTCTAAAGCAATTGCAAACACAAAAAATATGAGCAAAGTTGGAACTGCCCCATTTTTTCAAGAGTAGTCTTTGTATATAGCCGGCATTGTACTCTCCCAGGTTCAGGAAGCGGTCCTCCGTAAAATGCACTGTACACAAGCAAACAGCATTATGAATAAATCTTACTTCATAACTTTTTTCTTTGTGTATGTGTTTGGATGGGCATTATGCTAATATTTCAAATTGTGGCATAAATGTTTGCAGAAGTAATATCGGGACTTCGATCGAGGAGTTTTAGGCAGGTATGGAGCAATGATCTCTGTTAGAATAAATCCCTTTTATGGGAGACTATGAGTTTTGTAACTTTGCAGATCTTATATATGCACAAACAGATATTTAATTGTATGGAAAAGAACAGTGCAAATATGCAACAAAACCTCTCCTTGTTTCATGATAGAAAGAAAGTCATAAGTGTTTGGAGTAACATGATGGTGGTGTAAATAATGATAGCGTTTTCTTCTTTTTTTTGGGCGAACTATCCCTTTAAGAAAAGGGATGCAGGCTTTTGGTTATTCCGAGAGTAGAACATCCCAAAGTCACCGCTGTTCACCTGATCTGACTGTGTTATTGCAGAGGAAAGCAGCACTGAATCACTGTAACAAAGGGGACGAGGGGTTAAACCCAAGACACGGTTCAATAATGGAGTGGGAAAAAATCTGAATCCCAACAGAGCTGCCGCACTAATCTATAAAGCTTTTGTCATTGCATCAAACTTTAAAGACAAGCTAACATGAGAGTTGTTTGTAGTTCTTTGACACCGGTGAGTAATAAAGGGTGAGACTTGAGATGGCCTGTCCTGGTAACACCCAGGCTTTGGCAAGTGAACATAATTATTGCACGTTTATAAACCGACTGGTTATACAAAGAATATATAAAGAACTTCTTGCATGAAATCTCACACCAAGGAAATACAGTAGGCACAAAAATAATTCAGTATCTCATGTCAGTAAGCAGAGCAGAGCCGCAGAGAGTGTGTGGCCTCCGTTGCCATGCAGCAGTGAAAACAGGATGCGGGGGGGTCATGTGACACGCTGCAACTCCTCCGTTGCTCTCACAAGTCCAAATGGACCACAACACCTGACCTCTGACCCTCCATTCACTCACTGCATGTGTATAAGGGGCCATATTTGGTTCTTTTGTAGCATTATAGTCCTCTTATAATGTTACTCAAGAAACAGTCGTAATAGTTTACATAATCATTTTCCACCCTTTGTTACTTTTTTAGAGTCAGGAGACTGAAGGCTAAACAAGAAGTTTTTGCTTCTGTATCTTTAAGCTCCTATTTGTAAATGACCTCTGTTATGATTGGCTCTGTGAAATGAATATCAGTACTCTGTCACTCATGTTGCCTTCAAATTGCCATTTTCTCATTAAAAATGAATGCATTCTGGTCAATTTGTTGCTGCAGATTGTTGCCCTTTAAAAGTTACATCACAGCTGTGTTATTTTAGGATTATTTACATTACTATAATTAGCTTTTATTTTTATGTTTTCAGCTTTCATTTTAATTTTAGTAATTTTGCTATGTGCTTTTTGTCATTTTTATTTATTTATTTTTAAATATTTTTAAATTATTTTTAGATTAATTTTTATTTAAGCTTTAGTAATTTATTACTTTAACCTATTTTATTTCAGTTAGTTGTGAAGACAACAATTTTTATATTAATTATTAAAATTATATTTTATTTTATTTCAGCTTTTTTGAATTAACAAAAATATTTGTAATAGTTTTAGTTAACAATAACAACACAGCATCACAGCAATGTCTTACAGAGATAAAAATGAATTTATGTGATTTAATCACCCTCATGTTGTTCTTTCCCTCTGCTGGAGATCACAAATCTCTTTTGAGCTTGTGTTCAATGTACAAGTGGATGCGCCCTATTTGATGTCACTGACTGCAAATGCTATTGGTTCTTATGGGTCATGTGACCAACCACGGCATGACATGTTTAAAAATGCAAATACAAATTCAATTTGAGAGTTATAGCAAAGAGGAGGTTTGTCAATAATGACTTACATTTGGTTTGTACCAAACAAAAAACTATCATGTGACTTCAAAAGAGCCAACCATTGACCCAAAAATGAAATTTACACAAAGCACAAATAAAGTTCCAACAGAATTACAGAATAGCGTCTGGTTTACACAAAACTTGTTTTTGCTTTGAAAACGCAAGACGCGGGTAGTGGAATGAATAAAAACTGCATGGTCTCAAGACGCGTTTTTTTAAAAGTTGAACTTCTTTTAACTCGAGCGCCACGTTTTTAGAATGCTGTGTCAGGCGCGAGCTGCTGCAAAATATGCGAGACATGAGCGCAACGGTTAAAGATGTCCATCTATCGCGTGTTTACATTGAAAATCAGTCGAAAAGTAGCGCAGTAGAATGAAAAAAAAAAATCGTTCTGTGTGAACATATCTAAGAACATGTTGAACAGATGCACAGTGTAGTTGTCATTCAAAAACTAAGTGTTAACAGTGGAGGCCGTTAACACTGGGAATGGCATTCTTGTGGTCTCGTCTTTCTGAACGGTTATATGACACTCGGTGCATGCTGAAGCACACAATGAGAGGCACGGCAGAGTCATTACCTTTAGACACACTGCACTCCCGGAGGTGCCAAATCTCACCTTCAGTGTAGCAGCAGATGGTGGGTGGAACTGTGGGATTGTGGTGATTGTGTTCTGCCTGATACACCTGCTGACATTTGAGGGTAAATCAGCACCTGACCATAAGACAGGTGTGCGTGAGGTACGTTGTGTTCTCTATAGGGACGTGCCATAGTAATCGACTAGTCAAAGAGGCTACTTGCTCTGTAAGTAACACCTCAAATTGACTGATTACGCTTGACCTGCAACTAACCCCAACCACGTATGCACATAGGGCTTGACTATAAGGACTGTCTGATGACAGTGTGAAAGACACTCAGGGCAGTTGACGAAATGGTTGATCAGTCAACGCTGCTTCGTCACGAAATTTTATCATTTGCATGTTTTTATGTCAATTTAAAACTTCAAGAGATTTTAAACCATTAAAGCTCAAGAAGTTACAAGAATTCAGTTCAGTATTCTTTTAGCGCACATGAAGCGCGCAAATACTGAATTGAGTTCTTTGAAAAATTATGTCAAAATGCAGACCTACCTGAAAAACTGAAAAGCACTGTTTATTTCATTTGTATCAATGTTCTATTGTATTTATTTGTGCTATTGCTTGTAATGTGTTTATTTATTCTTATTTTATTCTGACTGTTTGCTTGTCTTTAATTGTTAAACTTTAGATTAGTTAGGCTAGTAGTTTTTGTTGTTGAATCGAGAATTTCGAAATATTTGTTATCATAACCTTATTAATTAGAATACAGGGTTACATGGGTAAAAAAACAAACAATGAAAGCAATAACTGCTTTATTTATTTTTAGTGAAAATTTTGACAGGGCGAATAAAAATGTGAACCCTGGCCTGACCGGGCCAGCCGAAAGAAATCCTCAGCGTTGATCCCTGGTACATTAGAAAAACAGAGAAGATCTCTTTGCATGCAATCACAGAATGCATAGTAATGAGCTGGGTGAAAAGGTATCACTAAAAAAAGTTTCTTAGTTTATCATGTTGTTAGCTTGGCAACAGGGTTGCCCCATTCACCGTTTCCTGTGGAATCGGGCTGCTTTTAAACTGTGCCACTGGTAGATTTTTTTTTTTTTCCCAGCAGGTTTCGACATTGCTCTGACAAAATGCTTGTATCAAATTATTTCACTCTACCCAATTAATCTTCTAATAATGATAGAACTGTGCTAGATAATGAGAGAGAGTAAGGAGATTTTTGTGAGCAAGGGCACCGGCATGTGTGTCCGGCTATTATCACTTCCAAGGTAACAGATTGGTGTGCGTTCCTATTCTATGGCAAATGATACATCAAGACCTGTCAATCTGAATGATCAAACCAATCCAAGCTTGCTCCAGCTGTACAACAGTGTCCAATTGGTCTCTACACATCGTCCCTATCCACTAAACCAACTCAGCACACCGGAGATCCAGTTTCCATTGGTTAAACTTTCAAATGACGTTGGAAAACACTGCGTCATGATGATCGCATTCATCGCAAAGCGATCGGATTCCTAAAGTCTTACAGCTTTAGCCAAGCAGCATGTCATGTCACTGTGATCTACGCATTGACTTATGTTGTGTTTGGGCTCGTTCGAGGCCACCTGCTCTAAATAAAGATATGTGATCTACTATGGTTTACTAATGTATTACGAAGTTACAAACAACAACGCGCCGCAAAAGCATCATGAGTGTACGGTTTACACGTGTGTTGGTGGCGCTTTTTCATACAAATACTTGGTATAGTTTGGTAGTTGAGACCTTTTCAATGATTTATGACAAGTTTATCTGTTATGTTTGATGATTTTACAGATCTCATTTTCATGTAAAACAGTTAGTTTTTCATGTTATGAAAATAGATCACTTCTGATATGTCAGCAAATTTAAAAGCACGTGTTAAGTGATGGTCATATTCCATTTATTATCTGTAAAGCCAAGCTTCTAAGCTTTAAAACAACACTTATTTTGTATTGGTTAAGCAAGTGGTTGTTAAGTAAAGTAATAACTTAGTAGCGCCCACTGTTTCGGATTAATGAGGTTAAGGTTGACGATTAATCGATTAATTGATCGTTAATTTAAACAATGATCGATTATGGGAATTTCTGTAAATTGACATCCCAAGTAGGTAGGCTAGTAGATGGCAAGGCTGGCCATGTTCATTAATAAACCACTGAATACTCAAACTCCACTACAGTCACAACTGGTGATCATTACAGCCTCTGATAAAGTATTACAGTCTCTGAGTGATTTCTGCAATTCAGCTGTGGGTCTAATACAAACCCATGTGTAAGCAGCGAAAGTCTTGGTTCCCCGTCTGTGGTTAATGGTTTATTTGATACCAATAACAGTTTCATGCCAAATGCTAAAGGTAACTACAGTTTACAACTCAGTAGTTCTTTTAAAGTTTCCACACATTTTGACTGATGAAGGATTTAAAAATAATTTATATATAATGTGAATATTACGTTAAAAAACAGTTCATGTTTACACTGATTGAGAATCATCAGTTGGTTTCAGCTCACAGAAATCCCAGAAAATAGTCCAAAGTAACACAGCAAACATGCAAAAACCCAGAAGAACGATGGACCTGTAAAAGCTGTCAACCTAACGTTTGCAAACACACCTGAACACACAGGCTTTGGAGTCAGAGTTAGATTTGGAGCACAGTGGGTGAAAGTGCCTACCTGCGTGGACTTGTCTTTCATGCAAGAGGGGTTGTGCAGGTGGGATTCACGTGGCCACTGCCCTATCAGGTAGGGCCCGGTTATAGCACCCAAAGAGGAAGTCCGTCTGATCGAACCTGTGCTCCACACCTGTTGCGACTTTGACCTCTCAACTGCCATAAGGAACAAACAGAAAGAGAAACAGATGGGTGATGAGCAGACGGACTGGGGTTGCAGCAGCCCTAAAGTTATTTCCCTACAAACTGCTACCTGTTTACTAGGGCTGCAACTAATGATTATTTTGATAATCAATTAATCTGATGGACAACTTTAAAATATTATACATTAAAAAATATATATTTTTAAAATAAAAAATTGTAATTTTAAATTAAGGATTTTAATCCATTATTTTAAACAATATTATTCCACATCCTACCCAATGCTGTCTTCAAAACGATGTGTAATATTAAGCCTATGAAAACAAATATAGTGAATGCATTTATGTAGGCTATAATGTACAGCACATTATAAGCAAAAAAGGGTTAATATACAATCTAAACCTAAAAGCAACTGATTTCTTACTATTAGCAGGAATTAAAACAACTAAATTAAAAATGATAATAACCAAAAACAAAAAGCACAAAATGTTAACATACGAGGCATGAAAAACACATTCACAAATCACTCGGACATAGTATTTATATTACATTAATGGGCTATTCCAACAATAGTGCCATAGAATTTTCATTTTCGGGTGAACTATCCCTTTACAAAGCTGCATAATTATACTACTTAGATTTTGAAAAAAATATCTTACAAGTCCATTCTGCCCATATCCCATCTACCGTAGATGTAGACTGGGGCTCAGAAGCAGGTTAACTTGTTTGCATTTTGCATTTAAGCAGAACATCAATCCTTAATGCATTTGATAAAAATACCTCTTACAAATCCCTCATCCCACAAAGTTGGAGGGGAACTGGGTCAAGGGCACATGAACTTTTCTAATCAGCGATAGTCAGAGCGTGACATCTTCCTACAGCAGAGATGACAATATTTACTCCTCTCAGTGGCACTATGAATACATCATCAGATACATGGATCATCTTTATGGCTTTCAGAAGACTAACTCACTCAGGTATCTGTGTACACAAGGCAGTTGTAGGCAAACTGCTCTCATGTCTTTATGAAAAGCAGAGCCATGGGAAGTAAATGCCATGCCCTGGTGTTGAGTTCAATTCAAGATTATTAACATTCACCAATAAACTCAATAGTTGATTTCCCTAAAAGTGATTGGATGACTAGTTCCCTGGCAACCAGAATTGATGGTCAACAGCATGGCTATGCTGGTCCACCAGCTAGACTAACACTAACCAGCATAATCCCCCACCTGGACAAGCATGACTCCAGACCAACTGGTAAACTTTGTGTCATTGACCTGTTGGTCAGCAACTTCTTGTCTGGTGAATCATTTAAAAAAAGCAATTTTGCATTTTATCACATTTATGTGGTTCTGTACAACTAAACTAATAAACTAGTCATTTGTTAGAAGGAATAGTTGGCCAGTCTGTCTCATTCTAGCAAAGTTTGTCCGGTCCACAGCATGGCCATGCTGGTCCACCAGCTAGACTAACACTGACCAGCATAAACCAGTGTGGAGCAGCATGCATATTCGGGATGAATCTAGAACAACAGGAACCATCTACATTTGTGACCTGTTGACCAGCAACTTCCAGGCTAGTCCTCAATGTTGCAATTTAAGAATTTCAAATTTTATCACGTTTATGTGCAACTGTGAACTGTGCACCCTCATCCCTCACATCAAAAGTGACTTTTGACAGAAGTCAATTTTAAGAGAGAACTCAACACATTAAATGTGTGATTACACTGTGACCCAAGCCGACTGCTTATTTTACAGCTACAGTATTGGTTCACGCAATAAGCCGTTTTAAGCCTGATGACATCTCACTTGGTTGCAGTTTGCCAAAAGCTGTTCACACCTCCCTCAATTTTTTTATCATCGCCCATGTGTTTGCATGGTGTAAAGCCCACATCAGACGAGCAAAGCGAGCATCAAGTGAAACCAACAGAGAGAACAGCGATGAAAACTCAAAGGAGATGAGAGATCCATTGTTAGTTGATGAGCAAATGTCAGAGCAAGTGTGCAAAATGTAAACCACGTGTTTTCAGATATGTGGTGTAAATAATTCGATCTAAGGTACTAAGCAGGATTCAGAGAATGGGATTAGGACTAAAAGACAAACGTGTGTACGAGAGACGCTGTGGACACAGAGAGTGTACACTGTTGCTATGGTGATGAATGGTCAGCTTATGGATTATAGAGTCCATTCTAGAAGACCATATTTAGACTTGGCCCTTATATCACTGTGCGCTTTTTAGGAAGTGACTAACTAGAGACAGAGTCACTGGAAAATGTAGGTTAAATCATCTCAAACTACAATATAAAGGATTTTAAACAGCAATCATACAAAATTTTGTTTTAGTTTCTTACTTGTAATTGTTGCAAAGTGCACTGCTATAAAGATGACATTCATTGAGAAAAATCATATGGATTACACTTTTTAACTTCTTTCATTAGTAATAGTAACTCATAAATATCATGATTTTAGACCAGCAAATCATATGCATATTATATTGGATTTTCATGACATGCATTTGAATGCACATTAATGGAACTCCGGTTACCATGAAGAAATATTAACCTGAATAAACAAACAAGAGTGCACTGACAATTATGCATTTACAGTAGGACAAATGTTGATTTTAAATTCACATTTTGTTTGCTTTTAGACTCTTTGTCTGTATTGGCAATTGACAGCATGTTGACAGCTTAATTTGCATTTAACTAATGTCATTTAATTAATAGCCTAATGTTTGTTCTTAATTTAAGGTATTATAAAGTGTTATCAATCATTTTAGTATTGAATACATATGAAGGGATGAAAGCTCTCTCTATTCAGATAGATGGGAAAAGCTATAGAGAGGGAGTGAATGACAAATATCAGGTTAAGTACGATGTTGTAAAACAAGCTTATGCTGAGTTCCAATATCAAAGTTTGGCTCTGACATCTGGACTCAGGCCAGATATACCAGTGCAGTGCATTCACAATTTCTTTTATAGATGTAAAAACAACCTCACTGAGAACTGTTAACAAAGGAACAGACCTGTCACCAGTCCTAAACACTTGATTCATCAAGGTGAAATGACAAAATACTATGATGTTCAAAATATATACAGTACGACATTGATGCTTGAGCACTGAAGACTGAAAGATTCAAAACTACTACAGTGGTTAAAAGTTCTACAGCAAACACAACTTTTATTGAAACAGTAAGTTGGGGTGAGACATATGAAGAGGTTTGTCATTTTGCAGCCATTTTAGTTTGTCATAGCCTGGCAAAACCTTGATTTGCTACTTACTAGTAAGAAGCAGGTGGCACTTTGTTAAACAAAAAGTACATAGAATTTTATTATTATTAACTGCATTTAATTGAATATTAATTGTGTGTATCTGGTAAAAGATTATTTACCAACATTTAGGAGTTTTCTAGTGTTTAAAAAAATGTTCAAGCTTATTTTAAAAGGCATAGTTCACTCAAAAATGAACATTATGTCATTATTTACTCAACCTTATGTCATTCCAAATCGGTATGACTTTCGTTTTTCTTAGATTTTAGATTAGTCCATGACCCTCAACAACCCAAAAAGGCTCATTCAGACTATATATTAAGCTATGCTTCTTTACAGGTGCCATAGTTCAACATGTTTTAGCATGTGTGCTAACTGTCAGACCACAGCTCCAACCTGAGCTTGTTTTTTTTTTTTTTTTTTTTTTTTTAGCATTTAGAAATGCATACTACAAAAACCTAGAGCTTGAATGAGTCAGTTATGGCCTGGCATTAATTTACTAAAACAAATGCTTCTCACACGTGTGCTTTGTTGCACTAACAGCTATGCTTATTTGCACGTCAAGTTGGTATAGTTAAACATGAAGGGGCCGAGGTTGACTCGGTGCACGGTTTGACTTGCCCAAATGTTGCTCAGTGAGTGTGGAAGGCATTTGCTCATGGAGCCCTGGCATTGGAATGCTTCCTCTCAGCCTGTTTTACAGTTTCCTGAGAGCAGATGGAAAGGCAGGGCAGGTTTATGCCAAGAACCGTTTCAGGAGAGCACACTGACACCCCCACAGCAGGGCAGGGCGGACAGATTGAGAGATTGAAAGAGAGATTTCTTCATGTCATCCTTCCCTTTAATCACTTTAGAGCTGCAACTAACAACCATTTTGTTAACCAATTATGTTCATAATTTATATTATTTATTTGATTAATCAATGAATCAGGTATTTCAAATGAATAAAAATTTTCAGTATTCCATTGAAGTTCATTTAAAAACATATATATATATATATATATATATATATATATATGTATATAAGGGCTGGGAATCGATAAAAAAAAAAAACTAATTAATTGCACAATTTGCTGTAATTAATTGCAATTAATTGCATTTCCTCCAAGCTTGTAATCATCAATATTTAAACTTATAGAATCACCTAATTAAACGAAAAAGGAACAGAAAATAGCCCTATATTAAAATAATATTAAACATCAATATATGTATTAATCAACATCAATGTATTATTCTTTTTCAATAATCAATCAACATAATCAATTTAACAGATAAAAAAAAAAAAAAATTATCAAAATAAAATATAGTCCTACAAAGCTATTATTACCAGAGCATGTGATCAGAGCAGGTCATTTTACCATTGTTGCCCAGCATGACTATACCAGCTCAGCAAACAGAAGTCTACTACAGAGAAATTTCACGTTATTTGAGCGGACTTTGCTTTTCCAGTGCGTGATCGGTACATGATTGGAGTGTTTGGGCCGTTAACGACAGAGCAGAACATTGAGCAGAGAGCGCAGCGCGCTGACACACACACACACACACGGAACGGAGAGTGCGGCGGCGCACACACGGAGCGGAAAAGACCCGCTCATGAAAGCTGCGCGAGAATGAAACCTGATCGCCGAACATGGAGAGGCGGGACGGCACCTTTTCAATAGCAGCCGCAACAGGAAATCATTGAAACGAGGGGGAAAAAAAGTGCTGCGTTAATTGTGTTTTTTTTTTTTTACGCGTTAAACTTCTCAAATTAATCGCAAAGATTAACGCGTTAATTCCCCCAGCCCTAATATATATATATTAGGCTTGGCACGATAGTCGGTGTTACCGGTGTTACACGGTGTTCAGTCGCAACACCGGTTTCATCACTTGCCCACCGCAGCACCGCAAAAAATTTTTTTAAAGCAATTAATTACGCAGTATCCGTATTTTCTGTCACCAGTTGGCTGTTGTATGATCACGCTTAACCATTCAAGCACGACAAAACAAGAGACCGCGCTGTAAGTCCTGCTACACACACGCACACACGGAAAAGACGCGCGTCAGTATCGAGTTCTCTTTTCGGCCTTGAACAAAACATAACACACACAAATTATGCCAAAATGTCCGTTTTGTTGAGTGTCCTCATAAGAGCAAATGATTTAAATAATATCATAAATGAATGTAGAGATTTGTGAGAAAATGTGACGCGTGTCAGATGGAGTGTCATTAATGTTAATCAAAGAACAAAGGTCTCCCGTTAATTTTGACTGCATGGGAAGAGATCGCGTCTTTTGCGTTTTTCATGAATAATAACGAACCCACCATTCACACACTGTGGTTGAATTCGAAATCGCACCCTATTACCCTCAAATAGGGCGTTATTGTATTCAACATGATCTCAAGCAGTGAAAAATAGAGGACACTGACAATGCGCTGAAAGACAGGACCGAGCAGGTAATATTTAATATGAAACAAAGTCTCAACTTTCAAATTTGGTCAGTCAAACAAAAATAGGCCTACCATTTTTTTGGCTCTTTAATGTGTCGTGACAGATTGCCTCAGTTAAAGCCAAGTTCAAATCCGAAGTTAATCAATAACTCTTCTGACTGCTTTGTTGCACAAAAATTGTGGAATTTGATTGCTCGCATGTCAATCAAACTCAATACGAATGATGAATTGACGCCATGTAAAAAAAAATATGACATCACTCTAACACCCCCCACCCCTACGATGAAACCGGTAATACCGGTGTTGTCACAAGTCGATTAACCGGTGGGAGAATAATTATCACCGTCACATCTCTAATATATATATATATATATATATATATATATATATATATATATATATATATATATATACACATATATGTATATATATATATATATATATATATATATATTAGGGCTGTCAAAAGATTAATCGCGATTAATCGCATTCAAAATAAAAGTTTGTTTTTAATAATATGTGTGTGTACTGTGTATAATTAAATTTGTATATATAAATACACACACATGCATGTATATATTTAAGAAAAATGTGTTATTTATATATATAAAAAATATATATTTATATATAATAGAAACTATATAAAAATATATATACAGTATATGTATGCAAATATTTCTTAAATATATACATGCATGTGTGTGTATTTATATATACAAAATAATTATACACAGTATACACACGAGGTTCTGACTATTAAGTCACGCTTTACAGGATTAAAGTGATGACACAGCACAAAACAATAACTAATTGTGAATACATTTTGTTTTATTATATTATTATCAGTTTTATCTATTAGCCGTGCAGTATGTGTAAGCTTTGAGCGTGGTAAACGGAGCGGCACTATGAATGCCGTTAGTAAACGCGTGAGAGGTGACATTCAGTAAAATACTGCGCTTGCAAACAGAGAGGGAGAGTGCGTGGGTGGACGAAACACTGAAAGACCTTCTGTTGTCATTCACACAATCACATTTTGACAAACATCATCGCAATACAGCACGTTTGGCTTCGAGCTGTGAATTAGGTCATATTAGACGGGGGACAGGTGGTTTTGCTCGCTGCACGGTGGGGAAATAAAACAGAGTAATTGCTTCGCTGCAGAACTGCAGCCTGCAGGTTATGATGTGTTCACATGTTTGGAATTCTTTTATGGCATTAATATGATTTAATTGGAATTGATGATCACTGCTCCTGGCGTTCGTTCTTGATTCAGTTACTGTGGGTAAAGTGGGGTGAGCAAACTTTAGTTAGTGGGATATAACGCATTAGTGTGACAGCCAAGGTAAAGGAAGTGCAAGCCAATAACATCATGCACACTGAATATGTGGAAGTTTAAGGGTTTCAGAAGTAAATACAGTCCCTGTTGGGAGTCGATTTGCATTGCAGTAAACACAGGCGCTATTGTACGACATCCATTAGCACAGTCGGAGTGCTGTTGGGCCGAGCGAAGCGTTTCGCGCAAGGAAACAAAAACGAACTGCGAGGCAGGGGGACATGCAAATGTGAACTTTTCCCCTGCAAACGCATCAGTGTTCACCGCTCTTCAACGAACTCACCCGCGCACGTCACATTTTTAATCACATCACCACCACAGCATTCAGACAATCCTTTTTCACTTTTGGACGCCACACATCACATTAAAAAGCTGGGGTCAAGGTGTATTAATAAAAACAAAACCGAGAATACAAGTTGCAAGTACAAAGAGAAAAACAACTTCAGCTAGGCCTATATCTGTACAACATGGTAGAAATGTGGTTGAAAGCCACTGTACTAAAAGAAAATGTGCTAAAAGAAGGAACAGTCTTCTCTGATGATGCTGCAAAATGTTCTACGGTGCAAAATCACATGTATTCCAGAAATAGTCCTTATTTAATAATTAATGCAAATAAGAACTGAAGTCAGGGCAAGAAGCAAGTCAGTCTCCAAATTAATGTTGAAACACCCAAAGCCAGAGATATTTTCACACTGAACTAGGCTATATATAGCAGATTGAAAACCATAATCAGATATTGATCTACCATCAGTATTACCATTATATTACTGATAATTGTTTGATACCTCAACGCTCAAAGATTTCAAATAAACACACTGAACCAGCATGTGTAAAAAACATGCATTGGGTGATACTCCTCATAGTAAAATAGTCCTATCATCAACGTGTGAGATCGCTGATACACTAGATAATCGTCGGGTTGGGGGTGGGTAGGGGTGGGAGAAAAAAATCGATCCATCGATGCATCGCGATTCTCTCTCCAACGATTCTGGATCGATTCTGAGCTTAGTTTTTAACCAGATATGCGATGACGCTGAGTTTGCTTTAGAAACACCCGTAATCTGCTTTCTTCCAATTCCTCACACACATACATACACCACTCAAACTTTCCGTAAAATAATCTTTCATAAGTTCGGAAAGGTTGAAGCGAATTACTAGGACATTCACAGGCTTCATTGCACAGGATGCGCTGTGAGAGACGCGCGCTTTGTTTGATGTTACGTTACACTTGAAGCGTGCTGTCTCGCCTTTCGGTATTTTCCTTACAAATGCTCTACGAAGTCATCATTTATGTGGTTTGGAATGCAGTGGACTTGTATATTTAAATATGAACCTCACTAACAGAAGGCTGCTTTCAATTTCAAATGCTGACGCGCGCTTTGTTTGTGTAGATTGCTCGCGCATGCGGCTGTGCGATTCCGTGTAAGTGGTTTAATATACTTGTGCAAAATTAACGTAAACACAGCCAGTTATGTCTTAAGGGATTAAACGGACAGGACAAACCACTTTACTTCTTATATTTCAAAAGAGATCCGTGCGTGAATGCAGCTTAATAGATCTCCCGCAGTCTATGATGTCATAGTAAAAAACAACAGTAAAGATGAAGAAAAATAAAATCACTCACAGTTCTTGAATGGAAAACGTTCAGATAATCTTAAATAGGCTACTGAAAGCACTATTTGTTTGTTTGTTATGTTTCTATGCTCCTCTTTATTATTTGCTACTTACTTGTATGTTTTGAAGTTATATTAGTTTAAAATTCTTAACATACAACTGTTTTATTTATTTTTTTGTATTTTTTTTTTTTTTTAAGTACTTAATTACCTATGTAAACTAATGAATTAATAGGGAGGGGAGGGGGGAGGAGTAGATAAAGAATCATTCTGGAATTGGATCGGATCGTGAGGTGACTAAAGATTCCCACCCCTAACATTTACATACTGTGAATCGTTTTTTTGAATCGAGAATCGTTTTTGAATCGAAAATCGAGCCTAAAAATCGATATCGAATCGAATCGTGACATTTTCTGAATCGTGCACCCCTAGGGGTGGGTGCTTTTTTTTTACTTAGGCATATTTGCTCATTAATTTGATCATTCATTTACTTGTTTATTTACTCATTCGTTTAATTATTTACTTACTTTTATCACAAGAAAATGACGTGAACAAAATGTGAATCGTTGTCCATCATTTTGTAAGCCAAGAAGTAGTAGGCTAGTTGGTGATAGAGAAAAAATGTCACGTCGCAATATTGGAAACATTTCAGTTTTACACCATGAAGGTGAGTCAATAGATATCGCACAAGCAATGTGGAAACTTTGTGCAAAAGATAAGTCGGCAAAGGAGTCCCAAACCCCAGTCAATTATTCACTACAGAAAATGAAATTAAAAATTGACAGAGCTTTCTTCATCTAACACAGAGAGATGAATCTACTTCAACATATGCTGATAAGATAACGGTATATAACGGTCTTACTTTATTTTCTTAATATTTATCTTGTGGCACATACGTTAGTAATTTTTTTTTAAAGATAATTATTTTGTGTTTAACAAGTTTGTGTTTGAAATAAAGCTGCTCTTAATTTTCATTTATGACTGATTATTGCAGTGTTCGGACCTATTAGATTGGTGTTACATCATTTTAATTATATAATTAATTGTATAATAGACCTACATGTTTTTAAATCCTTTTCAATGAGGAGTAAGCTAATTTATCTAAGTTTTTATTATCACATAGCATCGGTGTGATTCACTATGAAATTATGGCGGAGCAAATGAATTGTAATATTAATTTAACAATAATAGTAGCCTAACAATAATAATCGCAATAATAATTTAGTACATTAATTGGAAATGCCAAATCCTCTTGATATCGTCGATATCTCTGGCTTTCTTCGATACAAGATATCAACATCTATCTGCACAACCCTACATTACATTGGTGTTACATTTGTAAACTACTGTGAACAAGTCATGCTGTTCATACAACAATTTCACACCACAACACTCACTGTAGAGCAAAACAAAATTGTAAACATCCCTGAATTGCTGTGGGGTTTCTTTTGATATACCCTATGTCCTGTCAAACTTAAAATAAACAAGAAAACATTGCATTGCATTTTTCTATAAATAATATGTTCTACATGATTATTAGCCTTTCAGGACATTACAATTACGTGCTAGTTCTTTTGGGCACAGATACATTACAAAAGTTAACATGGGAACTGATAAATAGATAATAGCCTATATCCTTCATCTTTTGCTATTTTCATGTACTGTAATCAATTTCAAATAAGTCTATCATATGTTGTTGTACTAAGAGAAGTGAGAGATAGTGTGTTTTTTGTGATTATGTCATAATGCTGCTCTCAGGCCTGTTATCACACATCCACCCAGAAGCTGCACTTCAACAGCACTCTAATGCTCACATATATGAACACAAAGTCACGGCCAAAAATACTGCTGTCTTAGAGAGCAAGACAAAAACTTACTAAGTACAACAGAAGTACCCAAATGTATTTCTCCGATACATTAACTCCAGTGTTTCCTATTAATTATGTAGATTCTGGCGGCCCGCAATAATCTAATCTGTCCTGCCACATTTTCACAATGAACCGAAAATATTTTTAAACTTTACCTAATATCATATATGGTCTCCAACAATGTGTTTTGCGCCATTGCTTTGGCAAAAGTATCTGTCAAACAAGCTAAACTGAAAGCGTCCTTATCCAATAGCAAAAGGCTGCAATAGTGCGATTTAAGCAAATAGGCTAGTCTGTTGTAGGGCTAAAAATTAAAGATTATTTTGATAATCGATTAATCGGTTTAAAATCTTTTCTTTAAAAAAAAATAGATTAATCTGTGTAAAAATCTAGAATTTTTTATACATTAAAAATTCATTTGAATCCATTATTTTAAGCAATGTTATTCCACATCCTGCCCAATGCTGTCTTCCAAACAATGTGTAATATAAAGCCTAAAAACAAATATAGTGAATGTATCTATGTAGCCTACGCTGTACATTATAAGCAAAAAAGGGTTAAAATACAAATATTGCATTCTAAACCAAAAAACAACTGATTGCCTAATACCTATAGGTGCATTCACACCATTTTGTAATACCATAATTATGAGATTCCAGCTTGTAAAAAAGCGCTTCTGTTCTGGTAGAACTCGTAATTGCAACCTGTAAACTGGGAATTTTCGGAGAGTTCCTTATTTTTACCACGTGACCGTCGTACCACCCTTCTGCTGCTGATTAATTTAGCCGTTGACAATGTTGCCTTAAAAATGCATAATTCCCAGTCAAAGAACATGAACGGCCAGTCAAAGAACGAGTAAAACGTCACATTTTATCATCTCGGAATTACAGTAATTACGACATGGCGTAAATGCAGCATATGACTTATGAGTATTTGACAACAGAATCATCTTACATGATAATATATTTGTCTATCTTTATCTTTAATCTTTTTCTTCCTTATTAGGATGCAGCTGACAAGGACTCTTACAAACTCCAGTGAGAATCCTCTGCGTTGATCAAGAAAGTCCTCAGCTAAACCCATCTAGAGTGATGATCGATTTGGAAGGATGTTTGGTGATGGATGAACTGACCAACATCATGTCTTTTGTGTCCTTTTTTTGGACTGATTTACGCCCTGCCCTGGAGTACCCTAACTGTATGAAAAACAATTTTATTTTTTTCAGCAGGTAATGTTTAGCCTGGGAAAAGGTGAGCAGGCACCTAAAATTAAATACTGACATTACTGTGAACTCGAGAGTAAACATACATAGTTTTGGTGCAATTTGTTGTGATTGTCTTTTCATGTTTTATGAGGAAAATGTATTCAGGGCATGTAAAATTCATGTTTTGTTGTATTTCAAATGAAAATTAAAATAAAACAGAATACTAATTTTTTAAGTAACCATTACTTGATTATTTTAGGGCAACCAGTTTGCTCACATTTTTTAAGTAGTTGGGCTAGTACATTGAACTTAAATATACTATGTGTAATAACTGCAAAGTAATTGATATTACAAAACATTTTAAGTTAAATTAACTCATTTTTTTAAGTTACCATTACTTAATTATTTTAGGGCAACCAGTTTGCTCACATTTTTTAAGTAGATTCAACTTGTCTGGGCTAACAGTGTTCTATTTTTAAAGCAGAAATTAAAAAGACTAAATTAAAAACTATAAACAAAAACAAAAGCACAAAATGTTGTTAACTTGTACGAGGTATGAAGAACACACACTTTCTCGTCTGAACATAATTATATTACATCAATGGACTATTCCAACAATAGTGAATTTACTGTTATTGCTCTCATAAATATGACTGCTTGTGTTACATGTAGAATTTTAAACTTACACTTAATATCTAAAAATATATATATTTGAACAAAATGTGTATTTTAGTCAGAATTATTAAGCTCCTATTCCATTGTCTGCTTGACGGGCTCGTTCATTTCATGTCAGTGGTTTTAACAAGACTCACTTGTCAGAATATGCAAAATGGAAATGCTTTTGGGACTTTTACAGATAAGGATATAACCCTAAAATGTAAGTTATGCGCTGAGGAAAACACTTGTCAGCATCTGCCAAAGCAGCACGACAGGGAAAAACGCGGTAATAGCTTGCATTCGTTTGAAGCTCTTATAAATATAAAGCATTTGTAAGACTGGAAAAACTGGAAGACAGAGCTACTCTCTGTAAACATTTGAGCTCACTCTTGTGAAGTTAGCATCACCATTTGAGACGCAAAGTCTCACCTCAGAATACATCTTCCCCCACTCCCCCTCTCTCAAGCTGAGATCACATGAAAATCACTCAAAAATCCATTTAATGTGAATAATTATCATTGAGTATTATACATGTTTGATATCATTTGAAATGTCTTAGTGCGACTGGTACAAAGGTCTCATTCCCAAATAAGTAAAACAAAAGGAAATAAGGTTTTTAAGAGTTTAGAGACAACTGGCACACAAAGGAAAGTGGTCTCTAGGCAAATGGTCTCCTACTCCCAAAAGGTGTCAACTCTGAATATAAATTTGCATCGTTAGCAGATGTTTCCATGTGAAAGAAGTTTCTGTCTATATAATGAAATGCAACTAGAGGATCAGCACGATTCTGTACCTCAGATCAGCCCGTGATGCGGAGAGCCGCCGGGACTCTCAGCATCATAGCCTGGGAAAACCCAGACAAACTTCCGGCAAATTTAGATTTGCTCTGCAAGTAGTCTGGCAAAGAGCCCATTCAAGCCGATTTCTAATCCGTCCAAATCGAGGCACCAATCAGAAACGTTGAGGCGGGCTTTACACGATGACGATCGCTCTGGTTTTAGGTCTATCCAATTGCGCCCAGAGGCATTTGAGCGACGTCCATTGGTGAAGCGCACCAACTTTTAAATGCATTATTATATTCAAATTGCAAACACATGAGGACAGTCTCCATGAAAGACCCACTGGCAGATGAACGTGCAACTACATTTCTCTCCGAAACGATAGGAAATTAAATTAGGTTTAATAGAGGATTTTAACTGTGACAAGATGATTGGCAGGGCAGTTTAAGTGACAGGATGCACGCGACAGATCTGTCCGATAAAGATGACGAAGTAGTATGTCCCAAAGCTTGCCTAATTTTTTGCTACACATTCAAAAGTAAATACCTTTTCTTCACAAAAAGAGTACATACTTTTATGGCGTAGTGTAACTTAGGCGAATTGGGACACAGCATATGGCTTTACATGATGACGATCGCTCTGATTGGTTTTAGGGCTATCCAATTGCACCCAGAGGCATTTGAGCGACGTCCGTTGGTGACGCCCCTTTGGAAATGAGTTATTAATGAAGCTTTGCCAGGCCATAACTCAGTTACTACTGAGAATGGTCTGGTTTTAACCAGGCTATCAGCATCATGTATTTCCTAATGTCAGGTTCACATCTCTTCTCTTTATTCCATAGCTTTTGATGCTTTGTATTGATTATCTTTGAATTGATTATGTAATTGGCATGACACATTTACCTGACATAATAAATTGTAAACATTTGCTTTTATTCTATGGACTCTGGCATTATTTTCAGTAAAGAGTTAAAAAGAATAGTCAAACATTTGCACACTTTTAATGATGCACAGATATCATTAAAACCTTTTCATTTATGGAGTCTGATGAAATAACGAGAAAATACATATGAGAAAATGTACTGCATTTAATCAAAAATACTTTGCCACGAGAAAAGACAGTAACACGCAGAGACCTTCCCCTCTGACCGGATGCCTCCATTGGGCCGATTGAGCGCGGGCTTACACATTCTTATGTTTTGGACAACTTAAATCATGTACCTTTAGCGCAGTCTGCCGCTATTTTCCATATGCGTTTTGTCCATTAGAAATTTGCTAATGTAAAGCGACGTAACTGGCTGATGGTTTCTGAGCACAGCGCGCAGACGCGACTAATCGAAAATCAAATTCGTGTCGATTATTTTCATTATCAATAATAATCGATTTTAGCGATTAGTATTTGCAGCCCTAGTCTGTTGCGCTGAGTCCACTCAGTTCACAGTGAATCCAGCGAACTACATTTATGCATGTGCTGAGAGTTTAACACGCATTTGGGAACAGTTAGTTCACCCAAAAATGAAAATTATCCCACAATTTACTCACCCTCAAGCCATCCTAAGTGTATATGACATTCTTTTTTCAGCCATACACATTATATCCTGGCTCTTTTAAAATGGAAGTGAATGGTACCAGATTTTGAAGCCCCAGAAAGCACATCCATCCATCATAATAAAAGTAATCCATATAAGACTCCAGCATGTTAATAAAAGCCTTCTGAAGAGAAGCGATGCATTTTAGTAAGAAAAATATCCATATTTATAACTTTATAATCTATAATCACTGGCTTCCGCTAACAGTCATACGCAAGTCGAGTTTCACTAGATTTGTAATAAGAGGCAATTCAATTGTAAACCTGTTTTCACAGAAACTCCAGATTTTCATTCAAATTAAAGCTAAATGGTTTAGCCTATCTCATACAAGTATCTTGGGGATAATTATAATGATAATAATAATAATAATAATAATTGATGCATTTAACATTAAAATGTACAAAAATGTTTTTTTTTTGGGTGGGGAAGGGGTCCGCCCCCTATAGTCTCTTAAAATCTTGTGGGAAACACTGAACTCAGTCTACACTCGCAGTACATCAAATGAATAGTGCTTAACATGACACACTGAATTATGAGAGCTCAGAGACAGCATGTCTGAAACAAGAGTTTCACTTCTAAAAATATCTGACTGTTCATTTAACTCATGATAAAACGCTCAAGAATTCAAGGCCACAGAATCTTTGATGATTTCTGTAATAAAAAAGCAACAACTGCACATTAAAAGCTAGACAAAATTTCTGTCAGTAGGTAGCTGATATGACATCAAGCAGTGTCAGCAGTGTGACACGATATACTTAATTTTAACTATTTGAACTAAAAGTATTTTGAATTGGCTGTATAGAAAGCTGGGATATGATACAGTGTTTTAACATTAACAATCACACACAACGTTTAAATTAAATGCACTTTCCTTTAAATATATACAAGATTAACTTAAAATCCGGATGCTGAATATTACAAATTAATAATAATATCCATATGATGTCCAACTTTGTGCAGTAATGCACATTACAAATTGCTTACTATAATAATAAAAACAATGTATAGTTAATTAATATAAACTTTGTAATTTTTTTGTTACTTACAAATCTATTAATAAGCAAATATATCCTATGTTTGTTGCACACTGCAGAAAAATACAGTGAGAACTTCAAACTGAAATTCAAACTTCAAATGGCAGAAGATATATGATTTTTCCAATGCTTGTTCAATGTCTAAACCAAAGTTTTCTTTCTTGGCTAAAACAAACATTTAAAGGTCCCATGGCATGAAAATGTCACTTTATGAGTTTTTTTAACATTAATATGAGTTCCCCTAGCCTGCCTATGTTCCCCCAGTGGCTAGAAATTGTGATAGGTGTAAACCAAATCCTGCTTCGCCTTTGAGAAAATGAAAGCTCAGACGGGCGAATGTGGAATCTTCCCTTTATGTCATCATGAAGGGAAAGGTTATCTCCCCTTTCTCTGCTTTGCCCGCAAAGAGAATTTGGCCCGCCCATGAGAAAATGAGCTATGCGAGCGCGATATTGGTTTTTCCTCGAGAGACATCATGGCTTGCAAATGAGTGAAGCATGGCAGTTGCTCAGTGTTTGGATGTACAAATGAACACAAAAGTTTTTTTTTAGTTCCTTCATCCGAGTCTCTGAAGAACCAGTGGGTTATGTGAATTTCTGATGTGTAATTGTTCAAGTTCAGACAGATAATCTTTCTCTCAAAATCGTTCAATACTGTTTATGCATCAGTAAATCAAGCCAGTGACTAAACGATCAACTTCACGTCGTTTCTCTTAGTAGGATGAAAATAATCGTATTTAAACTGTGATTAAAACAGAAAGCATCAAAGAAAAATCCCTTTCCAATCGCCCAAGCTGTCAATCACACAGCGCGAGTTTATTTGGACACTTGCCAAAACTCGTTATGAAATCAATGACGCTGTTACACTGCACAACGAAGCTCTTACTGTATTTAAATGATTTCATCATGTTTGCATTGGTGAAAGCATTAGTGAGAGTGCAGAAACTGCGTTGCAATGATAAGATCTTCATTCACGCGATCAACAGGCTGTCATCTGCTTAATGCTCATCACTGCAACCTTTTATGTGATGGGAATAGATCTAAATACTTTAAAAACTTCTCACGATTCGTTCATCTCGATAGCTGTAGTAGTAAAAACGTATAATAGCTGTCATTGTAAAAGTTTTCAAGAGAGTTCCACATGTAATGCTAGCTATTTCATATGAAGCATGTCAGCCAATCACAGCAGTGAGGGTTTACACTGAAGTCTCACAGCAGACACGCCCCTTCAAACAGAGCGTTCAAATCAGAGGCTAAAATCAGGGTAGGAAGAATACCTTTTATTTCTAAATTATGACAATTTTTGATCTAAAAAACATGCTAACATTATAAGGGCACCCCAAGAAACATTATAAAATAATAAAATAATCCATGCCATGGGACCTTTAAAAAGACTTTAGAGCTCCTTCTGATGGGTCATTCATGTATGATTTGTTCATTGTGTCTGTCACTTGACAAATGAATGAAGAAGTAATTATTTATGTTCCTCATAAATTATATTTGGCTGCATTATAATGATTTCCTAATTCGAAATATGATCAAGATTGCGTAGGAGGACGTGTTCAGGTATTTTGTCTGTTGAAAATATAGCATTTAACGCCACTTAAATGAACAAAATGACTTCAATTAAGATCTGTTCATTTTGATGAATGAGATTGAACGAGAGATTCAGTAAAATGATCCAATCCTCCCATCACTAGCTCCTTCCTGAATTTAATATGATTTCCATATGATAACAGACAGATAAACTTTCATCAGCCAGGCAAATATTTAAAGGTGAACTAAGTAACTTTTTTATCTTAACCGAACAGCTTCGGAGTCATTGGAATAGTTATATGACTGTTTTCGGGTTGAATGGTGGTCTTCTCGCACCCCTCGAGCGCCTGTGAGACGAAAAACCACCCTTGCAACTTTGGGCCGGCGAACCGCCGGCCGCAGCATCAGAAAGTATCGCGTGATATCAGGTCTCGCGACGTAACGAACTGCTTTACGGCACTGCACACATACACTATCTAAACATTTATATGCTAGCCTTCTGTGTATCATACATACCTCAGTGGACATGGCTCCGTGCGTTCGCCGGGTTCTTTGAAAACAAATGCACATGACCAGCGGGAGAAGATGGGAGGGGGGAGAGTCGCCAACGAGTTTTGACGACAGTGTTGTCAAATATCTATTCCGAAGCTGTAGGGGGAGCTCTATAGAGAAACCCGCGAGCAAAAAGCGAGAAAACAGCGAAGAAATCGGCAAAGCTGCATAATGCATATTGATTCTCCTTACAATATAATCAAAAAAAGGTGGACATTACATTAACCTGTATCTCTGATACAAAGCCTCAGCAGAAGGAATGCCTTATCACAAACACCAATTCATAATCAATGATTAAAATAATGTCAAGTGATTCATGATGATTAATGTCAACAAAAATGACTGCATACTGTAACCACAATCTCCATTCATATGCATTGGCCTCAGAAAGTATTTGGACTCACTTACTCTCTGAATGTAATATCACTGCAAGCATATAAATTGTAGGCTATTTGGTTTGATATTTTGTTAATGCAATGGATTAAAAACAAATGTGAATTAGACATCCAAATCACTGATCTCTATATCATAGATCACTGGTCGAAATATATTTTAGAGCCACTGTAGCATCATTACTGTTAAATCTTTTTTTAATGACAATGGTGGCTTATACCAAGTTACCATAGGTTTAAAGTTAGTAGTGTCGAAAATATGTAGGCCTAAATATGAAGACTGAAAATGCAGTAGGCCTACTGGGAATGAATGGACATTTGACATGTTATTTATCCTAAATATACAGGCAACACGTCGAGTCGTTAAATACGGTTTTAGGTGCTCAATTTGCAACATTTAGGTTTCATAATAATGTGTTATGAAGCAGAACAGCAGGGTTGAGGTTGTGTGTTAGTGACGAGGCCCCCTGTGTGGCCTTCACACACACACACACACACACACACACACAACCTCCAATTACCCACGTAATTCTTTCCATCCCTGCTCGATAAACAACAGCGAATTAACTACAACCATGAGAAAGACATGCAAGCTCATTCATTCACGACTGGGTACATAGAAAGAACGCAATATTGATAGTTATGCGTGTGTTTATGAAGCTACAGATCGCTAGCTTTAGCAGGAGCTGAACCAGCGCGGGCCGTGTCTCAAAACCTAGCGAGCTCACTACATAAACGGCTTTTCTGGGCATCACAGGGGGCGTGTACACGGGACGCATTCTTGCAGAAGACAGAAACGGAATGGAACCGAACGCAGCGTTTCAAAAAACGCTTATGACACAACGGGAAAAACGTTCGTGTTCGCGATATACGATGACTGTCTAGGCAACTCACTAGGCTTTAAATCACAGCCATGGTCATGATGCATAAACACCCTGATTATGCACATTAATATATATTAACGCTTTAAACGCATTTGGTTTCGTTTAAATAAGCAGATTTAGTTAATAGGGTTAAATGTATTTTAAATATTTATTCACTGTAATATATCTAATACTCTTATTAAAGCTGTCATATCTGTGTCATGCATATGCGTTTATGGTTTATAGTGCTATAGTGACAGTTTTATGTGAAGAATGGATGTTGTTTTCATATACAGTACATTATAAACACCCTGACCCAATTAAACGACTTCAGCAGCAGCGTATGAGAAGATGCTAAAATGAATGGCAGTAAATGAAGCAGGATTTGGGCCTGTTGTTTACCTCTCAGGACAGGTGAATGAGGGCAGCGCTCGGGTGAGCTCCTGTGGTCCGGAGGAGAGCGCCTCTGCCGCGGGATCAGCCGACCGTCCAGCGAGCCGTTTCCTGCCGGACTGGCGAGCGTCGGGCTGTCGGAACTGGAGCTGCTGTGCTGGGCTGCTGCGGTCGGTTCTGTGTTGCTTCCGACTGAGATGGAGGAGGAGGAGGAGGAGGAGGAGGAGAAGTTGGACGCGGGAGGGCGGGTCGGGCTGTGCTGCTGATTTCCACGCAGGAGCTGGTAGGGCACCGTGGCGCGAATGGGCTGCAACCGGCTAGTGTTGCCGGCGGAGGATGATGATGATGATGATGCTGCTGCTGAGGAAGAGGAGGAGGAGGAGGTGTTGATGGGGGACCCGTCATTGCCGCGCTTGACCCGAGCCGAGTGCACAGGTGATGCTGACATGACTGAACCTAACTATGTAGTAGTTTTACTAAAAAATACGCTAATACATTCCTTCCCAAGCCTTCATTAACTAAACTCACGTCATTAATTAAACTTCTTATTAAAAGTCTTTTAACAGTTAAAAAGCAGAAGCTTATTTTAATGCTGGTGTAATGCGCAGCCTCAGCTTGTCGGTTAGTGTGCTGAAATTGTAGCAATGTAACGTTAGCTTCCCTGAACGAAGTTTTTGTCCTTTAGTCATGCAGATGATTGGATGACGCTAACTTGTCCTTAAAATGTGTCAGGGGTTCATCCTAGTCTGGAAACCTAAAAAAGTTAACGCTGAAGAAATGTTATCCCGACTGTCGTGTGTCTCTGCACCCCTCTTTGCCTTGTTACTCCAAATGACAGGCACTTCAGCGGCACAGTCATCGAGACGTGTGGGCGGGAGCGTCCGGCGCTCTTTCGACCTGTGATTGGTGCATCGCAAGATCAAAATAAAATATGATTGGTTTGGCAAAAATGATGGACTCAGAAGGAGCCAATGGACTCATTGTGGTTAAGCACGTTTGGGATTCTGTCTTGCTATTGGTTGAGGCTGTAAACTGACAGACTAATCTAATGGTACAAAGTACAAACATTAATACTAGATAACACAGATGGTGTAACGGACTTAACGGTAAGCAATGCAAAGAGCTTTAGAAGACATACGAGAGACCGGGGCTCTAAATGTCATTTATTAAATGTATTAATTAATTAATTTTAGCTCTAAGGTTGACCAGTACACTCAGGATAAGTTTCCCCAATAAATGTCAAATTGGGGCAAGTTGTCACATTTTAAATGTCATTTATTACATTTGTTAATTGAAATGTCATTTATTCAATTCGGTAATTTAAAATGTTTTAAGACAAAACAGTGATGTGACATTTTTGTTAACATTTAAATGTTTTGACTTTTCTGAAATATATATATATATATATATATATATATATATATATATATATATAAATGTATTTTACCTATAAGTACCTATAAGTACACAGTCAATTTTATATCATTTTTATATCATTTTTCTGCTAAATAATATTTGCAAGATATGTACATACAAAACAGCAAATTGCAACAAAACAATGTAATCAAATACGATTTTAATTAAACATTGTCATTACATTCCGCTCATGCTCAGAATTTAGCATAAACATCATGTGGGATCAGAATCAATGAGGAATTCTGTTCCAGATATGAATCAATAAGGAATCCATAGTTAAGGTGACATTACATTATTTTACAGACATTTTAAAGGGCAAAGACAGCACAATGCAAAATTTGATTACTTCAGTACAGTGTTTTGAAAAGGACAGGTCAGTGACTGAGACATTAGGAGGAACCTTAGATGAAATAACTGCATCTGACGAATCAAAACAAAGACCAATAAAAAAAAAGTGAGATTTGATGTGATATCAAGCAAATAAACTATAAAGTAAAGTACAGAGGATATAAAGGAGACACAGCTAAACCTGAGTGCATTGTGTACATAGCAGCACGCACTATAAAACCCATTCATTAACCTAAATTCAGATGAAAGGGGGGAAAAAACAGCTCAACAACTATGTGGCCTGTTCAAACAGAACAGTAAATCCTATTAAAATCCATGTGCATGTTTTTGCAATCAAACAATGTTCAGAATACATATCTGCCTCCCAAAATGGAGCAAAACTTAAAACCTTCATGCATTAAAACCAAACAACAACAGTAGACGTATGCAATGTTCACACCAAAAAAAAAAAAGCATATTTATATATATATATATATATATATATATATATATATATATATATATGCATACATTTACAAACAAAGAGATATAACATTGGCCTGTTTATAATGAGCACTGCAATGTCCGTCTCTCAATTTTAAGTGCAATTCTTTCACTTAAGGTCATGTGTGTAATTTTTGTGGTGTAAAAATCCCAACTTAATATGCAGACACAACTACAAGTAAGCAAAACTCTAATTATAAAGACGAAATACTCCAAGGCACTCATGTGGTGAAAGTAAAAAGCCAAAACGAGTAGATTCTACACTTTTATTTGGAGGTTTTTAATGATTAAGCCCAGTTAATTAAAGGCTTTTTAATTTCACCATGTGAGTGCCTTGGAGTATTTCGTCTTTATAGTCTGATCCAATGAGCACCAGTGGCTACGTAAAGACTACCGTGCAGCACTCTCTGCTTTTGTGGTTTTATAAGCTTTATTACTGATTCCCCTGAAGTGTAAACACCATCAAAACATTGTTTGCATCCAAAACAGCCCGGCACAACAACACTGACTCAATGATATGCTACACCTTTAAGGTTTATGGGTACTCACTGTAGTTACAGCAAATATAGTGGACTAGCCAAAAGGCCATTATGATTGTCATTTTTAATATTTATATATATTTTAAAAATATAATTTATTTTTGAATTAAATACTTATATCTGTTATCCAATTATTTATTTTAGATATGTTTAAAGAATTACATTGCTAAGTGACAGATTACTATAAAATCATTCTTTCTATGTATCACGACTGGTTTAAGTGAACGATCTGGAAGAAAACTTCTTGAAACCGGTTCCATAAATTACAGTAAGTCTTTGCAGAACTAAGAAAAAACTGAGGAAGGCCAACGCAGACTGCGATGTCTGAAACATCAAACAACCGAATGCACCTACTGAGAAACATAACAGTTTCAGCATATCATCTTATGCTACAGGACCCCACAGAGTCAAAATGCTAAATTGCACAGAATTTACACCCGTAAAATTTAAACAAACTACATTTGAAAAATGTAAAGCCATAGGTCATCTTATAAATACTCATCTACTGTTTTTAAATGAGGTGGTAACACTCATCTCACACAATCAAGTGTAAGATCCTGAGAGACTGTAAACCATCTTGATGCGAACTTCACTAACTTATTTAAACTAAATGGACAATATGTTCGTTTGAGCCCAACACCCTATAGTCAGTGACCGATTTTTTTTCAGCTAACTGGAACTAGATCTTCATTTATTTAAGAGGCAAGCGGTTAAGGAGAATCTTGACAACCAAAGGCTCATAGTTCATCACGTGTAAGTGATATGACTGATGGGCTGAGAGTCACGGCTCACAAAGCACCGAGTTCTCCAAGGAGAAGTCATAACGAAAGTTGGCTAGTTTGTCATTTATGTCGTGAGGCAAGGTGATATCTGTTACAAAGGGCAGGCCTGCCTGCATGGCAAGGATGTGTGGTGCTAAAGTGAAAGGTATATCGCCTAGAAGTTCAGGGAGAGCAGGGGTGGCGTCCACACCGTGAGTTTCAGAGGACATCTTAGCAGATGTGGGCTGAGAGGAAGGCTGAGCAGTCTCTGCAAATCCTCTGTTCCCGGCACTGGATGGCTGAACAAAAAGAAAGAAAATCCACAGTGAAAACTGAGAAACCTGATCTGTTGAAGAGCAGTACTGTTATTATGTTCATCACAGCATGTGTGACTCAACTATAGTACCATTTACCAGACTGTGAGCTGTGCCACTGTGAGCAGGTGTTTAGCTCTTTAAATCCTCATCAATGCTGAATGCTCAAGGTCAAGTGATATAATATGTCAGGTATCAGTCCATTTAGCATTATTTGTTATTAGTAACACTGACTGCAATGAGTCAGGAAATGTGCCTCTCATTATTACCCCCAAAAAGAGAGAGCCTGCAGCCACATAGCTGAGAAATCTGGTCTCATATGAGGTGGATGATTCATTACAGCCCTGAAACATCACGATGAAGGAAGCCTCATGTTGCACCACAACTAGAGCTGAACGTAACAGTCTGACACAACTAATGATGCACAGATGTGCAGCATATTTAATACTGTTTGTAAATAGATGTGAATCATTTTCATCAAGACAATAAGCAATTCTCATTCAACTACACTACTGTTTAAAAGTTTTGGGCCAGTGAGATTTTTCATTTTTTTTGAAAGAACTTAAAACTGTTATTTAGCAAGGACACATTAAATTAATCAAAAGTGCCAGTAAACACTTTTATATTGTTACAAAAGATTTCAATTTTTAAATGCTAGTCTTTTGAACTTTCTATTCATCAAAGAATCCTAAAAAAAAAAAAAAAAATGTATCACGGTTTTGTATCACACTGAAGACTGGAGTAATGATGCTGAAAATTCAGCTTTGCCATCACAGGAATAGATTACATTTGAAAATATATTCAAATATAAAACAGATCTTTTGTATTTTACTGTATTTTTGATCAAATAAATGCAGCCTTGGTGAGCATAAATGACTTCTTTCAAAAACATCAAATATATATATATATATATATATATATATATATATATATATATATATATATAATGTATATTATAGACCCAAAACCTTTGTATGGCAAAGAAAATTCTAAAATATATAATAGTTTGGGTGTAGTGGTGTATTATAATATAATCAGCTCTAATACACCAGTAAGAGACACTGTCAATCCTGTGCATTATCAAGTAAGGTCAAATGTGAAACTAAATGCTCAAAAATATGTTAATTTGTCAATAATTAAATGAGCAAAGCTTTCTTAAGCTGCAGGTAAACATAATCTGGTTGTCATAGTTGTGGAGGTGGTTTCTTACTTTTCCTGTTTGTCTTATATGAGTGCCAAACACATGTCAGACAGGGAATGATGATCTATTAATGCCAGTTCTTTACTGTAACATGAGACTGGAACAATACATAGAGGGAGAAACTAAAACACTGAACAACTAACTGAACTAAATAAGGTGGAAATCTTAACTTCCATACGAATGAAAGTGGATGGTGATCGAAAGCTGACTAAAAAGCACAGTAAAAGCAGTCCATATGATTTGCACTAAAATCCAAGTCTCCTGAAACCACATGATAGCTCGGTGCGAGAAACAGCCTAAAATTTGTTTCACTCAAAATTGAATCTTCTCCTTGGAAATATTGGTCACTATTCATATTCATTATAAGGAAAGGAGTAGCTTGGATATTCTTTCAAGGAAAAAACTAAATCATACCAGTTTTGATAGACACAAGGTAAGTAACTGATTAGAATTCTCAGCTTGTCCTTTAATCATCTGAATGAGGTTTCTGAATAGCAGCTTTGTGTAGCTCATAACACACGGCTTGTGGTCCGACTGAGTCACAGAACTGCTAATTCAACTCTGGTCATTTCTGAGGATGTGCTTTCGTGGCATTTAACAGCTTTCCTATAAAGTGTCATTCTGTTCCTGTCAATGTTTCGCATGTAGTGTCAATTAATTTCCCCCTAAAAGTCTGCATCAAGCGTGAAAAGCATTCCCTATTGTGGCGTATATCTGAGTGAAACAGAAAAAAAAAAAAGATGTACGGCTGGACCTTTTGGATTTTGTCCATCGGGAACTGATTGGATCCTTGTTAATTGCTGTGATCTCATGTTAGCAACAGGTTGCTGGAGACGAGGGATTATTGTCCCAGTGCACACGTCATCAGAGACGAGATGTTACAAGAGGGAGAGGAATGTTTTTATTAAAGATTCATTTAAAAAAAAAAAATGCTGTGCACAGATAAATCCTTTATAACAAACACTGCACCATTCCATAAAAAAATGAGAATTTTCTATTTTGATTTCATTGTGACTAACATTAAAGGGTTAGTTCACCCAAAAAAGAAAATTGTGTCAACAATTCTCTCTCATGTCGTTCCAAACCCATAAGACTTTCGTTCATCTTCGGTGCACAAATGAAGATATTTTTAATGAAATCTGAGAATATAGAGTTCATTCACCCAAATCTCGGATGGTTCAAAATGTTCATAAAGAGCTTGTAAAAGTAATCCATATTAATCGGGTGGTTTAATTGATCAGCAAACTTACATAGAGCACTCAAATATAGTAAACGGAAACTCTACTTTCTTGACACATGAGAACAAACCTCTGTTCTTTCAAATTCCATTAAAAAAAATCTTCATTTGTGCATCGAAGATGAATGAAAGTCTTATGGGATTGTAATGATATGAGAGTGAGTAAATAATGACAGAATTTTCATTTCTGGGTGAACTAAACCTTTAAAGCAGGGGTGTCGAACCTCGGTCCTGGAGGGCCACTGTCCTGCAGAGTTTTGCTCCAACATGCCTCAACACACCAGCCTGGAAGTTTCTAGTATGCCTAGTAAGACCTTGATAATCAGGTTCAGGTGTGTTTAATTGGGGTTGAGGAACTAAAGTAAACTCTGCTTTAAATCATTGTGCTGTTTTTCATCATGTGACCTCTTTGGAACTTCTAATTCTTTGGAAACTCACATAGCAAACTACACACCGTCAGCCCTCTTTGACAGCTGATGATTTTCATGTGGTTTTTCCATTATTTTTCCATGTGATTGTAAAACGCACTTATTCTATCCACAACTCCAATAACTGACTCTAGGCTTTGGGATTTTGTGAAAGCCTCTCATATTCAATGAGAAAGAGTGAGACTGAGCGTCTTTCATTAGCCATATGTCTCCAGGCGGTGCTGGAACAGATTGCTGAATGGCAGCGGCACATGTTGGCGCTGTTCAAGTCCTGCCACCTGGCACCTGTCACACACCCGCTCGGCCAGCGCAACTCAAGGGGATCTTTCTCTCTTCAGTGCTGTTGCGCGCCCAGCACACAGCATATGGAAATCACGCCGGCCCACTAACACAGACGACTCTATGAGTGATCCTTAAGATTTAATTAGGATCATAGTGAAAACGTAGCATACTCTGTGTTTACTGATACTCAGCTCTAAGCAAAGAATGTTTTGATGTTTCATCATCCGCCAGGTCAAACTCGTAAGTTTGATCACTTAAAAAAAAAAGTAACAGCACACCTTTCCTCAACAAGCATGTACATCAAGTCTTTATACAGCTCTTTTCCAAATAATCACACATTTATCCAAAAATGGCTAAAAGAAGCATAAAGGTGCGGTGACACTAGTGAAAGTTTGCCAGCAAAAAAGTCCACTGTTAATAGTGTATCGATCAAAGTGACACAAAAGTCACTTTAGAAATGAGCAGCTTTCTGTTGTTCAACTAAATTAAACCTGTTGCAAATCTTCCAGTGGAAATTTTTCTCCCTTACGGGAAATTCCAGGGTTCCTGATGAAATGACTGAATTTTGCCCATGTAAATAACGGTAAATGTGACTGCACCTTGAATTGTGTCTATATGATTCTGACTTGTGATGTGCACTACATTTACAGTCTTCTGCTATGTGATAGATTTATGTGAAGAATGGACTAAAATTTAAGTTGTTATTCACTGATAATCTTGCCCACCAGTGAACCTCTGGGACTGGACCAATGAGTCAGTGAGTTGTTCAATCTTTTGAGCCTATACTTTCAATAAACCCGCTGATCCGGTTCACAGCAGTTTCAACACAATTCAACAGCAATTTGTAACTGTTTTGTTTTGGAAAATTGGTGGGTAATTTGAATTAATTTTTACATGTTTGTATTATCTGCTTACGCCCTACTAATGCTTTTCCATACGAATCACATTGTACAAATTCATACAAAGTCTTACATTAATAGCTCACTTGATGGGAAGTTTATAAATGAATGATGACTTACCTAAATTTTGTTAGAAGTTCGTTGTCATACCATCAAGTATATGTAATTATGGATCACTCTACTAAGTGAAACAAAACACACCTTAGATGGTTGTACTATTACATTTGTTGCAGGCTGCTCAATGTTCATGGATTGAATTTTCCGTCGCTGGTCCTCAACAGTTTCACCTGAAAGGCAAAGAATAAACACAATGAATACTTTTAAAATCAATCACAGAAGAAAGGAATAGCGATTCCCAATGCCAGTCATAGACGCTTTACGGCAACGGCTTGATTTTCAAAAAGAATAATAACTTTTCCACCACGGCCAGGACAATAATGTGGATTAACTACATTTAACAAGGTAGATTACTTTCTTAGATTACTATCGTAGATATATTACAAAGCATTCCTTCTACGTACTTACAGCCACAATCAACGGTGTTACTTAAGAGTAACCTGCAACACCTTGAAACCATAACTAGACCGAATGCTGAGTAACATAAAAAGGCATTCTCCATGCAAGACCGTTTGCATCATTACATCTTTTTCCTGTCTGAAGTTGCAGATGGTCTAATTCCTGCTTGAAAATGAAACCCAGCCTCTTCCTGTTGCTCCTGAAAATAACACAGCTGAATGTCTTGGTGATCGTCTGCTCACCTCTGGGGCCTTCACACACACCACGGCTCCTCCCTGTGTTATTAACACCTTCACAACACCTCCACAAATAACTCCCTCTGAGATGGTGTCCATTGTTTATGTTCAGGGAAAAGCTTGTATGACTTGCGTTTAAAGGGGCGTTCACAGTGACAGCGATATAATCACCAGAGGTCACCACTAGGTCTTGGTGTTCGTGTGCAAGTCACTGTACCTCCTGGACTGCAGTTTCCAACTGCATCATGATGTGGGTCACATTCTCTGCTTACATTTTTTTTTTTTTTTTTTTTTTTTTTTTTTGCATGGGCAATGCTCTCTGTTCCTTATTTAGTCTCAAACTGCCATCTCCAAACGACACGAAACACTGTAAGAGTGAATTTCTTATAAGACCTTCCCTATACCATCGGGGAGTATTGCACCAAAATATATTTTTTAACCAAAACCACAATTCAAGTTTCATTTCCCTAATGTTTTGATGTTGTAGCTGAAAATCAAAACTGAAAGTAAAGTTTTGGTAATTGAACTCTGGTTTGATTGCTGTTAAGGTGTTTGAACATTTTGTTGTGTTCTCAGATAATAAATCAAGCTGTAGAAAAGTTTTTCCACAGTGAGCTGATTCTTGATACTTCAGCCAAAGATATTGAACATATTGCAACCTGACGCTGAAGGCTGAAAGAGTCAAAACATAAATTGTCTATTACTGTATTAAAGTTTGAGAGCATTGTGACAGTCTGCTTTCCTTTTGTTCTTTTTTTTAAGGCCTTCTTGTGTGTTTTTGGTCATGCACCTGCTCTAAAGTTTTTTCTTGTTTGTTTTTTTGGATGTGCACTGCACATACAATCATTGGAGAAAAGCATAATTTGAGAAGCGCTAATTAAACAGCATTGTTTCAATCAATGATTTCGGCTGAAACCGAAAAAAAATGCATATTTTTTGGTTGCCAAAATTTTGGTGCATCACTAACAGACCTGATCCGTTTATGACCAGATGTTAAACACATGCTCTTCAGGAATGTATAAAGTCTCAAATCAATTTTATTCAGCTTTAATAGCCAATACGGAAAAACAAACAAAGGGTGAAAGAGCACAATTATTGAATTCATTCACTGGAAGCCTTTACATTACACAAGCATCTAAAATCAAATAATAAAAAAACAATATTAAGAAAAGTAGAACACTATTCAGTGCTATTGGCTGGATAACTTCAGCTGTAATACAGCCAGTCGCTTACAGCAGTGAATCAATATTAACACCAAGAACGATAACTATAAATCAAAGTTAAAAAAAAAAAAAATAGCACCCACACCACAACCGTAACAATAACAACGATCTCGTTTTAATCACTTTCAGATCGATTTCTTTCAGGCTGGTGACCAATAAAAACATTGACAGCCAATCAAATCCATTTGTCTTTAAAGCGTGTGTTCTGGGTGTAGTGTTCTCAGGTGCTTGAATGTTATTATGTCTTGGAGTGGATTGTGGAGGCCAAGATGTTTATCGCTTGTTAAAGCATTTGTTCTTTCTGTGAATGAGCATTTAATATTAAATAATTCAGTGGAAACAATTACAAAACTCAACATTTTGCTTGTACTGTCCTTGTTCCAAAAATCATGGTGACATAGGTTTACGTTTCTCGCAGCCACCGCACTAGCCATTAATTTTAATCGAAGGAGACGTAGGCATGTTATCCAGGCATTAATGGCAAGGAAAACCCCTTATATTGGGAGTGGCCACATATGAGGTGTTTCTGGGATGTTATAGTACGCGTAGTACACGAGTTTAATAAAGAAATTGTCTTCTGTCCAAACATACCGTGCCCTCTTTAAAGAATGATGTGACTTTAACCAGATGACCTGTAAATGCAAAAAAAAAAAAAAAAAAAAAACATTGTTTCCATTGCAGTTTTGCAAAATATTCCTTTTTTGAATTGCCTGAAAAACCACCTCATACGAGCGTAAATTTGTTTGTTTTTTTAAATATATGGGAGTTTTTACGAAATATTGCCTGTATTTTCAATTGGTGCAATTTGAAGGGTATGGAAACGCAGCCAAAGCTGAAACAATCTGTATTGTATGAAGCGATATATAAATAAAGGTGAGTTGACATGAAACATAAACTGATCCTTTGCTAAGCTCCTGCTGTTTGCCACTTTACAAATCATATATGGCCTCATTTGCACTTCAAAGTCAAAGCAAGGAATTTCTTTCCCCAAGAGAAGTGGATCTGTGGCACAGATAAATAATGCAATGTAAAGTAAGCCTATATCGAGCCTATATGTGCTGTCAGCATGTTACCGCAGCCGCATACGCAAGTTCCTTGGGCCTGTTCTAGTGTGCTGGAGGTGAACCGAATGAGAGGCTGCTCACTCACTGCAGAGCCAATGAATAGAGCATGACGTACAGATCCCCTTTTATGTAATCTGGGCGTAATGAGTGGATCTAGAAGGTCCAACCACACCCTAACCCTACCCATAACTATATCCCTCCACCCATTAGATCAACAGAGGTGGAGCTGGACTAGGTCAAGCTCCACCCATGATGTCCAGAGAGGGGAGCTGGACGTCATTTGGCTCTGCAGTGAGCACCACTTAATATGAACCGCTCACACTCAGTAGGAGTTATGTGCAGTGTTATATATCAATGACATGATAGATAGACTAATTGCGATTCCATTCATACAGGAAAAATTATCAAAAAATTTAAGGTAGTCAATTTGAGATGTGAACAGAACCGTATTAGTGCTCCAAACCAAATCGACAACAAGTGTGTTTTACTGCTGTGTGAAGGTAGCGGTCATGTGTTTGTCCCGTCAGCCTGGCGAACCCCTTTAGTCTATATCCAGGTTGTACCAGAGCACTTCAATGTAGTCCAGGAATCACGCTTGAATTGAGTTCATCTACAATTCTACCCTAAAGTACTAAGGCTGGTTCACATGAAGCAAGCTGCACTCTGGACCGGATTAATTTCATAATGTTACACCACGTACCGTTTGTGTTCCAGTTGCCAAGCACACTCCTTAAGCCCATAATGAAGAGTGAATAAAAGAGGTTTCAAAAATCAAAATAGACATTGGGTGATGTACTTTGTTTCAAAATGAACCTAAAATGCTGCTGAAGATTATGACTCACAAATCAATAGAACAATAATATATTTATAATCAGTTTGTAATAAACACTGAGACTTTGCTTTAAAAATAATAATAATAATTTATACATCCCAGAACCGAACACAGTCAATATGAAATCAAAAACTGAGCCTATTTACTTGTATATTTCTGTAGGCCATGCGGCCTTGCCAATAGTGCAAATAGTAGCCTATAATTTAATACCAGTTAACATTGTTTTCATAAGAGTTAAGCGACAGGCTTCATATAAATGTTAACTTCAAATTAAAAGCATCAAAGCATCACTCTCCTATCGTGAGATTCTCTGTTTATTTCCAAAACATTCTCACAGTATGGTTAGCCTAAAATTGGAGAACCAGCATAGTTTGCCATCCATCAATCCTCAAATATTCAGCAGTAATTTTCCATTCCCTGGTTACCAATATTTCCTCGAACTACATGAGCACATGGTGTGAGCTATTCAAATCTGGCTCAAGCCCTCAGTAAACATATCCTGCTTTTTATGAAGCAAGGGATCTCTCTTTCCCTTTGACCTACATTCCCTCTAATACAGTAAAATGTAGGCTGGGAGGCATAAAAACATAAAACCTTATTACTGCAAGTTGCAACTAGCACAACAAAAGGAATGCTATGTAATTTCATTGTATTAACTGTCGAGGCTGTGGCATCTGTATCCACTCCAGGTACAGGAAAGGTGGTCCACAGAGGTACAGAGAACCCCAAATACATGTCCTGACTGATTACTACTTCATATTAAGGGAAAAAAAGTCAATGAGACTAAACAGAATTGTATTAACTATTACTATTGATGAACTACATTGACAGTGAATGTGAGGATTGAACTATACTGCCCTCTTGTGGTGGATGGGAATTAACCAAACAACGTTTGGATTTATAGTTTCCTATTAACAATATTTTGGATGGTCACACGGATAGATAGATAGATAGATAGATAGATAGATAGATAGATAGATAGATAGAGATAGAGAGATAGATAGATAGATAGATAGATAGATAGATAGATAGATTTCACTTTATTATTCAACTAAAAGAAAAAACAAACAAAATCTAGACATTCAGAAAGGTGCTCCTAAAATAAAATGATCAAATGACTTACCAATGATGACAAATCCATCAGTTTCCCTCTCAGAAGATTTCTTGGCTCCGTCATTCTTGAATCCGAAAAACTTCAACATCTTGTGTGTCTGTTGAAAATCAGTCACTCCTCAGCACACGTGATATGCTGGTATGAAGCAGATTTCGAAATCAATCGAGTGTAACAAGTGTAATTTGCTTTTTCTGTATGCATTCAAAATCAATGTGATCTAACGTTATATAAAGTCACAACATGAAGTCAATGAAAACTGTGCTGCCGCTTTGTTTTTCCTAGACAGCTCAAGAAACAAGCAAGTTAGCAAGCGTTGCTATACTACATTTCTGCTGAAATACAGTGAACAATAAAAAGAACAATCTTTTTGAGATTTGAGTGAAATGCTGTCTTACTTAAAATCATACGAGTATAATATTTCAGTTTTGTTGTGGTAAAAGCGAGCTACTCGACTGAAGTTTTGTTTACGAGTCCTTCCCACGCCGTGTCCATCTGCTTTTTCGCTCCGTGTGAAAACAAAAAATAAGCTTTTGTGTATCACTCTTACAATGCGTCTCCAAAAAAAAAAAAAAAAAAAAAACGACAGTTCTTCAAGCTCACGTAGTAAAGCATCAATAATGTATCTGTAAATATTTACTAGCATGTCCCTTACTAACAACTGTGAATATACGCTTATTATGCATGTGCTTATTAAAATAACCATGTGCGTGTGATTTCTGTGGGTTGGAGAGAGTGTTGTTCACTTGAATTATTCCCTGTAAATATGAAAAAAAAATTATTTTATTTTGATAGAATACAATCAAATATGGCTTTTATTATAAATCTATTTCTAATGATGGAAAATACCATATGATTAAACAAAAATGGACTAAAGGAAAACCAAACGTATTGTTATTTTATGTAGAAATTAATTATAGCCCTAGTGAGTAACTTGTCGGTTAGAAAAATTAGTAAAGCATGACGGACTAGGTTTCTGTGAAGCTTTTAAGTAATGACGATATTGTAACGTTACCATTTCTTTTATTTTTCCTTTTTTTTTTTTTTTTTTTTTTTTTCCTCAAACTGTTATACTGCATTTTGATATGTAAATGGTTATTGTCATGTTCACTGAGGTAATTTGACAGGCAATACATAAAAAAATAAAATAATAATAATAATGATCAAAAGAATGAGCGGAAATGATTCGGACTTACCACAACTAGGAACTATAGTTAACAGGCTATTTGTTTCGAGCGGTTTTCTCTGACGCACCGGAAACGTGGTCATCCGGGAAAAAATACGTCACTTGATCCGAGTTTTCCCGCGGTTCTGTTTGACTCGACTGAAGTCATTTTGGGTTTTATTTCTTGTGTGGTTTGCCGTAAACATCCGCAATGTCAGGCGTTTATGAGTCCCCGAAGCCCAGAATCAATACGTCGATGTTGTCTCAATACATCAATCGGCCAGTCTGCTTCATTGGACGCTTGGAAACGGTATTGACCTATTATTCACTTATATGCATGTCCTGAATAATGAACATTCCATCATTTATTTATTCCGCAATGAGCCATCTAACGTTAGCTGTATAATGAAAATCAAGCGCGAATGATGCATGGTATAAGTGTTATGATACGGTGTAGTGTATTTGAGTAGTTATCAGTATCATGTTAACTACAAGACGAGCTTATTAGGGCGAATTTTTCCACGCATTGCAAAATAAAAGCGTATTGGAAGAGTGTGAGTTCTGTCTAGCGTGTGAACATGACAGTATGGTTGTGTATTGACAGGTCCATCCATCAGGAAAGGTTCTTACTCTTTCAGATGGAGAAGGAAAGACTGCATCAGTGGAGCTCAATGATCCTGTGAGTGATCAGTTCAGCAGCATATGATGCACCTCTGTGTATGATGTTGGTATTTATTAAAAAGGTCATATTCCCCCCCCCCGTCCTGTTTAGCTGGATGAAGAGCTGAGTGGGATTGTAGAGGTTATTGGAATGGTGTCCAACAAAGGAACAATCATGGCTGTTTCACATACCCAGTATCGTGAGGACAAAGTCTCTTTCGGTATTATTTGTTATATTGATTATGATAGATTTATTGTCAGTGTCATTTGCACTTGGATGTAAAAGATTTCCTCTTGCTTTGCAGATCTGGAGCTGTACAACGAAAGCCTGAAAGTCCTTCATGACTATCCCCAGTATTACCCGTTTGAGGTGTCATTAAGCGGTTAAACAGCACTTTTATTTTCATTTTACAGTTTTTGTATAATTGGATATTTACTGTTTGTCCAGTTTTTGTTACTTGAAATAAAACTTATATAAAACTTTTGTTCACATTATTTATTTAATGAAGACTTCTACAGCTGTACGTTGACAAAATAATTCTGGGAGTTATTTACAACAAAATATTAGGTAAGTAAAATAAAAGTTTGTACCATTTTTACATTGCTTTTTTCATCATGAAGCAAAGCATGACTAAATTAATGCATTTGTCTTAATTTAGCCACTAATGTTAGTTACTATGAGAGAGATACTTATGAAAGTATATTTGCATTTAAAGTGAGCTGAGCATAGTTAAAAAATAAATGTACCAAAAGCATTTATTAATTTTATTAATGTAGTTATTTCTAAATAAGAATTTCATGTTTAAATTCACATTGATTATACTCAAATAAAAAGAAGGGTTGACTGATCAGTCATGTAAGTAATCAAGTAATTTTTTGTTTTTCTAACTGTATTGGGGGAACAGGAGTGGTATGATACCGTATTGTGTTTATTTAAACAGTTTTGTGTATCCTATAACTGCAAGATGAGTATAATAAAGGGATAGTTCATCCAAAAATGAAAATTCTGTCATCATTTACTTTCCCTCGTTTTTGTATCTTCTGCTGAACACAAGAATGTTTGTAACCAATCAGCTGATGGATATCAATGGTGTCCCACAACTGATTGGTTTCCGACATTCTTCAAAATATCATCTTTTGTCTTTAGCAAGAGAAAGAAACTCAACGTGAGGGTGAGTAAATGATAGAATTTTTTATTTTTGGGTTAACTCTTCCTTCAAGGTGAATTACTATGCACATTGCAAGTAATAACATACTGGTGAAGACTGGTTAGCACTTGATGAATGAGGGGATATGTGAGGCTGGTCTACAGACATATGTTTGTTATTCCACATTCAAAAATAATGAAGAATTATTCTTTTCAGGTTATTTTATTCAATGCTTGTCTCCCAGCATTTCCTAAAAGTGGACACCAAGATTATTCATTTTGGGCTTTTTTTTATACAAGACTGGGTTCAATAAACTTGTTTTTATTCTACCACTAGATGGCAATGAAGTGAAAAACTAAACATGAATTCCATGAGTTGGAATCATAGATTGTAAAAATGGAATACACTTTTTTTTTTTTTTTTTTCAAATAGACAAATGACATTTTGTTTATTTTTATCGTTATGCTTTTACAACATAAGACCTAAAATACAAGAAGTGAGAAAACAAAGTTTAGCATCTTACTTTTTTATGAATAAATTAAAAAGTATCTGGATTTGAACTGGTCTTGGTTTAATTTTATGAATTTTGATTATGACAATTTTTAGTTAGCTAACATTATTTGTAATATAAAACTATAATATAAAAAGACTATGGTCTTATTTTTTTACTATTTACTACTTATATTTACTATTTTACTCCAGACCAGTGAGCAGAGGAAACTGCACTCTTTGGAAACTAAAACCAGAATTTTGGAATTTTCCTCTTTAATTATGCGAGGGAGGCTAATATTTCTATGGAAAAAAAACTTGTACCATTACAAAATTCATCAATCATATGACAACGTGTCAGGAGGGGGCGAATGAGCCAAATACCTCAAGCATTCACTTCAATATAGCTGTCATGTTGAGTAACTCCCCTTTTTTTGACAGGACAACCCATCTTCATCAGGATAAAAGGCATTAGGGTAAAAGATGCATTCTGCATGTTGTAGTATTTAATATGATGAGCAATAGGTGGCCTGCATCTGTAGCGCTCGATGGTGTGGTGAGGAGTTGCCCGAGGTCAAGCAGCTGCCATATTGTTGCAAGTTCTGACAAAGTGCTGTGTGTACCACTTGCACAGGAGTGTGGCAGTATCTATAGCCAGAAAAAAAAGTTATGTACACAAAAATTCACATTTTATTTTATTAGTATTGGAAAAGACTAACAACATTCTCTTTTTAAAATATAAAATATGTTAAATAAAACAGGAACCAGAAGACGAATTAGATTTTATTTGTATTGGAAATGAGTAACATCCTCTTCTCATTTACTACAACAAATTTATACCAGCTTTTTGTATAAGAAACATTTACCTGTACATACATAGCATATATATGTACCTATTAGATAATTAATATAAATTTGAATATACATTTTTATTAATTTAATATATATAAAATTGTATTCATTATTGGCTTTTATTCAACCCCCCTGCAGTTTGGGAAGCCCTGGCCTGTAATAAATTATCCTAATCAAATAAATGTGATGACGAGTTAGGTCAAAAGGAATGTAAAAGTAATTAAAAGTAGTCAGATTATATTCCCTAAAATGTGTAATGTAGCCTAATAGATTGTTGCTAACTACAGTTTTCTTCATGTAATTAGTAGGCTATTAATGGATTACACTTTGTAAGTAGCCTAATCTAGGCTACTCAGCACTGACTACAGTGATATATTTAGGCCTACTTTCTAAATTGTTTTATATAGGTCAGAAATGGAATAGGCTATGCCGATTTTATCAGATGTAAAATACGTTTAATAGAGTCAAGCTTTTCACCTTTGACTTAAACATTTACTGTAGAACGGCTACTTTAAGAATAAATAGGCCTACATTAATTATTATTATTATAATAGACAGCCTATAGCCTACTTTTTAGAAACATAATTCGCTGAAGTGGAACCATGCACGTGCTTTGATCAAATAATTATTCTGTTTCTAAAGATTAAACATTCAGTCATATTTATTATTATTATTATTATTATTATTATTTTAGTAGCCTTTAACAATTAAATGCCCCGACCAAATATGTGCAAACCAACTCGATCTCGTGTTCACACTCGGCAGATTTGGTCAGCTTCCAAGCGAATTCTGGTATTGTTAAAGAACGCAACAAGGACCAAAGACATGTAAATGAACCAAAAACGGGACAAGATGCAACCCTAAAAAGGAGAAAATGCTCAAGCATACCTGTTTTTTTCTCGTGTCGCGATGTTGCCCATCACAGTTCGGTTCAGCCATCAGAACCGCGTCTCCTCGCCGCAGATCTTCATTTTGTGTGTTTGTGTGTGTGTGACTGAGGGATTCCCGCCGCTGTTTTGACTCCTTTACACATTTTATAATCTCTTCACGAGTTCTCAGCTGGTCAAAATACCATCGTACAACGAGCGCATTAAGACCATGCGCACAGCATTGTTTTGGATGTTCGGTAAGTTCCGTCATGAAATAATAAAAGCTGACTAATCAAAATTTGTCAAGAGATTTAAAGCACCGTTTTTGAAGAGTGTGCATGAACTTGCTCTAGGGCTACTATGTAAGAACGAGCCTATGATTGAATCTGGAAATAAAGCTAAATTAACTGAGAAAAATGAGAAATAGTCCTCAGATGTCATGTCTAATTTATAGCAAAACATCTAGCGTTAATTCGATCTCAAACAGATTCATTAAAAGAAGTTATTACGCCACTGTGTGATGTCATAAACCAACGTGGTTGAAGTTGCGACCACTTTGCGACAATACAGTTTCGGGAAACAGCCGTGAGTTGATTTCTTCAATGGTGCATCCTAGCAGCGAGTTACGTCGTTGTTCGGGAAACGCACCCCTGGTTGAACGTGTTTAGGTTCGGTATCTGGTCCTGTGTTAAAAATGCCAATGTGAACGCTAATTGAATTTGGATCAGGACTTTTTTTTTTCTCGGACCAAACGAACCGACCTACAAATGTGAACACAACACACCCAAGGAAAAAAGGAACTATTTTACCAGGTGGCAATTATTATTATTATTATTTTTAATTCGTTATGTGAATCATACAAACAAAGAATGTGAAGGTCCACCAAGACTGGGGTGTAAACAAATTTTACTATGGATGAGTTTGTACAAATTCATAGTTATTAACCACCAATTTGCCAAAATAGTTACAAATTGCCATTAGCTTGTGTTGGCAAACCCATCTGAAGTTCATGACTTTGTAGATTAAAAGTAACCCACACTACTTTGCCCTTAATTAAGATAACACAACTTCATACTGTATTTTTCTTCTAAAACAGCCTTTTCTGTTTCCTAAGCATTTAAGAGTTTGCACTAAGAGATTTCCTGCAGCATCGGATCTATCTGCTCCACGGATGTGCTCACTGCCTCAGGAAGGTTTCTCCATATCATCTTCTGACATGTTTAACAAATCACCCAAGCACAATTGGTTCAAGAAAACCTTCATACCCTGTGGTAATGCATGCAAGTTCCCAGGGCCGTTAAACTGTCTTTTAGTGCCATGCAACAGCAAATCTCTGCAGCACTTTACATTTGCATCTATTTGTTTAGCAGATGCTTTTTCTAATTCCAGCAATTTATCCAATGAAAGGTTAACAACAGAAGCACATAATACATATTTTGGCCATACTGAACACCTAAAGTTCACAAGTGAAGTCAAAGCTCATTCTGCAGTTGGTGCTTGTGCAAATGCTTAAAGGCACAGAATGATTAAAACATCAGTTTTTCCTTGTCATGACTCCCTTTGATGCGCCCCGGGCAGCAGATTTGGAATTTACTTCAATTTGGTGACTTCATAAAAGTACTAAAATCATTTAAAAAAAGAAAAGAAAAATGGGATTTAAAGTACTAAAATCATTTTTAAAAAAGGGGGATTTAAAGTGGAGCAGCAGAGAGGAAACCAACTTGATAAACTCCACCAGAAACAATTTGTATAGAAATTATTTTTTTTAATGTCAACAGAAACCGCAAAAATGGGCATATCATATTTGGTGGAAATCTGTAAATTACTGTCAGTTCTGGATAGAAACTGATTATATGTAATATGGATTACCTGCAGTTCCTTCCTGAAGCCTAATTTGGGAAATCCTGGCATAATACAATGTTTAATGCACTGTTTCAGAGTCAAACTTTTTACCTTTGACTCAAACATTTCATGTAGAAGAGCCACTTTAAAATATTGAGGATGTAAATATAGCAGACATGCTTCATATATCTCTTGCATAAAGTGTCAACTTTCCCCTTGGTGCTGCAAGTGACATCTTAAGTGCTGTTTAAAAATATGGCTCATGATGACATCACATTGTCATAAAACGTGTGATGCGATCTGAGCTTTTACATCTGAGGCATAGCTTGGTTGTAATTACAACAGCACAGCAAGCATTTTTAAACAGATTTATGATTTTTACATTAGGAAACATATTTGACTTTCAGAGACGGACCAATTAAATTTATCCTACCATTAGTATCAATAATAATTTATTGACGTCTGTTGCTGTATTTGCTGTGGTTCTCCACTGATGTTCTCCGACTCCTCCTCCCTGTAAGTCATTTTGAGTGCCTCGTTGCCCTGTCACATTTTTTGTAGCTTGTCAAGTGGAGAGGTATTTCACTCACTGTACCATCAAGAGGGTTTGATCGTTTCCACATTTTTCAAAGAACTGAGATTTATCAGATGACAAGGCTGGGAATAGGGTATGTGATGTGACCCTTTTCTGAACTATGTAGTTCAAGGAAACATTCAGGAAAAGTAGATGTGATAAAAAGTTTCAACACACCTACTCTACCTACACCTACCCTAATTTTTTAATGATTATTTCTGCAATATACAAACTGAAGTAATGGAATGGTATAGTGACCAAACAATTCCCAAATGATCTTATATTTTATGTTCTTCAAAGTCGACAACCTAGATTCCAATCCTGTTCATTCTGGACCTGCTTAATGAGGTGCATTCTGGGAAGCTATAATAGTTTTTCCTGCACTGGTCCAACCCATCCATTTTAAAAAAAAAAATGAATTAAATAATATAATATAAAAAAAAATATATAAAAATATGTAATATTATATATATATTGTAGAGGTACAATTTATCTACAAAATTAATTTCAAGCATTTCAACATAAGTCAATAGATTTAATGACATGATAGATATATGCACAGTTTTTTCTCCACTGATCCAACTCATCCATATTGTATAAAAATACTATAAAATATGAAACCTTTTACTATGTAATGCCTTCTGTTTGTTAAACACAACCTAAAAAATCCTTTAGAAATAATAAAAATCTTTTTTTTTAAATCTTTGAAATCTGTGACGTCCTCAAATTAAATGAAAGAAATGACATTAAAAGGCTATATTTTTGAGGTGAGACAGGGCTTCAGTTCCTAAAAGAGAATTTTTTTAGCTTGAGGATACTGATAGAAATCCAGTTTAGACCTGCATATTTTCTCAAAGGATTTTCCTCTGCCATCTGCCCATGATAGTTGTATTAAAGTTAGAGTGCAAGCAATTGTTATATTAGTATAATATAATTTAACTGAAGACAGTCTTGTTTATTTTTCCAGTGACTTTTTACACTACGTCTGTGAGCTAATGGCTGATAAAAACACGCATAAAATGTTTGATAGGAATACAGGAATCAAGCCTGTCAGAATAATCACCCTCCCAATCCACTGACAAAAGGGGGTTTTACTCTAGGAGTCCCAGAGCAGTGAGCCGGTTACTGTCAGGATACTGGCACACTGAGCACAGAGTGATTACAGAGAGGTTATTACTGCATTATTCACAGAATATATGCCTGGCCTCAATGAAACTTAGCCTATTCTGCCTCTAGCTCTTTCATACGGAGATGTCACACACGATGAGGATGTAACTGGACATGCATGATTAACTGGATGACTGGATTATTAAGGAAACAGACAGTACAGCAATACATATTTAGGTAAGGAACCACCATAAGCGATTCCTTCTGTTCATTTTCATACTATATTTGTTATTTTGTTGGACACAAGAAAGTCGAGGGTCTACATATTGAAAAGATTTTCTTTATGTGTTATGGCTATTGATATGAATAAGTCTAGAAAAAGTCCAGATCTTCAAGTGTAAAATAGAATATATTAATAGAATTATGTGTTAAATATTATATTATTTTTATATATTATTTGTAGCAGAACAGAATAGGTTTAAAAAAAACTTTCACCTAAAAAAGGATCAAATGTGCATTCACTTGTGGAAAAAAGAACATCGTCATCAAATAAAATGTAAAGTTTTCTCAGTCAAATTCACTGGAATAGCAGCAGCATTGTGTCACACTGTACCGCAGTGAAGTGATTTTGTAGCACCTTCAGGGCATGACTGCCTCAGGGTAGTTCATAGGATATTGCTCTTCCTGACCCTCATCATTTCTATTGTCAAGATTCCGATTTTATAGATGCGGAACTTTGGGCCAGGTGTAAAAGTGTTGTAATGATCAGTTTAATTAATCACTGCAGTAAACTGCATACAAATTGGAGTGGAGATGGCTTGAAAACATATTTCCCAGGAATAAAGAAACATTGATTATTAAAGCAAAAATCTAATTAGGTATTCATTACAGGGATTTTTACCACTGATAAGGATTTCTCATTGCTTAAATTTTTTTACTGTGGTACAAATTACTGTAACGCACAGCCTGAACCGGGTAACTGCTTTTATGAAAGTTTTTTATTACTTAATGGATATACTGCTGTCCCACAGTAGACTTTAATATAATCCTGTAGCACGATGTTTGGTTGCCAAACACAATTGTATTTACATATCATGTATAATGTTTTTACAATGTTTCTTCAATGCTGTTATTAAGGGTCTGTCAGGATGTACTTAGGATGTCAAAAATGAATGCATTATTTTAGAGACATGTTTTCAAAAATGAATATGAAATGTTTAATATGATTCATTTGTAGTGTGACGGCGTGAATAAGCAGGAAGAATGCAGTGTGGTGTGATGTTGTGTCTCCTGCTGCTGATACTGTCCTGTAGTGCTAGCAGCAAGAACAGAAGAAAGAACAGACAGAAACCTGACAACACTGTCATCCAAAATGAAGTCAGAAGTAAGTAATCTGTCTGCCTGTCTGTCTACCTCTCTAATGTTTTTCAGGTTTTTTTTTTACGATTGCTTGAACCAGTTTCTCAATACTTCAGTTACTTTTTCAAAACTCTTCACACAGTGAGCACAACAGCGGTCTATGTGGGCTAAACTGTGGATAATTTTCCATTGCTTTGGCACAAAATGCATTCAATGACTACATCTTTCAAATTACATTAATTCTTTTCTCACTTTCTTACTCAGACACCACTGCCAAAATGTACCTACAGGCCAATTTGCACATTTACATATCTTTTCAAAACTGTTAAAGGTATGATCAAAACCTAGCTTAATACAAAACTGAATAACTGAATAAAATGAAAATACCATAAAAAGAATTAGATGTAGTTGAACACAGTTATTACCATATATACAAAAGGGGATTGGAATAATTTGTACTGTAATGTAAACATGGACCATGTAACATAGACTGGAGTGAATTTTAATCAGCAGAGAGCTGTCGTTCTTGTTTTGAAAAACATTGCATAGGCTACCTGTTATTACAGTTTATCTCAGTCGGTTTGGTACATATCTTGAATCATGCAAACCATAATTTGCAAACTGTGTTCTCTGACAGAATGTGATGGTTTTTGATGACTGATTGAAAATGCACAAGGTGTAATGTTCAGTTTGATTTCTGTTTCGGTTTTCCTGGCTTGTAACTCATTGTTTCCTGTGTTTCCTTTCTTTTTCCAATGTTTCTAGAATGTTCTCTTTTGTTGTCACAATGACTCATTGTTTGATTGATTTTATTCAACTGTTCCTTGTTCAGCCCTTCAATTACTCTGTTTATAAATAGCCCTCAGTTTGAGTTGTTATTTGGCCATTCTCATTTATTTTTAGTTGGAAGTTATTCTCCTGTGTTCCAGATTTCTCCTGTGCTCCTGCATGTTTTTTGTTTTAATTTATTGTTTAACTTTTCCTTCCTGCAATTAACTGTGACAGAAGAACAGACCTACATATTGGTCTACCAGCAGATCAGATTCTCTTCCTAAGCCAGGAGGACAGCACCCTTGAGGACCACACAAGACATTTTTCATAACTGGTGCCCTTGGTGCATTATCCCGATTCCTCCCCTGTGTGTTTCCTTAGAGCTGGTCTAAACAGTCAAACTAAAGCATGCTTGCCTGTAGATGGTCCTCGGGTGCTTTTTTGTGAATACATTGAGTGGGTGTTATGCCACTCTGGTTCCTCCTGGACAGTGGTTGAGGAGGAAGTAAAAGCTCCAGATCCCATTCAGCCCCTTGTCAAGCCTAACACTGACCCTGAGCCTGAGCCACGGAGCCAGAGCCTGGTGCCACTTCCATCCCAGTGCTGGAGCCTGCCCCAAAGTCTGACCAGGGGCGAGAGAACTCACCAATGTCCATCCCAGAAGGTGTTTTATCCACCTTGGTCAGTCATCGTTCTGCCTCCGCCACAGAATTCAGGGACAACGACTGCATCTCATCCTGCCTCATCTCTGCTTTGGCTCCGTTGGACCCTGGCTTCACCTCGGCTGCTCGTCACCGCTGCTCCACCTTGGCCTCCTGGTCTTCCAGTGTCTCCAAGTCCCTCCCTTCACCTCAGTTGTTTGGGCTCATGACTGCTGCATATAGATCCTGCCTCAATTTATCTTCCTTTCTGCAACCAACTGTGACAGAAGGCTGCACTTTTTAATAATAAATAATAATACAATTTATTTAAAGGTGCCTTTCATGGCACTCAAGGACACCTTACAAAATTCATAAAAAAGACATTAAACAATCAAACCAGTACAGCAACAAACATTAAATCACATAAAAGCCTGCCTAAACAGATACGTTTTAAGACGAGATTTAAAAACTGAGAGACTAGAACTGTTGCGAACTTCTACAGGAAGAGAGTTCCATAAATGGGGAGCAGCATAGCCAAAAGCTTGTGACCCCATGGAAGTTGTCCGAGTGCGTGGCAGAACAAGTGTAAGTGCAGAAGCAGATCTTAGAGTGCGGGAAGGAGTGTGTATATGAAGAAGATCTTGAAGATATGAAGGAGCCAAATTGTTAAGTGCTTTGTAAGTAAAAATTAAAATTTTAAAATTCACACGGAATTTAACTGGGAGCCAATGCAACTTCTGTAAAACAGGAGAAATGTGTTCAAAAGTGGAAGTTTTGGTAATGACTCGAGCTGCAGCATTTTGTACTAACTGTAATTTATGAAGAGATTTGGAAGGAAGCCCATAAAACAAAGCATTACAATAGTCGATTCTTGATGTTACAAGAGCATGCACAAGCGTAGCAGTACTCTTGAGTGAAAGGACAGGACGCAGACGATTTATATTGCGAATATGGAAAAATGCAGAACGGGTAACTCTATTAATGTGAGATTCAAAAGACAGAATTGTGTCAAGAATGACACCCAAACTTTTGACCTGATTCGATAGAGGAACAGAACAGTTATCTATTTCCACAGAAGAAATATTCAATTTTTGTATGGCAAATATTACTTTCAACAGTGCAAATGCATTGCTGTATGTGGTACAGTGACATGATTCACAGTTACTATTTTCTGTTGATCTGACAACAAATTATAGTCTCCAAACTCTTTCACCTTGCATCCTTACTCATGTCCTTCCTGGCTGTTGACCTTGTTCGTTTCCTTATTGTTGTTGTTGTTGTTGGTTTCTTTTTTCATTGTCAGAAATTGTAACACTGTGTTGTGCTTTATATATCCTTGCCAATCGAAGGGTCATGAGATGCACCTCTGAGATGTAGATCATTGGTTGATTTAATGCTTTACATTCCCCGTTTATAGTGAGATTTAAGATATACCTGCGCAATTTATCAATACAGGACACATTTACAGAAGAGTGTAATAGAAATGTATAGAAAATATGTTTGACAGATGACAAGTTCAGCCATTTTGCTTTTAATGATTTATGCAGTGAACTAATGCCTAAAGGTTTTGGGGGTAAGACTATGCAATAGAGATTCAGAATAGTATAGTCTGATCAACATGAGCAATTGATAATGTAGGAAACAGCAGACAATTGTACATAATCAATTGCATGAATGTACTAATGACAATTGTGACTAGATGATGTGGAGGTTGAACAGGTAGTTTTGAGAATTAGTTGTGATCTGAGAAATGCACCAAAGCATTTCAGAAAAAAACTGTAGTGATTTTAAGGTCATTGTTTTTTTGACAAAGTGTGTTTTTTGGGTGAAAACTACTTGCTAATATGAGTTGATTTAAGACATGCATGAAGTGTTTTGGAAGTTTTGGTGCATTTTGAATGTAAAATTAACATTGTACAAAACTAAAAGTTGGTTAGGAGAATTAATTTAGAAAAAGTGTCATTTTGAGAAAGACTTAAATATTGAGAAATGTGTCCTAGCAATTGTATAAACCCCCCCCCCCCCCAAAAAAAACCTGTTGTTTCATTTTTCTGCAGCTCTGTTCTGTCCAGTGGAGTTGGCTTTTTTGGTGGACAGTTCAGAGAAAGCTACAATACTTCTGTTTGAGAGGCAGATGGATTTCGTGTTGCGCTTCAGCACCAGGCTGATGCAGATGCAGGTGCCCGGCTGGCGGATGCGGGTGAGAATCGCTGTCCTGCAGTACAGCAGCAACGTCTTAGTGGAGCACAACTTCCGGGACTGGCAGGACATAGATGTGTTCCAAAGCCGAGTGGATGCTATGACCTACATCGGCCAAGGCACCTTCTCAGCTTATGCCATCTCAAACGCCACTCAGCTCTTCGTCCGAGAGACAGCGGCCAGCAGCTTAAGAGCAGTGCTTCTGTTGACGGATGGGATTGACCACCCGCGCAGCCCCAGTGCTGTGACTGCAGCTGCAGATGCAAAGAGCAACAACATACGCATGTTTGTCATTGGGCTGTCGGGATCCACACGAGACGAGCAAGACAACGGTAGACTGAGGTCCATCGCCAGTGCACCGCCTCAGCAGCACCTGTTCAGCCTCAGTGACCCACAACTAGATGAAAAGCTCTTCAGAGAACTGGTGAGTGTTTGGAGTAGGATATGTTTTCACCTGGAAGGCATAAGAGATGGTTAGGATCCATTTAACTAACAGGAAATGTTCTCAGAACTTTGACTGACAACATTCTGGCAAGGTTCTCTCAAAGTTATTAACAAATGCTCTTCCAATAACATTGATAGAACATTCATTCAGCGTATTTTGGTGTTCTATAATGTTCTCAGACATTAGTAGAAACCATTAGTGGTCCTAACCACTCGTTTTGAAACATAATTTCATATATGAACAATATCACAATTCCATCAAGATCTGTGTGTATCTGTCAATGGTTTATACTTTTGTGTATCAGTCTACAATGCTCTCTTTTCTCTTTTACAGAGTGAACTTGCAAACACAGTTGTAAGTACAGTTTTTCAAACTGAATTTGAGATGTGATGGATAACAGTCATTTTACTATAATGACCAACTAACTGTACATTATCCTACTTATTACATTAATGTTGTTGATAAATGAAAGTATGTATAAATGTCTGCAAAATTACAAAGCACAAAGTCCACTTCAAAGGGATTTTTTTCTTCCTAGAATGTACACTTCACAATTTTCCTAATTTAAATAATTCCCGCCCAAGGCATACGCAAAATAGGGCAATTCCAAAACATGTTCGAAAAAGGGGCTTCATAGAGACAGGAACTAAATAGAGCTTTACTTACAGACTAGGAACGGAGATGTTGCATTAATGTAAAATATGTGAAAAATTATGTTTTTTGAACATTCAACCATGAAATCCTATTCGAGACCCCAAAAACAAAATCAGGACCTTGTAAAAGGACATAAAATGGCCTATTTTAAATAAAATAAAATAGTTACGGTTATGTTTGGTTCTATGGACTCTTATTTTGATATTCTGTTTTGTTTCCCTTGGTTTCTGTTTCCCTGCTGTGTTTAGTTTCAATTTCCTAGGCTTCTGATTAAATCCTTGTTTGTTTCTATAGTTATGAATCACATTACTACATATTTTATTCACATACACGTACATATATTCATATACATTTGAAATAAAATAAAGAATAAAGAAATGATCATGCATGTGAACTGGTCCCCAAAGAAGCTATCTAAAGCTTATACTAGGGGGCCATGACAAACAAGCAAAAAAGAAAGATGTGTGGCCTACATATAATACATTTCATACATCTCATTCATACAACAAATAGTGGGAGATCCCATTTAACAAGTACAATTTTGTTTAACAGTTTACCTTGAGGTTGAAAGATTTGTACTGACATACATGCAGAGTGAGAAATAGTACGTACATCAGGAAGATGTATACAAACTTTGTAATTGTTTCTTGAGGTTTTGTTTAAAAGAAAAAATAGAGCTTGAACTTTTCAAATTTTCATCCAGCTCGTTCCAAATCTGCGGTCCCCGGCACACTACACTCATACCAGTGCATTTTAATCTCCGTTTTTTACCAGTAATGATGTGCGTGTTTCTGGTGAGGTAAGTGTGCTGGGGATAGCAGATGGGAACAAGCTCACATGGACTGTTATTCAAGCCAAAGACCACCTGATACATAGTACATGCATTGTGAAATATATTATATTCAGTAAGTCTTAAAAAACCGTACCTAGAGAAAATAGGACGAGTTGGAGCATTGAAATCGGACCATGATATGGCGCGAATGATTTTTTTTTGTAGAATTTCTAATTTTTTTAGGTGAGTGGGATCAGTGTTGCACCATATAATATTGCAGTAATTTAAATGAGGTTCAAAGAGGGTTTTGTAAAGAGTAAGTAGTATTGCGTGGGGAAGCAGGTGTCTAAGCTTAAAGAACAGACCAACATATTTTGAATAGCTGTTTGACAAGGTATTCAATATGGTGTTTAAAGTTTAGGTGATCATCTATTAAGACACCCAAGAATTTAGCATCTTCACTCTCTTTAGTTCCTCTCCCTTTATTTTGATCTGGAGATTTGGATCCTCGAAATTAGGTTGTTTTTTATTTGGACAGAATATTATGTAGTTATTATCCCCAGCCTTGTTATATTCCCTGTTTGGTTATGTCCTTTGTTGTGTATCTTTCGTGTTCATTAAAGACTTTGTTATTTCTGTGTCAGGGTTTGGATCACGAAAATCATACACATGACAAAAAAAAAAAAAAAAAAAAAAAAATGGCATGCTGACTGTATCATTTATCTCTAATGGCTTATTTCTCTGTTACAGTGTCCTCAGCCCAAATCCTGTCTGTGTGAGAAAGGAGAGAGAGGTCCTCCTGGAAAACCAGTGAGTTCATATCTAAATCAGTTTGATAGCCCAGTCAATTCTCGTCATATCATATCCAGCTTTCTCTGCAGATTGATAAAATAGGAAATCATTGTAGATGTTTATAATCACAAAAGTACCAACATGATTAATCTGTCATTGTATCAGCGATTTCAGGCCCAAAAAAGGCCCATACATAAATTATCACATTCATCTAATCTTTCCTATCGATCCGCTAGCTGCCCGCCCCATAATCAGGCCATCAAAAAAAATGCGTCTCTGTAGGCAGCCTAGGCTCTGAGATCTGCACACAAAAACAATTGGTTTCACCAACCACTCAAAACCAAAATAAATAGTGTTCCAACCAATCACCGACAGGGGGTGGGTGTTGTGAGGTTGATAGACGCTGGCTTCTTCTTCATCTCCGACTTCGCATGCTCACAACACCCACCCCCTGTCGGTGATTGGTTGGAACACTATTTATTTTGGTTTTGAGTGGTTGGTGAAACCAATTGTTTTTGTGTGCAGATCGCAGAGCCTAGGCTGCTTACAGAGACATGTTTTTTTGACGGCCTGATTATGGGGCGGGCTGCTAGCGGATCGTTAGGAAAGATTAGATGAATGTGATCATTTATGTTTGGGCCTTTTTTGGGCCTGAAATCGCTGATACAACCTTTAAACAGTATGGTGTTATTAACCAGGGTTATTACAGTAAACTAAAACCATAAAAACTTTTGTTTCTTGAAATAAAGGTAACACTTTATTTTGATTGGTCTCTTTTGAAAATTTTGTTAACTATAAGTGACTTTGCAACTACATGTCAACTAACTCTCATTAGAGTATTAGTAGACTGTCTGCTTATTATCTGCTAACACTGTATTGTGATGGTCATCCCACAGACATTCTACTGACTATAAGAAACTTTGCAATTAAATGTCAACTTATTCTAACCCTAACACTACCAGTCTACTAATACTCTAATGAGAGTTAGTATTAGACATGTACAGTAGGTGCAACGTTACTTTTAGTCAACAGAATGTCTTAAAGCCATCAAAATAAAGTGAAACTGAAATTAAATACTGCAAACTTTAACTGAATTAAAAATTTTAAAATTAAAATTTCAGCTAGTTGCAATGACAGCATTTCTCATTTCCATCTTGTTTTACTTGAAGTACTAAAATAACCTAAACTAAAACTGAAATAAAAATAGATAAAAACTATATAGACATACTTTTTAAAATAATAAAAATCACAAAAACATGACAAAATGACTAAAAAAGTAACTAAAATTCAAATGAAAGCAGAAAAAATAAAAATAAAACTATTTAATAATATTAACATCAATTACAACAGTCTCTCCATAATACTAAAATAACAGCAGAATTTTTTTTTTTTAATTTATTTTGTCTAATCAGTCTCTGAATACTCTGAATGGAGACATCAGACATCAGACCTATGATGTGGAAGACAGTTTCAAACACTAGTAGATCCTTGCCTGATCTGTGCTCATGAATAAACAAAGTTAGAATTGTTTGAGGAAGAATTGTTAAACAGCAATAATCCTCTCTCTGAGCTGTGTTTGATCTAACAATGTGAGGCGGTTAACTCCATCGCTCTGAGTCTGAAAGCCCTGGTTTACAGCCAGAGCAGGTGGATTCAGGGCGATCAGAGAGGCGGTACATGAAAACATAGGAAGTGTTTCCCACACTGCAAGTGTAGCAGGTGCTGGAGCATTCAAGAGGACCCCTCTGTGCTTTCAAATATGTGTACGCTTCACAGGGGGGGTTAAGATTTTCGGCTATTGGATTGGATCAAACCTTGAAAATGGGTCGTTCAAAAGAAAAAAGGATTCTGAAATTGGATTAGATCACAAAATGCAATATTGGTTTTGATCTGGAGCAAATTGTCAGTTTGTGTTTTTTTTTTGTTTTTTTTGCTTTCCCCCAAGACACTTTGCATTCACTTCACTCTCAAAACTTGAGTTCTTTGCAAATTAACATATAGTTTGTTGGAAGAACGCAAAACTTTTGCAAAAGAACTCAAAAGCATTAAAGTGTATAATTTTTCACCTATTTTACATATTTTTTCCATCACCATGTCCCTTTAGTGACACAGTAAAGGTCTTATTGTTTAAAGGAAATTGTAGCCAGTCTCGGTACTTGCTCTGCAGCAGCAGCAGCAACGTAGCAGATCTATTCCGCCAAGACCAAATGCATTAACATTGCCATATCCATTACCTTGGCAATCTCTATTACCATACCGCTCTCCCGAGAGTTGTCATGACAGAAATATTGTTCAATTACACAAAGGAAATTTTATCCAACCATGTTATTTAAAATGTATGATTGAAGTTATTTTGCCTGCTCATTCTATAACTTCTTGTGAATATTAGGGTAAACCAGGCGATCTAGGAGTTGATGGGCCTCCTGGTCCTAAAGGATCTAAAGTAAGTCTCATTTTATTACAAATTCTGTGTTATTTTTTGTTTGCTAAGCTGATCAGAGTTGTGATTTTTGATTGGAAAATTATTTTATATATAAATATATTACATTAAAAGATAGAGCTGACACGTATGTACAGACCAGAATCAAGTATGGGCTGTTTTGAATTGAGCTAGTAAACTACCACCTAGCAACCAGCCAGAACATAGCAACACCCTGGCGACCACCCACTACACCCTAGAATTGTGGAAGCGAGTTGTGCACAGGCAAAAGACACTTGTATTTTCTTTAGAACATGTAAAGAATTGTTCTCAAGTCTGATTTTAGGGTTTTCTCTTTTTATTCATAGGGAGAAGGAGGTTTAAATGGACGTCCAGGATTAGAGGGTATAAGGGTACTATATCCTCATATATTATTATGTATATATTTTTATTATATTAGCATAAATGTTTTTTTGCATGTTCATTGGTTGATTTCTGAGCGATCAAGTCTTTTCTTTTGTTACAGGGAAGACCAGGACCAAGAGGAGAAAAGGCTAGTATATTTGACTTAATGACAGTGAATTCAGTAATTTTACTGTACAACATGGAGTACTGTACTGTACTGTACTGTACAACATGATTCTGCTTGTCAGTAAATGATGAAAGCTGTTTAATCCTGACTGATGCTTTCAAAACATCAGGAGACTACGTCACAGAAGACAGCCTGAGGATGAAGCGTTATAGATGATATTAGAGACAGGGCAATGAAATTAACTTTCACTCTCTCTCCGTATAGGGGGGAAAAGGAGAATGTGGCACCCCAGGGGTGAAAGGAGATCAAGTACGTTTTAGTAAATTATTCTCTTGATCTGTGGTCTGCGGCCCACAATCTGTCATGATGATCCTGTCCTTCATTCCCACAGGGCCAGGACGGACCTCCTGGACCACGTGGACAAAGAGGAGATCAGGTTGCCTTTTTTATCCCCTTTTTATAGTGTTAAAAATGTTGGGATTTGTAAGATTTAAAAACATTTTGTCACATGATCCTTTAGAAATCATTCTAATATGCATAATACATTTATTATTATTATCAATGTTGAAAACAGTTGTGTACAATTCTTTTTCAGGATTCTTTGATAAATAAAAAAATTATCTTTAAAAAATATCATTATACAGAACCATTCAAAAGTTTGGGCTTGTTTAGAATGTGTTTTTTTTTTTTTTTGGAAAGAAATTCATATTTTTATTCAGTAAGAATGCATTAAATTGATCAAAAAAGTACGAACAATTATTATTTTACAAAAGCTTTCTATTTCAGATATATGCTGTTCTTTTGAACTTTCTATTTATCAAAGAATCCTGAAAAAAAGTTACACAACTGTTTTCAACATTGATAATAATAATACATGTTTCTTGAGTAGTAAATCAGAATATTAGAATGATTTCTGAATGATCATGTGAAACTGAAGATTGGATTAATGATGCTGAAAATTCAGCTTTGACATCACAGGAATAAATGACATTTTAAAATATATTCAAATAGAAAACGGTTATTTTAAATTGTAATAATATTTCACAATATTCCTGTTTTTTCTGTATTTTGATCAAATAAATGCAGCCTTGGTGAGCATAAAAGACTTCTTTTAAAATTGTTAAAAAATCTTACCGATCCCAAACTTTTGAACGGTAGTGTGTGTGTGTGTGTGTGTCTGTGTTTATATATATATATATATATATATATATATATCAAATATTTTGATTAAAAAAATAACAGCATAAATGCATAAATAAACATCATAAATGCATAAATAAACAGCATAAATGAATCAAATATTGCCATATTTTTCTTTGATTCTTACAATATATGCTGTTTTTGTTTTTATTTAATTAAATTATTATTAAATTAAATTATTAAATAATATAATAAATTATTAATTATTATTTAATTACAGTAATGAATGAAGAGTAACATACCTCCCAAGCTCAGTGAGGAAATGATCCTGCTTACACAGTCAGATAGCCTCTCCTCTCCCTGCACATATGGAATGTGATTGAGGGATTAAGTGCTGTTCTTACACTAATGTAACATAGCTAAAGCAGTGAATCCAGGCCTACACGCCATTGTTCCTCTTTGACGGGTTTCTTTGTTCCTCTGGATTAGCATGGGGACAGGGGTTACTATCTCCTGCCCGCCTACTTCCATCTCTGTCCTTGTGGTTTTGGTTTGATGACAGTAGCCTCCGTTTTTTTTTACCCGATTCAGATTTAGAGAGCTTCAGTTTCCCACACAGTCTATTCTCTGGTGTGTCTGGCTGTCATGTGTCTAGTTAAAACACATTATAATTGATGGCATACCTTGGTAGAGGTCCAGTACAATTACTTCAATACAATTACAATCCTTCAATATTTAAATAGACACACTCTTTCAGTACAACTAGCTCATAGATCATAGATGTGATTAGTGTGAAGTAAAATATATAATAATAGACTAATAAATGAATATCTATCTGTTTTAGGGACTGAGTGGCAACCCTGGTGACTCTGGCCCTGAGGGCCCTGTCGGACCTAAAGTAAGAATATTGCATCTCACCATTATGATGTGATATTATGAATGGTAACATGAAAATGATATGGATCATGGAATGACAGTGACATCTTTCCCAGGGTGAGCGAGGACCTAGCGGACCCTCCGGACCTCCAGGGGACCCAGGGTTCGGGTTTCCTGGTGCAAAGGTAATGGCTTCAGATTAGTTAATTAGTTTTGATTTCAAGATAATGGCAAAAATATTTGTTTATCTGGTTAGACAACATGTCATGCATGCAGTTTATGTATTTTATGAATAATTGAGATAAGACAGTTGTCACACCACAGAACTGTTTTCTTTTATATACACTTCCATTCATAAGTTTGGGTTCAGTACTTTTCCAGCAAGGATACATTAATTTTATCAAATGTGACAGCAAAGACTTTTACGTTGTCACAAAAATATTTAATTTCAAATAAATTATATTCTTTGAACTTTCTATTTTTCAAAGAATCTGGAAAAAACAAAAAAAATTATTAGTAATTATGCTAAAAATTCAGCTTTGCATCACAGAAATATATTACACACACACACACATTTTTTTTTTTATATTACTGTTTTTACTGTACAGCTATGGTGAGCATAAGAGACTTAAAGAAATTAAAGAAATGTACGGACCACAAACTTTTGAACAGTTGTGTATCAGTATGCAGTTTTGTTATAATTATAATGGAATCATATCCATGTAAACTCTTTGTGTTTTGTAAGGGGGACAAAGGTAGCCAAGGCAGACCTGGGCCCACCGGGCCTGTTGGGATAGGGGAGCCAGGAATGCCTGTAAGTGAAGTGATTCGGCAGTAACACCACTAGAGGGAGATACAGATCCTTGGTCAAGTGTTTTTATGTAACAGGCAACTATCAGGCATCTTATCCACTGGGTATGTATAGTATAATGTACTAATATTTAATATCTGTTTGTTAGGGCCAACCAGGACCTCAAGGAGTTCAAGGCAACCAAGGGTTTCCAGGAGAAGGTTTACCAGGGCCAAAGGCAAGAATTAACAATAAAAACTCCATCTTCCTCCCCTTGTGAAAAAGAAGTGTGCTTAATTGTTTTTAATGTGCACTTGTAATGTACTTTAAATCTTAAAATTACATTTATAAAAAAAAAACCTCCTAAAACTTAAGTGCACTAAAGAGAGTACACTTTCATGACTATTTCATAAAACATTTAAGCGCACTTTTTAGAAATGGATTCAAAAGTGAATAATGTCAAATTATTTTTTTAAGTACATTTGAATTTTAATCATTATGTTTTAATAATCATTTTTCGTGCTTTAAAGAAGTGCACTTAATTTGATGTGTTGACTAACATATTAAAGCACATGTGAAGTATTTGATTTTAATTTAGTTAAGTTTTTTATTCGATATTTCATTTAAAGTTAAGACTAAATTGCAACTTCATTTATACTTACATTGAAAGTATGTACTAAACATTATAAGTGTGTAATTAAAAATATATTTAAATACTTGTATATTTTAGTTTACCATAATATTTTAGCATATTTAGTTAGCTTGTCAGTACATTCAGTACACTTTAACCATATTTCAGTAACAATAGAAATAAATTTGAAATTACATTTAATGATGTATTTAAGTCATACTTAAGTGGGTCAAAAAAGCACCCTAAAGTTCAGCTAATTGCATTTATTAAAAATTTAAACTATAATACATTTTCATTTAATTTTAAAATAACATGCAGTTAAGTGTCTGAAAACATTACATACATTAACACACTCAGGTATATTCCTTTAAAGTGTATAATTTCCTTAAGTACTCTTTTTGCTATGTAAAAATGCTAGTATGCTAAATGCGCTGCTCATGTGATTGACATCTAATTATGTACTGAATAATGTAATGATGCTTTCAGGGTGACCGGGGATTTGAGGGTCCTAAAGGTGTACGTGGACCTCCTGGGTTTAGCATCAAGGGTGATAAGGTAGAATACATTATCAAAAAATAAAAAACTGACATGCTGTTGTGGAGTGTAATCAGATCCATCAATAAGACACTGCTCATTTCTCTCTTCTGTAGGGTAACACAGGGGAACTGGGTTTACCTGGACTGATGGGATTTCCAGGAGTAGGGATCCAGGGTGAAAAGGTAAAGCAAAGTTCTTATCTATCCATAGGCTGCACCCAAATGCCTACATTGTTTTATAGGAAATCATAGTACAACATTCAATTTGAAAATACTTTTTGATGTGGCATCTCTGGCTGCAGGGAGACCTGGGACCCATTGGACCACCTGGACCAAGAGGCCCCTCTGGAGTGGGCATGGTGGGCCCTAAGGTGCAGTGTGTGTGTGTGTGTGTGTTTGTGTTTGTGTGTGTATGTGGTTCAGGTAAACCCTACATTATATTATTCCACAAAGATGGAAATCCTTGTCTGTGTGGGGTAATATTTTGGTCCCCATGAGGAAAACAGGAAGCCTGTGAAGGGATCAGTTCAAGACGCACAGGTCCAGGATTGGCCATAACCCACAGGTCTTCTTCGGTACAATGAAATAGGGGCTGTAGAATCCGGACTGTGACCTCCGCACGCATGACAGGGCCACCCACCATAGTGTAATGGACTCCCCAGAAGTGGGGAGGAGATCGTACGAACTGAATCGCATAGCCGAGCCTGATGGTTCTCGCGACCCAACAGGACAGGTTGGGAAGCTCTAGCCAGGCTTCCAAGAACTGAACCAGCGGGGTCTCGGTGGGGCAGTGAAGCGGAATGACCGGCCGGACAAGGGAGGCATAGTGTCCCGGTGTGGGGGCACGGTCATAAGCCTCGTTCTGACAGAGTAGGCCAGGGAAGGACCAGCGTTCCACGGGGGCCTGCTCTGACAGGGGTCTGGCGACAGAGGGGGACGAGAGTGGTGAGGCAGAGCTTCGCACACTGCCATCCACGGCCTCTTGGGGCTTGGAGGAAGGGGCATCAGTTCATAGAAAAAAGATTCTCCCCCAGCCCTCCACTGGGGGAAAGAGTGGTCCTGCTACCAGCTCCTGAGAAGAACTGAGCCCTAACTCCAAGCTGCCCGTCTCAGGAGTGCTGCTTAGCCTGGCGTTTTGCCGGCTAAGGGGCGGAGACCGGCGGTGCTGCTGCAGGGGGGAGGCCTCGGCGTGAAGCAGACTAAGGAACCGCATGTACGGATGACCGTCGGTGCAGAAGGGCCTCAGTCTGCTTCTGGGGGGTCGAAGACTGTCGGGCGCAGTCCTCAACCACACCGCTGAAGAGCCCAGCCTGGGACATGGGGGAGCTGAGAAAACGAGTTCTCAGACCCCCTCACATCAACCTGGCTGAGCCCATTCCTGGACCACACTTGTGGACATCACCTGGCCCAGGGGGGACGCAGGTACCAATGTCGCCCGTAGACCAAGGTCTGTACAGTGCGCGGCGGATCGACCAGCCCGGACATGGGAGGCATAGCGTCCCTGCGTGGGGGCGTGGTCGAGTTCCCGCGTTCTGTCAGTGTTGGCCAGGGAAGGACCAGCGATAAGTCATAAGGGAACTCTCGCAACCTGGAGGCGTCCTGATGCACGTCCGGGAAGAAAGGCACTGGGGGCGAGTACTGGTAGTGCAGCACGCGCCGCGCCTAGAAACCAATCGTCCAGCCTACAGCGCCACTCCAACAGATGCTTTCAGCTGCCCGGGAAAGCATGGCCATCAGCTCAGGATCTGACTCGGCTAACGCTGGCAATCTCGAGGGAGGCAACGCAGTCAAATCCTCATTTCCAGAGGAATCAAGCCTGCCTTGTGATGCTGTGAGTGACATGACATCATCTGCTGGAGCCCTGAATGAAAACACTGGGTCCCCGAGAGGAACCAGGCACACACGGAAGCTCCATGGTTTGCTATGTGGAGGGGGGCGTGGCCCGAGGAACGACTCATCGCTTATTGTGCCACACCGTAACCCTCAGATCACCCTGGCCACCAGTCAAAGTATCCCTTCTCGAGGAAGAGATAGATTGGGGTGTGGCAGAGGGGACTCTACCCACACGGAGATCATTGAGTCTCGATCTAAACATCGCAATGGTCATGTTCCCCACAAAAAAAACATGACTCATCCACGTTAGGCAGATGAATCACGCGCCCACATCCAGTAAATACACGGGCGAGCCGTCTTGAAAAAGACGTGCTACGTGCAGCTCTTTTAGAGAGAGGAAAAAGCTCAGCAGAGTGCTGAAGCACCCAGGGAGAAGCACACACACTGTCGGCAGATCACTGCACAGACCAGCAGCAGGCAATGTGATCTCGCTGGAACGCGCCGTTGCACCAACACACTGGAGAGCCGCTCATCTCGTAGAGTGAAGATAATTCAGAATGGCTTGTGGGAGTGAAGAAAACTCTTGGCTCCGAAGCGAAAACATAACTGCATGTTGCCAGAGTACTTCCTTATTTACCCACGAGGTGGGGTGGAGTTACGCTATGCAAATTCCACAGACCCATAGCATTTTCTTGCCATTGGCTCGTTTTGTATTCTCGAAGGTGAGAGGTTTTCTAAGCGAAACCCCATTCGTCGTCACAACGTAACTCGTAGTGACCATGAAAGAGAATGGAAGTTATAAATGATCGCTTTGGCAACTAACTGAAATACTGTAAATTTGTTGTAAATGCGTTACTGTAAATATGTCACTGTAAATACTAAAATGAATAAAACTGAAATAAGTATTCATTAAAGCTATATAGAAATATAAAAAAAAAAAATTTGGGATGAATTTTTCCATTACAGTTTTTCTCGATTGCTTAAACACTATAACCAGGCTTTTGAACTAAAATTTCAAAACCATAATGCCATTTATCAAAAAGCACACCCATTTCACTAAACTATAAACACTATTCCCTGTTTTGACACATGAGTCAGATTTGTTGAACTGTCACTGCAAAACTGTACACACAAATCCCTTCATTTCTCATTGCTTAGACCATGTTGTCATTTAGAAAGCACTAGCATTCAAAATTGTTCACTCAATTCAGCACAGCTTCAGCTCAGTTAGCACACAATTACCCAGGTGGAAACACTAAGAGTCAAAATTTAACACACATCAATCAGATCCTTCAATAGATATATAAAAGGGCCCAAATCAGTTTATTGCGTTTTGGAACAATGGATCCAGAAAGACATGAAGGAAGAGGGATAAGAATGAGGAGGAGGAAGGGAAAGGACAAGAAGACAAGCAGTCTCAGATGAAATTCAAGCCACTCTAGTTGCCCATGTCTTTGTCAATGTTATGACTATGAGGGAGGCTTGGCTACGAGTAAGGCCAAATTTGAGTCGCTTTACCGTCGCCTCGAAAGCCTTCAGGGAGGTGTGGTGGCAAACAAAATTCTATCACTGAATAAGAGACAAACATTTCCAATAGTCTTTGATGAGGTTTATTTTCTTGCAAGAAAAGGCCAGCAGTCGTACAGTCAGACAGTGTGGCTGCAGAGTGTGACAGTGAAGGCATCCTTTCTCCTTTATAGTCTTGACTCCCAGAATGTTATCTTTCTAGGCAAATGATGGTATTTCAACCATATGTGGAACATTCTTAGACTCGTTCATCATATTGTATCCTTGAGTGGAGGCCATCCTGTCACGTACCAACACTCTTTACCATTCCAATACAATTCGACTTCCATATGGTTTGTGTGTGCTCTTTTACTGTCATATGTTGGTCACACACATCTTACTGTAAGTAAATATAAAAAAAAAAAAAATTGAGGAGAGAGTAAAAAAAAAAAAAGAGTAAAAAAAAAAAAAAGAGTAAAAAAAAATATTTTTGTGTGTGTGTGTTTTCTGTGTATGAATAAAAATGTGCCAATGTATCCACTGGTTGTGTCTTTTGTGTTCATCATGTGAAAAGGTTTGTGATGGGGGGAACCACAAGCAACATAACTTACCAGTTTTGGAAATGTTGTTTTGAATTTATTGCACCAGTGTGTTAGACTATGTTGTAGTGTGTGTGATTTTGAGGGCTTGTGTGTCCTGTCTGAGGGCAAAGTTTGGTTTTTCAGCAAGAGTGAATGGTTTTGAGTGTAGAGCTTCATTTTGACCTGAAAATAGGATGTTTGGAGAATTGGGTGAGAAGTTATGGATTTGTGTTTATAGTTTTGAGAATACGAGGCATAGTTTCAAGAAATGTGTTTAAGCAATCGATAAAAACTGTAATGGTTTGTGTGATCATCAGTGTTTGTGATTGTATAAATTTGTTCCCAGGGAGATCAAGGTTTTCCAGGAGAATCTGGCCCACAAGGTGAGAGAGGAATAGGAGAACCAGGACCAAAAGTATGTACAATTTTAATGTCCTCACAAAGCAAATTAAATATTATCTATATGACCAAATTTTTTTATATAATCTGTTTAATGTAATAGTGATATATAGTTGTTTCATGATTTTAGGGTGAACCAGGACCAGATGGAGCACCTGGTATTCCTGGCATCCCAGGTGAAGATGGCTCTGTGGGTCCAAAGGTACAGTGAAACACAACATCCTGGGTCACAGGTTTCTTGTAATATGGTTACTATTTCATTTAAAAATTAACCAATGGATCGTCACTTAAGCTACCCTTAATAATTAATGAATGTCATATAAAGTCATAAGTTTTAAGGTGTGGCTTAAATGTCTACATATTTCTGGGGCCACTGTGACTATAACACATTCTTATTTTTTGATAGGAAATACAGGAAAGCTTCAATAAAGCACACATGCATTGCTTTCCTATATTGTTTCCTCACCTGGGCATTTCTGTCTTTTCTTTATTATGTTAGGGTGAGATGGGTTTACCTGGTATACGAGGTCCAGAGGGCTCACCTGGGAAAGGAATTCCTGGTGAGAAGGTACAATGACGTTTCTTTCTAAAAATATTTATTACTTACCACAATTATATGGATTAAGTTATAGTTGAAAAGCATCTCTCATGGTTAAACAGTGAGTTCTACATTCAGTGAGTACAGGAGTCAATATTTGCAAGACAATGTAATATATTTTCTGCCATTTGCAAACATGTCAATGGCAAATGGTGGAAAGATATCTGTTTTAGATAATTTAGTTTAGGGCTGAATCTCACAAAACCAGCCAAGTCTAGGTTGTATATCACATTTTTATCAAAAGAAAGTACTCTACAATTCAAAAGTTTGGGATCAGTAAGATTTTGCTTTTTTGTTACACTATTTTAAAGTGTCCTTAATGTACACATTTAAGTACTAAATCATATTCATTAACAACATGTACTTACTAGAAGGGCTAGAATTAAGGTTTGGTTTAAGGTTAGTTATGTAATTATGCATAATTTACTGTTTTTACTACAGTAAGTACATGACTGTAAAATAAAGTGTCACGGAATTTATACTTTTATTCAGAAGGGATGTATTCAATAGATCGAAAGTGAAAGTAAAAACATTTATAATGCTACAGAATATTTTTGTTTCAAATTAATGCTGTTCTTTTGACCCTTCTATTCATCAAAGAATCATGAAAAAAAATGTATCACAGTTTCCACAAAAATATTAAACAGCACAACTGTTTTCAATATTGATTAGGCCTATTATAATAAATGTTTCTGGAGCAGCAAATCAGCATATTCGAATGATTTCTGAAGGATCATGTGACACTGAAGATTGAAGTAATGATCCTGAAAATTCAGGTTTGCATCACAGGAATACATTACATTTTAAAATTATATTCAAATAGAAAACAGTGTCGAATCAACATTGTCTTAACATCAACCTTGAATAATGAGAATTACAAAAAAACTCAAAAGTAAATGTCTTAAAATATGCTGTCGTATGCGTAGTCCTAAAAATAGCCTTCATTTTCTTGCAAAATATAACATCTTAATATCTTACATGTGTATTCATGAGGCTTGAGTTTGAAATAAAATACTGCATAACATCATGCCACTCAACTCTATTTCAAAGTTAGTCAATGATCAAAAAGCTGAATAATCTCAAATACTGTCTTTGAATGTATTGAAGTGGAAAATACTGTCACATAATCACACTAAATAGTGTTTATGAATCTCTCCACAGGGGGACAGAGGTGACAGAGGATCTCGGGGTCTCCCAGGAAGCCCTGGAGCAGCGGGACCCCCGGGGGCCAAGGTGGGTGGGACACATTTAACCTTTAGATTTCATTTTGCAATGTGGAGGTTAATGTCCAGGTTTTTATGTTTCAAGGTTTAGAATGTCATATTTCATGATCAGATGACTTTTAAGGAGTTCATAAAAGGCCTTTAGGGTTTAGTTGTACACTTTTATGGTTGCTCATAATCAATCCTTTAACAGTCGGCCTTGGGTAGTGAGAATATTCATCCATAAACCCATAAACTAATAAAATACATTACAAATCTAAAATGTATTTCCTGGACTTTGTCATTAAAAAGTTGTTGGAAATAGGCACAAAGCAACAACTCTCATATAGGACATGCTGGATTCAATATATTATCTCATCATTCTAAATTATTTTATTATTTCAAAACCTACAAAATGTAATATATTTTTACAATCACTAGGACACATTCCTCAATACTTAGTCACCTTTTCAAAACTCTTCACACAGTGAGCACAACAGCAGTCTATGCGTCATTTCATTACCATCTATACAAAATGGGATTATTTTTGTACTGTAATACAAACAGCAGAGTGTCATTCTTGTTTGGTAACGAAACTTTACAAAAGAAAACATTGTATAATGCTACCTGTTGTTAGTGTTTTTTTAGGTAATTGTGTGACAAAGTCTATTGGGTGACAACCCTTGCTTGTGTTATGGAAGAATTTGTTGATTTGAGACATGAATGAAGTGTTTTTGTAGTTTTAGTGCATTCTGAATGTCAAATTAACTGCTGTGACATGTTGAAAGTTGGTTATGACAACTGTGTAAAGAGTTTTGAAAAAAGTATTGAGAAATGTGTCCTAGCTATTGTTAATACAACTCTTTTTTTCTTCAAAAGTATCTATTGTTTTAAACTATAATTATATTTATAAATTATACACAACTGATCGCTCACTGATCACATTGCCTTATATACAGTACACTATTACCATTTTTAAAAATCGATCGATCGATCGATATTGATAAAACATTTCCTTTCATTTATAGGGAGAACCAGGGAGTTTAGGTATGATGGGGTTACCTGGACCTCCGGGTCGAGGATTGCCTGGTTCAAAGGTACGTATATGTCTCACAAAGTGCAAATAGAGATAGATTCTATTTACACAAAGTGTAAAAAGAAATAATATCCTGTTTGTACTAAAGGTAAATAGCTGAGAAAAGGTGGGCGGAGCTAGTGAAAATAGCTTTTGCCAACAAGGTTGGCTATTTGCATTCTTACCTAATGTTATACATTATTGTATGTACTGTACATGCTCTTCATCATTATGTTGGTTGCATGTGTACTGTTAGGGTGAGCCAGGACCTGCAGGCCCCTCCGGTCCTGTTGGAGAGCCAGGTGTTGGGACTACAGGCCCTAAGGTTATAGAAACAAATACATATTACATAGTTTAATAGGAGTTTTTTTTTTTTTACTCTAATAAAATCTACATTGGCATGTTTCAGGGTGACAGAGGGAGTCCAGGACCAGTGGGGCCAGTAGGAATGAAGGGGGAGGGTTACCCCGGACCACGGGTGCGTGAAGGAGACAAAGACTTGATACAAACAACACAGAAACAAAAGACTTTGATACGAACAACACAGAAAACAAAAGCAGTAACATCTATACATGTGATATATTCTCAGGGGCTTCAAGGGTTGCCTGGGCTGCCGGGTGAAGTTGGACCTGAAGGACAAGGAATTCCTGGCCCAAAGGTATTGGTCATTATGCAATTTTAAAACAAACAGTTGCTGACTTGATCTTTCAGAAAGTGAGCAAAGTAAGCATTTTTCCTAAAGTGATGTTGTTTTCAGGGCGACAGGGGCTCACCCGGAGCTACTGGCCCTTCAGGGCCCCCAGGAATTGGACTGCTGGGATCAAAGGTTCAATATCACTACTTAGAACATACTGTATGTAGAGCCAATACACATTTTATGTTGATTAATTCTTATGAGATTTTTATAGGGTGCAGTTGGCCAGCCTGGTGCTCCAGGTCTTCCAGGCCCTCCAGGAGAGGGAATTCAGGGTCCCAAGGTAAGGCTCCAAGGCCTGCCGTCCTCATTAATACAGTAGCTCTATCAATTAGGACATAAAGCTAAACATAACTGTATCATACAAAAGCTTAGAACTCTAAATAAACTTTGTGTCATCACAGGGAAACTCTGGGTTTCAAGGGCCCCCTGGTCCAAGAGGGCCTCCAGGTGATGGCTTGCCAGGAGAGAAGGTACTAGAAAGGCAAACACTGACTGATTGTGTTATATGTCAGTATGGTTAATAATATAGTACTGTTCAAAAGACAATGTAACAAAGTCTGATGGTTTTAGGGTGACAGAGGCCTAGTGGGTGAGCGTGGGAGAAAAGGAGAGAGAGGAGAACATGGAGTACCTGGACAATCAGGAGGCAAGGTAATATCCAGTTATCAGTTAGCAAAATCTCATATCATGATTTTCTGGGCAGCCTTGTAGTTGAGACCATCTATTTTGAGTCTAAGTCCAGGCTGAGACCTGTGAAGGTTGAGTCAGAGTCAAGGTTGAGACCACAGACCACAAAACATATCTATAGTGTTGTAGTATTCAAGACTGGACTTGGGCTCGAGTCATGACCAAGTCCAAATGCTCCCAAGTCCATAACAAGACCATACAGACTCAAGACAGAGTCTAGTGGAGTTCTACAACACGGTTTCTAAATTTCAATTCTAGTCCTGGAGGCATTACAAGTACAAAAAACAGTGATCAAGTAATCAAGACAGTTTGTCTTCGGCTTGCAACTATATTTCATTTGTTAGTTATTCACTATCATGACTTAAAGTGCACATTAGTAAAAAAGTCCATATTGTTGTGATGTATGAAACACTACTCACACAGATGTCACTTTCAAACCAAGAAGCATTTTGTTACGAATCTGCGTGAAGAACTTGAATCCGTTGGCAAATTTGCTTGGGGAATTCTTTTGCCATCACATAAAATTATATTAAAGCGACTGGATTTCATCCCATAAAATTCACCAAACAACTTTAAACGTGACCGGACATTTACTCTAATGTAACTGATAATGTAGATAATGTAAGATAATGTAGAATATACATAAATTACCCTGTTACTAATAAAATTCAACTTACATTGTATAGGGACAACCAGGAGAGAAGGGAGATCCTGGCCTATCTGTGAGTCAAAAAATTTTTCACAAAAACTTTGTCATCAGATACTCACAAATATTGTATAAATAACATACATTGAACTTCACCCCGCAGAGAGAAGAGGTGATCAGAATAATCCGGGAAATATGTGGTATATAACCATCCCTACCACTCAAAACTATATATAGGCTGTTTAATCTGTGTTAGGTGGAGGCTCTTACTTTTTTTGCATTTTCTCTCAGGATGTGGTGTGAAATGCCGGACGAGTCCTCTGGAGCTGGTCTTTATCATCGACAGCTCAGAGAGTGTGGGTCCGGAGAACTTTGAGGTCGTGAAGGACTTTGTGAACGCTCTGATCGATCGCGTGTCCGTGAGCCGAGATGCTACGCGTGTTGGGGTGGTGCAGTACAGTCATGTTGACGTGGTGGTGGCGAGCCTACATCAGCTGTCTGACCAGGCTGCCATCAAAACTGCTGTGCGCAGGATGCTGTACCTCGGCGAGGGCACCTTCACGGGCAGCGCCGTCCAACGGGCCACTCAGCTCTTTCAAGCAGCTCGGCCCGGCGTAAGAAAGGTTGCAGTCGTGTTGACGGATGGTCATGCCGACAAGCGTGATGCAGTGAGGCTGAAAGATGCTGCAGAAGAGGCTCACAATGCTGGGATTGAAATCTTCGTGATTGGTATAATGAACAGAAGTGACTCCCAGTATGCAGAGTTTAAGAAGGAGATGAACATTTTGGCATCTGATCCTGATGAAGAGTATGTCTACTTAACTGATGACTTCATGAGACTGCACAGTACGTACTCCTATATTTCTTTTAAATATGGTGTACTTTGCTAAAAAAATTTATGCTAACGTTTTGCGATTTTTTTTATTTTATTATTATTTTCAGCACTGGAGATTAAACTGCTAAATCAGATCTGCGAGCGTGATGATGGAACGCCAAATGGCAAAACATTCTTTCCATTTGGGCCTGATCCACTTCCAGACGGAACTGAAGCTTCCACCAGTGATTATTTCATCCCAGTAGGCAAAGAGGTAATTTTTCATACTACAGAAAGACACAGTAATACATTAAAAAGAAGACACTAAAATTAAAATTAAAGAGAAAATATTAAACTTTTCAGTAAAATTAAAATGATAGAGCGCCACACATGCTGTGAGCACAAATTAAAGACTTGCTCCCATATTTTAGGTAAATCATGGCTACGATTTCTCTAAGATGAGGGAATTAATTAATCAAATGTGGCCATGAATTAAGTCTGGTTTTTTTTTTTTTTTTTTTTTTTTCATGATGTGTGGGCTTCGTAAAGATATACTTAAAATATGTACTTTTTTTAAAAGGAAAATGTCACGTTGATTTCATGATGTAACCATCAAGTAAAAAAGTAATTTTCCTTACACCTTTTAAATGTATTTTTCAAAATAAAAAAGGAACAACTTTTTTTTAAAAATATCTAATCAATCAGAAATTAAAATCCTGCTCATCACTAAAGTAATTTATAAAATGTAATTATATTTATATGCATTTCTGAATGAATTAATAGATCTGGACACAAAATTCTGTTTATATCATAAAATATGAACAGAAATTACAGAAACATTAATATGGAGAAAAAGTAGCACATAAAATGATCGATAATCATAATATAAACACCAACTGAAGGTTGATTGAAAAATTCTCTTTATCACAGGCTGAACTTCCAACAGAGTTTGAGACCACCCTTTCTCCTCAACAACCAGATGAATATTATGACACGAATATTGACACAAACTGGAATACCTTTGACGAATCTGTCAGTGAGTTCCCTAAGGTGACAGAAGCCCCAGCTGGAGATAAGAGGAGAGACCAGTCCTCCATCTCAGTAGTAGGACCCCAGACGCCCATAAACTGGCGGCATGTTCCAGAAATCAGCCCTCCTCCACGAAATCTACCTGCACCGCCCCCTCAGCCTGATGCCTTCGTGAAAGGTAAATGCACTGGCCTACACCACAATTATCTATAATTTCGGGTCACTTCTCAAGCATTCACATTTAAATTTAGTTTGAATCCAGATTTTGTTCAAGTACTTCAGATCTATGTTGTTGTTGTTTTTCAGATGTAGACTGTAGGCAGGGATTGGACCCTGGGCCATGTAGAGAGTACAAGGTGAAGTGGTACTATGACCCGGAGGCCAACGCGTGCGCACAATTCTGGTATGGTGGTTGCCAAGGCAACAGCAACCGCTTTGAGACAGAAGACATTTGTATAAGCGCTTGTGTGCAGACATAGCACACCTTCACAATAAAGCACAGGGCTTCATTCAGCTTCAGCAAATTTCTTTCTTTTTTTTTTTTTACTTTGCAGTCATGCACTATGCATTTTCATTTTAGTACATGTCTTTTATGAGTACAGTAAGGAAGCCTACACTGACTGTAGATCAGATTGTGAACCAACACTACTTTAATTATTGTTTACTAGACTTAGTGCTGCTCCATTTTCTTGAGAATAACATGTATATTCTTCCTAGTCGCACTGAAAGTATCATTAATTTCTTCATTTTAAATAATCCTTTTCTGTATGTTGCATCCTTAAAAATACAGTATTGTAAATATTTATGTTAATTGTGATTTACAATCGTCAACTTACTAGTGAATTATAACTTACTTTTTTCCACAAAGTGGAAAAAAAGAGTTGCTGGTAATCCCCTTTGTTTTCAAAAAATTACCAAAAATGCTTATATACATAATTTAGGGTCATCATATGTGGTCATCACAGGGCAATGCTGCAGGGAGTCCAACAATTATTGTTTAACTGCAAAGTATTTTTGTGAATTTTTTTTAATATGCGTTAAATAATACATTACGTTAACTTCAAAGCTAATGTTAAGAAGCTAAAGTTCTGCTAAAGTGACCCTCCCTCATTAAACTGTATAAAGTAAAATTGAAATGTATTGTACAAGTGTATGCCACTCTAAATCCATGATTATTTTAATGGTTTTGCAATGTAAGCATCATAAAGTATGTACATACTCTAAGATGATATTTTAGACCAATATATTATGCAACAGAAAAGCATTGCACAAAATTACTAATACTGTGTACCAGGAAGTACTTGTATTATATTTTAAGTAGTAGTTGTATTATATTGTGTGATTAACAGCATTTGCATTTCAAGGATGTTTTCCCATATATCATTTTTAATGTTTCCTTATAGCAGTGAGCATGACTCTTAAATTTGGGTATGAGCTCCTCCCTGCATGTCTTAAATAAATGACAATCAAACATCCTGAAGTCCTTTTTCAATATAAATGAATGACAAAGTTTGGATTAACTTGTCTTACATTTGACAGATTTTAACAAATATTCTCAACTTGAATTTTTTACGTTCGGTCTGTGATGAAGCGAACCATTGTGTTTCCGAAGCTTATGTTGATAATGTTTTGGACGATAAAGTTCTTAGTCTGTAACTTTGTAAAACCTGTTTTAATATGTATTATAGAACAATAAATGTAACATTATTTACATGTAATGGTCTTACTGGGAAGTAATGTAAACATGTATTAAACAATTTCTCCTTAAAATACATTTTGAATGCTGTCTTATTTTTAGATTTGCTGTTGGTTCTATTATTTGTTAATCTGGGTTAAATCTGTATTTATATCCATATGGGCGTAAGTGGTAGGTGTAGTACTCTAGTGTGTGCATTCCCACTGCATCTGTGTAGTGGAAAGAGATGGCTAAATCTGAACAGCATCCAGGGCCCTAAAACACAAGAACAGAACAATGTATATTAGCATAAAGAAGAATCAATCAAATCCTATCAAATCCTTTTTTTTTTTACTGTACTATCCTATCAATTTTTTTTTTTTTTACTGTACTCATATACATCTTACTTCTCTCTTGCTATTTCCTGGTTATATCTGCATCTGACTGATTGATCATAAGCCAGGAAATGTGAAAAAGGCCTAGAGCACAGGTGTCAAACTCAATTCCTGGAGGGCCACAGCCCTACTGAGTTTTGTTCCAACCCTGCTTCAACACACACTCACCTGCAGTTTTCAAATAAGCCTAAAAGACTTGATTAGCTGATCAGGTGTGTTTAATTAGAGTTGAAGCTAAACTCTGCAGGGCTGTGGCCCTCCAGGAACTGAGTTTGACACCCCTGGCCTAGAGGTATTTTATTTTCATTCCAAGGGGGTTTAACAGTGGAATCATCATCATCATCATCATTATTATTACTGATTATTATCATAATAATAATAATAATAATAATAATAATTATTATTATTATTATATTGTTGTGGATGTAGCATCATGCAAAAGCAAACATTTTTGGATAAGATGCTAATGTAGATTTACCCTACGTCACTAATGACATGTCCCTGGATCAACATCCTGAACATAACTCTTAACTGGAAACTTATCAATCAAATATAAATAGTTACAGAGTTGTTCCTGGACCAACAAGGAAGCAGAAACTGTCTGACTTGATGGTTCTGTTTTCAACTGCCACGACTGGGTAGGAATGCTTGTAAAACTCACAGCCACCAGTATTTAGTTGAAACTCACTGCCGAAGGGTTTACAGTTTTTCTTGATTGCTTAAACACATTTCTTGAAACTATGCCTCGTATTCTCAAAACTGTAAACACAAATCCATAACGTCTCACCCAATTCCCCAAACATCCTATTTTCAGGTCAAAATGAAGCTCTACACTCAAAACCATTCACTCTTGCTGAAAAAACAAACTTTGCCCTCAGACAGGACACACAAGCCCTCAAAATCACATACACTACAACATAGTCTAACACACTGGTGCAATAAATTCAAAACAACATTTCCAAAACTGGTAAGTTATGTTGCTTGTGGCTTTAATAACAATTAATTGAAAAAAAAAAATGTAAATCAGCTACATGCACATAAACATGGCTTAATTTTATTTTTAGTTGAGTCTGTATTTTCACCCACAGGAATGATAGTATGAATTAATGACGTCTTTATCATTTGTTATCATTTGAAGGTAGTTGATGACCCACATTAGCCTAAAGGCTGGTATTCACAACACAACTTTTAAAATCTGAAAAGATTTTTAATCATTAAGCATCAAACACTTTGTATGACTGACTTTGTAAACGGCTAAAAGGAAAAACTGGGTATTGTATGCTAAATGACTGAGGGTCACACACTACCAAATGCAACAACCGCACAAGCGTCTTGATGCTAGTGGGGCGAAAGGTAGTGAGGATTTTAGGGGCCCCGGCCTTTAGAAGGGCCCCACAATTTCATCCGATGATCATATGCAGGGGTGCGTTTTCCGTACAGTGACATAACTCGCTGCTTAACTGCTGTAGTATGATGCATCGTTGAAGAAATCAACTAGCTAGTCATGACTGTTTCCCAAAACCATATTGTCACAAATTTGACGTTCAACCACGTTGGTAATGATGTCACGCATGTGGTGGAGTAATACATTTTTTGAATGAATCTGTTTGAGATCCAATTAATGCTAGATGGTTTGCTATAAATAATTTTTCTCAGTTATTTTGCTTTATTTCCAGATTCAATCATAGGCTCGTTCGTAGAGCACGTTCGCACATGCGCACTCTTCAAAAATGACGCTTTTAAATGACATTCGTATGTATTCTGAATAAAAGATATAGATTTTACTGAATGTATGCTTGCTTATTTGGCTCAAGATAAGGATTTATTGAGTCCACATGTCATGCAAACAAGAAACTATACTTCTAACGACAGGTCTGTTTGCGAATATTCGTTAGAACTATGTTTTTGGGAAACACAGACTCGTTGAACTATGCTGATAACGATGGAACTTGCGACCCTAGTTAGTTTAACAATACTTTTGGGAAACGCACCTGTGGTTGTTGCTGTGGGCTCTCCAGCTATGGCTCTGGACACAGGACAACTGAAAACAATACTTTCTAAAATCGGCTCAAAATATCAAACATGTTTGATCTCCTTTGACTGGAAGGAAGATAAAAAAATCTGAATCTGTGCCCATCATACTCTATGATTTTCTGTGAAATCTGTCAACTCCGACTGCCCAAACTCCTTGACTTTCTGACTTTTGACTCCTCCGGACTGTAAATTGGGGCAAAAATCAGGGCAAAAGTTGTTTAGTGTATTGATTCACCCTAAAACATCTCCTTCTTACCTCAACAGGGTTGTAATGCTCATAGAGGAGGTACCAGGGTCGTCGTCTGGGTAGCTGTCTGGGCAGGTAATAGTCTGGAGGGTAAGGGTGAAAGGTTTGTCTCTTCAACACGTCTCTGGAATCACCTGTCCTAACTTTCATTGTCTCCATGCATTGTCCCAATCCTTTATCCTCAAGGTCTGTGTTGTGTGTGCAAAGTCCATCAGCAAAACCCTTCACAAATCTCCTCAAAGCTTCCTTACTGAGGACATAACCAGCCCCTCCGCTCATGTAGCCCTGTTTAACGAATGGTGCGAACCTACGCCCAAAATACAGCGGCTCCTCTGTGTTGTGCTTGGACAGACCGTAGCGCAAATTCTCAAGGACAACAAACGTGTCATCGTCAGCTTTGAGGAACCAATCAGCATCATCCAGATGGTGCTTGTGAATGTGCTGGAAGGCCCGTATGGTCTTCCAGTAGAGTTGACTGCGTCCCTCTGACACGTTGAGCCCTACCGTTGGGAAGTCTGACTCCTTCGAGCTCATGTACAGAATGATGTTGCAGCGTTTGCCCCATGTGTCACGCACATGTTGGGTTCTAGATTCCAGGTGTTGAGGCTGCGTCATTACCCAGCATAACACTCTGACCTTCTGGCTAAGGTCTGTGGCTCTTCTGTTCTCGGCTATAAGAATATTAGAGTTTAGCTTAAGGCCCCTTCATTTTACATTTATTCATTTAGCAGATTACAATTACAATTGAGGCATACAACAAGTGATTCATCTTAAAGAGGCAATAAACATGAGAAGCGCTATGCAAAGTTTCAGCTATTGTTCAGGATAGTATACTGTACAAGCCAAGTTCACACCAAGGACGATAACAACAACAATAAAGATATACCTAGTTGTAAAAATCATTTTAAGAATAGCACCACAACTAAACCGATAACAACACAGAGGAATGATATCATTGGAATTAATTTCAGAACTTTTTGTGTGTTTGTTTTCAGCTGATGAACGATATAAACACTGACAGCCAATCAGAATCCTCCCCACTTTGAAAATATATTCGATTTTTTTAAAGATTATTTAAAGTGGCAGTCGACAAAACTGTAGTGTAAACTTAAAACAAACAGAACATTATCGTGCGTTGGTGTTGATGCTAATAATTAAGTTTTACCTTTATAGTTAGCGTTTTGGTGTGAACAGGCCTACAGCCAGGTTTAGCTTAGAAACAGAATGTACTGTAGAGAATGACTTACTGTACCATACTAATCTCAATATTTTTGCAATATGTATACTTTATGCAGGCAAGGAAAACATGGGTGATCTATTACATTTGTCAAAGTGTGCAGTATACAACAAACCACATACATTATACAAATTGGATTAAAAATGCTAATTCATAACGGTAAGAACCCTTGTGAAAAAGAAGTGCACTTAATTGTATTGAATGTGCGCTTGTAGTGTAATTCAAATCTTAAAAGTATATATTTTAAACAAAAACTGTACTTGCAGATAATATAATTTTAATGAAATAAAAGTGTAACTTTTAAAAAGTGCACTTTGTAATAATGCTAAACTAAAAGTTTTACTTTAATACATTTAAAATTTTTGTTTTAATCTTTTGTCATGCTTTAAACAAGTACACTTACATTGATGTGTTGACTAACATACTAAAGTACATGTAAAGTACTTGTTTATTTTAGCCGTCGTTTATTTTAAATATACTACATTGCAAACGTCATAATTACAAATGTGTTTAAAAAATAGGACAAGTTAAAATAGAAAGTTATTACTATAAATGTTGCCTGTACATTCAGCAGTACACTTTAACCATATTTCAAAGACAATAGAATTAATGAAATTACATATAAAGTTGTACTTAAATCACTGCACTGGGTCAACGTTAAGATAATTTCATTTCATATAATACATTTTCATTTAATTTCAAATAACATGTAATTAAGTGTCTGAAAACCAGAGGTGGACAGTAACAAAGTACATTTACTTGAGTACTGTACTTGCACTTTTTGAGTATCTGTACTTTACTCGAGTATTATTTTTTTGTGGAAACTTTTTACTTTAACTTCACTACATTTGAAAGACAAATATACTTTTTACTCCACTACAATTCTGTCAAGGTCCTTGAGTAGAAAGTACGGCAGTCAGGGGATGATTTTGGTTGTAAATTAAAGTCGGGTTGACATCAGAACCCGACTGATGTTGGTTTCTGACGTCAACCCGATTTTAATTTTCAACCACAATACTTCTATCAGACGTCAGTGTCCGTTAATGTCAATCTGGCGTTTGATTATGACATCAACCTGATTTTCATTTTCAACGTTGGGTTTGGTCTTCTAAATGCGATTTTTTTTTTTTTTTTTTTTTCATTGTTTTGGAGCACACTAGCTTATAGATAACAGTAAGGCTAACATATTCATAATAAAAGTAAAAAAACTTTAAATAGGGCACTATTTGAGGGAACAGCCTAGCCTAGAAATCTAGCCCTAGCGGCAGCAAAATTTATTTTGCAGCCAAGGTAGTCTAGCAACTCTCCATTGACTTTCGGAGCTGTAAAAACCTCAATTGGGTCAGGCCAATCACATCGTGTATAGAGTAGGCGGGGCGGGCTTAACATAATGACGACAGAGTTGCGACGGTTCCCTGCTACTTGAAAACAAAGAATGGCGGCTGCTGGAGAACAGTCTTTCGAATTGGCTTTGGCCACGACTCTGGAGGACTTGGAGTTAAGTTTTTCTTTGAGAAAAGAGCAAAGAACGGCACTTAAGTCATTCTTAAAAAAGGAAGATGTGTTCGTAGTTTTGCCGGCCAGATTCAAAAGTTGAATCTATCAACTAACGTCAGCTCCGCTGTTGGGAAAACGCTCTGGTTGGTTGAAGCGCTGTCCTATTGTGTGCAGAGGGAATTTGAAAGACAGCCATTTATCCCGCCCCTCGGATTGAGCCGTGTCTATGGTGAGTTGCCAGACCTAACATCTTGATGTAGGTCTGGCTTGCCAGGCTAGGAACAGCAATTTGGGTGTCCGAAACCATTGTGGACGTTATTGAGTGCACTTACTCAATCTCACATTCAATCCCAGTACTGGAACTGTGTTCTAGAAATAAATTTGAATATTGATATGAGGGTAGGTAGGCATAGATTCAGAGGCATAAGGTACTGTAAGTATTACATACAACAATAACAATAATAAACATTGCATTGACATTTACTTAAGTACTTTTAAAAACTTCTGTACTTTTACTTAAGTAAAAATTGGTCTTTACAACCTTTACTTGTAACGGAGTAATATTTGATCAGTAGTGCCTGTACTTTCACTCAAGGAAGTTGTGTACTTTGTCCACCTCTGCTAAAAACATTACAAGTACAGTATTTCCACAATAACTAGGCTATATAGTCTTATGTATGCCAAAATGTACTTCTTCTTTTTTTTTTTTTTTTTTTTTTTTTTTTTTACAAAGTAAATAAGTTATTTCAAAGATGATAATGGGTTTCATTTGTTGAGGTCGTATGACAACAATTGAGCACATGTCCAGAATTACATAACACAATTTATTAACGGTAAATTCTTTAACAAATGTGTACACTAAATAAATTCACATGCAGCAGACAAGTAAGCTATCCATTCCAATTGTATGTATTTTGTTTGTTTGTTTTTGAGTAAATGTAGTAGGTCATCTGGGTATTCTATTCTATACAGAAAATGTTCATACTGTGTAGTATACATAGGAGCAATTGTAGTATAGAGTATAGAGTAGTATAGTATATTATTTCCAACAGCTTCTGTCCTCTTTTCTGCTTCTTTTTATTTACTGTGGTTGTGGCTGATTACAGAGGAGAAATGCAAGGGTAGAGAAAAAGTCTTTGTCTTACCTGTGTGCCATACAGTATATGTATTCCTTGCATGCATGGCAAATGTAGGTGTCAGAGTCCTTAGAACACGTGAATAAGTTATTGAGAGAAGCAGACTTACTGCTACGCCACTTAAAAATAAAATGCAGTGCTTAAATAATCTCATGTCTACGATATGTATGATAAAATCTTCTTCAACTCATTTAAACAAAGACAGCATCTCTTCAATGCTCCGAACGTCCTGCCCTTAAACACACAGGTGACTTTACATATTGTGCAACAAAGTTCCACAGATTGCATTGTTGACATCAGTGCATGGAAAGCCATGTAGCCTACTTTTTTTTTTCTCATGTTGTTTTTCCTCATGATTATATTATATTATATTATATTATATTATATTATATTATATTATATTATATTATATTATATTATATTAACGTATCTGAATATTTCTGAACATGTTTTAAAAGAAAATATATTGCATGTTTTTTTTAATATAGCCTATAAAAAAATATGTTGTCTTTTTCTGTTTCTTATTTTTCTTACTTTAACATCTATATATAATTCAGCACTGCAGTAACAATACAGCCTAAATAAAGTGCCTGTTCAATGTTGTAAAATGGTCATATAAAACATGCAATGAGACATAGGCTAATTATTACCCATTTTAATACACTACACAAACCTGTCCCAAATAAGAACAAAAAACTCTCATGATTGTCACGATTAAGTTATTGATTTGTAAACATTAACTTGGCAAAACACAATGTTCTAAAGAAGATTTAAATGAACTTTTAATAGGTCTTGGGTGACGTATTTGAATGAGAAAGTGATTGGCGCCTGGTTTCTTAGTTGCACAACATTCCAATCGGCGCCAGAGGGCAGCAGCGGCTGTAATAACACTCAAAGCGTTGCGGTGAAGAAGACTGCAAGTACGGTTGGGTAATCAACAGTGTTATGTACATTATGACCTTTTATAATTAATAATATCAGATCGGTTCGTCTTTCTCATGAGCTATGGCTTTTAGGCTGGTGCACTAACACTTCGTTGCTGTGTTCAAATAGGACGCACTTGTCGCTGTATTATATCTAGAGGTTACTGTCTGTCAGATTGTGAAGTTATGGCACATCCAGCACATGTATCAGTGGTTCGGTCTTTGTATAAGAGAATCCTGTTACTGCACCGCTTCCTGCCCATAGACCTGCGGGCTCTGGGTGATCAGTATGTGAAAGATGAATTCAGAAGAAACAAGTCTGCATCAGGTGAAGATGTCACACGCTTCATGACAGAATGGCAGGTAAGAGGGAAACCCAGCTGTGAGCTTCCATCACTTGACTGCAGAGAAAGCAAATACATTTAAATCACTTAATTACATGACAGTGCTTGAATCGAATCAAGTCTTATAATGGGGGTCCCCCACAATAATTTATTTTATTTTATTTTATTTTATTTTTTGGTGGTGTGGCTAATAGTCCTATTGTGTTTTTTGTCACTGTGCATCCCTACATTTACATCATTCCACTGTACATCATCATTCTCACATAACCCCACATGTAAATTCCCCTTATTATTTTTCATCCTCATCCTATGTTGTCAGTGCATTGTAAGTGTTGTTGTAAAATGGAAACAAATTTATATTTACAAGAGATGTTACCAAATCTTAAGTTCTTTGAAGGGATAGTTGACCCAAAAAGGAAAACGTTGTCATCATTTACTCACCCTCAAGTTGTTCCAAACCTGTATGAGTTTCTTTCTTCTGTTGAACACAAAAGAAGATATTTGGAAGAATGTTGGAAATCAAACATTTGACGGTAGCCATTGACGTCCATAGTAGGGAAAAAAAAGGAAGTCAGTAGCTACCGTCAACTGTTTGATTACCAATATTCTTCAAAATATCATACTTCTTCATACTCATACAGGTTTGGAACAACTTGAGGGTGAGTAAATGACAACATTTTATTGTTTGGGCGGAACTATCCCTTTAATGAGTCAGGCCTTTGCTGAAACATTCCACATGATGGCAGCACCTTCCTGAAGTCTCTATCATCATGAAGACATAATGGAATTCATCCATAACCCCATAACTAACAAATCCTTTTCTCCCAGGGAGCACCGCTGTTTCCTGACACCATCTGTGTACATTAATTACACTTTAATCCAGCATCACTTTGATGAGACCTATTTCTTGCATTTTAGTTATGTGGTTACAGAATCGTGCTCTGACGCCATGCTCGAATGAAATGTTCCATGACAAATCCAAAGATCGAATTCAACGCATGAACTCCACTTAAACATGCAGCAGCATGCTTTCAAGGAGCAATAATCCAGATCTTCCTTTACTCTAAGCCTGGATATTGGAGTTGATTTTTGAGCCGTCAAACTTCACAAGATGTATTACACTTCTAGTATGGTTCTGGTAGCTCAGGATTGTGGACAGAGCTCTTATTGCAGTTTTACAGTCATGCAGTATCATTTCAGAGGACTCGATGTTCCTGTACTGGCTTTGACAGAAACAGATATTCTTTAAGAGGGTAAAAATCTCACACTTCCAGGTAATGAGAGTCATTATGTCCTTGCACAGAAGGACATGTACACATCCTTCCAAAATTGACAGCTGACTGTCCTGAAAAAAATGAGTCTAGCCCTTTGCAACATTTCGCTTATGCACGTACACAGTTAGAAAATAAATCCGGTAAACACAGAAAATGTAATAAAATACACAGAGTAAACCTTAAAGGGATAGTTCAGCCCAAAAAGAAAATGTTGTCATTATTTACTCACACTCATGTCATTCCAAACCTGCGTTACTTTCTTTCTTTTGTGGAACACATAATGCCATACATCAGTAGGGCTGGACCCGAATATTCGAATATTCGAATATTCGTTCAGTGGGTTGGTATTCGATTTGAAAATTTGACATTCGAATATTTTTTTTTTTTTTTGCACACCTGGGATCCCCCGCGAAACAGTTCTCATTCGCGCTTGAATAAGGCCGGCGACACACTGGCTGCGTGACGTGTCCGTTTTTATTTCGGCTCCCATGTTAACAGGTTGGAGTTTATGAAGAATATGTTCAGCACCCTCTCTCCAAAGCTTTGAATATTCGATGTTCATTACTACCAAAGCTTCGAAGCTTAAAAAATGGTATTCGGACCAGCCCTATACATCAGCTTTGTTTGGGAAAGGACTGAAATTTAAGTCATTGTTCACTGATAATCTTCCCCTCCAGTGAACTTGTAGCAGTTTGTGACTGAATCATTGAGTGAATTAAACTCGACTACAGATAATACAGACCATTTTTGTGAATTGGATAACACAATTGAAAAGATTTGACTCAAAAGAACAATTTATTCATAAGTGAGACTTCACAAATTCTTTCATGAACACATCAAAGACAGCTACAACAATTTTTATATTTTTCTCACACAAAGCTGCCGTGTGACTTTAGAACACTTAAGAACCATTGTTTGGACCACTTTTATGATGCTTTTACAGTAAGTGGCTTATTTGTCATTTTGACAGCCTGTTTACTTTCAGTATAATAAGATTTCCATTATATTTCTCAGAAATTCACTGTTTGTGTTGCATGGATAAAAGTGAATTAAACAGGTTTGGAATAACATGAGGCTGAGTAATTAAAAAAAAAAAAAAAAAAAAATGATGACATAATTTTCATTTGTGGGTGAACTCAACTCAAAAGTGATTCCAGTAGAGTTTGATATTGATATTAGCATGTTACCACGCAAACCATGTGATGTGATAATTGTAAAAGGAATAATAATGGGTAAAAGTAATCACTTTTTTATTAGTTTGGACTGTTTTGGTATTGAGTTCACTTACAGCGAGTAAAAACATAGTTTGTGCTGATCACAATGTGATTTTGGGGTTGCATTGAGCATGAAACCCTTTAAATTCAATTTACAGTTTGTGAAATACAATTTCAGTTCTACACCACTATGTCCACTGTAAAACCTGGGTCCAGAATCAAAAACAACGTGAGCCTTTTTCTGTAGGCCTATATCATAGGAACATGCCTATGTTGCCTTAAAGGGATAATTCACCCAAAAATGAAAATCCTGCACTCACCCATATGTCGTTCTAAACCTGCATGAGTTTCTTTCTTCTGTTTAACACAAAATATGATATTTTAAAGAATAAATGCCTAAATTCAATCTGTTCATCATATAAAGCGATCTAATGTCTTCAGAAAATTTGGACTTGACTGCTCAATTCAAATGGACTAGTTTTATGATCACTTTAGGAACTTTTTGAAGCGTCCAAGTCATAGGCTTTATTTGCGGGTGGGACATGTCTCCACCACTTTTTGCCAGGGTCGATATTGTCCCCACCCCACCACTTTTTGAAACATCTCGCAGCACGGATGTACCTAATACAGATAAATAAAACATCTCCGGTTAACTTGTAGGGCATTCATTTCGTTCATTTGTTAAATAAGAGACAATCTAGTGCTTAAATGTGTTGTTTTTAAATCAAGCTGGGTGCTTGTTGCCGCTTGCTATCAGTGGCGCAGATACAGTGTTCTCTTGTGGCTCAGTCCGAATTTCGACTCCCGCCAAATTATTACCCCCCCTAGCATTGGTAGGTTTAGGATTAGTTGTGGGGGAGGGGTTAGGATTAGGGGTGGGGTTAGGATTAGGCAATCAGGTACTGACTTTAACGAGGGGGGTAATAATTTGGCGGGAGTCGAAATTCGACACAACACCGGTGAAATCACAAAAACAAATTGTACACAAACGTCACGTGTTCCTGCTTAAAGGAGTCATAACCTAGTATTTCCTTGGATACCTACTGCTGTATTATAGTCTTTCAGGCCCTTCTAAAAAAGAAAAGTGGAAAAAAAATAAACACAGAGCTCCTCAGACCCTTATTTCTGAAGGCATTATTGTCTCGCGAGATCTGATGCGATATTTTGGCTGTCGTGGACGGTCATTTTAATAATGCAAATGAGGGGCGCGTTGATTGGTTGCAGGAAGGAGCGGGGTTGACACCGCAGGTAACATTTTAGCATATCATTCCAAAATGACATCATGGCGCAAGTTGTGAATGAACCTGACCTGGCCGCGACCGGCTTCCCGGCCAGTGTATAAGCGTTAGGCAATCAATATACAACAATAGCCGAATTCATGATGATCTCAGTCATTTGTTTTTTGCAAAGTAACGTTAGCAGCCATTCCCCATGTTTACCTCGAAGCTAATACTCCCGCCAGTGTTGTGCCTGAACGCGTTCATTGAACGATAGTTCATGAACTCGTTCATATTTTGGGCGAACGTGAACTGAACGTACCGCATTACTGCCTGATGAACGTTACTGTGAACTCGTTCATTCTGGTGTCTGTGAACGCCACGCTCTCTCAGTTTAACTTCGTTCAGTAGGATGCCAGATTTCTATAAAGCCTTCCAGGCGAAAACCCACCTAAAACACACCGTAAACCGGCCTTAATATGTAGCGGAAAAACACCCAATCTGGCAACACCAGCCACCAGTGTCTATTGACTCTCTTGTTCGATCTCGTTCATCAAAATGAACAAATCTTTTTTCGAGTCATTTCGTTCATTTAAGGGGCTTTAAATGTTACTATTAACTGGCAAATTCCCCGAACACATCAACCTACGCAATCTTGATCATATTCTGAATTAAGATATCATTATAATGCAGTCAAAAATCGTTTACAGGGAACATAAATAATTACTTCACCTCGAGTCTTTCGTTTATTTGTCTAGTGACAGACGCAATAGCATACAATAGCCGCATTAGCAGTTAGCTGCTGTTTGTTACACACAGTAGAGCAATAAAAACACAGTCTTACCGTTTCAATTGCAGGCAAGTCTCTGATTGTTGGAATGGCGCTTTTCCCGAGCTTCGATGCCAACTTCGCCTGATATTGCCCCAAATTTGTGAAGGATTCCGGCGTACAATGTTTAGCACAGCACAGACACCTAACGATAAGCCAGTGGGAAGGGTTGAAGGAACCGCGTCATTAAAAATGAATTTAATCCACTGGTCCCTGATCCGTTCTTGGTAGAGAAAACACATTTACATGTTGATTCTGGCAGTCAACAACAGAGCAACTCACGTGTGCACTACGTTTCTGCATCTTTCTCGACTGAACTGAATATGAGGGGGAGAGGGGCAGGGCTTCCTGCAGCATAGGTTTGCGGTGTCCATATATGGTATATCCTGCCCCGTCTTGACGTCAAGACGGGGCAGAAATCAAAATCTTGTTTTTTAGTGCGCGTGCACGTGGGCTATTTTACAAACCCTGAGGTAAACAAACGCTTCACTTTTAAATATCGGCTTCCCGGCCAGTGTATAATCATTATGCAATCATAACATACATTGATTCTCGTGGAAAAGTGAAAATTGCAGGTTATGACTCCTTTAATATACTACCACTGATGAACATATTCGCGTTTGATGAGGAAAACAAAACAAAAAAACAATACGAGTGCGGATTAGAACCCGAAACCTCTGACACGCTTGGCAAAAGTTCTATCACTTGACCAATAAAGTACACAAGCAAAATTTGCGGATCTATGCATTTATTCACGTGAAAATTCTAGACACTAACAATATTAGTAGATCTCATTAAACGACAAATTAAATCCAATGAATGTACTATTTAAATTGATTTCTGGACATCCAATTTTTATTGTACACATACAGTATCTTACACCCTCACCCACCCACCTCCTGTCCCACCCACTTTTTAAAACAAAGGTATGCCACTGGACAAAGTGTCAGTTGCGTAGCTGTCTATGGAGGAATAAAAAGCTCTCAGATTTAATCAAAAAGATCTTCATTTGTGTTCCGAAAATGAATGACAGAATTTTCATTTTTGGGTGACCTTAAAGGTAATCTCCACCCAAAAATGAATGTTCTGTCATCATTTATTCACCCTCATGACATTTTAAACTTATATGACTTGGTTTCTTCTTGGGAACATATAGAAACATATTTTGTTTGGCTACACAATAGACGCCAGTGGGCTTCAATGCTGTTTGGTTCCCAATTGTCTTCCAAATATCTTTTGTGTTCGCAAGAAGAAAGTAAGTCAAAGTCATACTGGTCTAGGTAGGTAGCTCACTATTTTACAACAGAGCTGTAGTGCTTCACACTCGCTCACAATACAGCTGTGAATGGAGGAGTCCACTCTAAAATTAGTATTGGGAAGGAGTGTGTGTGAGTGCTTAAGAACCTCCTTCCTACTCGTTCATTTGGAGGTGAGTGAATTACTGTGGGGTCTCAGTTTTCAAAGCACTGCTGGAAAAAAAAAAACAATGAGGAAGGGTGGCGGAGCCAGGAACAGACGTAGAGCGAGCCTCCAAATGTGATTAGGAGCACTGAGTGTTCACTTTAATCCAGTTACACCAGAGGGCCCAGGGGGCTTCTCATCGCCTAATAAATCGACCGCATTGCAACAGACAAGCTTTCCCTGAGGAATGAAAGAAAAGGAGAATGTGAAGGAGTGAAAAGTGTGTGCATTGTTGTTTTTATATATGGGTTTGCCATTTTCGCCTGGTAGATGATAAATCTGGCGAAGACATTTTATAGACTTATTTTGATGGAAGGGTCAGAATATCTTGGGATATTGGGAAAACTTGGGAGAACCCAGAACATCATATTAGTCATCAACATCTAGTTGCCTCATGTTACTATGTTAAAAACAACTCAGAACACCATAAAAAAGCTAATGACAACGCCCAGTAACCACCCAGAGCACCCTTGCATCTTTTCAATGTGCAAACACTACACCATGTTTCTTCATAAAATGTTTTAATATGTAACTTGGTCTGGGTGACAAAATGTGGATATCAAAGTTGAACCTCAGGAGCACCAAAGCACCTTGTGTCAGAAGCAAGTGCATTACCACTAATCTTATATTAAAGGTGATGTGAGATACAAAATAAGAAGGGGTGAAGGAGAAATTAACTTTATGAATATCAAAATAATAACAGGACCGAGCATTTGTGTCTGCATACTTGCATATAGTATACTCCTTGCTTATTTTTAAAATGTTGCACATAGCAATGAAAACAGGTGTGACAAAGTGCTGGTTAACCTTTTAACCAGAAATTTGCTGGCTCAAGAACTATAAAGGCCCTGATCTACTCTCTGTGAAGTTGTTCTTTGTTCTTTGCTCGAGAATAAACAGATGTTTGAAATGGTTGTACAGTGGTCTGCTGCTTGCGACCATTCCAACTCTGGCCATGCTGCAAGGAGTGGTGTCAAAAATGACAGTGGTGAGAAAAGAGTAGCATCAAGAAAGCATCTGATCATAGTGATGTGGTTATGTTTGCACCAGCTTTACATGTTTGACTTTGATGAACTGAGCGAAAAGTGAACCAGAAAATATTTTCGCGTCAAAGAATGTGGAGCCCAAAGCGCACCCATGTTTAACCAAAGTCCCTTTTTCGACAAGTCATTTCACTCGGCGTCCATCTTTGCACTGCCTCTCGGCATGCAAGTATAGCTCCTATCTTTTTGAATGGGGAAACATCAAATTCTCCAAAACTGTTCACCAAGCATATGATTAAATTTCATATTTGAAATCACCAATGAAATCTGACAACTGTCTCATCAATTTTGTTTCTAAATGCTAAATCTAAACAAATCATGAATTTAGCACTAGTGCTGCAGTGAGCATTGCACTTTTCCCCATTCAAAACAATATTAGTGACACGAAGGTCCTTAACTGTTATTGCGATATTTAGTTTTTCTGCAATAATTTCAATATTGAAACAGTTTCACCAGATGAATAGCTCTATTTAGAAATAATTAATCATTGTAGAATGATTGGGGTAATTTTGTAGGGGAGTGAATTTGCATAGAAAACAATGCGACGTTCATCTGTTATAGGACAACTTAGTTTGAATAAACGAGCAGACACTGATTAGCTACTTGATCGCCTAAATTAAAAAAAATAAAATTAATATTTGTGTAGTGTTCAATGTTGTTATCGATAGAGATACGCGGATGGGGTATTATTTCATCCGCAACCGCATCACAAAACTCATAATCCGCACCAACGTTTTTTCACCAAATTTCAAAGCCGCACCCGCCCGCCATCCGCTGATTGTTTTGCGGTCTATGGACGATGCAATGTTCTGCTGATGCAGCCGCAAGAAAGCCCTTGTCTGTTCTAGAAAGGATGCAGCAAAGATATTTAATGCTAATGTATGAGGCATAGACCTACGCTGAGTTTCATTCATTTACGATGAGATGCGCTCTAGTTCACAATGCAATGCAAGTGAACGCGGCGCACCGGCGCCTCCATGTCACGGTTATTATATTGTCTGCTATATTTGCTTTTTATTTATTAAATACATGCAATTGATGAAACATTTATTAAAATTAAGATACAATTTGTACAAAACGAAATTCGATTTAAAGAAAGGCTTTCTACAAAGAAAAACTTAGTGAAGTGGTAAAAATCATGTCTGACGATTTACAAAACAAAACTTCATTAAGTGGTAAAAACCATGTCTCCCGATATATTGCGCATCTTATGATCCTATATTTTATTACAATTGTTTTTGAGCTAAAATGTAATAAACATCATATAGGTTATATACACACTGTGTTTCTTTTATCAAACATGTTTGGGGCCAGTCAAGGGGTAATTAAACTGCACGTTCAGTTATCAGTAATGGTACGTTGTTTATTATTGCAAATGTTGATTGCTAATGTTTATTATTGCAAATGTTTTTCATTTGTTTAATAAATCTCATAATGATGGCACATCACTCATAGTCATAGCTTTTATTTCTATTTCAAACGATTGGCGGTCGGTCAGGGGGTACTTGGCAAAGAATCAAATACAGCTGGAAACGACGTAGACTATTAATAACACAGACTGTTAACAATTGTTTTTAATTAGTATTAAACATTCTCTATGATAAAAAAATGTTTGTAAAAAATATTTTAATAACACTGTTTTGGCGGTTATAGAGTTCTAATGACGGTGTTCAACTATCGGTCTCACGGTTATATACTAATCGTCACACCCCTAAATCTAATTCATCTTTATTAAAGCTACAAAAGTGATTGTTTTTGGTTTGTTGATTGACATTAATGACGGATTCAGGATAATGATTCGCATCCATTTTCTTTCTCAATTGTTTAAGTTCACGTAAGCGACTGTATTTATGAAGATACTCGCTGAGATGGGCATTTTGACATCATTTTGCGTGTATGTGTCCGTTCAAGCGCAAATAGACGAAAAAGAGAACGGAATTCAGTGTTTGCATGCTGTGCGCTCAGAAAACAATGCACGGGATCAGAATTGAGTTCTCTTTCGCACCTTCTTGCGCTTGAATGTTTTAAAATCGCTTGAATGTTTAAACTGGTGCCTAGTCTGTACAGATCACACATCAACTACGATCCCTATACTTGACATCCCTATATTGATGCTAGAACGATATATCGTGTAGCCCTAAGTTGGATCTAAGTTTTCCGAAAACTTCAGAAAACTTTTCCAACTCTAAAACACTTACATTGGAGATTTTGTTTGAGATTTTGCTTGATGTAAATTGGAGCCTTGAGCCATCTCCATTAACCCCAGGTTGCTTCCAGGGGATTGTCTCTGTAATTATTATACTATTTGTCACTTTGGATAAAAGCATCTCTTAAAAGACTTCTGACTTAACTGTGAATCCATTGTTATTTCAGTGGCACGTTTCAAAGCTGTACTGTGCATACGAAGTAGTGGTCATAGACCTAATCTATTTATCAGTATAGATCTTTAAAGTTATGTGCCCTTGGGAAAGTCAGGCTATTCCAGACAAACATAAAACGGGTTGCCTGATTACGTCAATGCGATGGGATGTGAGGTGTTTATATTCAGAAGGTGAGCTCCACCAAAAAGCTCGGCATTCAGTATGCCCACATCCCTTCCATTCTTAAAATATTACTCTTTGGCAGATGTTCAATCTAATTACATTATGTAGAGGAGGAAGCTTCTCAGACAAATGGCCTTTTACTTCCAAAATTGAATTGCGTCCAAATTCCAAGATGTTAGGAGAGTGAATGAGAGTTCTTAATGGTTTTGTTTTCAGTGTATTTTCCTGAATGAGTCTGCCTGTAATGTCTTGTAGGTTTGATCGTAAGCAGTCATGACAGACGTGACGGACAAGTTTCAATTAAGAATGAAGCTCATATGATAGAATCATCGGTATGGTGTAAATATGTTTAGTTCTACTCTGGGACTTTGCGTACTAGTGCTACAAGGATTGTGGAGGATAATCGTATTTAACAATTCTGGTTCTGATTCCAATTAATCATTGTCTTAGTTCTTTTGTGGATGACCAACCCACAATAATGTATCCTATATACTATGAAAAGAATGTTTTTAGTTACAATTAAGTGATTGTTTTAATAATTAAAATACTTACTAGAACAAAATCTATTGTGGGCGTCTGTCTTAAAGTGCACATTATGGACAATCAGTCGGTATTTACAGATATCTTAGTGTCATGATTACACACAACACACTTTATTTATTTACTTTATTTAGAATCAGACACGACTTTAAGGTGATTTGCTGTTCAGTGAGTGAGGGAATCGCTAAGACTGAATCAAATCAAGCATTTTTGAGCTACTTCTTTCAACAAATGTATTGGACTACACTGGTCATGCTGTATTCAGTATGTACATTCAGTAAGAAACTTTCAGTGTTTTGTACATGGCAGCAGAAGAATGTATACCTTGAAAAACATTGATACAAATGAAAATAGTTTGGTTGCAGTAATTTTTTTAAATGGAATTGATAGTGAAAAATAACTGACAACCCCTACCAAGCATGCACTATGAGGAGCCAGAATGTGTTGACATAATATAACAACTGTTCTTTATTTGGTTCACAGAAAAAAACAAGTAATAAAAACTCAGTGAGTGTTTTAGCGCAATTTTCTGACGTCATGGGATCACAACACTAAGAGATAGTAAATCTTTTTATGTTTTTTTTTTTTTTTTTTTTGTGCGTTCCCGAGATTAGACCTTCCTTAACATAATGCCGAAAACCCGAAGTCTCTAGGTGGTCTGGTTGAGGAGGAGATAGAAGTGCAAGATTGGTGCGCACAGACAGAACAGAAATCATGAGTTAACAATCGCAATTTTGTCCATAGGAAAATTGCGCTAAAAACCTGCACCTCAGATATGTTGTAAGGCCAGTTTTACTAGCAAGTTGAAGAACTTTGGCTTTGTAAAACTTGTAGAGACTCTGGACCTTTGTACAGGTGGTAATCACTGATATAGAGGGAGTGATTTAAGTGGGCTTAGAGAGAGCAGAGGGCATTGACCTCCATTAGACCTTTGTGGATTCCATGATACTTCGTAACCCCCGTGACCTGCATTTCATCTTGTGAATTGCAATCAATGAATCTCCAACAAAGAGAAATAAATAATTCTGTCACAGTCTGTAATAGTAAATCAATAGCTCTCTATAAAATGAATTTCTTAATTGTGCCTGTGTGTCAAATCAATACAAGAAGCAATAGCAGGCATAAAAGTGTTAAGGTTTTAGTTATCTCAGAAAAGTTCTAAAGTAGCTAAAAAATAAAAAGTTGCTCATGTTTTTTTAATGTATCCGTCTTATTTTCTGTGCAGAACTACAAAGACACCCTACAGACGCAGGTGCTGGAAGCGGCGGGAAACAAGAAGTTGGTATTTGGCGCTGATTTATCGGAAGATAAACTCAAAGACTTTCAAGAAGAGCAGATGGGGCAGCTTTACGAGCTTATGCTTGAGTCCACAAAACCCAACCGGCAGTTTGATATTCAAGAGGAGGGAACGCCGAAGTAACACCCTCTGAAGAGAAAAGAAGGGGAAGCCATACGATGGGTCATAGTTTGACTTATTATAAAATACTGTTGTACATAACCAAGTCTGATGATTACATTAAAATGCTACAAAGAGCTACTAATACGTGTCTCATATTTTTAAGAGCAAAACCATTCTGTGTGATAATCCACTTACGCCTGTCAATCAGAAGTAAAAAAAAAATTTGTGAAATTGGCCAGGTAGTGAAACTAAAGCATGCACAGCATTTAATGGTCATTTCCAATGATTGACATCAGAGTTTACTGGTATTTTGGTACTGATGTGTGAATAATATCTTACCGCTAAAAAGAGGGAATGCTGCTGTGTCTGTGAACATTACATTTGTGTATTTACCGAAAAAAGTTGTTCTGGTAATTTTTCGGTTTACTAGAATTACTGTGTGAAAGGTGCTATTGTCATTACCATCAAGTGCACACAGAAAAAGTTTGCAGACACAATAAAAAAAGTCATTCTCCAGACACTCTTTTCCTTCATTACAGATGAAAAAAGCCCAAATCAATAATGCTTCTCTCACTCTATGAATCATTAGATTGTCTGAAAAATAATACCTCATTAGCCTTAGACAGTATTTGTGTATACACTTTCACCGTAGATCTGCACAAAAAGCTTTGGCACTGTCAGCTAGCATCAGCTGATTGGTTGTGAGATATTTTCCCCCATGTTGAACTTTACCAAATACTGCTCTAGAAGACAAGCATCTTTAGTCAAGTAAGAAAACCAATTTAGTCGACAGTGAACACTAAAATCAATGGTTTGTGAAGAAATCAGTATTCATGTGAGAGCATGCAGCCTCAATACAAATAATGACAAGGAATGGTCCAAAGTGTTTTGAATAGAGGCGTTTAAGCGGAGGTGGTTTGTTGCACTTCAGCATGGCTCCCTTAACACGCAGATTCATTTCTGAATGCCACTTCAGTCATAAAACAAACTGTAATGACACAATACAGCTCCTATAAGTGAGCACGAGCCATAAACTGATCTCCCACAACAAAAATGTTGCGCAATGACAGTCACGCCACATAAATCTTTTTTTTTTATTATTATTATAATTTTCTATTATAGTCATGATAATTGAAAAGTGTTTTTCTTCTTTATTCTAATGCTAACTTCAAGTTAGTGTCAGGGTGGAATAAAACATGCTTACTAACATATTTGCTCCATGAAGACGTACACCCTAGAATCTTTGTGCTGTCATGTTAGAAGGGCATGACTGTGGATCGAATGGCTTCTGACAGGAGAGAAAGCGAATGCGTATCCTCAGGGATTATGAGAAGACTTGGAGGTAATATCTATTCTTTTCGTCTCAGAACACAGAGAGAAAGTGATAAAATGGCAGTGCACTCACGGCAACCTTTTGCTCGAGCTTCTAGAGTAAAGAAAAGCTGAACAAAAGATGGGAAAGGGCAGAAAGCAATGGGCAGAGACGATCCAACACTTCAGCTTGTGTGCAGATTGTAGTCGGAGGACACTTCAAAATGACAGGCATTGGAAAACACGCCGTAAAAAGAAAAAAGATTTTTCGAAGTTGTAAATAAAACAAAGATCATTGGAGTATGTTTTACAAGAAAATACTATTTCAGTATATCTACTTGAGTTCAATGTTACTTGCCATTTCTTTTTCATCTCTTTCAGAGTACTTTTTTTTTTAAAGGGGTGGTTGATTATGATTTCACTTTTCTAACTTCAGTTAGTGTGTAATGTTGCTGTTTGAGCATAAACAACATCTGCAAAGTTACAACGCTCAAAGTTCAAAGCAAAGGGAGATATTTGCTTTTAAAGAAATCGCTTTTTAAGGACTACAACAAACGGCTGGTAGAGACTACACGACATTCCTCCCGGGTTAGTGACATCACCAACCCTAGAATTTACATAATCCCTGCCCCCGGAACACGATTTATAGATTATCATGACAGAATATGCCAATCAATGACTAGAAGATAACTACACATCAGCTACATAAATTCATCAACTAACCATTCAGAAATGTCCTGTTGCCTCTACATCTTGTCACTTCTTCTTGAGTCTCTCCATCATTGTCTGACTCCGGTTTGAACATAAAAGGCTAGAAGTTTTAGAAATTTTCAGTGCATGAAAAAGGACACAAGCTGTTGTAGCTCCGCCCTCTGTGCCAGGAGCAGCAGCTCATTTGCATTTAAAGGGACAGACACAAAAAACGGTGCGTTTTTGCTCACCCTCAAAAAGTGACAATTTTAACATGCTATATACAAATATCTGTGGGGTATTTTGAGCTGAAACTTCACATACACACTCTGGGGACATCAGAGACTTATTTTACATCTTGTGAAAAGGGCATTATACCAGCCCTTTAAATAAATCCTGTAACAATTTATTTTCAGTGCAGTGTTTTACTTGAGGCACATGGTACGTATTTTGTGTTTCTGAAGTTAAATATCAGGAAAGATTACCCAAAAGTCCTTGTTTTAGCTTTGAAGACAAGGGTAGTAATTACTTCTTGTGCAACGTATCATCATTGGCTTAAGTGACAAGTAGCCTATTGTGTGCTGAACTATAACGTTTATACAGTGTGTAATTAGCATAAAACCTTGATTGAGGCCAAATCTTACAGGGAGGAATCATAGACATTATGGGCATGACTCTCAATGTGGAATACTGTATGAGGTTTAAATGAGTCAACAAAGCTATAAAATGAAGCAGCAGAAAGGATATATATGCTGAGCCAATAGAAAGTTTCCAGGTTATCATCAGGGTGCTGAAATGAAGACATCAGACTGTGTGCCTCAGACAAATCAATTTCATGTGTTGACACATTGCATTATTCATAACATATAAAACACTGTTTTATTCAAACAAACCCAGCCCATCGCAAACAATTTGGCACAATAGATGCAGATGATTTTGTTAATGTAGATTGACACACAGATATAATGGAATTGAAATAAGATTTTTTTTTTCTTAAATAAAGGATAAATAACATGAGGAAAGTCCCAGATGTCTAAATATAACTTCAGCTAAATGTTAAATTATGAAATCTCAGAAGTCAAGTCACATTCATTTATATAGCGCTTTCACAGACTGTTTCAAAGCATCTTTACAGTGATTATAGGAAATTAAAGTAACAGAGATTATTTGGGCTTTACAGCAGCTCTAAAATTATGTTACTGTCCAGCTAAAGTTAGTTTTGATTGATTCACTTCCGTTGCAAAGATAGTTATTAACTTGGGGGCTGCTTACATGACACCGTTCTAACAGAAAATCCCTGACGCGCTCCGGCCCGCACATCCACACAACAACAGTGCCTGGTGGCTCGAGAACGCAAACCTTGAAATAGGCTCCAAGGTGCAAGCTTTGAACATTTTTGAAAAACATTATCATCTCTGCATAAACTTCAAAAACGTGAATCTGTGAAAACGCTGACGGTGTGCACATGCGTATTACGTGTTTAGTCTATAGGTATGCATGTTTGAATATTTATGTGCGCAGGCGTGTAGTCTTTCTTTACAAATTGACCTCAACAAATTACTTGTCTGGCCTTAAAAATTAATAATACGGATTGTTTTGTTGCTTCCACATATCCATGTGAACTGGAATCATTTTGACCACGTTTTATCTGTACAGAGGTAAAGGGAAGGGAAGGAGGCCTTCACAGGGGAGAGATTAGTTGACACTTCAGGACTGCGTTGTCGTCGTGTCCAGGCGCATGTTCTTCATCAAATCTGGATACGACCTGGATCTGGCGGCCTGCTTTAAGCCTCGGGATAAACAGAGAAACTAATATTAGTGTAGACGCCATTCTTTTTATGATGTAATGAGTACATCAGGATTTATGGGAAGTGTTCCCGGTTCCGGCTGGTTCCAAATTTGTTTAAACTGTCTTTATATACCAATACATAATTAAAATGTAAGTACTCTGAAAAAGAGAGTATAAAAATCGAGTGTCTGTAGTCCTCGCAGTGTTGCAATAAACACAGCTACTTATTTCCATTCGGAACAAATGAAATGATTGGCTGGGCGACTGTCACTCTCCCTCGCTACCATGGCTCCCACCCCTGTTGCTACAGGAGCTGCCCACAGGCGCGCACCCATTTGACTCAAGGAGGCGAAGAGGCATGGAAGCTAGGAAGAATCACAATTATGGCAGAGAAAGAGCAGTCAAAATTCCCAGTACCCGCATATACTGACGCTTTTGACATTTCGTCTACATCCAACGCACATGGCACCCTTTAGCGTCAATATGAGACGCAGATAGCTTTGTTCGGTTATGGGTAGGTTTAGGTCTGGGGTAGGGGTAGGGTTAGACCGCTAGGAGGTGCCTTCTGGCCCATATCTATCTGCGTCTCATATTGACGCTAAAGGGTGCCATGTGCGTTGGATGTAGACGAAATGTCAAAAGCGTCAGTATATGACGCCTTGGGATGAGAGCGGGCTGCATATACAGTCAGCGAAGGTAATGGGAAAACGTGTATCAATGCAACCTATTTTTAGCTTTGCCTTATGTCACTAGCTCGTTACCGAATCAAACTAAATATATTTTAAACTTTACCAGTATAGATATGCTAGCTTGATAGTGAGTACTAACAGCCATGTTAGTTGTTTATATTCATAATGATAAAGTTAGGTATTTTATTACATGTGATTCTGACATGATGTCACTACATCTGCGCTCCTCTCCGCTCGGCGCTGGCAAATGCGTCTGTGGCAAGGGGGGCGTTATCTAGCGAAGTCTGTGACGGGAGAGAGGATCGGGAGACAGGTGCGGCGTAAGTGGGTCAAGTGCAAATGACAAACACCTCTTGTTTCAGTGATTAGCGTGGAGAGATCGCACATAAGGGACGGGGAAACCTCATTCATGGAGAGAGACACGCGGAGATCTGTGGGCTGATAGTAACCCCGGATTTCCACCAACTGCGGAACGGCTGCGGATCGGCTCCGCTGCGTGTCGGCTCCGTGCTCCGCCGTCCTTCAATACTCACCAGGTCCGGATTTGATGCAGAACGGCTGCGGCCATGACTGACAGCTGAAGTCACGAGGACCCACGAGATTCACATTTGATCGCACGATATAACCTGTCCCGCACAATCTGCCCTGTGCTGAATTGCTGCGGAACGGCTGCGGCATCCGGCAAAAATAGAAGCTCTGCGTATCTGCTCCGGAGGGCTGCGGATCGCCGGAGCTGGGACGGAGTCGGAACGCAGCCGTTCCGCAGTCAGTGAAAATACACACATTGACTTTAATGGAAACCTATTGACTCCGCCGCCGTTCCGGAGCGGATCCGCAGCCGTTCCGCAGTTGGTGGAAATTGCGGGTGAGAGTGCGGGTGCGAGTGCGGGAAGCGCGAGGACTCGATCGCTGATTACATTGGACTTTGCTCTTTGCTGCTACAGCGCTGTGTGCACAACTTTTTTTTTTTTTTTTCATTTATAAATAAACACGCCCACAGCTCCGCAAGCCAACCCTGTCCTCTTCCTTCCTTGAATTTGAATTTGAATTTTGTTACAGCGTCCTCCAGCTGAGCGGTCGGCATTGTGCGTTCATGTGTTTTGGGGGCGTGGCTTTGGAAGGAGCCCAGAAGGGAGGGGGTGGGAGTGAATGGAATAAGTAGCTGTGTTTATTGCAGCCCTGCGAGGACTACAGACACTCGATTTTTATACTCTCTTTTTCAGAGTACTTACATTTTAATTATGTATTGGTATAGAAAGACAGTTTAAGCAAATTTGGGAAAAAGTTTTTTCGAAAAAACCTGCCTACCCCACCTTTAACAATAAGTGCTTTTGAAGTAAGGGATCGAATATTCAGCAACCCGAGCTTTATCATTTGTTCATCTGTATAATATCTATTTTTTATTTGTTGAACATCAATAAAATTTTTACCCTTAAATGTGTTTGAGAGTTTTGAGGGTTTGAGGGTAAGCCCTCCGGTAGTGACTCTGTAGGTGGTGATCCTACTGTTTCGGAGGGGGTAGTGGGCGGGGAGGTGACGGGACTAGGTGATGAGTCTAAGTTCACAGAACCTCAGCCGCTAAATAGGGAGGCTCTCATTAAGGCACAGATGAGGGATCCTTCCCTAGCTAAGTGTTTTGCCTCAGCGGTTGAGAAGTCCAGCTGTTCCAGTGAGCATCCATTCTTTGTGGAAAACGGTGTGCTAATGCGCAGATGGAGTCCTCGGCTAGATAGCGCAGGTGAAGGTTTGGATAATGAGTGGAGTGTGACTTATCAAGTGGTGGCCCCGGTTGACTGTCAATGACACATACTGTCTTTGGCACATGAGAATGTGTGGTCAGGGCACTTGGGGGTTGGAAAAACTACCATCGAGTGCTTCAACAATTTTTCTGACCCGGTTTAAAATCTAGCGTGGTACGCTATTGCAGAACCTGCCACACTTGCCAGCTGGTGGGCAAGCCAAACCAGCCTGTGCCACCTGCTCCGTTACAGCCTATCCCCACAGTTGGCGAACCGTTCAAACATGTTTTAGTCGATTGTGTGGGGCCCCTGCCTAGGACCAAATCGGGTAACCAATTCTTGCTGACTATGATGTGTGCTGCCACCCATTTTCCTGAGGCCATCCCGCTGCGTAAAGTTACCGCTGCCACGGTTGTAAAAACATTGATAAAGTTTTTTACCTCTTACGGTCTCCCTAAGGTCGTGCAGACAGATCAGGGAACTAACTTCCTTTCAAAGGTGTTTAAGGAAAACCTGAAATCATTAGGTATCTCCCACGCCGTGTCAAGTGCCTATCATCCAGAGAGTCAGGGTGCGCTGGAGCGCTGGCATCAAACATTCAAGGGGATGCTTAAAAAGTTTTGCTATGAGACGAAAAAAGATTGGGATGAGGGGGTGCCTTTTGCTCTTTTTGCCATCAGAGACGCTAAACAGGAGTCGTTAGGATTTAGTCCTACAGAGTTGGTTTTCGGCCGTAATGTGCGCGGCCCGCTAACCGTTCTAAAAGAGAAACTCACTAGCGTTTCCTCTCCTAAGTATAGTGTGTCAGAATTTGTATCCAGGTGTAAGGATCAGTTATATTGCACCACTCAATTGGCTAGGCAATCCCTTGCCCACGCTCAAACTGGTATGAAGAGGTGTTTTGACAAGCGTGCGGTGGAACGGCAGTTTAAGCCCGGTGATAAGGTGTTGGTTTTGTTACCTGTTCCTGGCTCTGCCCTCACTGCCAGGTTTACTGGCCCGTACATGATTGAAAGGAAGGTTTCTGACACAAACTACATACTTTGTACACCAGACCGTAGACGCCGAACTCGCCTCTGTCATATTAACATGTTGAAGTCTTTTCACTCCAGGGACGCGGTGAAGGGTGAAGCGGGGACACCGGAGATTGCTGCGGTGGGTGCAGTTTCCCTTCATGGTGTTCAGCTGGAGCTGGAGCCTGACCTGGCGCTCCCTTGTGAAGGCCACATGTGCGGGAGGTTAAATAACACACAGTTTAGTGTTGTCAAAAGACCCGGTACATCGGTACCAAGTCGGTACTAAAAAAATGTAAACGTCACGGTACCAAGTTTTCTTAAGTACCGGTGGTACCGAGGACCCGTTCAAACCCGGTTCCTTGATGAGTTAGTAGATTGTGTTCGCTTAATGGTTGGCTGTCTAGGTGGTGTCCGCTTAATAATATAGAATTCATAGACAATTGGAAAAGTTTTTGGGGCAAACCTGACCTGTTGAAAAGAGATGGTATTCATCCCTCCTGGGATGGTGCTGCTCTTCTCTCTAGTAATATGGCTCATAGTCTTAGAGCTCAAACATGACAATCTGGGGCTCAGGTCAGGAAGCAGACAGACTGGCTAAACCGACCGTCTGCTAGCGGCCTCGCGTCACCAAGGTCAGATAAATCCCATCACATAGAGCCTCTTTCACCTAGCTATCATCATATAGAGACTGTGTCTGTTCCCCGAATTTGGAAATCCAAAAAACGTTTAAACCCATCTAAGGTTAAAAATTTAATTGATGTTTAACAAATAAAAAACAACTATATTACAGATGAGCAAATGCTAAAGCTTGGGTTGCTGAATATTCGATCGCTTACTTCTAAAGCACTCGTTGTTAACGATATGATTTCAGATAATAACCTAGATGTGCTGTGTTTGACAGAAACCTGGCTAAAACCAAACGATTACATTACTTTAAATGAATCAACGCCGCAAGATTACTGTTATAAACATGAGCCTCGTCTGAAACGCAAAGGGGGTGGTGTTGCTGTAATTTATAGTAATAGTTTCAAAACCACTAAGAAATCAAGTTTTAAATATAATTATTTTGAAGCATTGGTGCTTAATGTAAAAATATATAGTGTAAACGATAAATCACGTTTGAGATTTATGCTGGCTACTGTATACAGGCCACCAGGGCACCATACAGACTTTATCAAAGAATTTGCGGACTTTCTATCAGAATTAATATTGACTGCAGATAAAGTACTAATTGTTGTTGATTTTAATATACACATCGATAATGAAAAAGATGCATTGGGATTGGCATTTAAAGACATTGTAAATTCAATTGGAGTTAGACAACACGTGTCAGGACCTACTCATCGTCGTAATCATACTCTAGATCTAATATTATCACACGGAATAGATGTTGATGCCGTTGAAATTCTGCAGCAGAGCGATGACATCTCAGATCATTACCTAGTCTCGTGTAATTTGCATTTAGCCAAGGCTGCAAAGCCGACTCCGTGTTTCAAATATGTGAGACCTATCACTTCTGCCACTAAAGATTGCTTTATTAATAATCTTCCTGATCAGTTTCATCATCTCAGCATCCCGGATAGCTTAGAAGAACTTGATATTGCAACAGAAACTTTTAACTCTCTCTTTTCCAGCACTTTAGACACAGTTGCTCCGTTGCACTTAAAGAAGATTAAAGAAAATAGTCCAACGCCGTGGTACAACGAGCACACTCGGGCCCTTAAGAGAGCAGCCAGAAAAATGGAGCGCAACTGGAAGAAAACAAAACTAGAGGTATTTCACATTTCATGGAAGGAGAGCTCAATTACTTACAGAGAGGCTTTAAAAGCTGCTAGATCTGCTTATTTTTCAACCCTATTAGAAGAAAATAAACATAATCCTAGGTATTTATTTGAAACGGTGGCTAAACTAACGAAAAATAAAGCTTCAAGCACCGAAGTTTCCAAGCAACACAGCAGTAATGATTTTATGAATTTCTTCACTTATAAGATTGGGACAAAATTATAACTATGCAACCGTCTACTACAGTATCGCATCAGGCAGTGCATTGTAGTCTCCCTGAGGAAAAATTTGATTCATTCGTTGCTATAGGAGAGGAAGAATTCACTAAACTCGTTAAATCATCTAAATCTACAACATGTATGTTAGACCCTATACCAACTAAGCTACTGAAAGAGATGCTTCCAGAGGTCCTAGATCCTCTTCTTAAAGCTGCATTCCGTAGCTTTTTTTGAGTTAAAAATCAACGAAAATAATTATTTAAAAAAAAACACATTCAGCCAGTGTTCAAAACGATCTACTTGCCTTAGCTCGATTCAAAACGGTTAGCTTGTAATAATGATTTTAATTTCAGTGGTTCGAATCGGTTTTCCCGGGAAATTCGAGCATGGCTTGGCGTCTTTACGTCACATTCGTACATATAAGGATTGAGTCCCGGCTCTTTTGCTAATGCGGGTGGACATGGCTGATCCCGAAAGGTCCAAACGCCAGTCTAGTCACCAGCGACATGCGGAGAACTACCCGTAGTAAAGTCGTACTTCGGAGTGGTTCATGAAAAAAAGAGAAAGCGACCGGGCTCATGCAAAAACCAGAGTTAACATCGGCAGGGCGTTTGAAAGATGGCGTGAACTCCGTGAATTGAAGGGGTTCAAAACAGACGCGGAGACAGCATTTTTTCTTCTGGACGGGTAAGAAATTTGAATAGTTCAATCTTCAATTGTGTAACAGTGTACCACAAATGTTTGTTTAATTCACACAGTTTTTGAGTTTCCTTTGTTGTGCCTTTCTCGTTTTGCTAGTATGGTAAATATGAATTATTTTGTGCTAGATATGAGAGGGAACAGTTCACCTCTACTCCAAGTAAAACAAACCCGCCTTTGGTTTCAAGTATTGAAGCAGACTCAGATCGGTAAAGTAAAGTTTTCCTGTAATATGATATCAGCGGATTAGTTGTATTAACGTGATGTAAAACACGCCATTACAGTGTTTCGGTTCATCGTTTATTTACATTGCTCAAAAAGTTGCCCTGTGTATCATCACCTTTAGACTATGAAAATTGGAAATTATAGGCCTACAGTACAGACAATTAGATATACAGCACAGAAATAGAAAATGAAGTATAGGTAACGTTAGCCAATAAACACATTAAATGTAGTCACGCAATGCTAATGTTGTTAACATTAACAATTTGAGAACAAAGTATAATTTTAACGATAAGCGATCGTTAAATTTAATCAGCACGATTTAAGCCTGCTGCTTAAAAACACATTTTAGATGATCGGAACAAAGATATTACTTACTTGTTCAGATGACATATTCCGTGAAAATCGTTCTGCTTGTCAAACTATCAAAAAGTGTCATCCGTGATTCTGAGTGACAGTAGCCGCACCGACGCTATGATTGACAGCAACACGCTCTCCACAAAACACAGTGTTCATCCGCGCAGGTTTCACGCCGGAGCACAAACCACGTCAATTTGATTATTACGCGAATAACTGCAATTGCATATTTTGAACGGTGATGGCGACAAAGAGGGAAAACCTCCGGACTGCAGCTTTAATATCATTAATTCATCTTTGTCTCTAGGATACGTACCAAAAACCTTTAAGCTGGCTATGATTAAACCGCTTGTTAAAAAAACGCAACTTGATCCTACAGAATTAGTCAATTACAGGCCGATCTCGAATCTACCTTTTCTGTCAAAGATATTAGAAAAGGCAGTATCCTCACAACTGTGTTCCTTTCTTGAAAGAAATGATATCTGCGAGGATTTCCAGTCCGGATTTAGACCGTACCATAGTACTGAGACAGCTCTCGTTAGAGTCACAAATGATTTGCTCTTATCATCCGATCGTGGTTGTGTCTCGCTATTAGTGTTACTCGATCTTAGTGCTGCATTTGACACCATTGACCACAACGTTCTTTTAAATAGATTAGAACATTATGTTGGCATTACGGGAAATGCACTAGCATGGTTTAAATCATACTTATCTGACCGTTATCAGTTTGTAGCAGTAAATGATGAGATGTCTCATCGATCACAAGTTCAGTATGGCGTACCACAAGGCTCAGTACTAGGACCGCTGCTGTTCACTCTGTACATGCTACCATTAGGAGATATCATTAGGAAACATGACATTAGCTTTCACTGTTATGCCGATGATACTCAGCTCTATATTTCTTCAAAACCTAACGAAACTTATCAATTCACAAAATTAACGGAATGCATAGCGGATATAAAAAATTGGATGACTCGTAATTTCCTACTTCTAAATTCTGAAAAAACAGAGTTTCTAATTATTGGACAAAAAACTTCCTCACGTAATAACCTAGAATACTGTCTAACACTTGATGGCTGCTCTGTTAAGTCTTCGTCGTCAGTTAGGAACCTGGGTGTGCTCTTTGATACCAATCTTTCATTTGAAAGTCACGTGTCTAGTATCTGTAAAACTGCATTTTTCCATCTTAAAAATATATCTAAATTACGCCATATGCTCTCATTGACAAATGCGGAACAATTAGTTCATGCGTTCATGACCTCAAGGCTAGATTATTGTAATGCCCTACTGGGTGGTTGCCCTGCACGCTTAATAAACAAACTACAGCTGGTCCAAAACGCAGCAGCTCGAGTTCTTACCAGAACCAGGAAGTATGACCATATTAGCCCAGTTCTGTCAAAACTGCATTGGCTCTCTATTAAACATCGCATAAATTTTAAAATATTGCTGATCACTTACAAAGCACTAAATGGTTTAGCTCCGCAGTACTTGAGCGAGCTCTTAACGCATTATAGTCCGTCACGTCTATTGCGATCTCAAAATTCCGGCCAGTTACTAATACCGAGAATATCAAAATCGACTGCTGGCGGTAGATCCTTTTCCTATTTAGCACCAAAACTCTGGAACAGTCTTCCTACCATTGTCCGGGAAGCAGACACACTCTGTCAGTTCAAAGCCAGATTAAAGACACATCTCTTTGACCTAGCTTTCACATAATACATTATAGACTTCTATAATTTAATGTTAGGCTGCATATATTAGGTCAGCCGGAACCGGGAACACTTCCCAAAAATCCTGATTTACTCGTTACATCATGAGAAGAATGGCATCTACGCTAATTTTAGTGTCTGTGTTTATCCCGAGGTTTTCCTGCAGCCTGCCGGATCCAGGCCGTATCCAGATCTGACGAAGGACCTTCGCCTGGACCGATGACAACGCAGTGCTGAAGTGCCAACTAGTCTCTCCCTATGGAGGATCCCACTACCACTATACAGATAAGGCGTTGTCGGGAAAATTCGTTTCGCGTTCCTACCCCAAAGCAACAAAATAAAATAAAATTCTTTATCAAAATTTATAAGGAAAGACAAGTACTTTGTTTAGGCTTGGCTTGTAGGGAATTCCAAACCTGCGTATATTCAAACGCACATAACTATAGAACCCATTCTAAATGCGCATGTGAACGCCATCAGCGTTTCTCACAGGTTCGCGTTTAAAGTCTGTGTAGAGGGAATGGTGTCGTCTTAGCGGCCCCTAATTTAATAACAAATGATCGTTGCGACGGAAGCAAATCAATCAAAACTAACTTTAGATGGACTTAACTCTGCTATAAAGCCAAAACAATCTCTGTTACCTTAAATTATACGCTTATTTCTGTAAAGCTGCTTTGAAGCAATCTACATTGTTAAAAGCGCTATATAAATGAAGATGACTTGACTTGACTTGACATGCGCATGCATGCAGGCATGCACTGAGCGCGTGCAGTTGCGCGTCCTCTTTATTAAAGCGCTGAGACATGGCGACCGGCGGTGCTGCTTATGTGGTGGCTGTAAATCCACTTGTTGATAAGAAAGGAGGAAAGAGACACACATGGAAATATTTTGGATTAGGCTAATGTCACGTTGCCATAAGTGGCCGTTCACATAGCGCGTTTTTTGCGCGTGCAGATTCGTTATTCCAAATGTAGGCGCGCGGCAAGCACGCTCATAATAGAAGTGACGCGGCGCGCTCGTTTTTCCAGGTACGCCTATGTTCATGGTTGCATAGCAACGACAGACGCCAAGGGTAGAGCAAGCGCTTGTGGAAAGCAGAAACATATCGATCTCCGAATGCAACGTTACATGAGGAGAGTAAAGATGGAAAGCTTTTAAAGATTAGTTCCATATAAATTCACAGATAATTTGTTGTTTTGTCGTTAGTGAAAATCAATATTGACCTTGTATTTGAAAAAGGATCCTCATATAAAAACCTACTCATATAAATAGCCTACTAAAATTCAGAGTAAGTTCATTCGCATTCGGAGATCGACTATTTTTGAAGCGGCGCTCTCCATGATGACGAGGAAGTATCAGCAAAGAATTTATTGATTTCTAGCCCTTTCGTACCGAAATTGGTACCGAGAACCGTGGATTTTCACTGGTATTGGTACCGAATTCTGAAATTTTGGTACCGTGACAACACTAACACAGTTTATGGCTACGATAGACCAACAGCTGTCATATCTCTCTTCCTCTCAGAGACAGGAGGTGGTTGACCTGCTTCACAGTTTCCCTAGCGTGCTGGGGGATGTACCCTCCCGCACTAATATCCTGGAACATGATATTGATGTAGGGGATGCAAAACCCATTAAACAACACGCGTATAGATGTCCGCTAGAGAAAAGAGAACTTATGAAAAAATAAGTAAGTTATTTAGTGGAGCACGGTTTTGCTAGGCCCAGTTACAGTCCTTGGAGTTCACCCTGTCTCCTGGCGTCTAAATCAGACGGGACTCCTAGATTCTGTACGGATTTTCGCAAAGTAAATGCTGTTACAGTAACTGATTATTTTCCCCTGACGCGCATGGATGACCTGGTTGATAAAGTGGGTTCGGCTTTGTGTATCACTAAGCTAGATTTATTAAAGGGGTACTGGCAGGTCCCATTAACTAAACGTGCCTCGGACATTTCAGCTTTCGTCACTCCGGATGCGTTCAAGCAATACACCGTAATGCCGTTTGGTATGAAAAACGCACCTGCCACCTTTCAGCGCCTGATGTGCCATGTTTTAGGCGACTTGCCAAACTGTTGTGTTTATTTAGATGACGTAGTAATCTACGACCATGACTGGGGGAGCCACATGTCTAGGTTGAAAAAGGTTCTCACGCTCCTAGCTGACGCCTCCCTTACGCTTAATCTAGCAAAGTGTGAATTTGGGAAAGCGACCGTCACGTATCTAGGCAAACAGGTTGGTCAGGGACAAGTTCGACCCGTGGACGCTAAGGTCGAGGCCATTTTGTCTTTTCCAACCCCTACTACTAGGCGAGAGCTTAGACGTTTTCTAGACATGGTGGGCTACTATCGTTGTTTCTGCCGAAACTTCTCAGATATAGTTGCTCCCTTGACTAAGTTGTGCAGTCCTGCGGTTCCTTTTGTGTGGACCGAGGAATGTGTGCACTCATTTCAGTCAGCCAAATCCCTCCTTTGCAGTGGCCCTGTGTTAACGGCTCCTGACTTCAATCTGCCTTTTCAGCTAGAGGTAGATGCCAGCGCCATTGGAGCTGGGGCGGTGCTGTTACAGAAAGATGATGGTGGGGTACGTCGGCCTGTTTGCTACTTCTCAGCGAAGTTTAAAAAGCACCAGCTGAACTACTCGAATATTGAGAAGGAGACGTTAGCCCTGCTACTAGCCCTTCAGCATTTTAATGTGTATGTTGTGTCTAGTTTCCAACCGGTAACTGTATACACCGACCATAACCCGCTTGTGTTTTTAAACCAGATGTATAACAGCAACCAGCGCCTGATGCGCTGGGCACTCCTGGCCCAGAACTATAACATTACCATCAAGTACAAGAAGGGAGCTGAAAACATCATGGCAGACGCGTTATCCCGTGGGTGAGACTGTTAAATGCTGTGGTTGATTGTATGTTGCAAACCCAGGTGTTTAGGGGTTTGTTCTTATGGGAGGGGGTGTTACGTCCCGTAAGGTCCTGTATTGGTGGTCATTATTTGTGGTCCCTGTTTTTGTTTCTTTTTTTGTGCTCTCTCTCTCTCTCTCTATCTAGGTATGTGCCGGTGCTGTGAGGTCAATCTCGCAGCTGAGGCTGGTTGCTGCTAATCAGCTGCAGGGATAAAGCCCTCAGGACTGAAGTGAGGGAGAGAAGAGTCTGATCGTGTTGGCGTTGTGTCAGTGTGTGCTGTGCTGTGATCGACTGTCGAATCGTGTTGGCGGCGTGTCACCGCGTGTGCTGTGTTGTGCTGCCGCGATCTACTGTGGAAGCCGCGGGTGTCGGGGAAGGACGGTGCGCCTTAGATAAACGATTATTGCTTGTCCCTGTGAGTGTGTATTAATCTTGTCTCTCTTTGTTATTTCACAGACGACCGTTTTTTTGTTATAATTCTCAGCATCCTCTATTTTTCCTGCAAAGTGTTTTAATTGTCACCTGACGGTCTCCGGTGGAGATCGTTTTTCGTTTGCTGCCTATTTATAATAAATTTCTGTTAAAATTTGAACTCGTGTGTCGCCTGCTTGACTTTCCACCCAGGAAATTAAATTAGTTGTTAGTCCCGGGACATAACACCATAGTATGCAAATCTGAAACATTAATCCAAAAGAGTTTAAAAGGGAGAATGAATACATAGGCCAAACCCCATAAAAGGAAAATCATGAGATGGGAAAATTGGATACATATTTATACATTTCTCAAGTGGTTATATATAGAATATATAGGATTAAAAGGGGTTATTTCTCCTTCACAGCAATAATTAAGTGAGAGTCACAACTCTCTTATCAGTCTTAATGTGTCCTGTAACAGGACACCGGGTTCTGCCAGTGTGTTAGCTTCATTTGGGATGTTAGTTTTGATGTTAGTTAAATTTAATTAATAATTTGTGTGTGTCTGATTGGTCCAGATGCTACAGCAGTGAATGGTCATTTCTGTTTTGTAGTCCATCAAAGTGCATCCGTCCATGATAAAAGTATTCCACACGGCTCTGTGGGGTTATAAAGGCCTTCTGAAGCAATGCGTTTGAGTAAAAATATCCATATTTAAAACTTTATCGACTAAATAAACTTATTTTAGTCTATAAAGTTTTAAATATGGATATTTTTCTTACACAAACTTATTTTTCTTTACTTCAAAAGGCCTTTATTAACCCCCCAGAGCCGTGTGGAGCACTTTTATCATGGATGAATGCACTTTGATGGACTTCAAAACAGAAACTGACATTCACTGCCATTATAAAGCTTGGAAGATCCAGGATATGTTTTAATATAACTCCGATTGTATTCATCTGAAAGAAGAATGTCATATACACCTAGGATGGCTTGAGGGTGAGTAAATCATGGGGTAATTTTAAGCACTCTCATCCTGAGCTGTGCCTGAACAGTTTCACACCAGGACAGGCATTTGTCAGTATGGCAAAGTGGGTATTTCTTTCCCCAAAGTGTCGTCATATGACGCAGCACAAGTTCCCTCGAAAGGGAACGTCTCTGGTTACGACTGTAGCCCTTGTTCCCTGAGAAGGGAACGAGACGCTGCGCCCCTTTGCCATACTTCCTGCATGCCTGGGAGCGGCTTACTTCAGCCTATCAAAGCTGACGTTACTGTGTTGCCGGCTTCTCTTTGTAGCTTCCGCGTTACGCCGTCACATGTCATGAGGTGACGCAGCACGAATCAGGATTGGACTAGTTTGCACGTGCTTCAGATGCTTTTACTCTGAAGGCGTTGCCCAAAATGTCGTCATATGACAGTGTCTCGTTCCCTTCTCAGGGAACAAGGGTTCCAGTCGTACCAGAGATGTTTTCCTGTATTTTTTTGTAAAATCTGGTGGTTTTATTACAGATAATACCATTATGTATAAATACTTTACAATTTAAATAATATATTTGATCAATGTCTCCATTACAATTATGAGTCTTTTAAATATCGATAATGCCATATAATAATTATCATGAAAATAATGTAAAAAAAAGAGAGTCCTAGATAGACTTTTAAATATATATATTTTTATATTAGCTTTTGGAATGGAATGGAATGGAATGTGACCTTGACATGTGTGTGGCCAGGCTTTATGAGATTCACCTATTAATTTCATGGTAAATAAATACTGTATACCTCACAACAAATTGCTTTTTTTTCAACTCAAGTCATTTCAGCAAAGATTTGACATGTAAAGGAAACTCAGCAATTGCTTTACTACTTAAAGTGCTTTTGAGACATATCTTGTTTCTATTGAGAACTTGTGCTTGGCTTGAATCCTCTCACATTTCCAGTGAACAGGGAGAACTGAGATCCGTGACTTTGAAGAGTACATTCAGGAGGTGACTCATCGCCTCATTCAGGGGTGGCTCTTTAAATCTGAAGAGCTTTTTCTAAACTATCTACTTATGTTTCAAATAACTTCTGCAAACCACCTCCTTTTTCAGAGATGTTTATGCAGTGCTACATTGTTACTGAAATAAACCAGACTTTTTGTTTTTTTATTCAAATTATATCTGAAGTATATTTTACAATGTAAATTAAACATTAAAACACTGCGTGGTGAGAAAAGCACTTTTGACAACAGTTTTAATTATGGTTTAAAAGAGCACTCAGCTGATTTCAAGTGTATGTTGTCAAAGATGAAAATTTAACATTTACTCATTCACTACCTTCATCACTGGAACACAAGTGGAGTTTGCCAATATTGTCCAACACTGTTTCAAAGTAGATCCTACACCATTTTTTTCTTCTTTTCTTCAGTTTTCACTCAGAAATTACTAGTAAATTTCACAAATAATTACAAAGTAAAAGCAAGCAACAAATTTAATGAAACATGACATTTTGAAGTGTACTCCAGTATTATGTTTTATTTATATAATCTATACAGTATGACTTGAAATATAGTGCATATGGAGTCTAACTTTTAACTTTTAGGTCATTTTTGGAGCTTGACAACACCTGGTCCCCACCCACTTTGATTGTATGGAAGAGACCAGCACAAACATTCGGCTACATTTCTTCTTTTGTGTTTCACGTATGAAAGGGAGTCATACAGGTGAGTAAATTACCAACATTCATTTTTGAGCAATTTACCGTAGCCTACTACTCATAATCAGCTGTGATTCAATATTCTCAATTTGCTTCACTAATTCTCAGTATGAACATGATACTGTACATGTGTTGACAGTGAAAGGGATCTGAGGTTGTTTGCTACAACAACAGCGCTACGCTGGTGTTGCGTCGCTCATGAGACGTGACAACAATAAAATGTTTGTGTTTTGCCCTTCTAAAGGTCACCCTGGTGAAATTCATTCACTGCCTTTTGTATCATTATGATTCAGCTCTCTGCACTGATTACAGCTTTTACATTTTTGATGCGGCAAATCTTCACAGCTATTTCTATCCTTTCTTTTTATTCTACTCCCAAATCTGCAACATCAGTTCCAAATGGCTGAGCAATGATCATTCATTTCCCCCTCTTCAGATTTGCTCTAGTGAAGGGAATTAATATACTAGGTGGGCAAAACATGAATTATTAAAAGTCAATTATTTAAGAGAGTTTCTGGGGAGCTGCTGTTCAAATGTGACCTCAACTCACAGTACTTCATCTATTATATACAGAATCGTACTTTATAATGATTTCTGGGGATTGTGAACAATATATGTAGAGAAAGTTGATTTTGAATTATGAAATTACTATCTAATTACCTTTTCCTTCAATAATATAGGAATTTAATTTAATAATAAATGTGCATTCCTCTGTTGAGGTTTCAGTCAGACAATTCAAAGGATATTTTTAGAGCCAATAGTCTTTAAACATGATTTTAAACATATCTAAGTTAATTTTGTCAATATTTATGAGTGCCTTCACATATAGATGATCTTGATCTTAAATTGGTGATATGTTTTATATATATATATATATATATATAGCGCGAAAAAGAGAGGGAGAAATTAATATTATGTAAGTCTATACCACAGTATTAATGAATCAAGTCATCCTACACTAATCTGTCCTCCTGAGAATGGAAACCATCCAGTTGTTTGCTTTCATTGAGGGATGATTCTAATCACAGCTGTTTGACAGACAGGCGCTGCTTTCCTCACAGGTCACTGAGGAGGGTGACCACACCGAGAGACACTCACGATCAATCACGGCTCTGCTAATAAGGAGTTTAATGCAAGGAGGCAGTGTGGAGAATAGAGTCACCTACCAGATTGACACGCCGATGAATGGCCGTGACATCCCATCTGCCTGCGTCTGCGCACCCCTACCGCACTGACAGATCAATATATTCCTCATCTGAATCAAGTGCCCTGTGGAGACCACAGGCGTACGGATAAAGCCAGAGGCTACTGTAAAACCGATCGTTGAAGTGAGATATATTCCCTGTGTGAAATGAAACTAACTTTGACCCCTTACAGGTTGACCACTACTTTTGGAAAATGTCTTGCCTTCATGCAAAGTAGTTATATGGGATGACATGGAATATTTTTTGGTAGTTGTCCTGCAGTATGATGTGTTAAACTCTCTAATCCATGCTAAACACATTTTTATAATTCATTTATAATTATTACTATTATTCATGCAGATTGTATGACCTTATATTAATTAAGGAACTATGGGGAATATTTGTTCTTTTTCAAAATTAATTCACCTCACGGCAGGAGTATCTGAGTAAAGTGTAAAGGTGATTAAAGATAATGACTAATAAATGATTATGAATAATGAATAATGTTGATCAGCACCTAAAAATATACTTGAAGCTAGTGAATGAATCTGAAGCTAGTGAAAAATTGGACTTGCAAAACCGTTTATTTGTAATTATGTTTTTTTTTCTTTTTTAATTAGATGACTAAATTGTCCATAAGGGAAATATCTTTGCAACTTCAGTTTTTTACACAGATGTGGGACCAAAACCCACCTGATCCTTCCCTACCTCCACTTTCGGACCCCTTATGGGACTGAGGCAATCTGTGTAAAATGCCTCTCCATTTTAAATGAAATGTTGATAGACCTTTAATGAGAGGCTATTTTAAAGCATGAAAACATTACTCCTGCTTTAATGTATGGAAATGTACACATGATTGATGAATATTCATTAGCATATAATCAATTTGTTATAGACTATGTAAAATATGCCATTTAGCAGCTGTCATCTACACCCCTATGCTTCTTGCAATGAGGTTCTGATTTATAAAATCCCAATACATGCACAATATAACACATTTGCAAGTGCATTTAATAGGCATATTGCAAGTGATTTACTAAGAAAAAGCAAATAGTCACACTTGAAAATATATTGGATATACCGTATACCCATTTATGCATGACTTTTATTAGCTATGCTGCTCGCTTGAATCTTTTTGCATTCAAATTGGTATTCAAATGTGCACACTCACAGATTCCACAGGATTTTGTAGTATTCACATGGACTTCATAAATGGGTGTCAATGGGAGACTTAGCATAGGCTGCTCTAGCATTAGCATTTATTCAATAGCACTGTGCATTGGATTTTTTTTTTCGTAGCCCAGTGACCCTGATTTAATCTGCAACAACAGTGCTGACAGAGCTTAAATTAAGTGTTACTGATACACACCTCGGCAGGAAGTACAAGGTTATCAATCAAAACTTTGTTTTAAAAATCCGTTCTCTGAGTTTCATAAGGACATTCGCACACCCACAATAGCACTGCAACAAGGACACAAAAAGAGAACGAACACAATTAAATAAGACTCGAAAACTGACAAAAGGAACACATCAGAAAAAAAACATCAACTCCATGGTAAGTAGGGGAACTAAGGCCTCTCTCTCTCTCTCAGGCCTATAAATGAACACAGGCTTGATGTATTACATTTTTCTGTGAATAGAATATCGAAGTGGAGATGGTTAAACTGCAAGCTTATCGGTTTTTTTTTTTTCAGAAAGCAAGCTCTTTTTATCCACTGTGAAGAAAGAGCAAGTGCACATGGTTTCCAGGTTGAGAAAATAGGCTAAGTAAAACACTTAGCAGATATTTGCCATATTCCGCCTATGTGAAGCTCTGATTGGGGAATTATGTCTCTTGATATTAGGCATCCCCAGTTATGTTTATCTGCGGGTCAGATTAAACCTAGCCTATACGTTATATTAAATTAATTTCAGCACATTTCCACTCCGTTTTAAATGCTGTTCTTGTATTCAAATTTAAAAGCAGCTGTATCGATACTATAATGTGACGATACATTGTCTTTTCAATGTATCAAACACAGCCCTATATTGCACATCACCTAATTTCTCAAAGAGTCGATATGTTCAAAGATTCAGTCTCTCTAGACCCCTCCTTTCTGCGAGCCTACTCTGCTTGTATTGGTCAGATGGCCCAGTCTTTTGTGATTGGTCTACTGCTTACAGCAGGTGTTGGAAACAACGCCTATTACCATTTCTGAATTTCAGCTCCGGAGGCTTCCTCAGTGCTTGGTACACAGTTTTCCATATCAATTCCAGCGCAAGCTCTCATCCTTTTGAAGTGCATGCAAAGTGGATTCACAGCGCTGAAAACAACGTCTTCGCGACGTGTCAACAACAAGAACCAAACTCTACCAGGACTTCAGCTACAACTACAATGTTAGAGAGCAGGTCAAAGTAGACATTGTTCGCCGACAGCCAATGAAGACCATAGGCTGGCATTATGCAAATGTGTTACATTGTTACTATGTAACAGGGAGTGAGACTGGAATTGCTGATGACTTGTTTCAGCAGTTTAGCATCTATTGTTTCTTTTAAGAGACAATAACTTTAATTGTCATGCACTTTGATCTTTTAAACCTTCCCAAACAGCTATATTACACACTGCATGAAAGGTAATATTCGCAAAAGCATAATAGGGGCACTTAAGTAGCCGTTAAGTTTAGTTCTTAAACTTTTGTCTTTATGTCCAATTTTCAAATACTTATAGCTTCAAATCAAAGTTTGTAATGTTGCCATATCTGGCTGGTTTGCTTCATGGCTTAGAACTCTTTAACAAAGACTTTTAAAAAATCCCTATGGGAAAAATAAGAACCAATCTGCAGTAAAGTCGACAACCACTATTGCACTCTATAGACAGAAATACAGAGATCAAGCAATGGGTACTTGTGTTAAATTATTTATTGGATCACAACAACACATGAAATTGAGCTAGAAATGTTTACTTGCATTTCAGGCCTAGTCCCAAGTTATATACATTAGATCTTTAATGAAGGGTTAAGTGAAGGCTCTCTTAGTGACAGTAACAACCATATACAACTTTCTCTTGCTGCTAAAAATTACCAAGGCATTTAGCCTGTTATTGACACTTGAGCGAACCATAACTCTGCTCCATGGGAGGTCACATTTACAAGTCATCAGAATATTGATCTACTTGTTTGAGACATTATCCCAAAAGAAATCACAAAGCAAACACTATCCTGACACAGGGCAAATAACGACCCTTCCTTTCTCAATTTACAAAATCACAATAGTGCCTCTGTGAATCTGATAGATTTTTGCAAAGGTCAAAATATTAGAAAATCCCTTGTCTTGTCTACCAAACGACACTACTTGACAATGGAGAGAGGCCAAGTGAGCTTGGGACAGACAAAACTGTGAAGCTTGGCTCCCTGGTTAATGTGCAAGCATGCATAATATGATTAAAGATCTGCTGCGAACATTAAGATTACAGGTTCAGCCCCTACAAAGGTTGAGTCCAGCAGTGATGGTTTACTGGATCGATATTACTTGAGAGAAACACCCCAGGTTGCTCTACGGTGACTGAGTCTTCAATTAGTGTTCTACAAGTTGTTTCGGATACGAAGTGCTAGATAAATGGTGAGCATCAGCATTCCACTTCTGTAAGTAGTGTTAACTTAATAATCAATTAGTCTTTACCGTTACTTTACAGTCTAAATAAAGAAAGATATATAACCTCCCCAGGCACCTACTGTAGCAAAAGTTCACATTTTCAGATTAGAGTTTGATAAATGTTGTGACATTTAATGGGCTTTTACAAGCAGCACCTTTGATTCCTATAGATTTTTCCCGCTCTAACAGGTGATTAACCACTGGGGCGAGTTCAGCACTTTACAAACAATTCCTGTAAATAATGCATATATATATATATATATATATATATATATATATATAAATAACAAAGACATTTTTAAAAAGGACTGTTTTTAAGGGAACACTTTTTAAAAACACACCCTTGTGAAATATAAGTACACTAGCATTGTAACGTGTGTTTCACTGTGTTCTGTACCTGTTTTACCTGCCTGAGTTCCCAGTTAGTTTCCTTGATTGTTAAGTAGTTTCCACACACCTTTTTCCATTCTCCCTCCCTTACTGTAACAGTTACATTTGTGTCCTATAGTGTTTGTAAATAAAGTTAAAACAAATTAACTAGATATTCAGGTTGTCCCTTCTTTCTCTGTTTGCTAAATAAATGGCAAACTATTGCATTCTTCCTGTTGTGTTCCATGTATTTTTCATTTTTGGGGTGACCTTGTCATTCTGTGAAAGATTTTATGATATGTCTAATATATTTTCAGAGGGTGTATTAGGGTGAAGTGCCCCTGGTGGGCTGAGACCAGACACATGGTTATTAAAGAACGGCACAGGCAGTGTGAGAGTGGATGGCCTGGGTCACATCACCCATAGTGCTCCACTTCAACAACCTGATTAAAGCAGCATACAGAATTCAAAACAGCATCTCTCCATTGATCCGCTACATGGGGAATTTTCTCCCAGAGCTGTCTAGCAAGAAATAGTGCAACAGGATAACAGCAGATAACGGATTAGATCTCTATCATATACAAAGATATATAGAACAGAGATGGTGTCATCAGATAAATGTAATGTGTACATTCTGTTTTGGTTTGGTTCTGTCCTGCTTCAGTTTCCTCTTGTGTGCCATGCAGTTAATCACTAATTAAGTTCACCTGTTGTTCATTTAGTTCCCTCACTTGCCTCTGTGTATTTATAGCTCTCAGTTTGTTCAGTTCTTTGTCATGTGTTGTTTCACTGCCATGTGTTTCTTCTGTGATCTTATTTGCTGTGAATTTCTTCTTTGTTAATGTTTAATGAAAGTGCTGCAATTAGATCCTTCTCGTCCTTTTGCATGACCACACCTTGACAGAACACAAGACTGACTACTAGATATGAATCTAGTAGCAGGAAAAAGTCCTGAGGACCAGCTAATGTTCCTGTATCAAGGGGGATGTTCGCTGGAGGATTATGTGGATTTGAAGTCTTGCTTTTGGAGTGGACTGTACAAATGCCTCTACCTGATGCCTGTGGGAAATTCCAGCTGCTCCTTTCTTCATTGAATACATTGAATATGCACTTTTTAGAATTTACTTTTTAAGGCTCTGCCTTCCCTCCAGCTCCACCTCGGTCCTCAGTCCCACCAGCTCCTCGGGCACCCTGGCTCAACTGTTTTGGTTTGGTTCTGTTTCTGTTTACCTGTGTTCCTTGTCATTGTAAGTTGACCTAGTTTACTCTTGTGTGCCAGTTAATCACGAAGTTCACCCGTTGTTCATTTAGTTCCCTCGTTTGCATCTGTGTATTTATAGCCCTCAGTTTATCCCTTTATTTGTCTTGTGTTTCACTGACATGTTTCTTCTGTAACTTATTCTTCATTTTGAATAATCATCTTTGTTCTTGTTTAATAAAAGTGCTGCAATTAGATCCTTCTCCTTTTGCTTGACCACACTGACAACACCGTAACTATAGTAATTGACTGAAAAGAATCATACAATTGTAAATTTATAAGGGAAGCAGGTGATTTAATTTTTATATTTGAATTTTCTGGGGTGCGTTCTCCGAAGCTACCTTAACGCTACGTCGTTCTTAAGTTGTACCTTAAGAAGTACCTTATCGTTAATACGTGGTTTCCGAAACCTTCTTAGTTAAGTATACCTTCTGTAAGTCATACGTTCGTAAGGTTGGTCTGGAGCGCTCTTAGCTATACCTTATCGCTGCTGACTGTTCATACCGCTAGTGGCCACCACTACGCAAAAAGCTTTTTTACATCGCAGTTTAATTACACATAGAAAATTTTATATGAACATTTAATATAAAATCTGATTTAGAATTAAAATTACATTTTTACTTTACTTTAAAATTTTACACATAAAATACTTAAGTTGTTATAGCCTACACCCAGTGTATGGAAGTGTTTTCATTAATAAAGTTTCCATTCACTAATGGTTGTTAGCTTTTTTAATTACTATCCTAAGGCACATCAGCTGGCGAACCATTTGACAGAAAAGGCTTAGGAGTCTTTATAAAGAAAGATGAGTTGCACAAACTTTATAGCTATGGCAGCGAGACAGCGAGTACTTGTTTTAAATCAAAGACGGCGCCGTCCGCGGAGCCAGTTAGTGTATGTCAACTACATGCTGGTGGATAATCAGCATACGTTGTGGAGAACATTAACACACTTATGGCCGTGAGGGTTTGGGATTGCACACTTGCTAAATTATAAACACATACTCATATTTATTTCTGCATTTACATATTTCAATGAGCCCCGATAAATGCAGTTTGTACTATTTCTAAAACGCTTCTTTATAAAGAACATTGTTTTCTCAATACTTTACCTATACCGCTGTGAAGGAAAGAGCGCACAATCGATCATCGAGGCATCGATATCAACCTCTTCAGCGCCTCCACCATGGACAGCGCCTGCTAAGGTCGAACTTAAGAAGATTTACCTTAAGCAACATCCTAAGGTATAGTTCGGAGAACACACGTAGGAAAGGTATACCTGTAGTTAAGGTGTACCTTTTGAGTCTTCGTAGCGCGCTAAGAGACAACGTTATCGGAGAACGCACCCCAGATTATTAAAAAAAAAAAAAAAAAAAAACTTTTAAAATTATACACATAGACATACACACAGGTGCAAAACCTATACACAATTTTATATCCTTTTTTTTTCACCAATCATGCTTACATAGTACTTCTATTTTATACCAGGCCATGCTGTTTTGTCAGTGGTTTTTATCTGCCCATCTTTTCTTGATTTCATATCCTGTGACTTATAAATTCAATATGTGTCCATCTCATCTATTGATTTTACTCAGTCTGTTTCCTGTGGTGATATTGGCTTTAACCAATTTTTAAGTGAGGGTTAATGACAGTGGGAATCTATTTCATTTTTATTTCATCTTGCTGTTGTACAAGTTATATATGGTTTATCATCATAGATCAATCTAACCAGGGTTTCTAAGTTATATACACCCATTCTAAGTTATACACCTATAATAACCCAGCCAACATTTTGCATGTGGCACCCATGTGGGTATGAAATGGGCCCTTTATGGTCCTATGCCAATTGCCCACATGGATTACATGCTGGATTGCACGTGCCACTAGGTGGGTCCCAACTGGGGTTCATTCTTTGTACCTCGCTTAATATATCTGAGATTATTTGATAGATGCCAGATCTTCTAATTGAGATAACTGATCTCTGGCTAATTTGGTTCTTCAAATGAATTTGCAGATTTTATTTAGGCTAAATATCTGGATTAATTTGTCTGAGATTACTGCGCGTTCTCGTGTTCATTGGAAAGGGGAGATAAATTGATACTCGAAACCATGATCAACAATTCAGCGATTGGTATGACATCATATTAAAAAAGAACATCACACACCAGAGCTGGACCTTTCTGGACCTTTATAAGGAAACAGCCAAGCGATCAAAATAACATAAAAGTTATAATAGATACATTAAATGTGTACTGTTTGTTACATGATTCCCAAATATTTCACAATTTCTAGTATTTGTACAGACTTAAAATTTTTATTTCAATGTTGTAATGAGCAATTCATTTAATTTTACCTGTGAAGCAGATTTGTTACGTGACAGCATTAATTAAAATTTGACAGCACAGCAGACAGAATGTTTTACTAAGTTATCTCCAGCACTGCATCAAGCCACTCCCATAATAGCTGTCACAATTTAAATGAATGCATGGCTCAAACTAACTGTACATCGTGTGTGTAAAATTACATTATTAATTATTATCTATCACTAATAAATCTCTCAATGAGTAAAACTGGCTGTGTATGTTATGATAGACAACACAACATTATAATATTATATTATTGAAAATTTATTTTTAAATCATTATTACTTTAAACTAGATGTACCGCATCGCGGTACAAAATATGACCGCCGCTCAGGCCTGCACTGGCTTTCCACAAAAATAAATGACGTGGAGTAATTTGGCTGTATTGCGTGTTTATGTATATACCTAAAAAAAAGTAATAGTATGTGCATGTCTGTCTGTGTGTGTGTGTGTGTGTGTGTGTGTGTGTGTGTATGTGTGTGTCTGTGTGTGTGTGTGTGTGTGTGTGTCTGTGCGTGTATGTATGTGTGCGTACATGTGTGCGCGTGTGTGTTTGTGTGTGTGTGTCTGTGCATGTGGATTTGTATGTGTGTGTATGGGTGTGTGTCTGTGCGTGTGGATGTCAGTGTGTGTGCATGCTTGCGTTTGTTTGTATTCCTGCATGTGTGTGTGTGACAGTATCATCCTAAACCAGCAACCCTTCGCTCAACAGCACCATCTACAGGCCGATGAGTGTACAGTCACTAAATGTGCACATAAATGAATTTATTTTATATCCCCCCATGGATGAAATTCTACAAAACTTAGCAGAGGATACCCCCAGAGGATGTCAAGTTAATCATACACATGAAATATGGTGCAGTTCTGAACATCTCCACTGAAGATAGGGGCGATTAAAGCAGAATAATATTGCATTTTCATTTTTTATGGGAGGGGCGCAAATCACAAATGAGTGATTATGGGCTAGGTTGATGTGGGCCCTTAAGAGCAACATACCATAACAATTACAAATGTTTACAATTACAAATTACAAAGCAATAACAAATGCATTTTTTTGGGTTTGGGGGGGCCCAGCGCGGGGGGGGGGGGGGGGGGGGGGGGGTTGAGTGGCCCCCGGGGACCAAACGAAATTTTTCCGTAGAAGTCTAGTGGGGCTACATGCTCACCAAATTTCATGTTCCCCGGTGTTTCGGTGTCCCTGGTATCGTTGACGAAAAATTTACGGGGGCCCCAGCGCGGGGGGGGAAGTGGCCCCCGGGGGACAAAAAAAAATTTTCCGTAAAAGTCTAGTAGACGAACATACCATAAAAATTTCTTCATTCTCGGTGCCACGGTTCAGGTAGTTATTTAGGAAAAACTGCATTTTTTGGGGTTTGGGGGGGCGCGGGGGGGGAGTGGCCCCCGGGGACCAAACGAAATTTTTCCGTAGAAGTGTAGTGGGGCTACATGCCCACCAAATTTCATATTCCCCGGTGCTTCGGTGTCCCTGGTATCGTTGACGAAAAATTTACGGGGGCCCCAGCGCGGGGGGGGGGGAGTGGCCCCCGGGGACCAAACGAAATTTTTCCGTAAAAGTCTAGTAGACAAACATACCATAAAAATTTCTTCATCCTCGGTGCCACGTTTCAGGTAGTTATTTAGGAAAAACTGCATTTTTTTTGGGTTAAGGGGGGCCCAGCGCGGGGGGGGAGTGGCCCCCGGGGACCAAACGAAATTTTTCCGTAAAAGTCTAGTAGACCAACATACCATAAAAATTTCTTCATCCTCGGTGCCACGGTTCAGGTAGTTATTTAGGAAAAACTGCATTTTTTGGGGTTTGGGGGGGCCCAGCGCGGGGGGGGAGTGGCCCCCGGGGACCAAACGAAATTTTTCCTTAGAAGTCTAGTGGGGCTACATGCCCACCAAATTTCATGTTCCCCGGTGTTTCGGTGTCCCTGGTATCGTTGACGAAAAATTTACGGGGGCCCCAGCGCGGGGGGGGAAGTGGCCCCCGGGGACCAAACGAAATTTTTCCGTAAAAGTCTAGTAGACCAACATACCATAAAAATTTCTTCATCCTCGGTGCCACGGTTCAGGTAGTTATTTAGGAAAAACTGCATTTTTTGGGGTTTGGGGGGGCCCAGCGCGGGGGGGGAGTGGCCCCCGGGGACCAAACGAAATTTTTCCTTAGAAGTCTAGTGGGGCTACATGCCCACCAAATTTCATGTTCCCCGGTGCTTCGGTGTCCCTGGTATCGTTGACGAAAAATTTACGGGGGCCCCAGCGCGGGGGGGGAAGTGGCCCCCGGGGACCAAACAAAATTTTTCCGTAAAAGTCTAGTAGACCAACATACCATAAAAATTTCTTCATCCTCGGTGCCACGGTTCAGGTAGTTATTTAGGAAAAACTGCATTTTTTGGGGTTTGGGGGGGCCCAGCGCGGGGGGGGAGTGGCCCCCGGGGACCAAACGAAATTTTTCCTTAGAAGTCTAGTGGGGCTACATGCCCATCAAATTTCATGTTCCCCGGTGTTTCGGTGTCCCTGGTATCGTTGACGAAAAATTTAAGGGGGCCCCAGCGCGGGGGGGGAAGTGGCCCCCGGGGACCAAACGAAATTTTTCCGTAAAAGTCTAGTAGACCAACATACCATAAAAATTTCTTCATCCTCGGTGCCACGGTTCAGGTAGTTATTTAGGAAAAACTGCATTTTTTGGGGTTTGGGGGGGCCCAGCGCGGGGGGGGAGTGGCCCCCGGGGACCAAACGAAATTTTTCCTTAGAAGTCTAGTGGGGCTACATGCCCACCAAATTTCATGTTCCCCGGTGCTTCGGTGTCCCTGGTATCGTTGACGAAAAATTCAGTAAGGTGACGGGAAAAAAAAAAAAAAAAAACTTTGACAATCCCTATATGACCGCTTTCGCTAGCTACGCTAGCGGCGGTCATAATTATTATTGTCCCTGGTTCATTAAGGTACTTTTGTAAGAAAGTAGCAGTGACTGGAACAGACTTTAAGTATCACCTCTGCTTAAAAAAATATGCAATCTAATCCTGCTTACATGAAATAAGCCTGATCCAGAGCAGGTTTGAGCATGACAGAAAATCCGGGACGATCTTCGAAGAACCTAACAATCCTGGATCATGTCAAATCGTCAACAATGAAATCCAGCTAATTGAGTAATCCATGCACGTACGAAGAACGGATCCCTAGGCAACATGCGCAAGACCCAACTCAGTCTCACTTTAAAAATATGTTGGTTATACACTTTATTTTAAGGTGTCATTGTTGCAGTGTAATTATATGTTTAAGTACTGAGTAATATTAAGCAACTACATGTACTTACTATAGGGTTAGGGTAGGATTAGGATTTGGTTGAGGATTAGTTGCATGTATGCATACTTTACTATTATTATTATGGTAAGTACATGTGACATATGTAACAAGGACACTGTAAAATAAAGTGTTACCAATATGTTGAATGAAAGGGTGTCCAAACTCGGCCCTAGAGGACCACTGTCCTGCAGAGTTTTGCACTAACACACCTGCCTGGAAGTTTCTAGTATGCCTAGTAAGACATTGATTAGGTAGTTTGGGTATGTTTAAAGCTAAACTTTGCAGGACACCCCTCGTTTAATGGTATTAATTGCTGTATATATGATGCACAACACAGTGCTCTTTTTCTGTTTTCAATGATTATTTATTCAGAATTTAAAACAAGGGCAATTTTACATTTTAATGTAAAATGCAGCTCAAGCAACACAGGAAACAAAAGAATTTGGGGGAAACGAATGGATGTATAACTTAGAAATCCTCTAGAAAGTCTATAATTGGCCAAACGTTCCTATTATCACAGCTGCAAGAATAGCAGCAACAGACAGGGACAAATCATTCTCAGAGAGGAGCAGCCCATTTCACATTGAATCTTAAAGACATATTCATTCCATCCCACTAATTCTTTTTTGTCTCAGTACTTCAGGAGTTGACAGTGAGCTGAGTCACATGGTCATGAGAATGTCTGTTCAATTGCGTGAGTAATATGTGTAATAGCATGTGTGTGTGTTTGCTCACAGGGAAACCTACTCATTATTGCTCTGAAAAAGCCCTGCTGGATTCAACAGCTCAGACGGAGAACTAGAAGGGGGTAAATTAATATCCTCGTTCCAAAAAAGGCGGCCACTGCAATTTTCCAGTCATGTTTCCAGCTGGCAGTTACGGGACCAATATATGGGATGTTACAGAGAGGCCCCCACAGTAGAATGTGTCAGATACTGTAAGAGGTCACTACACAATGCAATGGAAACATCAACCACATAGGGATTCATAAAAATCTCAATGTTAAAAGTGCCTCCAAAAAAGTACTTGTACATAAAATTCACTAGTTGAAATGAACACTAGTAGCAGTTCACAAACAAATATGATTACAGAGAGAGATAATCGATTAATAAAGACTTTTTGGTTTCACTTTATTTTGATGGTCCCTTAAACACAGTCTGTCGACTATAAGTAACGTTGCACCTACATTGCACCATACTCTCTCTTTAGAGAATTAATAGACTGTCTTCTTAATATCTGCTGCTAACACTTTATTGTGATGCTTCCCCAACAGTTGCTTCTACTAACTAGAAGCAACTTTTTTTTTCTTGATTTTTCTAATGTAAAATGCACTCACTGTAAAGCATAATTATCAGTTGCATTTGCTCACCATACTGTTGTTATTTTTTTGTTATTTTTTAGCAATAACAGAAGGACAAATAGTAAAAACATGACACATATTGTAGATTCAAATATTAGGAATTTATCTCTGCAGAGCAAGTAAAAGCGAAATGGCCCTTTCCCCATGCGTTTCTGCAGGTAATTGTGCTCCTGGAGTCAAAGGGACGGCAGGGTCGGGAACACGTTGGTTTTACTGCAGTACATGGATTGAATAGAAAAAAAAAGAAAAAGAAAAAAAAAAGCTCTTAGAGGAGTTTTTCATTACCAGGAAGTATGGAGCTGTGACATGATGCTTTGATGGTTAAAAAACACTTAATTAGTAGATTTTTTTTGTTTTTTTGTTTGTTTGTTTTTTTGATCATCAGTTGTATGATGGCTTGTCAATCTCATTTAATTCTCTTTATGAGGATGTCTTTTAAATTACATCCTGAAGCACAATTTGAAAATGGAATTGGTATCATTTAGCAGAAAGAAAATCATCTAACTGCTTTAGGTGTAGTTTCATTTTCATGTCATTTTCAGTATGAATTAACAATAATTGATCATAAACAAAACATATAGGGAATTTCCAGAAACATTAGATGACATTAAAAACCAATGTTTGAACGTAATCTGTATTTAAATATTTTATTATATTTAAAATAAAATGTTACTTTATGGACCAATGTGTAAGAACTGTACATTCACTATTGCATGCCAGTAATCATTTATAGACTAATCCTTTTTCAGTGCTATACGTGAATATGTTCATTACAACATCTATAACTACATAAGCATCTTATTTTTATCTATTTATTTTTTATTTATTGAAAGAAAATAAAGGTTTTGGGTTTGAGGGAATACAAAAGCATACAAAAGAGCAAAAGAAATGAATTATGTCACCATTTACTCACCCTCATATCATTCATAAAAAGTTTATTCTAAAATGGATTAGAAGAAATTAGGAAAAAAATGTATATATATATATATATATATATATATATATATATATATATATATATATATACATAAAATGCTCTATTGAAATGAGCAGTACAGTGCTTAGTCAGAGAATGCATAGAATACACTTTGTGACGGTGTATCAGAGCCATAACTCTCCTCTCTGACAATGCATCAAATGTTTGTATGACTCATTTCTCAGCAGGAAAACCAGAATAAACCACTTAATCGCACAGGAAGCATTTTACATTTTGTCATTTTATGCACTGTGCGCATCTGCTGAACAGAATACGTAAATCTCATGTTCTGCTTCCACGCTGAGTAACTCTGTGAGTTTTGGCACTACAGTACATTTTTTAGCCCATATATTGTCTCTAAATGAAGCAATAACCTGCTAATTCTGATGGAGTGGTCGGTGTTTTGGGATATAACTGTCATAGCTGAGAGTTTTCTTGAGGATTATTATTGAGCAACTACAGTACAATTGACTTATGTCTGCCTCCAAAAAGACTATTCTTTCATTCTAGTGTGAAAGACGCTTGCAAAACCTGAACCCTTGAGGAGAGGCATATCAAGGTCATGTCACAACTCGTGGTAGACAAAGGCACAGAGATGATGATGGTTCACAAGGCTTTACTATAAAACTTAGGCAATCCAAACACAAGGATAACATCCACACATGTACTAACGAGACTAGACAAACTGAACTGAAAAAAACTGGGAACATAAATACACAGAGCAAACAAGGTAATTGATGAAGCACACCTGAACAGAATGACACAATCAACTCACTATCAATCAACAAACTAAGTCCATGACAAAAAACAACTGATATTTGTGATGTCAGGGGTCATGGGTATACATTTGGCTTAACTTTAAAGCCATGAAAAACATGACATCCAGATGGATCTGTGAGACAGATTTGGGATCAAAGTAACATCAGTGATGATATAATAGAGCCATATTACATACTTGTAAATACATGCATTCAATCTCCTCCCAGAGTAACATAATTAGTGGATACAAGTGTTTTTGACAAACTTTATGATATATTATAATATGCTAATCCATATATAGCTACATATTTACAATATAGCTGTGATGTTCATATCTGTATAAATGTAACATCTTCCTCTAGGCCTTAAAATACAAGAAGTCTTGTGAAGAATGGGCACAGAGGGCAACCCAGCATTCATTTACCATAACTGTTATAACAAGTACATTTAAAGTATTTCATTGATGTTGTTGTGCATTTAAAAGTATCTCGGATTGAACTGAAAACATTAATTTTTCTAATTAAGAATTATAGGCCTACAACATGTTTAGTGTCAGGGTCCTGTCACTTAGGTTGATCTGGTTCTTAGTTTAGTGACATAATTTAGTCACACTGGATGCGTATACAGAGCGGAAGAAGCACATCCCCATTGCTTTTATACTGGCAGCATTTGTAGCACGCAGCTGAAACAGGGTGTAGCAAGGTTAGATGTTGTGGGAAGAAGGAGGCGGGAACCGATGAACATTTAAAAACTTTAATAAATGTAAAATAAACAAATACAATAAGTACAGAAAGTAAAGACAGCAGTCCCTCACGGACGACTGCTATCACATAATACAAAACACAACATAAATCCAGGCCTGGCCTCTCTCGTCCTTCACCGTCGTCGCTCCTCCTTTTATGCTTCCGCTCCTCCGTGAGAGATACAAGACCGGTGCTCATCAGCAATCACGCCACCGGCCTCGCGCCATTCTCTCAGAACCCTCATATTTAAAATAACAGCCGTGTCTGATAAGTGTTGCAGTTTGAATTTGATTGCACTTAAGTTTAGCACTGTCAAACAGCTAGTTTCGATTTCTCCCATTTATTCCAGCCTTTGCATCTCATTCTACTCTTAGTATCTTGGGCTTGATGAGACCTGGATTCGTCCAGAAGACTCAGCAACCCCTGCTGCTCTCTCTAACAACTTCTCTTTCTCTCACATCCCTCGCCAGTCTGGGAGGGGTGGGGGTATATCATTTCATCATCTCTTCTCATTTCTAACAATTGGAAATACTCAACTCTCTCTTCTCTATGCAATAACAACTCGTTTAAATATCATGCCATTAGACTTACAACTCCCATTAAGATCCATATTGTAGTCATATATCGCTCCCCATGTCAACTGGGAAGCTTTGTAGAGGAGCTGGATGTGCTGCTGTCCTCTTTCCCTGAGGATTGCACCCCACTTGTAGTCTTTGGTGATTTTAACATTCATCTAGAGAAGCCGTATGCAACAGACTTCATCTCTCTCCAAGCCTCATTCGATCTCAAATGGCTCATCACCACAGGTACTCACAAATCAACCACACCCACCCACAGCCAATAACCTTCTCTCCTCCTTCTCTCCACTAACCGAGGAAGAAGTATCTAAACTTCTCATCTCCAGTCATCCTACCACCCGCCCTCTAGACCCCATCCCCTCACACCTTCTACAAGCCATCTCTCAGACTGGCATTTTCCCCACTGCATTCAAGCAGGCTCGGGTAACTCCACTGCTTAAAAAAAAGAACATTAAACAAATCACTTGTAGAGAATTACAGACCTGTCTCTCTCCTACCATTCACTGTGAAAACAATTGAACGAGTTGCTTTCAACCAAGTAACATCCTTCCTGTCTCTGAACAACCAGCTGGATGTCAACCAATCTGGCTTCAAGAAAGGGCATTCAACCGAGATTGCATTGCTGTCGGTCACAGAAGCCCTACGGACTGCAAAAGCTGCTTCCAAATCTTCAGTTCTCATTCTCCTGGATCTGTCTGCTGCCTTCGACACTGTGAATCATCAGATCCTTCTGTTCACCCTCTCATCTCTGGGCATCACAGGTACTCCTCTCCACTGGTTTGAGTCCTATCTCACAGGTAGATCCTTCAAGGTCACATGGAGGGGCAAGGTATCCAAAGCACATCAACTGACCACAGGGGTTCCTCAGGGTTCAGTTCTTGGACCCCTCCTCTTCTCCATTTACACCACATCATTGGGACACATCATACAGGCACATGGTTTCTCTTACCATTGCTATGCTTATGACATACAGCTCTTCCTCTCATTTCAATCAGATGATCCCACAGTAGCTGCACGGATCTCAAGCTGTCTGGCGGACATCTCGACATTGATGAAGGAACATCACCTGCAGCTCAACCTGGCAAAGACTGAGCTTCTCGTCCTCCCTGTCAATCCATCTCTACAACACAACTTCACCATCCAGCTAGATTCATCATCAATCACCCCATCAAGGTCGGTCAGAAATCTTGGAGTAATATTTGATGACCAGCTGACCTTCACAGACCAAATTACAAAGACATGCCGGTTTGCACTGCACAACATCAGGAAGATCAGGCCTTTCCTAACTGAGCATGCAACACAACTTCTTGTCCAGGCCCTGGTCATATCTAGGCTTGACTACTGCAATGCTCTTCTAGCTGGACTTCCATCATATGCAACTAAACCTCTACAAATGATTCAGAATGCTGCAGCTAGTCTCGTCTTCAACGAGCCCAAAATGGCCCACGTCACATCACCCACGACTCTGTTCATCTCTCTGCACTGGCTACCTCTCGCTGCTTGCATCAAGTTCAAGGCATTGACGTTTGCTTACAGATCTATCACAGGCTCAGCTCCCTCCTACTTTCACTCACTCCTACGAGTCTACATCCCTACCAGAAGCCTACGATCAGTCAATGAGCGACGTCTCGTGGTACCATCACAGAGAGCCAGAAAATCACTCTCTAGAACATTCTCATTCACGGTTCCATGCTGGTGGAATGATCTCCCCACCCTCATCCGGAATGCAGAATCCCTGACAACATTCAAAAGACAATTTAAAACTCATCTCTTCCGTGAGCACTTAACCTCTTAATAATAATAATAATAATAATAATAATAACAATTCCTTTCCTTTTCACTTAATCCTCCCTTGTCTGGCTTATGCTACTCTGAGCAATGCCTGCACTTTGTATTTTGAGCACTTCTTGCATTGTTTTTGCCTCTTCACAATGACTTGCTTAATTTAGTCCTAATTTGTAAGTCGCTTTGGATAAAAGACTAAATGTAAATGTAAATGTGGGCTGCATCTGAAATTGCACACTTCCCCACTATAAAAACAGTATGTGAAAAGTGTAGTATGTATGAATTCACAGTACTCATAAAAGAGTGAGCAAAAAGTACCCGAATGACATACTTCTGTTGAGATTTTGAAGAGTGAATATGATGGACACTTTCGTATGCGATTTCTGTCACCCTGCATTTCAATGTCCATACTATCCATCCTAAACTGTATGTGAGATTAAAATAATTGTGTCCCAAAGCATGTTGAAAAGAGTATGCCAGATGGTCTACTATTTCCGGTGGATTTTCGAAAGTGTGGATCCGGGCTCACTATATCAGCTAATATTGCCCACAATATTATAGATATAATATAAAGAGCACTTAAAGAAATACTTCTCTATTCTGTCATGTTGCTCTTTTAGAAATTACTGTTTTTAAAAATGGAAATTCCCTGGAAAATAGGTGCTTTAACCTGAAAGTTGAGTTCTGAGAATTCTGAAGAGGGACTATTATAGTTCATTGAGTTCAGTAATGGATCTGGCTTGCTGCATTAGTCTGTTTTGGAAATGTCTGGAAATGTCTGAGCTGGTGTTCTGAGCTGGTGTTCTCCCTGGGCAAAGAACTTTGCTCAGGGAGAGTGTACAATATGGTGCCAGAGTATTTAGTGGGGAATCAGCGTCAGCCAGACCTGTGTGCTTAAAGGAGGATTTTTCCACCATACCTAACCCACCCAAGGCTTGCACATAATTTTTTTATTCCCACAGATGGTGTGCTCAGACCCAAAGTGCGCACACATAAAGCCAACTCTCAGTTCTAAATTGACCTCATTTCCACCTTTTTTGCATTTATAATGTCAAAATGCCGGTCTTGGCGAATATTCACTTACACACAGTCAGTTATGTTTTAATTAAACGTTATCAGTTGAGAAAGAAAACGCATGTGTAACAGTATAATGGATCAGGTCTTAAAGTGACAGCAGCCTAATATGGCTGCTGCCAAATTATGAGATAATATTAAAAATATCTATGTGGAAGTTTTTCCCCATGGTATTGATGTCAAAATGTGGCTAGTAACTAGCAAAATAGTTCATGTTAAGCCATGGTCCCTATAGTGTTTCACTGTATATATAGCCTTCGTCTTCAGTTGTTCTTATCGTCAAAATTTACTTGGCTGTTCTGTTCACGTTTTGGAAGTTCTGAGAAACCTGAATATTTTTATTATTTTTATTTTGTTGTTAACACTAGAACGGCCATGGCGGTCATTTTGACCGTTTTGAATTTTATATCTGCAATAACTTTGTTGAAAAAATAAATACAATCCTGCTGGTACCTGACTTTTCCTAAAAGTGTCTGTATTTTCATTTAAAATGTTTTTCATATAAATTACACATAAGGCAAAAAAACAAATGAACATATTTACCTATTTCGGCCATAGACGGTCATATTGACCGCACGGAATTTCGCGGTATTATTATAGGCTATACCAATATACACAACAATAAAATGTGGTTAAAAATACACTAAACATATTCAACAACAAATCATTTAAATGTAATGATATTCAGAACAGAACAAGAATGAAAAAATAACTATAAACAAGCCAAAATGAAATGCGTTATAAGCGAAAGTGAAAGTAAGCGGCGTTAGGCTCACGTAACTTTCTAATTAGAATCAAAATGTTTCAACATTTGCGATGTATTTGGATGGTAAACTATTTCTTTATTATAGGCTTTGTACTTCACTCACGTTCCAATATCGACGGAAAAAATCATCCTCTTCACATGCGCAAAATGGTACGAATTGTAGGCTAGCCTACTAGGCTACAAACAGAGCAGTGGAATTTTTATATGTTAGGTTGACTATTTTATTATTATATTTTATTGTGGCTATAATGAACAGGCTGCAATGTCAAGATTGCAATACTGGAATATGGTTGGTGTGTGTGTGTGTGTGTGTGTGTGTGTGTGTGTGTGTGTCGGCGGGCGCGACGCGATCGAACTGTGTAAACAAATATGGGCTACTCCGTCATTTTGTTCAGGACATCTACGGATATTATTTATTTATAAATGTATAATTAAACTTGTTTAAATGTACAGTTTGGTGTTGTTTTGTTTTTTAAAGACATATTAATACAATAAATGCATTAATCTCTCAATTGGGTATTTATCATTAAAGATATAGAGTTTGGAATATAGCGGTCAAAATGACCGCTTGCGGCAGTTCTAGTAGTTATGGAATTCTGGCACTTCTAGTGTTAATAAAGACTGCTGTGCCTAGATCCTGCTTTATTTAATTCTACAACCATGTGGTGACAACATTCAATTCACACTTTAAGTATTAAGTGTGTTATTTATTTCCTTAGTTAAAAACACCTTTTAAAAGTATGTTAAAATCTATTTCTTTTTCACAAGGGCAGCCTTTTAGATAAAGTTTGCCAGACCAAGAAAAAGTTAAATGTTTAAAATGTTGTTTTCTTTATTAAATTAATCTGTTTGGAAACAAGAGAAAAAGCACTCCTCTCAAAATTGTATTTACTCAAAGGCCATTTTCAAAATGCAGTCTGAGTGCTTGTTGTACATATCAGTCAAAACCTTTTTAAACTCGTATAACCATGAATATTCTGTTAAATTCATTAGCTTGATGCAGCAAACCATGTTAAGCAATATGTTATGTGCTTGCATTTAATGCTCAGTGATTTGCCTTCTGAACATGCTCTGCTGAACAGATAAGCTTAAACCAACATTTTCTTACATGCTTCAAAGTTGTGCATTCAAAACAAAAAACAATATGTATATATTTTAAGTGTTTATCAAGGCCTAATAGTTGTAAAGGATGCTGTCAATATTTATGAAAAACCCAACTAGTTAAGTTATTTAATTGTGCTTTAGTGCTTTTTGTGTTTTGCTTGTGTGCTTAGAGACAGGGCAGTACAAAGAAAGTATTATTATCAAGTATTTCTATAAGAAGTGCTTTCATCTGGTGTCTTTGAACAAAGAAAGCAAGCAGCGTCAACTATACAAGTGACATGTTAACAGTTTAAAAGCTTCTTATTTCTTAAAGAGCTGTAAACACTTTGTGTGCAAGCAAAAAGAATGTCTGCAGAGAAAATGAATAACATCATTTAACATAATTATCATACGCTGGAGGGAAACGATATTACACACTAATGGAACCATCAGGTCTACAGGCTTTGAACAAAAAGCATCAGCTCTCTGCATAATCTCTCTAATATCTGCAATCGGATATTGTAAATGCCTGTCTGTTTAGCATGCCCAAATAAATTCATGAGCTTTTTTTTACAAAGATTTGGCCCAAACTATATTACAATTTGCATTCTATTGGGTTTGGAAGCACGGAAATGCGTGTCGCTGCAAACATCTGTTTTCATAAAGTCTGCTGACTTCCTTTGTACAAACATGAAAGCCATACGGCTTCAGTTTCCTATGTGAATAAATGACAAATGTCATGAAGCGGATTTGTGTAACCAGCCCTCAATCAGAGATTTATCATCTGCTGTGTAGTCTGGTACTGAAGAGTTGTAATGAGTCTCTACAGTGAATGCTTTAAGTCATTCTCCAGGTATGTGCACCTTATCCATCTAACCACAGACCGTCATTGTGATTTATGCTGCACAAATCATGGCATTTTGCATGGCTGCACAAGCACTCACCATGTGTTACAGGTTTTCTAAAGTGCATGAGAGAATTAAATTACGCAGAAGCAGCAGTGCTCCATGACTGCACACTGTACGATTTATTACAGTCCATTACGATTGTTACTTGTCAAACTATACGAACATGATCCTCGCTGTAAGCCATGTCACACTGTTGGATCTCAGTTGTCATTAATGTCAGACTGTCCGGCAGTCAAGACGCATTAAAAACGGACGCACACAAAAAGACTCGTCCGGAGTTTTACATCATCAATCTGTGACACGTTCAGTGACTGTGAACTGCAACAAGCAGGTTAGAAATTGTGGCTAGTTAACAAAAACTATCTCTAGCGTTACATTTGTTCATGGCTTCTCTTGAAAAGAAAACTGATAAAAACGAAGACGATGTGTGTTGAGCAACCGGTGGTTTGTTGTTGTCTCACTATTTGTATCATCAAGTTCTGTGCCCCTATTAATTTTTGATTTGACAGTTTTTGTAGCAGAAATTACACTACAGGACTGTGCCTAAAATCTTCTGACACGTCAGAGGTCAAATTTGATCGCAACGGTCATTAATCAGCTGTTGGCGTACTTGTCAAACTAACGATCAGTTACTTCAGATTTTGGTTTAGGATTTGAGGAATCTTTTAAGATTCACAAAATTTGTCTCAGATGACCAAATTGTAGCCAAAATTGTACAGTGTGAACAAGGCTTAAGTCACAGTGCTTAGACTTAATAAATAAGAGTATAACCTCTATGCAAAGAGTATCTGAGGTAAAAGCAATGCATATTCAGTGAATAAAGTGGACTTTTTAAAGCACAAGTCCAATGTTCTTTCTTGTGAGGATTAGATATGTTTGAAAAATAAAAACTATTATCTAACATAAAATTGACCTAGTTTTAAAAATAGCCTGAAAATAGCTTAAAATAGCTTGCTTTAATCACATAAAAATTCTGTATCTTTTCTACCTGAAATTTTTAATTCATACTGTAGTTCATAGTAAAGAACTATTTAATGATAAATACACAGGTCAATCAAAGGAAACTAGACAATATACAGCTGGAACTAATCAGTAATTAAAGGAAGTATGAAGTAATCAGGAACTTCTAGATTACTAATGTAACCCCCGTTCCCTGAAGGAGGGAACAGAGACGTTACATCAGAACAGACTAAGGAATTGGGATCTCGCCTGAGAGCCCAAACACCTTTGAGTGGTAACAAAACAAGCCAATGGACATTGGTGAGTGAGATTTGCAAAACATCTCCATTCCCTTCTTCAGGGAACGGGGGCTACATTAGTAATTTAGACTTTCCCTATCAGTCAGTCACGTTTGACGTTACGTCAGAACAGACTGACGAATTGGGATCCCTAAGAAAAAAGCCACACCTGCACCTTCCCAGCACCCCATGTAAGTCATTTAGTCCTCAGTGCCTGGTGGGGCGGAAAGGACATGACTTTTCATGGAGGATGTTGATCACTGATGTTCCGTTCACCCCAAGAGGGCATGGCTCGCCTAGGAACTGGTATGCCAAGACGATGCCATCCACTATGCAGTGAGCCAACCTCTGTTTTTAGACAGCCTTTCCCTTCTGCTGGCCTCCAAAGCAGACAAAGAGCTGTTCTGAGTTCCTCAAGCTTTGCGTGCGGTCCACGTATATATGCAGGGCGCGAACGGAACACAGCAAGGGCTGGGTCTGCCTCCTCGAGGGGCAGCACTTGCAAGTTCTCCACCTGGTCCCTGAAGGGAGTGGTGGGAACTTTGGGCACATATCCAGCCTAGGGTCTCAGGATTACATGAGAGTCGGGCGGCCCAAATTACATTCATTCCATTGCCTGTATGTCCCTCACCCTCTTGATGGATGTGAGCGCAGTCAGGAGCACTGTCTTAAAAAGGATCTTAATCTCAACTGAATGCAAAGGCTCAAAGGGTGCTCTCTGTAGGGCTGTTAAAGCCACAGAGAGGTCCCAAGGGGAGATGATGCGTGGTCGAGGAGGATTCAACCTCCTCACACCTCTCAGGAAGCTGATGACCAGGTCGTGCTTACCTACGGCCAGTGGCAGTCAACTTAAATCCTCCGTGTTCCATCCAGAGAACACACGTGGAGGTTCCAGAGGTCTGGACGTGGGTGCCATATGTTGCCCCGTCCCTGAGCAAGCATGTCCTTCCTCAAGGGAATCCGCCAGGGAGGGGCTTTTGTGAGGAGCATCAGATCCGAAAACCAGGTCCGGGTAGGCCAGTATGGTGGGATCATCAAGACCTGCTCCTCATCCTCCCTGACCTTGCACAGTGTCTGCGACCAGGCTCATTTGGGGAAACACATACTTACACTTAACAGAAATGTATTGTCATGTCAGATTGCAGAGGCTTAGTTTCATTTTACTACACAGTTATGTTTTCTGGAGGTGTACAGGAATTTTTATTTTCTATGACACTGCAGTGGTTTATTTTTAATTTTATATCAAGTGTAGTTTAATTTTTTGCATCTTGAAATAAATATTTCTATGTTCTGTATCACTCTGTGTTGTGTTTGTTTCCTTTATCTGTTTAGAAGATAACTGAGCCTTTAAATATCCTTTGTAAAAGCATTACGAGGCATAAATAGTCCTCACTTTAGATGAGCTCACAAAAATAGTTAACTGACAACTACTAAATGTTTTAGAACTACCTGAATTAATCATGAATTACAGTTGGAAAATGTGTTAATAAAGCATTTATTAACACACTGAGTAACTATTACTGTCAAAATAATAAGATGTATAAATGTACCTTTAAATAGTTTATTAATCATTTACTTACACTTTCTAAATTATCATATGAACCACTGACAACTCCTAAATAACTGGTTTGTAAATAATATAATACTCAATTTAGAAATGATAAATTGATCCTTAATAAAGTATGAAAATACAATTATTAAACACATTATAGACATGCTTATAAATCAAGAATAAAGCATTTATAGCTGTATTTATAAACGGCTTACTAATATCTATTAATGTAGGGACAATGCTTTATACATGATGAATTAACTATTTACTAATGCTTAACGAATGATTCACAGCATGCAGTTATTATAAAGTGTTACCCATAACTCTTACAGCAACTCTGTTACATTTATTTTACTTTAAAATATATATTTTTTCATTTAATAATTATTGCTAGAAAACAACAAAATCACACAAATCAGGATTTTACACTGTATTTAAACTGTATTATTCAGACCATTTCTACATGCTAATCTCATTTCAATTTCTCATTTTTTACACAAATTGTGGAAATCATTTGAATGAATATTTGTATTAAAACAATTATCAATAACTATACAAGCAAACATTTGGTCAAAAAAACTAACTAGCCTCTGTGACATCTCAATTTCACACTAAATTCGCAACCCCTTGCAACCGTGTTACACAGTTTTTAATTTTTAATTTTTTTATTTTATAGTAAAGTAAAACATTCAATATAAATTAAGTTAAACACATCCTTTACTGACAATGTGAAAAAAAAAAAAAAAAGTTTTTAGGCCTTATTTGTACACTATTAATAGAAAGTGCCTTTAATACCTATGCTCATTAATAGTTCATTTCACCTTGTAACTGAATTGATCTCAAAATTGAATCAAAGTTAAAAATCTCTTGAGAAGGATGCTATTTTAAAGTAGGCCTACATGAAAAGCTTTCCCAGTTCATGTCCAATCTATCACTGTCATACATACTTCTGCATCTCTCTCCTAAAGCATAAGCCAAAGTAAATAGTGATTTACAACCGTGATTCATCGGAGTATCCTCTTTAATTAACAAACAAGGATATGGTCAAGGGCATGATCAACAGCATAATACATCTGGCATTATATTAATACATTGATGATTGATTCTTGCAAGAGTAATGTGACAAAGATTCATCTTATAGCAGTGATTTTAATATCCATAACAAACTAGGAGTCAAAAAGAAGGCTTTTCTGCATCTTTGTAAACATAATATCTTGTACATTTAAAAATATTACTAAAATATTAAATATACAATGGGCATGAAGAAGTATTCTACAGCCACTTAAATGGAGTAGCTTTCCAGATCCCTCAGCTCAATCAGGAACATGTTATTAGATGGTGGCATTGGTCCACTGTTATTTTATTATATTATTAATAGCTGTATGAGTGCGTTGTTTAATGCCGGATTCCTGCAGAGTGTTATGGTGTTGCAGGGAAGAGGAGAGGCAAGGATCTAATAGCTAGCAGTCTTTATTCCACAACCAAACAAACAAAGATTATCCAAACTGAAAGCCAGAAGGAAATAATCCAAACATGAAGATTTAAATCCAAACAGGAAGACAATAAAAATCCAACCGGGGAACAAAATGTAACAGCTTTCCTACGAGAAGTAAAGACAACGACTCACAAACAAAAACTGATACACAAGGGTATATGTACACAGGCAAAGAGGAAAGAGACTAACAAGGAACAAGTGAGACTGATACAGGGTAACTATGGTGAGTAACAAGGTTAACTAAGGAAACTAAGGCAAACCACATGGGAAACACTGGAACAAGGGGAACAGATTGTACAGTTCAAGTCCCTTCCGTTTCCATTGAGAGTATGCTGTGCGTGCCTTGCTGCCGCTTCTCCCTGGAACTTTTGTTTGTTTTTTGTTTGTTTGGTGTCTACAGTGTCATCTCCTTCCCAGCTAAACTGAACGTTTGCTTGTAATTTATTATTGTCATTTCCCTGTGGATTTTACTTTGGATATAACGCGGACACTGACACCTTGCCAACTCATCACTGGCACTCATCCAATTCACACTACTCTGCTGCTGTGTGCTGATCTTGGCCCTACTCCACTGTACCTTCTACGTAGATGGCTGGTGAATGCCTCTTCCCCGCCTCAGGGTGAAATCCACTATACCTCAACCTCAATTCTGTTAATCCTTTACTGTTTTCTGAATCTGTACAAACTCATCTCTCTGATATTACTGAACACACTAGCTCTCTCGATATCCTTACCAAATATAATGCCTGTATTTCCACTGCCCTTGATATACATGCCCCTCTTAAAAGTAAAGTTGTACCTTCTACACACACGTCTCCCTGGTTTACCCCTGCACTTCGCAATCTAAAAACAGCTGGTCGTCGTCTTGAACGCCTTTACAGGAAAACTGGTTTGACTGTACACCTTACTGCTTACACTGACCATATCCAGTTGTACAAATCTGCTATAAACACTGCACACTCTAGTTACTACTCTACTATTATTAATAATGCATCCTCTCGACCTAAAGCACTGTTTTCTGTAGTCAATAAACTCACCAACCCTCCTGCACCTGTCATAAGTAACTCAGCAGACCTCTGTGAGTCATTCCTGCATTTCTTTCAAATTAAAATTGATATCATTCATAATCATTTCCCATCCATGATCTCTCCTGTCTCCACACACGACTTCCCCACTGCTTTTACACCTGGTACTCTCACTGATTTTGCCACCCCAACCCCTGCTTATATCTATGAGCTAATCAACAAAGCAAACGCATCTTCCTGTCATCTTGATCCCGCTCCTACTGCTTTACTTGCTCCTGTTATTTCTCTGCCGATTTCACTTCTCATCTCCCAACTACTAAGTACTGGTGCTGTTCCTCTGATATTAAAAACTGCTGCTGTCTCTCCTGTCATAAAGAAACCTGGCCTCGACCCCTCTGGTATGGCCAACAACAGACCAATCTCAAATCTACCATTTCTTTCAAAATTGCTTGAGAAAGTGGTCACTGCTCAACTTCAAACACATTTGTCATCTAACAACCACTATGAATGTTTCCAATCTGGTTTTCGCACCCTCTACAGCACTGAGACAGCACTTCTTAGGCTTGTCAATGATCTCCTTATGGGCACTGACTCCGGCTCCACCATTATTCTAATTCTTCTAGATTTTTCCTCTGCATTCGATACAATGTCTCACAGTATTCTCATCTCACGCCTCTCTGCTCTTGGTATTTCTGGAACTGCCCTATCCTGATTCACCTCCTACCTGTCTGGTCGCCCGCATTACATCTCTATCCGCCAGGCTAAGTCCATTACTGCCTCTGTCCCACATGGGGTTCCCCAGGGTTCTGTTCTTGGGCCTCTTCTCTTCATCTTCTACATGCTCCCATTAGGTAACATCATCTATCATCATGGCTTTAAATTCCATTGCTAAGCAGATGACACCCAACTATACATCCATTCTCAATGCAATGCTCCTTTCCCCACAAATTCCATATCAGCTTGTATTGATGATATAAATGCTTGGATGACCAGGAATTTTCTCAAACTCAACACTGATAAAACAGATCTACTTCTTATTGGTTCACCTCAAATTACATCCCGTTTCTGTGTTGACAATGTTAATATTGCTGGAGTTTTGGTTCAACCTTCCACCACTGTCAAAAACCTTGGTATAATATTTGATTCCTCTCTTTCCTTCCTTCCACACTTCTCCTCGCTCACTCTGCCTTCTTTCACCTTCGTAATATCGCGTGCTTACGTCCATTTCTGAATATCAACGATGCTGAGACCCTAGTTCATGCTTTCATCACTTCACGGCTTGACTACTGCAATTCTCTTTTCTATGGCTTACCCAATTCTATAAATAAGATCCAGTATATTCAAAACTCCGCAGCTAGGGTCCTTACATACAGAAAGAAATCCTCCCACATTACTCCGATTTTACGCAGACTTCATTGGCTACCCGTACGCTTTCGTATTCAATACAAGATACTCCTTATCACTTTCAAAGCACTCCATGGTCTTGCCCACGTAACCACACAGACAGGAAAAGTTTCAGGGTAAGACTTTGACAATTCATCGGGGTGATCCAACAAAACTGGATTATCAAATACTTCCAACAAAGGCAAAACCTTCCCACCGGCCGAATCATTGCCAAGGAAAAAATCTACCCCATTCACAGGCAAACGCCCACGAACACCTACTTTTACAAATCCTGTACACAATTCTGACTCTAAGTGTATCTGATAACAGAACTTTGACAAGGCCCATCTCTATGCCCTGTACCAACACATTACTGCCACAGAAAGTCTGTTCAGAGAACGGCAGTACCTCTGCAACTATGAAGGATTGCATTGCCCCAGTATCATGGAGCATTTTAACTTTTACCTGTTCCGTAGACTTTCCAGTGACAGAAATTAACCCTTCCATTAGAAAAGGTTAATAACTAGAATCTGGCTTGCCACCACGCTCAACTTTGGCAGCAGAACCCTGCTGTTTTCATTTCAACATGAGACAATCAGCAATTAAATGGCCAGGCTTGTGGCAATAAAAACATTCTCTGTCTTCCTTTGACTTTGAGTTATTTGGTTTCGGTCATGGCGGATTAATCAGGTTCACTGGAACAAACACAGCTTTTTCAGGACGGGCAGTTGTAAATACATTTTTATGTGTCAGTGCAAATTCATCTGCAAAGACAGAAGCTTGAGACAAGGGTGTCAATTTCTACTTGTTTACATAAACGACAACATGCTCGGGTATACAGTTCTTAAATTCTTCCAAAAGAATGAATTCTTGCAGGGTTTTAAAATCGGCTACCTTACTCGACGTGCACCACTTGTCAAATAAAATGCCCTTCTCCCCAGCAAATTCAATGAATGTTTGGCTGGAATTTTGTATAAACCGCTGTCTATAGGCTTCTGGTACCAATTCATACACACGCAAGATTGCAGCTTTCACTACATCATAATTCAAACTATCCTCTAAGGATAAAGTAGCGCAAACATCCTGAGTCTTACCAGTTAATTTGCACTGTAAAAGCAGAGGCCACACTTCTCTAGTCCAATGGAGTGCAGATGCGATATGCTCAAACACACTAAAATATGAATCGACTTCTGCTTCTCGAAACTGCGGCACAAGAGAGATGTGCTTACTCACCTCAAAGGTGATTCCCATCGACCCGGCCCCCATCAGAGCATCAGCGGTCTGCGAGGGTTGTACAACTGGAACAGGTGTACCTTTGGCTGCATTCAACTCAAGTTCACGCAGCTTAATCTGCGTCTCCGACCTCGATTTCTAGTCTGCGGACTTCGAGTCGAAGTTCCATTTCAGCCCGACGGTCTTCTGCCCGTTCGCGCGCCTCCACTTGGACATCACCTACAGACTCCACCGAGTCCGGAGAAAAAGGCTCAAAGGGCGACAGAACGGCCTTGGTTTCAGAATCCTCCACCTCAGCAAGTCCACCCTGCTCCTCCTCACCAAACATAAAAGGCCGACCGTCAGAAACAAAGGAACCTTCCCCGACTACTGCAGGCAGCACCAGAACACCCAATTCCACCAACCTTTGTGATACAGTAAACTTTATCTCCCTTTTAAGGGAATCTGACACAGTTTTAGGTAATAGTACCAAATGTAGGTAATAGTGACACAGTTTTAGGTAATAGTTAGCCGATTAGCCGGACACGTACACAATATGAAACACAAAACTACATATTTTGAACACCTGATGGAAAATATCTACATCAATAATTATTCATACTTGCAGGTTGTGATTCTGAGGCGCAAGTTGGTCCAAATAAACTGGTTACTGACCCTTCTCTCAAAAGCAAGTGTTTTGCGAATCCCGCGTTGAACTCGGGAAATAAGATTTGAGAAGCAGTCGTCAGTAAAATCCCGCAGTGAAGGGCGGATCAAGTTTGTTCACGGGCGGACGTTCGAATTACAGACGACTCATTTCGGTGGTTCAGAGTCGATTCTTCCTTTGTGGAGAAAATAAGTTTCGTGCACCTTTGACTTGACAACTTTGCAGAACGTTTACATTCACAAACATCTATATATCAAACCTATATCGCCCTGCACATAGTATGTCTCCCTATATCTGACACACCCATTTCATGTCTTGCAGTCTCTATAATGAGCTCATGAGTTGAATCAGGTGTGATAGATGAGGGAGACATACAAAATGTGCAGGGCTGGTGGTACTCCAGGACAGGTTTTCCAGGGGGGGAAAAAACTTTTGGAACCTTTATTATTAACCTTTATTATTATGTAGGAATTTTAGGAGTACTAGCATATAAATGGTCTCAAATTTAATAAAAATCAACTCAATTTTATAAGGTTTCTTGGAGGACAGATATGTTTTCAATAATAACCCCTTTTTTGACAACATTATTTTGTTTAAGAGATACATTTATGACTGTTTTGTTATTAACACAGGTTCTGAAAGTGATTTTGAAACATTTGAAGCTTTTATATATGAACTGTTTAAGACATTCAATCAAATTCACATATCATGTGGGTATCATCACTAATGTCAATTTCTTGGACACATATCAATTGTTGATAAACAAATTGTCTTTTCCATGTATAGAAAAGATACAGCAAAGAACAGCCTCCTTCATGCTAAGAGTGCTCATCCAAACCCCTCAAAACGTGGGTTACAATATAGCCATTTTTTAAGACTCCACCGTATCTGTTCTAATAAAGAGGATTTTGAGGCTAAAGCTCAGAACCTGTATACAGATTTCAAATCACGGGGATATTCTAGTAAGTGGCTCGATACTGCACTTGAGAATGTTCGTATTTTACATGCACAGGAGGAAAGCTACTTTATCACAAATAATAGAAAGAAGAGCTTCTCATGTGCTTTCAAATCCACATATAGTCCATTGAATAATGACATTATTATTAAGAGACATTGGCACATTATTCAAAGTAATCCGCAGTTATTGAATATATTCAATGATCAACCACTTTTTGTGTCTTCTAGGAGCTCTAGTCTGAGGGACAAGCTTGTTAATGCGGACACTCACATCTCTTTTCCGTCTACTCTTGTCGATGCCCAAGGTAATTTTACATGCTTTAATTGTACTTCTTGCACCAAATATGTCAAATGTAAATCATTCACACATCCTTCTACACTAAAAAACATACAAGATTAGACAATTGATTACTTGCAAGAGTACATATGTGATCTAAATGATCATCTGCTCGTGTTCACTGTTATATGTAGGCAAAACCACACGTGCATTACGCACAAGAATCATTGAACACACAAGTGTCATTCGAACACAGGATGATACATCCCCTATATATCGCCACTTTAAGTTTGCCAAACATTCTTTGTCTGACATGAAGTTCCTGGGCATAGAGAGGATTTTACTTCATAGAAGAGGCTGAGATAGAGATAAGAAATTGTTGCAAAGGGAGGCCCTCTGGATCTTTGAACTTAACCCTCTACCATATGGCAACATACTCTTTGTGTTCATTTCCTTGCCACTGTCTCTTTAAGAAAACATTCTCGAGTTTTTTGTTGGAATGAGAAGACCTTAGTTTAGCCAATGCTGTGCTTTGGTTAAGTCACATGACATGCAGTTTTTTTCTGTGGCGTGATTTTTGACAGACTGCGGTCTCTTGTCGGAGTAACAACGTCAGTAACAAACAAGGAGTAGCCCATATCACATACACAAAAAAAATCAGAAACATCACCTCAGGTAAGTTATGATGACATATTCACCACTCAAAAAAGTTTTTATGAAATTAGTTTTTGGTAAATCGATCAAATGTCTTTGTTGCCAAGCGGCAACACTGTGCAATAGTGGAATGACATTATTGCAATAGTTTAGCTACACTGAACAAAATTATAAAAGGAACACTTTTGTTTCCCCCGCATTTTTCATGAGCTGAACTCAAAGTTCTAAGACTTTTTCTATGTACACAAAAGGCCTATTTCTCTCAAATATTGTTCACTAAATCTGTGTTAGTGAGCACTTCTCCAGAACTGGGATGTTTTCAGCGTCCAGGAATTGTGTACAGATCCTTGCAACATGGGGCCGTGCATTATCATGCTGCAACATGAGGTGATGGTCATGGATGAATGGCACAACAATGGGCCTCAGGATCTCTAAAATGCACCTATGCTCGTTGTCCATAACATACGCCTACAGTACCTATACCATAACCCTTTTTTTTTTTTTTTTGCTATAATTGAATACCTGCATTATTTTTTTCATGCATGCCAATTATCAGACTCTCCTGGAGCTCCACCTGTGATAGAGTTGTACTTGTGATAATAATTTCAGCTGATTACCCCTAATTGCTTATTTACCAACAAAAGGGTGAATGTTTGCACTGAAGATAGCAATGCGCTGAAACGTTCGCTCCTGTTCATTTGTTTTTAATTCACTTTGCAATTTTTGCACTATGCAACCCAGTAAAAGAACAAAAGAAAAAGTTTTGATAGACTTCTGTAGTCTGTACTGAATTCAGTGTGCGGCCAGCAACCTTGCTCGTTTGTCATAAGGTCTTTGAAATAACAATGCTGAATACCTTATTGGTAGCACTTTAGAATTCTGTTCCGTCATTAATGAATAACTACACAGGAACAAATGAGTAACACAATATTAACATTCTAATAACTACTACAGTATTAAATAACAAGAAACTCTGGTTAATAAATTAGTAAGTAATAGGCTCAGTTGAATGTGGTAGTTCACTATTTGCTGATCAGTAACTACCTCCCGGAAGACTAAGATCTACTATATTGATAGGTTCATAATTAATGTAAATAATAAATAAATGTATAATTAATTTTAAAGTGAAGGTCATGGTAACCCACTAGGTTTTGGATAGTAATTTCTTCTGACAGATTTGGTAACACTTTAATCATTACAAGTTGGTTACCACAATCTCCACTTTCGAATACTGTTCCAAATAATTAGTAATTTCTTTAGAAGTATGTAGTCATTACTATCCAAAACCTTACAAAAAACTCAAAAGCTTACAATGACTTCAATCACTAATAGGGAGTTATCATGCTTTTCACTTTAGAAAACTGTTCCAAATAAGTAGTAATTCCTTCTGAAGGATTTTGTAATACTTGAGTCATTATAGTGGGTTACCATGACCTTCACTTTAGAATTAATTATACATTATGCATTATTTATTTTATTTTATTTAACCTTTATTTAACCAGGTGAGAACATTTTCTCATTTACAATGGCGACCTAGCCAAGATAAAAGCGCCAAGGTACAAAAGAACATAAAGTTACACATGTAATTACAAGACAAAGAAGTACACAATAGCATAGGAATGCAGTATGCAGGTCAGCAGATCAAACATTTACAAATTTATACAATTAGTGCAAAAGGTGTCAATATATGGAGGTAAATGATTGGTAGATAAAGTGGCGTTGCTCTGTGCCATACAGTCAATGGAGGAAGTAAGTGTAGAGGTCTAATAAGGAGGTACTGTTGTCGGGTACAAAGTGGCTATGCTTAGAGCAATATGAAAGGTGGCAAATGGCAAAATAGCAAGTGACCATTGCTGGATGGGGAATATGCAAAAACGTCAAAACAAAACAAAACAAAAACAAAAACAGAGACAGCCATGGTAGATTAGAATTTACAAATAAATCTATTAATTGCAAAAGTGTGAGTCGGGTTAACATGTACAATGGTCAGATAATAGATTCGCTAATAGTAATTTGAAGGTGGGTAACGGGACAATGGATTCAAGCTTCAGAGATTTTTGAAGTGTATTCCAATCATTAGCAGCGGAGAACTGGAAGGAATACATTATTCACATGAATTATGATCCTGTAGTTCTTAGTAGTCCTCTGGGAGGTATGAAAAAATTGTTACTGATTAGCTAATAGTGAACTACTCATTCAACTGAGCACTATTTCTTACTAATTTGTTAATCAGAGTTTCATGTTAGTTAGTTACTAGAATGTTAATGTGTTCCTGTCTAGTTATGTGTAGACGGAACTGTATTCTAAAGTGTTACCCTTATTTTGTATAGCAGAGCTAATAAAATCAGTATGCTTCTCATTGCAGGTAACAATCAATCAATGATGACCAAATTGCCATATTCAGATTAAAACAAGCCTCCAGCAAAAAGGTTCAAATGATCAACATGTGTTCAGACATGCACTGGGCCGTTAGATGCTTGAGAAACAGATTGTGTTGCAGTTCACTCTTCTGCATCTCTAAAACTTAACCACCGCTCCATTTAACGCAAGATTTATATATTTATTACTTTAAACAAGTAATTATCTTCCACGTTTATTGTCTCTGCTTCGTGAACAGGAAATTACACTGAAATTATAGGTTGCATAAGTAGCCCTAGTTGCCTTTTTAACAGAATGTGATTTTGTTGAAGTGAGAGTCACCCACTGTCTCTGATCCATATCTGCCCACGTCCACCTATCCTCTGATATCTGTGCCCAGTGCAGTCATAATGACCATAGTAAAAAAAGTGTGCTTAATTGTATTGAATGTGTATTTCAAATCTAAAAAGTATATTTCTCAAAAGATTTACTTTCAGATAATATAGTATTAATGAAATTAAAGACCACTTAAGTGTACATAGTAAGATAGTAAGTTCAGCTAACTGCATTTAATATAAATGCAAACAATATTACACTGTAAAAATATATATATTTATATAAAAAATCAAGGTTGAAACTCTGAGGGCTGTTATTGTCCATTTCTTAGAACAGGACAGTAATCAGGCACTTGAATGCAAAGAATGAACTGAATTATGAGTTACGGTCCACTGTCAACCTTGTGTGGGAATAGAAAGTGTAAACAATTTCAGTGAATGTTTATTAATATAAGGCCTTGACAGAAGGCTTCAACTCACCAATAATGATTCTGACGAAGTTGTTTAGTGTTTTTCAAATCTCAAGGAGACATTCCCTCAAAACTGAAGACAAAATGCACGTTAACAAGCACAAAATTCATTTCATCCATGGCTATTGTAAGTAATTCATTTGGAACATTTTGTTAAAGTCCCCCTGTAGTCAATAATTGTATCCCTTAAAACTCATCTTTGATCACCAAAATGACATATTAAAAAAAAAATCTTGTGAAATTTTTTTTTCATGACTTAAAATAGCTTGAATGTACTCTACATCCTTGCTTCATTTAGTATACGTGGTCCATGAATATGCTAATTAGCCCTGCCTCCACTCGGCCAACTTACGGAGGTAAACGCTGCACAATGGTGTCGTTCTTAATAACACAGTCTCACCCCAAAACGTCACGTACTGACGGGTCTTGACCATACGGCAACATACGACGAAAAGGGTACCCCTAAAACGTCCATATGTGACGATTCGGGTTATGGGTAGGTTTAGGTATGCGTTAGGGTACCGCTAGGAGGCGCTGCTGGTGCACTTATGTCTTCGTCTCATATGGACGTTTTAGGGGTACCCTTTTCGTCGTATGTTGCCGTATGGTCAAGACCCGTCAGTACATGACGTTTTGGGGTGAGACCGGGCTGTTCTTAACAGAGTCGGACACACAACGGTAATTAATATGCTTAGCCTTTTACTTGACTATGTTAGCAAACAGCTAATAATGTGTTGCTAATGTTACACATATGTTCCCGTTCTGCCTTCTAACAATCATAAGAAAAGCTTTGAACAACTCAGAACATCAGTGGAGAAAGGCATATAGCTCATCATAATATCTTAAAGGGGTGATGAACTGAGAAATCAAAGTTTCCTTGAGCTTTTGACATATAAGAGATCATCATACTATAATAATATCCTGTAAGTTTCAGAACTGAAAACTACCTTGTTAGTCCAATAAAAGCTTTTACAGACATCAGGCTCAGCAAACGACTCGTTTTTCAAAGTGGGGAACTATGACGTCAAAGAGGATAAAACACCGCCTCCACAAAAGAAGATCAACGCCTTCTTCAACACGGCCTGTTTAGCCCCGCCCACCGATTCGCCCAAACATGCTAAATAACATATAGGAGACATGATAATTGCTACCGGATCGAGCTACTTACAAGCAATAAACATGCTGTTGACTAAATATTGTGCAGTGCCTGTTTGTGGAAGAAGACAGTCATAAGCTTCCTTCGGATTCCAGCATGGTTAAACTTTATTAAATCAGTCAATCACAATTTCCCGACACGGATCTGCCAGCAACATGTAAGTAACCATGTGTATTCTAATGCCTGATCTGCGATCAGTGATTTCGGTGTAATTATTCAAGTTCAGATATTTCTCTTAAAATCGTTCAATACTGTTTATGCATCAGTGACTAAACGATCAACTTCACATAATTTCTCGTAGTATTATGAAAATAATCTTCTTTTAAACTGTTATTAAATTATATAGCCTACAGAAAGCGATCAAAGAACGATCCCATTCGCCCAAGCTGTCAATCAAACAGCACAGCGCGAGCCGCGAGAGGTATCTGGACACTTACCAAACTCGTGATGAAATAATGACACTGTTACACTACACAACGAAGCTCTTACTGTGTACTCACATCGTGTTTGCATTGTGATTTGGTGTAAGCATTTGTGAGAGTGCAAAAATTGCGTTGCAATGATAAGATCTTTATTCACGCGATCAACAGACTGTCTGTCATCTGCTCAGTGCTCATCATGCTGCAACCTTTCATGTGATGGAATAGATTTAAATATAATGCTTTAAACGATACTTTTCACGATTTGTTAATCTCGATAGCTGTAATAGTAAAAACGTAGTAAAAGTTTTCGAGAGAGTTCATGTAATACTAGCTATTTCATTGCAAGCATGTCAGCCAATCACAGCAGTGGGCGTTTACACTGCAGTCTCACAGCAGACACGCCCCTTAAAACGGAGCGTTCAAATCTGAGGCAGAAATCAGGCTTGGAAAAATGGCTTTTATTTATAAATTATGACAATTTTTTATGTAAAAATCATACTAACATTATAAGGGCACCCCAGGCAACATTATAAAATAATAAAACAATCCAGTTCATGACCCCTTTAAAGGTGCAAAGAGCAAGTCTCTGAGTTTTTGCAGAACTATGCCCCCCTCTGGCGACAAATGAAACTGCAACACTGCAACTGAACGCGCATGACGTCACGCCCAGTCTCAGATTCGGCCCGAATCCCTCTTATTTATTTTACTGTACAGGATTATAGAGGCAATCGCAGTGATCAGAGAAGGGCTCATTCAGCCCATCAGGCAATTGTTTAAGCATGTATGGGTTAGAAAAACAGGTATTTTTAACATGAAAAGTTGCTTAATGCACCTTTAATATACATCATACACCTGCTATATTGCTAAATCTACACAATTATTCATATCAACAAAAAAATATACCGGGATAACCTGGCATCTCGAGACTCCCCTGCTAGCTTGCTGTTAATTATCCTAAAGCCCGCCAGCACGTTGACATGATTGGTTACAATGTAGTTTTTGACGTCAGAAACACCAGCGATTTTAAACCGTGTTTTTGAGACTGTCTTTGGTTCACTGCAGTTTTAAGGAGAAAATACTCAGCAATGGTGTTGACCTAAAAACACCCCATATAAACAACATTAAAAACTGGATTTTTACCATAGGGTGACTTTAAAACAATTCAGGAAAACAGTAAATGATATCTGAGGGGTCGTTTTTTACTTGCAATGTCTTTGCAAATAATTGTGACTTTCTTTTTTTCTATGGAACATAAAAGGAGAAATGTGTAATACAATGGGCACTTTTGCATTTGGTCGATGCTTTAACCCAAAGTGACTTACATAGCAAATTTCATCAGTTCATTAATTCCATTAAAATCAAACTCATGACCTTGCCATTGCTACCACTTATAGAACGCTCTACTGCTCAAGTGGTCAAGCTACGAAAAGAGCAAAAGATCTATCTATCTATCTATCTATCTATCTATCTATCTATCTATCTATCCATCCATCCATCCATCCATCCATCCATCCATCCATCCATCCATCCATCCATCCATCCATCCATCCATCCATCCATCCATCCATCCATCCATCCATTATTATTATTATTATTTCAATATATAATAAATATTATTTTAAATATTAAATATATTATATTTTTTCATATTTATGTAAACTATTCCTTTAAGAAGAGTTTGGTCACAAAAATGTGGTCCTGCATAAATATACATTTTGCTCTTTCACTGTTCCTCCTTAACCTTTTTACTTATTAATATATTCATTTGAATTTCATGCACATTCCCAAAGGAAGAAAGTTGTTGAATAGATGAAGAAACACCTTGGAGTTTGCTAGTAACTGCAATTCACACCTAATTTGCCCTGACAGGTTTCAGGTTTCATCCCAATTATCACCAAGCATGTCCAGACGTCTTTATATTCAACCCCCCCAAACAATAAAATAAAGCAATGGTTTTCTACACAATAAAACAGAGGTGGTCAGATCTTGACATTCAGACCAATTATTGTGTCATAGTAGCACAAAGAACTCTAAACAAGCTATCGGACATCCTGACCTATTTTCATTTTCTCGTTAACATACCTAGTGACATACTGATATCTATTCAAGCTACTGCGAACATTAGAAGACACTCATTTTCACCTGTAACCACAAGAAAGGTGCCCTGTCGTGACTTCACAGTGGGACAAAAGCACGAGGAGAATGAACATGTCACTGATGGTTTTTCACGGTGAGGATAATTGGGGCTGGTTGACGTCCTCCCTTCACTGATGGCCACCCCCTGGTGACGCAAGTGAAAGGTAAGAACCAGCCCACTGCAGCGAGAACATGTGAGAGAGATACGTAACGTGCCCTCCTACACACCCCCACTGAGTCAACCACACACACTTACATAAAGCTCAGCATGTCTGTGGCTGATTGATGGTGTTCTCGTGTAGGACAGTAGAATAATGTCCCATTGCATTAGTAGAAAGAGATTGCATTTAGTCACACGTCCCTTCAGTCGGGGAAGGGGGACAATGACATCATATCAAATACTCCATGGCGGGCCTAATCAATCACACTTTTCAAATTAAAGATGTCGAATTTAATTTGATTCATGGAAGCAAATAAGATGCACAGCCAGGCAGTGACGGTCTACTTCTGCGAAGGTTACCGCTGAGTCCGATATTACATTAAAGTAACAAAGCTGGGAGCGCTCCAAGAGCTTATGATGAAACATGCCAGAAAAACAAAAACAATCTGAATGTGGGGAAATAGCATTATGTTAATTTTTGACTGGATTTATTCATTTTAAGACATATATAATAGGATGAAGAAGAAACGTGTCCACCAAATCAAAGTCATGCAGTCAAACTTACATTCAGAAAACTGCAGTAAAAAACACGAAGAGGAAATGACATCATAGAGAGGACCACTGCAGACCCTCATGATGGTGTCAATCAGTGTCTTAAATTATCAGATCATTTCTGCTTGTTATGATAAGGCAAGTTACCCTTGTGAAAAAGAAGTGTGCTTAATTGTATTGAATGTGCACTTCAAATCTTAAAAGTACATTTTTACTTGCAGATATTATAAAATGAATGAAAAGGCCACTTAAAAAGTGCACTTTGTGATAATGTAAAATTAAAATTTTAATTCAAAGTACATTTTAAATCATTATGTTTATTAATCTTTTGTTGTGCTTTAAAGTACACTTATTTTGATGCCGCTTAACATACAAAAGCACTTTATTGTAATTATAACTAGTGTTATTCGATATTACATATTACACACACACACACACACACACACACAGTAAGTACATATATATGTATATGTACTTAATTGCAACTTCATCATTACAAATGTGTAATTAAAAATATATTTAAAAACATGACACAAGTTTCAATAGAAATTACATTAAAGTATATTTTAGTTTACTACAAATGATTGTCAGTGCATTCGGCAGTACACTTTAAACATATTACAAAGACAATATAAGTAATTATGACATTTCATGTAAAGACGTATTTAAGTCCTACTTAAGTGGGTCAAGTTCAGATAATTGAAAGTATAATACATTTTAATTTAATTGCAATTAACATGCAAGTAATTGTCTGAAAACATTATTCAGTTCACTTTTAAGTATATTCTTTTAATGTATTTTATTTATTTATTTCATTAATTAATTATTTATTTAATTGTTTCCATAATAATTCCATATTTGCTCTTTTAAAATGTATGCTAAAGTTTATTTCTTTACATAAAGGTTAGTGCAGGCTGTAAAAAAAAATGTATTAATAATAATTTATGATATTTGAACCTCGAAAAATATACTAAAAACCTATTATGTACTTTAATATGTAAATAAGATATGTCCACTCATTTTGTTAGGATTCCATCTCCACCACCACGCTCATCTTCACCTCCGCCCACTCATTCTCTCTCTCCGCCCATTCATCAAGTCACCCGTTCACTCTCCCCTGACTACTGATCACCGTCACCTGTGTCCCATCACCAGCACTCCCCATATAATCCACAGTCACCCTTCACTCAGTGTCTGGTCTCGTCATTACATGACCCACAGACTCCCGAACACTTACCTGGATACCTACCTGCCATTCATCCTCTCCGATCCGTCCTGCCTGCCATCCTGTTCTGCCTTCAGCCCGATATCATCTGCAAAGAGAAAGAAAGAGAAAGACATTACCAACCAGCTAAGCATCCACTGTTATTATGTGTTGCTGTTACTCATCTTCTGTCTGCATCTCCGCACTATCTGCAATAAAAGCATTAAAGGAGAACTCCGGTCAATTTTAACATTGAGCTAATTTTTTTGTACATTTGGAGTGCTGTCAATACAGAGAACAACGACAAAAATCGGTGTTGCCTACACCGAGTTATTCTATTTTAAAAATTTGCACCCTGTTGACTTCAATGGGGCAAGTACTAAACCTGCTTTTAGCCTCTTAACATCCTTGATGTGTCGACTATGCAATCGACTACTTTGGACTTCAACCGAAAAACAGGATGTAAACAAAGGTATTTGCGCTGGCTTAAATAACATCATTTTTATACATTTCTTTCACATCTACTGCAGTCAGACTCACTCGTGTTCACTCAGAAGGAATCACTCACATTTTCTGTGCACTTGTAATGACACATCAAGGATGTTAAGAGGCTAAAAGCAGGTATAGTACTTGCCCCATTGAAGTCAACAGGGTGCAAATTTTAAAAATAGAATAACTCGGTGTAGGGAACACCGATTTTTGTCGTTGTTCTCTGTATTGACAGCACTCCAAATGTACAAAAAAATTAGCTCAATGTTAAAATTGACCGGAGTTCTCCTTTAACCTTACCATCTTGTCTGCATCCTCTGTGATCCCTGACAGAAGACCAGACCTAACATGCAGAAAGCGGAGTCTTCCGAGGACGTATACACGGATTTCCCAGCGGATTCCGTTACTTCCATTCCATCCATGTCAACACGTCCACTTCCGCATTCACCCGCTGCTTCGTTCACTGCCTCAGCGAGTCCCATGGCCCGGCCAGCGACCTACTTTGGTGAGGCGGAGAACTACAGTGGGTTTCTTCTTCAAACATCGCTCTATTACACCATGAACGAACATCTGTTTCGCAACGATGCAGCCCGAGTCGCCTTCATGATTTCTCTCCTCTCAGGTCAAGCACTTCAGTGGGCTCAGTCCTTATGGAACTCTGAATCTACGGTGGTAAAATCCATGGCTGAATTCACGCGGCATTTCAAAGAGGTTTTTGGACAAACTGTTTCTGATCTGTCGGTTCACAATCAATTGTATAATCTTCGTCAAGGAAATTCATCGGTGAGTTAATTTGCCTTACAGTTCAGAACCCTTGCCGCATCCAGCGGTTGGAATGAAACCGCTCTGATCACCGCCTTTCGACATGGCCTGAACCCTAACATCCGCCATCTGCTGGTCGTGTATGAGGACAGCATGGGATTAAAGAATCTAATCCAGAAGTCCATCCGCATCTCTCAACGTCTCTCAGCTTGTGATCAGTCTGCACCCACTGTAAGTTCTCCGCCCACGGACAGTTCCAACCCTCCTCCAGCACCTATTCCCATGGAAGTCGACTCCACGCATCTCTCATCCTCTGAACGCCAGCGCAAAATTCTGCATCACCTCTGTCTTTACTGTGGATCGGATAAACACTTCCTCAGTACCTGTCCCGTTCGTCCACCGCGTCCGGCGGTAAGTTCTATTCAGATAACCCCTACGATTGAATCATTAAACCGTAACAAAGTACATATCCTGACGTCTTCTGTGTGTCTCCCAGCGCAAGCTCTCATCGACTCCGGGTCAGCGGGGAACTTTATTTCCACCCAGTGTCTCGAGAAGCTGAATGTTCGCCGTCGACGCTTTGCCCAAGATCTTCCCATACAAACGATTCAAGGCAAGCCACTGGGACGAGGTCGTGTTCGTCACTTCACTCCCACTTTAATTCTTCGTATCGGCTGTTTGCATTCAGAGGAGATATCATTTATGGTGCTGGAGGAGTCCACCGCGGATATCATCCTGGGACGCCCATGGTTAATACAACATCAGCCAACACTCCACTGGGAATCCGGAGAGGTTCTTCGTTGGGGTGAAGATTGTCACGTATCCTGTCTTAGTTCTATCAAGAAAACTCGACCTTCAGCTCGTTCCAAGTCATCCATGGGTGAGTTCAGTTTCCCTGTCTGTTCTACCTCGGTGGAAAGCCCCGAGCCACAGATTCAAGTCGAGATCCCAGTGGAGTACCGGGCGTTCCAGTATGTTTTCAGTAAGGTCCTGGCAACGAAGTTACCCCCTCACCCGGCCATGGGACTGTGCTATCGACTTGCTACCCGGAGCCATCCTTCCCAAGGGCCGCATTTATCCTCTGTCCATCCCGGAACAGAAGGCCATGGAGGAGTACGTTGAGGAAGCCCTGGAGCAGCAGTTCATTTGACCATCTACCTCCCCTGCCGCTTCGAGTTTCTTCTTCGTGGCCAAGAAGGACGGAGGCTTGCGGCCGTGCATCGATTATCGTCAACTGAACTCCCAAACCATAAAGTTCCGTTATCCCCTTCCTCTGGTCCCAGCTGCCCTGGAACAGCTTCGTGGTGCGAGCATCTTTTCTAAACTGGATCTTCGAAGTGCTTACAACTTGATTCATATTCAACGAGGGGACGAGTGGAAGACCACCTTCGTGACCCCCTCAGGCCACTACGAATACCGGGTTATGCCCTTCGGACTGTCCAACGCTCCTGCAGTATTCCAGGGCTATATGAACGAGGTCCTTCGTGAGTTTCTCAACCGGTTCGTAGTGGTCTACATTGACGACATACTCATCTACTCTTCTTCCATGTCCGAGCACCGTCATCACGTCATTCAAGTTCTGGAGAAACTGAGAGAGCACCGATTATACTTGAAGTTGGAGAAGTGCGAATTCCATATATCTACCGTGCAATTCCTGGGTTACATCATCAATCAACACGGCATCCAAATGGACCAGAGGAAGGTGGAAACCATTCAGAACTGGCCACAACCCTCTACAGTAAAGGATCTCCAAAGATTCCTGGGCTTCGCAAACTTCTATAGACGATTCATCCAAAACTACAGTCAGATCAGTGCTCCTCTCACATCTGCTCTCAAGGGCCGGCCCAAGTCTTTGTCCTTATCCCCCGGTGCTATTCAAGCATTCCAGCATCTGAAGGACGCCTTCACCACAGCTCCTATCCTCGTCCATCCAGATCCTGATTTTCCATTTGTGGTTGAGGTGGACGCCTCTTCCACCGGGGTAGGAGCTGTCCTCTCTCAGCGGCAGGGTGAGTCACGTAAACTCCTTCCATGTGCCTTCTTCTCCAAAAAGCTGTCCCCGGCGGAGCGGAATTATGACATCGGTAACCGGGAACTGCTGGCCATCAAACTGGCCCTGGAGGAGTGGAGACACTGGCTGGAGGGAGCTAACCACCAGTTTGAGGTAATTACGCATCGCAACCTCGAATACCTCAGAAAAGCCAAAAGACTGAACCCTCGTCAGGCCCGCTGGGCTCTCTTCTTTACCCGGTTTGATTTTGTAGTGTCGTACCGACCTGGAAGCAAGAACTGTAAGGCGGACGCACTCTCCCGGCTTCATCACGCATCTCAAGCCAACCCTCATCCTGAGCCCATTCTCCCTCCAGCCATGATCCTCAGTCCCATCCTCTGGGACATCGACCAGCAGATCACCCAGGAGGTAGCACGCCAACCCGCTCCGCCGGGAGGTCCAGAAGGGCGACTCTAAGTACCTCCACATCTTCGGACACCCCTTCGGGACTCAGCTCACACCGTTCCGGGCTCTGGACATCCGGGTAGCAAGCGTACCCTCTCGCTCCTAAGTCAACGGTACTGGTGGCCATCCATCTCCCAGGATGTGTCCAGATTCGTCCGCGGATGCTCAGTCTGTGCCATAACCAACACCCCGAGGAGACTTCCTGAAGGCAAGCTAGTGCCATTACCTCTTCCTCGGCGACCATGGTCCCATTTAAGCATAGACTTCATGACTGATCTACCCAATTCAGAAGGCTTCACCTGCGTATTCGTCATTGTGGACCGGTTCTCCAAGGGGTGTAAACTAATTCCTCTACCTGGTCTTCCCACAGCCTTTGAATCCGCCGAAGCTCTCTTCAACCATGTCTTCAGGAATTTCGGCATCCCTGAGGACATGGTCTCGGACAGGGGACCCCAATTCATCTCCCGGGTATGGCATGCCTTTAAGCTCCTCGGGGTCACTGTCAGCCTCTCTTCTGGTTATCACCCTCAGACTAATGGACAGACTGAGCGGAAGATCCAGGAGATAGGAAGATATCTGCGTTCATACAGCCACCAGTACCAGGACAGCTGGAGCCGCTACCTCCCCTGGGCAGAATACGCTCAGAACTCCCTGCGGCAAAACACCACCAGGCTCACCCCCTTCCAATGTTTCCTCGGATATCAACCTCCACTCTTTCCCTGGTCGGGTGAGCCCTCGGAGGTTCCAGCTGTCGACTTCTGGTTCCATCAGAGCGAGAGGGTATGGGACTCAGCTCACGTGCACCTCCAACAGGCTGTTCGGAGGCACAAAGAACATGCGGACCGTCGTCGTCTTGATGCACCTCAGTATCAACCTGGACAGAAGGTATGGCTATCAACTCGAGACATCCGCCTCCGACTGCCTTGCCGTAAGCTGAGTCCTCGATTAATTGGACCATTCACCATCCAGAGGCAGTTGAATGAAGTCACTTACAGGCTCAACCTTCCTCCCCAGTATCGGATTTCCCCTTCTTTCCATGTCTCTTTGCTCAAACCCTTCACTGACCCTGTCATTCCTGTTCCCTCAGATGGCTCTTCCTTGGACGTACCTCCTCCTCCCGTTCCTGTAGAAGAGGAACGAGTCTACCGTGTCCACACCATCTTGGACTCCAGGCGGCGAGGTCCCCGTCTGGAATACCTGGTGGACTGGGAGGACTACGGGCCAGAGGAACGTTCTTGGGTTCTTCGTGACGACATCCTGGATCCTGCCCTGTTGTCCCAGTTCCACGAAGACCATCCTGACCGTCCAGCACCCAGAGGTCGGGGTCGACCTCGCCGCCGGCAGCGCTCTTCTCAGGCGTCAGGAGCCGCCTCGGGAGGGGGGGGTACTGTCAGGATTCCATCTCCACCACCACGCTCATCTTCACCTCCGCCCACTCATTCTCTCTCTCCGCCCATTCATCAAGTCACCCGTTCACTCTCCCCTGACTACTGATCACCGTCACCTGTGTCCCATCACCAGCATTCCCCATATAACCCACAGTCACCCTTCACTCAGTGTCTGGTCTCGTCATTACATGACCCACAGACTCCCGAACACTTACCTGGATACCTACCTGCCATTCATCCTCTCCGATCCGTCCTGCCTGCCATCCTGTTCTGCCTTCAGCCCGATATCATCTGCAAAGAGAAAGAAAGAGAAAGACATTACCAACCAGCTAAGCATCCACTGTTATTCTGTGTTGCTGTTACTCACCTTCTGTCTGCATCTCCGCACTATCTGCAATAAAAGCATTAACCTTACCATCTTGTCTGCATCCTCTGTGATCCCTGACACATTTGTATTCAATGTTAATGGAAAAATGCCATATTTTACTTGATGGTTACACAACATGGCATTTTTAAATTTATTAAATCAAAACAGTATTCGTTTATTTTTTAAACGGTTGCCTTGTAAACATGCCTTGTTCATCTTTTTATTTTTTTTATTGTGGACACTCATTGACCCATTTAGTGATGAAAACTGCAAAGGCAAATCCTCTACTACAAAAGCACTTCGGAGGCTCCATTAGCACAGCTGCTCCAGTGTTCTCTATATTCATAATCATTGCATTCCAGTCAGGGATAATAAACATGGTTTAGGGTGACTGAAAGCGCTGCCAAGCCCCCTCCCTTTATGCTTGGCAGGGTCAGGCCCATTCAGCACGCATCGGGAGTGCAGCGTAAGTGTACTACCTTAATTAAAGTCTCCCCCTTAATGGGAATGTCTCTTCTACTGAATGGAAATAGGAAATTCAATAGAGCATCTAGAGGACATGAAAAATACAAGGGAAGCTAGTTGTCCATTGACAGGACAGGACTCATCTGTTCCGGTGGGGAGACCGGATGGAGTCACATTTGCCAGATTGCTGTATTTTTAATGAATGCCCAGCATTTGCGATTTTGCTTGAGCGTCTTAAGTGGTCAATAATGCTCAGTTTATGCAGGAAAAACACTTGAATTTCTTGTACTTGCTAATTAACAGGATATATATCTCACAGAGAATATATATTATTTTGAAGGAGGTCAAGATCAACCAAAGGACCCTGTTGAATGAAATTTCGGTGTTGGATTTCTTTTAATCATCTGTCAAATTGTAAATATGATCACTTATAAAGGAACAGCTTTCCTCAACAAACCACATGATTTGAGACAATATTCAATATGGAACACAGGAAGCCCAACTAAGCAGAGCGAGATGGAGCTGAAGGTTATTTTGAGTTTAAAAAAAAAAGGCATTACTTGATAGAGGACAACTGTAATAATAATAAAAAAAAACTACTATGAGTCAAAATAATTAAAATGGACAAGGAAAAATACCGCATGACGGAAAATAATTTTAGCATGCTAGTACCAGTGTCAAAACCAGAATAATCTGGAATTTTTACTGGGTTTGAAAATACCCAGACATGAATTACAAGAGCATATGCATGCCCACTATAACCAAGATAAATTGAAGAAGGAATTTTAAAGAACATACATAAAAATAGCAAGAAATAATTAAAAAATAAATAATAATTGCATGCATGTGGCACTTTAAGTGTCGGACTGTGCTTAGAATATATGGAAAGTGCATATTTACAATATAATTGCTCTACAGCTTGCTAAGGTTTGTTTGCTCACTTCATATGCTGATTTGTATCCACTATAGATACATGGTCATATCTACTGTGGATCTTCTCTAACATTCTGGATATATAAACTAAAGCCTCTTTAGCCTAAAGGACAAGGGCATTTACATTAAGCATAGCTGAAATATCTTTAGACTTCAGTTTACGGTAAATGTTTAGTCATGCTTGGGAGGTCAGGAAGACGTAGCATTATGTCTAAGTAATGTATAAGTTATGATGATGTTTTTTTCTAAATTTACTTTAGCAAAGTCTTATGGGGGGGGGGGGGGGGGAGCATTTTAGCCAAAAGCAAATTCACATTTTGAAGCAATCTCTGAAAGTCTTGACTGCTGACATCAAAAATATTAAATATTGAGAACTCTGAAGTTTGCGCCGAAGAAGCAAAAACAGGGTTAAAGCTTTATAAAATAGGGTTAAAGAGGTTTAAAGCTAAAACTGCACTCCTGCTTCACATCACAAAACTCGGCGGTAAGCCGGTGGTCTAACGTCTTTTTCTTACAAGGTGAAACATTTATTCACCTTCTAGTCAGTGTTTTATTCATGACACGGCGAAACAACAGAACACAAATCTAAGACAGATTACGAGAGCTTCATTCAAACACAAACTGACCTGTCCTCCCACACACTGTGTCTGCACACTATCGCAATAACACTTGTACAAATAGATGCTCCAAAGCAACAGCCTTACTACTGCCATTATGATCACCAATATTTGATAAAGCGCTTATTACATACTAAAATGTTCTGTGTCGAGGTCTGTAAATTTTATAACACGATCTGCTTGTAAAATATAAATGCAATCAATCCAAATGTCAAATTAAATGTTGGACTAATGCTTCTATCTGTCACAGGTATTCAGTGTTTTTATGTTCTGCTGAATTTAGGACTGTTATGTTTAAGTTAGTCATGTACTTTTAGTTTGCATCCTTTCTCTTCCTGTGTTTTCTTCCGGTTAATCTGTTTCCTTGGTTACTCGTGATTTATACCTGTGTATTTCTATCCCTCAGTTCCCGATCATGTTTCTTAGTCCTCCTGTATTACTTTGGTTTTGGTATTTTGGTTTTGTTTAATAAGGTACTATTTGCACTTAACTTAACTCTCCTCCTTTGCCACACCACTAATGATAAAAAAAGGATTATTTGATTATTATGGCTGATGCATAAACCTCATTAAACTTAAAGTCTGCGTGAACCGGAAGTTGCAAACGACTTTTCTCCAGTGTTGTGATGTATTTACCAGTGAAACGGAATATTGAACAGAGGGCAGGGTTTTACTCAAGCGCTCCTCCTCTCCATCTCTCGCTCATAACAGACTAACGGTTTGAGGGGAGTGGTTAAGCGTTTTCAACCCAAGCCGTCAAACCTACATCATCAGAGAAGGAACGCCATTCCAGATCGGAAGTAACTTTTCAGACTTTGATTAAAGATTACGACGGCAAACTATTTGTTTCTGTGTATTAACTTGCACAGATTAATTTTTCACCACAAGACTAGTAATATGCGCTAACAAAGTAAATAGGGTCAATTCTGATTTCAGTTGGACTTTAATAAAACTTCTTGTATATGTTCAAACGTTTGGGGTCAGAAAGTTTTTTTTTTTTTTAAGAAATTAATACTTTTATTCAGCAAGGGCACATTAAATTGATCAAGTGTGAGATTAAATAGATTAATAATGTTACAAAAGACTTATTTAAAATACATGCTGTTCTTTTCTTTTTATTAACTTTCTATCAATCAAAGAATCCTGAAAGAATTTCACAGTTGTCACAAAAATATTTAAGCAGTAATGTATTCAACATTGTTAAGAAGAAATTCTTGAACAGCAAATCAGCATATTAGAATGATATCTGAAGGATCACGTGACACCGAAGACTGGAATGACATTACATTAGTGTTTCTGATCAAAACATTAAAACATCTTACCAACTCCAAAGTTTTGAATCATAAGCTCTGTCCATTGGCTATTGGTTTCGACCTGCAAGACATGACAAACAACATATAAGTAGTAGTAAAATAAACAAACCATTTGATAATGCAATTGCTCTCTGCACGCTTCAGTTTCAATTCATGCTGTCTCACTTATAGTTGATATACAGTTCTAATGAGAACGACAATGTTAAAGATGTGGAAACGCATTGGTTTTTCAGATTCTTCAAAATGAACAAAACATTTTTTATATTAAAACCCAGGAAATGAGTCTCATTACCCATTTTCTACTGGATGATTTCAGCTGACTTTCAAACAAACTGAACTGAACTTGTACATTTTTTGGAGTATTTTTGGAGTAATCCGTTTTGTGCATTGAAATGGGTTGTTTATATGATGGCTGTGCATTGCTAAAACTACATGGGATATATAGATTGTGTTTATAAAAAGAAATAATTGGCGCCTCTTATTTTGCTTTAACAACATAAGCAGAGTAATTCAACCTGCAATCTTCAAACATTTTTGGTAAGTCTACCAGGAGAATAAAAAACACAACCATTGTTGAAAGAAAAATGAGGTCTACTTGTGCTCTTTTAGGGTGAACTGACCATTAGGGCTATTATTTTCTTTCTCTTTCAACGTCTCTAACTTTGCAGTCAGAACTGCAGAGTGGTCTGACTTCTAATGCATGTTGGGGTAAAACTAAGAAGTGTTGTGTTCTTGGAAACAAGAAGATAGCATGTCTGAATAATCAGATGGATTCATACGCAAGCACATGCCATTTCTGACTGTTGGTGTTGAGTTCTATAAAAGAAAAGATAATGAATATATCTTATTTTCTCTCTTCCATTCATTATCTATCTCTTATTCAGACACACTTCTCCTTATACTCTTCTCTTGTACCTTCCATCATCCGTGAGAGTGATTGAGAGTTCATATTTCTGAGTAAACAATTTCAATATAAAATGGTATATGAAGCGAAAGTTCAAGGACCATCAGCCTACTGTACACTAAAAACAGATCTGAAAGAGCTTTTTCTGATTTGACACCAAATTGGTGTAGTAACCTAATGCAATCCAGTTAATTTAGTCATATTACAAATATTTTTGATGAACAAAACCTGCATGACCAAACATTACAGCAAAATGTTCAACCTGGATTCCCAATATTTGCTATCTATAAACAGATAGTGTCAAACATTTGGCTACAAATGATTTCTGAACAGCTGCGGGACAAAATATCAATTACATCTTCTCATCAGCATAAACTAAAATCAAACAGGTTGTGTACAAGCCACTTTAATAAGTAAATGTCCACGACCCTCACGCTGCTGCTGCTGGGGTTGTTTCAGTTGTGTAAGGCATTAGCAAGAAATAACATTTGCATTTGATATTAACACATGATTAAATAAAGAGACATCATTGTCGCTGATAAAGGCACTCGAGGTATGAAGTGCTATTCGGTCTGTAAAGACACTGAGACAAAAGTCCTTTCTCATGGAAATCAGTCATGTCTCCACTTCCTCCGTGGGTCATCCACCTCCGAGTGTCCTCTCCCTGCTTTTCATTAAAAACACGAATTTAACCCTGTGCATCTGACTACACTGCCTCCATTAGAGATGCAATGGTTTAAAAATTGCACGCAAGTTTTGTGGGCTTATTATTACTTTTTATACTGTGGGATTATTATTATTATACTATTATTATATTAAGTGTCTTTAACTACTAACCACTAAGATTTAAATGAATCATTTGATACAATGCACTTCTTCTGTAGCCTACATGTTTTTACATTGTACTTATATTTAAAAAAATACCTGCATGTAATTATAGCATGTGAGTGATTTCTGTAATTACATCTTTAATTACATTGTTTACCCTTTTCTTACACCTTTACCCACCCATAACCCTAATCATACACCAAACCTGTCTAACTTTACTCATATCCCATATTGATAGCAGCAATTAACCTGAAAACAATAAGTAGCCTATTTTTAAAATGTAATTTAAAATGTAACATCCAGAACATTTTAACCTTAAAAGGATAAACTCAAAAGCCATGAACAGACCACAAAAAGTGGTTATTAAAAAGAAAGAGCGAGGATGCTTTTAAAAAAAGAGTTTCATTCTTTTGAAAACAAGAGATGTGTTGAGCTGTTAGTTTCGGAGAGCCCGAAACATAGGCAATCTCTCGTGGCTCTTGCAATTCCTTGAAGAATTCAGTTGTGATTCGCACCCCGAATTCAAAATCTTTTGTTAGTTTATATAACACGGGAGAAAAAACAAAGGTTTCGGCTTCTTCAGTGTTTAATTCCTCTCATATGTGCTTTTTTTTTCTATTTCCAAGACCCTTCTGAAGTTGCTCACCTCCTTTGACGCAAAAGAATCGTGTTAAACGAGCCATCTGCATTCATGTTTGCACAGTTGTAGACGGAACTTCGTAAAATATGCGTCGAATGAGTCAATCATAACGTCACCTGTCTGCAGTCTACATACTGATCAGCACACGTCCATAAAGTCACGGACTGTCCGAACCAGGACTATTTCAACTTTAGATACTTCCTCTAGCAATGTGAGCGAAATATTAAAGAGGAGAGCTCTTCGTCATTGTGCGTTTTAAAGCAATCTGACTAATACATTTATTTGTTTTATCGATTTTAAGCGTCGGAAGGAACCTGTCACCTCCCTGTTGCATTGCTATAAAGCCGAGCGTGCGAGTCAGTACGGTCACGGAGACGCGCATCGGACGCGCGCATTAAAGAACTGTGTTATACGTGGAGAAAACTGTTCACGCACAGCTGAAAGAACACTGAACAACATACACGAACAATACGACTTGAATCGACGTTTACCTTGCGTTTTATACTTTAAAGTGCTTTGGGAAAGGAAAAGGAAAGTTACTGGGTGAAACATGAAATTTCTCTTACCGGCTGTAGTCCTTTTTCTTGTTTTGTGCCAAGTTTTTGGAGAAGAATTGGGTCCAAAAGAAGACCTTGATTATTGGACAGGCAACAATCAGGTACAGGTGAGTTTTTAATGTTTGACTGTTGTCTAAACATGTCTTTTAGACTAAATAAAAGCTACTGTAACTATTTGACACTTTTATGGCTGGTTTTATTAGCCAAAACAACAACAAAAAACATTCTTATCAAGCAGTCTCATCATATTGACTATATTATGTTAGTATATTCTATTGATAACTGTTAAAAAAATCTTATCTGTAAAGGAAATTATATTGAATTATGCTACTTTTTATTATTAAAGCTCAGCTTCATAGAGTGATTATGTGATTATTAACAGAAAATGTCACAATTGACATTCCAGTGAGCAAATTACATTGTAATTACTAATAAAGTTATGTGTAATAATAATGTGCAACATTATGTAAAAACATTTTGTTATAATTTTACATTGTTATTATCGATTCGGTAGGACGTAGCCACATATTCAGGATTGAGGAGGACCAAAAGCAATAATTTATAAATGAACCATTAAATACATAGAACATGGCACATACAATAAAAATTTTATCAGCTGTATTCATTGGATTTCACTGGGTAGTTAGAAAGGATTCAAGTACAATATGCACAGGTCGCTGTCCAGTGCTGAATTACCCAATGCTCATATTGCTTGTTTGAATGGAGCACACGTTTCTCATTTGACATTGCGGGTTGGAAGAGAGCCAAGCACTTATGTCTCTCATGGTTTTTGTGTCTATAAACTGCATCTTTGCAACTGCTGTACCTAGTAAAGTATTTCTGTGCTCAAAAACTGTGGTGAAAAATTATGAAATTTGGTGAATTCTGTATTGGGATGCATTGGTGAGTTATAAAATACTAATTGTATCAACATCTGCAAGGGTTCCAGTGATATTATAATGTGAGGAGTGGCATCTGTATGCTGGTGGTCTAATGTTCCACTAATCAAATCATCTCTTGCAGGATGAGTGGCTTCAGTCGGATCCCTTCAGAGAGATACTAAGACGTATGACGAGGAAACCCCGACCTCATCAGTTCATTGGTCTGATGGGAAAACGGTCCTCTGGTAAGACCACAGTCCTATATCTCATGCATATCATTAAAAAAAAATCAGATGTTGATAATACGTTTTAACTAGAATGCAGCAAATGACAAAAAAATGCTTTTGACCTATAACTGACATCTCTTTCATTCTTCCACCCCCACAGCAAATGCACAGATTACACGAAAAAGTAAGTGATCTCAAAAACACTCCCCCATACAATGCATATATTATTTGATAAATGCTTACATTTGCCTAAAAGCAATGACACTTGAGGAGAGATTTACATATATAATTATCCAACAACATTTTCAGTGTTTTTTTTTTTTTTCTCACATGAAGAAAAAGGTTTTTAGAACTCTAGAAGAGAGAAGAGAAATCTTTACAAATCCTTGAACTTTGCAGGTTTTATAGTCACATTCACAGCTTATTAAATGGAATCTTAAGAATGTTAGCAACACATGCTTCTTTTTAATGGAAGCTCACAACCTCAAGGTCTTTTTCTCAGTAGAATAAAAACAATTTTAACATCCTTCAACCGCACTCTAGGCTTTAACAATATAGCAGAACTGTACATATGTGTGTATGTATGTATGTATACATGTATATATATATAACCCTTAATTGTCTTTCAGGGCATAAAATCAATTCTTTTGTGGGGCTGATGGGTAAAAGAAGCCAAGAGGAGCCAGGTAGGAACGGCAAAACCTCTCAGTTAGTTTTAGGCTAGCTGTATTTTATCAATGATAGAAATAGTTATAACACTAATAAAAACTAGTAGCTTTAAAATTGAGATATGAGTTATGTGTAACCCCAACCTTCTCTTTTCACAGAATCGTATGAATGGGGAACAGTACAAATCTACGACAAAAGACGTTAATGGCTAAAATGGATCATCGTCACATCCGCGTCCTTACGGATCATTTCATTATGTGATACTCATTTTTATTTTTTTTATTCTGGTCAGAAATAAACATTCTTATTTCACATTGTGAAATAAGGCCACACCTGTGCCAGTTTATTTATGTCAGACATTTTAAAATGGTTCAGCTGTGATCAAACGTGTTTGTCACAACATAATTCCCGATGTTGTGGAGCATTAAAGCAAAGCGTTGTCCTTTCTAAGGTACTCAGAGATTTGTGCTGAAAATGTCAATTTTAGTGCCTCATAGTGTTTTCACCATGACTGATGATGTTATAATACAGACAGTCCGGGTGTGATGTCATCCTGCGCATGTCTTGTCACTGCTACGAGCAAAGGTTTTGCTATCTTGATATCTCTGTGTGATTGTAGCTTGATATTAAAAATATTTTCTTTATTGGTGGAACTTTTAATTCCTTGTATTGTTGAATGTGTGGCGTATCACGGTCTAAAGGTGCTTTCACAATGGCACACTCACTCCACCTACAGGCTATTAGATATATTTTAACCATCAAGTATTCTTTTAAACCAGGCTTGTTGAACTGTATTAACATAACACAACTCGACTGGTTTTTTTGAAGAAACCCCTTTTCAGTATCATGACCAGATCTTTTAATGCAATCACTCCAGCATCTGTAGCACATTAAACTTCTTTAATCACTCAATCCGTTTCTTTTCTCTAATTGAAAATCCACTTTCCACTGACACTTTCTTTCAGTAATGGTGCACCAAAGAAAATACAAATACGACATTGAGTTTATAAAAATAATAATAAACATAATTTCTTAACCCTTAATATTAGTTTCACATCTCAATATTAAGCCAGCAGTAAAGGATAAACAGTGAACCCTACTTTAACCAGTGCCATTCATTCATCTCAGAGACTAACAGTCTCAAAATTATTATATATTGTTTTGGAATAAATAACTGCTTAAAAGCAGTTTAACTAGCCAACTAATTATTCATTTCAATTAGCTGACTCTACGCACACAAATACACTCACTAAAGGGACGGACCCACTGAAGGAACCTGGGATAAGTGCATAGCTCAATTGCACAGTGGTAACAGATATTATCCAGCCCAGATATTACAACAACAACAAAACAAAAAAAATAGTAACTTAAACTAATAATTTATTCCTGAACCAAAAAACAAAAACATTACTGTTCAAAAGTTTGTACGATTCTTTTTAATTCAGCTTTGCCATCACATATTAAATTAAAAATACATATATTTAAATAGAAAGTAGTCATTTTAAATTGATGTACATTATAATATTAATATTTTACATTATTACTGTTTTTCCTGTGTCTTTGATCAAATGCATTGCCTTAGTGAGCATAAGAGACTTTTTTCAAAAACATTTTAAACCTAACCGGCCTCAAACTCTTGAACAGTGTTATATCACTATCTATCTATCTATCTATCTATCTATCTATCTATCTATCTATCTATCTATCTATCTATCTATCTATCTATCTATCTATCTATCTATCTATCTATCTATCTATCTTTCTATCTATCTATCTATCTATCTATCTATCTATCTATCTATCTATCTATCTATCCTCCATAAAAAGGTGTGAAAAAACAAACATGAGTCTAATGGAGTATGCAAGAAAGCTTGAAGGCCTGAAAAGTTGACAGGGCCTCCATTTTTATCTTTTGAACTATTGCATGAGCTGAAGAAATCACACTAACCTGTGAAAAACTGACTCTTTAGGAGACTAAACCCAGCCTTACAACAAATTTTAGTAAACTAAACAGAGAAAGTGGAAGCAATAAAATATGGTAATGTTTAAACCAGCTTCATGTGGGAGGCATGCATGCTATAGTGATTGTATTGTTTAGCCAAGGTCTGAAGTCTGATGTGATTACTGGTCTTTATCAGGCTTGTAGATGGACAGGGTTCTGGCCGAGGGGTCTGTGGCCTTGATCCAGCAAGGCATCTAATAATGTGGCGTCCACTCGTAGCAGCCGGGGAAATTTTTCTCAAAGATCATTCACCTGAAAGGGAAAAGATAAATTCAAGAAAGAGAGGAAGAGGAAGAGGCTTTAAAGCGCTGTGCCATGTGCATGTACATGTGCAGTACCTCAGACTATTATGCAGTTATCTATAAAGGCACGTCTCTGCGGAGATGGCTAGGCTCAGAAAGCACTATAGTTTATTAATAAATAATTAAAATGTGTTCTTTTTTCTCCCAACACATCCATAATCATTACTTTTACCAGTGCTTTGCAGCAAGCTTTATGCACGAGCTTGAGCGCAGAATATGCTATATCCCGCCTATAGCTATTTAGGCTATTAAAGTATGGTTTAGTAGGCTATTAATATTAATAAATTTAATAAACGTGCGACTACAAGGGGCACAGCCCTTGGCACAAGGAACCGCTCCACTTTAAAATGCAATGACATTACGAAAAGTGTGGCAGTAGCTGCAAATCACGTCATGCATGCGTAATGAGTCAAATGTTTTTATTTTATTTGTTGCTTTTATCAACTTATTATAAATATAACATACAGCATGTATATAATTGCTTCCAGAAAGAATGTATGGGGGTGCTTTGGTTTTTCTTGGGGGTGCTAATGCAAATGCTAGCCCCTCCCTAGCGCCGCCCTTGTTCCACAGAAAAAGTCATTTTGGTTTATAACAATATGAGGGTGAATAAATGACAATTTTCAGTTTTGTATGGACTCTCTTTAAGGGTTTGGGGTTTGTCAAACTCCAATAATAAACTTTGCATGGAGACAAGTAGCCACAGGAGGGACCGGCATGTGTAAGGATAAATCATTGAATTGGAAGGTGTCAGATAAACCCACACTCTCGTCTCTTCAGGCAGAGAGAGGTAGTATGTGGTGAACCAATGGTCCAGGAAAGGCACTCTTAACTCCAGTCTAATGAAGAAACAAACTGTTTGGAATGACAAATACTATGAAAAATTCCAAGTTGCTATGGGCAGGGAAGAGAAGGGAAAGGACATTTGGTCTTACCCGAATGCAGCTGTGGTTCTGTCCGCTCTCAGAGCATCAAACAGATGAAGCTCTTTCAGCAGACGCACACTGTCCTCTGCAGCAGCTTTAGGTGATGGAGCCTCATACAAAAGAGGTCAAATGTTCACTTGACAGCACAGTCATAAACTACAGCAACACCACATATGACAGTAATGTATTGTATACTGGAATTTATTTGTAATTAAGTCACCACTTGTGAAAAACAAGTGTGCTTAATCGTATTGAATGCGCAATTGTAGTGTACGTAAAATCGTAAAAGTATGTTTGTAACTATACTTGCAGATAATATTAATGAAATAAAAGGACACTAATGTAAGGGTGAGAGAAATTGATTCTCCGATGCATCTTGATTCTCACTTCAAAGATTCTGGATAGACTATTAACATTTAAAAATGATTTTTTCCTTAATTATTATTAATTATTATTACTTAATGTTGAAGTTATTAAACAAATGAATAAAAAAGCAAAAAAGGAGGTTAAGAATTATTTTGGAATCGAACTCCCAGAATCGGACAATAAGGTGCCTAAAGATTCCCACCCCTACTTAAAGGGGTGGTTGATTATAATTTCAATTTTCTAACTTCAGTTAGTGTGTAATGTTGCTGTTTGAGCATAAACAACATCTGCAAAGTTACAACGCTCAAAGTTCAAAGCAAATGGAGATATCTTCTTTTACAGAAATCGCTTTTTAAGGACTACAACAAACGGCTGGTAGGGACTACAATGAGCTTTTTCACTGGTTAGTAACATCACTAACCCTAAAATGTACATAAACCCCGCCCTCAGGAAAGCAATTTAAAGATTATCATGACAGAATATGCTAATCAATGACTAGAAGATAGTTAACTCCACATCAGCTACATAAATTCATCAACCATTCAGAAATGTCCTGTTGTATTCTACATGTTGTTGTAATACCTCTGAAGAAGAAGTACAAAAAGATTAAAGAAGAATAAAGTAAAAGAGAGAGCTGCAGTGATTGCTTCTTTAAAGGGATACTTCACCTCTGGGAAGATGAATGTGTATTTAAAATAGGTAATTTAAGTAGAAGAAATGTGAAGAAATTTTTGAATTTGGAGCTTTCTAGACTGAGAAAAGCCAGAAAATGTATTTTTGGCTTATGTGGATGAAAGACAACAACTCCCAGAATGCACTTGCTTCGCTGCCTTAGGAGGCCACGCCTACCGGTAAGGGGAGCGCAGTTGAAAACAAACAACAAGGCTAGCCTACGTGATGAGTTTGCCAGGGATTTAGAGATCGCCCAAAATGTCCGGGATTCGGCTTTTGCGTTCTACAGTCGCCATTCATTCATTATGTTTACTGTGGCGAGCAGGACGAGGCTGAGGGGCGCGGGAGAACGGCGCGAGGCCGGTGGCGTCATTACTGAGACGCGCCGGGTCTCGCATCTCTCACGGAGGAGCGGGAATTTTATTAGCAATGGTAAAACGCACATCAACCAATCACTTGTTTAGCGTTCATGTAAACACTACATTCAGATTCACCAATCGGAATGAATTCAGTTAGATTGAAACAAAAGGTGTGCATGTAAACAATGAATGGCGACTGCAGAACGCAAAAGCTGAATCCCGTACATTTTGAACGATCTCGCCCGCCGGACAAGTCCGGGAAAAGGAGGATGGTAACCCCTAATTACTCAGCTTTCTCCTACTATTCAGCTTTCTCCACAGCGGATTAATTTCGAACTGTAATCAAACTGACTGGAACTACCTGTGCATTAAACGGTTTTACTGCACACCTTCCAGCCAATCAGAATCGAGTATTTAAACAGCCCATGGTATAAGAGCCTGTTAGCAGAGCCCGTCTACAGAGACCCTGCCCACTCCCTATTAAGCCCTATTGTACCGAATTTTGGTTGTAGTACCACCAGAGTTCCACTGGTGGCGATCGCCATGAGTGCAAAATGAATGGGAGTCAATGGGGCTAGACGGCTAAATTTGTCTCTTTCACCCGATTGCCGTTGAGAAATCTCAGATCTGATTGTAGATTTTGCAAGTTCAACATGGGTTTTAGGTCGAAAGTTGAATGAACGAGTACTTATGTCGTTTTGATTTCTTACAGGTTGAGTTGTTGTTGCCCATAACACGCTAGCGTTCTGCTAATGACATCAGCATTCTGACGTCATTGACATTTTGAAAGACTTTTTAAAGCAAATAAGTGACTCTAAAAAATCTAACACCCAGCAATGTGTAATTTCTTTGCATCTCCTTTCGAATACAACACTCAAATTACTAGACAAAAAATTATATCCTGAGAAAAGTGGATTTTGAGGGGTATACCACCATTGACCAGGCTTAGGGTATATCACCATTCATTCTGCAGTCGTCCTGTGAGCGCCCTCATATGGAATCAGAGTGGAACTGCAACCAGTTCAGAAGCCGGAAGTGTAGTGAGAGTGAAACTTCTCGCCATATTAGACATTCTCTGCTGTTAGCTTAACTTCCAAAGAAAGACGGCTGACACTGTGTACATTCTGTGAGTGAGATCCAACCCTCTATGGGCGGGCTGAAAACATGCGGAACAGCTCCTCCTACTGGCTGTAGTCTTTAGCCTCTGGCCAGAAAATCCTCCGATGACGCAAAATGACGATTTTTGCGTCATCGGAGGATTTTTTCCAGACAAAAAAATACATAAATCTCTTGTCTCAGGGGGATATGAGGGTGGAAAGCATGGTAATTCGAAAATACTACAGGTTTTCTACTAATACAAAGCTTAATGCTAAATCCTGAAGTATCCCTTTAACAGTGTATTGATTCTGAATGGCAAATAATAAAAACATACATGTATAACAGATGCTCAGTACATTACATTATCAGTGCATATAACATTTTCCTTACAAAGTAATGACTAGCTGTAAATATAGGTAAGTTCAAGCATGTCTCATCACACTAGAGACGTGTGGCATTTACAACTGACAGTGACACTTGTTCTTTACAAAGAGAAAACACATTTTCAGACTAAATATTTACCCGAACCCACTAAATGACAGTATGAAATTGATGACAACAATGCAGCTGAGATATCAATTACATGCTCATGTCAAACCAATGTTCACTCCATCGTCCAATGTATTTCCTACAATAAAGTCACTTACAAGATTGATGAAAACTATTGAAATGCATAACTCAATTCACAGACATGAAGGAGTTAATTACACAAATGTGCAAGTTTCAGATAACTCATAAAACTGAAACAACATCATAAACTCTTATACATTCAAACAATGTTGACAAAAATAACTCTCTTGTGTATAACGTTAGCGGGCTAACGCGCTAATCGCGAGGCATCCATGCTAACCATGTGCTCAGAAATGCTAACACATCACACACACACACACTATCACTAAACTAAAAATGAACTACTTTCCATCCGTACAGTACAACTCATCAGTGTTGCATTAAACAATGTTACAACTCAAGACCGAAGTGTTTTAAGTTACCGAAGAAGAAGTACAAAAAGATTAAAGAAGAATAAAATAAAAGAGAGCGCTGCAGTGATTGCTTCTTTAACAGTGTATTGATTCTGAATGGAGCATATCATGGACGCGCACCACATACCGAAGTGTGCGATGACGTCATCACACTGGTATGCCAAATGAAAATAATGAAATGAATTAATGCACATAACGCTCTTACTTATTTCGTTTACCTAAAGCACAAATAAACATTCAAACAATATTAGCAATATCAAGAAAATAACATTGAACAATTCTATAATGCATTTGAAGAAATTAATAAACATAAAAATCAATACATCACATTGTCACTTCTTCTTGAGTCTCGCCATCTTTGTACGACTCCGGTCCGGTTTGAACATAAAAGGCTAAACGTTTTTGAAATTTTCAGTGCATGTCTGTGTGAGGTAAAAGGACACAAGCTCTTGAAGCTCCACCCTTTGTGCTGGGAGCAGCAGCTCATTTGCATTTAAAGTAACACACAAAAATGACGCGTTTTTCCTCACACCCAAAAAGTGACAATTTAAAATATCTATAAAAAATATCTGTGGGGTATTTTGAGCTTAAACTTCATATACACACTCTGGGGACATCAGAGACTTATTTTACATCTTGTGAAACGAGCATTATAGGATCCCTTTAAATGTACTTGGAATACAACCTATGATAAGTTCACTGTAAAAAATAATCCTGTAAAAAAACGGTAAACTACTGGCAGCTGTGGTTGCCAGCATCATACTGTAAAAATACGGTCTGTTACTGTTTTAAATGTTGTAATGCAATATGCTGTTAAATTACAGTTTTATAATGTAGCTGACAAAACGGTATTTAGCTGTTAATTTAAAAAACAGTAACACACCATATTTTTAATGATGACATAAATTTAGGTGAACTATCCCATAAGAGTATACTTTTAAAAAGCACATTGTACTTTAAAGTGTATTTTATCAGGATCACGATCTTACCACGATTTTTTTTGTGTTAATTTTTAGAACTATTTTGTCACCGAGTACTATATTAAGTCACTAAGAAGTATAGCCAAACTAATTTCCTTATTTTAAAAATTAGGGATACAATTAAAAGCGATACAATTTAACAAAATATTTTTAAAAAGTGGCAAGCCGTTTTGGCCAAAGAAGAGGTGGGCCAAAATCTTATTTCCCTTTTTTATTTTTTCATCTTTGTCATAAAAAATAATAACAAAGATGCAAATGACAAATAATAGGACAAATACAACATAAGAAACAAATGATATAAACCAATAAAACTTTTAGTTTATTTTAAACTAAAATAAACTTCAGCTACAGTTGGTGTATTTACGTAACAATAGCATTCAAGTAAGAAACTGAATAAACAGATGTCAAAATAAAACACTACATAAACTTCCCTTTACGAATTTAAATGTGCATTGATTCTTATTAAAGCTACTGAAATTATTCAGTCAAGAGCAGGAATTGATTTTTTCTGTCTTTTAATGGCAATGACAAAAGTGTTAGAAGGTTTATTAGACTGCGGTTACTTTAAGACCTCATGCACAGATAATACACAGACACACATCCGATTCTCTCCGAACTCTTCACGTTCACTAAAGACATAACTGACTTGTGTTTATGTAAACCTTTTAAGTATTTGATGGTTAAAGCGCAATAAGCCGCAACACTTAGTTTAGTTGTCACAAGCTGTTTGACAGGCTTTTATGTGCACTTCAGGTGTAGCCTACGTCCTCAGAAAAGTGCATGTCAGAACAGTGTGTGAAGAAAATGTTTAACTGGCAATGCTTTAAAATTGTGATATCAAACAAGCCTATGCTACTTTTTCACAAGGGAGGGACACTGCGTAATAAAATATCACACTAAATCAAGAGCACAAATGCTGATACACTCTAAAAAGAGATGTGTTAAAAATGACACATGTTGTGTCAGTTTTAACACATGTAGTGAGTGTGCTCAGGGACAACACATGTTGTGTCAAATTTAACACAATAAATGTGTAAGTCATTTTAACACACAAATTGTGTCATTTTAAAAAATAAAGCGAAAGGGCCAGATGCAAAAATATTAACCGTTTAATCAATAGTCGAGTACAGAATGCATGTGCACACAAAGTACAAGACAATGTTTCAAGCTCAATGACTGGACAGACTCACTGTACTGGACATTATTCAGTTATTCACGCTTCAACCCCTAATTGATAATGCTGCTTCTGACAAAAATTCATGAAGAGATAACAGTTAACAGAGTTTGCACTTAATTAGAATTTAATTAAAATGAAGCAACTGACAAAATATTGTATATAAATAACTTGTATTTACACTGGCCTGTTTGTTTGAGAACATAGCAAACACTGCATTCCATTCACAGTGATGGTGAGTGTCAGCGCTCAAAATGATGAGTTGAAGACAACACAACCTGTAAAAAGAGATGTTAAAAATGACACATGTTGTGTAGATTTTAACACATGTAGTGTGTGTGCTCAGGGACAACACATGTTGTGTAGATTTGAACACATGTTGTGTAGATTTTAACACATGTAGTGTGTGTGCTCAGGGACAACACATGTTGTGTAGATTTTAACACATGTAGTGTGTGTGCTCAGGGACAACACATGTTGTGTAGATTTTAACACATGTTGTGTAGATTTTAACACATGTAGTGTGTGTGCTCAGGGACAACACATGTTGTGTAGATTTTAACACATGTAGTGTGTGTGCTCAGGGACAACACATGTTGTGTAGATTTTAACACATGTTGTGTAGATTTTAACACATGTAGTGTGTGTGCTCAGGGACAACACATGTTGTGTAGATTTTAACACATGTAGTGTGTGTGCTCAGGGACAACACATATTGTGTAGATTTTAACACATGTTGTGTAGATTTTAACACATGTAGTGTGTGTGCTAAGGGACAACACATGTTGTGTCAAATTTAACATACAACCTGTGTCGATTCTTAACACATCTCTGTGTTTATAAGGACTACACATTTTGTATTACCTTTAACACAACTAATGTGTTATTCCTCTTACACAGAAGTGTGTTGAAACCTTTTACACACTAATGTGTTATAGTTACACAACTTGTATCAGATATGTGTCACATGTGACTGTAGTCGGTGTGTATTTGCCAGAGTTACTTCCTGTGTTTTTACAACTGAGTGTTTGGACGAACACTGAAACATATTGTTAACTTGTGTTTATGGAGTCCAGTGACGTTTAATAAAGAGTTTGTTTGAACATTTGGATGGTTTAGACATCATGAATCTACATAAAGCTCTTATTGAGAATTAACAGAGGTTTAGATGTTGATGTTTCATTGAATGTGTTCACCAGAATCGTGATTAATGGCTCCTTTATTTGAGCTCTTGACCCTTTACTCTTCTTTTAGCTTTTCTCTGGCTGCTTTAACTGTGTTTTAATAAAATACATTTGTTATGGCGAGAGATAATATGATCAGATGTTTCTTGATGATGTCATAATCAGCAAGAGCTGATCTGATCAAGTTTATGAGTATATGGATGGTGCGCATTTAATTTATTTATGTGCTGTTAGTTATAACAATCTTGTGACACTACATCATCCAATCCAGCAGTGCAGAATAAATCAAATAAATGTTTTCTGAAAATTTTAATCTGCCGCAGAAACTAGTCAAATACAGACATCAAGAATCAGCGTATGAATCTCAACAATGGTGACAAACGAAAAGCTTCATGCCGCAATGCATGCTGGGAGTCATGGATGAGATTTGTACTATGGTGGCACCCAGCATGCATTGCGGCATGAAGCTTTTCGTTTGTCACCATTGTTGAGATTCATGTGCTGATTCTTGATGTCTGTTTGATACCATAGTCTGTAAAATTCTGTACGAACTGTGTATTTAAAAATGAATTTTAAGCTAATTGCAACATGCTAATCTTTTTTAAAAATCATCTTTTATATATTACACTCATCTTTCAAATATTAAACTCTTGCTGATCTAAACAACACTACATGTCCATGATGATAATATTATCATCTGAGCATATTTTTCTCATGATTATTTCTGCTGTTTTAAATGTGTTAAAACAAATACACATTTACAGTAATCAGAGAAAACTAATGTTAAAGAGTCAAGGGTCAAGAGCCCAAATAAAGCTGACACTAATCACGATTCTGGTGACTTTAAATGAAACATTCAATGAATCGTCAACACCAAAACCTGTTAATTCTCAATAAGAGCTTCTGTAGACGTCTGACAGAAATAAAGTTAATCTGGTTATTAATAACAAGTGAAAGCAGCATTTGAAAAAGACATTTAAAAAGAGGCATGATGTGATTGGCTGCAAAAAAACACCTGTTAATCTTTAAGTTTTCATGAATTAAGATTTTATTTATTTATTTGAATGTATTGCTTTATTTATTTTAGAGCATTTTATGGGATACCATATAAAATAGGCCTATACCTATACTTTTTTCATAAACACAAACTCTCCTCCACCCAGTGCTATTCTATCCAGAGTTACATTTTAACACACATTGAGTGTTAAAAATCTTAAGAAGTTAAAAATACCATCAACACATGCTGTGTGTTGTTTTTTAACACATCTCTTTTTAGAGTGTACCAACCAGCAAATAAAGCTGATTCAATGATAGACTAACGAATGGAATAACATTCATACAGTTTTAAATGTGTCCACTTTTAAAAGTATCCAAATACTTTTTAGAGACACTGTAAATACACACAAGTTAATCATACAATAACATGTACCTTAAAGTAGAAGTATCCTTGTGTCAGCTCATCCGAACCTCACCTGAGAAAATCACAACGCTGTCTGTCTTCTCACGGATGTAGGCTACTTTGTACGGAAGCCCTGAACCGCAACGAAAAAAAAAAAAATTCTGTAAAAAAAAAAAAAAAAATCTGAAAAAAAAATGCTATCATTTCGAGATTAAAGTCGAAATGTTTCGATATTAAAGTCGAAATGTTTCGAGATTAAAGTCGAAACGTTTCGCGATTAAGTCGAACCGCAACGTAAAAAAAAAAAAAAATCTGTAAAAAAAAAAAAATCTGAAAAATAAAAAGGCTATCATTTCGAGATTAAAGTCGAAATGTTTCGAGAATAAAGTCGAAATGTTTCGAGATTAAAGTCGAAACATTACGAGAATAAAGTCGTAATATTTTTTTTAGTAAAGACCTGCGCTCGTGAAGTCGAACTGCTTCTGACATGGATCTAAACATAGCTTTTTACTTTTATCTGGGCTTTCAACAAAAGGACATTCTACAGGTGCTAATCTACCAACATGGCATTACCATTTGTCTTAGGACGTTACAAAATATACTGCGCCGGAATAGACTTTACAGGCGAAAACACTTTTCAGACTGGATGGAGGTAGCCAGCTTTATATCTGAGGAAATAACGGGATCCGGCCAAATGATTGGATACAGAATGCACTTAAAATGTATCCAGAACGGTGAAGAGGGAATCAGTGCGGTTACTGTTAAGTGTTCTCGACCCAGATAGTGTTGCCTATTATAGACGAGCACGAAAACACGTCAAAAACACTGCCACATAAAGTTTCGATAAGATTGTGAACCTACTCCGGCGGAGTCTGTGTGCTCGTCTATAGGCAACGCCATGGTAATGCATGTTGGTAGATTGGCACCTCGAATTTTCTTTTTGTTGAAAGCCCAGATAAAAGTAAAAAGCTACTATTTTGTGTAGATCCATGTCCGAGCCAGTTCGACTTCACAAGTGCATTTCTTTACACACACACACACACACACACACACACAGACACACACAAAATTCAGAATTGGAAACACGCCCTATGCACCAGTGGACGCGCGCCGTTATGAATGCACACACGCAACTTTTACAGAAGACTGTATTCTCTAAAAATGTTTCGACTTTATTCTCGAAACATTTCGACTTTAATCTCGAAACGTTTCGACTTTAATCTCGAAATACTAGAGTTTTTTTTTTTTTTTTTTTTTGACGGATTTAAAAAAAAAAAAAAAAAATTAACGTAGGCTACTAGAATTTTTTTTTTTTTTTTTTGACGGATTTTTTTTTTTATTTTTTTTTAACGTTGCGTTTAGGGCTTCCGTAACTTTGATATCAGGTAGGTACATGCCTAAAAAACAGAGATCACTGAATGTTCCTGCTGCCATCTAGTGGCTATGAGCTCAGACTCTATAGTCACACTACCAAGACAAGCATGGCTAACCTACTATTGTTCATACTTTTGATTTGTTCTAACCCCAAGTATTAAGCTTTTGCATGCAAGTCATTCAGTATGGTTTGTGCAACAAATATTGATTGAAATTGATACAAATATAATTGATGCCACAAATCAGGCAGCTTGTTGAACAGGGGTGTGCCATTTATTTCTTGACTAATAAAAAATAATAAACACCTAATAATTCTACAAAAGTTGCTTCAAGACTGTTACAGTTACAGAAGTCTGTATTACACAGATGAAGGAGAAAAGCATCATGAGAAAGAGCAGAAAAAAAAAACAGATGGGAGATCGCTTCGTGCTGAATCTTTTGTCCTGCTAACTTATTTTCTAAGCAGTATAATGCTGACGATGCATTTTTCAAGTTTCAGACCAGCATTATGTCTAATCCAGAGAATTCACGTGGTCACATGGTTGAATGAGTATAGAGCAGAGGAATGGTAGCTAACTAAACCCTCAACCTAACTGGCTGAGGTCTATGGGTTCAATGACAGCAGGCTAGTTTTATCATCAATGCTTTGCAAATGTTAAATATAAATTAAGTTCACTAAAATGTTCACCACAATGTGTTGTGTTAATCTGAATATGTAGATGTGCAAAAGAAAATCAAATTTCACATTCTGTGCTCCACACGAGAAAACGAGTAACTGAAGGAATTGATTGACTTGCTCTTTAAATGCACCCATCAAAAAAATTGTGTCTTATGAATGAGATGAACTCTTGTACTCACCAACAGAGGCATGTAAAGTGAATGATGACTTCCTACAGCACACTGAACCCCTCCTCTGGAGTGAAGCTCACCTCATGATGTTCACTGCCAATCTAGTCTGTCACCTGCCACACAACACCAGGTAAAACTAAAACACTCAAAACCAGACTTGAATTGAGTCTACCTGGAAATACAAAAATCATGTATCTTGCAGTACAGAGTGAATGTAAAAATAATATTAATAATAAAAATGATATATTATCAGTAATTAATGCACTAAATCAAAAACTAAATGAGCATAGGCACCTGAGAGGAGGCAACCGATTCTTCTGTGTGTCATCAAGCGTTTATACCGCATTTTCAAACAGGATCCTAATGTTGCTGTTGACGGTCTCCAATTCAAAGCCTGATGAAAAGTAAGAAATAAAATTTCTTGTTAATTCAGACTCGTGGAAAAGTAAATGGTGGTGTAAAGCAGATGCACACTAAAGGGACTGAGATGTTCCAGAAATATTTTGGCCATTCATCTGGGTAAGATTGCACCAGTAGTTCATAAGCTCTTACTTAAAGCTACAATATGGGATTTTTTTTGCCGCTAGGGGTCGCTTATGGAGGTAGATTTGTGTCTTTATTATTCAATCAAAAAAAAGGTTGCTTCAATCAAAAAATATATTTTCAATCAAAAAAACCCGTTTCAATCAAAGAAAAAAAGTGTTTGAATGCAAAAATATATTTGAGACTCAAAAAAATGCATTTGAACACTATTTTTTTTTGCTTGAAAATGTTTTTTTTGATAGAAGTGAAGGTTTTTTTGTTTGAAGCAACTTTTTTGATTGAAGTATTGTTGTTTTGTGTTTGGGCCATATTATGGGTAGGACATTTGTGTCTTTATAATTCAATCAAAAAAGAAGTTGCTTCAAACAAACAAAACATATTTTCAATAAAAAAATCACTTCAATCAAAAAATAAACCTTTTCAATCATAGAAAAAATGTTTTTGAATGCAAAAAAATATTTGAGATTCAAAAAATTGCACTTGAACACTTTTTTTTTGATTGAAAATGTTTTCTTTGATTGAAGTAATCTTTTTTGTGTTTGGACCATGTTATGGGTAGGACATTTGTGTCTTAATTATTCAATCCCAAAAAAGTTGCTTCAATCAAAAAAAAAACATTTTCAATCAAAAAAAAATAATTTCAATCAAAGAAAAAACTGTTTAAATGCAAAAAAAAAAAAAATCATTTGAAGTGTTTTTTTTTTATTGAACTTTCTTTTTTTTTTGAATGAAGTGAAAAAAGTTTTGAAGTCGTTTTTTTTTTAAATCATTTTGACACAAACGTACCGCAGTGGGGGCGGGTGCTTCCCCATTGGTCAGACATGCTTGAGTGACAAGTGTCTACACCAACGACGTCTTTCTGACAAGCAAGTCATGGTCGCCACTCGCCAGCGAGCCAGGAAGCAGTGGTGGAGTTGTTGGTAAGTAGATAAAACCGTATTAAAATGATTGGTGTCACGTTATTAGCCTACTCTGTTTGATATTTCGATTAAACATACAGCTTGCTAACTTAGCTCACGTTGACTAATTTGTGTGATGGTGTTAGATATCTGACGCCTCATATTGTCAGGCAGGCTAGCAGGGTGCGCTAACGGCTAATTGAATTGTTTATTTCACTTAAGTAACGTTACAGAGGCTTGCTATGTGCTTGTGCTATATTGTGTTATAATACGTAACGTCATTAGTGGTCAAACAACAGTCCACAGGCCAACTGTTGCCCACAGCGCTGCCTGTTTAGCAGCAACAGGTCATGCAGAGCCTGAGTCTATCTTCTCACACAGCCCACAGGATTACAGCTATTTGACCGTCCCGCTCTCTCTCTCGCTCACGGGTAGTGGTCTCCCCACCATCACAGTCAAATGCTCGCAGACACAGAGGCAGATGCTGTTATTTTGAGAGCGGGGCTTACATATGCCGTCCCGTACGGAAAATAATGTTGCATACCACCGGTAACATGAATATATATTCCGTTGCTCGGTGCGCAAACTAGCTGTGTCAGGCATTATTTATAAGTAGCCTAATGTCCTGCACAACTCCACATGGAAAACTGGCAGTTCAATGAAGTGATGCTTATTGTCTGACATAGTGTACAAGTAGTTACTAGCTTAAAGTATTGTGCCAATAATGATCCTTCTGGTAAATTTGGCATTCAGTTGAGACACAAAAGCTCTTAGTTTAATGAAAATCTTTGGAAAAGAAGACAAGATGGTTTGTTTAATTAGTATTCATTTATTTATATTTCTAATATCATATAGTATTGTCCTGTCAACCCATTACAAGTCTTGCCTTATTCAGTGTTGATTTATTGACATGTTTATGTAAGATGTTTTATTAGAAGGTGTGTGAGTGAAAGTTGTCTGAAGTTGTATTTTTCTATTTTATTGCAATGCTGATTGATAATGTAGGACTCTGGTCCTGGCTTGGCCTAAGTTTTGGTGTCTCTAGGTGCTGTGCTCTGTAGGCATGACACATTAATTTCTTTATGTGATACTTTATTTTTTGCATCAAATTATTTGAAGTATTGATAAGCAGTATTGATATCGATACAGGTATTGCTGCACTCTCAATTATAACTGCTCAATAGTGTCGTATGGTTACTTTTATTATACAAGCCATCAATTTTGATGGCTTGTTAGTGTAACCGTTAAGCATAATGGCATTAATGCTATATTTATATATATATATATATAAAAATATATATATTCATGTTACCGGTGGTATGCAACATTATTTTCCGTACGGGACGGCATATGTAAGCCCCGCTCTCAAAATAACAGCATCTGCCTCTGTGTCTGCGAGCATTTGACTGTGATGGTGGGGAGACCACTACCCGTGAGCGAGAGAGAGAGCGGGACGGTCAAATAGCTGTAATCCTGTGGGCTGTGTGAGAAGATAGACTCAGGCTCTGCATGACCTGTTGCTGCTAAACAGGCAGCGCTGTGGGCAACAGTTGGCCTGTGGACTGTTGTTTGACCACTAATGACGTTACGTATTATAACACAATATAGCACAAGCACATAGCAAGCCTCTGTAACGTTACTTAAGTGAAATAAACAATTCAATTAGCCGTTAGCGCACCCTGCTAGCCTGCCTGACAATATGAGGCGTCAGATATCTAACACCATCACACAAATTAGTCAACGTGAGCTAAGTTAGCAAGCTGTATGTTTAATCGAAATATCAAACAGAGTAGGCTAATAACGTGACACCAATCATTTTAATACGGTTTTATCTACTTACCAACAACTCCACCACTGCTTCCTGGCTCGCTGGCGAGTGGCGACCATGACTTGCTTGTCAGAAAGACGTCGTTGGTGTAGACACTTGTCACTCAAGCATGTCTGACCAATGGGGAAGCACCCGCCCCCACTGCGGTACGTTTGTGTCAAAATGATTTAAAAAAAAAACGACTTCAAAACTTTTTTCACTTCATTCAAAAAAAAAGAAAGTTCAATAAAAAAAAAACACTTCAAATGATTTTTTTTTTTTTTGCATTTAAACAGTTTTTTCTTTGATTGAAATTATTTTTTTTTGATTGAAAATGTTTTTTTTTTGATTGAAGCAACTTTTTTGGGATTGAATAATTAAGACACAAATGTCCTACCCATAACATGGTCCAAACACAAAAAAGATTACTTCAATCAAAGAAAACATTTTCAATCAAAAAAAAAGTGTTCAAGTGCAATTTTTTGAATCTCAAATATTTTTTTGCATTCAAAAACATTTTTTCTATGATTGAAAAGGTTTATTTTTTGATTGAAGTGATTTTTTTATTGAAAATATGTTTTGTTTGTTTGAAGCAACTTCTTTTTTGATTGAATTATAAAGACACAAATGTCCTACCCATAATATGGCCCAAACACAAAACAACAATACTTCAATCAAAAAAGTTGCTTCAAACAAAAAAACCTTCACTTCTATCAAAAAAAACATTTTCAAGCAAAAAAAAATAGTGTTCAAATGCATTTTTTTGAGTCTCAAATATATTTTTGCATTCAAACACTTTTTTTCTTTGATTGAAACGGGTTTTTTTGATTGAAAATATATTTTTTGATTGAAGCAACCTTTTTTTTGATTGAATAATAAAGACACAAATCTACCTCCATAGTCGCTAACCTCTTACAATAACAAAGGCGTAGGTGTCACAGTGTCTGGTTTGTGTTCCCCGGGTAAACACTAGAGGTCCTCTTCCTCCACAGTTTCATTCACTCATTTGACTACATTTCCCATCATCCTGTTCTGTCTATTCATTGATCACAGCTGTTTCCCATCACCTTGTTAGTTTCTGTGTATTTATACCCTTGCTGTTTCAGTGTTTGTTATGGAGTCCTTGTTTAATGTCACACCACTTCCTGAGGTCTTCTTGTTTCTTGTTTCTTGTTTCTTGTTTCTTGTTTCTTGTTTCTTGTTTTTGGATTGCCTGTATGGATTTTGACCCTTGCCTGGACTGGATTACGAATACGGATTACCCAATAAAATACTGCAATTGGATCTACCTTTTCCGTGTGTGTATCGTGACAGAAGAACTCCATCATGTCTAGATCCAGCAGTGCGGGTTTCCGTATCCTTCCCCCTACTACTGGGAAGAGGAGAATGCAGCAGAATGGGATTTCTCGATCTGGAGAGTCGGAGCCTCGTATGACGCTATTTGAGTGTTTTGCCTTGTGGGCTCGTAAGACTGAGGAGACCATGGCGGTCAGCTCCCCTGAACCCCCTTCCGTCAGCACAGCAGACGACTGGTCAATTAACATTCCTGTCCATAGACAATTTTTTGAGGGAACCCGTCTGGCCAGGTTTCCTGGGACCCGTGGAGGCCGCAGGGGAGGAGGTGGTAGATATGAACCCCGACACCACTCTCCGCTTCGGCCTCTTTTCAGCCCCGAACCAGAGCTGTCCAGCGGTTCCAAGTCTGAGGCAGGGTTTAACCCGGTAGTCCAGGGGGTCCCGTCCAGCCCAGAGCCTGCACCTCGCCATCATAAACAGAGGAGGAGGAGGAAGAAGCCGTCCACCGTCCCTCAAGACCCGGAGGTCGTCCCGGAGGCCGTCACGGAACAGCCCGCTGTCATCCCGGAGGTACCCAAGCAGCCCGCTGTCGTCCCAGAGGCTGTCCCGGAGCAGCCCGCTGTCGTCCCGGAGGTCGTCCCTGAGTAGCCCACTGTCATCCCGGAGGCCATGCCCGTGCAGCCCGCTGTCGCCCCGGAGCTGCCCACCATCAGTCCTGCCACGGCCAAGAGAGCTGTCTTCCTTTTTTATGCATTGGCGGTTCTGCATGCATGGAGGAAGCACATGAGTTCTGCCGATCCAGAGACTGTTCACGTCACGTCTGCCGATCCAGAGACTGTTCACGTCACGTCTGCCGATCCAAAGACTGTTCACGTCACGTCTGCCGATCCAAAGACTGTTCACGTCACGTCTGCCGATCCAGAGTGTCACAGTGTCTGGTTTGTGTTCCCTGGGTAAACACTAGAGGTCCTCTTCCTCCACGGTGTCATTCACTCATTTTACTACATTTCCCATCATCCTGTTCTGTCTATTCATTGATCATTGCACACAGCTGTTCCCCGTCACCTTGTTAGATTCTGTGTATTTATACCCTTGCTGTTTCAGTGTTTGTTATGGAGTCCTTGTTTAATGTCACACCACTTCCTGAGGTCTGTTCTTGCTTGTTTCTTGTTTCTTTTTTTTTGTTTTGTTCTTGTTTTTGGATTGCCTGTATGGATTTGAACCCTTGCCTGGACTGGATTATGAATACGGATTACCCAATAAAATACTGCAATTGGATCTACCTTTTCAGTGTGTGTATCGTGACAGTAGGTTGATGAAGCATAAGCGGAATTATGGGCCTTGTCATTCTACATTTCATTCTACCGAACTACCCGCAAGTGCTGAATTAATACTCACACAGGTCATTTTATTAGACGAATGAAACTTGTGAGGTAACACAGCGCTGTTTCACTTGGTTTTGAGTGTGTTGAAAGTTATAATGTTAGTCTATGTGTTAGTTTGTCTGTATGTGACTAGCAGTAAGCTAGATCAACATTAGAATAACATACTGATCATATTCTAACATTTCATCATGTTGAGCTATATAAAATTGATTAGTTTTATGTTCATTTGCTCACCTCTACATTTGCGTGTCTCTGTCAAGTCGATGTTTGTCATGGACGTGGAGCTCTCGGCATCTCGAAAACGCCACGCTGATACTGATCCTCGTTTTAGTTCTCCTTTTGTCCCAAAGTCTGCTTGCCATGGTCCATAATGTTTGAACGAAACAACAACAGTGTGAGCGTGCCGAAAGATGTAACGCAGTTGTCCACGTCTGTCGCCATGTACTATGGCAGTACAAGTGGAAACCAGGGATAACATGGATATTGCATCATTTACAGGCGACAAGTGAACAGGGACGAGCGAGCCATTATTTAAAATTGGAATTTCTCTGAAATTAAAAATCTTTGGGGATATTGTAAGTACACAACTGCAGGAAATATATGACACTGTGCAAATGATTTTTGGATATATTATTACAAAATTATTACATATTGTACCTGGAAATCCAGAGTTCTTGCGAGAGCACAAGTTGAATTTGCTCAGCGAGTTTAATCTGGCGTCAAGTAATGATGCTCATTAAATATGCCTGTTCTGCCCCCACTTTGTGTTGCATTAGAGACATCTAGTGGTGTAAAGTTGTATTGCATTTGATTTTTCATATTTTAGTCCCTCCTCTCTTGCCGTTGGTTTCCTGTTTTCTTCTGACTCTGGTCTCAGAGGACATGTAGCAGTTACTCTTTTCTCTTTGCCTTTGGTAGTTTTTGAAGGTCTGTAAGTATTTCTGTAGGAAGTATATCTACTTTGCTATAGCCTTTGTGTATTGTCCGTTTTAGCATAATATGTATGTTGTATTAATAGATGCTAATCGCGATTAGCATTTCTCCATAGACACCCATGTTAAAGTTAGCTTAAATGCTTACTAGTCCTGCAAGTCTCATTATAATGGCTAATTTTTCTTATGGGATAGCTATATATGTTCGACTTGAGTTGCATATTCATGTATGTGTGTATATGGGCAGTTTGTAATGCCATATTATTATGTTTCTACAGTTTTACAAAATTGGAAAGATCCTTACTAAAGGCCTCTCTCTACTCCGGTTTCCTGGGTCTTTATTTCATGGATCTTATGTTAGCCATCTGCTACGCTAACCTGTCAAAGCAAGAGCAGAATAATGCCCTTGTATCCAAGCTGCACCAATCACATCGGGTTATCTGATATAGGCGGGCCAGAGGCGAGCTAAACAGATGACGACAGCGCTGTGACGTCGAAGTCATTAGTAAACATTGCAAGATGGCTATGGATGAACACCAGTTGTTTGAAACGGCTTTGGTCGCTACGATGAACGAGTTAGACTTGGCTTTTTATCTAAAAGAGGAACAGAAGATGGCGCTCGAATCGTTCCTTTGCAAGAAGGGCGTTTTTACTGTTTTGCCGACCGGATACGGCAAGAGTCTAATCTACTAGTTACCTCCCCTGGTAGCTAAGCGAATGGGGCTTGTTGTGATTGGTCATAGTGTTATCCAATTGCGTGCAGTGAGATTTTCAAATGCATGCTTGGTGCCGCCCCTCGAGCTGGCCGATTTTGGATGCCAGACCATTAATCTTTCAGATTTAGGTCTGGATTTCCAGGCTACTTTAAAATAGCACTAAGTCCCTACTAGAGGCTTACTAACTAGGGTAAGTGTACCTATTAAGCCTATGCACCCTTTAAGCCCACTTTCAACTCTGAAGTCAAATTAAAAAAAGAGAAAATAATATTTTATGCTGCTCATTATTTTAACCAATCCAGTGATTTGTTACTTCCTTATTGCATATCAGCTTGACTCCAGCTGACTTAAGGCTCCAGACCACCGGCCACTAACACCTACCCATCCCACCCTGGGGCCGTATTCACAAAGCATTTTATCTTACCACTAGGAGTACTCCTAAATCGCACTAAAAGATTTTAGCTAGGAGTTTTCTCTTAAAAGTTATTCACAACGCCTTTCAGACCTACTCTTAGTAAAGAAAAATGACAACTCCTAAACTAAGAGTGAGTCTTCGTTGCTATGGATGACGTCATTAGTCGTACACGAGCTTGACTGAAGTGACCACCTTGATTGGCTGATGATTGTAACGCGGGAATGATTCCAAACACCTCCCCTACGATGATGAGTGACAGGTGACAGGTCTGAGAATGCGTGCGCTACACAAGTAGTGCGAAGGACGGAAGATGATGAATAACTGAATAAATAGCCAAAATGAATAAAGAGTAAGGCAAAACAAATAGCCTAGTAGCCTAATGAAACATGGATTGATGCAATATCTTTGCAACATTATTGAATTAATCTGTCACTATATGCCTCTGCCTACGTTTGCAAAGAGAAGAACATTTTAATTTGATTCACAATGAAACGTTACAATTAGTTTACATGCAATGTTGTTGTTGGTAGCGTTATTGCATCCTTATGCCTACAATGCAAAATTATTCCCTCGCGATTGCATTTCCCCCGCCGCATACGCATTTCAAAACATCGCAACGTGAAATGCCACAAAAAGCGGTTTGTGAATAGGTCTTAGTGAGTTAGGAGTCCTCTCGACTTCTTTTAAGCTGTCCCAGGCTTAGGTGCTACTTTTAGGGCTAAAATGCTTCGTGAATTACTCTTAGTCAAAAAAATTAGGAGTCCTAAAGTTACGAGTGACACGCCCATTATTTTTAGGAGTTGCTCCTAAATTCGCCAGTTAGGAGCTACTTTTAGCCTTAAAATTCTTTGTGAATACGGCCCCAGGGCTCTAATCAAACATTAGCAAAATATTTTTTTAATACTTCCCTGTCACTGAATAACTATATATTGATGTTTTACTTCTTTAAAATCATTGAATTTTTATATTTTGTGAATCAATGATGATGTGGGCTTATTTGGAACATATGTGGGTACATATACGAGTACTCGAGTACTTGTACATGACAGCGATTATCGATCATGAAAACGATGATCGCCCTGACTTTAAAAAATATATATTTCTCTCTTTTTCTGATTGGTTATTGCAACATTTGGGGCGGTTCCTGAGGTCTGATTTGTTAGCGTTAGACAACATGCCTTCCAAACCGGCAAAATCAAGTGAAACTGGATTTGAAAATGAGCACAGCAGCAGTGATGCCTTGAATCACTTTGATCATGAAATGCAGTTAAGTGCAAGATGTGCAGCGCCAATCTATCATAAACATACACTGTTAGACTTTTCTGTAATTTCTACAGTTATTTACTTTAAATCACCCAGCATTATACTGCTATTTCACTTTACAGTAAATAACTGATTCCCATTGCATCATGGAAATTTTCTGTAACATCAAACACCACACACAGAGACTTACTGTATTTTTTAAATTTGCTGTATAATACTGTATTTGACATAACGTACAGCCTCTCTGGCACCATTCCATCATGCTTTTTTCTTAATTGTTGCCTTACACCACATGTCTACGATGCTATAACAGCTAAAAACTGTCATATTGGACACATTGAAGCGACTGGACCATTAATGCAAAACTGTTTGTCCCTTGTCAGAAATAGCATGACCGCTTTGACTCTGAGTAGCCTACCGTACATAAGAAATATAACAGGGCATCAATATACACTGTCTGGGATTTGTCATGTCATGCTAGAGCATCCAGTGTAATATCACTGGGTTCTGACTGTCTTTTGTTGGATCATGCCATTCGTGTACTCTAGGCATGGAGGGGTCCCAGTGGGCCTCCTATGCCAGGAGTATTGAGCCCTAACTCCACTTTCGTCCTGAGATATGGTCACTTCCTGTGGAACTTTGAGCGGACATAACTCCAGATTCAAGCCGACCTAAGGTTGCATACTCCTGGTCTGGGGGAGCCCACTAGGAGACCCTCCCAAAACCCCAGAGTCTGGAGCCCCAACTCTGCTTCCTTCCCAAGATATACCAGGTTAAACTTCCACCTTTGACCGGGCATAACTCAGGAGCCAAGCCAACTTTGTGTTTTAAATATTGGGATGTTTTGTTGCAATTGCACAAGACAGCTTGTTTTCTTAAACAAAGATGAGGTCATGCTAATGCAGTACAGAAAAAGACTCCCGGTAGACACTTGAGGTCACAGGTTTGTTTATTTTTTTAAAAACAAAGCAAACATTAAGTCAAGACGACAAGGCAAAGTATGCAGCTATGACTTCACCAACCTCAATATACCTGAAGATGAATGCTTAAGAGTAGTCTGAGAGTGCAGAGGTGCTGGATCTTGAAAGCCAGGCTGGACAGACTGCATCAAACTCATAGCTTGAAGTGGTATTTTACTGGGTTGTGCCAAAGGTTTGGAACCAAGACTGGAAAGAGACATGTAACTTGACTGCTCTGGCTTAGGAAAGACCTGAAATCTAGACTGCCGGGACACAGACTGGTAACGGGCTTGTGCTGATGGCAGGCCACTGGGCTGGAACACAGACCGAGAGCTGGTTGGCGCTGACAGCAGGCCACTGGGCTGGTCCACAGACTGGTAGATGGCTTGTGCTGACTGCAGGCCACTGGGCTGGAACAGAGACTGGTAACAGGATTGTGCTGGCAACAGGCCACTGAGCTGGGACACAGGCCGGTAACGGAGTGTGCTGATGGCAGGCCACTGAGCTGGGACACAGACTGGTAACGGGCTTGTGCTGACTGCAGACTGCTAGGCTGGTCCACAGACTGGTAACGGGATTGTGCTGACTGCAGGCCACCGAGCTGGGACACAGACTGAGAGCTGGATTGCACTGACTGCAGGCCACTGGGCTGGTCCACAGACTGGTAACAGGCTTGTGCTGACTGCAGGCCGCTGGGCCGGAACACAGACTGGTAACGGGATAGTTCTGACTGCAGTCCACTGAGCTGGGACACAGACTGGTAAGGGGCTTGGGCTGACTGCAGGCCACTGGGCTGGTCCACAGACTGGTAGCATGCCTGTCCTGGATGTTGGTCACTAGGCCAGACCACAGACTGGTATCTAGCTTGTGCAGGCTACTGGGCCAGTTCACTTATTGGGAGCCAGTTTGTGTAGGTTTTTGGAAACCAAGCTGGGGCACAAACTGGTAGCTGGCTTGTGCTGACGGCAGGCCAGACTGAGAGCTGGCTTGGGCTGGTTGTTGGATGCCAGACTGGTCCACAGACTGTGAGCTGGCTTGTGCTGACAGCAGGCTACCTGACATTTCAACAGATTGTGAGCTGGCTTGGGCTGACAGCAGGCTACTTGACAGTTCAGACGAGACCACTTTGGCAAGTTTACTTGAGTTTATTGAACAATTTATCTTTGGCGGTATGGTTCCTTATGGGGGTTCTTGCTCCATAATTAATGATTCAGTAATGGCACAAGTCCATATCCAAAGCTGGCTTGCCATAACTGATAGTTGGGTTGTGAGGACTCCTTTCTCTGCTGCAAAGGCTTGACCAAAAAGGTAGAACTTGAAATCTGGACTGGCTTGTTACCAGAAAATAACTTAGAAACAACCTGATATCTATTTCTCTGAGGCTTGACAATGGGCTGCACTGCAGACTGGTAGCTGACTTCCACTATTTGGCCACTGGACTGGGAGCTGTTCTGCACTATTTGCTGGCTACTAGACACCACAGACTCATTACTAGACTGTACTACAGTTTCATAGTTGAGCTGTGTTGGCTCAGGTAGAGACTCAATGCGCATATTTGTACCCATTGCAGTGGTCACAGAACCAGAAACAAGACTGCCACTACCAGCTGAAGATATCAGAGATCCTTGAAGTTGACTACTAGCATCAGAGTCAGAACCAGGCTTATATACATTAGTCACTGGTCCAAAACCAGAAGAGCCATTTTGAGGACTATAGCTTATACTGCTATACACACCCTTAACTTGTGCAGCACTGTAAGCGTTACTCTCTGATCTCTGAGGACTGATGGGCATTGATACATCAGCACCATACCAGCTGTAGGAACTTCGTGGCTTCACATCCTGCATGGGGAAACCAGCCTCATTGTATACAGGATAACCACTCCTGACAAAGCCACCAACTAGAAGAAAATAGAAAAGGGAAAAGAAAGAATCAAAGAGACATGCTAGCAAACATGAATTATAGAACTTGCCTGGATAAACCTTACCACTTCCAAAATGGTCACAGGCACAAAGACTGAAAAGTGCCAAAGAAAAACTATAGATGGAAAATACATATATATATATATATATATATATATTAGATGAGTGGCTCTAGTTAACAAATGCCAAATACTACAATTTATCATCATACCTTAAGAGTCAGCTAGTGGTACCCTCCATGGCCAAACAAAAATACAACAACTACCACTTCAACAACACCAGTAAAAATTCACAAAAAAAAAAAAAAAAACATACTTGATCTCCAACACATATTAGTGTTGCCTTAAGGGACTCTTTATAGTGCCAGCAACTGGCATTTACCAATTGTTTCCTGACAATCAGTTGTCATGGGAACATGTAATACTCAATTATTAGGTTCAGGTGTTACAACTCTTATCATGACAGCTGCCATTTCATTAAAGAGAGTTGCTTTTTTATACTATGATTACTGGACAAAAAGACAGCACACAAATTACTTTTTGGGGATTAATTAAAATACTTTATTTTTTATTCAGTGAGAATACATTTAAGCATTTAAGGAAGTAGTAGTATGCTCATTGTTCAAAAGTCGTAGCATTGATTTGGTCAAGTAGCCGCATATATTTTTATATTAAAATCTATTTCATTCAATGATAACAGATGTTATAAATGTTTTTTCTTGCAAATTTGTACTTATGGCATTATGTTGTGTTAACCAGTCAACAGATTTGTTTGAAGTATCTTTAGGAGTTGCTAAACTCATTATTATCTGCACTTCTCAAATGTGAAAATACAAATATTTCTTCGTCTTTATTGAAACTGTTTGAGAACTACAGCACACTGGTAATTTTATTTCAGATTTGTTATGAGTAAATACATGCCAACATAAAAAAAATCTGGCAGGACTATTCCTGTAAGCTTTCTTGTTGTGAAAGCTGTGTTCAGATGAGACCCTCATCAGGTTTTTTTATTTATTTATTATTATTTTTTTTTTTTATTCAGCTGAATGGACATAACTTTATTTTTATAACAAAAAGACCAGGGGTCTCATTTATAAAACTGTGAGTAGGATCCTTACTAAAAGTGTACGTGCGCCCGAAAGCCAAAAATGGTGTACGCCAAAAAATATTCAGACTTTCGTACGCCAGAACCAGCGCAGAATTCACTTTATAAATCGTACTTGGTTACCTAATGTAACCTCGGTTCTCTCTAGAAGAGGGAACGAGTATTGCGTAAGTTGCTTACGCTACGGGAAAGTCTTCTTTCTTCGAGATCTGAAGCCAAAAATTATCCTTAATTTTGTATTCATTGTCAACGCAGTGCGGCAGCCGGCAGACCATGGCAAGCTGTATAAGATTGCTCATTGGCTGCCCGGCGGCAACTGCTTAAGCCTACCAGTGAGCCCTTCGCGCCCTCCACACCCTTCTAACCGTCAAGATGGGTGTGGCCAGTGTGTATATAAGGAGGGCTCGTAGGCTGAAAAATCTGGTTTTCATAGTCTGAACCGCAAAAGCTCGCGGCGCGTCACGGCAGGTTACGCAATACTCGTTCCCTCTTCTAGAGAGAACCGAGGTTACATTAGGTAACCGAGTACGTTCTCTTACGAGAGGTTCTCTCGTATTGTGTAAGTTGCTTACGCTACGGGAACCCCTTGTCAACGCCGTGCGCGCCAAGCATCCAGCACATGAATCCCAGGGAGACCGGGGAAAACATAACGCTGAAAACAGGTGGCCGGTCGGAGAAACGGGCCAACACATGTACAAAGCACTTCACTTCGTAGATAGATAGAGCGGCACAGCCGGTCTATACATATCTGTGTAAACCATGCGGCCGGCAGCTCGGGCCCACACAGTACATAAGCACATATTAGGGAAAGAAATAGAGCGGATTTACTAGTCTATTTGTGGGGAGAATAAACCCCGGCGCGACAGAGTGTAAGACGGATGGCCAGCAGCGCGGGCCAGCACCGGTACACAAGCGCGAAACGGGGAATAAGGAACAGAGCGGCACAGCCGGTCTGAGAGCAAAATACTCCTTCCCTTGGTGCCATACCAGAAATATGACCAGTATATGAACGTAGTCTGCGCATGAGCGATTGGGCAGAGCGTACATGCCACTTATACTGATAACAAATATCGTGAATAGAAATTCCACTGGACCAGGCCCACGAAGAGGCCATGCCTCTAGTGGAGTGGGCTCTGATACCCAAAGAGCACTGCAGGTGTTTGGAGGCGTAAGCTGCTGCAATCGCGTCCACTATCCACCTGGACAGGCTCTGTTTCGAGGCGGCAAGACCTATGGTGCGTCCGCCGAAAGAAACGAAGAGCTGCTCGGAACGCCTGAAAGCGGCGGAGCGCGTGATGTAAACTCTCAGCGCCCTAACAGGGCATAGGAGGTTATCACTGTCCCCATTATCGGATGCTGGCAGAGCCGAAAGGGAGATGATTTGTGCCCTAAAGGGGGTTCCAATCGCTTTGGGGATGTAACCGTGTCTCGGTCTGAGAATGACTTTTGAGTCATTTGGTCCGAACTCAAGACATGCAGTGCTAACAGATAGCGCATGCAGATCCCCCACGCGTTTTACTGAAGACAGAGCTATCAGAAAAACGGTTTTGAGCGAAAGGTATTTTGGATCTACGGATTCAAGCGGTTCAAAGGGAAAAGCCTTCAGGGCCTCCAGGACCAAGGACAGATCCCAAATAGGAACCGAGGGGGGCCGCGGGGGATTCATCCATCTGGCTCCTCTGAGGAAACGGATAATAAGCTCGTTTCTTCCTATTGCTCGGCCGCACGTCGACTCAGCGAACGCTGCAATAGCCGCCACATATACTTTGAGCGTGGAAGGGGACCTTCCCTTATCCAACAGCTCCTGTAGGAAGGAGAGCACTCGCGGAACCCCACATGTACGTGGATCCAGGCTCTTAGTAGCGCACCATTTAGAAAACACAGACCATTTAGACGCATAGAGCGTCTCGTGGAGGGGGCTCTAGACTGCGTGATCGTGTTCACGACCCCTTCTGGCAGGTCAACGGGTATCCGTTGATTACCCAAGCATGCAGAGACCATCGCTCCGGATGGGGATGCCAGATCGATCCACCGGCTTGAGAGAGGAGATCCTTTCTCACCGGGATCGGCCATGGGGGTGAGTGCGACAGCCTCACTAGCTCTGGGTACCATATTTGGTTCTCCCAACGCGGGGCCATAAGAAGCACTGGGTGGTGCGTTTCCCTGATCCTCGTTATGACGTGTGGTAACAGGGAGATCGGAGGGAAAGCGTACAGCGGGAGGCTGGGCCAGGTTTGGGACAGCGCGTCCTCGCTTTTCGAGAAAAATATCGGGCAGTGAGCGTTGTCTTTCGACGCAAAGAGGTCGACCTCCGCTCTGCCGAATAGGGGCCAGAGGAACTGGACTGTCTGAGGGTGCAGGGACCATTCTCCCGGGGGAATGAAGTCTCTGGACAGTCTGTCTGGGCCGACATTCAGGTGGCCCGGCACGTGTGCGGCTCTCAGCGAGCGCAACGAGCGGTGAGCCCACACGAGAAGGCGTTCTGTCAGTTTGCACAGGTTCCTGGACCTGACACCGCCCTGACGGTTCACATAGGACACCACGGACATGTTGTCCGAGCGGACTAGCACATGGTGATCCCGTATGAATGGGAGAAAGCGCTTGAGCGCGTTCTCGACAGCTATCATCTCCAAACAGTTTATGTGGAGGCATTTCTCCTGGTCTGACCACAGGCCAAGACCGGTTTGCCCTCGAAAAGAGCGCCCCAACCTGAGGTGGAAGCGTCTGTCGAGATAACCTTGCGGTGTGAGATGGCTCCCATTGTCACTCCCCGCTGGTACCAGTCGGCCGCTAACCAGGGCTTCAGTGCTGAAACGCAGCTCTGAGTCACTCTGATTCGATTGCCGCCGGAAGCCCAGGCTCTGTGAGGCACTCGGGCGTTCAACCAGCGTTGTAGCGGGCGCATACGCAATAGACCCAGCTGAAGCACTGCTGCAGCTGAAGCCATACAACCCAGCATCCTCTGAAATGTTTTGAGAGGTGCGGTGCTGCCCGGCTGGAAGGATGCGGCCAGGCGTCGAATGCAGCGCGCGCGCCGTGTCAACAGGCGGGCCGTCATTGCCACAGTGTCCAGATCCAAACCCAGAAAAGAGGTTGATTGACTGGGCACTAATGAGCTCTTGGTCCAGTTGACCGTGAGCTCCAGGCTTTCCAGGTGGCTGAGAAGTACTGTTCTGTGGGCGATGAGCTCGGCCTCTGACTGTGCTAGAATCAGCCAATCGTCCAAATAGTTCAAAATTCGCATTCCCCGACCTCTCAGGGGAGCGAGAGCCGTGTCCATGCACTTCGTGAATGTATGGGGTGCTAAAGACAGGCCGAATGGCAGGACGGTGTATTGATATACCTGACCGTCGAAGGCGAATCTCAAGAATGGCCTGTGACGGGGTATTATCTGGATCTGAAAGTATGCGTCTTTTAGATCGAGAGAGATAAACCAGTCCCTTGGGCGAATTTGCGCGAGGATCTGCCTGGTTGTGAGCATTTTTAACGGTCTTCTCATAAGAGCTTTGTTCAAATATCTCAGATCCAAAATTGGTCTGAGAGCTCTGTCCTTCTTGGGAACGAGAAAATAACGGCTGTAAAAGCCCGACTCGCTCATAGAAGGGGGAACCGGTTCTATAGCCCCCTTGCACAGAAGTGTCGCTATTTCTGCTCGAAGTAGATGTGCTACTTCTCCATTCACTCTTGTCTCGGTACGCGCCTGAAAGCGCGGGGGGCGGCGAGCGAACTGCAGAGTATAGCCCTGTTTTACTGTGCTTAGCACCCATTCTGATGCGCCTGGAATAGCTTCCCACGCTTTTGCGTGTGCAGCCAGGGGCAGAGTGGCCTCCGGGCTCTGATCGCCGCGCATCGCGGGCTCGAGAGCTCGAAACGGAGGGGCGGGCACAGCGCGCGCGCTCTTGGTGCTTAGATACGGCGGATCGCACGCAGCGATAGCTGGCCGTTTTACACACAGTGTCCCGGTGGCTTGGACGGGGAACATATAGTGTAAGGCGCGACGCCCGAGGGTGGCGTCGGGGGCGAAATGTTCGTTAGTATGTGTGAGCGCTCGAGGGCGGGCACAGGATTTACATTTAAAGCATGACCGGTCGTGAGAGGCCGTGTGACAGAGCAGGCAGTGAGTAGGTGTGGGCACGGTGAGGTGGACACGTGACCTACTTTTAACACTCGAGCGGCTTCTGCCTGCTTCATGAGAGTGGGCTCTGTGAGAGACACGGGATTTATAGTGCTTGTGTGCAGGGGTGAACACGGAAACGTGGGCACATTCACTGCATTTGAAACACATACGGCGTGAGCCGTGCAACCAGACATTATGCTCATTTTGAGATTTCTCTGGGTCGCCGTGAGAACGGTGGTTGCGCGCAGGCAAGCGGGTAGATATACCGGCTCGTTGGCTGCGAGGTAAACATCTGCAGTAGCCGTGGCAACGGGGACTGACAGAGCGTGAAGCTTTGATGGTGGTCCAGCCGCAGCGGGACTTAACCGTCTTTTCTTCCCTCGTGTATAGACGCTCATAAATAGTCGAGCACCATGAGTAGGAGTGGTGCGAGTGGCGGGTTCGCTTTCTGTATGTAAGAAAAGCTGGCCGCGAGCTCGGAGAAGCAAACAGCATAAATTTTTATCTGCCGCGAGAGCTGGGATCAAACACGGGTCTATGACACGAAAGCCTATGATTCTGCCACTGGACCACAGAGGAGAACACATTACCTTTCGGTTAGCGCGAGCATATAAGAGGACGACCTCATGTTTGTTTGCAGCCGTGCGTGTATTAAAACAGGCTTGTTTACTGCAATAGTAATATTTCCAGCCAACCTGAACTTGAGAGGGGACTGAGAAATGTGTGAGAATTGGCGGTTTGTCCGGCCACAGCGGGACTAAAACACTCTCTCTCCTCTTTTCGCCGGTGAGTGAGGCGCGCGCGCTGAACGTTGCTCGTGACCGTCCGCTTTGTCATCCCTTGTGAATGGCGCAATCTGCGCGGCCCAACAAGGGGGAGAGCGGGTTCGCTTTCTGTAAGTAAGAAAAGCTGGCCGCGAGCTTGGAGAAGCGAACTGCATAAATGTTTATCTGCCGCGAGAGCCGGGATCGAACACGGGTCTCTGGCGCAAAAGCCTAAGATTCCGCCACTGAGCCACAGGGGAGAATACATTAGCTTTTGGTTAGAGCGAGCAAATAAAAGAGCGTCATCATGTCTTGTGACGGCGTTTGCTTGCAGGCGTTCGTGTATTTATAACAGGCTCGTATTCTGCGATATGAACAATTCCAGTCGCCCGAACTTAAGAGGGGACTGAGAAATGGAGGTAGGACCGGCCACGGCGGGACGAAAACACTCTGTTCTCCTTTCGCCGGTGAGAGACGCGCGAGGACGGAGTAGCTTTCTTGTAATGTAAAGAGAGCTCCAAGACCGTCCGCTTCTGCCATCCCTTGTGAGCGGCGCAGTTTGCGCGGCTCGAACAGAGGGAGAGGAAGCTCGCTCCGAGACCGTCCACTTCTGCCATCCCTTGTGAGCGGCGCAGTAGCGCGGCTCGAACAGAGGGAGGGTGTCTATCTCATTCGCCTCATCCCCTGACGCGGTGGCGGCGCGGGCGAGAGCCGGCGGTTGAGCGGCCGGGAGGGGGGGCGGAGAGGTTTTGACAAAAACGCCTCGTGCTCTTTTAGAACAGTGAGAGAAAGTGTGTGTCGCAGGACGAACACACACAGCAGTAATAAAAGGATATGTCGCCGGATAGCGTTGCAGGCATGGACGGCTGAAGGCGGCGAAGGCGGACGGCTTCCTCAGGCGCTGTCCTAGGCTTGCTGGTCGCTGGTTTCAACGCCTCTCAAGATCCAGTGATGCGAAGAGCTTCGCTGAAGACAAGAAAATCAGATTTTTCAGCCTACGAGCTCTCCTTATATACACACTGGCCACACCCATCTTGACGGTTAGAAGGGTGTGGAGGGCGCGAACCTCATTGGGTGTGACGTCACGCAGGGCTCACTGGTAGGCTTAAGCAGTTGCCGCCGGGCAGCCAATGAGCACGCTTATACAGCTTGACATGGTCTGCCGGCTGCCGCACTGCGTTGACAATGAATACAAAATTAAGGATAATTTTTGGCGTCAGATCTCGAAGAAAGAAGACTTTCCCGTAGCGTAAGCAACTTACGCAATACGAGAGAACCTCTCGTAAGAGAACCCAGTCAGCGGAAGATTGTGCGCACATGCGTCTCCACCCTGAAATAACCATATATGGAGCTTACAACGCCTAGTTTTACTATGCAGATCCTCATCTGCATATAATTTGCATATGATTATTCAGCCACGTGATAACGTTTAATGGTACAAGACACATTACATTAATAAAAATCATGTAGTTGCCTATCCTTGCCTTGTTTTTGAATACATAAATCAAATTTTCTCAATCTTTTCCACTGGCCGAATTGTATTTTTAATTGATTTATATTTTCAATGGAAACAGATAGGCCTTGGGCATTATTTGCACGAAACTATTTTCTCAGACAATCTGGTATTATCATGATAAGCAATTATCTCTGTGGTTAAAACATTAAAACACAGCACGCCACAGGAAAAGTGTTAAAAAACATTGCATCCACAACAAATATTTCTATTGATTGAATATAACAAATGTTGTAACTTCTCAGTAATGATTTCATGTTTAAGTGTTTAACTCTATTAATTTGAATGGCATATTTAATCTAAATGTTTATATCAGAAGTAAAACATAGTTTAAATCATTATTTTATTTATTTAAACTTTTATTTGCGTCAGTTTCACTAAATGTCCCAACGCGCTCGCTGGCGCGGACATTTAAGAAGGGATGGATATTTGCTTCAAGTGATAGGCTTGGTGAGTGAAATTATATTTGTATTATCTTTCTGTATGTTTAATTTTCTTTAGATTTTCTGTCTAAAAGTGACCAAAAAGACATTTAACTCCAGCTCACCATTGGTGTCGCCAGACTGCTCCATCTCCAAAAAGTTCGTACGCATGGGTCAGAGTTTGCGTGCAGGTGCGCAAATTTTCCCGTCAAGTTTGTTTTTATAAATCACAACTTATGCGTCGGAAGTGGCGCACGCCTCTTTCAGGGCCTGTTTTGTGCGTACGCAACGGTTAAAAATTAGGCCCCAGTTCTTAAAAGGAAATATGTAAACACACAGGGCTCAACACTAAGGAGTTTATAAATAAATAAATAATATTTGAATAAGTAATGTTAAATGAAGACACTTATGAACATATTACAAGTAATAGCACAATACATTAGAACAAAGATACAAATGAAATAGATTTCAGGTAGGCCTAACAGTATTTAGGTAAAAAATACTATAATGTATAAATTATATACGTATATTAATCTTTACTAAAGCTAAAGGTTATTCCGTCATGAGCAGATTTGAGTAGAGTTTTAGGCTACTTTCACTTTAAGAACAAATGCATGGATCTGATTTTCTCCCAAATGTTTACGTTAAGACTTTTTATTTTAACTCTGGGCTTAGGAGGATACTGCCATTTTGACATAATTTTGAGTGTATTCATCTGTGTAAGCATGACAAGACACAAAAGAGAGCTGAGTTCAATAATGGTGCGCTGATGCACAGAAAACAGCACGTGTGTACAAAATTAAGCTTCTTTCACATCTTCTTGCAGGTGAACGGCTTAAAATCCTTTGAATGTTTATGAAGACCACATTCATGTTCTAATACTGCTTTCTAATTTCTAAATAAGTGGAATTTTGAAACCAACTGGCTGAAAACTATGATCTCCCTCAAAATCTGGAGTTGAATAAAATGCTCCAATTTTGCAATCTGTCATTATTTGGCGTGAGGCCAGGGTGTAACCTCGAGCATCAATTTAAAAAAAAATTACTCCAAGGTCATAAATGTCCCTGTCAAATACTGTCATAATATTGGGCTTTGGAGCAGACTTAAGTTTGGTCTCATTTTAAAGAACCTTGGCCAAAGTAAAAAGCAAAAGTTAAAGGTTTAAGATTATGACTATTATGTATGAACATTTCATATAAAATATTTAATAAAACTGTGGGTAAGTTTCATTTTTTTTTTAAAAAAAGCAACATTTTAAACAAAAAGCTGAGAAAATTACATTTGTCAAAGACTACATCTGGATCAGATTCAAAATGATGATCAAAACAGAGTAGATTGAGTCCAACACCCCCAAAGTCATTAACCCTTCCTGGGCCAACATTTCATCCAACTCATACAGGTTTGGAACAACTTGGGGGTAAGTGATGACATTCATTTCTGGGTGACCTTTACATGCTATAGAGTGATGAAAGCATGAAATATTTTTGTAGACCAAACCCTGGAAATGGGTTTGCATTTTAGCACTTCTGATTCTGGTTCTAAAGACTGAGTTTTTTTTAATGAGTTTTGTTTCAAAGGTGAGGTCATGCTAATGCAGTGCCAACAATAGACTCCCAGTAGACACTTGAGGTAACAGGTTTGTTTATTTTTTCAAAAACAAAGCAAACACTAAATGAAGAAAACAAGGCAAAGTATGCAGCTATGACTTCACTTGATACAACAACCTCAATATGCCTGGAGATGAACGGTTATTTTGAGTAGTCTGAGAGTGCAGAGGTGCTGGATCTTGAAAGCCAGGCTGGACAGACTGCAAACTCATAGCTTGAAGTGGTATTTTACCGGGTTGCGCCAAAGGTTTGGAACCAAGACTGGAAAGAGACATGTAACTTGACTGCTCTGGCTTAGGAAAGACCTGGAATCTAGACTGCCGGGACACAGACTGGTAATGGGATTGTGCTGACTGCAGGCCACTGAGCGGGGACACAGACTGGTATCTGGCTTGTGCTGACTGCAGGCCGCTGGGCTTGGACACAGACTGAGAGCTGGTTTGCGCTGAGAACAGGCCACTAGGCTGGGACACAGACAGGTCGCGGGCTTGTGCTGACTGCAGACTGCTAGGCTGGGACACAGACTGAGAGCTGGATTGCGCTGAGAGCAGGCCACTGGACTGGGACACAGACGGGTAACGGGCTTGTGCTGACTGCAGGCCGCTGGGCTGGGACACAGACTGAGAGCTGGTTTGCGCTGAGAACAGGCCACTAGGCTGGGACACAGACAGGTCGCGGGCTTGTGCTGACTGCAGACTGCTAGGCTGGGACACAGACTGAGAGCTGGATTGCGCTGAGAGCAGGCCACTGGACTGGGACACAGACGGGTAACGGGCTTGTGCTGACTGCAGGCCACTGGGCTGGGACACAGACTGGTAACGGGCTTGTGCTGACTGCAGGCCGCTGGGCTGGGACACAGACTGAGAGCTGGATTGCGCTGACTGCAGGCCACTGGGCTGGGACACAGACGGGTAACGGGATTGTGCTGTCGGTAGGCCACTGAGCTGGGACACAGACTGGTAACGGGATTGTGCTGTCGGTAGGCCACTGAGCTGGGACACAGACGGGTAACGGGCTTGTGCTGACTGCAGGCCGCTGGGCTGGGACACAGACTGAGAGCTGGATTGCGCTGACTGCAGGCCACTGGGCTGGGACACAGACGGGTAACGGGATTGTGCTGTCGGTAGGCCACTGAGCTGGGACACAGACTGGTAACGGGATTGTGCTGACTGCAGACTGCTAGGCTGGGACACAGACTGAGAGCTGGTTTGCGCTGACTGCAGACTGCTGGGCAAGGACAGAGACTGGTATCTGGCTTGTGCTGACTGCAGGCCGCTGGGCTTGGACACAGACTGAGAGCTGGTTTGCGCTGAGAACAGGCCACTAGGCTGGAACACAGACAGGTAGCGGGCTTGTGCTGACTGCAGACTGCTAGGCTGGGACACAGACTGGTAACGGGATTGTGCTGACTGCAGGCCACTGAGCTGGGACAAAGACTGAGAGCTGGTTTGCGCTGAGAACAGGCCACTAGGCTGGGACACAGACGGGTAACGGGATTGTGCTGACGGTAGGCCACTGAGCTGGGACACAGACTGGTAACGGGATTGTGCTGACTGCAGACTGCTAGGCTGGTCCACAGACTGGTAACGGGCTTGTGCTGACTGCAGGCCGCTGGGCTGGGACACAGACTGAGAGCTGGTTTGCGCTGAGAACAGGCCACTGGGCTGGGACACAGACTGAGAGCTGGTTTGCGCTGAGAACAGGCCACTGGGCTGGGACACAGACTGGTAACGGGCTTGTGCTGACTGCAGGCCACTGGGCTGGGACACAGACTGGTAACGGGATTGTGCTGAAGGTAGGCCACTGAGCTGGGACACAGACTGGTAACGGGATTGTGCTGAAGGTAGGCCACTGAGCTGGGACACAGACTGGTAATGGGATTGTGCTGACTGCAGACTGCTAGGCTGGTCCACAGACTGGTAACGGGCTTGTGCTGACTGCAGACTGCTGGGCAAGGACAGAGACTGGTATCTGGCTTGTGCTGACTGCAGGCCGCTGGGCTTGGACACAGACTGAGAGCTGGTTTGCGCTGAGAACAGGCCACTAGGCTGGAACACAGACAGGTAGCGGGCTTGTGCTGACTGCAGACTGCTAGGCTGGTCCACAGACTGGTAACGGGCTTGTGCTGACTGCAGGCCACTGGGCTGGGACACAGACTGAGAGCTGGATTGCGCTGAGAACAGGCCACTGGACTGGGACACAGACGGGTAACGGGCTTGTGCTGACTGCAGGCCACTGGGCTGGGACACAGACTGGTAACGGGCTTGTGCTGACTGCAGGCCGCTGGGCTGGGACACAGACTGAGAGCTGGAGTGCGCTGACTGCAGGCTACTGGGCTGGGACACAGACGGGTAACGGGCTTGTGCTGACTGCAGACCACTGGGCTGGGACACAGACTGGTAACGGGCTTGTACTGATGGTAGGCCACTGAGCTGGGACACAGACTGGTAACGGGATTGTGCTGACGGTAGGCCACTGAGCTGGTACACAGACTGGTAACGGGATTGTGCTGACTGCAGACTGCTAGGCTGGTCCACAGACTGGTAACGGGCTTGTGCTGACTGCAGGCCACTGAGCTGGGACACAGACTGAGAGCTGGTTTGCGCTGACTGCAGACTGCTGGGCAAGGACAGAGACTGGTATCTGGCTTGTGCTGACTGCAGGCCGCTGGGCTTGGACACAGACTGAGAGCTGGTTTGCGCTGAGAACAGGCCACTAGGCTGGAACACAGACAGGTAGCGGGCTTGTGCTGACTGCAGACTGCTAAGCTGGTCCACAGACTGGTAACGGGCTTGTGCTGACTGCAGGCCACTGGGCTGGGACACAGACTGAGAGCTGGATTGCGCTGAGAACAGGCCACTGGACTGGGACACAGACGGGTAACGGGCTTGTGCTGACTGCAGGCCACTGGGCTGGGACACAGACTGGTAACGGGCTTGTGCTGACTGCAGGCTACTGGGCTGGGACACAGACGGGTAACGGGCTTGTGCTGACTGCAGACCACTGGGCTGGGACACAGACTGGTAACGGGCTTGTGCTGACTGCAGGCCACTGGGCTGGTCCACAGACTGGTAACGGGTTTGTGCTGACTGCAGGCCGCTGGGCTGGGACACAGACTGGTAACGGGCTTGTGCTGACTGCAGGCCACTGGGCTGGTCCACAGACTGGTAGCGGGCTTGTGCTGACTGCAGGCCACCGGACTGCACCACAGACTGGTAGTGCACCGGTTCTGGATGTTGGTCACTAGGCCAGACCACAGACTGGTATCTAGCTTGTGCTAACTGCAGACCACTGGGCCAGTTCACTGATTGGGAGCCAGTTTGTGTAGGTTTTTGGAAACCAAGCTGGGGCACAAACTGGTAGCTGGCTTGTGCTGACAGCAGGCCAGACTGAGAGCTGGCTTGGGCTGGTTGTTGGATTCCAGACTGGTCCACAGACTGTGAGCTGGCTTGGGCTGACAGCAGGCTACCTGACAGTTCAACAGATTGTGAGCTGGCTTGGGATGGTTGTTGGATTCCAGACTGGTCCACAGACTGTGAGCTGGCTTGGGCAGGTTGTTGGATGCCAGACTGGTCCACAGATTGTGAACTGGCTTGGGCTGACAGCAGGCTACCTGATGGTTCCACAGACTGAGAGCTAGCTTGGGCTGGTTGTTGGATGCCAGACTGGTCCACAGACTGTGAGCTGGCTTGGGCAGACAGCAGGCTACCTGATGGTTCCACAGACTGTGAGCTGGCTTGGGCAGACAGCAGGCTATCTGATGGTTCAACAGATTGTGAGCTGGCTTGGGCAGGTTGTTGGATGCCAGACTGGTCCACAGACTGTGAGCTGGCTTGGGCAGACAGCAGGCTATCTGACAGTTCAACAGATTGTGAACTGGCTTGGGCTGACAGCAGGCTACCTGCTGGTTCCACAGACTGAGAGGTAGCTTGGGCTGGTTGTTGGATGCCAGATTGGTCCACAGATTGTGAGCTGGCTTGGGCTGATTGCAGGCCACTAGGCTGGGACACAGACTGGTAATGGGCTTGTGCTGACTGCAGACTGCTGGGCTGGGACACAGACTGGTAACGGGCTTGTGCTGACTGCAGACTGCTGGGCTGGGACACAGACTGGTAACGGGCTTGTGCTGACTGCAGACTGCTGGGCTGGGACACAGACTGGTAACCGGCTTGTGCTGATTGCATACTGCTGGGTTGGGACACAGACTGGTAGCGGGTTTGTGCTGACTGCAGGCCACTGGGCTGGTCCACAGACTGTTTAGGGGCTTGGGCTGACTGCAGACTGCTGGGCAAAGACAGAGACTGGTATCTGGCTTGGCCTGACTGCAGACCGCTTAGCTGGCCCACAGACTCATAGCTGGCTTGTGCTACCTGCAGACCGCTGGGCCGGAGCACAGACTGGTAACGGGATTGTGCTGACTGCAGGCCACTGGGCTGTTCTACAGACTGGTAACGGGATTGTGCTGACTGCAGGCCACTGAGCTGGGACACAGACTGAGAGCTGGTTTGCGCTGACTGTAGCCCACTGGGCAGGTAACGGGCTTGTGCTGATTGCAGACCGCTGGGCCAGAACACAGACTGGTAGCGGGCTTGTGCTGACTGCAGGCCAATGGGCCAGTTCACTGATTGAGAGCCAGTTTGTGTAGGTTTTTGAAAACCAAGCTGGGGCACAAACTGGTAGCTGGCTTGTGCTGATGACAGGCCAGACTGAGAGCTGGCTTGGGCTGGTTGTTGGATGCCAGACTGGTCCACAGACTGTGAGCTGGCTTGGGTTGGTTGTTGGATGCCAGACTGGTCCACAGACTGTGAGCTGGCTTGGGCTGACAGCAGGCTACCTGATGGTTCCACAGACTGAGAGGTAGCTTGGGCTGGTTGTTGGATGCCAGACTGGTCCACAGACTGAGAGCTGGCTTGGGCTGATTGCAGGCCACTGGACTGGTCAACAGATTGTGAGACAGCTTGTTCAGAGTTCTGGCTGCTGGCTTGAGATGATTGTTGGAGGCTGGGCCGGGCCACAAGTTGGTATCTTGCCTGTGCTAACTGCACACCACTAGGCTGAATTGTGGAACCATAGTGTGACTGCACTAGTTGCTGGCCACTCAGTAATGGCACAAGTCCATATCCAAAGCTGGCTTGCCATAACTGATAGCTGGGTTGTGAGGACTCATTTCTCTGCTGCAAAGGCTTGACCAAAAAGGTAGAACTTGAAATCTGGACTGGCTTGTTACCAGAAAATAACTTAGAAACAACTTGAAGTCTATTTCTCTGAGGCTTGACAATGGGCTGCACTGCAGACTGGTAGCTGACTTCCACTATTTGGCCACTGGACTGGGAGCTGTTCTGCACTATTTGCTGGCTACTAGACACCACAGACTCATTACTAGACTGTACTACAGTTTCATAGTTGAGCTGTGTTGGCTCAGGTAGAGACTCAATGTGCATATTTGTACCCATTGCAGTGGTCACAGAACCAGAAACAAGACTGCCACTACCAGCTGAAGATATCAGAGATCCTTGAAGTTGACTACTAGCATCAGAGTCAGAACCAGGCTTATATACATTAGTCACTGGTCCAAAACCAGAAGAGCCATTTTGAGGACTATAGCTTATACTGCTATACACACCCTTAACTTGTGCAGAACTGTAAGTGTTACTCCTTGATTTCTGAGGACTGATGGGCATTGATACATCAGCGCCATACCAGCTGTAGGAACTTTGTGGCTTCACATCCTGCATGGGGAAACCAGCCTCATTGTATACAGGATAACCACTCCTGACAAAGCCACCAACTAGAAGAAAATAGAAAAGGGAAAAGAAAGAATCAAACAGACATGCTAGCAAACATGAATTATAGAACTTGCCTGGATAAACCTTACCACTTCCAAAATGGTCACAGACACAAAGACTGAGAAGTGCCAAAGAAAAACTGTAGATGAAAATATATATTAGATGAGTGCCACTAGTTATCAAATGCCAAATACTACAATTTATCATCATACCTTAAGAGTCGGCTAGTGGTACCTTCCATGGCCAAACAAAAATACAACAACTACCACTTCAACAACACCAGTAAAAATTCACAAAAAAACATACTTGACCTCCAACACATATTAGTGTTGCCTGAAGGGACTCTTTATAGTGCCAGCAACAGGCATTTACCAATTGTTTCCTGGCAATCAGTTGTCATGGGAACATGTAATACTCAATTATTAGGTTCAGGTGTTACAACTCTTATCATGACAGCTGCCATTTCATTAAAGATAGTTGCTTTTTTATTCTATGATTACTGGACAGAAAGACAGCACACAAATTACTTTTTAGGGATTAATTAAAATACTTAATTTTTTATTCAGTGAGAATACATTTAAGCATTTAAGGAAGCAGTAGTATGCTCATTCTTCAAAAGTCTTAGCATTGATTTGGTCAAGCAGCCGTATATATTTTTATATTAAAATCTATTTCATTCAATGATAACAGATGTTATAAATGTTTTTTCTTGCAAATTTGTACTTATGGCATTATGTTGTGTTAACCAGTCAACAGATTTGTTTGAAGTATCTTTAGGAGTTGCTAAACTCATTATTATCTGCACTTCTCAAATGTGAAAATACAAATATTTCTTTGTCTTTATTGAAACTGTTTGAAAACTAGAGCACACTGGTAATTTTATTTCAGATTTGTTATGAGTAAATACATCTGGCAGGACTATTCCTGTAAGCTTTTCTGATCTGAAAGCTGTGTTCAGATGAGACCCTCATCAGATTTTTTATTCATTTTATTTTAATTTTGTATTCAGCTGAATTGACATAACTTTATTTTTATAACAAAAAGACCAGGGGCCTCATTTATAAACGTTGCGTATGCACAAAAGAAGGCGTACGCCGCTCTCTACGCAATAATTGGTATTTATAAAAAGCAAACTTGACGGGAAAATGTGCGGTCCTTCACGCAAGCTCTGACCCAGGCGTACGCACAAAAACGGGTAAAATGAGAAATGGCGACACCGTTGGCAGATGGAAGAAACACGTGAAAGTGTGTGAAACTTTAGACCGTTGTGTAAAAGAAATGGCAATACTGCCTCTCATAAATAACATGAAGACTTTACAAAGCAAGTCTTACAATTAACAGCCTACACGAACACCCGTTTGATCGATCTGCAGTGTAAAACAAACAAAATCATACGAAAATTACAACAGAAATGCAAATGAACACATATTTGCAAAAAGAAAAGTGAAATATGTTCTGCAATAATATTGGCATGTTGTGCAATTCATCCTCATAAATAATATAGTTAACAGAACGAAATAATGTACAAAACTGATATTCTCGTCAATGTGTCCGCCTGGCGGAGCAGATGCAATTAGATAGACAGATAGATAGATAGATAGATAGATAGATAGATAGATAGATTAATTGTCCACTGGGGAAAGTTGTTTTCATAGTTAAACATTTCTTCATATGCTACGGAATTATGGTATTCATGCATATGCCTTTAGTTTGTTTTATTTTTGATAAAATAATGTATGACGTATATATCTCAACCATTCAGAAAGCTGCAAGAAATTACATTTGCTCTGAACTATTTCCCATTTTCACGTCGATTATTACCGACATCTGTAGCTTGTCAGATGCAATTAAATGGATGGAAATAAAATGCCCCATCACAATGCATAATGACGCACAATGGCTGATCTGGCGCTCTTAGAAGATGTGGCAAATGGAAGGATTCGGAGTGAACGCATCTTTAGACAGCAAGAAGACTTGCTGGCAAACGAGGACGAGTGGCTTATGAGCCGGTTCCGACTTCCTCGAGCCGTCCTGTTGGGCCTCTGCGGTCTTTTGGGCCCGGCGTTACAGAGGAGCACTCGGAGGAACCACGCCGTGCCAGTCCCACTTCAAGTCCTTACAACATTAGGATTCCTGGCGACTGGCACTTTTCAGAGGGAATTGGCTGACAGGTCAGGTATATCTCAGCCGACCCTTAGCCGGGTAATGCCAGACGTGTTAAAAGGCATAATAGCTATGTCCCATGATTCCATAAAGTTTCCATACACGGCGGGTGAACAGGCAAACAAGAAAGCTCAATTTGCAGCTATGTATGGTTTCCCAAATGTCATCGGTGCTATTGACTGCACTCATGTTGCCATAAGGCAACATTCATTAATAGAAAGCATTTTCATTCAATCAATGTCCAAATTATTTGTGATGCAGACATGTTGCTCACTAATGTAGTAGCTTGGTGGCCTGGGTCAACCCATGACTCATTTATTTTAAGACACAGCAGTGTTGGACGCAGACTCGAGGCTGGTGCTGTGCGTGATGGCTGGCTTCTAGGTACGTTTGATTATAGACATTCACATTTTAATGTACTTCAATGTCTTAACCCTTTCACTATCCTTGCAGGGGACAGTGGATATCCCCTCAAACAGTGGCTGCTTACGCCTTTCCTCAACCCACATAGTGCAGAGGAAAGGCACTACAACATGTGCCACAGCCGAGCTCGCGCTATAGTGGAGCGCACCATCGGCCTGTTTAAGGGAAGATGGCGCTGCCTCGACTGCACTGGAGGGAGGTTATTGTACACGCCTGAAAAGGTGTGCCAAATCGTGCTGGCATGTGCTGTGCTACACAATGTGGCACAGCTTAAAAACGTGCCTCTACCCCCTGGCGCCGATTGCTGTGTTGGTCCCGACCCTGACCCCCATCCCCAGGCATTTGAGCCAAATGCTGCTGCTGTGCGCCAGCGTTTGGAAGTGATGCGTCGCTTGTAAAGAACAACAAAAGGTGTGGAAAATATTATTTATTCAAGAATTCCCTCATTGTGCAGTTTATTTCAGTCAGGACAGTCTTGATTTCGCCCAACTCCTTGGCCACCTCTCTGATTGAACTAATGACTTCCCTCTGCATTTCAAGGACTGCATCGGTGAGGACACGTCCACTGCTGGAGGGTTGAGAGCCGCGTGCCGTGGAGACGCTGGGTCCAGACGGCTGCTCAGCTGCAGCATCGTAACCACTGGCCCCGCTGGAACACCCAGCAACTGAAATAAAATTGTTCTATATTAATAAACTGTAATTGTGTAGCCTGCATACATGTGACTTGACTGCATTCATTTTATTTATTTCTCTTACCTGTGTCACCTGGTGCATCTGGCGCGTCAGTGTCCCCCTCCGCCTCAGTCACCACTCCACTTAATAGGGATTCCCCAATAATTGCGCCAGTCTCTCATCAAGAGGGGTCAGCTCCGGTGTCCCCTTTCCCCCACCCGCGGCAGACACACTCTGGCGATGGAGCGCTAGACGCTTTTTTGAGGCCCCAGGGGCCTCATTTATAAAACTGTGCGTAGGAACCTTACTAAAAGTGTACGTGCGCCCGAAAGCCAAAAATGGCGTACGCAAAAAAAATATTCAGACTTATAAAACCGTGCGTACGCCAGAACCTGCGCAGAATTCACTTTATAAATCCCAGTCAGCGGAAGATTGTGCGTACATGCGTCTCCACCCGAAATAACCATATATGGAGCTTACAACGCCTACACTGTTAGAAATTTCTTGTAATTTTACAGGAAATTCCTGGCTAATAGTTGCCGTAAATTTACTGTAAACAGTATACAGGACTGTTATTGTAAAATAACTACAACAAGGTACTGTACTTTTCCTGTAATTTCACAGGATAGAATACTGTAAATATTACAGCAAAATTTTATATTTACGGCAACTTAGTAGCCAGGAATTTCCTGTAATTTTAGGGATTTCCTGTAATTTCACAGGACAGAATATTGTAAATATTACAATTAAATGTTGTAACTTGGTTAAATGTCCTCTTTCAGACTTCTGCAAAGAAAAACAAAACACTTAGTATTTTTTAATATATATTTTTATTTTCTCTTAAAACTGATCAATCTATTACTGTACCAAACTGGTTGAACATGAGTTCGTCAAACATACTAATGTTCCCTGCCCACCAATTCAAAATCCAGCAGTTTCCTCAAAAGTGTGCAAACTGGTGTGTTCAGCCCTTGTTTTTTCTTTGCCTTGCTGCCCGTCTGAGGATTTATGTCGCAAAAGGCTCTGAAAACAGGGGGAAAAACACACTTATCAGGTAACATTTAAGACTGATATGACATGGTCATAATTAGGTATAAAGGTATATTTGATTCAAATCAACTGAACGCCTGTGACAGTGCGATATGTAGTTGTAGAGAAAAGCCACACGTGTATCAGTAAATTTGAAGTAAAAGAGAGAAATGTTTTAGGAGTTGCAAACTTGTAGACTTTTTTTCTCTCCGTTCCACAAACACAACACAACAGTTACACCTTCTCAAATTCTTAATTGCAGGTTCACAAATCCTATTCTACAAATCACAAATTAAGAAACTTGTATGCTCACATTTTTGATACAATTGCTGCAGTGAATATGGTGCAAAACGCATTTACACAGCCGCATCAAGAAATGTGAAGTCTTGGAGAAATTTTGCACATCCGCAAATCAGTATGTGAATTCATCCAATGAGAGTTGCACACTTCAAGAATATTTCTTGTATATGTCTTGTATATGTTTCTAGCACAAACACAAGTACATACAGCTGCTTGAATCTGCTGCAACGAATCTCAAACACTGTTTTTCACTTTCAAGTGACAAGTTTCGCGCGCTCTCCATTTTGCACCATGATATTTGGTTCAAAAGTGAGTTGTGCATCTGTAGAGGTAGTGGTTGGAGCCTACATTAAAATTCATGAGTTTCCCGAGCATGCGTGTCTAACTGCTCATTTTAGTTCACGCGATCGTTTCTCAGCAGGTTTAATGGATTATTTGAAAAAAGGTAAATAAAGTTTCAGCGCAAACTTAAAATACAATTGTGCATCATTTCATAAAGTTCATATACTTTTATGAAATGAAATGATGCATAATTGTATTGGCTTCCGGCCAAAAGAACAATAACATACAGATTTTAAGTGCAACTTATGCGAGTAATGCAACGTACTGCTGATATTTACACTATGCCATGACGCACTACGCTACTTCTGACGTCACGAGTTGCGCAAGTTGAACTTTGAATGCAAGTAGACTGCGTATGGCAGTTTGGCCGTAAGCTAGAATTTTACTTTTAAAGTGTTAAATATGGATATTTTTCTTACACAAACTCTTCGCTTCAGCAGGCCTATTTTAACCGCTCAGAGCCGCGTGGAGCACTTTTATGATGGATAGATGCACTTTTTTGAGCTTCAAACTTCAACAGTTTTTTTTCTGTATAATTCAGATTGTATTTGTCTGAAAGAATGGCTTGAAGGTAAGTAAATCATGGGGTAATTTTCATTTATAAGTGAACTACCCTTTTAAAAAAATAAGGGAAGAATATACCTTGTACAATTAAGCAAGGTGTGCTGGGTAGGGTCTCTCTCTGGATATCAGCAGCTGTGGCAGAGGGCTAGGGAATAAAAAATGTAAACATTACCAAATGTATTACCAATTACACAACAAATACCAATTACAAATCTATTATTATTTTAATATTCCATACAGTCTGCCAGGCAGCCTCATATAATTTGAGACAAACAAAATGGTTAACTTGATTTTAATACTACTAATAATTTGCTGCCTTCTCTGAAGACAAAGAGAGCAGTGAAAGCCTTTCAACAGAACCCAGGCTCCGGAAAAATATTTAATGACGATGCTGGTTGGTTTAAGTTGTGCACGCGCGGTTTATTTTATATAAAGACAGCTTAACTTTAACTTACGTTACATGACTGCTCTTTCACCCTGGTTGGCCAAGCACAAAGTAAAGTTATAACATCTGAACATACCAGATGCTATATTCAGCTTTTATCACAGTTATAGCTAACTTACAGAATTAGATTAAGATACCTTCATTTAATTCTGTATTCAGTGACCGTAAAATCTACAAGCTACGTTTATGTTAGCTAGTGTGCAAACCACGATTTCAAGACCCCCGATTAAGTTACAAGGCAGCAAAACAGAAGTCATACAACAGCCTGTCCGGTAGCATGTGTAATCAATAATAATAATAATAACCTGAGCTAAGGAAGCTTACCGGGCTAACGTTAATGCTTATTTTTACAGTCTGGGATAACGTTGAGCTATCGTCATTGTGGTGGTTTTTCATTAACGTTATAAGCTCAGCTCGACTCGATTCTACTCACCATGTTTGTTTTTTCCATTGTGAATATCTAGTGTCTTGTACCTGATGTGGTGGTAACTTACCTTTTTCCTTATGGATTGAGTAAGACCACTTCACCGGGGTCAGTTTATGTTGTTTATACCGGGAGTGAGCGAGTCGAGTCGGGGCGAGTTGAGCTAACGTTATAGGGATCTAACATTACTCTAGATAATGTCACTTAAATATACCAAACGAAAAATTGTGAATATATCGTACCTTGCACCTGCATGTCGTTCCTTTTCCGTATGGATTAAGTAATAAGAAGACGCCACTTCACCGCGGTCAGTTCAGGTTGTTTTTAGTCGACTCGGAGCGAACGTCACTGAAGCTAATGTCACTGAAATATACCAAACGAAACAATCAGCAGCACTCACTCATATCAACGGTATAAATATATCCATATACTTATAAAATAGATTTCATGTTAACGTTTCATACCTGAGATGTGTTGTTCTTCCAGAAATATTTGATTCTCTGGTGCCGTTGGCCGCGCGCAATTTCAAAATTCAAACAGCAGCGATCCCACAATGCTATGCGGCGGCTGTAAAATAATGCTTCTACAGTGTAGTTACAATAAAATTACAGGACTGTCCATAAATTTCCCATCATGCATTTGCATTTACAATAAAAACATGAATACAACATGTTGTTGTAAAATTTATTGTAAAAATTACATCAATTGCTAACAGTGTAGTTTTACTATGCAGATCCTCATCTACATATCATTTGCATATGATTATTCATCCACGTGATAACTTAAATGAATAATCATATGCAAATGATATAAACGGTACAAGAAACATTACATTAATACAAATCAAGTAGTTGTCTATCCTTGCCTTGTTTTTGAATAGCCTACATAAATCAAATAGAGTAAAATACATTTCAGAGAAAGTTTTTCTCAATCTTTTCCACTTGGCGAAATGTATTTTTAATTGATTTATATTTTTAATGGAAACAGATAGGCCTTGGGCATTATTTGCACGAAACTATTTTCTCAGACAATCTGGTATTATCATGATAAGCAATTATCTCTGTGGTTAAAACATTAAAGCACGCCACAGGAAAAGTGTTCAAAAACAATCGCATCCACAACAAATATTTCTAATGATTGAATTTAAAAAAAATGTTGTAACTTCAGTAATGATTTCATGTTTAAGTGTTTAACTCCATTAATTTGAATGGCATATATAAATGTTTATATCAGAAGTATTTTATTTATTTAAACTGTTATTTGCGTCAGTTTCACTAAACGGCTCAACACGCTCGCTGCCGCGGACATTTAAGAAGGGATGGATATTTGTTTAAAGTGACAGGCTTGGTGATTGAAATTGTATTTGTATAATCTTTCTGTATATGTTTAATTTTCTTTAGATTTTCTGTATAAAAGTGACCAAAAATACATTTAACTCCAGCTCACCATCGGTGTCGCCAAACTGCTCCATCTCCAAAACGTTCGTACGCATGGGTCAGAGTTTGCGTGCAGGTGCGCAAATTTTCCCGTCAAGTTTTTCTTTATAAATCCCACCTTTTGCGCAGGAACTGGCGTACGCATGTTTTCAGCCCCGTTTTGTGCGTACGCAAGCTTTATAAATGAGGCCCCAGAGGGTTGTTCCATAAAAGACGCTTAGAAAAGCGGGGATTAAACTCCAAAACCGGACTTGAATGAGCCTAACAAATAAGTTGGGGCTAAAGTGGTTCCATAAAAGGTAATTGAAGTTCACGCAATCCCACTAATTTGATCCAGGTTTATCTAGTCTAGATAATTGCGTGTGCACGCGTTTCTGAAGCAGCCCTAAAGGTCGATCGTGGATCAAATCGATCCACCATCAAAACAGCGTATGTTTTGTGCTGTTTTATGCGTTTGTGACATTTTTTTTTTTTCTCAGTGCAAAACTTACAATTTACAGTTATATTCTCTATCTGTAAATGTTAGAAAGTCGTGCAAATGTATCCATTTTACTGCTAATCTTCATATTGAACGAGCGCCGCAGCGCGCATGCGCGCCAAATAGGAGCGCAATAATTCTGACTAAAATATACATTTTGCTTGGAAAATTAATATGCGATATTTTATAACACCAGAAATATCTTCTAATTATAATAATTTATCTTTAGGATGTTGGATAAGTTGCAGTGAACTTCTAGCTCATTACACTCATATATTTTATACTTCTAATAAAAAAAATGAACAGAAGTAGCCTAATTCAGGGAAGATTTTTTTAAGAAACTAAATATATAAAGATACAAAATATAGTTTTGGGTATAGGACCTATGCTACTTAATAAAGATGATGTATACTTATTTAGAATGCTGAGAATTACAGCTTTTAATGCAATACTTTTTTGGAGAAAGCAAGAATCCCCAGTTTTAAATGAGTAGATTTAGTTTCTAAAGTAGGCCTACACTATGGAGAGGATAACATGAAATTAAGAGCAAATGTATACATTTTGAAAAGATATGTGCAACTCTAAAATCAAAGAATATTCCAAATAAAGGAATATATGTTAGCCTACATTAACTACATTTTTATATAACCCTCCCTCCCTTTTATTTCTAGTTATTTGTTATTTTATTTATTTACTTATTTAATATTGAATATTTGATATTTAAATAATATTACTTGAATAACTATTATGAATGTGTGTCATTATAAGAGTTTGATATAAATATGTGAATGTTACATTTTTATTAATATTTATTTATTGTTTTTTGTCTTTTTCCCCTTAAATCATATGTAAAGGTGTCTAACTATGTACTTTTTGGTTATTGTTCTAATTATGTGTTTTTAGGCTATGTGTTGGTGGGTATTATCACAAAAGAAAAAAAGTAGAAGGAAAAATAAGGAATATTTATTGGGGGAAAATATGATGTCTTTAAAGGAACTGTCCATTTGTATAATTGTGTTAAATGTGTTTGAATTGAAAGACATAATAAAGTACATAATATATATATTATAAGTACATATATGTATATGCTAAAATATTTGTTATTTGGACATTAGATGTGCCTTATTTAGAATCTTAAACCTACAAGTGTATTTTTATGATAGCAATAACTTTAAAGTGACTATTGTAATGGTGTAAATCAAATGTAGGCTAATATACTGTCAATTACTAAGCTCAGATTCATCTTACCATTTAAAATTTATACTGTGCTTTTGTAATTAGTTATTTTTAATTTTGTGATTTTAAGCTTTTTTTTAGATTGTGTTCTAATGTTCTTCTAATAATCATAAATATGTACTACAGCTGCCAAACAAAACCAGAGAGAAATGTATTCATAAATCTTTAAAACAATCTAATTAAATCTTGGGCACAAAACATTCAGCCAGTAAAAAAAAGAAAACCTGTAGTATATATATTGTATTTATCTATCTATATATCTATAGATAGATAGATAGATAGATAGATAGATAGATAGAGATATATATAGGTCTATATTTTAAGTCGATTTTCTGTATACTGTGTATTTATTTTTGGACTAATAGTGGTTAATAAAGTCCAATAATGGTATGAGATAGTGTCAGTGGTAATATCATTGTGCTCTTGTCGGTCAATGTTAGAGGATCTGTGTAACAGCTGAGGCTTAGCCTGACAGTTAGCCTGCCCTGGACCAGGCTAGTTTCCCAGCATAAGTTGCCAGGGTAACTGAGTTTGAACTATTTTAAGTTTGCTTTATGAAACAGAATCCACTGACAATAAGTCTGACTAACCAAAATAAGCCTGGCTTGAATTCTAATCTTGTTTTATGGAACAACCCTCAGGTCTTAAAAGGGAATATTTAAACACACAGGGCTCAACACTAAGGAGTTTATAAATAAATAAATAAATAATATTTGAATAAGTAATGTTAAATGAAGACACTTATGAGCATATTACAAGTAATAGCACAATACATTAGAACAAAGATACAAATGAAATAGATTTCAGGTAGGCCTAACAGTATTTAGGTAAAAAATACTATAATGTATAAATTATATATATTACTCTTTACTAAAGCTAAAGGTTATTCAGTCATGAGCAGATTTGAGCAGAGTTTTAGGCTACTTTCACTTTAAGACCAAATGCATGGATCTGATTTTCTCCCAACTGTTTATGTTAAGACTTTTTATTTTAACTCTGGGCTTAGGATACTGCCATTTTGACAATTTCGAGTGTATTCATCCGTGTAAGCATGACAAGACACAAAAGAGAGCTGAGTTCAGTAATGGTGCGCTGAGAAAACAGCACGTGTGTACAAAATTAAGCTTCTTTCGCATCTTCTTGCAAGTGAACGGCTTAAAATCCTTTGAATGTTTATGAAGACCACATTCATGTTCTAATACTGCTTTCTAATTTCTAAAGTGGAATTTTGAAACCAACTGGCTGAAAACTATGATCTCCCTCAAAATCTGGAGTTGAATAAAATGCTCCAATTTTGCAATCTGTCATTATTTGGCGTGAGGCCAGGGTGTTTTGGAGCAGACTTAAGTTTGGTCTCATTTTAAAGAACCTTGGCCAAAGTAAAAAGCAAAAGTTAAAGGTTTAAGATTATGACTATTATGTATGAACATTTCATATAAAATATTTAATAAAACTGTGGGTAAGTTTCATTTAAAAAAGCAACATTTTAAACAAAAAGCTGAGAAAATTACATTTGTCAAAGACTACATCTGGATCAGATTCAAAATGATCAAAACAGAGTAGATTGAGTCCAACACCCCCGAAGTCATTAACCCTTCCTGGGCCAACATTTCATCCAACTCATACAGGTTTGGAACAACTTGGGGGTAAGTGATGACAACATTCATTTCTGGGTGACCTTTACATGCTATAGAGTGATGAAAGAATGAAATATTTTTGCAGACCAAACCCTGGAAATAGGTTTGCATTTTAACACTTCTGATTCTGGTTCTAAAGACTGAGTTTTTTTTAAATGAGTTTTGTTTCAAAGATGAGGTCATGCTAATGCAGTGCAAACAATAGACTCCCAGTAGACACTTGAGGTAACAGGTTTGTTTATTTTTTTTTAAAAAAAGCAAACACTAAATGAAGAAAACAAGGCAAAGTATACAGCTATGACTTCACTTGATACAACAACCTCAATATACTTGGAGATGAACGGTTATTTTGAGTAGTCTGAGAGTGCAGAGGTGCTGGATCTTGAAAGCCAGGCTGGACAGACTGCAAACTCATAGCTTGAAGTGGTATTTTAACGGGTTGCGCCAAAGGTTTGGAACCAAGACTGGAAAGAGACATGTAACTTGACTGCTCTGGCTTAGGAAAGACCTGGAATCTAGACTGCCGGGACACAGACTGGTAATGGGATTGTGCTGACTGCAGGCCGCTGGGCTGGGACACAGACTGAGAGCTGGTTTGCACTGAGAACAGGCCACTGGGCTGGGACACAGACTGGTAACGGGCTTGTGCTGACTGCAGACCGCTGGGCCGGAACACAGACTGGTAACGGGCTTGTGCTGACTGCAGGCCACTGGGCTGGTCCACAGACTGGTAACGGGCTTGTGCTGACTGCAGACTGCTGGGCAAGGACAGAGACTGGTATCTGGCTTGGCCTGATTGCAGACCGTATAGCTGGCCCACAGACTCATAGCTGGCTTGTGCTGACGGCAGGCCACTGGGCTGGGACACAGACTGGTAACGGGCCTGTGCTGACTGCAGGCCACTGGGCTGGGACACAGACTGAGAGCCTGTTTGTGCTGAGAACAGGCCACTGGGCTGGGACACAGACTGAGAGCTGGCTTGGGCTGATTGCAGGCCACTAGGCGGGGACACAGACTGAGAGCTGGTTTGCGCTGAGAACAGGCCACTAGGCTGGGACACAGACGGGTAACGGGCTTGTGCTGACTGCAGGCCACTGGGCTGGGACACAGACTGGTAACGGGCTTGTGCTGACTGCAGGCCACTGAGCTGGGACACAGACTGAGAGCTGGTTTGCGCTGACGGCAGGCCAGACGGAGAGCTGGCTTGGGCTGGTTGTTGGATGCCAGACTGGTCCACAGACTGTGAGCTGGCTTGGGCAGACAGCAGGCTACCTGATGGTTCCACAGACTGTGAGCTGGCTTGGGCTGGTTGTTGGATGCCAGACTGGTCCACAGATTGTGAGCTGGCTTGGGCAGACAGCAGGCTACCTGATGGTTCCACAGACTGAGAGCTGGTTTGCACTGAGAACAGGCCAATAGGCTGGGACACAGACGGGTAACGGGCTTGTGCTGACTGCAGGCCACTGGGCTGGGACACAGACTGGTAACGGGCTTGTGCTGACTGCAGACTGCTGGGCTGGGACACAGACTGGTAACGGGCTTGTGCTGACTGCAGGCCGCTGGGCTGGGACACAGACTGGTAACGGGCTTGTGCTGACTGCAGACTGCTGGGCTGGGACACAGACTGAGAGCTTGTTTGCGCTGAGAACAGGCCACTGGGCTGGGACACAGATGGGTAACGGGCTTGTGCTGACTGCAGGCCGCTGGGCTGGGACACAGACTGGTAACGGGCTTGTGCTGACTGCAGACTGCTGGGCTGGGACACAGACTGGTAGCGGGTTTGTGCTGACTGCAGACCACTGGGCTGGTCCACAGACTGGTAACGGGCTTGTGCTGACTGCAGATCGCTGGGCTGGTCCACAGACTGGTAACGGGCTTGTGCTGATTGCAGGCCGCTGGGCTGGGACACAGGCTGGTAAAGGGCTTGTGCTGACTGCAGGCCACTAGGCTGGGACACAGACGGGTAACGGGCTTGTGCTAACTGCAGACTGCTGGGCCAGAACACAGACTGGTAAAGGGCTTGTGCTGACTGCAGACCGCTGGGCTGGTCCACAGACTGGTAACGGGATTGTGCTGACTGCAGGCCACTGAGCTGGGACACAGACTGGTAACGGGCTTGTGCTGACTGCAGGCCGCTGGGCTGGTCCACAGACTGGTAGCGGGCTTGTGCTGACGGCAGGCCAGACTGAGAGCTGGCTTGGGCTGGTTGTTGGATGCCAGACTGGTCCACAGACTGTGAGCTGGCTTGGGCAGACAGCAGGCTACCTGACGGTTCAACAGACTGTGAGCTGGCTTGGGCTGGTTGTTGGATGCCAGACTGGTCCACAGACTGTGAGCTGGCTTGGGCAGACAGCAGGCTACCTGATGGTTCCACAGACTGTGAGATGGCTTGGGCAGACAGCAGGCTAACTGATGGTTCCACAGACTGTGAGCTGGCTTGGGCAGACAGCAGGCTACCTGATGGTTCCACAGACTGAGAGCTGGTTTGCGCTGAGAACAGGCCACTAGGCTGGGACACAGACGGGTAACGGGCTTGTGCTGACTGCAGACAGCTAGGCTGGGCCACAGACTGGTAACGGGCTTGTGCTGACTGCAGGCCACTGAGCTGGGACACAGACTGAGAGCTGGTTTGCGCTGACGGCAGGCCACTGGGCTGGGACACAGACGGGTAACGAGCTTGTGCTGACTGCAGGCCACTGGGCTGGGACACAGACTGGTAACGGGCTTGTGCTCACTGCAGACTGCTGGGCTGGGACACAGACTGAGAGCTTGTTTGCGCTGAGAACAGGCCACTGGGCTGGGACACAGATGGGTAACGGGCTTGTGCTGACTGCAGGCCGCTGGGCTGGGACACAGACTGGTAGCGGGTTTGTGCTGACTGCAGACCACTGGGCTGGTCCACAGACTGGTAACGGGCTTGTGCTGACTGCAGACTGCTGGGCTGGGACACAGACTGGTAGCGGGTTTGTGCTGACTGCAGACCACTGGGCTGGTCCACAGACTGGTAACGGGCTTGTGCTGACTGCAGGCCACTGGGCTGGGACACAGACTGGTAACGGGCTTGTGCTGACTGCAGACTGCTGGGCTGGGACACAGACTGGTAGCGGGTTTGTGCTGACTGCAGACCACTGGGCTGGTCCACAGACTGGTAACGGGCTTGTGCTGACTGCAGGCCACTGGGCTGGGACACAGACTGAGAGCTTGTTTGCGCTGAGAACAGGCCACTGAGCTGGTCCACAGACTGGTAGCGGGCTTGTGCTGACTGCAGGCCACCGGACTGCACCACAGACTGGTAGCGTGCCGGTCCTGGATGTTGGTCACTAGGCCAGACCACAGACTGGTATCTAGCTTGTGCTAACTGCAGGCCACTGGGCCAGTTCACTGATTGGGAGCCAGATTGTGTAGGTTTTTGGAAACCAAGCTGGGGCACAAACTGGTAGCTGGCTTGTGCTGACGGCAGGCCAGACTGAGAGCTGGTTTGGGCTGGTTGTTGGATGCCAGACTGGTCCACAGACTGTGAGCTGGCTTGGGCTGGTTGTTGGATGCCAGACTGGTCCACAGACTGTGAGCTAGCTTGGGCTGATTGCATGCTACCTGATGGTTCCACAGACTGAGAGCTAGCTTGGGCAGGTTGTTGGATGCCAGACTGGTCCACAGACTGTGAGCTAGCTTGGGCTGACAGCAGGCTACCTGACAGTTCAACAGATTGTGAGCTGGCTTGGGCTGGCTGTTGGATTCCAGGCTGGTCCACAGACTGAGAGCTGGCTTGGGCTGATTGCAGGCCACTGGAATGGTCAACAGATTGTGAGACAGCTTGTTCAGAGTTCTGGCTGCTGGCTTGAGATGATTGTTGGAGGCTGGGCCAGGCCACAAGTTGGTATCTTGCCTGTGCTAACTGCACACCACTAGGCTGAACTGTGGAACCATAGTGTGACTGCACTAGTTGCTGGCCACTCAGTAATGGCACAAGTCCATATCCAAAGCTGGCTTGCCCTAACTGATAGCTGGGTTGTGAGGACTCATTTCTCTGCTGCGAAGGCTTGACCAAAAAGGTAGAACTTGAAATCTGGACTGGCTTGTTACCGGAAAATAACTTGGAAACAACTTGATGTCTATTTCTCTGAGGCTTGACAATGGGCTGCACTGCAGACTGGTAGCTGACTTCCACTATTTGGCCACTGGACTGGGAGCTGTTCTGCACTATTTGCTGGCTACTAGACACCACAGACTCATTACTAGACTGTACTACAGTTTCATAGTTGAGCTGTGTTGGCTCAGGTAGAGACTCAATGTGCATATTTGTACCCATTGCAGTGGTCACAGAACCAGAAACAAGACTGCCACTACCAGCTGAAGATATCAGAGATCCTTGAAGTTGACTACTAGCATCAGAGTCAGAACCAGGCTTATATACATTAGTCACTGGTCCAAAACCAGAAGAGCCATTTTGAGGACTATAGCTTATACTGCTATACACACCCTTAACTTGTGCAGCACTATAAGTGTTACTCCTTGATCTCTGAGGACTGATGGGCATTGATACATCAGCGCCATACCAGCTGTAGGAACTTCGTGGCTTCACATCCTGCATGGGGAAACCAACCTCATTGTATACAGGATAACCACTCCTGACAAAGCCACCAACTAGAAGAAAATAGAAAAGGGAAAAGAAAGAATCAAACAGACATGCTAGCAAACATGAATTATAGGACTTGCCTGGATAAACCTTACCACTTCCAAAATGGTCACAGACACAAAGACTGAGAAGTGCCAAAGAAAAACTGTAGATGAAAATATATATTAGATGAGTGGCTCTAGTTAACAAATGCCAAATACTACAATTTATCATCATACCTTAAGAGTCGGCTAGTGGTACCCTCCATGGCCAAACAAAAATACAACAACTACCACTTCAACAACACCAATAAAAATTCATAAAAAAAACATACTTGACCTCCAACACATATTAGTGTTGCCTGAAGGGACTCTTTATAGTGCCAGCAACTGGCATTTACCAATTGTTTCCTGACAATCAGTTGTCATGGGAACATGTAATACTCAATTATTAGGTTCAGGTGTTACAACTCTTATCATGACAGCTGCCATTTCATTAAAGATAGTTGCTTTTTTATACTTTGATTACTTTTTGGGGATTAATCAAACTACTTTATTTTTTATTCAGTGAGAATATATTTGATCATTTAAGGAAGCAGTAGTATGCTCACTGTTCAAAAGTCTTAGCATTGATTTGGTCAAGCAGCTGTATATATTTTTATATTAAACTCAATTTTGTTCAATGATAACATATGTTATAAATGCTTTTTCTTGCAAATGTGTACTTATGGCTTTATGTTGTGTTAACCAATCAACAGATTTGTTTGGAGTATCTTTAGGAGTTGCTAAACTCATTATTATCTGCACTTCTCAAATGCGAAAATACAAATATTTTTTCGTCTCTATTGAAACTGTTTGAAAACTAGAGCACACTGGTAATTTTATTTCATATTTGTTATGAGTAAATACATGCCAACATAAAAATATGGGGCCCGTTCTTCGTACGTCGCTAACTCAGTTAGCTGGATGTGATTGTTGGCGATTTGGCATGATCTTGGATTGTTTGGTTCTTCGACGCTCATCCTGGACTTGCTGTCATAGCAACAGGTGCGCAAGCTTAAACCTGCTCGGGAGCAGGCTTATTTCATGTTAACAGGATTAGATCCCGGCTTTATAAGCGGAGCTGATACGGGCAGTCCAGCGCAGCGCGATAGTGCACTTTCTGAGATATATATTTTTTCTCGTGACTCTTGAGATTGTCGTTTACATTATTAATTTGTTGGAAACGCACAATTATTTTCGACTTGTCGGAGTCGGGCTTTAACTACAGCACAAACTGTTTGCATTGCCCTAAGATTATTTGCGAGGCTCTTTCCTTTACACTATTGGAGATGCGGAGAACTTGATGGAAAGTGCTGTCTGTCGTGTCATTCAGAGTTTACCTGGCGCTTTTAGGTTTAAAAAACAGTTTTAGGTTTTTTTGTGGCATTTCCGACCCAATGTTGTAAAGCAGTTTTTTTTAAAGCAGGTTTTTTTTTTTTTAGGCTATCATAATTTTTTTATGAAGATCGTGCAGCCTAATCATGACCTTGCCGATTACAGTATATGTCACTCAGGCTTCACTAACATGATTGGTACCATAGACTAGGCTAGACCATAGACTGCCATCAATGCCTCAATGAAGGGGATTATGTGAACAGAAAGCAGCCCAGTTACTATTGTGATTCTTAATATTCCAGATTAGTAATATTATATCAAATTAAAAAAAGGCAGTTGACTAAAATCTTCCATATCACAAATGTGAAAGCAAAATGGCCAGCATGACTTAAGCATTTTCAGAGATTCACATTTATGCACATTATTTGAAAGTGGTAAGGAAAGTTCCACAATTAAATATCAAGCTCACTGTATTACACGTATGCTGATCCTAACAGAACTGCATTTTTTCATAGGTGATTATGACATGTTCCTGCCTGCAGACAGGTGTTTTATGACCCCATTCCCTGACCCAAACCAGTTACAATGCAGCTCTAGCCAGGACAAGGGCACACAATGAAATTAACTTTGGCTAACTAAAGGGAAGATTTCAGCGTCTGAAAAGTCTGAGGGTTGCACACCTGACAGGGCCTGTGACATTGTTGCATGTGCCATATTACACAACATTGCCAAAAAAAAAAAAAAAAAACACTTTTCATTAAATGTTTAATAAAAGATAAATATGTTTAGTTCCTTGAGTTTTATTTCAATTGTTCTTTGTAAAGAAAAGCCAGTGGTCAAGTGCCTGCAAAAAGAGATATTAGACACATGCCTCATGCAACAAATAAAAAGGAAAAGTTGGCTATACACTGCCCACCTGTAGGCCTATGTCTCCTCTGTCTGTGCAGACTCTTCTGTAGGCCTTCCTGTAGATGTGGAATCCTGCAACTTATATTGCAGCCATAAAACATACAAGTATAAATTAAGTAAAGTTATTTATGCACTTGCAGGTAGGCTAGTTCCTCCATATGACAGTTATCTGAGAGGGTTTATTCACTGTCCAGTGCAATGGAAACAAATGGACATTACAAAGTCTTATACTTTCTTTTATATTGTTTTACAGTGTAGGCTACTAAGATCTTTCCTCTTTTTTTTTCTCAGCCTTTTTCTTGGTTGCTTTTATAAACAGACAACCATTTATTTAACAGTGCCTTTTATAAAAGAGACTATAATATAACAAAAAATTACCATTATGTAGAATATTTTTGTACTTCACTTTTATTTGTTCCCATGTTCTAGTGTGGTGACTCTGACATTACAATGAACAAAGTAATTATGCAATTATTAAAATACAAAAATATAGGCTATTAAGTGATAAAAACATCTAACATGGCCACTTCTAATGGATTTAAATTGTCTTCTACTTTTTGCCAGCTTCTCTCTCCTGGCTTTTGCAGACTTTGAGGTGTTCCCTGGCATTTTGATTAAACATTAAAATTCAGAATAAACTTCGACTATCAGTTCTTGCTCTGCTGAGGAGAAAAACTGAGCCTGCTCTTTGGCCACGCTGAACAGCCAATAGCAGCGTTGCTGATCAATGTTTCTACTATCGATACATATCCCCTTTTAAACCAGCGCATGAACGCGCAATTATCTCAGATAACTCAATCCAGCTATACTAATCATATCCGGCAGGTGTGTTCGAATAGCCTAATTAGCCAGATCATGATTAGCACGATGATATCATCTTGGATGTGTAATTTGATCTCGGATGTTTTAAGCAACGTACGAAGAACGGGCCCCTGATCGGAAGAACGTCGGAGCCGCCCCGATCGCGAATCGTAAATATTCAACATGTTTAATATTTACGATCAGAAATAATCTTGGGGCTCGTTCTTCGTACGTTGCTTAAAAACATCCGACATCAAATTACACATCCAAGATGATATCATCGTGCTAATCATGATCTGGCTAATTAGGTTCTTCGAACACACCTGCCGCTTCAATGTATATGTAATGAATGATTATCATCAAGGTATTAATCAATATTTTTCCTTCGAAATATCAAATGAATTGAATAACTTCTTGTCACGGTTTATGAATGCATTGTTTCCTGCTTGTCTCGTGTTTATGTTGTTACATGTGTGTGGGTGTGTGAGTGGGCGTGACCGGCAATCACCATCTATCAGAGCACAGCTTATCTCACTCACAGCGCCAGCTGCAGTTAATCCTCTCATCTTTAAATACTCACCCAATTCTCATCTCCTTTGTCAGATCGTTGTATGAGGTCCTCGTGCTGCATGTCTGTTTCCGTTCCTGTTTGGCGTTCTCCAGTCTCGTGATTCATTGTTCCTGTTCAGTGTTTCCCTGTGGATTACTTCACCGTGTGGATTTCTCTCCGTCACTCACCAGCGCACTCAACTCACTGTCTCTTCTGTCCTGTACTGACCATCGAAGTCCCTGCGCCACCTGCCATCAGCCGAAGCTTCATATTCACTGTTTACAATCTCAATAAAGAGTTTTACTTGCATTTGCTTCCTCTCTTTCATCATGACAGAACGATCTGACCCGTCGATGGAAGCAGTGAGTAACCCATCTTCATCACTGGAGGAATTCCTCAACAGCAGCGTCTGTCGTATGGATTCTCAGGAGAAGAAACTCAATGACACGGGTTGCGCTGTACAGCCTTTGGTGGCGCAGGTGTCCGAGCTCACCCAGAAATTCCAACTCCTGCGAGCTCCCACTGCGCCGCCCACACCGGCCGTTCCCCCCACACCACCAGAGAGCCCCTCCCAGTCGGAGCCCAGCCTACCAGTTCCAGAGCCATATTCCGGTGAACCCAGTCATTGCAGAGCTTTTCTAACACGATGCTCTATGCATTTTTTTCTCCAACCTAGGACCTTCAACAGCGAACGAGCCAAGGTCGCGTTCGTCTTGACGCTGCTGACTGGGAAGGTGGCACTCTGGGGGACGGCGGTGTGGGAGAACCAAGATCTGTGCTGCGCCTCGTTCCAGACACTCGCCGCTGAGATGAAGCGGGTATTTGATCGGGCCGTCGCCGGGAGAGAGGCGGCCAGAATACTTGTGGATCTGAGACAAGGAGAGAGATCGGTTTCTGACTTTTCTATCGAATTCAGAACTTTAGCGGCTGAGTGTCAATGGAACGAGGAGGCGCAGTGGGACATGTTCCTGCATGGGTTGGCTGACCGCATCCAGCGAGAGATCTACGCCCTGGATCTTCCGACGTCCCTTAACGGACTGATCGAGTTGGCGCTGAGAGTAGATGCACGACTGTCCCGAGTTGAGCGACGGGTCCTGCCCAGTCGTAATCATGGAGGAGCGGAGGGTCCACGAGCCAGCGGCGGGGACGCGGTCAGCCCCGTCTACGATCACGAGCCCATGCAGGTAGGGCGAGCTCGGCTTTCCCGGGAGGAGAAGGAAAGGCGGAGATTCCAGGGCCTTTGCCTCTACTGCAGTGGAGCAGGCCACTACGCTTACAACTGTCCGGTAAAAGGCCAAGCCCGATAGTAAGTATGAGGCTACTATCGGGTGGGATCTCCGCCGAGAAGACCTCATCCACATCTACTCTCCTTCCGGTAAGACTGAGATGGTCAGTACACACCCACGACTGTCAGGCACTTCTGGACTCCGGGGCTTAAGGTAATTTCATGGACCACTCACTAGCGCACAAACTTCAGATTCCCCTCAAACCACTCACACACAAGATTGCAGTACACGCCCTCAACGGTCAAGAGCTTCCTACCATTTCGTTCACCACTGAAGATATCACCCTCATCACGTCAGGCAACCACTCCGAGATCATCTCCTTTTATATACTGAACTCTCCTCTTGCACCCATAGTTCTTGGACACCCCTGGCTCATCCGTCACAATCCGAAAGTGGACTGGCAACTGAGATCTGTTTTGGCCTGGAGTAATAAATGTCATGAGTCTTGTCTTGTGTCTGCCTGTCCATCTGTTTCTGTGTCTGTGTTTCAGGAGGAAGCAGTGGATTTGTCTAACGTGCCCGCAGAGTACCTCGATCTGAAGGAAGTGTTCAGTAAGTCTCGTGCTGCTTCTCTTCCTCCGCATCCTCCCTATGACTGTGCCATAGATTTACTGCCAGGTAAGTCTCCACCTAAGGTCTGTCATGATGAAAGAGAGGAAGCAAATGCAAGAAACTCTTTATTGAGATTGTAAACCGTGAAAATGAAGCTCTGGCTGATGGCAGGTGGCGCAGGGACTTCGATGGTCAGTACAGGACAGAAGAGACGGTGAGTTGAGTGCGCTGGTGAGTGACAGCGAGAAATCCACACGAAGTAATCCACAGGGAAACACTGAACAGGAACAATGAATCACGAGACTGGAGAACGCCGAACAGGAACGGAAACAGACATGCAGCACGGAGGACCTCATACAACGATCTGACAAAGGAGATGAGAATTGGGTGAGTATTTAAAGATGAGAGGATTAACTGCAGCTGGCGCTGTGAGTGAGATCAGCTGTGCTCTGATCATAGACTGTAAAAAAAGATGGACGACGCCCCTTCGCTCTTCCATTGATGAGAACTGAAGCCGCCAGTGTCCCGATATGGCGCTGACATATTGGAACTTGAGTCTGCGCAGTAGCGATCTCGGGACCAGACCTGCGCAGTAGTGAGCAGGAAGTAAAGCCGCGAAATCAATGCTCCGCCCTCACTCTCGCCGAATGCACTCAGGGAGAGTGGATTCTGCACACTTTTTTAAAAATTGATTGCAGTACGACAAGAGGCTTGTTAAAATAAAGTAAATACAATCTCCTCAGTCCTCCGAAGATCCCGAAAAAAATGTCCGTTGGTGCTTCAGTGACTACTTCGCTCTGAGAACCTGTCAATCACAGCTGTCCATCATGACGTTACACCACCGCATCACGTAACTAACTAAAAACCAACTTATTTTTGAAACAGACACTTGAACTTACATCAGCGTGATAAAAACGACAGCAAATGAAAGAAACCACCTTTGGAAAAAAGGTATTTGAAGTGTAATTTAATTGTTTAGTTGGTCTCACGTCCCGTTGAATAACACGGGGAGGCGGGGCTTATGACCTATACTAGGACCAGTCACCGGGGGGCGATCGAGACGTTTTGGCTTCACTTTTCAGGGCTTGTGCGGCACGCTTGGCTCTGATAGATGGTGATTGCTGGTCACGCCCACTCACACACACCCACACACATGTAACAACATAAACACAAGACAAGCAGGAAACAATGCATTCATAAACTGTGACACTTCTCTGTAGATTTTACTTTGTTATAGAAGTTACCAGTGTGATTACTGAAATGTTCTTTTCATGTATTCTTTAATGTCAGTATTTGATATCTGAATGCAGCTTGCTTATTTAGCCCGGCTTCCAGAAATGAAATGGGGACATGTTTTGTGTTTGAGAAAGGTCTTCAACATGTTAAAACATATAGGGGTCATTGAAGTCTATAGTTTAAGGGACCATTTCTCAGTTAAAGCCTATGTTTTCCATTACGACTAAAGTGTCCTACCCTGAGAGAAAGAACTTGTTATCTTGATGTTTTGAGACGAGACTCCTGTTTATAGTTAAAGCCTGGCCAAATCCAACCTTGGAAAAGATGTGTGTCGGGTGTGTGTGTGTTAGTCTTCTTGCTTACAGGTTAAGGAACCACTGGCATTGTTGGAGATTGACTGAGTTGTTGTTCGGGACATACTGGCACCCAGCAACCCAAATCTGCGACCTGGAAGGTCACGACGTGCCTAACTTCAGGGTCCGAGTGTCAGCGGCATAATCTATGGAGATATGCTTCTGTCTATCTGTATGTGTGGAAAATTACTATGTTTATCAATTTCTTAGCCAATCAGAATCATTCAACCTGTAAGCAATGACGTAGCTTAGACCTTGGTGCAGGGTATAACTGCTGTGATCTTTGTAACTGTAAGCGGGGAGGCCTACAAACTCCTGTGTGAGTCTTGAAGCTGACTTCTGCTGATGAAACTGCAAACTATCTTCAGTAAAACTTTTCTTCAATTTTTTATAATTCTGACTCCGGGTCATCTTTCAAACATCTGGTCCTTGGGTCCTAAACTGTTAACCCCAAACAATATATTTGTATTTTAATAATTGCATAATTACTTTGTTCATTGTAATGTCAGAGTCACCACACTAGAACATGGGAACAAATACAAGTGAAGTACAAAAATATTCTACATAATGGTAATTTTTAGTTATATTTTAGTCTCTTTTATAAAAGGCACTGTTAAATAAATGGTTGTCGTTTATAAAAGCAACCAAGAAAAAGGCTGAGAAAAAAAAGATCTTAGTAGCCTACACTGTAAAATAATTTTTGCTGCATTAAATTAAGGCTGTATAGTCATTTCAACTGTTAAATCTTGAGTAATGATGAATTGCTTTGACTTGTGAAAGTGAAAACTGATAAACTTTTGTTAATGTAAAAATATTTTGCCATGAGTTATTGATCACATTTTTTCCCGAGTGTAGTTCATTGTAATAACATTGTGTTTTCCTCTTTTGTGCACTTTTACATAATACACCAACACTTGTATCTGTTCCAAAGAAAGTGGTGGCTGAAATATGTGCAGTAAGTGGACATTTTCTAACTTTCCAAAGGAAAGAAAGTATAAGACTTTGTAATGTCCATTTGTTTCCATTGCACTGGACAGTGAATAAACCCTCTCAGATAACTGTCATATGGAGGACTAGCCTACCTACAAGTGCATAAATAACTTTACTTAATTTATACTTATATGCTTTATGGCTGCAATATAAGTTGCAGGATTCTACATCTACAGAAAGGCCTACAGAAGAGTCTGCACAGACAGAGGAGACATAGGCCTACAGGTGGGCAGTGTATAGCCAACTTTTCCTTTTTATTTGTTGCATGAGGCATGTGTCTAATATCTCTTGTTGCAGGGACTTGACCACTGGCTTTTCTTTACAAAGAACAATTGAAATAAAACTCAAGGAACTAAGCATACTTGTCTTTTATTAAACATTTAATGAAAAGTGTTTTTTTTTTTTGGCAATGTTGTGTAATATGGCACATGCAACAATGTCACAGGCCCTGTCAGGTGTGCAACCCTCAGACTTTTCAGACACTGAAATCTTCCCTTTAGTTAGCCAAAGTTAATTTCATTGTGTGCCCTTGTCCTGGCTAGAGCTGCATTGTAACTGGTTTGGGTCAGGGAATGGAGTCATAAAACACCTGTCTGCAGGCAGGAACATGTCATAATCACCTATGAAAAAATGCAGTTCTGTTAGGATCAGCATAAGTGTATGTAAGACAGTGAGCTTGATATTTCATTGTGGAACTTTCCTTACCACTTTCAAATAATGTGCATAAATGTGAATCTCTGAAAATTCTTAAGTCATGCACAGATCCTGGCCATTTTGCTTTCACATTAGTGATATGGAAGATTTTAGTCAACTGCCTTTTTTTACATTTGATATAATATTACTAATCTGGAATATTAAGAATCACAATAGTAACTGGGCTGCACATTTACATTGTGAACCCCTTTCTGTTCACATAATCCCCTTCATTGAGGCCTTGATGGCAGTCTATGGTCTAGCCTAGTCTATGGTACCAATCATGTTAGTGAAGCCTGAGTGACATATACTGTAATCGGCAAGGTCATGATTAGGCTACACGATCTTCATAAAAAAATTATGATAGCCTAAAAAAAAAAAAACTGCTTTAAAAAAACTGCTTTACAACATTGGGTCGGAAATGCCACAAAAAAACCTAAAACTGTTTTTTAAACCTAAAAGCGCCAGGTAAACTCTGAATGACACGACAGACAGCACTTTCCATCAAGTTCTCCGCATCTCCAATAGTGTAAAGGAAAGAGCCACTCGCAAATAATCTTAGGGCAATGCAAACATTTTGTGCTGTAGTTAAAGCCAGACTCCGACAAGTCGAAAATAAATGTGCGTTTCCAACAAATTAATCCGCAGTCTAATCCTGTTAACATGAAATAAACCTGCTCCCGAGCAGGTTTAAGATTGCGCACCTGTTGCTATGACAGCAAGTCCAGGATGAGCGTCGAAGAACCAAACAATCCAAGATCATGCCAAATCATCAACAATCAAATCCAGCTAACTGAGTTAGCGACGTACGAAGAACGGGCCCCAGGTTCGGACACTCTTAACACACCTCACACCAAGGGAAAATCTGATAAAATAATCTGTAGAACCATCAAGATAATTGGGACATAGCTAGGATTGTCGGAAGGGGGGAAATCGGCCCAAAATCAGCCCGATTATCTTTTGGTGTGTACCCAGCATTACAAGTAATGGCACAAATAAATAAATTAGAACAAAGATACAAATGAAATAGATTTCAGGTAGGCCTAACAGTATTTAGGTAAAAAATAATATAATGTATAAATTATATATATATATTAATCTTTAATTAAGCTAAAGGTTATTCAGTCATGAGCAGATTTGAGCAGAGTTTTAGGCTACTTTCACTTTAAGACCAAATGCATGGATCTGATTTTCTCCCAACTGTTTACTTTAAGAATTTTTATTTTAACTCTGGGCTTAGGAGGATACTGCCATTTTGACATATTTTCGAGTGTATTCATCCATGTAAGCATGACAAGCATGAGAGCTCACTTCAGTAATGGTGCGTGCGCTGATGCACAGAAAACAGCACGTGTGTACAAAATTGAGCTTCTTTCGCATCTTCTTGCAGGTGAACGGTTTAAAATCCTTTGGATGTTTATGAAGACCACATTCATGTTCTAATACTGCTTTCTAGTTTCTAAATAACAAGTGGAATTTTGAAACCAACTGGTTACCTAATGTAACCTCGGTTCTCTCTAGAAGAGGGAACGAGTATTGCGCAAGTTGCTTACGCTACGGAAAGTCTTCTTTCTTCGAGATCTGAAGCCAAAAAATTATCCTTAATTTTGTATTCATTGTCAACGCAGTGCGGCAGCCGGCAGACCAAGGCAGGCTGTATAAGCGTGCTCATTGGCTGCTCGGCGGCAACTGCTTAAGCCTATCAGTGAGCCTCGTGAAACGTGACCTCCAATGAGGGCGCTTTGCGCCCTCCACACCCTTCTAACCGTCAAGATGGGTGTGGCCAGTGTGTATATAACGAGGGCTCACAGGCTGAATATCTGGTTTTCGTAGTCTGAAGCGCAAAAGCTCGTGGTGCGACACGGCAGGTTACGCAATACTCGTTCCCTCTTCTAGAGAGAACCGAGGTTACATTAGGTAACCGAGTACGTTCTCTTACGAGAGGTTCTCTCGTATTGCGTAAGTTGCTTACGCTACGGGAACCCCTTGTCAACGCCGTGCGCACCGAGCATCCAGCACATGAATCCCAGGGAGACCGGGGAAAAACATTCTGCTGGAACAGGTGGCCGGTCGGAGAGACGGGCCAACACAGTACAAAGCACTTCACTCAGTATATAAAATAGAGCGGCGCGGTCGGTCTATAAGTATATATCAGTGCAAAACAGTGGGGCCGGCAGCGCGAGCCCACACAGTACATAAGCACTCATTAGGGTAAGAAAAGAACGACATCATCGGTCTTTTACGAAGAGAATAATCCCCCGCGCAACAGAGTGGAAGACGGGCGGCCAGCAGCGCGGGCCAGCACCGGTAAACAGCGCGTAACGGGGAATGAAAAACAGAGCGGCCCAGCCGGTCTGAGTATAAAACACTTCACCCTAAGTACCATACCAGAAATATCGCCAGCATGTGAACGTAGTCTGCACATAAGCGACTGGGCAGAGCATACATGTCACTTATACTGACAGCAATTTAGCCTGTAAGGCGGGAACTTCCAGGTTATAAAACCTCACGAATGTCGATGGGGAGGCCCAGCCCGCCGCCATACAAATATTGTGGATAGAAATTCCACTGGACCAGGCCCACGAAGAGGCCATGTCTCTAGTAGAGTGGGCTCTGATACCCAGAGGGCACTGCAGGTGTTTGGAGGCATAAGCTGCTGCAATCGCGTCCACTATCCACCTGGACAGGCTCTGTTTCGAGGCGGCGAGACCCTTGGTGCGTCCGCCGAAGGAAACAAAGAGCTGCTCGGAATGCCTGAAAGTGGCGGAGCGCGTGATGTAAACTCTCAGCGCCCTGACAGGGCATAGGAGGTTATCACTGTCCCCATTATCGGATGCTGGCAGAGCCGAAAGGGGAATGATTTGTGCCCTAAAAGGGGTTCCAATCGCTTTGGGGATGTAACCGTGTCTCGGTCTGAGAATGACTTTCGAGTCGTTCGGTCCGAACTCAAGACATGCAGGGCTAACAGATAGCGCGTGCAAATCCCCCACGCATTTACTGAAGACAGAGCTATCAGAAAAACGGTTTTGAGCGACAGGTACTTTAAATCCACGGATTCAAGCGGTTCAAAGGGAAAAGCCTTCAGGGCCTCCAGGACCAAGGACAGATCCCAAATAGGAACCGAGGGGGGCCGCGGGGGATTCATCCGTCTAGCTCCTCTGAGGAAGCGGATAATGAGCTCGTTCCTTCCTATTGCCTGGCCGCGCGTTGTCTCAGCGAACGCTGCGATAGCCGGCACATACACTTTGAGCGTGGAAGGGGACCTGCCCTTGTCCAACAGCTCTTGTAGGAAGGAGAGCACCCGTGGGACCCCACATGCACGTGGATCCAAGCTCTTAGTAGCGCACCATTTAGAAAACACCGACCATTTAGACGCGTAGAGCCGTCTCGTGGAGGGGGCTCTAGACTGCGTGATCGTGTTCACGACCCCTTCTGGCAGGTCAACGGGTATCCGTTGATTACCCATGCATGCAGAGACCATCGTTCTGGATGGGGATGCCAGATCGATCCACCGGCTTGAGAGAGGAGATCCTTTCTCACCGGGATCGGCCATGGGGATGAGTGCGACAGCCTCACTAGCTCTGGGTACCAGGTTTGGTTCTCCCAACGCGGGGCTATAAGAAGCACTGGGTGGTGCGTTTCCCTGATCCTCGAAATGACCTGTGGTAACAGGGAGATCGGGGGAAAAGCGTACAGCGGGAGGCTGGGCCATGTCTGGGACAGCGCGTCCTCGCTTTTCGAGAAAAATTTTGGGCAGTGAGCGTTTTCTCTCGACGCAAAGAGGTCGACCTCCGCTCTGCCGAATAGGCGCCAGAGAAACTGGACTGTCTGGGGGTGCAGGGACCATTCTCCCGGGGGAATGTTGTCTCTGGACAGTCTGTCTGGACCGACATTCAGATGGCCCGGCACGTGCGCGGCTCTCAGCGAGCGCAACGAGCGGTGAGCCCACATGAGAAGGCGTTCTGTCAGCTTGCACAGGTTCCTGGATCTGACACCGCCCTGTCGGTTCACATAGGATACCACGGACATGTTGTCCGAGCGGACTAGCACATGGTGATCCTGTATGAATGGGAGGAAGCGCTTGAGCGCGTTCTCGACCGCTATCATCTCCAAACAGTTTATGTGGAGGCATTTCTCCTGGTCTGACCACAGGCCAAAAACCGGTTTGCCCTCGAAAAGAGCGCCCCAACCTGAGGTGGAAGCGTCCGTCGAGATAACTTTGCGGTGTGAGATGGCTCCCATTGTCACTCCCCGCTGGTACCCGTCGGCCGCTAACCTTTGCACAGAAGTGTGGCTATTTCTGCTTGAAGTAGATGTGCTACTTCCCCATTCACTCTGGTCTCGATACGCGCTTGAAAGCGCGGAGGGCGGCGAGCGAACTGCAGAGTATAGCCCTGTTTTACTGTGCTTAGCACCCATTCTGACGCGCCAGGAATAGCTTCCCACGCTTTCGCGTGTGCAGCCAGGGGCAGAATGGCCTCCGGGCTCTGATCGCAGCGCATCGCGGGCTCGAGAGCTCGAAACGGAGGGGCGGGCGCGGCGCGCGCGCTCTCGGTGCTTAGATACGGCGGGTCGCACGCAGCGATAACTGGCCGATTCACACACAGCGTCCCGGTGGCTTTGGACGGGGAACATACAGTGTGAGGCACGACGCGTGACAGAGCGGGCAGTGAGTAGGTGTGGGCACAGCGGGGTGGACACGTGACCTACTTTTAACACTCGAGCGGCTTCTGCCTGCTTTATGAGAGTGGGCTCTGTGAGAGACACAGGGTTTATAGTGCTTGTGTGCAGAGGTGAACACAGAGAAGTGGGCACGTTTACTGCATTTGAAACACATACGGCGCGAGCCGTGCAACCAGACATCATGCTCTTTTCGAGATTTCTCTGAGTCGCCGTGAAAACGGCGGTTGTGTGCAGGCGAGAGGGTGGATTCACCGGCTCGTTGGCTGTGATATGAGTGTCTGCAGTAACCGTGGCAACGGGGACTGACAGGGCATGAAGCTTTGACGATGGTCCGGCCGCGGCGGGACACAATCGTCGCTTCTTTCCTCGGGCTAGGAGGTTTTTGCAGGCTCAGGTTTTACCGCAATCCTCTGCCGGGGTGCCCGGGGAGGAGGCGGCCTGTTTCGGCTGGTCGAGCGAGATCGAGGGCGGCAGCCCTGACGTCGCTGCGAGGACGGAGGTCGAGCTGGGCGCTGGGTAGAGCTTTGCGCAGGCTGGTCACGAGGACGGCGTGCGGCAGATCTAGAGCGCCGAGGCAGAAAGAGATTCATCGCCTGTGTAGTCTTCTGAACCTCCGAGAAGCGGTCCACGATCCCGTTTACCGCTGGGCCAAACAGGCCGGTGGGGGAGAGGGGGGCGTTAAGGAACACCGCGCGCTCAGACTCCCTCATGTCAGCGAGCGTGAGCCAGAGATGCCTCTCTGAAACAGTCAGAGAGGCCATGCACCGTCCAATGGCCTGGGCAGCGGATTTCGTGGCGCGAAGGGAGAGGTCCGTCACGCTCCTTAAATCTGTGATGGAAGCAGACTCCGAACCTTTCTCGTCCAAATCACGGAGGAGGTTAGCTTGGAGAATCTGCAGTACGGCCATAGAGTGGAGTGCAGATGCAGCCTGTCCGGCGGCGGTGAAAGCGTGGCCGACGAGGGCTGATGTGGTCCTGCAAGCCTTGGACGGGAGGGCAGCCTTTGAGCGCCAGCCAGAGGGCGGGCAAAGGTGTGCTGCGACCGCCTCTTCCACAGGGGGAATGGCATTGTACCCCTTCTCAGCGGCGCCGTCAACCTGTGAGAGCGTCGATGAGGCGTGTGAAGAAACTCTCGCGGAGAATGGGGCATTCCACGATTTAGAGAGCTTGCTGTGAAGCTCAGGCAGGAAGGGTGCGGTTCTGGACGCTGGCTGTCGGCGGTGGTGATGAAGGAAGCAGCCGTCGAGTCTGTTCGGTGCTGGCTCCTCAGGAGGAGACCAATCAAGGCCCAGCTGTTCAACAGCCCGCGTGAGGAGGCGTAAAAGTTCTGCGTCCTCGCCCGCTCGAGTACGGCCCGAATCCTGGACTGAAGAGTAGACCAGTAAGAATGTAGAATGTAGGCAGTAGACCATTCCTCGCTGTCAGAGGCCAGGATGGAACAGCTGTCAGCGGCCCGTTCATCAAACTCATCCGCATCATCCCCTGAAGCGGCGGCGGCGCGGGCGGGAGCCGGCGGCTGCGCGGCCGGGAGGGGGGGCGGGAAAGGCGAGAGAGAAGCTCGAGGGAGAGGTTCCGGCGAGCTTCTAAGCGCCTCGTCGGTCTCCGGTGGTCGCTGTGAGCGGCGCTTCTTCTTGCGCGGCCCAGCAGGGACAGGCGGAGCGACATCTTGGTTGAAAACTTCAAGTCGAGCCCACAGGGTCGACATTGAAAGTTCCTCGCACTCAGGGCAGCCGCCCGTAGAGAGTGCGGTGGCGGCGTGCTCGCGGCCCAGGCAGAGAGCGCAGATGAGGTGGCGGTCTCCGTTGCTGAGCGGGGCGCGGGATACGTCGCCGGATAGCGTAGCAGGCACGGAAGGCTGAAGGCGGCGAAGGCGGCCGGCTTCTTCAGGCGCTGTCCTAAGCTTGCTTGGTCGCTGGTTTCAACGGCGGAGGCTCTCAAGATCCAGCGATGCGAAGAGCTTTGCTGAAGACAAGAAAATCAGATATTCAGCCTGTGAGCCCTCGTTATATACACACTGGCCACACCCATCTTGACGGTTAGAAGGGTGTGGAGGTCACGTTTCACGAGGCTCACTGATAGGCTTAAGCAGTTGCCGCCGAGCAGCCAATGAGCACGCTTATACAGCCTGCCTTGGTCTGCCGGCTGCCGCACTGCGTTGACAATGAATACAAAATTAAGGATAATTTTTTGGCTTCAGATCTCGAAGAAAGAAGACTTTCGGTAGCGTAAGCAACTTACGCAATACGAGAGAACCTCTCGTAAGAGAACTATGATCTCCCTCAAAATCTGGAGTTGAATAAAACGCTCCAATTTTGCAATCTCTCATTATTTGGTGTGAGGCCAGGGTGTAAAATAAAATAAAAAATTACTCTGAGGTCCTTAGAGGACAAAAATGTCCCTGTCAAATACTGTCATAATGTTAAGCTTAGGAGCCCAGACTTAAATTTGGTCTCATTTTAAAGAAGAACCTTGGCCGATTTTTGTTGAAGTAAAAAGCAAAAGTTAAAGGTTTAAGTTTATGAAAATTATTTATGAACATTATTTTATATAAAATATATATTTAATAAAACTGTGGGTAAGTTTCATTTAAAAAAGCAACATTTTAAACATAAAGCTGAGAATTACATTTTTGTCAAAGACTACATCCGGATCAGATTCAGAATGATGATCAAAACAGATCGAGTCCATCAACACGCCCCAAAGCTTCAGAGTCATTAACCCTTCCTGGGCCAACATTTCAATCTGTAACGTTAGGCAGTTTTGAACATATGTATGCTGTTAGATGTTTGATGATCGTATTATTTTACATTTGCCCTAGCAATCTTCTATCACTTGTTACTGCGGCTTCTTTACCCCGTTTTCATCAGGAGATTCTGTACTCTTTCCAAGATGTGTTATAGCGCCCCTACTGTGAAAACAGTGAACACATGGCTGGCTGGAAAATTCAGTCAATGGAGGGGAAAGAGTGAAGATTTGAAGTAAATTCCTATGCATACTAGCATTGTACTACTATCCTAAAAAAGAAAAAATCAGATACTCAGAATTAGGAACATACATTTTCCCTAAAAATCAATCATCTAACAATCTAAGTTTATTGAAACAGTGAACAAGCAGCCAAGAATACTTTTCTGTACATCTCGATCAAAAATTGAGTACAAGTATAGGCTAAATATACTTAGACTTTTCTGTCAGCATGTCAAGTATACTTAAGTGCAATTTTAAGTATTTTATTTTATATATATACTTTCAGTTTACTTTGTTTAAAAAGTAAACTAATAGCACACTTAAACTGTTGTAAGGGTGGCATGCTTCCCATAATGTTAATGCATTGGGTCAGTTGTTCTGCAGTCGACCACATGAGCGTTTACTCTATGAAAGCAATCTAGTCAAATGCATTCGACTACCTCTGGAAGTTGTTGAAAGTGGATAAGCTCAAAACATTTTAGACACCTTTACACCTGTTTTTAGCATGCACTTTTGATCTGATCAACCAAAACTCATCTCCAGGTGTAAACGCAGGAGAGAACAAAGCATATTATGTTAATATAAGTTTTTAAATATATTTTATAATTTTACAGTTAATCTCCAAATTTATGTAGAAACAACATAAAGACAGTATATTTTAAATGATTGTTTAATGGCATCTTTTTATGAATGAGGGCCAGTATCATGGATACCATTACTATGTCTTCAATTATTTATTTATTTTTCAATTTTAAACACTAATTATCGCCATTCAACATTACAGTATAATTGAAAGCTATCAAATTTAAGATTAATTAGGCTCCAAAAATATAACAACTTAAAATTTAAGTGAACTATCTTTACATAAGCCCATAATTGTCATATTTACCTGTGCCCTTTCTACCTGTCTAACAGGTAAATATACAGAAATTGAATTAAGTTATAAAAAACTTATATATACATAAATTATAAATTAAATGTAGATTGATCATTATTAAAGCTACAAACATTCTTTAGTCAAGAGCAGTGAGTCATTTTCTCTGTTACCTGTGTTCTTTGATTCTGCTGTCACTGCTGCACATGCGGATCTCACATGCGTCCCATTTTCTCACAATATTTTCTTACAATATTTTCTTAGCAAATATTGTAAACGAAACAAAGGGAAGAAAGAAACAAAAGAAAAGAGACTTCCATTCTGTCTGAAAAATTAATGAACTTGTGAAACTGAGAAAACTTTTAGGTGACGATTAGGGGTCAGCGGCCTCCGGTTCCTGTGATAACACTGATCCTCTACCTTTCATTCATAAATAGTTCCATAAATCTGTTCCTGTCCCTCTCACTCTTGTAAAACTCTGAAAATGTTTATTGGACTGAATAATTGGCTGGGGTAAACAACACTGTAGGCACAAGTTTTTCCCCCCAGTTTTTTTCTGGAAATGACAAGAAAACGTGACAAGGTCACTGGACTTCTCACAAAATTCCATGCTAAAGGAATATTCAGAGGGGCGAGTTGAAATCATTTCTTTTGGGCAATATCATGCCACAAATATTGTATAGTGAGCAAAGCTAAAAATTTTACCTGGAATGATAATTTGTGATACCAGATTTTATTGCAGGTTTTCTGGGATCCCCAGCTGAAGGCATCAAGACATCAGATGTTGGCCTGGACAGATGTACCTACAGTTCACCACACTGATTTGCATGGATGGCTGATTACTATACCATGTTCTGTGAGAGTATTATTATAGCAAAACTGAGCATCTGTGACAGTGGAATTTGTAGTTGTAAAGAATAGACACACATCAGTAAAGTCACAAAGAAAACTTTTTTTAAAATTGTTTTTATAATATTATTTTTTTATTTTTTTTTATTGCCAACTTTACTGAACTCTTAAGCACTCACTAACTTTCTTTCTTTCTTGACTGACTTTCTTTATATTTGAGTCCAAGTTCAAACATTGAACCGCTCCATTGTTAACGTAGGCTACGGAGCTGTCTGAAACACAACCAGTGGGACGTTAAATAGGATGTTTGTCCGAGTTCACAACAGGTTTTGAGAGGGAACGCAAATATCTTTGTGAGGGAACGCAAAGTTTCTCATGGGAACGCAAAAGTGTTGAAAAAAAAAAAAAAATTCTCCCATCCCCAATTTTTCCACCACCGTGTCCCTTTAGGTGCTTCGTACGATCACGAGGAAACAAGAAAAAATAAAATAATGAATGGCCTCTTAGGCTTCCGTACCTTTGGAGCGGCTTCCATACCTCTCTAGAGCGGCTGCATGGGCATTTATTCACCACATGACAGCGATCACATGCGTTTCATTTTTATTCTAAAACCTTCAGTTCCACTAATGCTCACAAATCCTTTTTTTTTTTTTTTTTTATAACAGTAAAACCTCTTTTCATATAGCCTAGTCGCGATGTTATATTGCAGTGGTTCTCAACTCCAGTCCTCGGGACCCGCTGCTCTGCACATTTTGTATGTTTCCCTTATTTAACACACCTGAATCAGATCATCAGCTCGTTAAGAGAGACTCCATGAACTGAACTGAGTGTGTCAGATAAGAGAGACATACAAAATGTGTTCATTGAGAGTATAGGCTAATGCTTAACTTTATTCTTGTACGAACAGACACGTACCAGACAGCAACATAGTGTCGCCCAGATCCAACCCACATCTGGTACGAATGGAATCCACATGTACCAGATGTGGCCCGCAACTGGGCCGACACTATGTTGTTGTCTGGTACGTGTCTGTTTGTACAAGAATAAAGTTAATAAGTAATGACAAGGCTTTCAGTCTAGTAATTGACTAACGCTTTGTGAACAGCAGGTTTTGACTGAATCATTACATTAATCTGTTCAAATGAACGATTCGTTGGTTAAACGGACTATTTACTCACACATGAAAAATGTAATCAGTATGAGTTTGGAGTAATCACGTGGAGTTTAGAAAAACAATTTATTTTAACTGATATAATATGACCAAATGCTGAACTATTCTTTAAGTGATTTCTTGTGTCTTGGTTCAGATCTACATGTAATATAATGTAATGTAATGTAAATCACAGAAAGAAATACACCTTTTCCCCATTGTTTTCATTGTATTCAAAATGCTTGCATTCTTTATCAGCCTTGTATTCTTTTCCTATAAAATACAGCTTTGTCATCCAATTTTATGATTGTAGGTTTGGCTCAAAATTGGTTCAATATCAATATCCTTCTAACAAATAAATGTGCATGCATGCACATTTTTTGTAAATCCCACTACAATTTCACAACACATTAACAGATGAAAGCAAACTCTCATAATTTATGTGGAATACTCTACAAAGCTGTTCAACTGACCAAAAACAACAACTGATCAGTGAAATGTAGTCACTTTATGCTATAGGCTACATTTGCAAATTTATTACAAACAGACAATCATTAGTCACATTTATCATCATGTAACAATTAGCATAACAACTGTCCATGGACATATTAGTATAAAAGTAAATGGTCCATGAAAAACAATATTTGTTGTGGCGACTGTTTGGCTGAGTGCGGCACTGAATGCTACATAACCCAGAGTCAATTAACACTGGTTATATGAATTAATTAAATATTAATCGTCAACATGTGCCAGACATCGAACTTTAGACCTTAATAAGATATATCAGTGATAAATAGCAATAGTGAAAATAGTGCAAAAAGATCTCAAGCACTGGAAGAAAAGACAAAGGGCAAAATAATTATAAAGCTGTAAAAATATGTACAAGTTCGAATAAAAATCATATAAACGTTTGAACTAATGTTCTGACATTTTCCAAGCATGCTTTCCCAATTATAAGAAACGGTGTCAGACTTCCTGGAGAGGCACTTCAGAAAAAAATAAGTTATTTAAAACCAAAGCTTCTGTTGTTTATAAAACTAGCTGCCATTAGACTGCCTACTAAAATAACACTTGGCTTTGATCAGGATTCATTTTAATAAATTGCAGATAGAGTGACTGTGAAATGTTTGTGTTAGCAATCCCAGCAGGTGTTTGCACCTCAAAGCAGGCAGCACTGCTGATGTTGGAGAACCCTGGTCTTGGTCGGTACTTCATAAAGTCAATACGATAATCTCTCCGTTACTGCTCAGACTGAGGTTTAAAGTAATCGTCTGTTCTAAATACACTGGGAAGCTCTTGGTGTCTTTGTGATTGCCTTCTTGGGCTTGCAGGTTTCTGAAGACAAAAAAAGAAGAGGCAGTAAACAATTGGTGCCAGTTCTATACCAACTACTATGGCAAGCATGTACATACACATGTAAAGAGCTCACATTTAAAAAACCTGGCACGGCCATTGTGCGAAAGATCTTTTTGAAGGCGCCTGGTAGGGTTCCAACTTCACCTTCAACTTGAGTTACTTGTTCTTCCATTGCATTGACATTGGCTCCAACCATTTTGACAAAGCCCTGAGAATTAGAAGCTACACTTGAAGCAACAAAAGAAAACGTCAATCCATCACCATGGTTCAGGCATTGTTTAAAGTTAGTACCTCCAATTTGTCAATTTTTCTGTAAATCTCTCTCATCTCTTCCGATTTTCTTTGTATCTGTGGTAGGTTCTCATTGACCACCTGTGAGGTGTCATTTCGAATCTATAAAAAAAAAAAAAAGTTATCAAAGTCTAGCATGCTTTTTCATTTAAAGTATTTGCAGATTGGTCAGTTAAACACCTTTGGCAACAGTGCAGGGGTTTAAGGGTGCCACAACAGAGTCTGTTGAAAATTTGAGGGAAGATGTCAATTGTGTGAGCTTAGTTTGTCCATTAGATCGAAAGATCTGAAAAAGCCCATACATTTACCCGCCCCTCGAAGAAATCAGGACAGAAGTGGTTGAAAGTGGACAAAAGAGACGTATTAAAATACCAGGTGTAAACGGGTATGCGTCTCCCTCGTTTACTTGAGATCATCAGATCGATTAAAACACATTAATACCAGGTGTAAACAGGGACTTAAAGGCCCCCTGAAATCAATTTTAATGTTTTAGCTTTTAGTATGAATATGTTAGCCTTAAGGTTATGAATAAGCTGGTGTGTTCCAAAACAAAGACAAAATTCGCATTTAGGAGAATTAAGCATTCAAAACTGAGTCTCTCACTTCCGCTAAAATGATCACGGATTTTTATGACATCACCACAGACTTTAGCTTCTTATCACATCTTCTGTCCAATCAAATGCGCTCTAGAATCTAAAGCATCCCGCCCCCTATGCTATAAATACCACCTGGTCAAAGAGACCGTTGACACGTCACAGAGCAATATGGGTTGGAGATGTGCGTTCGGTTGCTCAAACACTCAAGTTTTATTCCATTTTTCAACTGTACGTTGGTTAAGAATGAAATGGCTAGAATTTATTCACACCTCTACTATTAAATCCAACGTATCATCAGCACTCGAATTCGCTTTCATGGTGCTGTCGAGTACGACTTGCAGTCTGTGAGGTAACCTAAACGCTATTGGCTATTTGAAAAGGGGTAGGAACCATTCAATATGTCCCACCTTAGCTTCCTTTTTCAGTGGAAATTACATCAATACATCATATAAGTTATGTCATTTTTTTTCTTTAGGTTTATCTACTGATATTTTACTAGTGGACAGTGGATACTTCATACAAAGCTCAGTATTTTCTAGGTAACATTTTAATAATTTGCTTTAGGTTTAGTACAGTAACAATACACAAGCAGATTTACTACAATTTAATAAAATATCATGTTTTTTCCCCCCACACAATTAATGGGTCTTTATACATAAAAATATATAGAAGCCATACAGTATTTTAGGGAGGGGGTCTTGATTATTAAACTCAGTCTTTATTGGGTTATAACAGTTTTTTTAGTATTTAGAATTTATTTATCATTTGAATTAGCTTTTATATTTTGTTAATTTAGCTAAAAGGTGTTTAATTTTTATTAGTTTTTTATTGTTCTTGTAAGCTTTAATTTATTTGTTATATTTCAGTTTAGTTTAAATTATTTTAATAGCAACTTCACAAATGGGGGAAAAAGACATTGATCTTACCATATCAAGCATACCAACAAACTCATCAACTCTTGTAAGCATTTCTTCCAGGCTTTTCTCCAAGCACAGGACCTGCACAGCAAATATGTGATAAACGTCAAGAAAACAAAACACATGATAGACTGTACATACTCAGTGTGCATGTGATGTACATGTTACAATGATAAAACAGTTGCTTCACTGCCTTGTAAATAAATAACAGAGGACCATTAAGAATTTAAAAAGCAGTCTGGTGTTAGGAACATAATTCAGTCAGCAGCACAGAGAACAAGTCAGTCTTTATTTAACCCATATCATGCTTGACAAATTAGGCTTGATAACTACACTGTGTTCCAACAGGACGAGTGTACAGATGCATTGAAGAGACTCCGAGGGGGAAGATATTATTTGAAAAGCGTTTTTTGTTCATTCAGTGAAACATTCTTCAAAATATCTTTTGTGTTCCACAGAAGAAAGTCATAGAGGTTTGGAATGACAAAAGTGAGTAAATGACTAACGTGAACTATCCCTTTAATCCATTATATGGGAGCAATTAAAGTTTGAAAAGTAATATTAAGCTAATGAATGACATTTTCATGTGCACACACATTAAATTAAATCCTGAGTTGACAGAGAAAGTTGATCATCTATATTCTACTGATTGAGACTGAATGAATTTGTTGGGTTCTGGCAAACTAAAACTAATCCTGAATTTGTTCAGCTTGTGATACATTCAGGACTTGGGGCCCTTCTCCTCTAAAAATTTCTGGTCATCCACAAGGCAAACCTTAAGGGAAAGTTCACCCAAAAATTTAAGTTTGCGTAACGTGCTGCATAACACACGAGAATGAACCTCAATGGTTTTTTCACATCAAGCGAACATGTTGGAGCTTCCGTTTACCTGATCGGATGTGTGCGTTGATGAATGTTTATATGTGAATAAAATCCAAAATTCAATCGGTTTATCATATAAAGCAATTGTGTCTACAGAAAGTTTGGACTAAACTGCTCAAATCATATGTATTAGTTTATAATCTCTTTATGAACTTTTTGAAGCGTCAAACAAAGTGGTAGTTGCATAGCTATCAATGGAGGAACAGAAAGCTCTCAGATTTCATAAAAAAAAAAAAAAAAAATTGTGTTCTGAAGACGAAAGTCTTACGGGTTTGGAGTGACATGAGGGTGAGTAATTAATGACTGAGTTTTTATTTTTGGGTGAACAAACCCTTTAAATGAGCAGCAGTGTTCTTTGAAAGCAATGGTTTCCCTCAAACTATCTGTAGACACATTCTTGTTCAGTATTTTATGATGGTGGACTCATGAATGCTAGAGTGGTGTGCAGATGACATGCTCCCCGAAGAGTTCTTTACAACCCCCTTCCACACAGAGTAACAGTGGTTTTGAATTTCAGTTCACATTGTTCTCTATCCAATTGCAGAAATAGTTTTATAATCTTATCCAGCCTGGTTAAACTTTTTTGACAGAGGCATGGCCAAACCCAGGTTCATGTTCTTCATTAGGCAGGGGCTGCTAAAACTCACATGATTTTAATCACATGAAACAACTGACTTATGACCTCTTTATATGAACTGATCCTAAAGGTTCCCATACTTTCTCAAACAAAGATGATTTTAAAAAATAAAAGATGTGATATTTGTTTAACTGTGTTTTCTTTTTCTAGATAGAGGACTCCGATCACAACTGTACTTCCATCATAATCACCTTATTACAAATAGCATTGTAAAGTGTTGTTATGCAGGGAAACAATCTGATATTATACTCATGGGAGTAACCACATACTGCAAGCCAACATGAGTCACATACTATGGTTTATCTAAAGCAACTTGCCATTCATTCGAAATGGCATTCAGATATTCAACAATTTATCAGTTTATGTAGTGTTACAAACAGTGAAACACTATCAATTCAGTGTATGTGTTTGTGCATTAGTTGTGGAGAGTTCTCTTACGAGAGGTCTCTCGTACTGCGTAATATCTTACGCTAGGGGAAAATCTCTTTTCCGCGAGATATTGAAGCCAAAAAATTATCCTTAATTTTGTAATAATTCAAAACGCGTTGCGGCAGCATGCAGACATAGGCGAGACAGCTCGCACGTCCATTGGCTGCCCTGCGGCCCATGGTGACTCTGAGGACTCGCCTGGCATCTTTCGCCGAGACTGCACCTCCGCCCTTTGCGGTGCCGCGCCGTAAAAGCGCTGTGCTCAGCGGGTCCCGGAACCTCCTCCAACCAGCAAAAGCTCGCCGGTTCGCCCGCCAGCTTCACCTGCTTCGCCCGCCAGCTTCACCTGCTTCGCCCGAGTCTCTCACTGTCGGACAGCGGCCGCAGTCTGCCGCCGCTTCTGTCATGGATGACGATGAAAAAGCCGCGTCTATGTGGATGGATGTTTCCTGCTACAGGGCTAGCTTTCTTTACGTTACAAGAAAGCTACCCCGCCCCGTTCGCGTGCGTTACTCACCGGCGAAAGGAGGAAAGAGTGTTTTAGTCCCGCCGAGGCCGGACCAACCTCCATTTCTCACACATTTCTCAGTCCCCTCCTAAGTTCAGGCGACTGGAAATATCAATATTGCAGTAAACGAGCCTGTTGTAATACATGCATGCCTGCAAACGAACGCCGTCACAAGACATGATGACGCTCTCTGGATGGATGTTTTCCTTCAACGGGGCTAGCTTTCTTTACGTTACAAGAAAGCTACCCCGCCCCTCGCGTGCGTCACTCACCGGCGAAAGAAGGAAAGAGAGTGTTTTAGTCCCGCCGAGGCCGGACCAACCTCCATTTCTCACACATTTCTCAGTCCCCTCCTAAGTTCAGGCGACTGGAAATATCAATATTGCAGTAAACGAGCCTGTTATAATACGTGCACGCCTGCAATCAAATGCCGTCACAAGACATGATGACGCTATCTGGCTATCCGCTACCATTCTCTATGGCGCTCTCGCTCTGCTGGCCGCCACCCCCCTCCGCGTGAGCCCCGGCCTAAGATTGAGATAAAGCCCGAGGCCTCAAAGTCTTCCTAGCCCGCCTAGGAAAATGACGGTGTTCAAGTCCCGCTGTGGCCAGACTTCCACCAAAACTTCTCGCTCGTTCAGTTCCAGAAAATGCGACTGTTCCAGTGTATTTTGCAGACAACAAGCCGGTACCACAGCCCGTTTGCCTGCACACAAACGCCGTTTTTACGATGGCCCAGATAAATCTCATAAAGAGTGTATTTTCTGGTATTCCGGCCACGGCCGATGGTGTTATGAGTGTAGTAAAATGCCCACGCCCAGTGCTCATTCCTACACACAAGCACAGCCCGCCACATTCCAGGGCTCGCACACATAAAATCGACTCATGTCGATTGTGCATTAAATGTAGTGCATGTGCCCACGACCCAGTGCCCACAAACACTGCACACTGCATGTCTCACGGTTTCTGTAAAAACGAAACCAACGCACACACAGTCGGCTCAAGCCGACGGTTTTCTCAGTGTAGTAAATGTGCCCGCTGTCCCGCGCCCACATTCACTCACAGACATGACAAGCCCCACGGGTTCCCCCCCCCGGCCGATGGTGCTATGAGTGTAGTAAAAATGCCCACAGTCAAGTGCTCATCCCTACACACAAGCACAGCCCGCCACACTCCAGGGCTCGCACACATAAAATCGGCTCATGTCATTTGTGCATTAAATGTAGTGAATGTGCCCACGACCCAGTGCCCACAAACACTACATACTACATGTCTCATGGTTTCTGTAAAAACGAAACCAACGCACATACAGTCAGCTCATGCAGACGGTGTTTTCAGTGTAGTAAATGTGCCCGCTGTCCCGTGCCCACATTCACTCACAGACATGACAAGCCCCACGGGGTTCGGCTGGTTCTAGCTCGAGCTCATAGAACACAGGACCATATTACTCGAACATCTCGAGAATCTGGGTCTCAAAGTCAATTGGGGCGAAGAGTTCACTGTCTCCCAGTCAGAGAATATCTTTTCTGGGCACAGAACTGGACTCGCTGTCTATGACAGCACAGCTATCGCCGCAGCGCAGACTGGATATTCAGCGCATGACGAAAACCTTCCGCTGCGGCACTATAGTCCCGCTCAGAAAGTTTCAGAGGATGCTGGGTCTCATGGCCTCAGCATCATCAGTACTCCAGTTGGGTCTGCTTCGCATGCGCCCACTGCAGTTCTGGCTAAAAGCGCAAGTACCGCGTCGAGCGTGGACCTCCGGGTCGATCAGAAATGCGTCTCAGCTCTAAAACCTTGGAAAGCGACCGACTGGTACCGGTCAGGTGTAAACCTGGGGACTTCCTTGAGTGTGAAGGTGGTGTCTACGGAAGCCTCCACCTCAGGATGGGGAGCGCTGCTCGAGGGCAGACCGTTCTTCGGCCAGTGGTCAGAACGGGAAAGGCTCCTGCACATAAACTGCCTGGAAATGATGGCAGTCGACAATGCGCTGAGGCGCTTTTGTCCACAGATAAAAGGACACCACGTCTTGGTCCGTTCGGACAACATGTCAGTGGTGACCTATATAAATCGCCAAGGAGGTATCAGGTCCCGAAACCTTTACAGGCTGACGGAGCGCCTCTTGGTCTGGGCTCAGCACAATCTGCGCTCGCTGAGAGCAGCGCACGTGCCAGGCCACCTGAACGTAGGGCCAGACAGACTGTCCAGGAACAATGTTCCAGCAGGGGAATGGTCCCTACACCCGCAGACAGTCCAACTGCTCCAGTCCAACCTCCTCTCTCAAGCCAAGGGCTCGATCTGGCATCCTCGCCCAGAGCTCTGGTCCCTACATGTGTGGGCCATCAACGGGTACCCGCTAACCTCCCGGTGGGAGTGTTAAACACGATCATACAGGCTAGGGCCCCGTCTACCAGACGAATCTATTCCTCGAAATGGTCTGTGTTCTCTAGCTGGTGCACAGCTCGTGGCATATCACCCCCAGACTGTGGGGTGACGGAGGTTCTCTCTTTCCTGCAAGAGCTACTGGATAAGGGCAGAACCCCATCCACGCTCAAGGTCTATGTGGCGGCCATATCAGCCAGTCACTTGGAAGGAACGATCTGGTCATCCGCTTCCTTAGAGGAGCTAAGAGGTTAAAACCTCCCAGACCTCCCTCAGTCCCCATGTGGGACCTTTCTACGGTTCTGGAAGCCATGAACGGTGCCCCATTCGAGCCAATCCAATCGATAGATATCAAACACCTGTCACTCAAGACGGTGTTCCTTCTGGCTCTTGCTTCGGTAAAGCGTATAGGGGACCTGCAAGCGCTCTCAGTGAGCGCGACGTGTATGGAATTTGGGTCTAATGACTCGAAAGTCATACTCAAACCAAGGCACGGGTACATTTCTAAATCCCTCAACACACCATTTAGGGCACAGGTGATTTCCCTGTCAGCCCTGCCGGTCTCTGAGGAAAAGGACGCGAGCTTCCTTTGCCCGGTCAGGGCTTTAAGGGCTTATGTGTCTCGCTCGTCTGTTTTCAGACAGACGGAGCAGCTCTTTGTCTCGTTCAGCGGACGTTCTAAGGGACTAGCCGCGTCGGAACAGCCTATCCAGATGGATAGTTGATGCTATAGCGCTGGCTTACACTTCTAAGGGCCTACAGTGCCTGTTAGGTGTCAGAGCGCACTCCACAAGAGGCATGGCCTCGTCGTGGGCTTGGTCTAGCGGGATTGCCTTGCAAGATATCTGTACAGCGGCAGGCTGGGCCTCCCCGTCTACATTTATAAGGTTTTATAACCTAGAAGTTCCCGCCTTGCAGGCTAAGCTGTTTTCGGTCTAATATAAGACCCTTATTATTCATCAGTTCAGGCCGAGTTTTCGCTCTGACTGTGTGGAACACCTGATATAATTGGCTCCTAATAGGACGCTACTTATTACGGAAATGATGCTGTTCTAGCCCCTCTTTCCCGGACTCTCTGCGAGTCCCTGGTGATCATGCACTATATGAGCCCCAGGCACCTGCCCTTGGGACTTTGGTGTTGGATCTCAGCACGCACGGCGTTTTGCATTGTGTTCCCCTAGCGTAAGATTTTACGCAGTACGAGAGACCTCTCGTAAGAGAACGTACTCGGTTACTAACGTAACCTCGGTTCTCTCTAGAAGAGGGAAAAAGTACTGCGTATCTTGCCGTGCATGCATCACGCTCTGGTTCGCTTCGGCGATGAAAAACCAGATTCGATCAGCCTATTGAGCTATATTTATAAGCCTAAGCCACACCTGTTTCGGCGGGACGTGACGTAGTGGGCGCGAAGCGCCCTCATTGGATCTGACGCCATGAGGGGCCTCTCTCAATAGGCTGCTGCAGTTACCGCAGGGCAGCCAATGGGCGCGCGAGCTGTCTCGCCTATGTCTGCATGCTGCCGCAACGCGTTTTGCATTATTACAAAATTAAGGATAATTTTTTGGCTTCAATATCTCGCGGAAAAGAGATTTTCCCCTAGCGTAAGATATTACGCAGTACTCGTTCCCTCTTCTAGAGAGAACCGAGGTTACGTTAGTAACCGAGTACGTTTTCAGTGACACTTTCTGCAGGTTATATCGCTATACCAGTAGGTGGAGACACTGGGTCTCATTCACTAATAATTGCGCAGATTATTTGTTTTTGTACACAAAACTTCTCATGAAAAATAAATAAAAATCACCAAATGAGCCTAATTCACACATGCTTACACACATCATGCACAAACTATTGTTTACGTACGATTAGTAAGACCCGTGCTACATAAACCGTATAGTAGGTACTACTTTTGAAACATGTTTCTTCAATATAGTATGCATGTTGAAATTGCTTCCGGGGGCACCGCAATCCAACTGAAAGGGCACAACTGCTATGCATGCAATTAAGACATACTACAAAATCCATGTTGTCACTGTCATCTGACCTACTGTGTCAGTTGCACTACTTCACTTCTCCGTGGCCGGACGGGATAACAAAGTGTCCACTGTCCAATGGATGCGAACTTCAGAATCTCAAAAAGTAGTAGGCTAGATCATCCAGGCATTTTTCACCAACTGTTTTATGAATATTATGAATTCGGACATGCTACTCCGCTAGCATACGTTTTTTCACCTATATAGTATAGAAGTAGGCATAATCGGACGCAGGACTGGTGTGTTTATGAGTGAGTAGGCTAATTGAATCCTTCATTCCGATTCATTCAGGAATGAAACATCACTACTGGGTGTTACTCAGAAGTTGATTATGCTGTGGCTTCTTTTAGAACGATTTTCCTTGGTGGATAAAAAATATAGACAGGGAACTGGCAATACTGTTTTGAAAATACAAGCTGATATCAATAATCATTCCTTGTTTAAATATGTTGGATCAAGATCATATACACACTGCTGCAGTATGGCCGAATCAGAGCAGTACAAATATTCAGAAGAACAACATGTTTGCTTATATGTGATATAGGCTAATAATAATGAATAGGAAGAAGAAGATTATGATGATATACTGACATTTTTTTCTATCCTGCTTTTATTGTGTGTATTCAAGTTTATGCATTATCATGTTAAACAGGCATGCCAAAGAAGGACTTTGCATTATGTGTCCTTACCTCTTCCTCCGCGTTGGCTCTGATATAAGAGGAGTATGTGATGGCCGTGTGTCTCATTAGTTCGTCGTCTTGTGTCTGCTCCGGCTCGCTCTGGTCCTGGGTTTCTCCGGCTGCTGAGATCGGGCTCTGGGCCACTGCAGCGCCGAAGCTCGGGCTCTGAGACACGGTACCGCTGCTCAGGGCCTCACTTACCATAGACAAGCTGCTGGCGCTTTGGGACACGATGCCGCTGTCTCTGCTCACCTCTGCGCTGGACTCCTCCAGGGGTGACAGCACCGCTGCTGCCCTGTCAAAGCGATGCTCCATATTTCGCTATCCACTACACTGCTCTTGTTTATGTGGAAGTGAACGCAGACTAGCATGTGCGCATGCGCATGTTTAATAGCCAATCAGAGAACGGGTTGGCCACATGTTGGTCATGTGATATATAAGGGTCAAAGCCATAGACCATAGACATCATATCTATGCCATAGACAGTATATAAACGGTCAAAGCAGACTCAAACGTATAGATGACTTTAAAAATGGTAAATATTTGACACGACAATAAATCAGACAGAAAGACAGATAGCGTTTCCTTCCCAATGATATTTAAAATTATTAAAAAAAAATAAAATAAAAAAAAAAGGGTTCATGAACGATCCAGGAAATTGCTGTGCAATGCAATCTTAAGCCTGGTCGTTGATCTTAACAAAAACTATGAATGTAAAGAACACTATAGAATGTGTTTTGTCCATCTCAATTTTATTTTATTAAACAAAAAAAAAAAAAAAAAAAAAAAAAAAAAAGGACTGACATCAGTAAAAACCATATAGACATTATTTACATGTATTTTGTATTGTAACTACCATTTTAAGTGTGGTTTGACTGCCTGGCTAATATATTTAGACATTGAAATGTTGGTCTATAATAACCGGCACTCTGAAACTGTCCTAACACGACTGACCGAAGACACAATCTGTCATACTTTTTATTTTAATTTTATTTTAAAGTAATCTCATTTTTAGCTCATCCTGTTTTGAATTTCTGTTAAATTTATTCAGTGTTGATGATACACAGACATACAGATGATCCAAGACAACAACAATAATACGAATGGCAAATAATTAATGCAAAATATAAAGTGATTCTTAGCTAAATAGACGCAGTTCAGGCAGTGACCAACAGATGGCGACACAGAACAAATGTATTTTGACTCACACATGTTATACCATGCCCTTGCTTTTACCAAAATGAAAATATTTCCAGTGGTCAGATCCAAATACTTAGCCTGTTTGAGTGAACTATGTCTGTAGGAGGGGCAGTAAGGCACAAAAATGGTGGATATGAAGGCAAGTCTTTGTTTAAGAAGACAAATACAATGCAGTCAACCTAAAAGCAAAAGGAAGGTACATCCACAGTGGTTTTAAATTATATACAAATGTATTCCACAGACTCTCTCTCTATAAAAAAAAAAAAATTAAGAATGAACTGGTGTGTTCCCAATATTAAAAAAAATTATATAAGACTTAATTTTATACCTGAAGTTAGCTTAGACTGTATGCTCAGTGGCAGCATTAACATTAAAGCCATTAAGGATATGACTAGTATGAGACAGCAGTCTGTTCAGCTGTGGCGATTTGAGTGGAGGTCAGAGGTGAGGGTTCATTAACAGTGAGGTGACAGCAAATATGTGTACAGAATAAAACAGAGGGAACCAACTTACATTCCACTGGTCTCCTGAAGTCAAGAGGGCTTCAAGAGAACATACAAGTGTGAAATACCTATATGTGATGACCAATTACACTCCACTGCAGTCAAATAAACCAGAAACAAATTCAAATTAAATCCCACAGGGCCAAAATCAACATTCTGTAGTAGTAAATGTCTCAAAAAAGTGATGTTTTAAGTTTAAGTTTTATGTTTCTTGTCTAAATAAAAACATCCACAATTTCCAAAAAGCCTTTCGTAATGCTGACACAAGTGATATTTAAATATTCAGAAACAAACATTCTGAGGGAATCCGCCAAATTGTGAATTACTGCATATAAAGGTATTAAACATACAGCAGACATTCATTACTAAAAGTTAATAATAATGATAATTAATTCTATTCAGTTATTAACTTAATTAGACAGGGCAAAAAAAAAAAAAAAAAGGGGGTTGCTGATGAAGAGTAAATTCATTTTGGCATTTGCATAATATAATCAGCTTTTTCATTATACCAGGAACAAATGTTTGTTTTCAGGTACAAACCGTAAACAGAAGACAACAGTACACACACACAGGTCTAAACCCAATTTCTGGTCCCAAGACACATTTAGATAACATGATTAAAATTAACCTCTAAACAAGAACTGAGAAACACTGATAGACAAAATAAAACGTGTCTCTGCTTGGAAAAAGAGACATACCACTGGACACATTTTTTTTACATAAGACATTACAACACATGGAAGAAAAAAAAAAAAAAAAAAACACTTAAAAGAGTAAAATTCCAGATATTGTTTCTGTTAAATTAGTCATTTTACAAAACCCTTAAAGTTTGGTGAGGTTCAAAGTTGAGTCTGATGTCCCAGGCTGAAAAGCCGAGTCTCTGGGTGGTCTGGATTTTATATGTGACTGTATTATAAAGTGATGACTGTGCCATCCTCCTCAACCCCTCCTCTAGGTAAAGCCAGGCTGTGACGGGGGTCTGTCCTCAGGCTACTGAGGATTTTGTGTAGGCTGCCATTGCTTTCCCGCATAACGGGGTTGCTGCTGTGGTAGGGGTTGTTTTGGAGGGTAAGGTCCTTGTGCAACTTGTAACTCAAACTATTGTGCACTGTGCCATTAAAGCTCGGTTGAGAGTGGAAAGAGGCCGTGGACACAGTGGATGGAGGTCTCGTTTGGGGTCGTGTAGGGGGGCTGGGTGGGGTTACAATGGTTGTTTGTGTCTGGGACCGGGATGCGGTTGAAGCCACTGAGGCATTGGAGCGTCGTGATGGCCGCTTGATGTTGCTCTCAATTACGATGTCTGACTCCTCATCACTCTCCAGATCTTCTGGGCTGTAGCCATGAGAGATGGCAGTGGCACCGGTGGGAGCGGTGATGGCGGGGTATCCCACCGAACCGCTGCTGTCGGATGACTGACCCGAGCTGCCCGAGATACGACTGCTGCGCACCACATTGTTGCGCTGGTTCACTGGCTTCACGGTCACAATAAGGTTGTGGCTGTTTGCGATCATCATGTCAGTCACCTGGTCCAATGTCTTTCCTGTCACCTCAATACCATTGACTTCCAGGACCTCATCATTGACGGCCAGCAGGCCCGTACTCTCGGCCAGGCCTCCAGGCACCAGACGGGAAATGAAGATACCCGGGACCTTTTCCAAGCCGTGGGGTGTAACACGAACACTGGTGCCATCACGGATGTAGAATCCAAGGGGCTTGTCCGAGCCGTGCCGGTAGAGCCGCACTCTTCGGTGAGATTCAGGAAGGATGTCCACATCAATAATGGACGATACAGGACGGAAATCTTGAGGCATGCCAATGCGGATGTGGGGCCGTTTGCGGTTCAGGTCATTTCGAAGAGTGACCACTGCCTTCTTTTTCCGAGTCAGAGTGCTGGTGCCGAAGTTGCTGTAGTCAACCTCTTCTGCAAGAGTAAACGAAAATGATGACTATTAATGCTTAAGTTCATTAAAGATGCAAATTATGATTCATTACAACTGAATCTAGTGACATAACATGTCTCATAAGTACAAAGAAGGACCATTTCCATAAAGGGATAGTTCACCCAAAAATGAACATTTTGTCATCGTTTACTCACCCTCATGACGTTCCAAACCCGCAAGACTTTCGTTCATCTTCGGAACACAAATGGAGATATTTTTAATGAAATCTGAGCTTCTGTCTATGTTTGCTGATCAATGTTTTTATGTGAATAAAAAGCCTAAATGTCTCTACAGAAAATTTGGCCTAAACACCTCAATCCATATGGATTAGTTTTACAATATCGTTTTGAACTTTTTGAAGCATCAAGGTAGTAGTTGCATAGCCGTCAATGGAGGGATAGAAATCTCACAGATTTGATCAAAAATATCTTAATTTGTTTTCCAAAGATGAAAGTAGGCCTAAGTCTTGCGGGTTTGGAACGACATGAGGGTGAGTAACTGATGATAGAATTTTCATTTTTGGGTGAACTATCCCTTTAAGCCAAAAATATGGATATGTACATCAACACGGTAAAGCAGGGGTGTCCAAAGTCAGTCCTGGAGGGCCACTGTCCTGCAAAGTTTAGCTCCAACTTGCCTAAACACACCTGCCTGGAAGTTTCTAGTATGCCTAAGTGAGACACTGATTAGCTGATTCAGGTGTGTTTAAATGGGGTTGGAGCTAAACTTTGCAGGACAATGGCTCTCCTGGAGTAGGTTTGTACACCCCTGTGGTAAAGGAAGCTGAGATTAGTGTGATAAACTTCAGCCTTAGTACTGTTAAAAGGTAAAGCTTCATATGAAGTTGTGGATGAGGACAAGCATGCAAATCTAATCAGACCTGCTGGGCGGTTTATATCCCTCAGATACTCCATGTATTATGGTGTAACATGATTTTTCTAGCATGCTAAACCAAAACATGAGGCCACCTTATCGCATCATTACAAAAATGTAACCTTAACTACTGACAGAACACAAAGGTCTCTGTTGAAGGTATTTATCAGAGATGAAGTTATCTGCATTATCTGATATACGCCAACAAGTGTGGTAAGAACAGCATAATACTTAAGCACATAGATTAAGAGATCAAGTGTGATCACAAGGTCTTCTTCAAAGTCCTACTGAAAAAGACAACACATCTTAAAACAGAAGTGCAATATTGAAATGTCCCATAAGACAAAGGACATGCTTACCAAGTTACAGTGTTTTAATAAGGCTTCTATTTAAACACTAACATAACTTAATCCAACAACATCCTCTCTGTGCTACATCAGACAGCCATCAACCACACCTGGACTGTTCGCTTTGGACATAAGGCATAGTTTCCAGTGCAAGTTTATCTGACTTACCAGCATGAGTTCTCAAGAAAGACAGGCAAGAAAATGCCCACCTTCTGTTCAATTACTCTAAAATCAATTTTTAAAAATGCTTACACAAAGCTTCCGAATGTTCATCAAAAGCATCCAGACGCAGTTGTTAGTTTGGCTCTTTGGCGGCCTGATTATTTTGATTGAGTCCAGACAGACTTTTATTATGTCCTGGAATTTTAGCCACAACTGCAAGTCTCTTGATAGGAAACACATTGAAGTGTTTCTGCTTCTGGCCTTCATTAAGAAGGGTACCGTTCTCTCCAAATGTACACCCTCAACTGTCTTCTTCTGAGAAAAACTATGAACACCTAGCAGAACATGTAGAAACTTAGGGACTAATGGAGGACTTACTTTGTGAGTAAGCAAAGATAAAAGCGCATAAGTTAAACCTGAAGTCTGGAGCCTGGGAGTTGGAGCTATAGCACTAGATTTTTTTTTTTGTTTTGCCTGGCAGAAACTAGTCTCCACTGGATTTTCCATTCTGATTCCTGGTGTCCAGTCCAGACTGGTATCGGCATGGACCCAGTGTGGATTATTGAACCTCCAAAGGGACTGAGAGTGAGGGCAAGCCACTAAGTCACCAAGCCTAAACTACTCCTGACAGAGTAATCCTCACTGCACTGATGCATGATGGGAAAATAAATTCAGCTCAGTGATCAAAGGACAGTTTCCAGACATTTCCAGGGGAAAGTGAATGGCACAGTGCCTACCAGACAGAAAACAAAGACTACAGGTTCAAGGAAGGCAACGATGTTGCCCAAGAAAGTTTTATTAAAATGGAAGTTTTCATAAAAGAGAGGGATGGTGATTTAATGGTGATTAACAATGTGCCTAAATCATTCCATACATACTTTTGTACAAATACAGCAAGCCACATTAACTTTTTATTTATTTAAAAGGTTTAGGCACTAAATGGCAGATTCTTGAAATTTGAGGTTATGGACATCCACAATACTAACTCAAGGGCAAAACTATTTTTCTTTTTAGAAAAAACTCAATTTTTTTGGAAAACATTGATTTCCAAACCCTAATTTGTCTTGAGGTTGCAAAGACCAAGAAAAAAAGTATTTAGATTAAAGCAGCTCAGCCTACAAAGCACCTAATTTTGATGGAAATGGCCTGACTGCTTGAAGGCACAATAACTGAAACACTTAATTTATAGTTTATTTTTTATAATAATTCTACACTTTACTCAACAGCTATTTTGACCTTTAAATTAAGAACGAAACCATCTGTGAATGGCGCACACACACACACACACACACACACACACACACAGCGAAAGAGAGACAGTCCTCCCTTGTTTTATCATTTTATTATTGCATAACTTTGCTCCACCAAAACAATTTTAAAATAAAGTATTCCATAACAGATTAAACCTAAATAATTGATAATTATATACATTTTTGTATAATAAAGTTCTAAAATTCTATTCTAATGTTAATACAACAGAATATCTAGGATACTCAGCCTTACCTATAAAAATCACAACCAGAAAACAACAAAGCATGCATTAAAATAACAGAATTGTTGAGATGAAGTCAGAAATAAAGTAAACAAAGCCTGCAAACAGTTAACTCAGCACAAAGAAACCAGTGAAAGAATTTCTCATATGCTGTCAATCAGAAATAGACAGCTCAAGTGAATGAAGTAACGCTTCAGTGCTGTCCCTGGCACTGCAGTCACCTGAGGGAGGGGCTCGGCCCCAGAGTCAGGGCAGAGGTCACTGGAGATGTGGTGGGTGAGCCTGGTCAGAAAGGAATAGACCCTACACATTCCACCACAGTCCCTCAACTAGGAATGCAGAAGTTGCTTCACAACTTAACCGAGATGACCTACAACATATTTGAAGCATAATTCTTCAGTTGACGGTAAAGCGGTATGGTCCCCATCAGTCACCCATGGGTGGGTGTGGGAAAGAGGAGTGGGCGAGGTCTCAGGGCTTTGTTATGTTGCCCCACCTCTCGTTAACTTCCACACTGAAAGGGTATTTTTCAAGTTCTTTTGGATTTTTACAAACGCTCATAAAAGCAGGCCTCAAAAGAGTTTTATGGCCAATCATTATGCCACCCAACAGGGTTTATTTTCCCATTTTCTCCTGCATTTCCTACTGTTTGTTCTGGAGAAACTGCCAATTCGATTCTCATTCCTATTTCCATGACACCCTGCACAAATTCCTGTCTGGGGTCTATTATTTGCATTGCTGCTGAATAATGCTCTTGGTAGGAGTCATCTGCCGATGACATGAGTGAATAAAATGATGTGCATTAGCATTGAGTGGCAGGTAGCACTAAAGCAATTGTGCATAACAATACCGTGCTAGAGAGCCTATATAGCACCCAGACAAACAGAATGTTGATTTCCATAACATCACCAAAACTACATGCCCGGTGAACTCGGGAACTCTAGTGTGAATTGCATATATTATCCGATCATATACATATAAAGCAGACACAGGTACCCGAGGGTTCACCGCAGTGCAGGATCAGGGTAATGTCCTCTCAGACAGAGCCCCCTGGGAGAGTCCGTCTGTGTTTGCTTTAAACTGTCGCACTCAAATTTCCCTGGCTGAATGGAGCGATGGCTTTTGGCTTCTCTCTGTAGCCCTGAGAGAGATTAAAGGAGGAAGCCCCTCCTTCACTAGTGCACACTCAGCAGAGCTCTCTATGCAGGCTCCTACACACCCCTATGGGTTTTAACTCATGTTACCCACAGTGCACTGGCAAACACATCTGGGAGAAGTTAACAGCAGCGGTGAAGGGTGGAGACTTGTGTCTGGAGATTAAACTCTCTTGCCATCTTTTTGCAATGTTGCATAAGGACTGCTTTTAACAGGTAGACAAACTACAAAAGTTATTTTAGACATTCCACCAACTCTACCCTGGTCTGGGCAGGATTTCAGCTCAAATACAGGTAGTACTTCTACTGTGCCATTCACATGCTTCTCAATGCAGCTTTACACATAAGCCATCTCTACCTGAAAACATATGCTTAGTATTTAACCTTGTTCTCCACCCCCCATATGTTCTGCAAGTGTGGCCAAGTTTAGGACATGAATGCCAAGAGTCCTTTAGGCCCAACCTAACTAAGCATGTCCTTTCTTTACATTACATAATTACTGCAGCTGCCAGTACATACAGTCCACAGAAATTTAAATAAAGATTATTAAAAGAAATCACACAAAGCTCTGAGGCTGAAAGTCAATGTTTCGGTTATGAAGTGTGTGCGGAGCTGACAAAAAAAGACAAGAATGGAAAAGACGTGGGGAACTGAGGATGACTGTCAGGAAGCAGAACATGGTTCAGGATGCACTGACTGCCCTCATCGCGCTATGGTGCATGTCGTGGTGCTTTTATGACCTCATTCACATGAGCAAGAGGAAACTGACCAGTTTCAGTCCTGATGAACAAAGAAAAATGTAGAAACTATTAAGACTGTAAGCAAACCATACTAGCTTTTGCTGGGGTCTCTGGACCTGATACCAGGATCAAAGCTTGTGCAGCCTGATGCTGGTGTGACCCTAAAGGCGGTAAGAAAAGAGAAATAGATTACTACTATGCTTGACAGTGTAAACCTTGTGTTCTGTCACCATCTGTTGCCAAGACAAGCAAGGGAATAGTTATGATTAGCTGAAATAAATCAATCAAGAAGAAAACAGGTAATATAAGAAATAAAAACTGAATTTGGAAGACATCCAGCAAGATTTATAATGAAAATTGCCTGAGAGATTTGCCACTGATAAGTTAATATAATTACTGATATGCAATTCTAAAAAAAAAATAAAAAATAAAAAATGTCACTATTACATAGCAATTATTAAACTAAAACAGGCCAAAAAAATTGCCATAGACTTAGATTGAAAGAGGGACCCCAAGCCATTTGCATAAAAAGATACTTTTGCGAGGGGGTGGTGATGCTTTTGTTTTGGCAACTAAGACTCCACTCAGAACACCACAGAAACTGCCTGGCAATGCCCCACAACACCCTAGCATCGTTTCACCATTTTTTTTTATTTTTATAAAATCTAAGTCTTATATTATTTCATATCACTTTACTGTGGTAAGGCGACACTTAAAAGAACTTAATTTCACAAATCATGCAACAAAAAAAACTAAAAAAAAAAAAAAAAACAGTATGCAGATGCAGTGCAAGTGGAAGGCGCAATGATATCCTCCTTTTACTCCCTTTAATCCACTAATTTGCTATCTGCTACACCGTACTTCTGCGGTGCTCACAGAGGTCAAGCGGTGAGTTTGAGTCATCAGTGATGAGGGGGTGAGTCCTCATCTGGCTCTGACATCATCCTGCTTTTGAGATGATCCCCAACCCCCAAACAAGCTGCTAAGTGAGACGTTCCAGATCTGCTCTCTAATCTCTCACTGTCATGGGTGACACCAAACAGCAACGAGTTTAGAGGGGGTGCAGGAATGAGAGAGGATTAAGGTGTTAAATGGCACTCGCAATCTGTCCCTTTAAACCTGTTTGTGGAGGAAAGAAAAACTAGGCTAATCAGATAAATGGGGTGAAAAGTTTCAGAGCATCCAAAACAAGCTAAACTACAAGGAAGTGTTTTGAAGGGACTAAATATTTGACTGAAATAGTGGTTTAATTAGCGATAATTTTTTTACTGTTCAGCATTTATTTTGTGCTCACAATGTGGACAAACTACAGCAGTTAAACGTGTCAGCTGTTTGGACTCTGTGACAATATTGATTTCTCAATTTTAATCGATAATAATAGGGATTCTTAAATCTAAAGATCGATCTTTTAGTCTATGCGGTTCTCTGTTGATGCGTGAAAAAAACTTCATACGGTCTTTAATCCCTCGCTGTTTTATTTGAGTGTTGATTATTAAATAAATGTGATTAATTAATTATTTTTCTTTTAAGTTTATTTTCATTTTCCAAACAATTTAATTTTGTTATTTATATAAAATTCAAGCAATTAATTAAAAAGTCAGATATGAATACAATTACACAAAAAAATTATTAAAAAATAAATAAATAAAAACAATTTTCGGCTTCAGTTTTCAGCCAAGTGCATCCTGAATTTTCATTGAAGATCCTGTTTCACTCTGAAATACATCATATTACAGAATAATTACCCATAAGTGTATAGTAGCCTTGTCAATCACTCAAATATCACATATACTGCAATTATTGTATAACTTTTTTTTAAAGATTTTGTACATTCTGCTGGTGCTGGCAATCCGCAAAGCGTTGCTACAATATTAAAAATGAAAATAAAAATAAACTTTTACTGGACTATGATTAGAGGTTATAGATTTTTTTTTAAATAGCCACACGTTTTGCAAGTACTTATAACTTTTGCACATTCGTAATAACAACCAAATTTTAAACATTAAAAAAAGCTGAAACAATGGAAAATACAGAAGAAAAAGGATATGTTGGTTTGGAAACAGTAACTACATAGCTATACTGTATCATCTTCCATTAAAGATGAACTATTCGCAATGCAAGGCAAAAAACAATGTTGCGAAACCAACAATGAAAATGATTCCAAACCACAGCAAAAAAATGCTTAAACTGCGATTTGCTCTTCTGCAGAGTCTAAGCTTTGAATTATACTGCGGTTTATGATTGAAAATGATGCTGCACTCTTCACATAAATAATTAGAACATACTGCAACTCAGCGCAAGTTAAAACTCTTGGAAGAATCATGTTTACTTTTGGTGAGGGTCCTGAGTCACATTCCCACACAAAAACAGACTTGCAGGTAAATTATCAGGAGTCTAATAAGTAAAAGATTCAACAACAAGAGTTTTTAAAAAGTACAACTACATAAAATAGATTTATGGCTGGTGCCAGGAGTGTTGGCCACATGAGGCAGTCATGCATTGTCTCTTGTCAGGACGAGCCTCTTTCTCCCTGCTGTTATTGAGAGAGTCTTCTCAAGGTCTGGGCAGGTTCAGGCTGGTCTTCCACACCTGTACTCAACACACTCCCTTTCACAACCCACTTCCTGAATCAGACCTGCTGAAATTGTGTGCCAAGATCTCAGATTCCACCTCACTCCGCTGCCTCTGTTTGCCGTGATGACCCTCACGTATAACACGTAACACACACTCAATAGCTCACACGGATAAGCTACAAATGCATTAAAAGCAAGATACTATCAGAAAGTGATCTTATCTAATATTTTGAAATAAGAGCACAAACATATGAACTAAGAAACATAAGCGTAAAATTGCATTTCATGTTCTATGATAAAAATATAATGACACGTCATGGCCAGAATTTTGATACAGCAGATTCAGCCAAAGGTCCTATCAAATGCTTCAAGCTGTCAATTTTTCAGCCTGAACTGCATCTGGTTTAACTGGCTTCTACCACATTCACAGCTGAACTCCTGAACTGCATGGCAGCAGAGATTTGCAGGTGGCCCACAGATTTCTACAGATACATTAATCTGTTTTGTTTTCAAAGCTGGGCAACTTAATCTTATCTTCTAAGGAGTTACACACTGAATCAAAGTCATTAGATGAAAGGCAGATGGTTAAAGATGCAGGTTCTATCACAAGAAAGAATTACTAGCATCACAATTGTGCTCAGTTGTTATTGTGCCCTTACACAAACCACTTAACCTAAGGTTACTTTGTTACTTCGCTGCCCCTCTAGTCAGTGGACTGTAAAGTAACTTCAGATAAAAGTCACTGCTAATTGGCAAGCAACAACCAACAGATTTGGCTAAGTATTTCAGACTCAGTGGCCAAACAGAAAAGACCTCCATCCATGGATCCTATTTGTAAAGGCCAAGCAGGATTTTGTCTTTTTCTTCTTCTCTGATTTCTCATTAAGGCAGATAATAGAGTGGTGCAGGTGTGACATACTTTTGTAGGCCAACCGTCAGTCAGCATCACACTGGTTCCCTCGACAAAAAACCCAATAGGATTTTCCAAGAGGCTTTTGGATTATCGCTAAAAACAAACTTTGTGATCAACAAAAGTTTATGATACTTTATTTTTTCCATCAAGATAATAAATCACAGATGAACAACTTATGAATTTTGAAGCCTAAATGCAGTTGCCAGAAGTAAAAAGCTAAAGGTAGGCTATAAACGAACTACACCATGGCCCCACAAATTCAACGTCACCATCAGTTATCTAAAAATATTTTCCCAGAATGTTAGAATAGTTTGTAAGAGCACAATTATAAGCATAAACAATGCTGTAAAAGCAGACTGAGTTTATCTTTTCGGCGTAATGATGTTTAATCTCCTTGACAGCATCTGTAGTCCAATTTAGCCACTTGTTAGCAACCGCCTTTTTCAAAGCACGTAACAGCTTAAAAAAAAAAAATCACGAGCGGGGTAATATTGATGTATTTTGTGTCATGGAATAAAACGTGAAAGTGTCTTGAGCTTGTGTTCTCCACATTCCTTATTTCAGCCTTTTAACCAAACCCCCATTCAAAAAAAAACCATTGACTTCGGGATGATTGAACCGGATGTGCTAAGAATGCTAACTCGCTTCTGCATTTTGGCCTACAAAGTGATGATGTCCTGCACCACTCTATACAAGTACTGAAACCAGTGCAGTGTCCCAGTGTGCATACTGCATTATGTAGTAGTAATTATTATGTCCCAAATCCGAGCATGTTGAAATTAAGATGTATGAGCCCTGATGCAGTGATGTTTCTAGGGGAATTACAATGTAAACATCAGTGCAATGTAAACATGAGGGAGGGGGGGATACCTCCCTCGTCACATTTGGTTGTCAGCAGTTGAGAGTGGAACTGGGACCAAGCCAATCAGATCAACCTAAATGACAGTTCCCAGCAACCAATGAGATAACGCCTCTGCTCCAGTGCCATTATTTGTAAGGTGCCCTCACAGTGAGGGGGAGCTCATTGTTTTAAAGGTCTCTGACCTATATATGTGGCTTCCATTGGTGCCCCACCATTCACAGAGTCTAATTGTTTTTTTAAATGAACGTCCACAATGCGTCCACCCCCGCACCCCACTTTTAGCATGCTTAAGCCAAATTGGCTTACAGAAACCCAACTGCAAACCACTAATAGGCCAGTATGATTTCAGAATTATATATTGTACGACAGCTTAAACAATAGACTGCAATGAAAGCGGCAGGAAAGGCATGAGGAATGTGGTCTGTCCAACCACTACAGCTGAAAGGATTTAAGTAGGATTTTCAAAAAGCCATTCCCCATCCCCCTACACACAAAAAAAAGACAAACCAAAACACAAAACAAAGAGTTCATATTCATTTCCCTTGTTTGCTCACATGAGGGATACTGCCTGTGAAGCATGACACATACAGACAAAGCCAATTTAAACTGCGTTCTTTAAGCTGTCATATGTTTGACTTTGTATGCATTCATATAGGCTATGTAAAAGAGATGACAGATTAAGTTGTCTCCTGAGCCAACTTAGGCTCTCACGTGACCGCTAAAGGCTGCAGTAAATCTATCAGCGGTCAAGTGTGTTTACTTTTTGATGCGCGTAATGTTAACAATATAATGAGAGAAAATTAGCAGTGAAAACTTTAAGAGGCCAGTCTACATTTTTGTAACATTAACCTGTTAAAGCCTGTTCACACCAAAATAAAATATTCTGCATGATTTTTGTATTCAGTTAGTCTGTTCAGACCAAAGCAAAAAAAAAAAAAAAAAGAGACTCAACTTTTCATTTCTGACACACACTTATCATGAAGAATAAAGGAAGTCAAACAGTATTCATATATATTCATATATTTAACAGCTGTTCAGATTTTTGTCTTCACTATGGTGCTTACCAAACAACACCAAATAGAAGAGTACAGAGATAAAAGCTGGTTCCTATTCACTGTTTCTTTTGACCAAAAGCACAACTTTCTTTTAGTTGATTAGCTTTTTTCACAGAAAAAATCTGTCATTGACTGCATGCAAATGTTTGTCAGTCTGAACAGACGTATTAATAGCCGTTCATTCAAATTAAAAGGTTTATTGCACCAAATTTCATAGTGAACATTTGTCTAAGTATGAACAGGCTTTTAGTCAAGGTTTCTTACGTGACCATTTTCCACCCTCTATCTGAATTTTCGAATTATATTTTTACTGTACCTTTAAGACTATGTAAATGACCTGTTATGACTGGCTAAACCATACATTTGTAATCATAGCGGGCCAAGTTTCTGAATACTGAATAGGACTTCATGTCATATGTGAACTCGCACAAAATTCTTACATAAATATTGTGATGATTCCACATTTTTGCACCAGATTTCATTGGCACATTGATGATTAAAACCATAATTCATGCCTCAACGCTTAGGATTTTTTTCTACTGGCCGGATAGGCCAGTGGTTACATTTTTACTTTGTGGCCCCACCACAAAAAAGTAAACAGTTTTCATTATTTTTGACCCATGTAAACTTGTATTCAAATAAATAAGGTTATGACACCAACATTTCAAATACCAGTAAAATTGGACAATTCTCGATTCCAAGTTCCAATGGCAGTCTATTCAATGAATCAGTTGATCCAGTTTAAAACCCTGCCTGAATGATTACTTCACAAGGCGAAATTATCCACTTCTCAAACTCAACTTACTGACTCAATCTGTTCGCAATGATAAACAGCCCACTAAAAGCAAAAATCATCAGTGTTTAATAACTTACTTTTAATCTGCTCGTCACACAAATCATATCTTATGACATGAACAGATTTGGGATATAGTGCACAAGACTTTATGATGCTTTTATGGTGCTTTTGGTGTCCTATTCAAAGCTTAACTATGAGTGTATCTAAAAGTGAGCATATATATTAAATAAAGCCAGATAGTTTTGGAATCATATGAGGGTGAGTAAATGATGACAGAACTTATTTTGGGGTGAACTAATCCTTTAAAAGCAGAAACATAGAGATCCTAATCTTACTAAACTTTGCAAAAATGGATGACAGTATAGTCCACGTGAACTTCTGTGAACTCACTCAAGATTCATGTGTGCTCTTCTTACACAGACAACAGGAAGATGGGGAGTATTCCAGCCATTTCATCCCATGCATGCAGGAATGGACAGAGGGAGGTAGAGGGTGACGGAGGGAAGGGGGGGATCTGAGGCAACTGCTGTGTGTGGGATGCGTAGCCAGACGGTGCGGTCAGAAATTAATATACATTTGGCCCTCAGCCTCCCAAAAACATAAGAGGCAGGAGCACGCCCGTTCTGTGAACGATCCATAAACAGCCCTCTCACTAACAGGGTGTGTCTGTGTAACTGTGGGGGTGTAGAGTCTTCTTTGTAATTAAGTCCACCTAAATGAGCTGGGTGGCAGGGTCACTCCTGCAGTTCTCATGACCTTGTGTGTACCGCTGGCTCAGAGATTCAGCTAATTTATTAGACAGAAATGGAGATGATAAGGTTTGCAGCTGAAATCAGGGGGTGATGTGGCACAGTTGTTTCACAGATCTTTGCTGGTTACCAGAAGGTTGTAGGTCCAGAAATTCGTGGAAAAGGGGCCCCAATATACTCACAGCAAAGTTTATTTTTGTTCTTCACTTAGGGTGCTAAAAAAAAGTTTTTTTAAAAAAGACATCTCTAGACCTTGCACTTTTTTTCTTGCGTCTCGCGCTTTTAACATTATTTAACATGAAAAAACAGTGCGAGTGTCATTTAATTTCTCAATTTAAAGCAGCTTTCCAGTGTGTTCATGCTTCACTCGCGCCTGACCTCGACGGACTGAACAGAAGAAATTAATCAGAGAAGATTTCAATGTCAAAGGCAGCAGAAATAAACTCCAGAAATAAACTGCAAGACAACTTTGTTTGGGCCTAATTTTGTTCAAAATGACGTCACACCAGTTCGTTCTTTGACTTCACCTGAAGTTTATCGAGGCCTTTACTCTTTTACTGTTGAGTGACTGGTCACTAGCTGTTACTCATCCACTGGAATAGAGGGAATACAGGTTTTCCGGGACCACCTTATCGGGTCCCTGTCTTTGTTTTTCCATAAGGAATTTCAGTAGGATGTGTACTGTTCCCTAGTCACAGGTTGTTTACTGTGACCTTCTGATTTGACTTAGTAAGTAGTCATTTAGCAGACACTAAATTGTTACCAGGACAATCACCTACCTGTGTTTAAGAACATTGCAAAGGGCACGGTGGTAATGACACATTGGAATGGATTGTCCTGGTGGGGCAACAAACCTAGAATCTTTTAGTTAAGATCTTCAACTCTTTTCACTGCAATCTCCATTTCTCTCTAATAATTGAAAAAAAAAAAAAAAAAAAACCTCAAAGCCAGCGATATCCTGAGGCTATTAAAGCTGTAGGTGTGACCCCCCTCCAACTCTACCACTGAGCTAATTTTGGAGGACTTAATTACAAAGAAGACTATTAACCACTGTCAATAGACAACAGTCTGAGAAGCAAAGGAAATGAGCCAGACAGGTACTAATATAAATGTACATTGTACAGCCAAAATTATTCATTTATGAAGTTTTTTTTTTGTCAACAATTAAGATAAAACAAAAAAATGTGTCTCATTATGATAATTAAAGGATTTTAAATTAAAACGCGTCGTTTATAAAAATATGACGAGGAAAAAAGAACATTGCAAGATAATAACAATGCACTAAAACTTCAGAAGAAAAACCTAGAAAGAATTTGTTTTAAGTAATTGCTTGTTTCTGCCATGGAATAAAACTATTTAAAAGATAATAGCGGCTTATCTTGCAATTCTGACTTTTTTCTTGCAATTGCGAGTTTATATCTCGCAATTCTGACTTTATAACTCGCAATTGCGAGATATAAAGTCCAATTTCTGAGTAAATAAAGACTGACTTTTTTTCAGTCTTTAGACTGAAAGACAAAGACTGACGACTTTTTATATCACGCAATTCTGAGAAAATAAAAGTCAGATTTAAACTCTAAATTACGAGAAAAAAATTAAGAATTGTGAGATAGAATAGAAAGTCGCAATTACCATTTTTATTCTGTGGCGGAAACAAACAAACTTCCATACAAACCATCTTATATGAGGTTAATCATATATATCATATTAATTCAGCTAATTGTTTAGACATTACACTATATACATTATATTACAACTTATATCTGCACAAAATTACACAAATAGAAAAGTTAAAGTATCCTTTTTGTAAGGACAAAAAGAAAACAAAATGTAAAAATGAACTGCTCTAGAACACAGTATTATATCAGGTGCAGATTTCAGACTTCTGTCTTGACTGAGAGATGAGAAAACCTTTGCAAAAGAGAATGGAAGAGAAGACTGTGTCAGAAAGAATATGCGAAGGACACATCCACGTCTTGTTACCAAAAATAGTCTGAAATGGTCTAGACAGCCTGTCTGCAAATGAGAATTTTAAGAATCAGGTTGAAGAAGTTTTTGAATGTGGGGAGGAAAAACACTAATGATACAGGAGTTGTTCACTTGATAATAATTTTTTTTTAAAAGGGGCACAAAGGCAGTCTTTGAGGCAGTAATTAAATAACATTTTAGTCATGCGTCTAAATGTCGCTTTATACAGACAGCTGTTAGACGGATCCGATTACGCAGTCAGTTTGAGAATAACGTCAGGTACTTTTTTCCATCTGCATGATTCAAAACTGACCCATTTGCTTTTCAAATAGTGTAGCGTAATCTCAGATAAACAAGCACACACATGCCTTTAAAACTCTGAATCAAAGTGAGTAGATCCCTTGAAGAGCAGCGCTGTGGTAGGATAAACAGCTCATGTGCTGTACATGTCTGGTCTCGTCCCAGAGAGCAGCCTTAATTAGCAAGGAACAGGAATAAGCTTTGCAAAAACCAGCTACTCTTGCTCAGCCAGGCGCCTCGAGTTAAATTTCAGAAGAGTGGCTAAACCACCGTCACCCAGAATGCACCTCTCCGGGTGCACACACCCTGAACAGGGCTGAGGCCTCAAATCTCAGTCCAACCGCACGGCACTGGGCCGAATCCAGAAGCCACAAACCTCTGCTCCAGGCGATAAACAACTATAGCCTCCAGAATCCTGGTGAACGCCACTTCCTTCCTCCCTGCAACAACAGGCAGAGAACCTAGACACCGGACAACACACAAGTTTCATTCTTTCAGGGTCACTTTCTGATTTGGTTAGTGGGGATGTGTATTTTATGACTGTGTGAATTCACTTTGATTTGGCATCACTCGACAACACCCTATTGGAGAAGAACAATGTGAGCTGAAAGGTCACTTAGAAGTCAGCGTAAGTTCTTCTCAGCAGGCTGAACTTATCCAAAAATGGTTTCTTATTGTGAACAGTTACAGGCAAGTCTGGTGATTCAAAAGCATTACTTCTTAAAGCAATAAATCCCTTGACCTGAAGAATCAAGAACTGGCCAAAAACAATCATTTAAAACTCTAGATGAAATTGATATTCATCCCATCTACTTTGTAAATGCAGGTTTTAGTTTAGTTTAGTTTTTATTGTGAAAGATTCAACCATGTATGTACGTCAAATTATTTTTTATTTTTTTATTTTTTTTGACCTTGTGAAACCTTTGAACCTTTTTTCCTGTGAAAATGTAAGATTTATCTTTGGTGATGTATGCCAGAATTCTCAGATTAATTAAACCTGCCACTCCACAATCAACAGGAAGCTTGCATTTTTTTTTTTTTTTTTTTTGCTATTTTTATTGTGGAAAACAATCACTTTAAAACCTTTTAAAACCATAACATAATGCCAAAAACTACCCAAAAATTTTGAGAACAGCTTTACAGATAAAATACACAAGTTTTAATTTAACAGAAAAAAAATATTTAAGTGCTTTATAAAATTAAATGCTTGCTTTTCAATACTTAAAAATGTACCCCATTTACATCAATTATAAGTGCCTTGGAATAATCTTGATTTTTGCTTTTTTTAATGAAAATGAGGAACAAGTCAATTATTTCTTGTGATAATCAACATTATGCCACAAATGTGTCGACTGAGCTTAAACTGTTTTGAACCAGGAATATTCCTTTAAGGCTGGAAAAGTTTTCTTAGTAAGAAGGGAGGTTTGTGGCAAAACAGAGAGACATTATAGACCGCAAGACGGAAGAATCCAGGAATTAAAACCTGTTTAAAACTATTTTGATTTTGGATGGTTTACAGAACGCTGAAAAAAAGAAAAGAAAAAAAAAGCCTACAAAAACAAAGGGACTTTATGACAAAATTCAAAGGGAAAGAATATAATCTATTCTTCAAAATGGAAACCGAAAGAACAAACAACAAAAAGGTGAATACGAAATGTCAGCTATGCTAGTCACTGTTCAGAAATTCCACCAGGAAAATGTGTGTCAGAGTTTCCATTAAAATCCACCTGTGTGACACAAAGAGCTCACACAGCGTCTGCCCTCTTTCTTTCTTTAACAGCATCCTTTAAATGTGCCACACACGCTGGACCACACAACATCAACTACATTTTACAGCAGTCATCCAGTGGCTTCAGTGTAGGCTACACTTGGCAGAAGAACACAGAGCAACTGTAACCACCACAAAATGAGACTAGAATCAGTCAGGTTACAGCCCAACAACCATAGGTGGAGTGTGTGTAATGCTGGGGAAGGCCTAGCAACGGGTCAAAAATTAAAGGGGGCTTGGGCCAAAAATGCACCTGCACATTTAAAGGTGCAGTATGTAAGAATGACAACCAGTGGTCGAAATAGGCACTGCAGTCGAATTCAAAATATCGGAGATCGTCGTTTCTCCCACCACCTGCTCCTCAGACTGGACGGCGCTCACAGAGGTTGCCAGTTTGAGTACACGCAACAGGAACGAGCGCAATGGACAATGAAAATTGGCAAATTGGCAACGTGCAGTATCACAGACCAAAACAATATCAAACATTCCAGCCTGGAAATGCACATTTCAAAGTAAAATAACTGGCTGTAGAAGTGTTTTTCAGAGAAACGAGTATGTGAACTCAATATATGCAAACATATTATGGTATTTTTATGCTTTAGTAGAGTGAAAAAGTTACATACAGCACCTTTAAACTAAATCTAGTAATAAAATGAAAATGAAAGTGTCAATTCAATTTAGATCAGCACATGTTGCATTACACTTTTTATGCGTTTTACAGTGTTGTGCACTCAAATCCTCTCGTTATAATTTAACTTGTAACAAAAAAAAAGCGTAGACATTATGTAGGCTAAAAAGATAGGCTATTCATTGTACAGTCAGCTTAATCGATTAGCAGAACTTTGTGAGATCAGGATGAATTAAAGGAGACATATCATGCTTTTAAATCGTTCCTTTTTACATATAAATCATACATTTGTATTCTATATAAAGTGGAACTGCAATGCTTGGGTCTGAATTCCTCATTATTATAGCTCCACAGGCCCCTTTTCTACCCCTTTTCTGATGTGCGTCTGAGAGCAACTCGTTTTGGTGCTGTCTCTTTAAATACAATTGAGACACTTCATACCCCGCCCCCTCTCCAGGTTGTAGAGGTGACACTCGGTTCAACTCCACCCCGTTCGGCCATATTTGTAGTTTGATAGCAGAGATACGATTATCTAGCGGCACAGAAACTTTTTATTCACACGTTATTAACAAAATGTCAACAACGGAAGACTTGTCCATGTTCGAGCCAGAGTCGGAGCCGGAGCGAGATGCAAATGAAGACGACGAACCTGCAGAACAACGTCTTCATATGGATGTATCGCAATGGTGTGTTACTGTATTTACACATGAAACTTTGGTCTTCCGACCTTTTACCACCGTGTCGATTTATTTTGATTAATATGTGCGAGGGAGAGAGAGCAAGACAGCGTCTAGTTTGGAGACGGTGTCTTGTTTACACTTTCGCCTGGCTCCGAAGAGAGAGAGAGTGCGTGCGCGCGACCGGGTCTCTCTCTCTCTGCTCGTTCTTTCAGTTAAACATGCGCCCTGTCACAAGCGCGGCAGTTCATCTACATTAGACGGTGTAATGAAGAGTGTGGGTTACTACATCCAACAACCGAACATTTTAACTTACCCTCTCGTAACTTCTGCATCTTTTAGCTTGGACTACAAAATTGCAGCGAGAAATAAAAATGGCGGATTGCTCGAAGTGTTGGGTTGGAAGTCAATGTCCTTATTTGGCAGTTCCGCTGCAAATACTGTGACGTAATAGTTCACAAAACGTCATAGATAACAGAAAAATCGGAACAGGTTGAAAAATAAGGCCAAAACAGAATTTAAAGATATCAACGAAGCACCTGAAGAGAATAATTTCAACTTTTCTGTACTTCTAAACACTCCAAATATACAACAAAATGCATTTAAGGGCTAAAAAAGTGGATTTAGCATGATATGTCCCCTTTAAGATTAGTGATAGCTAGTGGTTATGAAAAGAGAGCTTTTATGCACACTTTCTAGGCAATAGCCTATATAATCCATTCAGAATAAAATGTATCTTTCGCTGCATTAGGTAAGACAATGGTTAGGCTATTTATTATTAGAACTGACTGCCATGCCAAATCACATATATGCTTGCCTGTTCAATTTATAGTGGTTTGTGAACATATCCCAGTATAAACGCTGTTGTTATTAATGTGGTTGTGTAGGTTGTTGATAGGCGACAAATATTTCATGACATTCTATTTTAATGTGTTTTTAAGAAGCAATCGCTTCTAGCCTTATCCTAGAGTTGGTTCACCCCCCGCCTTTGCCAATAACTGTACACTGGATGAACAATTGTGGAAAGGTTTGTTCATTTCTTAGTACAGAGGAAAGTCCTCATGCCTGATGTTATAAAATAGTCTAGAGATGCAGATTGAAGACTGCTTGTTGTCATTTTTGATTGACCAAGTATGAGTGGTCCATCTGGGCTCAGGGCTTACTTTAGCCGCTTTCCGACCGGAGGAACCTTTTCACAGTTCCTAGAACTATTGGCTAAAGTACCCGGATGTCGGCGTGTTCGCACCGCAGGAACTAGGAACGATTTTAGTTCTAGGAACTCCATTTGTAGGAACTAATTTGGGTCCTACTTCAGAGTAGTCCTACTTCAGAGTAGGGTCTAAACCAGCACTATAGGAACTACCCGTGACGTTAGTGTACGCTGATTGACCGAACGCACGCGGAACACCAGCACCCGCCATTTTTAAAACAGCTAGAATGTAAACACACAGATTATAGCCTATATATTTACTCCATAAACTAACTATACAAACATGGAAAACAGTGATAGATGGGTCTCTAAACCTTTATGCTGAAGAGAAAATCCAACGCAACTTTGAGGGGACCAAGCCAAACATGATTATGTTTATCTGCCCAGCTAGCAACACTGGACATCAACCACACGGCATAGGCTAATAACTTTTTTTCATATACTGTCTACTTTCTATAACAGTTCTATCTAATAACATATTAAACAGTACTGTTAGACAGATTGCTAACTAATAAACACAGAGAATGCGAGCATTGTTTGCTCTGGCGTTCTCAGCGCTGCCAAAATAAAGGTCCGTCGCGCCGTCAAAATAAAAGTCACCGTGCTTGCGTCACTCCCTTACCCCTCCTACCAGTTCCTATGGCCACTTGGCCAGTGCGAACGCAAACAGCAAAACCGAGTTTGGGGGAAAGTAGTTCTTAGAACTGTTTAGAAGTGGACAGTTCCTAGAACTAAGTTCCTGTAACTACTTGGTCGGAAAGCGGCTTTTGTTATAGTAAGGCACTTTTAAAGATGGAAGTGAACATTTGTCAATTTGCAAATGTTAAAATACTCACGATTTTAAAAGTATAGCAACAAGAAGGGGAACAATATCAGTGTTCAATATCATGATTTTAGTGTGAAAGAAAAAAATACACAGGTTTTAAAGGGGTCATGACCTTGAGAAATCAAATTTTCCATTTGACATACAAGACATTTTTGTACCATTAAAACATCCTGAAAGTTACATAGCTTAAAACCAAACGTCCTACTCATAAGTAGAGCATTTAATTAATCAAGATCCATAAAACAGCTTGTTTAGATATTGTGGGATCTGTGACGTCACATCTGCCTCTAGAGCAAGACATCAGTGAATGGTTTTACATCATCGCACCATAGGGCATGCCCACTATCAATTAGTAGCTTAACGGCCGTCACATTTCTGTTTTTAAATCCTCCAAGAATTGGCCCCATTTACTTTACATGATATTGCTTACATTGTAAAATCACATTGTTATTGTGTGTGGTGCTAATAGTGGCGACAAAAATCACACACTTAAATAAAAAAAAATAAAAAATTATATGCATAAAAAGATAAAATGTATATTTTTATAAATATATATATATTTTTTAATCAAACATGAGGCAAAACTGACTGCGTTTGTGTAAGAAAAATATCCATATTTAAAACTTTATCGACTAAAATAAATGGCTTCCGGCAGACGGCCGTACGCAAGTCGACTTACGCCAAAAGAGTAACATTTGAACTTGATGCACAACATAATGACGAATGCGGTTGCCCAGCCCTGTTTGTTTGAACTGCGAGAGGCGTCAGAGCTTACACTACTCCTACATCCTACGTTATACACATACATCGTCAAGTTCTTGACACATACACCCCTCAGCTCTTTTGGCATAAGTCGAATAGCGTACGGCCGTCTGCCGAAAGCTTATTTTAGTCGATAAAGTTTTAAATATGGATATTTTTCTTACACAAACGCATCGCTTCACTTCATGAGACCTTTATTAACCCCCCAGAGCCGTTTTGAGCACTTTTATCATGGATGGATGCGCTTGATGGACTTCCAAAAAAATATACCCATTGACTCCCATTATAAAGCTTGGAAGAGCCAGGACATGTTTTAATATAACTCCGATTGTATTATTCTGAAAGAACAATGTCATATACACCTATGGCTTCAGGGTGAGTAAATCATGGGCTAATTTTAATTTTTGGGTGAACTAACCCTTTAAAATGACTGCTATGCCCCACTGTTTTGGAGAGGTCAGCACTTATACTGGAAAGACAGAAAGACACTGCTGTATCAAAGATGGCCTGACAGCTGCCATCTCCCCTAAAAAACAAATAAATAAAGGCAATCTATGAATAACGTTTATGATGTTTCCGAGAATCGTTGCTGTTAATGGCACCGCCTCAGGCTCATCTCCACTGTGCAGACAAAAGCAGCACGTTATCCAGAGTAACCGCTAACAAAAGGAGTGAAGCCACGCTACTGTGACTAACGCTTTAAACTCAGCCAGAATATGAAGAACTCAACCTCTAGTGTCATTTTATTATTTATTTTCCCCCATATGAAAGAGGCAACGCATAGTCCTGCTCTAGCTCCATGAGTGCCAAAAATAATCTCAGCAGGACCGACCCTCTGTCCCGGGACTCGACCAAACGCGACTTTGCTCGCCAGCAGCACGTGAATTGCATAATCCACTGCTGTCCTTACATAAGAGTCACAGCACAGAAAGGAACACAGCTTTTTGGCGCATATAAACACCATATCAAAACAATCATGGATGTAATAATCTCACAGCGAGGGGAGATTAATTTCTGCTCCTGAATTCCGAGTTCAGTGATTTTTCAGGCCTGCTCGTGGCAGCAGCACATGGTGAGAACAAACAGCTGTGGGTAAGCTGTATGTGTGGAAGGCCAGGCATTCTCCCATTACAGATTTCCCAGAAGCCCCTGGGCTCTGCTGCCTCGACCAGCCAGATGTGCAAACGGTTCCCTGTGGTTGGCTGCCGCTGCAGACAGACGGGGAAACAGAAGAAAACACGACAGAACCTTCTAGAAGGATTTATGCTGTAAAAAGCACCGCTATTTAAGTGATTCACTTATGAAACATCAGGAGGACTAACTCATTTTGGGGCACAAGCATTGTACAAAAGACATTAAAACTAATACTTTGTAGTTGGAGATTCGAGACGCGTGTGCAAAACAATGAAAATCAAAATGCTACCGAAATTAGTTTGGGACGCCTGTCGTTCTCCTCCAAAAATAACAAGCACACTTAGAAGAGGGAGGATGAAGGAACAGTTTAGACTGTATGAAAAATAATGTCATGGAGGATTTAAACACATTATAGTGAAATTCTGAACAGCTACAAATATATTGCCTTTTGTCACAGATTTGTGAGACCAAATAAAACTCCTTAATCAGATGGATGTCATTTATTTATTAATTTATCAGAACCATATTGGTTCTCTGCCAAAATTAGATATTATTTGTTCATGCTAATTTCCCCTATTTTTACATTTAGAATACCTTTGCCATCAACTAACGCTCACTTAAAGGTAGGTTAGGCAATTTCAGAGAGGCTAGCAATAGCAAGCTAGCTTTGAAAGCACGAGATCCCGCCCTCCCTTCAGAATGCTTTACAAAGCCACGCCTCCTTCAAAACACATGAAGAGTCGGCAAAGCATCATGAGAGACTGCGTTAAATTACCTCATGTCTCAAAGCACATAACATTACAATAATAATGAACGTAAACAACTTACAGAGCTCTGAGTTGTGCATTCATAACGGTGTGGAGCAGAGCGAGCGTTTTCAATTAATTCCAATGAAAGTTGAGCTTCCATAGGAATTCACTGAAAAAGCTTGCTCTGCTCTGCACCAGTGGACACGCACCGTTATGAATGCATGAAATAGCACCAATTTGGGGGTGGACATTGCTTGAATAGTGGGTTCATTTTTATCCTTAATGAAAAAAAAACAACTAGAAAAACAACTACTCCTTTGCAGATTCCCCTTTTAGCAATGGGCTTAAATCCGAAATATTGACAAATATTGGCACTTTGAAACCAAATCTTCCGCCATCGTCTTGTCAGTCAGCTTCTCACTCTCATGATAAATGAAATCTGACTCCTGCTGCTGATCTGTTCTGCGACTGTCGTTCAGCTCACGCTGCATTGAGCAGACACGTTCGGTTTTTAATTGTAGTGTCTGTTCTCTAATTATTTTTATTACTATCAAAAAAAAAAATCAAAAACGACAGTCGGGGTGGTGCCGTGGTGGGCAAGTGATGTAACCGGTGTTGCGGCTGAACACCGGTAACACAGACTATCGCAGCAAGCCTAATATAGTTATGTTTCCAATTCGTTTGACATTTAAACAGTGTCTGTAATAAAAATTTGCATTCATAACAAATTTACTCAAACATACATTAAATAATGAAGGTTAATCACTAACAGGTTAAGTACAATTTAATGACTATATGTAATATAGTGCATGAACTTAAAATGTTAAAAAAGGCTATGGAAGTTACGTGACATTGTTTACAACTGTAAACTGATTGAGCGATTACATTAGACTTGATAGGCTACATTTTGATAAAATGTATACTAATGTATCTTTAAACATACCTTCTGGTGTTGATTGATGTTTATTTCATGCTTTAACTAGTAGTAAAGAGGAAGAGATGATTGGTTCATGTGCGCTCCGCGGTGCCGCTCACTAAGAGCGCCAAAACAGCATTTATTGAATGAATTTCATAATAAAGTTTACAGAATTTGAAAGCCACATATCAAAAGTAACAAAACTCAAAACTTTATGCAATTGTTGGATGGTAGTTGTGCTACAAGTATTGTTTAGTGAAGTTTTGTTCACACATTAACAGAAGAATCATTTTAAGAATCAATATCAGGTCATCAAAATGAAGACCAATCATAAAGTCCATGACAAAATGAAGATCAATCATAAACAGTCCAAGACTATCAAAATGAGACCAATCATAAAGATAGTCCATGACTCATTTTCAAAAGAAACTGAGCTTTCTCCATCTTCTCACTGTTTGATTCCCTGACACCTATATACTATTCACGTCATGGTCCAAGACATCCCTCATGGACTGTTTCAGACTTTCCCCACTTCTGTCTTCCTCTTTGGAAGAAACTAAGAGTGCTACTCTTCTAAAATTAGCTATTAAAAGTGCACAAAACTAGCAATGCCAGAGAATGCCTTGAAAAGCAATTTCCTGCAGTTTTAACAGGCAGACTTTGAAGATCATTCCAGTATAGATTAAAAGGCACATTTACAAGTGCATGCAAATAAAGACGTTTACCCCCTTTAACAAGCACGGCTGAATGCCATGCTGTCAAAATGCCGTTCATTTTTTAAGCATGAAAGAATGACACAATAGCTCATTGTTTTAGATTTTTACGAGTCAGAAAGGGGCTTAATCCCATTAACAGAAATGCAAATGTCAAACTATAGGCTAGTCTATATTGCGAATAACAGATTTACAATTGGTGTTTTGTGTAGAAGAAATAAAAAAACAGGAAAAAGTAGCCAAATTTAGAAGCCAAATGTAGAAGTTAAGTGGTTTCTAACCAGAGGTCAGTTTGCTCAAGTGACAGTGTTTGCATTAGTGAAACACAGTCAAAACACATATGTGGGACACAAACCTTGTTTAAAAGACCTCTGTCCACATTTCCTACACCACTATCTACATTTACATAAATCTAAACTTTTTTATCTTTTGTCTGAAAGAGCGGTTTATCAGTTTAGTATAGCCTGTGTCTCCAAAAGCAGCAGCAACAAGCCACAGATAGGAAACCTTCATGTTTGTTGATGTTCTGTGTCCTGTATTTAGTCTCAGCCTTGATGTATCTGTAGGTCACTGTGAACTTGAATAACCTCATTCATACAGACTTATACATATTTTACATCTATCACAGTATGGTTTCCACAATGTGGAAATCGCAGAAACCAGCCATAAAAATTTACTGTATAATCCAAAATGTCGCAAAATTTGGATTAATAAATCAAGATCAAATGGTGATATGAACTAGTATTTGACTAGACTTAATTAAATACGAAGTCTGCATGTCTCTGTGTGAATAAATGGTGCAGTTTTGTCTACTACTCATACTCAAGCATGCATGACGGGTGTGGTGTTTTCAGCATCTGCAGTCTCACCATATGAGAACATGAACACATGAACTTCACTGAGTTACTTCACAAGCATTTCATGAAATTTTGACAGATAAGGAACTCCTGCACACTATCGTTACTTGCAATTAAATGAATATTTATTAACACACAACGTTTCGGTCACACGACCTTCATCAGGAGTGTGACCGAAACTTTGTGTGTTAATAAATATTCATTTAATTGCAAGTAACGATAGTGTGCGGGAGTTCCTTATCTGTTGAAACGACCTACCTATTTGGTCTTGTTATCCTACGCACCTATCACCTGCAGGTGTGCGATGGAGTTTGTTCATTAAATGAAATTTTGACAGAAATATATTACTATTGTTTAGAATTCACTTCTCAAAGTAATAATAATAATAATAATAATAATAATAATAATAATAATAACCATTTTAAGGAATAGCCTTCATCCATAATTGAATTTCAATAGTAAAACACCTTTATGCTTGATCACTAGTGAGTTCGAAGACACCGCACTTTCTAATGCTCCAATTTGCAGAATTACTGTGCTGTGAATTTAATGATTTTCATATATTTTAATGGACAATTTGATACAGCAGCAAGTTTTAAATAAACCGTTAGCAAACTGACAAGTAGTATCAAATTGCGATGGTTTTAATACAATATATGAGTGATGTAAAGACATGGAGTGACATTTGAGCATTAATAATAACATACACAAAAATACCAGAAAGAAGTTGTTTACATAGAGAAACATCCACCCACAGGAATAACGTCTGTGACCCACAACCAGAAGCTCATCCGCCCAGAACAGATTTAGACAGTTCAAAAACATACATTTTGTTTGTTTTTACAAACTCAGGGACTGAAGTTGAAATTACTGTCAGTAGTATTCAACAGCATGACACAAAACTTAACTTGTTCAACCTTTAACATTCTTTTAACAAGATCTTTTTACATGATTGGTCAGTTATGGTTATGATTGACCAGCAGAAACAAAGGCCACAAATATAACACACACTGCCAAACGACAAGTAAAGAACAACAGAGTAAATTATGATACATAACCTTATTTTACATCGACCATAAAGTTGTAGCCTCCCCTCTAACACGCTATGAAGACTTCCGACAGGACATGTGTTCTCAGTCAACTTCATTTCTAATTTGGGCTTGAAAAAAAAACTAAGAACACAGTCTGTGTTTTTATCCTCTTTCCTAACTTTCACAGAAAGGGAGAAAAAAAAAAACTTATAATTCAAATGTTCATTTTTAGGCAACAGATGCTGCATGACAAAGATGAACAGTCTGAAGCTTCAAAACAGGACAGCAGATTTTTCTTCAGTTTATTATTGTCACAAACAAAGACATGATGGAGCGGATTACATAAGGAAAACAAAACTTCTGGGTCATGTTCCCAGACCTATGAATTTTGTTCATTTCCCTTCTGTAATTACTATACATGCAAATTCAAAACAATCCTCTAATCTTATAGAGAAAAGAGATAAAGAGAAAAAAAGTAGTTAGATGCACTTCAAGTAACTAAGAAACATAAACGATTAACTTATTTTAACACTCATTAATTGTCATAACCACACTACTGTTCACAAGTTTGGGCTCAGTAAGATTTTTGATGTAAAAGCCTTGCAGCATCCACTACAACAGTCTTCAGTGTCACATGATCCTTTGATTAGCACATGATCAGCTTGATTGATTGGACGGCTGTGTACACAATATAATGTGACGGGGGGAAAAAATGCAAGTTATTTGTTACTGGAAATCTTAAGTCATTTTCAACAGCCAAACTACTGTCACTAGGGGTGTAAGAAAAAATCGATACACTTGAGTATCGCAATATTTTATTTTGCAATACTGTATCGATTTTCAAAAACGCAATATCGATTTTTTTTTTTTTTTTTTTTTTTACGTCCAAAAATATTCATGGTAAGACCGTAAGACAGTGGTTCACGTTTATGTTGTTTAAATCCCTACCACTAGATAGCTATGCTGAGACGCACCACTAGTGTCCTCGCCAGGCTCGCCTATAACGGTGCGTGTCCACTGGACATTGTAGGATTGACAGCGGACCGGAGAAAGCGTTGAGAGCGACCGAGAGCGTCAAAAAGTTGGGCAGTTCCTTTATACAAATATCAAGCGAAAAACGCAGTCGGCAGCCAATTGCTGTGAGGTTCGGGATGTGACGTCTGTCTTGAGAGTTTAAACATATGCAAATTGTGCCGGAGTTTATGCTGGATTTAGTGCGTAAATCATTTTGTTTACAAATTAGACGTTGTGCAGTTGTTATATAGCCTATATGTTAAATATTTCATTTTGGATGTGTTTATTGTGATTTATATTGGCTGGTTTTATAAAAGTTTATACAACTGAAAGGATATCTTTGCTTGGTGCATTTGGAAACAAAGCTTGTCTATTTCTAAATGTAATCGCGTGCATCGTTCACACCAAACTCGAATAGAGCATCTGGCGCGAGTGATTTCAATGTTAAGTCAATGCAAAGACGCGTTTACGCGCGTCTGGAGGTCCTGCGGCACGAGGCGTTTAGCGCGGCGCGGTTCGCCTCATTCGCGCGTCCAGTTCTTTTAAAATCTTTTATCACATAAAACTTGATTTCAATATGACACATTCATTTTGTTCACTTTCATCCACTTTCATTCATTTCACGTTGTTGTTTTGTATTGTGACAGGGGCTATGCACCTATTTTCTTTTATTATGGCCTACTTGAGCATATAAAAATTTGCTCACTATAGGAACCTGTGAACCACAATCCCAAACTGGCAGTTTGATTTTCTGTGTACTGAATTGTTTACCTAAAGTAAACTTCTTTGACTTTTATGCACATCATGTCTTTTTAAAAATATTTTTAATATATTTTACTTTAAAAAAATCCCAATATATCGCCTTATGCACAGTATCGAAATATATTGCAATATATTGAATCGTGACCCATGTATCGTGATACGTATCGTATCGCCAGATTCTTGCCAATACACAGCCCTAACTGTCACACTACTGAAAAATGTAGTTAAATAAGTAGCATTGCTACTTTTAGTTAGTTCCTCCCCATCGTTGAATATGTGCAAGAACCCGTTACATTCATTTCCTCTGACCCTAGATTAGTCATTACCCAGAGATCTAGGGGGCGTTTCTGTGCATCTGGCCAACTACAGGCCAGGACAGGTGCACATCAGGTGGGTCTTTCCCACAATGCTCTGGTGTGGAAGTCCCCAGTGTCTGTCTCTGCAGGGGTGAGATCTGCTTCTGGGTCTGGGCATTAGAAAGCCCTGAGTCAGTGTCTGCAACATGAGATCAAGTCCATGTCTGGCTGAACTCAAGAAAAGGAAATTAACCCAGACTGCCTGAGCTGGGTTTTTTTGTGTGTGTTTTTCATCTTTATAGTGCATTTAAATAAAGGAAGTCTACACTGCTGACCTCTCTGAGGGAGTTAAAGGGAGCGGAAAAAGAAAGGAAGAAAAAGAAAAGAGAAATATAAAGTTTTGTGAGTTTTTAGAGCTTTGTTGGAACCAGGGGGCATACAAAGAAACTGTTTTGTCCATGTGTGTTAAGACTGTTGCTGTAGTAGAACCTTGTAGGCACTTCAAGCGGCCCATAAAGCTTTATTTTGCGATATGAAAATAGTTGAGAATGGTTCCATTTTTAAATGTTTTACACTGCAACATGCCTTGCACAACCAGCGAAGTTTGATTCCAAATAGGCCTGATGAATGTTAAATGGATTTAATCCATGTTCAGTAAAAATGATTTGATGATGCAGCAATAAACTAGCTAGTATACCTTAATGCATGTGTTTTTGAATTTGTTTTGAATAACTGAAAACTTGATTAAAACAGAAATCTATTTTAATGACAAAAGTGAGCAAGTGACAAATATCGGTATCGGTCACCAGTTGCTTTTAAACATCGTATCGGCCAGACATTTTTTTTTATTTTCGTGCATTCCTACTCTTAATGACCATTTTTTGTGAAATTAAACAGTTTGCTGATTATACAGCTTAAAACTAACAGTATTATGTTGTTTTGAAGGTTTGTGAGACTAACACCTGTTGTTTATATGACAAAATGTAATTAAAGAAACATTTTATTCTTTCAGTAGTATCTTAAGAAAGTTAATAAACGTTACTACTACCATTTTTGTTTAGTATTTTTCAATTATTTTCAATCAAAATCAATTATTGGAATGCGTTTGTTATAATTTGTTAAATAAATTGTTAAAACAATTTTAATACCTTTTGAAATAACTGATTTAAACGTATTAATGAAATTCTCATCATCTGGCAATGAATGTAAAAAAAAAAAAAAATCCCCAAACAATATTTTTCCCAAAAAGTACTAAAAGGATCATTAATGGAACCATTAAATAACCAGAAGTGTCTACAGAAACTGAAAGCAGAATCAATAATTGGTTAGTTCACCCAAAAATGAACATTCTGTCATTTAACCTCAAGTCGTTCCAAAACCCATAAGACTTTCATTCATCTTCGGAAACACAAATGATGATATTTTTAATGAAACCTAAGAGGTTTCTGTCCCTCCACTGAAAATCCATTACACAAACACTTTGATGCTTCAAAAAGTTCATAAAGACATGAATCAAGTGGTTTAACCCAAGTCATTAACAATATCTTAATTTGTGTTTTGAAGATTAACGCAAGTCTTATAGGTTTGGAACGACATGAGGGTGAGTAAATGACAGAATTTAATTTTTTTGGGTGAACTATCCCTTTAAACTTAATACTCATCCCTAATGTCTATGTATATTTATTATAATTAGCCCCAAAATGCTGCATGAAAATTAAGCAGTGCGTATTTCATTTTTATAAATGATGCCGACAAACGTGGAAAAGTGGATGTGGAGGTCAGGTTTCCAATATATTTTGGGGGCACAAGCACTGCTGTGGAATGCGTCAAGAATAAACCAGACTCTAAATGTCCTTGATTTTATTTATTTTTTTATGGAAAGCGCTTACATGTATAAATTGCAGTCCTATCCATCTGTGGTCCTAACCAATGTGGCTTTTCTGGCTCCTGAAGATGAGTATCTCTGCTTTTGGAATGATCTCTCATTCACACTGACTCATACACAGTCATGTCTATGTCAGGAACTCATGATTGACGGGAATGCTTGGACTCTCCGGTACCGCCCAGCGAGCGTTGCCTGTTACGGGCTTACTCACGCTCAGGTTAAGAGAAAGCCAAATCGTGAGAAAGCACCTCATTGTTCAGCATTCACAATGGTCACTATGAGAGCTGAATGGCACTCACAGCTACGAGCAAAGAAACTAATTAGCATAATAGTACAAATCCTGCTGACCACTTAAAAGCTTGTGCTGGCGCAAGAAAACACGACTTACGTAATCCACGACTGGAAGCCAAGCCGTCAAGAGGAGTAAAACTTAACATGCATGAACGGTTTGACCACATTTTAGATTACCAAAGCTAGAAAAGCTAAATGTAAATCCTCCTATGCTTTTAACCACCGTTTATGCAGATATCTAATTTTGTATAAGGTGTCAAAACCAGAATTCTGCAGTTAATAATAATAATAAAATACAACATAGAAACTTCAATGCAAGTCTGTGACATTTTTCTACTTTTGTTGTGTTTGTTTGTTTTTGCTGCCAGGTGAAAATTGTAAATCTGATCACCATAAATAAATCAACACACTAAGTGTGAGGAACCAGAATGCATGCTTTAGCAAAATATGTCAAAGACTAAAAACAACTTGTTCTTGGAGTGTGGGTATGCATGCATTGTGTCTTCCTTGAAGGCATTACTGGACTACGGTTGTGTAACTGCTGAGATGGGAAGTATGCAGATACTTGCAGAGCAGCGTTCATAGCTTTAAAGCATGGTAAGAGAAGCGTTCTATCTGTGGATGTGGAAAGATGAGCACAGCCCAGCCTGCTGAGGTGCCTCTCTCTATCTTTTTTGTCCCTTTTCACGTGGCTCTTTTGTCTGTGAAATGCCCGCCATACCAGTAGACTGTGACCTGATTTCTATAGGCTGCAGTTTCTTTGAGAACGGAGCGATCTGAACCCTCAAATGAACAGCAAAGCCCAGTTCACCACAAAAAAAAAACTGCATACATACTACACACAAACACACTACTATATCAAAGTTTAGGGTCAGTAAGATTATGTAATGTTTCTGAAAGAAGTCTATAACCAAGCCTGCATTTATTTGATGAATATTATTAGAATTTTAGTTTATTTTATGATAAATAGTGGTTTATCATAAGTGGAATAGTGGAAACCAATAGTGGTTTTCTAGTTAAGTATAACTTAAAACGTAATTAATTATTGTAATGCAAAGCTGAATTGTCAGCAGCCACCACTCCAGTTGTCAGTGTCACATGATCTTCAGAAAAATTATTCTAATATGCTGATTTGGTGCTCAAGAAACATTTCTCATTATTGTCAATGCTGAAAACCGTTGTACTGCATAATATTTTTGTGACAACTATTTTTTTTTATTATTCTTTAAGAAAAACATTTATTTTCACTTTCAATTTAATACATCCTTGCTGAATAGAAGTATTCAACTCTAATAAATAAAATAAAATAAATAAATAAATAAAACTTACTGACCCCAAACTTTTGAAAGGTAATGTATATATCCCTGACAATCAATATCTAGCCTACATTTTGTGATAGCGACTTAAAACAAGTCCAGCTACAACTTTTTTAGTGAATGACATCACTCAACTAATGTTAGCAAATAGCAAAATTGTTTTAACAAAACAAGTATAGCTCTATTTTAATATGAACCACCCACTTTTCACCAATCAATCAATGCCCAGTTGATAAAGTCATGTCCTACATTTTTTCTTGTTGAATATCCGGTTTCACTCGGAAATGTGTCAAATTATGGGGTTGCAAATGGCAAATAATGTTGAGTTTAAACACAGAAACCATGCATAATTCACAAGTTCTGACAGATTTTGCAATTGACAAAAGGTAATACCAATAATCTCACTAGTACCAACCATTTTGGAAAGCAGTTACAACAATAGGACACAAATTCTCTGATGTTAAGAGGACTGGCCAAAGTATCTAACACACATTGTAACAGTTCAGCTGCAGGATGCTGATTTGTCTTTAAGGGTGCATTGGGATTTACAGGAAGAGTCGGAGTCTCTCCACAGGAAAGAAATGTCACTCTCTTCCCTGCCATCAAAACCAGCAGCCTTTCCTGTAGAAAGTTATCTCCAGACCACAGCGGTTCTATCACACACACATGTGTGCTGGTGACAACATAATAACTGCACATGGGGCCACGTTTGGGACCGTGTCTCTGTGTGCTTCAAAACACAGCATACAATCACAGATTACATGAACCTATTTACCCAGTATTTTCGCCTGACCACAGGACCACAGAAATTGTGGGCTGAATCACTCTGAAAGTATTTACTTAATTCATACTCTACATTCTGCAGGATTTTTAACCCCTAACTGACGATTCCCAATTGGGGTCAGAAGAACTTGAAACCAATACAAGTATGCAAGGCTTCCTTAAGACTGATTAGTCAACTAGATCTTCAGGCAAGACGAGTCTCCAGACAATGCTTCAAATGAAGCAGGAAAATCCACCTTGAATAAAGGGATGTGGGTGGGAAGTGAGAGAGCTCGTACCTTGTCTCTGGATAAAGAGTCGCAGCAGGGGGTGTGCGGTGGACACGGCCTTGCAGAAGTTCTCATCGTTATTGATGGGGAGGAGGTCTCCGTGAACATCGGCGTATCCGATCATTACCTCCATGTTTGCAATCCGGTGGATTGTCATGATGAGTTTGTAGAATTCCTCAAATTTGCCGGGTTTTAGTCGATCCACTGAAAACCTGCGGAACTCTGCTCCATACTGCAAAAGAAACGCAGAAGTTAGCATGCAGTCATAAAACATCACTACATTGATATTGATAAGGCTTTTGACGGATCTTTCCAGTCGTTTGTGAAGGGGATACTGATTACTGGCCGGCCGATACAGTGGCCAATGTTTGGCATTTTCTAATAATCAATAAGTTACATACTTATTGATAAGCTGATACATGTTAGAGGCAGACATTTATTTTGACAGCACTAGGATTTTTATTTTGACAGTGCTGTTCTTCATCAGTGTACAGTCTTTCAACATAACAGTAAAGAAGAAAGTAAATGATATATATGAAAAAGTATTAGCCTAAAGCATTTGCATTAGTAGTAATAGAAAGTAGAAAAAAAAGGCTATAATACTTTCTCACTCGGCATTCGGCAAATATGCATTTATATCATTCAAAAGTCTTTGAATATCTTATAATTATTTTATAACATGCGCCTCGCAAACTTTTACAAATCCTGCTGTTAGATTCTCTAAAGTGTGCATTTGTAGCCTGCATAAAAACATGTGAAAAAAGTCTGTATCGATCGACCGAACGCACTCTCATATTTTATGCTTTGGCGAATTGGTTGCCAATTCGTATTAATTCGTACGATCCGATTTCAAAATGTTATGCAATCTGCTCTGCTTACACCCCCCTTGGTAATTGGTGCCCTATGCAGAATGCGTACTCTGCTTATATGGAGTATCGGTATTGGTTTCAAATCGGTATCATTTGCCAGAATTGACAAGTTAAAGGTCATTAGATTTAGCGTTCTTCCCACTTTAAATCAGACACAGAGACAAAGCATTGCAGTAATATTGCATTTTAGATTGTGTGTGTGTAAATTGTCTCTCTACTAATAGTGAAGCTGTGAGTTTAATTCCTTTAAAAAAAGAGATGCTTCCACCTCGTTGCTGAGATATATAAGGCATCTTTTCAGTAGCAAAGCTATTTTATTAATATAAGTCACAGGGCAGTGTTGACAACAAATGCTCCTGAGTCCTGAATATTTCTGTAAGTGTGTGCCTGTGTGGTGTGATCTCTGTGTGCGAGTAACTGTCTGTATGTGTGTGCGTGTGCTTCAATGAAAGCAGCCCACCTTCCAGCCAAACAAAGATTTAAAATAAAGGTTTACAATTTTCACATTCTCCAGCACCATGAGAACCACAGTTGGAATTCTCAAGGTTAAATCACACCAACCTCATTTTATCCAGTTTCAAACTAAAGGTAGACCCAATACATGTCATCTTATGTCTGTTTCGACACCACCTAACTAAAACTTTAGAGACTTATTTCTGTAACTTACTGGCCTTCGAATTAATCTATTTAACCTTCAGACATGTCAGAAATCACAAAACACTGACACAGAGATAAAGAGTGTTTTGGCTAGGCCTCTAACAGTCTGCTGGGCTGTCTTTGCAGCTCTGCTGTTTGTAATGAGGAAATGGAGTCAAACAGGGACAGAGACACAATAGAGTGAAGCACAATGCTGGATGATGAGTAAGCAGAGCGAACTTCCACAACAACACACACTAGCGGATGTCACCCCTGCACAGGTGAACAAACCCAACCAATCTTCTCAGAACACACACTCAGGGCTGTGCACACAATGACAAGACACGTCATTACTTTTCCTCTGCACTGCTTTTTAAGTGTTTTGCTATGCCATTAACAAACAATTAATGTACTATGATTTGGAAAGTACTAATCCTACTCTACAGGACTGATAGTATGCAAATTGGGACCACTGTTGTTATTATTAACTAAAACTATTACAAAGAATTTTGTTTATTGAAATAAAGCTGAAATAAAACAAACAGTAGGCTATTAGATGGAAAATCTTAAATTAAATGAAAATTAGAAATGTTGCTTTTAATAATTCAAGCTGAAGTATTACAATTTTCTAAAAACTAAAACTGAAATTAAAATGACTATTTAATAGTATTACTAATTTTAATAAAATTACTATTTATATTTTTTAAACAAAAACTAATAAAAACTACATAAATAAAACAAAAACTTTAAAATAAATACTAAAAATCTAAAATATTAATATAAACTATAATAGTATATCAATAATACTAAAATAGCACTGATTGGGATGTGGTCTAACAGATCTCTTTATCTCCACACAAACCTTTAAACAACACCATCACATAATGGCTGCATTTAAAGTCACCTGGTTTGAAGTGCCATGATGACCAAGATCAAATATGTTCAAGGATCACTGGTTGTGTGGGATTCAACCCTACAAACCTTTGGTTACTAGCTCTGAACATCAGGCCATGGCCGTTAAGTATATCTTCGCCTACATATTCGGAAGAGGCAATTGTCTGTCCCCTTCACTAAAGGGGTCAAGCTGAGTTTATGTCTCGAATCACGTGACTGTCACGCAGATGCGAGTCTTGATTCAATGCGTGGGTCGTCCCATCCAGCCTGAAAAACACAGGCCTCACTTTGTCTTTCACAGCAGCGGTTGAGTCTGCAGAATCCCAGCATTCACTCGTGGACTGTGCTGCTCTATGTAATTATGCCCCTAGAACCAGAGTCCTACATTAACCAGTGGCAGCCTGTCATTAGCACATGAAATATAAATGTGAAGCAGCAGAAATACGCTCAGAGGGTCTCTGGGGTGGCAGGTGTGTGATCAAGTTGACTGCATGTGACAATGTGCCCAATTGCAGACACATACGAATTACAAAAACATCCATCCCACCGCCTACAGTAAGTGTGAGAATTTAACCCATTTATCAGCAAGACATCAGAGCTGCTGCTGCACTGACTAAATAAATAAAGTACATGTTTCATTCCCGTCTTTCTGTTTCTAATGTGAAGAACAAATTGTTTTAATGTGACATACTTTTGTTGTTGTTCTTTCCCTGAGAGTCACTGATAATGTTAGTCACGGTTTCTTCAGCAAACAGTTGTAATTTAGCCTTATTGAATACGGTGCTAAAATTGTTAAAGTCAGAGTAAAATTATCAGGTTAGGTTATTTAAACATAGATAACCCCACTGGGAGCCAGAAACATTCGGACAATGTTTTATTTTGCTAACACTAATGGCTTGGCCACTTCTTACTGTTATTGGGAGCTATAGGCAGGGTTGTAGGCCAAGAACAACATTATTTCGTTGTTTCTTACTGTTTACTTGACTAATAACATGAAAAACTTGCATAATGCTGCATAATATTTATTTGATTGAGAAATAATGAATTAAAAGGTAAAGGTAAAAAAATGAATTTATCCCGTTTCACAGACACAGTCCCAGACTAAAATTAATGTTTGAGAGGTTTTAACTGAAAGCAACTTGCACTGACATATCTTAAAATATACCAGTGCCATTATTTTGTCTCAAGATGCATACCAGTAATGTTTTTTTTCTAAGGCACATTTATAAAAGCTAGCTATTTAAATGTCCTAATTGAACTAAGGTCTAATCCTGGCTTAATCTAAACCCTGTCTGTGAAACCAGGCCTTAATTTAATAACATCTTTGTTTTTGCTGTGGCATCAAGATGAAATTTGATTATACCAAACCAAACATATTTTGGTATCATAAAAACCAATAAAGTACTAATTAGATTTTTCTTGATATTTCCACTGGCTTAAATATAATAAATTGTAACATAAATTGTGATTCAGTTTTTCACCATACTGCGGCACATGATTAAATTAGTTTTTGTTCTAACCAGCTGCAAGAATGATAACAAACAGCAGGGAATTCTGGTATTGGAATGATTTCCTTAAGTAAGTTCTAATATCATAGAGCATGATATTTTGATAATGTTCAAATGGTTTAATTTTTAGTTATTTGATTATATAGGCTACTTATAAATTTCATTGCAAATGAGCCAAGTGCTCTTCACAATTTTGTGTTATGTGATTGATTTTGACACGTCATGTACCTTTGTCACATCTCACGTCTAGTGTACAAATTGCTTATCACTGGAATCTTATCACATCTGGTTAGGACACAGTGTAAATCTGAATCTGTCTTAATTTTGTTGTTATCCATGTGCAAACTCAAGCCTAAAAACAATAACATGACCTCAGGTAATTGAGTATACAGGCCTACACAGAGCATTACATAGCCTACCCAATTTCTAACATCGAAATCCTGAGTAATATGAGAACAGTGAAAACACTTTATCAGTCCTCAAACCCTGACAGGTTCAGGCAAGTCGAAACACAGCACTACAGCCAGATACACAGCTCTTTGTGTTAAATACTTGTGTGACACTCAACAGTACCCAAAACCCAATCTTATCAAATGTCAGTATAGCGTTCCAAAGAGTACATTTCCAATTGAGATCCAGCTTGGTCAGTGGAAAACGGAATTGAAAGAGCAGTTGGAGGAGTGTTTCTGGAAGATGTACAAAGCCCTAGACACGTTAGATATAAAGTGGTGGGAGGAAAAAAAAACAGCTCCTCACAAAAGAACATTGGCTCATGGTTCACTTCAGAAACCCCCTCACACACTCTTATCATCACTATCAGAGTTCCTCTCTGAACAACCCTTCCTTGATTGTGATGTACCGGAACTGGGGGATGACATCATAAAGAACACTACGTGTGATACTGAGAGATCAGAGACATCACAACATTGCATCCCTTTGGAGTAACGCATCCTTTGTGATGTTGATGTTGATATAGATGTAGTTCCAAACATCATGGCAGGAAGATCTTTGATAACAATTCCATAAACATTCTTGTCTCGCAGGTTTATGTTTCACAAATCCATCCATTGATACTTTTGTTTGGGGGACGAGTATTGGTTCTTTCAGGTTTCAGTGGGAAAGCGGGTTGATCCACAGACACCATTTCAACATTGATAGGTATCTTCCAAGAAAAGAGAAATGTAATGGGGCCCTCTTGTCTTTACAGACCCCAAACAGTGGCTCCTTTCATTGACAACAGTAGCAGGGATTTTCAGCCCCTGTAATGAATTAGAGCACGACTGAATAATAGACGCGAATAATAATCAGACAATGGCAACGGAGTCTGGATCTGGGCATGTCGCCCACACATTCCAACAATTAGGACCCATCACATCCATAACCACATAATAAAAGTTTGTCTAGCCAAAGTCTAGTTCAACAGACAACTGAGTTTTTTCAGCCACTCTCATTTATTTTTTTAATATAGAGTGAATAAAGTGACAGACATATCAAAAGGGAAAGCAGAGACATGTAATGAATCATCTAGTTCCAATGGGTCTCAATGACAGTGCCTTGATAGATACTGTCTCCATCAGCTTGGCTGCAACAGATGTATAGTCCACACCACCATTAGTACGAGCGGTGACAGATATAGAATTATTTCTGTGAAGGCTTGGTTGAAGCTTTGTCAGATATTTCCCCAGGCAAATTGAACAATTACTGTATATGAAAGGTCTTTATGGCTCCACTTTGAGTGATGATATATCTATCATCATGATATAAATGAAAAGCATGCTATTCTTCAAGGGAACTATTACAAGAACGATAGACAGAAAAACACAGACAGAGACAGAGATCTTAAATGGATAGTTCACCAAAAAAATGACAATTCTGTCATAATTTACTCACCCTCATGTTGTTCCAAATCTGTATGTGTTTCTTTATTCTATTCAGTTGAACATAAAAGAAGATATTTTGAAGAATGTTGTAACGAGACAGTTGACGGCACCCATTGAGTTTCATAATATTTATTTCCTACTATGGAAATCAATGAATGCAGTCAACTAACTGGTTACCAACATTCTTCAAAATATCTTCTTTTGTGTTCAACCAAATAAAAAAACTAATACAGGTTTGGAACAACATGAGGGTGAGTAAATGATGATGAACTATCCCTTTAATCCCATTTCCCTAATGAGATTATTAAAGTATCAATGTTAACGGTGGTTTAAGTATGTGCTGTAAGCGAGGAGAAGAAACTAAAAAGTTTAACTTTGTCCAACTGACACAAATAAAAGAGCCCATCCCAATGAATCAGCTCTCGTGTTTGCTCTTGTCAAATGTGTAAATGTGTCCTTGTGTTGTTAGAATACTATTTTCGGACAGCTGGAAATGAGGACAGTATTTAACCTGTCCTGATGTGAAGATTACAAAACACACAAAACTTCAGAGAGAAGCTTGAATGCAAAAGAGCAGAAAGCTCCCATCTGAAAGCCACATGCTGCAACCAGACTACAGAAAGACTGAAACAGGATTTGTGCTTGAAAATTTGAAGGTTTTATATCATTTTGGAGATCTAAAGTCGTGAAAATCATAAACAATATACATTAATGTGACAGTTAAAGCGCCAAAACGGTTGTGTTACAACTCATTTTACAGGACCTGACTAAAAGTTAAGCAGAAAAACGCTGATGAAACAAAACGCAATTCGCAAAAGCAGAGGGAAACGTTATTTTAAATTGACGTAAGTAAATGAGTACTATGCAAAGACCACACTACTTCATATGGTAAAATATTATTTGACATGGGCTAACCAAAGTTAGCCATCCCTATTTTTCCCATCTAAAAATATACAACATCGAGGAACTATGCAACGAAACTATTCTCGTAAAATAGTTTTCCAGCATGCATTTCATACAACTCACCTTGCTTTTTACTTCCACGGCGTTCATGTTCAAGCTACGCAAAGATTGCGATTTATTACTAAAGCTCCGGTTCATTTCGCTCGCTTGAAACTTTTCAGCCCGTCCAGGATGATGGGCTCGATTTATAAGCCTGTCCCGTTATTGAACGTCCAATATCCACGTTCCAGATGCGGAAAAGTTAGTCCTCGGAGGCTGTGTGACTGTTTTTTCTTAACTTGAGGTCGCGCGGTGTCTCGGTCACTTCACAAAACTTCTGCAGAAAATTATGTGAAAGGCAAATCAGCGCCTCTCACTAGGGGGAGTGGGTTAAGTTTTCACATATGACATCATCGCTCCCTCTCTCAACGAATCCGACGAGTTTGCCAGTCCTACTATGGTGAAGGCTTTGCTTATGAATATTAAATGCATAACGTGACGCTGGTCCGGTAGGAGTAACGATTGGCTTAAAAGCGAACGTTGGTAAGGGGGGCGGAAATTAGCTGGCAAAGTGAATGTTCGGTTAAACACTAAAACTTTAAGCTTGTTTTTACTTTTTGGAATTAGAAATCCTAAAATAGAAATTGCTCTTCATTGTTAAAAATAACAACTTCATTCCAAGAAATGAATTTTCTCCTCAGAAAACAGGGCGGTTCTTTCCGGCGAAGGCTGGTTTATGAATATTAATAGCTTCACGTGACTGGACGCTCCAGGAAGGTTACCAAGCAACTTTAGCTCGACGTTAATGAGCCATATTCCTTAGCCATAGTAGAATTTGTTATATCTCCTCACTAACACATCACATATGAATGTGGATTACAACATTACATACAGTAAAGGGACTATAAGCGCACACTTTTTAGAAGGCGATGTTAATATTACGGACATACAGATTGTCTGGAAGCGGCTCTCAGGCGCCAATTACCGACAGCTGCTCTGGCCAAGAATTTTTTTAGTAACTTCTCTGGCACACATTCCACTGGCCAATAAAAAACAAAATATGTTTATGCTCGTCTCAAAACTACCTAAAACATTATGTGACTTGGAGTTCACTAGCTTACTCAAAAAATATTACACTTTGATCACTAGCTAACGTTACCAGATAAACATATTTAGTAGGGCCTAGATATTTTGATTTGCATGTTTAATTAAATGAAATGGTCTCTTATGGTCAGTTCAAATGATAGTTTCAAAAATGAAATTTCTGCAATCGTTTACTCACCCTCAAGTTGTTCCAAACCTGTACGAGAATGTCTTCTGTTGAACACATAATAATATATTTTGATGTCTGTAACCAAACATCGACTTCCATTGTTTGTTTGTTTTTTCCATAAGTCAATGGGGTCCATCAACTGTTTGGTTAGCCTACACATATTCTTAAAAATATCCTCTGCAAGTTATCTAATATGTAAGGTTTGTTTGTTTGTTTGTTTTTTACAGTATACGTGCGATCGATCAGACGTCAACTGGCGGTGGCCTTACTGGTTGTTCTCGCATTGACCGCTAGATGTCAGTGCTACACAATAAAAAGAGTGCGCCTTGTGTTAAACCGTGCAGTTGAAGTGCACTGAATGAAATTGATTCAGAGTCATACCCCCTAAATACACACATTAGCGTTATACTATTTATACTCCTTATCTTTGTGTTTTTGTGGGAGATTTCCTCCCTCTCCCTGCTAAATCACTGATTCAATGCGTCTGTTTTACCTCAGATGTGACGTGGTTCTGGTATAGCCAAGTTGTCCCTGTCCCCTCAGGCAAGTTAAATGTTTACATTAAGGCAACTATTCAAGGATCATAAAGTTTCAGTTATGTTCTGTTAGTTTATGTCAGTGCATCTCTTATGAATAAGCCTGTTTCATGTGGTCCATATATTAAGAACAGTTCAAGCTACTAAACTGTTTTCATCATTGTAAAGAAATGTAGGCCTATGTTCTTTGTTTTTTATAAGTGTTGTGAATTTTTAGCTCATATAGAGTAACTAAGGTTTATGGCATGGTGTTAACAGTGATACAAATGTAGGCCAGGGTATAGCAGCCACTAGAAACCTTTTGAACTTGAAGGGATAGTTTGCCCCCCAAAATTGCAACATTTACTCACCCTCATGTTTTTCCAAACCTGTATGAGTTTCAAACACAGAATATATTTTAAAGAATTTAAGTAACCAGACAGTTGATGGCACCCAGTGAATTGTATCTCTCCAACTATGGTAGTCAATGGGTGCCACCAACTGTCTGGTTACCAACATTAATGTATCTTCATTTGTGTTTTGTGATGACAACATCATCATTTCTGGGTGACCTTTACATGCTATAGAGGGATGAACAAATGAAGTATTTTTGTAGACCAAACCCTGGAAATGGGTTTGCATTTCAGCACTTCTGATTCTGGTTCTAAAGTCTTTGAGTTTTTTTAAATGAGTTTGTTTCAACAAAGATGAGGTCATGCTAATGCAGTGCAAACAATACTAAGACTCCCAGTAGACACTTGAGGTAACAGGTTTGTTTATTTTTTTCCAAAACAAAGCAAACACTAAATGAAGAAAACAAGGCAAAGTATGCAGCTATGACTTCACTTGATGCAACAACCTCAACATGCCTGAAGATGAACGCTTATTTTGAGTAGTCTGAGAGTGCAGAGGTGCTGGATCTTGAAAGCCAGGCTGGACAGACTGCATCAAACTCATAGCTTGAAGTGGTATTTTACCAGGTTGCGCCAAAGGTTTGGAACCAAGACTGGAAAGAGACATGTAACTTGACTGCTCTGGCTTAGGAAAGACCTGGAATCTAGACTGCCGGGACACAGACTGGTAAGGGGCTTGGGCTGACTGCAGACTGCTGGGCTGGGACACAGACTGGTAACGGGCTTGTGCTGACTGCAGGCCACCGGACTGCACCACAGACTGGTAGCGTGCCTGTCCTGGATTTTGGTCACTAGGCCAGACCACAGACTGGTATCTAGCTTGTGCTACCTGCAGGCCACTGGGCCAGTTCACTGATTGGGAGCCAGTTTGTGTAGATTTTTGGAAACCAAGCTGGGGCACAAACTGGTAGCTGGCTTGTGCTGACGGCAGGCCAGACTGAGAGCTGGCTTGGGCTGACAGCAGGCTACCTAATGGTTCCACAGATTGAGAGCTGGCTTGGGCTGGTTGTTGGATGCCAGACTGGTCCACAGACTGTGAGCTGGCTTGGGCTGATTGCAGGCCACTAGGCTGGGACACAGACTGGTAACGGGCTTGTGCTGACTGCAGACCGCTGGGCCGGAACACAGACTGGTAATGGGTTTGTGGTGACTGCAGGCCACTGGGCTGGGACACAGACTGAGAGCTGGTTTGCGCAGAGAACAGGCCACTGGGCTGGGACACAGGTGGGTAACGGGCTTGTGCTGACTGCAGGCCACTGGGCTGGGACACATACGGGTAACGGGCTTGTGCTAACTGCAGGGCACTGGGATGGGACACAGACTGAGAGCTGGTTTGTGCTGAGAACAGGCCACTGGGCTGGGACACAGACTGGTAACGGGCTTGTGCTGACTGCAGGCCACCAGACTGCACCACAGACTGGGAGCGTGCCTGTCCTGGATGTTGGTCACTAGGCCAGACCACAGACTGGTATCTAGCTTGTGCTACCTGCAGGCCACTGGGCCAGTTCACTGATTGGGAGCCAGTTTGTGTAGGTTTTTGGAAACCACGCAGGGGCACAAACTGGTAGCTGGCTTGTGCTGATGGCAGGCCAGACTGAGAGCTTGCTTGGGCTGACAGCAGGCTACCTGACAGTCCAACAGAGTGTGAGCTGGCTTGGGATGGTTGTATTCCAGACTGGTCCACAGACTGAGAGCTGGCTTGGGCTGATTGCAGACCGCTGGGCCGGGACACAGACTGGTAACGGGCTTGGACTGACTGCAGACTGCTGGGCTGGGACACATACTGGTAAGGGGCTTGGGCTGACTGCAGACTGCTGGGCTGGGACACAGACTGGTAACGGGATTGTGCTGAATGCAGGCCACTGAGCTGGGGCACAGACTGAGAGATGGTTTGCGCTGAGAACAGGCCACTGGGCTGGGACACAGACTGGTAACGGGCTTGTGCTGACTGCAGGCCACTGGGCTGGGACACAGACTGGTAACAGGCTTGTGCTGACGGCAGGCCACTGGGCTGGTCCACAGATTGGTAACGGGATTGTGCTGACGGCAGTCCACTGGGCTGGTCCACAGATTGGTAACGGGATTGTGCTGACTGCGGTCCACTGGGCTGGTCCACAGACGTAGCGGGCTTGGGCTAACTGCAGACCGCTGGGCCGGAACACAGACTGGTAGCGTGCCTGTTCTGGATGTTGGTCACTAGGCCAGACCACAGACTGGTATCTAGTTTGTGCTACCTGCAGGCCACTGGGCCAGTTCACTGATTGTGAGCCAGTTTGTGTAGGTTTTTGGAAACCAAGCTGGGGCACAAACTGGTAGCTGGCTTGTGCTGACAGTGGGCCAGACTGAGAGCTGGCTTGGGCTGGTTGTTGGATGCCAGAGTGGTCCACAGATTGTGAGCTGGCTTGTGCTGGTTGTTGGATGCCAGACTGGTCCACAGACTGTGAGCTGGCTTGGGCAGGTTGTTGGATGCCAGACTGGTCCACAGATTGTGAGCTGGCTTGTGCTGGTTGTTGGATGCCAGACTGGTCCACAGACTGTGAGCTGGCTTGGGCTGACAGCAGGCTACCTGATGGTTCCACAGATTGTGAGCTGGCTTGGGCTGACAGCAGGCTACCTGATGGTTTTACAGATTGTGAACTGGCTTGGGCTGGTTGTTGGATGCCAGACTGGTCCACAGATTGTGAGCTGGCTTGGGCAGGTTGTTGGATGCCAGACTGGTCCACAGATTGTGAGCTGGCTTGGGCTGATTGCAGGCCACTAGGCTGGGACACAGACTGGTAACAGGCTTGTGCTGACTGCAGACTGCTTGGCAAGGACAGAGACTGGTATCTGGCTTGGCCTGACTGCAGTCCACTTAGCTGGTTCACAGACTCATAGCTGGCTTGTGCTACCTGCAAACCGCTGGGCCGGAACACAGAGTGGTAGCGGGCTTGTGCTGACTGCAGGTCACTGGGCTGGTAACGGGCTTGTGCTGACTGCAGGCCACTGGGCTGGTCCACAGACTGGTAACGGGATTGTGCTGACTGCAGGCCACTGAGCTGGGACACAGACTGAGAGCTGGTTTGCGCTGACTGCAGTCCACTGGGCTGGTCCACAGACTGGTAGCGGGCTTGTGCTAACTGCAGACCGCTGGGCCAGAACACAGACTGGTAGCGTGCCCGTCCTGGATGTTGGTCACTAGGCCAGACCACAGACTGGTATCTAGCTTGTGCTAACTGCAGGCCACTGGGCCGGTTCACTGATTGGGAGCCAGTTTGTGTAGGTTTTTGGAAACCAAGCTGGGGCACAAAATGGTAGCTGGCTTGTGCTGACGGCAGGACAGACTGAGAGCTGGCTTGGGCTGGTTGTTGGATGCCAGACTGGTCCACAGACTGTGAGCTGGCTTGGGCTGACAGCAGGCTACCTGATGTTTCCACAGACTGAGAGCTGGCTTGGGCTGGTTGTTGGATGCCAGACTGGCCCACAGACTGAGAGCTGGCTTGGGCTGATTGCAGGCCACTGGACTGGTCCACAGATTGCGAGACAGCTTGTTCGGAGTTCTGGCTGCTGGCTTGAGATGATTGTTGGAGGCTGGGCCGGGCCCCAAGTCGGTATCTTGCCTGTGCTAGCTGCACTCCACTAGGCTGAACTGTGGAACCATAGTGTGACTGCACTAGTTGCTGGCCACTCAGTAATGGCACAAGTCTATATCCAAAGCTGGCTTGCCCTAACTGATAGCTGGGTTGTGAGGACTCATTTCTCTGCTGCAAAGGCTTGACCAAAAAGTTAGAACTTGAAATCTGGACTGGCCTGTTACCAGAAAATAACTTGGAAACAACTTGAAGTCCATTTCTCTGAGGCTTGACAATGGGCTGCACTGCAGACTGGTAGCTGACTTCCACTATTTGGCCACTGGACTGGGAGCTGTTCTGCAATATTTGCTGGCTACTAGACACCACAGACTCATTACTAGACTGTACTACAGTTTCATAGTTGAGCTGTGTTGGCTCAGGTAGAGACTCAATGTGCATACTTGCACCCATTGCAGTGGTCACAGAACCAGAAACGAGACTGCCACTACCAGCTGAAGATATCAGAGATCCTTGAAGTTGACTACTAGCATCAGAGTCAGAACCAGGCTTATATACATTAGTCACTGGTCCAAAAACAGAAGAGCCATTTTGAGGACTATAGCTATATACACCCTTAACTTGTGCAGCACTGTAAGTGTTACTCCTTGATCTCTGAGGACTGATGGGATTTGATACATCAGCACCATACCAGCTGTAGGAACTTCGTGGCTTCACATCCTGCTTGGGGAAACCAGCCTCATTGTATACAGGATAACCACTCCTGACAAAGCCACCAACTAGAAGAAAATAGAAAAGGGAAAAGAAAGAATCAAACAGACATGCTAGCAAACATGAATTATAGAACTTGCCTGGATAAACCTTACCACTTCCAAAATGGTCACAGACACAAAGACTGAGAAGTGCTAAAGAAAAACTGTAGATGAAAAAAAAAAAAAATGAAAAAAACATATTAGATGAGTGCCACTAGTTAACAAATGCCAAATACTACAATTTATCATCATACCTTAAGAGTCGGCTAGTGGAACCCTCCATGGCCAAACAAAAATACAACAACTACCACTTCAACAACACCAGTAAAAATTCATATAAAAAAACATACTTGACTTCCAACACATATTAGTGTTTCCTGAAGGGACTCTTTATAGTACCAGCAATTGGCATTTACCAATTGTTTACCAATTGTTTCCTGACAATCAGTTGTCATGGGAACATGTAATACTCAATTATTAGGTTCAGGTGTTACAACTCTTATCATGACAGCTGCCATTTCATTAAAGTTGCTTTTTTATACGGTTACTGGACAAAAAGACAGCACACAAATTACTTTTTGGGGATTATTTAAAATACTTTATTTTTTATTCAGTGAGAATACATTTAAGCATTTAAGGAAGCAGTAGTATGCTCATTCTTCAAAAGTCTTAGCATTGATTTGGTCAAGCAGCCGTATATATTTTTATATTCAAATCTATTTCGTTCAATGATAACAGATGTTATAAATGTTTTTTCTTGCAAATTTGTACTTATGGCTTTATGTTGTGTTAACCAGTCAACAGATTTGTTTGAAGTATCTTTAGGAGTTGCTAAACTCATTATTATCTGCACTTCTCAAATACAAATATTTCTTCGTCTTTATTGAAACTGTTTGAAAACTAGAGCACACTGGTAATTTTATTTCAGATTTGTTATGAGTAAATACATGCCAACATAGAACAATCTGGCAGGACTATTCCTGTAAGCTTTCCTGTTGTGAAAGCTGTGTTCAGATGAGACCCTCATCAGGTTTTTAAAAAAAAATTTTATTCAGCTGAATGGACATAACTTTATTTTTATAACAAAAAGACCAGGGGCCTATACCATGAAGCCGGTTTAGCCGGCTAGCCAGCTATGTTTCAGTTTAGTTTCCGCCAACCCTGGGTTTTAGGTACTATGAAAGTAGCTTGGCTTTAATCGGTGTTCGTTGCCATGGTATCTTACGCTTCACGGCTAACCTGCTCCGGGGCAGGTTATGTTCTGGATTCAAGATCTCAGACTGAAGTTTGACCAATCAGCTGAGAACAAAGAAACATATACTGTAGGTGACGTAACTAATTCCCAGTGTCTGTTACAATGACTTCACCTTATCTTCCAAATCCGGTGGACATCTCAGCACAAATTGTTTGACGAGCACTTCGTAGAGAAAGAGTTTTTAGCCAGACAAAATCCCCTTGCCTTTCCTGATAGTTACTTGTATGAAAGATACAGATTTTCCGCAGAAGGAATGTCTTATCTTTGCGAACTTCTTGAGCCGCACAAAGAATTTAACACGTCGAATTCATGCACTTACTGTACCGCAAATGGTATTGCGTTGCGTTTTTTTGCAAGTGGTATATACTTGCACGGTGGGTGACGCACAGAAGCTATAGGGGAAAACACGGTTTGTCGAACCATTCGCAAGGTGGTCCTCGCTCGAGTACATTAATATTTTCATTAATAGTGTTCCCCGGACATTTATAGACCATGTCCATAAAAGAGGGCTTTTATAAAATTGCCGGTAAGATATAGGCTATTTATAGGGTGACATCACATGAACACTTTGTTTTGGTTCTTTTTTCCAAAAAGAAAATTTCACAAATGTACTATAGAGCAGAGGTCTTCAATCCTGCTCCTGGAGGGCAACTGTCCTGCAGAGTTTAGTTCCAACCAGCTTCAGCACACCTCTCTTTGAATATTCAAACGATTCTGAAGAGCTTGATGAGCTGATTCAGGAGTGTTTGATTAAGGTTGGAATTAAACTTTGCAGGACAGTGGCCCTCCAGGAGCAGGATTGAAGACCTCTGCTACAGAGTGATGACAGCATGAAATATATTTGTAGACCAAACCCTGGAAATGGTTTTGCATTTTAGCACTTCTGATTCTGGTTCTAAAGTCTTTGAGTTATTAAATGAGTTGTTTCAACAAAGATGAGGTCATGCTAATGCAGTGCAAACAATACTAAGACTCGCAGTAGACACTTGAGGTAACAGGTTTGTTTATTTTTTCCAAAACAAAGCAAACACTAAATGAAGAAAACAATGCAAAGTATGCAGCTATGACTTCACTTGATGCAACAACCTCAATATGGCTGGAGATGAACGCTTATTTTGAGTAGTCTGAGAGTGCAGAGGTGCTGGATCTTGAAAGCCAGGCTGGACAGACTGCATCAAACTCATAGCTTGAAGTGGTATTTTACTAGGTTGTGCCAAAGGTTTGGAACCAAGACTGGAAAGAGACATGTAACTTGACTGCTCTGTCTTAGGAAAGACCTGGAACCTAGACTGCCGGGACACAGACTGGTAACGGGCTTGTGCTGATTGCAGGCCACTGGGCTGGGACACAGACTGAGAGCTGGTTTGCGCTGAGAACAGGCCACTGGGCTGGGACACATACGGGTAACGGGCTTGTGCTGACTGCAGGCCACTGGGTTGGTCCACAGACTGGTAACGGGATTGTGCTGACTGCAGGCCACTGGGCTGGGACACAGACTGGTAACGGGATTGTGCTGACTGCAGGCCACTGAGCGGGGACACAGACTGAGAGCTGGTTTGCGCTGACTGCAGTCCACTGGGCTGGGACACAGACTGGTAACGGGCTTGTGCTGACTGCAGGCCGCTGGGCTGGGACACAGACTGGTAACGGGCTTGGGCTGACTGCAGGCCACCGGACTGCACCACAGACTGGGAGCGTGCCTGCCCTGGATGTTGGTCACTAGGCCAGACACCAGACTGGTATCTAGCTTGCGCTACCTGCAGGCCACTGGGCCAGTTCACTGATTGGGAGCCAGTTTGTGTAGGTTTTTGGAAACCAAGCTGGGGCACAAACTGGTAGCTGGCTTGTGCTGACGGCAGGCTACCTGACAGTCCAACAGAGTGTGAGCTGGCTTGGGATGGTTGTTGTATTCCAGACTGGTCCACAGACTGAGAGCTGGCTTGGGCTGATTGCAGACCGCTGGGCCGGAACACAGACTGGTAGCGGGATTGTGCTGACTGCAGGCCACTGAGCTGGGACACAGACTGGTAAGGGGCTTGGGCTGACTGCAGACTGCTGGGCTGGGACACAGACTGAGAGCTGGTTTGCGCTGACTGCAGTCCACTGGGCTGGGACACAGACTGGTAAGGGGCTTGGGCTGTCTGCAGACTGCTGGGCTGGTCCACAGACTGGTAACGGGCTTGTGCTGACTGCAGGCCACTGGGCTGGGACACAGACTGGTAACGGGATTGTGCTAACTGCAGGCCACTGAGCGGGGACACAGACTGGTAACGGGATTGTGCTGACTGCAGGCCACTGGGCTGGGACACAGACTGGTAACGGGATTGTGCTGACTGCAGGCCACTGGGTTGGTCCACAGACTGGTAACGGGATTGTGCTGACTGCAGGCCACTGGGCTGGGACACAGACTGGTAACGGGATTGTGCTGACTGCAGGCCACTGAGCGGGGACACAGACTGAGAGCTGGTTTGCGCAGAGTGCAGGCCACTGGGCTGGGACACATACGGGTAACGGGCTTGTGCTAACTGCAGGGCACTGGGATGGGACACAGACTGGTAACGGGCTTGTGCTGACTGCAGGCCACCAGACTGCACCACAGACTGGGAGCGTGCCTGTCCTGGATGTTGGTCACTAGGCCAGACCACAGACTGGTATCTAGCTTGTGCTACCTGCAGGCCACTGGGCCAGTTCACTGATTGGGAGCCAGTTTGTGTAGGTTTTTGGAAACCACGCAGGGGCACAAACTGGTAGCTGGCTTGTGCTGATGGCAGGCCAGACTGAGAGCTTGCTTGGGTTGACAGCAGGCTACCTGACAGTCCAACAGAGTGTGAGCTGGCTTGGGATGGTTGTATTCCAGACTGGTCCACAGACTGAGAGCTGGCTTGGGCTGATTGCAGACCGCTGGGCCGGGACACAGACTGGTAACGGGCTTGGACTGACTGCAGACTGCTGGGCTGGGACACATACTGGTAAGGGGCTTGGGCTGACTGCAGACTGCTGGGCTGGGACGCAGACTGGTAACGGGATTGTGCTGAATGCAGGCCACTGAGCTGGGGCACAGACTGAGAGCTGGTTTGCGCTGAGAACAGGCCACTGGGCAGGGACACAGACTGGTAACGGGCTTGTGCTGACTGCAGGCCACTGGGCTGGGACACAGACTGGTAACAGGCTTGTGCTGACGGCAGGCCACTGGGCTGGTCCACAGATTGGTAACGGGATTGTGCTGACTGCAGTCCACTGGGCTGGTCCACAGACTGGTAGCGGGCTTGGGCTAACTGCAGACCGCTGGGCCGGAACACAGACTGGTAGCGTGCTTGTGCTGACTGCAGGCCACCAGACTGCACCACAGACTGGTAGCGTGCCTGTTCTGGATGTTGGTCACTAGGCCAGACCACAGACTGGTATCTAGTTTGTGCTACCTGCAGGCCACTGGGCCAGTTCACTGATTGTGAGCCAGTTTGTGTAGGTTTTTGGAAACCAAGCTGGGGCACAAACTGGTAGCTGGCTTGTGCTGACAGTGGGCCAGACTGAGAGCTGGCTTGGGCTGGTTGTTGGATGCCAGACTGGTCCACAGATTGTGAGCTGGCTTGGGCAGGTTGTTGGATGCCAGACTGGTCCACAGACTGTGAGCTGGCTTGGGCTGACAGCAGGCTACCTGATGGTTCCACAGACTGTGAGCTGGCTTGGGCTGGTTGTTGGATGCCAGACTGGTCCACAGATTGTGAGCTGGCTTGTGCTGGTTGTTGGATGCCAGACTGGTCCACAGACTGTGAGCTGGCTTGGGCTGACAGCAGGCTACCTGATGGTTCCACAGATTGTGAGCTGGCTTGGGCTGACAGCAGGCTACCTGATGGTTCCACAGACTGTGAGCTGGCTTGGGCTGGTTGTTGGATGCCAGACTGGTCCACAGATTGTGAGCTGGCTTGTGCTGGTTGTTGGATGCCAGACTGGTCCACAGACTGTGAGCTGGCTTGGGCAGGTTGTTGGATGCCAGACTGGTCCACAGATTGTGAGCTGGCTTGTGCTGGTTGTTGGATGCCAGACTGGTCCACAGACTGTGAGCTGGCTTGGGCTGACAGCAGGCTACCTGATGGTTCCACAGATTTTGAGCTGGCTTGGGCTGACAGCAGGCTACCTGATGGTTTTACAGATTGTGAGCTGGCTTGGGCTGGTTGTTGGATGCCAGACTGGTCCACAGATTGTGAGCTGGCTTGGGCAGGTTGTTGGATGCCAGACTGGTCCACAGACTGTGAGCTGGCTTGGGCTGATTGCAGGCCACTAGGCTGGGACACAGACTGGTAACGGGCTTGTGCTGACTGCAGACTGCTTGGCAAGGACAGAGACTGGTATCTGGCTTGGCCTGACTGCAGTCCACTTAGCTGGTTCACAGACTCATAGCTGGCTTGTGCTACCTGCAAACCGCTGGGCCGGAACACAGAGTGGTAGCGGGCTTGTGCTGACTGCAGGTCACTGGGCTGGTAACGGGCTTGTGCTGACTGCAGGCCACTGGGCTGGTCCACAGACTGGTAACGGGATTGTGCTGACTGCAGGCCACTGAGCTGGGACACAGACTGAGAGCTGGTTTGCGCTGACTGCAGTCCACTGGGCTGGTCCACAGACTGGTAGCGGGCTTGTGCTAACTGCAGACCGCTGGGCCAGAACACAGACTGGTAGCGTGCCCGTCCTGGATGTTGGTCACTAGGCCAGACCACAGACTGGTATCTAGCTTGTGCTAACTGCAGGCCACTGGGCCGGTTCACTGATTGGGAGCCAGTTTGTGTAGGTTTTTGGAAACCAAGCTGGGGCACAAAATGGTAGCTGGCTTGTGCTGACGGCAGGACAGACTGAGAGCTGGCTTGGGCTGGTTGTTGGATGCCAGACTGGTCCACAGACTGTGAGCTGGCTTGGGCTGACAGCAGGCTACCTGATGTTTCCACAGACTGAGAGCTGGCTTGGGCTGGTTGTTGGATGCCAGACTGGTCCACAGACTGAGAGCTGGCTTGGGCTGGTTGTTGGATGCCAGACTGGCCCACAGACTGAGAGCTGGCTTGGGCTGATTGCAGGCCACTGGACTGGTCCACAGATTGCGAGACAGCTTGTTCGGAGTTCTGGCTGCTGGCTTGAGATGATTGTTGGAGGCTGGGCCGGGCCCCAAGTCGGTATCTTGCCTGTGCTAGCTGCACACCACTAGGCTGAACTGTGGAACCATAGTGTGACTGCACTAGTTGCTGGCCACTCAGTAATGGCACAAGTCTATATCCAAAGCTGGCTTGCCCTAACTGATAGCTGGGTTGTGAGGACTCATTTCTCTGCTGCAAAGGCTTGACCAAAAAGTTAGAACTTGAAATCTGGACTGGCCTGTTACCAGAAAATAACTTGGAAACAACTTGAAGTCCATTTCTCTGAGGCTTGACAATGGGCTGCACTGCAGACTGGTAGCTGACTTCCACTATTTGGCCACTGGACTGGGAGCTGTTCTGCAATATTTGCTGGCTACTAGACACCACAGACTCATTACTAGACTGTACTACAGTTTCATAGTTGAGCTGTGTTGGCTCAGGTAGAGACTCAATGTGCATACTTGCACCCATTGCAGTGGTCACAGAACCAGAAACGAGACTGCCACTACCAGCTGAAGATATCAGAGATCCTTGAAGTTGACTACTAGCATCAGAGTCAGAACCAGGCTTATATACATTAGTCACTGGTCCAAAAACAGAAGAGCCATTTTGAGGACTATAGCTATATACACCCTTAACTTGTGCAGCACTGTAAGTGTTACTCCTTGATCTCTGAGGACTGATGGGATTTGATACATCAGCACCATACCAGCTGTAGGAACTTCGTGGCTTCACATCCTGCTTGGGGAAACCAGCCTCATTGTATACAGGATAACCACTCCTGACAAAGCCACCAACTAGAAGAAAATAGAAAAGGGAAAAGAAAGAATCAAACAGACATGCTAGCAAACATGAATTATAGAACTTGCCTGGATAAACCTTACCACTTCCAAAATGGTCACAGACACAAAGACTGAGAAGTGCTAAAGAAAAACTGTAGATGAAAAAAAAAAAAAAATGAAAAAAACATATTAGATGAGTGCCACTAGTTAACAAATGCCAAATACTACAATTTATCATCATACCTTAAGAGTCGGCTAGTGGAACCCTCCATGGCCAAACAAAAATACAACAACTACCACTTCAACAACACCAGTAAAAATTCATAAAAAAAAACATACTTGACTTCCAACACATATTAGTGTTTCCTGAAGGGACTCTTTATAGTACCAGCAATTGGCATTTACCAATTGTTTACCAATTGTTTCCTGACAATCAGTTGTCATGGGAACATGTAATACTCAATTATTTGGTTCAGGTGTTACAACTCTTATCATGACAGCTGCCATTTCATTAAAGTTGCTTTTTTATACGGTTACTGGACAAAAAGACAGCACACAAATTACTTTTTGGGGATTATTTAAAATACTTTATTTTTTATTCAGTGAGAATACATTTAAGCATTTAAGGAAGCAGTAGTATGCTCATTCTTCAAAAGTCTTAGCATTGATTTGGTCAAGCAGCCGTATATATTTTTATATTCAAATCTATTTCGTTCAATGATAACAGATGTTATAAATGTTTTTTCTTGCAAATTTGTACTTATGGCTTTATGTTGTGTTAACCAGTCAACAGATTTGTTTGAAGTATCTTTAGGAGTTGCTAAATTCATTATTATCTGCACTTCTCAAATACAAATATTTCTTCGTCTTTATTGAAACTGTTTGAAAACTAGAGCACACTGGTAATTTTATTTCAGATTTGTTATGAGTAAATACATGCCAACATAGAAAAATCTGGCAGGACTATTCCTGTAAGCTTTCCTGTTGTGAAAGCTGTGTTCAGATGAGACCCTCATCAGGTTTTTAAAAAAATTTTTTATTCAGCTGAATGGACATAACTTTATTTTTATAACAAAAAGACCAGGGGCCTATACCATGAAGCCGGCTAGCCAGCTATGTTTCAGTTTAGTTTCCGCCAACCCTGGGTTTTAGGTACTATGAAAGTAGCTTGGCTTTAATCGGTGTTCGTTGCCATGGTATCTTACGCTGCACGGCTAACCTGCTCCGGGGCAGGTTATGTTCTGGATTCAAGATCTCAGACTGAAGTTTGACCAATCAGCTGAGAACAAAGAAACATATAGGTGACGTAACTAATTCCCAGTGTCTGTTACAATGACTTCACCTTATCTTCCAAATCCGGTGGACATCTCAGCACAAATTGTTTGACGAGCACTTCGTAGAGAAAGAGTTTTTAGCCAGACAAAATCCCCTTGCCTTTCCTGATAGTTACTTGTATGAAAGATACAGATTTTCCGCAGAAGGAATGTCTTATCTTTGCGAACTTCTTGAGCCACACAAAGAATTTAACACGTCGAATTCATGCACTTACTGTACCGCAAATGGTATTGCGTTGCGTTTTTTTGCAAGTGGTATATACTTGCACGGTGGGTGACGCACAGAAGCTATAGGGGAAAACACGGTTTGTCGAACCATTCGCAAGGTGGTCCTCGCTCTGCAGGAGTACATTAATATTTTCATTAATAGTGTTCCCCGGACATTTATAGACCATGTCCATAAAAGAGGGCTTTTATAAAATTGCCGGTAAGATATAGGCTATTTATAGGGTGACATCACATGAACACTTTGTTTTGGTTTTTTCCAAAAAGAAAATTTCACAAATGTACTATAGAGCAGAGGTCTTCAATCCTGCTCCTGGAGGGCAACTGTCCTGCAGAGTTTAGTTCCAACCAGCTTCAGCACACCTCTCTTTGAATATTCAAACGATTCTGAAGAGCTTGATGAGCTGATTCAGGAGTGTTTGATTAAGGTTGAAATTAAACTTTGCAGGACAGTGGCCCTCCAGGAGCAGGATTGAAGACCTCTGCTACAGAGTGATGACAGCATGAAATATTTTTGTAGACCAAACCCTGGAAATGGTTTTGCATTTTAGCACTTCTGATTCTGGTTCTAAAGTCTTTGAGTTATTAAATGAGTTGTTTCAACAAAGATGAGGTCATGCTAATGCAGTGCAAACAATACTAAGACTCGCAGTAGACACTTGAGGTAACAGGTTTGTTTATTTTTTCCAAAACAAAGCAAACACTAAATGAAGAAAACAATGCAAAGTATGCAGCTATGACTTCACTTGATGCAACAACCTCAATATGGCTGGAGATGAACGCTTATTTTGAGTAGTCTGAGAGTGCAGAGGTGCTGGATCTTGAAAGCCAGGCTGGACAGACTGCATCAAACTCATAGCTTGAAGTGGTATTTTACTAGGTTGTGCCAAAGGTTTGGAACCAAGACTGGAAAGAGACATGTAACTTGACTGCTCTGTCTTAGGAAAGACCTGGACCCTAGACTGCCGGGACACAGACTGGTAACGGGCTTGTGCTGATTGCAGGCCACTGGGCTGGGACACAGACTGAGAGCTGGTTTGCGCTGAGAACAGGCCACTGGGCTGGGACACATACGGGTAACGGGCTTGTGCTGACTGCAGGCCACTGGGTTGGTCCACAGACTGGTAACGGGATTGTGCTGACTGCAGGCCACTGGGCTGGGACACAGACTGGTAACGGGATTGTGCTGACTGCAGGCCACTGAGCGGGGACACAGACTGAGAGCTGGTTTGCGCGGAGAACAGGCCACTGGGCTGGGACACATACGGGTAACGGGCTTGTGCTGACTGCAGGCCACTGGGTTGGTCCACAGACTGGTAACGGGATTGTGCTGACTGCAGGCCACTGGGCTGGGACACAGACTGGTAACGGGATTGTGCTGACTGCAGGCCACTGAGCGGGGACACAGACTGAGAGCTGGTTTGCGCTGACTGCAGTCCACTGGGCTGGGACACAGACTGGTAACGGGCTTGTGCTGACTGCAGGCCGCTGGGCTGGGACACAGACTGGTAACGGGCTTGGGCTGACTGCAGGCCACCGGACTGCACCACAGACTGGGAGCGTGCCTGCCCTGGATGTTGGTCACTAGGCCAGACACCAGACTGGTATCTAGCTTGCGCTACCTGCAGGCCACTGGGCCAGTTCACTGATTGGGAGCCAGTTTGTGTAGGTTTTTGGAAACCAAGCTGGGGCACAAACTGGTAGCTGGCTTGTGCTGACGGCAGGCTACCTGACAGTCCAACAGAGTGTGAGCTGGCTTGGGATGGTTGTTGTATTCCAGACTGGTCCACAGACTGAGAGCTGGCTTGGGCTGATTGCAGACCGCTGGGCCGGAACACAGACTGGTAGCGGGATTGTGCTGACTGCAGGCCACTGAGCTGGGACACAGACTGGTAACGGGCTTTGGCTGACTGCAGACTGCTGGTCTGGGACACAGACTGGTAAGGGGCTTGGGCTGACTGCAGTCCACTGGGCTGGGACACAGACTGGTAAGGGGCTTGGGCTGTCTGCAGACTGCTGGGCTGGTCCACAGACTGGTAACGGGCTTGTGCTGACTGCAGGCCACTGGGCTGGGACACAGACTGGTAACGGGATTGTGCTGACTGCAGTCCACTGGGCTGGGACACAGACTGGTAAGGGGCTTGGGCTGTCTGCAGACTGCTGGGCTGGAACACAGACTGGTAGCGGGATTGTGCTGACTGCAGGCCACTGGGTTGGTCCACAGACTGGTAACGGGATTGTGCTGACTGCAGGCCACTGGGCTGGGACACAGACTGGTAACGGGATTGTGCTGACTGCAGGCCACTGGGTTGGTCCACAGACTGGTAACGGGATTGTGCTGACTGCAGGCCACTGGGCTGGGACACAGACTGGTAACGGGATTGTGCTGACTGCAGGCCACTGAGCGGGGACACAGACTGAGAGCTGGTTTGCGCTGACTGCAGTCCACTGGGCTGGGACACAGACTGGTAACGGGCTTGTGCTGACTGCAGGCCGCTGGGCTGGGACACAGACTGGTAACGGGCTTGTGCTGACTGCAGGCCACTGAGCGGGGACACAGACTGGTAAGGGGCTTGGGCTGTCTGCAGACCGCTGGGCTGGAACACAGACTGGTAGCGGGATTGTGCTGACTGCAGTCCACTGGGCTGGGACACAGACTGGTAAGGGGCTTGGGCTGTCTGCAGACCGCTGGGCTGGAACACAGACTGGTAGCGGGATTGTGCTGACTGCAGGCCGCTGAGCTGGGACACATGTTGAGAGCTGGTTTGCGCTGACTGCAGTCCACTGGGCTGGGACACAGACTGGTAACGGGCTTGTGCTGACTGCAGGCCACTGGGCTGGGACACAGACTGGTAACGGGCTTGGGCTGACTGCAGACTGCTGGGCTGGAACACAGACTGGTAACGGGATTGTGCTGACTGCAGGCCACTGAGCTGGGACACAGACTGAGAGCTGGTTTGCGCTGACTGCAGTCCACTGGGCTGGGACACAGACTGGTAACGGGCTTGTGCTGACTGCAGACTGCTGGGCTGGGACACAGACTGGTAACACGGTTGTGCTGACGGCAGGCCACTGGGCTGGTCCACAGATTGGTAACGGGATTGTGCTGACTGCAGGCCACTTGGCTGGGACACAGATTGGTACCTAACTTGTGCTGACTGCAGGCCACCAGACTGCACCACAGACTGGTAGCGTGCCTGTTCTGGATGTTGGTCACTAGGCCAGACCACAGACTGGTATCTAGCTTGTGCTAACTGCAGGCCACTGGGCCAGTTCACTGATTGGGAGCCAGTTTGTGTAGGTTTTTGGAAACCAAGCTGGGGCACAAACTGGTAGCTGGCTTGTGCTGACGGCAGGCCAGACTGAGAGCTGGCTTGGGCTGGTTGTTGGATGCCAGACTGGTCCACAGACTGTGAACTGGCTTGGGCTGACAGCAGGCTACCTGATGGTTCCACAGACTGTGAGCTGGCTTGGGCTGGTTGTTGGATTCCAGACTGGTCCACAGACTGAGAGCTGGCTTGGGCTGGTTGTTGGATGCCAGACGGGTCCACAGACTGTGAGCTGGCTTGGGCTGACAGCAGGCTACCTGACAGTTCAACAGATTGTGAGCTGGCTTGGGATGGTTGTTGGATGCCAGACTGGTCCACAGACTGTGAGCTGGCTTGGGCTGACAGCAGGCTACCTGACAGTTCAACAGATTGTGAGCTGGCTTGGGATGGTTGTTGGATGCCAGACTGGTCCACAGACTGTGAGCTAGCTTGGGCTGACAGCAGGCTACCTGACAGTTCAACAGATTGTGAGCTGGCTTGGGCAGGTTGTTGGATGCCAGACGGGTCCACAGACTGTGAGCTGGCTTGGGCTGACAGCAGGCTACCTGACAGTTCAACAGATTGTGAGCTGGCTTGGGATGGTTGTTGGATGCCAGACTGGTCCACAGACTGTGAGCTGGCTTGGGCTGACAGCAGGCTACCTGACAGTTCAACAGATTGTGAGCTGGCTTGGGCAGGTTGTTGGATGCCAGACTGGTCCACAGACTGTGAGCTGGCTTGGGCTGATTGCAGGCCACTAGGCTGGGACACAGACTGGTAACGGGTTTGTGCTGACTGCAGACTGCTTGGCAAGGACAGAGACTGGTATCTGGCTTGGCCTGACTGCAATCCGCTTAGCTGGTTCACAGACTCATATCTGGCTTGTGCTACCTGCAAACCGCTGGGCCGGAACACAGACTGGTAGCGGGCTTGTGCTGACTGCAGGCCACTGGGCTGGTATCGAGCTTGTGCTGACTGCAGTCCACTGGGCTGGTAACGGGCTTGTGCTGACTGCAGGCCACTGGGCTGGTCCACAAACTGGTAGCGGGCTTTGGCTAACTGCAGACCGCTGGGCCAGAACACAGACTGGTAGCGGGCTTGTTCTGACTGCAGGCCACTTGGCTGGGACACAGATTGGTACCTGGCTTGTGCTGACTGCAGGCCACTGGACTGCACCACAGACTGGTAGCGTGCCTGTCCTGGATGTTGGTCACTAGGCCAGACCACAGACTGGTATCTAGCTTGTGCTAACTGCAGGCCACTGGGCCAGTTCACTGATTGGGAGCCAGTTTGTGTAGGTTTTTGGAAACCAAGCTGGGGCACAAACTGGTAGCTGGCTTGTCCTGACGGCAGGCCAGACTGAGAGCTGGCTTGGGCTGGTTGTTGGATGCCAGACTGATCCACAGACTGTGAGCTGGCTTGGGCAGGTTGTTGGATGCCAGACTGGTCCACAGACTGTGAGCTGGCTTGGGCTGACAGCAGGCTACCTGACAGTTCAACAGATTGTGAGCTGGCTTGGGATGGTTGTTGGATTCCAGACTGGTCCACAGACTGTGAGCTGGCTTGGGCGGGTTGTTGGATGCCAGACTGGTCCACAGACTGAGAGCTAGCTTGGGCTGATTGCAGGCCACTGGACTGGTCCACAGATTGCGAGACAGCTTGTTCAGAGTTCTGGCTGCTGGCTTGAGATGATTGTTGGAGGCTGGGCCGGGCCCCAAGTCGGTATCTTGCCTGTGCTAGCTGCACACCACTAGGCTGAACTGTGGAACCATAGTGTGACTGCACTAGTTGCTGGCCACTCAGTAATGGCACAAGTCCATATCCAAAGCTGACTTGCCCTAACTGATAGCTGGGTTGTGAGAACTCATTTCTCTGCTGCAAAGGCTTGACCAAAAAGGTAGAACTTGAAGTCTGGACTGGCCCGTTAGCAGAAAATAACTTGGAAACAACTTGATGTCCATTTCTCTGAGGCTTGACAATGGGCTGCACTGCAGACTGGTAGCTGACTTCCACTATTTGGCCACTGGACTGGGAGCTGTTCTGCACTATTTTCTGGCTACTAGACACCACAGACTCATTACTAGACTGTACTACAGTTTCATAGTTGAGCTGTGTTGGCTCAGGTAGAGACTCAATGCGCATACTTGTACCCATTGCAGTGGTCACAGAACCAGAAACAAGACTGCCACTACCAGCTGAAGATATCAGAGATCCTTGAAGTTGACTACTAGCATCAGAGTCAGAACCAGGCTTATATACATTAGTCACTGGTCCAAAAACAGAAGAGCCATTTTGAGGATTATAGCTTATACTGCTATATACACCCTTAACTTGTGCAGCACTGTAAGTGTTACTCCTTGATCTCTGAGGACTGATGGGATTTGATACATCAGCACCATACCAGCTGTAGGAACTTCTTGGCTTCACATCCTGCATGGGGAAACCAACCTCATTGTATACAGGATAACCCCTCCTGACAAAGCCACCAACTAGAAGAAAAGAGAAAAGAGAAAAGAAAGAATCAAACAGACATGCTAGCAAACATGAATTATAGAACTTGCCTGGATAAACCTTACCACTTCCAAAATGGTCACAGACACAAAGACTGAGAAGTGCTAAAGAAAAACTGTAGATGAAAAAAATAAAATAAATTAGATGAGTGCCACTAGTTAACAAATGCCAAATACTACAATTTATCATCATACCTCAAGAGTCGGCTAGTGGTACCCTCCATGGCCAAACAAAAATACAACAACTACCACTTCAACAACACCAGTAAAAATTCATAAAAAAAAACATACTTGACTTCCAACACATATTAGTGTTGCCTGAAGGGACTCTTTATAGTGCCAGCAACTGGCGTTTACCAATTGTTTCCTGACAATCAGTTGTCATGGGAACATGTAATACTCAATTATTAGGTTCAGGTGTTACAACTCTTATCATGACAGCTGCCATTTCATTAAAGTTGCTTTTTTATACTATGATTACTGGACAAAAAGACAGCACACAAATTACTTTTTGGGGATTATTTAAAATACTTAATTTTTTATTCAGTGAGAATACATTTAAGCATTTAAGGAAGCAGTAGTATGCTCATTCTTCAAAAGTCTTAGCATTGATTTGGTCAAGCAGCCGTATATATTTTTATATTCAAATCTATTTCATTCAATGATAACAGATGTTATAAATGTTTTTTTCTTGCAAATTTGTACGTATGGCTTTATGTTGTGTTAACCAGTCACACGATTTGTCTGAAGTATATTTAGGAGTTGCTAAACTCATTATTATCTGCACTTCTCAAATACAAATATTTCTTCGTCTTTATTGAAACTGTTTGAAAACTACAGCACACTGGTAATTTTATTTCAGATTTGTTATGAGTAAATACATGCCAACATAAAAAAATCTGGCAGAACTATTCCTGTAAGCTTTCCTGTTGTGAAAGCTGTGTTCAGATGAGACCCTCATCAGGTTTTTTATTTTTTATTTTTTTATTCAGCTGAATGGTCATAACTTTATTTTTATAACAAAAATACCAGGTCCTAAAAGGAAATATATAAACACACAGGGCTCAACACTAAGGAGTTTATAAATAAATACATAATATTTGAATAATGTTAAATAAACACACTTATGAGCATATTACAAATAATAGCACAAATAAATACATTAGAACAAAGATACAAATGAAATAAACAGATTTCAGGTAGGCCTAACAGTATTTAGGTCAAAGATACTATAATGTATAAATTATATATATTAATCTTTACTAAAGCTAAAGGTTAGTCATGAGCAGATTTGAGCAGAGTTTTAGGCTACTTTCACTTTAAGACCAAATGCACGGATCTGATTTTCTCCTAAATGTTTACGTTAAGACTTTTTTATTTTAACTCTGGGCTTAGGAGGATACTGCCATTTTGACATCATTTCGAGTGTATTCATCCATGTAAGCATGACAAGACACAAAAGAGAGCTCATTTTAGTAATGGTGCGTGCGCTGATGCACAGAAAACAGTGCGTGTGTACAAAATTAAACTTCTTTCTAATACTGCTTTCTAGTTTCTAAATAACAGAAAACTATGATCTCCCTCAAAATCTAGAGTTGAATAAAACGCTCCAATTTTGCAATCTGTCATTATTTGGCGTGAGGCCAGGGTGTAGGGGAGAGTGGGGTGATTTGTGCCAGGGGGGGAAGTTGTTCCACCCTTGTTTCTAGAAAACCATAGAAGAAATTGGTCATGTGACCACATAATTTTGAAAAGCAATCACTTTTACTCGTCCTCCAAAGAAGAGAGACACATGGCATGAGAGTTAAGCATATTTTAGTGCAAAAAACTGTTTTTTCCCTTTCAAAGTAAAATTTCTATGATTAAGGTTTTTTGATTGTAGTGTCTGACCAATTATAGACAAGTTTAAAAACATTTCACACATGTTTTAGTGCTTTAGTAGGCTACACAATGAGTCTATACAGTTAGCATGATGTTAGCTCTTAACTGCTGGATCATGCTAGTTTTTCAAACTTGTGGGTCTGGGGTGATTTGTGCCAAAGGGCCTGGGTTAAGTTGTGCCGGATCCAGACCACCTAGACCTACATACTCACAGGGGATAATCTTGAGAAGTGAGGAGATGGGCATGCCTCATCATTGTTTTACTTGGGCCTGCCTGTTATTTGTTTAATTTAGCTAACACTGATTTCAGTTTTGAGCTTGCACTATGTTATTAAAGAGAAGTTTTATTCCGTGTTTAAGTGGCCTATGTCACAATAGGATGTTTATAAATTAGCCTAGTCACTTTATTCTTATATGTTACATAATTGACAGACAGCGCTATGTCAACAGGCATCTATTGCCAAAGCCTTTTTGCCTGAAATGATTCACAAATATCATATATTGTGTTGCTATGGTGCTCTAAATGGTTGCTAGGGCGTAGCTTGATAGCTTCACAATGATCCTGAGAGACTGATTGGTCGTCTGAGTAAAATGAGCCCGTCCCCTTGTCTCTATGACACTGTGATCCAGAGTTATGTTCAATACAAAATCCCTATGCAATTGACCATAGTAGGAAAAATGCATGCTATGGTATTCCAGGGTGACAATATCTAAATAAACCTTAAATGAGTAATTTTGTATTGAATTTGTCTTGCTTTCATATAGCATTACGGTTCATAACATTAAAGTGTTCTGTTTTACTTCAGAAATCACTGGCACAATTTACCCCCAATGCATTCCCCCGAAGGCACAACTTCCCCCGCACCAGGGGCAAGTTGTGCCATGAGACCACTTTTTTTCCAAGAGCTATATTTCTGAAACAATTTATTTCAGATCCAAAGTTATTGATCTCAGGGATGCACCACATCCTGAAATATATGTACATCCTTAAGTTGAAGGCATTACTGCCATGGCCTCACTTTAAAGTCACTTTGAGTAAAAACTGGCACAACTCACCCCACTCTCCCCTAACCTCTTGAGCATCAATTTTAAAAAAATGACTCTGAGGTCATTAGAGGACAAAAATGTCCCTGTCAAATACTGTCATATGTTAAGCTTTGGAGCACAAACATAAGTTTGGTCTCATTTTAAAGAAGAGCCAATTGGCCAAAGTAAAAAGCAAAGGTTAAGATTATGAAAATTATGTATGAACATTATTTTATATAAAATATATATTTAATACAACAGTAAGTTTCATTTTAAAAAAGCAACATTTTAAACAAAAAGCTGAGAAAATTACATTTTTGTCAAAGACCACGTCCGGATCGGATTCAGAATGATGATCAAAACAGATGGAGATGGAGTCCATCAACACCCCCAAAAGCTTCAGAGTCATTAACCCTTCCTGGGCCAACATTTCATTCTGTAACGTTAGGCAGTTTTGAACATATGTATGCTGTTAGATGTTTGATGATCGTATTATTTTACATTTGCCCTAGCAATCTTCTATCACTTGTTACTGCGGCTTCTTTACCCCTGTTTTCATCAGGAGATTCTGTACTCTTTCCAAGATGTGTTATAGCGCCCCTACTGTGAAAACAGTGAACACATGGCTGGCTGGAAAATTCAGTCAATGGAGGGGAAAGAGTGAAGTAGATTTGAAGTAAAATCCTATGTATACTAGCATTAGACTATCCTAAAAAAAATCAGATACTCAGAATTAGGAACATACATTTTCCCTAAAAATCAATAATCTAACAATCTAAGTTTATGAAACAGTGAACAAGCAGCCAAGAATACTTTTCTGTACATCTCGATCAAAAATTGAGTACAAGTATAGGCCAAATATACTTAGACTTTTCTGTCAGCATGTCAAGTAAACTTAAGTGCAATTTTAATTTGTATTTTTAAAGTATATTTATAAGTATATTATATATATATATATATATATATATATATATATATATATATACTTTCAGTTTACTTTGTTTAAAAAGTAAACTAATAGCACACTTAAACTGTTGTAAGGGTGGCATGCTTCCAATAATGTTAATGCATTGGGTCAGTTGGTCTGCAGTCGACCACATGAGCGTTTACTCTATGAAAGCAATCTAGTCAAATGCATTTGAATACCTCTGGAAGTTGTTGAAAGTGGATAAGCTCAAAACATTTTAGACACCTTTACACCTGTTTTTAGCATGTACTTTTGATCTGATCAACCAAAACTCATCTCCAGGTGTAAACGTAAGAGAGAAAGAAGCAGATTATGTTAAATGCCTGAAATAATTAAGGTCTGTTGGTAACTCGCAAAATATATTTTCATATTTTATTCTACAACATAAAATACATTAGAAATACCTCATTGTGATTTTTTTAAAAGCTTTTACCTGTCTTGAAAAAGGTGGTTGTTAACAAGTGTCTAAATGGGACTACAGAGGTTGTCAGGGATATTAAACATCGTCAGCCAAACAGGAAAACTCATTTAATTACTGGTCTGCTTTTACAGCCTCATTACAAACTTTCAGGGAAATGTTTTTAAATAAAGACTGAAAGAGTTGTTGGAAGCTTAATGGTGGAGATGTTGAAGTCATGTGACCATGGTTTGTTTTGTTTATAGCAGATGATTAGCTTACTTCTGGCAAGTGTATTTAGGCTGTCATTTAAACCAAAAGGTCCAGTTATGACATTTTGATTAAATATTGGGTCAAAATAATTGTTCACAATTAGATCTATAACGTGCATTTATAAAATAGACTTTAAAGCTGCAGACTGCCGAATATGGACACTAACTTAGTTATCATTGTAGTTATGGCTCTCGGTGTGAACTGGCCTTAACAAAGTACACAAGATGCACCATGATAGTGCTATAGTCCTTGACTTGAGCACCATATTCCAAGTCATTTGCAATGACATGATGGTTAGCAAATGTTGACAGAATTTGCATTTTTACATGAACAATGTATTTATAGTTTTAAATGTAACTATATCGCCCCCTTAAGTAATGGGGTTCGTTAATGCCACAGTCACACAAGAACTCATATTAAAGGGTTAGTTCACCCAAAAATTTAAATGATCCCATAATTTACTCAGCCTCAAGCCATCCTAGGTGTATATGACTTTCTTCTTTCAGCCAGACACAATCAGAGTCATATCAAAAAAATATCCTAGCTCTTCCAAGCTTTATAATGGGAGTGAATGCTTGTTTTTTTGAAGCCCAAAAAAGGGCATCCATAAAAGTAATCCATACGCTCCAGGGGGTTAATAGAGGCCTTCTGAAGAGAAGCGATGCGTTTTTGTGAGAAAAAAATCCATAATTATAACTTTATAAACTATAACATTCACTGCACTCAAAAAAATGAACTAGGAAGGTTGTGCACTTTACATAATATATTTATATTTAGTTTACTTATAATAATTGTGTTTGTTGACTTTAAATGTTTTTTTCTATTAAGGTCCACGTAATTATGTCTCAACTTAACAGTACAAAATCCTAACGTGTTGTCTAAACACAAACCATTTATGTTAAAGGAGAACTCGGCAACTCTAGCGAACTCTAGTCACTTCTTCGCTGATTTTTCCTTTTGTTGTCGCATGTTTTCCCCACGAGCTCCCCCTACAGCTGTGGGGGGGCGTATATTTCACAACACGGTCGTAAAAAACTCACTTGCGGCGGCCTCCTCCCCCTCTCTACCGCTGCTCATGTGCGTTTGTTATGATCGGAGCAAGCCAACTGTATCGTGTGGAGCTATGTCTACCGAGGTGGGTAATCTGGTAATACATCATACATGCGTGTGTGTTTATGTCGAATTGCCGTAAAGCAATTCGTGTTTCGCGCTCGTTCTCGTTCTCGCTTCTCACGAGACTTCCAATTTCTATCTTGCCGGGACGGTAGTCCCCAAGTTGCAAGGTTGGTTTTTCGCCTGGGAACGCTGGGGGGAGCGGGTAAAGTCACCAATATCACCAGAACAGGTTGTTTAACCATCCAAATGAATTCTAGACAGTTTTATTAAGTTAAAAAAGTTACCAAGTTCTCCTTTAAGTAAAAAATTCTTACATCCAGCGGGTGGCAGTATAGTGCGACGCCAACTGCCATTTTGCCCTAACTTAAAGGGGGGGTGAAATGCTATTTCATGCATACTGAGTTTTTTACACTGGTAAAGAGTTGGATTCCCATGCTAAACATGGACAAAGTTTCAAAAACTAAGTTGACGTTTGAAGGAGTATTTTTGTTCCAAAAATACTCCTTCCGGGTTGTCACAAGTTTCGGAAAGTTTTTTTCGAGTATGGCTCTGTCTTACGTAAGATAGGGCGGAATTTCCTTATATGGGTCCTAAAGGCACTTCTCCGGTAAGATCGCGGCCGCGCGCGCACTCGTAGACTAGAGCAAGAGAGTGAAAGCAGTTCGCCATCAAAGCGCCCTGCCCGGCTTTTGGGAAGTCAATGTCACCAAAGAAGTGTGTTTTTGGTTGCCAGGGCAAGACAACCCTGCACAGATTCCCAAAGAACCCGGCGTTAAGGCACCAGTGGATGGAGTTTGTTTTTCTGAGCATAAACGAAGTTGTGTAAGACTGTTGTTCCCTGCATTTCGACGATGATTGTTTTATAAACAAAGCCCATATCGACGGATTTGCAGATCGTCTAATGCTTAAGGATCGAGCAGTCACAATGATAAAGGTTCGCGGTCGTGCGTTGGAACCGGACGGTGAGTAAAACTGTTTGTTGAACAAATGTCTCTGTGTGTTGTCACTAGCTTGGCGCGTTAGCACAGCTAAGCTTCGCCCACAGGGCCCGCCCCCAGCCGCTCGGTTTTTTCCGGAAAGACTCGGTACAGCCTATCTTTCTGTTAAAAATTTAATAAAACAAAAGACTTTTTGGCGATATGAAGGATGCAATATTACTCTATAGGTACTCAAGATTAACAGGAGATTGAGTGAAAATGAGCATTTCACCCCCCCTTTAATTTGATTGTGTTCAATCAATCATTGCTTAATATGTAAAATTTAAGGTTACTTAATCCGTTTGTGTTGGATTACATGAATGATTTGTGTTGCATTAACTGAAACTGGGCAGTGCTTGTTAGTTCCCAGCATGTTTTGCATATGGTTGAATTAAGAGAGAATAAATGTTAAAATTAAGTGTTATTTTATGTTTTTTTGGAGAAAATGAGAAAAGGGGAAGACTTGATAGTGTGTAATTGTGTGTAATGTTCAATTACATTGGAATTATTAGAACCATTTAAATTACAGTGGGTTACCATTGTGGAGACGTGTGGAGCATTTTGTTTGGCTGTGGACTGATTCAGTTACTTTTAACTGCTTTGGTTGAAGGAGCATGTAAATCTTAAGATGCTGATATGTGCTACTGCTAGCAAATAGCTAGCTGTAGTCTATCAATTTACTTCTGTGTCACTAAAATAAATGAAATATTAATGTATGATGAAAATAACAATCGCATAAGTTGGAAGCAAATTAAGTAAATTAGTTGGTCCAAAACATTGCAAATTAGTTGGGCTGACAAATGTTGATATTAAATTAAGCTGTGTCCAACCATAGTAAATAAGTTAAATCAATGATTTTTGCTTATGGGTTCTATTTGCCTAGATTAAGCTGAGATAACATAATTCAAATGCGTGGAAATGTGTGTCATAATTATATTAAGTTACACCAACGATTTATTTTTTTGAGTGTGGCTTCCGGTAACGGCTGTATGGGTTGAGTTAACCGAAAATGTACGGATTATTTTTAGATTTTTAAAAATCTGAAAGCTGTCCACACTGACTCTGAGGGTGATCTGTTGAGAAATTGTGTCTTGTAACTGTAATTCTCACCCCTGTCCACTTGGTGGCGAGTGCGCTCTTCTGACTAACAAGTCAATGAATGGCTTTTCTACAAGCTGATTGACATCTTTCATCTTTCTGCGGTTGAAACACTGATTGAGCAGTTACATGAGAGACATGAAACGGATTTCGGTAAGCTGGACTGTATCTTTCAACATATTTTCTGATGTTCATTCATGTTTATTTTGTTCTGTAACATAGTAAAGAGGAAGGGATGATCTTGTTCACTCGGCTCTATCTCTCGCGCCATATCAAACGGTATTGAAATTTGTCTTAAAATGTACAGAATTTGAAAGCTGAGACTTTGTTTCATATCAAAAGTAACTTATTGCAATTTTTTTGGACAAACATTTATGATGAAACCTGAAAAGTGACCTACAGTCTGTTCAACTTTCTCTTCATAAATAAATCAATTCATAATATGCTTGTCCTGTAATTTCGTGAATAAAAATGGAAATGTGAACAAAAACAATACCTATTAAAAGGCTTATTGTTATTCAAATATATATATATATATATATATATATATATATATATATATATATATATATATATATATATAAAAATGACGCTTAATAATAGATTATGGTGTCATTTTTAGACCCGACCTCTGGGCTGTTATGCAAGTCTAGTTCCAGCGGAAGAGTGAACTCTAATCCGACACTGTAACATAGGCCTGACCAATTTGGAAGTGCAAAGGACAGAGCAAAACAAAACACAGGTCACAGATTACAAGTCTAAAACGAGAATTTTAAAAGGGAAATGTCGGAGGAGCTTGAGTTTGTTACCCAGCCCTATTTGTTTGATCGCAAGCATCTATTCTCACCTACGTCATACGCCTGAACTCGACTCTCTTGAACGCACGGACGGACGTTACCGGAAGCTAGTGATTACAGTTCGTTAAGTTATAATTATGGATATTTTTCTTACGAAAACGCATCATTTTGCTTCAGAAGGCCTCTATTAACGCCCTGGAGCCATATGGATTACTTTTGTGATGGATGGATGACCTTTTTTGGGCTTCAAAAAACAAAATACCGCTGACATAGATTGTGAATATCTGACCAGATTGTGTTTGACTAAAAGGAGAAAGTCAGATAGCCTACACCTAGGATGGATTCAGGGTGAGTAAATTATGGGATAATTTTCATTTTTGGGTGAACTAACCCTTTAAGTATGTTTAACAGAGCCCAATGCTTACAATGCGTTGTTCAAACATTTGCATTTGCGCTTGCATTTTTTGCGTAGTGCATTTTTCTGGCCTTCTGCTTCATTGCTGCAGGGCCCCTTATAACCCCAGAGGGCTGTGTTAAAACCCAGGCCAAAACAGAGGCTCACATACACGTTTTATGTGTAACTCGAGATGCAAGACAGAGATCAGAGTGAAATGCTCTGATTGCCATTGCTGATGTGGAGACTTTTGAACTGTCCCAGGATCAGTCACGCTTGTCACTAAGTAATAGTTATAAGACCAGGGCTGATTTGGGATCTGCATCCCATTTGTGTTTTGACTGGTCTCAGAGAGTGATTAAACAAGATTAAGGGGCTTCGACCCCTGCAGTCATGCCTGTGTGCAGCCACTAATAGGCATTTGCTGGACTCGGTAAACAGCGACGGGAAGCTCATCATTAGGGATATCAGCGTTTAGGAGCTCGTCTTGAAGGCTGTGGCTCCATAATAGATTTTAGTGCCTACAAAATCCATACAAATATGCCATTACATTACTGGACTGTCAGTAGGCAATGTCTGAAATGAGGGTTCAGATTACAGCTTTTAGTGTTGGACAGCACACACAGAAGAACTATTTTGAGGAACTTATTTTTTACCCTGATGAACTATGAAATTGAAGCACTGTAAATCAAATAATAAATATTTATATTCTTTCCTAATGTGATTGTTTGAGAAACGTAAGAACCACTTATGCGCCACGAGGGGGAGACAGATCCTGTAAGATGAAGCATATCAGACAAAGAACACCACATAAAACCATGAGATGGGGGCTTTCTGGCATATTTTTAGAGACCTTTGAAACATAATCTACATAGGAATAAATGGCCTGTAGTTTATATATATATATATATATATATATATATATATATAGTTACTAGCCTGGTTAAAAAAAAAATCCCTTTGATCTTGGAAATAAGTAAGGCCTACTGGATATATTCTCTCTCTTGTTTTTTCTTTTTTTACTAAACTAATGTGAAATACTGTAATATTGTGGTTAAGAACAATCTTGTCATATTGCGAGTTTGGTTGGCAATATATTTTCAGCAGTCATTTACTCCAGTCAGAAATCATTCTAATGAGCTGATTTGCTTATTGAAACATTTCTATTATTATAAATGTTAAAAGCAGTTGTGCGACTTAATATTTTTGTGGAAAACATGATAGGCTTTGATTTTTTTCCAGGATTCTTTAAATAAAATATAAAATATTAATAAAAAGTTCAAAAGAACAGCATTTATTTGAAATACAAATATTTTGTAAAAGCATAAATGTCTTTAGGACTGTCGCTTTTGATTTAATGCGTCCTTGCTATAAAAGTATTCATTTCCCAAAAAGAATAAAACTTACATCAAAAAAAAAAAAAAAACCGAAACATTAAGTCATTTTAATTATTTCAAATCTTTGAAATGTAGTGTGTATATATAGTCTACACCTTTTTTATCATAAAAAAGACCCCAGGAATCTCACATCTGTGTCCTCTGGAGTTTAGAAAGATCCCAAGTATCCCATCAAAATCTCCCGAGACCAAATTTTGAGCTGTGCAAATCAAATTAAATGTACAGGCCTAGCTACTGTATGTCAACAACTGTCTTTTGTCTTTTTTACTTATAAGAAATTTAAAGACAAACGTCAATGAAACTCCAATATGTCTCCTGATCTATGGAAGAGCATCACAGAGCAATAACATTTTCCTCTGGCTTGGTGCCTCTGATGCTAATGTAGACCAAAACAATCCTTGACAGGAACGGGACATGTGCCATGAGCGATGTTTGGCATTCACTTTCCTCTGAAACAATTAGATTCCTCTACAATATTTAGTTACTCCTCACGTGCAGCCGGTATCTAGGGCATACAGAGGCCGTACACAGTACACACTACTACGCAGACCACAATTTGCATGTAATAAGTCATATTTTGATAACTGGTCATGTCAGAAGACTTTACTTTAAATTTGATGATGTGTCGCAATGAGTTGTGTTTTATTGTTTGTGTTAATGTGATTCGTTCAGCCAGCTGCACAAGCTGATAGTTTACGCACACCGCTTTAAAGTCACCATGAAATATACCTCCAGCGCCTACATCCACTGCATCAGAACCTTGTTCTTCTCATCTTTAACTTTCTCCTCAAACAATTCATTGAAGGTTTTCTTGTAAACCTAAACCTCTTTTTTCTTTCTTTTTTTTTTGGAGGGGAGTGGGTGGAATATTGAAGTATTTATTACAAACGATTTATCTGTGGACATTATTATTTTCTTTAATCAATCAATCAATCAATCAATCAATCAGTAATTATATTTAATCAAAACAACTCCCCCTTTCCTATTGCAACAACATCACTTCTCTTCTCTGATGATGTGTTTACTATAGTATAGCGTGAGGGCGGGACAACCTGTCAATCACATGACATCACAGCAGTAGCAAACCAATCAATTCCCAATGAACCAAATCAAGCCCCGCCCTCCATTTCTCTTGATCAAGAAGCCGTTTCACATATAGGGAAGAAAAGACTATCTCAACTTCCGTTTCATGCCGACTTTAAAGGAACTTGTGGCCAGCAGCCCTGAGCTGCACACATGAATGCGTATCCAAAGGAGAAGAATGAAAGATCCTCTGTGAGAAATTCCTGTCAGAAGGTTCCTGGAGAGAAGATGCTGTTCTTTACCATTTTTTTTTCAGAAGTAAATATCCCCTCAAACTCATACACACACAGAGACATTCCTGAATGTCAGCACAAAGAAAAAGCAAAAAGGGGTTAGTGGGAGAGAACGATTACAATCGAAAGAGGAAGGAAAAAATTCTTCCTTTCTTTGAAAACCTGATTAAAACCTTGAGTTTGTTTAAAGCATGTGGATGATCTCAGCGTCTTTGTACTCTTACACAGGCCGCTGTGATTAGGGCCACATTTCAGCTGATGCTCCACTGACTTTAGTTCTTCTTCACCGCGGTGCTCGTGGTCTGTCCTGACGGAGGGATGAAACAGAAGCGATAATGGCGTGAGAAGACTTTTGAAAGGGACCTCTTTGTTTTTGGCACAACCACCGTCCAATCCCTTGTGAAGAGCATTATCTGTCTCAACACGTAGAAGAACAAATGGAGCATTGGTTGTATTTGCTTAGTCGAAAAGTCCAGCTTTATATCATTGAATGGCAAAGTTAAGAGTAAATTCCTGCTTGTTGACATTCATATCCTTCATAAAACATGTCCTGACTGTGATAATATAAAGAAATGTTTCTTTGAGCAGCAAATCAGCATATTAGAATTATTTCTGAAGGATCGTGTGACACTGAAGAGTGAGTGATGGCTGCTGAAAATGACATGAATAAATTATATTCGAAAATATAATTTAAAACAGTTACTTAAATTGTAAAAAAAAAAATATATATATACATGTATATTACTTTTTTTACTGTTTCTTAGATCAATTAAATTCAACCTTGGTGAGCATTAAGGATAAGAGTTATATGGCATAATCTTTTATCATTATAAGAAAAATATACAGAAACTGTTCAATAATTTTGGTTTTGTATGTCACAAGAATGTATTAAATTGATCCGTGACAGAGAAGACATTTACAAAATGTAAAGCAGTATTAAGCAGCACAATTGTTTTCAGCATTGATAATCAAGAAATGTTTCTTGAGCACCAGATCAGGGTAATATTTTTTCATCCATTTTATCACAGTCTGATTGCTTAGAAAAGTAACAGCACCTCTTCTCAACAAGTCACATGATTTGAGGTATCATGTCCCTAGCACAAAAATTGCAAGTTGAGTCGTGTCAAAGTTTAATAATTAGGGTTGGGAGTCTGTTTGCACAATAATAATTGTGATGTTTGCCTTAGCAACATGTTTTATTTGTATAGTACCTTTCCCAAGCTCAAGGTCATTATTTATGAATATTTCCCCATTGTACATATTGCCAACAAACAAACAGCATGCAGATGTTCTCTTAATGAACAGTAACGATATGCACACGCTCAGGCAAGAGAAGCGGCAGCACACAATATGTCTAGAAGCCGTGTCTAGCTTGCCGTTGTCAGGGTTTGTTCCCGTGCCTGAAGCCTGATGGTGTCAAAACACTCTCCATTTTTTTTCCCGAAGAATGAAAACACAAGCCATCTGGAGCAGAGGTCAAAGGGTAATTTTAGGCATGGTAATGAGGATGCTTGTTGCTGGAGGATGTGTGGAACACACAGCAGTGGGTCTGTCTGCCACTGGAGTGAGCATTAAACACTAACAGCACTACACAATCTCAGATATGCCTTCCTCTTTCTCTTGAGGTATCCTTCACATTCCTCTCTGTTCTCGTCTTTCACTTAAGGCATGATGGGTACAAAGCGAGCTGTTCTAAAAGTTGCTGCCTCGGACACGCTCTTTAGGTCAAATTCTAATGCAAAATCACATGCATGCTGCATAGAGAAAGCAATCCTACAATGTAGTGTGACAATTCCTCCAGGAGTTGAGAGAAACGGTACACGTTAGGAGGTTCAGTTTTTTTAACGTTAGGTATGATGAACTAACAATGAACATTTTTCTTGTACGGCATGTATTAGTCTAGGTTAATATTAATTTATAAATATAATGTTGTTTGTGAAATGTTACAACTGTATAGAAATTAAAATTAATCAAGATTATTAGATGCTGTAAATGTATTGTTCAGCAATGTTTTGTATTGTTTAGCTTACTTATTATATAAATAATATTTAAGTGTATGAATGTAATGTTTTCAGACACTTAATTCACATTTCAATTGAATGAAAATGTATTATAGTTTAATGTATAATAAATGCATTTAGTTAAACTCTAGAGTGCTTTTTTGACCCATTTATGAATTAAGTACATCATTATATGCAATTTCATAATCATTGTCTATAAATAAATATAAATATGGTTAAAGTATACTGCCAAATGTACTGACACAAGCATTTATGGTAAACTAAAATTGACTTTAATGTCATTTCTATTGAAACTGTATTTAAATATATTTAAGTTGCAATTTAACACACAATTTTTACTTATGCATACTTTTAAGCACTATAAAAGATTATTAAAACATAATGATTTATAATGTTATTTAAAGTAAAAGTTTTAATTTCAAAGTGCACACTTTTTAAAAGTGACAAAAAAAGTCATGAAAGTTCACTTAAAGGGATAGTTCACCCCAAAATAAAAACTCTACCATAGTATTTTTTCCCTACTATGGTAGTCAATGGGGGTCGAGATTCTTCAAAATATCCTCCTTTGTGTTCAGCAGAATAAAGACATTTATACAGGTTTGGAACAACTTGAGGGTGAGTTAATGATGACAGAATTTTATTTTATTTTAGTGTATTCACTTTTTTTAAGAATACACTTTTAAGATATGAAGTTAAGTACACACGTGCAGTACAATTAAGTGCTTTCATTTTCACAAGGATTTCATTCAATTACCAACAAGTATTGACAATTAAAAATTTTCCCAATATTTGTCTGTGCATTTTATTTTTTATGCGTATTAGCTAAGCAACATGCTAACATCAAAGTCAAACTCTATTAGAATCATTTGTAATTATTCCAAATCAGTCACAATAGTTTTTATTTCAATCCAAAATCCTTTCCAACCTGCATTACTAGCATAATCACAACAGCTCACATGCAGTGACCACAAGGCCTCAGCTCTGACATTAGTTGCCCAAGACCAAGCCCATTGATACTATGCGTCATTTAGTGACATGCACACTAAAACCTCAATGATTTACATTTCCTAGTCTGCCAATAACCACACAAAACAAAGTGTGTTATCAGCCTGAAATCAAATACAATAACCAAAGCACATTCATTCAAATACATATTTTCTCTTCCCTGTTAGTTTTAAATAGTCACTCATTTCTGAAACTCAAAGGAGGTTATTTTTCCTAAGTGTAGTCCAATTCACTGTAGAGGACCATTTCCTCTTGTTTGATACTCCAGGGGCCTGTGACATGGTTAGGAAGCAGGGTTAATTAGCTCTCTCTTTGCCCTCCTGTAAATTACAAACATACCTCTCTTTTCCTTTTTTTCCTTCTCTCTCTCTCTCTCTCTCTCTCTCTCTCTCTCTCTCTCTCTCTCTCTCTCTCTCTCTCTCTCTCTCTCTACCTCTCGGACTTTCTCTCCCACTCTCTTTCTCTCTGAGGAGCTCCGTCTGGCTCATCTAGATTATCTTCTGTTCAGTGCGGCCCGCTTTCATTATCATCACGACAACCTCGTCAGTCTCCAGACGCCCTCATGCAGGCCAAGCTGGCGCTGTTTGTGAGTGCAGCTTACTGTTCAGAGAGAGAACATCAAAGCTCTCGCAGAAAATGTGTGCTGTACTACGAGCCAGTCTCGGTCAATATGGCAGATGAGAGGCGGCAAACATCTCAAGGGGTGAATGATACAAACAAGCAGCCACACTAAGCCTGGAAGTCCTTTTTAGATGGCAAAAGCTAGGAAAGAAGTGTTAAAGAGGATGATCAGGTAATAACATGCTTTGCTGGTTTTCTCTCAAATGTTACTAAAACATATCAGATGCAAGTTGATTCTACTGCTGATGCAGTTTCGAACACCAGCTTGTGTCATGGGAAACACTTAATGTTAAAAAAATAAATAAAACAATTTGTTTCCAAAAAAGAGGCTTAATAAAATCAAGCAGCTGACTTTATCGCCCTCGCCCGTGAAAAGCTCCCTATTTTGGAGTACACCACTCGCATTTGCCAGCTTGCCCTGCGCTCTTATGTTGATGATGAGACTTAAATCTATATAGTGAGTTGGAGCTAATTATTACGGACCAACAGACTTACCAGACTTGAAGGACAGAACATGGAGAGAAGCCAGTCTCTGGTGTCTGGAGTGTGCACACCCCATGTTAATGTCATCATTCACTGACACTGCAGCAAATTCCCACCATGGACCCTGTGCCTGAGCCAATGCCCGCAACTGAGCCAGAGCCTGCAGCCACAGGTGTGCAAGGCGATTTATATATCTGTGCCTGTGGAAGTATTAGTGGAATTGGATGACGAAGAGTGTCTGATTGACTGGGATTCGGAAGAGCCACTTCCAACCCTTGTCCGCACCCATGAACCTCTTCCTTCTTTGGTCCAGTCAAATTTCCAGTCTTCTCCTTCGTTGTTGCTGGTACTGCCTAGCTCCACGTCTTCTTCATCACCGCTGGTCCTGACAAGCTCCAAATCTTCATCGTCGACGCTGGTACTGCCCAACTCAAAAGTCTTTTTAATCACCACTGGTCCTGCCCAGCTCCAAGTCTTCATTGTCACTGATGGTTTTGCACAACGCCAAGTCTCCTTCGTCGCTGATAGTCCCACTCAGCCTCCAATTCCCTCCTCCTCCATGTAAGCCATCCAGTTCTTCAGTGTTGGCTATGCTGGTCCGGTACGGCTCCTCGGCTCCTTCTCCTCTGCCGACTCAGCCCGGTGATGTTACAATGCTTTAAAGTGCCCCATTATGTTATTTTAAAGTTTCCTAATGTTGTTTTGGAGTCTCCTACAACAGGTTTACATGCATCAAAGGTCAAAAAACTATTTCATTTTCGTATAATATACATTTGTACATTACCACATTTTCAATGATTCTCAAACGACTCGTCAGATGAAGCAATCTCTCTAAATCCCTCCTTTCCGTGAGCTACTCTGCTCTGATTGGCCAATCGTCTGTTGTGATTGGTCTACCACGTACAGTGCGCATGTCGAAAACAAAAACGCCCATTGCCATAACAACGTCAGCTCTGACTGTCCTTAGGCTTCCTACACCATAAACTAAACACAGTAACGAACAATGACGTCGATTTTACCATATCAGTCCGAGCGCGAGTCCGATGATAAAACATTGGAAGAACTAGTTATTCAACCCGAACCTCCATCGCAAGGACAACTCGAGCAGGACGTTTCTCAGTGATACACTACTCCGTTTGAGGTACATTATGAGATGTTGCAACTGTAATTCCTCATCATCAGCTTTAACAAGTGCATGTCCATCAACAAACCAATTATTTTACTTGTACTTATTTATTTACTGAGTATTTTTTTCTAATTTATTGCGGTGAACATGTGGAAACTGTATCAATAACAGTGCATACATTAGCCAAGCTCTAGTGTGAATGACTGATGTAACATAAACATTGGTAAAACAAATCTTGAGAACGACAGCAATTTGCATTGATAGACACAGTTTTAGGTAATAGTGGCCCACAACTGATTAGCAGAAGTATTTCAGTAAGACAGTAATGATGTGAGTTAAACAGTTAGCAGGAGACCAACACAATATTAAACTCAAAACTAAGTATTTTGAACACCATCTTTCAAGAGCAAGCGGTTTGCGAATCCTTCATTGAATCCTGCATCGAATTCTGCATGAGATTTGAGAAGCAGTCGTCAGGAAAATAAAGGGAACACAGCAAAAGTTTAGGATTATACTGCAGTGGTATCATTGTAGATTAATTTTAACCACTGATTCTTCACATGCTTGTCCTTGGGCTGTTTACCTTCACATTGTAGAGCACAGCGTCTACTCGACATGATGCTATCCAGTATCCACAGGAATCAGCTGCCGGTTTGAGGGGGTTACTTTTGAAAGACAATAACTTTATATACAGTGCACTTTCAGATTTAGCTATATTACACACTACATGAAAGGCCATTTTCAAAAATCCATAATGGGGCACTTTAGGTCCAACGTGGTGTAAGGATCCTACTCGTCCTTCCGGCTCCACCGGACTCCCTCGTCCCTCTGGCTCGACCTCGGTCAGTTGTCGCTTTACCTTCACCACAGACGTCCACCCCTGCGGCTCCATCGGCTCCTCCTTCCCCAGTCCTCACTTACCCTGGCTACACCTCGGCTGCTCATTACCGCGGCTCTGCCTTGGTCTCTGGGTCCTTCCGTGTCGCCTTGTCTCTTGGGCCGTCAGACTCCACCTAGGTCTTTACTGATCATGCCATCACCTCAGTCAGTCGAGCTAAGGACTCCAAGCGACCTATTTCAAAAACATAAAAAAAATCTTAATTGTTCCAAACGTTTGATCGATACAATATTTTTTAGATACAGAAACGTTTATTGTGATATACATTTTTGCACAGGGCCCACTCCTGCTGCCTTTGCCTTCATCAATACTGCTGTTGTGCTGGCTGTCAATACTACTGAATTTGCAGTTCTGCCCTTTCCCATCAATACCCAGTTATTCATTATTTCCAGTATAAATCTCCAACACCCTTCTTAAATCAGTAATCAATACCCAATTCCCAGTAAAGTACTGTTGTGCAAACCTTAATTCCTAATATTGAGAGAGAGAGAGAGAGAGAGAGAGAGAGAGAGAGAGAGAGAGAGACGGACCTCACTATACCTTTACCTGCTGGTGTCACTGTTGGACAGTGTTACTATATAGAACAAATTGTGATTTATATACTTTTTAATGTCACATTTCATAATATTTGTGTTGTTTTATTTTTGTAATATGGATTATTTTCTCATCAATTTTTTTGCGGAGGCACTACTGTCCATAACGTAGAGTATACCTGAATCACACACACACACACACACACACACACACACACACACACACACACACACCTCCAGTAATCAGTCCCCTAAAGCAGCCCAGATCCAAGCGGTAGATTTATAGGACTAATAAAGATGTGAAGGAGGGAGCTCTCAGTGGGACAGACCTGCTGTCAGACAGGTAAGCAGCAGAGACTCATGGCAGGACAAGGGCGCGGCTGGCACACACATTATTACTCACCTCATGGATCCAGCAGGGCTGATCGTGAAAGTCGATCGAAGGACAGGAAGTGACCTGCCCACCACCCCACCTCTTTTTTGAAGGGGAGCTGCATGGATGGAGTCCCACATGGGTTAGAGCTATTTTGTGCTCTCTGCTGTGTCTGAGAGTTATTGATTGTTAAAAAAAAAAAAAAAAAAAAAAAAAGTGTGCGTGCACAGTAAACTGAGGACTCTCCAACTCCAAAGTGAAGTAGAAATATATGTTTGTGAAAGGAGAATGCAAGTGTGTGAGAGTGCCAGAATGAATTTTGTCTTGTTCGGCTCTTCATAGGACTAACTCAGAATACAACTTAAACAAAATGTGAAAGCTAAGATGTGGACTCAATTAGAAACATATTTGTATTTCTGCATCTTTAAACAGATGCAGGTGTAACAGCAGCATATTGTTTCATTTACAGTACATTAATGCACTTGACAGACGCTTTTATCCTAAGCAACTTACATTTAAAGCTAGAGATACTTTAAGATACTTTAAACAACTGATAAGGTTTTTTTTTTCATGACCGATAAATTGCATAATATTTTTGTTAACCTAAAATCTTGCACACCACTTGAACTTGCTGAATCACTGCTTTAATACGCAACATTTCAGTCAACAGACCTTCCTCGGGAATAAAAGATCTAAAAGACATCCACTAATTAAAGAGTATCAAGATAACCGACAGCAGAAAAGGATAAAAACACAGCTCTAATTAGACAAATAGAGAGAGAAAAAAAAAATTCCAAATACAAAATACTCCAACTATCACCAACTAAAGGAATAAACAAAGAATTTGCTGGAAAAAAGTGGGGAATCAGACGTTCTTTTCATCTTGCACATACTATCTTTAGATTCATCATGTCCACTGTCGCTCAGCAGATATAGATTTTGGGCTGATTTTTAGAGTTTGACTCAGCAGTCATTATATAAACTAAATGTAACCTTTTAGATGTAAAATTACATGGTTTTATGTTATATTTTGCCAGAATTTCTTAATTTTTCACAATGTGGATAGTGTGTGTATAGGTGGGCCTGAGTCATCTTCCAATGAGCAGTGTTTAATCTAAGCAGTCTGTGCATGTGTGTATTTGTCTGAGCCAGCTGAAACGTGTCCCACACCGCCAGTCTGACTGCAACAAAACAACATAAATCTCCAGAAGCTCAGGGGCCGTAAATAAGTGCCCTGCTATTTAGGGAAGGAGAGAGAGAGACAGAGAGACTCCCAGAGAGTCTTTAACTCCTCATTCTCTCAGCCTCAAGAGTCGTAGGCACTTTACAAACCCTTTAATACAGCCACTGTATCACACACAGACCACCAAACACTGTGTAGCTCTGATCACTTCCATGCTGTCTCTAAATGCTTCTTGTTTGGGCTCATTAAAGTAGCCTATTGCATGTGTTCTCCATTAGGCCTGCACAAACATGTGGCCATTTTCATGAGTCCTCTTCCATCTGTTCACAGGAGTCTGGTCATAATTCCTTTATCCATGCCATGTCTGTTTATCAATCTTCAACTACCATCTCATTCTTCTGTGAAAAAGACCTCTGTGTGAGATGTGTCTCAGTTTCAGAGGAGATCTCAACAATTTTCTTAAACTGTGCTCAGATCTGCCAGAATGCTTGCAATCAAAAGTAAGATTTTAACTCTAACATTTCTATTGTTTCTCCTGGGCTAAGATTATGTGAAGAAAAATTGAGACATTTCCTACTTCAATCTCTCCTTTAAAGTAAGAGATCTCAGCAGTATCTCAAACTGTGCTCAGATCATAACGAGATACCAATGTGTGCAATCAAATGTTCTCTTTAACATCTCTATTGTTCCTAGACATAAATGAGATTATATGCAGATCAAATGGAGACTTTTCTTATTCTATTTCTTATAAAAAAAAGTCTCCATTTAAGTATCAGAAGAGATAACAACGTCTCAAACTGTGCTCATTTCGTTCAAGATACCCAAGTTTGCAAAGTTAGAGATTTCACACATTACTAGTCCCAAATGAGATCTCTTTAACATCTCAATTGTTCTCCTAGTCAGTGAGATCAAACAATTGAGACTTTTGCCTTTTCATGCTTCTCAGGTATTTCTCCTGTGAAAAATACCCTTAAAGGTAGGGTAGGTAGGATTTTTCTAAAAAACTTTTTTTCAAATTTGTTTAAACTGTCTTTATATACCAATACATAATTCAAATGTAAGTGCTCTGAAAAAGAGAGTATAAAAATCGAGTGACTGTAGACCTTTTAATCTGCAATAAACACAGCTCATTATTTCCATTCGGGACGAAACAATTGATTGGTTTGGGCGACTGTCACTCACTCTCGCAACCATGTCTACCACCCCTGTTGCTAGATCTGCCCATATGCGCGCGCACCCGTTTGATTTGAGGAGCGCAAGAGAGGCGCGGAACCTACGAAGAGTAAAATTATGGCAGAGAAAGAGTATTCAAAATTCAAAGCACCTGCATATTCAGTCAGCGAAGGCAAACAAGGCAAAAACTACTTCCTCGGACCCTGGTTGCCCGCATTCTTGAACGACCTCCTCTGCTTCGCCCTCGACCCCAGACCTGTCCTCGAACCGACGATGCGGTACTTGTCTCCGGAGTGTAGTCCTCATTAGAGTCAACAATGTTTTCATCATGGAAACTCGCAAAACACCGTATATGTTATGAATCTTACACGAAATTCACCTTCATCACAGTATAACTGATGGTAATGGAAAAAACGTGTATCAATGCAACCTGTTTTTAGCTTTGCCTTATAAATATAGCTCGTTACCTATAAATATAGCTTGTTACCGAATCAAACAAAGAATATTTTAAACTTTACCAGTATCGATATGCTAGCTTGATAGTGAGTACTAAAAGAAATCTTATTTGTTTATATTTATAGTGATAAAGTTAGGTATTTTATTACATGTGATTCTGACATGATGTCACTGCATGCACTGGGCTCCTTCCTCTCCACTCGTCTCAGGTAAATAAATGCGTCTTCCAGCTGAGCCTGAGCGTTTGGCGTCACGCGTTCATGTGTTTTGGGGGCGTGGCTTTGGAAGGAGCTCAGAAGGGAGGGGGTGGAGTGAATGGAAATAATTAGCTGTGTTTACAACAGTCGTGAGAGGTCTACAGACACTCGATTTTTATACTCTCTTTTTCAGAGTACTTACATTTTAATTATGTATTGGTATATAAAGACAGTTTAAACAAATTTGGAATGTTTTTTTTTTTTTGAAAAATCCTACCTACCCTGCCTTTAACTGCTCACATTCTTCACACACAAAATTTCAACAATGTCTCAAACTGTGCTCAAATATGCCAGATTTTACATTTATTATTATTTTTCATTATACCTTTATTTAACCAGGAGGTCCCATTGAGATTCAGAATCTCTTTTACAAGAGAGACCTGGCCATGGTAGCAGCCAAATCACAACAAATGCATACATAACAAACACCAAATTACATTTTCACAATAAAAGAAGTACCAAATGTTAAAAATAAAAATATAAAACACAATGAGACTTTTAAGAAAAACAAGAACATGTCTCCATCACAGCACTCTTTACAGTAGTTTTAAATTCATTTATGGACATAAGGGTTCCTAACTTTAGCTCTTTTTGTAGATTATTCCACCCCCAAGGTGCTAAATAAGAAAAAGCAGTTTTTCCCAATTCGGTTGTAACTCGTGGCACATTAAAAAGCAACCACTTTGAGGAGCGTAGCTGATAGGTACCAGAGCAAACAGAGAGGAGGTTACAGAGGTACAGTGGAAATTTGCCAATTATAGCTTTATAAATAAAGATATACCAGTGCTGTTGTCTACGAATTTTAAGTGATGTCCAACCAACTAAATCATAAAGAATGCAGTGAGGGGTAAGGGACATATTAAAGTCCCCATGAACCGGAAGTTGCAAACAACTTTTCTCCAGTGTTATGACGTATTTCCAAGTGAAACGGAATATTGAACAGAGGGCAGGGTTTTACTTAGCGCTCCTCCTCTCCATCTCTCGCTCATAGCAGACTAACGTTTTGAGGGGAGTGGTTAAGCGTTTTCAAACCAAGCCGTCAAACCTACGTCATCAGAAAAAGACGCCATTCCAGACCGGAAGTAACTTTTCAGATTTTGATTAAAGATTACCATGGTAAAAATGTTTTTTTTTTTTTTATATTTACTTGCACGGATTAATTGTTCACCACAAGACTAGTAATATGCGCTAACAAAGTAAATAGGGTCAATTTTGATTTCATGGGGACTTTAAAAATTCCAATTGAGATATCTTTTAACATCAGTGATAGCAATGATATTTTAAATGAAGAACAAATGAGAATTTTGTGTTTCTCAGAAAATATTTTTTTTTTTCCAAAAAACATTAAGTCTCCTGAGCTCAGAAAGTGCAAACTTTGAGCGACACAATTTTCCTCTGTGTACATTTTGAAAATGTTAGTTCCAGTTCTGTCCTCTCTGTGCTGTTGTTTCCTTTCTCCCTCTTTTCAGGATGTCTTTCACAGCCTGTCACTTTCCTGCGCTCATTTGTACGGTTTATTCTGACACGTCGAGGTGAAAGTGTGCTGGGGAACTGAAAACACTCGGCCGCATTCACGCAGTGCGGGGCCACGGCGCCTGAATGCGGGAGCCACTGAAGCGTACACTCCTCTTTCTCAGTGCTCCTCCTCTTTTCTCCTTCGCTTCGCTCCCCTCCTGGCCTCGTCTTTGTTGCCAGGGGTTTTGGGGTACAGAGGAGCTGGTGTGGGGGTAAGGGGTTTGTGTTGTTGTCTCACTGGGGCCTGACTTGCCATTTCTTAATGGGTTTCACAGCGGCCTCCAGCGAACAAAACAGGCCAGGGGTAGTACAGCTGAAAGAGTGCAGTGGACGAGTGAACATTGTTCATCCCGTTTTCCCCCACCCACCTTTCTCCAGTACTCCCTGAAATCCTCGTGGCTCCCAGAGAGAGAGCACATAGCAGAGGCCCCATGAGGACAGAGGTAAACACAACCCTCATGTCTGCTCCTTCTCCTCCCAGAATCCCTCTCTCTGTTTCCATTACTCTATCACACGCTCTTTGTTTTTTCCCATATGTAAAATTACACCCATTTTTTTACTTTTCTACTTTTCAAAATGCCTCTAAATATTTAAAATGACAAATAACACAAAGATAAAATCAGACAGTGAACTGAAAGAACATATATACACACAAAGATGAGCTAAATTAACTAGACACAGGTGAAATGGATCAATTAACAATCAGAAACCATGGAAACCAACTAGACACTGGAACAAAGGAAAAGGGTACTAAGGGTGTTTACTAAAAACGGAAAAGTTTTTCCTTTGCGTTTTTCGCATACAGATGACAACGGTGTCAAAATGATCCTCGTTCACACGGCTCCGCAACAACGACTGTATTTTGCTGCCAGGCCAGTAGTTGGCGATGTCACTGAGTAAAGAAACACGACGTGCATAGGCGGAGGGTGAAATAGTTACGTGTCGCCTATAAACAAACTACACGTCCCAGCATAAACGCTCTTGTTATTAAAGTTATGTTTACAAACCACTAATTTGAACAGGCAAGCATAAGCATGATTTGGCAGGGCAGCCAGTTCTAATAATAAATAGCTTAACCATTGCCTTGCCTAATGGAGAAAAACATACATTTTCTTCAAATTCTGAATAGATTATCACCTAGAAAACGTGCATAAAAGCTCTCACTTCATAATCACTAAGCTGTCAATCACAAATCTTAATTCATCGCGCTCTCACAAAGTTCTGCTAATCGATTAAGCTGACTGTACAATGAATATCTTATTTAGCCTGCATAATGTCTACACTTTTTTGTTACAAGTTAAATTATAACGAGAGGATTTGAGTGTGTAGATCTCAGCACTGGACAAAAACTCCAGTGTTTTGAGTGGTGAGGGGATTCGAACTTAAACACGTCTGATTGGCCATTGCGTTCAAGAAATCATCAGATATGTTTGTGATTGGCTATGTTGCTCAACGCTGCAAAAATACGTTGTCAATAGAAAAAAACTATTTATATTAGCTTCAATGCTCTCAAGAGCACAACCACTAAATCTGTTTATCAGTTTATGATGAGAGTATTCGCAAGAGAGCAGGATTCAGTCAGAATTCACGCACTGAACACAACTCCAGCGTCTCAGCAATTACTAATCTTAATGCCTCTGATTGGCCATTGCATTCATAAGATCAAAGGAGTCATGTGTGTTTGGTTATAGTGCGCAAAGTGTGATGCAACATGAGCAGATCTAAATTTAATGCCGCAATCGACATTTTTATTTTATTACTACCTGTAGATATAGTTTAAAAATGCAGGTTCCTTTTTTTCCCATTTTTGAAACGTGGCTAAGCCTTCCCCCGCCTTACACACGCTCCACCTATGACCACGCCCCTATAGACAAATTTGCGTTTTTGTAGTTTACACGGTGACAATAACGGTATCATTTCAAAAACTTGCACTTTGAATCTTGTTTTCAAAAGTTTTCAGGCCACCAAAACGGCGTTGCCGTGTTAATGAACCACCAAAACACATAAAAGTTTTTCCGTTTTTAGTTGAAAGCGATGTTTTCCCCAAAGACAAAGGAAAAACAGGAACATCCCCACTAAAAGGCCATGAAAACTCAAACTGGCTGAACATTACAAAAATGTTGATTTGCAGTTTTGGTGAGCACAAGGGACATTGAATAAATCTTACTTACCCCAAACATTTGAATGGTAATGTAAATACAGGGCACAGGAAACTATATATAATATATATGAAAAGCAACAACTAATAGAAATCAACACAAGAGAATCTGAAAAATTATCTCTCAAAAACAAAAAGCTTGAAAGTGAAACTTTTTAAATCATGATGGTCTCTAGATATGATTCAGGTCCCTTTCTCAGTGTCCATTTTATTGTTTTCCAGGTGAAAATCATTAGTTCAATAACTCGTTGTTATTGTAATGGCTCAGGACGAGTTCCGCGTAACATTTTGAAATTAGTGGTTTAGAACATATCCCAAAGGTATGATCAATATAGTGAGGCTTTCTTGTGCTGCATTCAGATTCAGGGTAACCCCTGATTCATGTGCAGATGTGGTGCTGAGAGTACCTTCATAGCTCACTGTCACACCATGGGGCGGTCCACTGGGTAAACAGGGGGCTGCCCATATGGCCGAGGGCCCCGTCTACCCTTGCTGTAAAGAAGCCGGCAGCCTGCAGACTCTGCAGAAAGTCAGAAAATAGGTCGACTCTCCTGACCACAGCTCCCCTGCTGGAACAAATGGGTGTGAACGTGTGTGCACACATACACACACACACACACACACACACCTCCAGAGAGTGTTACAAGGTGTCAGTGGTGGAAGATGGACGAGAAGGGTCTGGTTTCCATTAACTGCATCGACTGGAGAAGTCGGTCAGGAGATCAGCTTCAGAGGTTTCCTCACAGAAAACTATACAGTGTTATACAGTAGATTATAGCTTTTCTTAATTTTACTTTGAAATGTCATGTTATGTGACATATTTAGCAACAGATAACTTGCATAACAAAATTAAGCATACCAATTAGGATCAAAAAGTTTACAAATCTCACAGTGTGGCAAATATATTTAGAGAGATTACTCTAGAGAGAAGCAGATAAAAGGAATAAAGATAATTACAAATACATTAAAAACATTGTAAAAAAAATGTGTTTTGTAATCATCTCTTTTCCATAATTATGCATGCTATATTGTTTTGAAGTTTTTGTCATATAGTCATTATTTTAGTATAATTATTATATATGATCAATGTTTATAAAACACTAAAATTGTTTTGAAATGATTGAGAAGTCACTATTAATTATTTTTGATTTTCATAAATATTTAGGAAGATTATTATTTTTATTATTATAAAAATTGTTTTTTTAAATAACTATAATTATCTCTGATTTTCAAATTTATAAAAATAAACTTACTACAATCCTGTGGAATTGTCTTGTACAGCAGGAAGACGTACATTAACATATGATAAATACATGCTAATTATCCTAAATTAGCTAACAAACATTATTCAATAGTAAGTCTTCTGTTCACAGCCTGATTAACATATGCAGTTATGATGAGAGTAACTTTAAGATTTGAATGGCTTATGACTTGTAATATTCCAGTCAACACCACAAAATCTTGCCAATACTCGGTAACATTTCAGTGTGCTGTAATTCAAAACAAATAATGCAAGAAGTGCATTGAATCAAGCGTGCTCAAGTTTAGACAACATTACTCAAAACCATTTTAATCTGATTTTTGCTTCTAAGGGCCTTCAGGTGGAGCGAACTGTTAATACAATAACCAGTTGTTATCACAATGTTCACTATTCCCAGAGCGATCACCGATACGCCTCATGTTTTAGCCGTATTATATACCGTATAGGTTTTCAGTAGTACTGTATGACCCGATTGAGAAGGGAACATTGTTTGCTCAAGTTTCCACCCCCTTATCAGACAAATGGCTTCAGTCATAATGAGAGCAAGCAGGCTAATTGAGCCTTTGAGCAAATGTACCAATGGTTTGAACAATTCTATATTGGTATAGTATAATGTATCATTGTCATTGTTTGTTATTTTACCTCATTCACAACCGAGAGAGAGAGAGAAAGAGGTTGGTCACGGTGGCTATAATGTGTCTGCCCTGCAGCGATCTGCACCCTTCCGCTCTGGTCTTTGAAGCATGCCTCTGTTTGCTACCTTTTCATTTTATCACTCCCTTTCTTCTGCACCTCCACCTCTTTCCTTTGCTCTCGTGGTGTGTCTGGTTTGTGTGTGTGAGAGCCCAGCTCTTTCCAGTGGCTGACATTCTCATGGCCTGTGCTGAGCATGTTGCTTTCTCTTCCTCAGGATGTGGCTGCCCGTGAAGTGTCGTTCTCTCACGTCTGCTCTCTTCACCTCACTGAGACTGTGCACGTATGTGGTGTAGATAGTAGGTTAGAGTGCCTGCGTGCACTCTTGAGTGGAGAGGCCGACCCTGGGGGGTTTCTAATGGAAATAAAATGATTTCGACAGCGAATGGCATTTCGTTTACATGCTGTTTCTATGATTTCCTTGTATCTCTTGTGCTGTGCATTTTGTTGCATTTTGTGGTAGTAATTTCTTCTTAGTCATGCTCTTGTCAAAAAATGTACTTAATTGTATTGAGTGTGCACCTGTAGTGTACTTCAAATCTTAAAAGTACATTAAGTACACTTAAAATTTAAAATTTCATTAAACAGTAAAATTTCATTAAACAGTTTCATTTAAACAGAGTGCACATTCATGACAGTTTCTTATAACACACTTCTAAAAAATACACTTTGTAATAATGTCAAATTAAAAGTTTTACTTAAAAGTACATTTTAGTTACGTTTTAATAATCTTTTGTCATGCTTTAAATAAGTACACATACATGTAAATAACAGTTTGATTTTACATTCAATATTTCAGTTCAATTCAATTAAGTATATTTTAGTTGAACCTAAATTAACCTATGAAAAGACCTGAAACATGGAACGGCTTACATACTTCAATACACAACAAAGGAACTATGGAAACATGAGGGCAAATGACTAACAAGGAACCCCTGAGAACAATCAAACAATGAACCAATTAGAAAACAGAGCTGAGAACACATGACCTGAACAACCAATTAGAACAAGACACATACACAGGAGGAGCACATGACAGGCTAATATAAGGAACAAGGGAAGCACATGACAAACAGGAAGCAGGAAACGTGTCACAACTGGCCCAAAGCCATGGCAAATAGCAAGCCTAAACTTTTATAGAGGAATGAACAGGTGGGTATCGTTCCGTTGATGAGTCGCCTAGCCACACCCACTAGCCGGCCATAGCAGGAAGAGTAGAGAGACTCGTCACAACATGATTAAGAATTTCAAAATAAAAAACATGATCACCAACAAAACCCAAACCAACATGACAGTCCTAATTAAGTAAGACCTACTTAAATGAGTCAAAAACATTTTTTTGTTCAACTAACATTTAATATACATTTAAACAGTGCATTTTCATTTAATTAAAAATAACATGAAATTAAGTGCCAAAAACATTACTTTCAATCTGCACTTAATCAATATTTTAAAGTGGGCCTATATTATTTTCCTAATAACTACTCTTCTTAAAAGTATGCTAAAGTGTACTTTTTCATGCTTTCCACAAAGGTAAGATTCACTTATTGTTAATATTTGAGGCTACTAACTAGTGAGCGCCCTAGCAACCGCATAGTGATACCCTGGCAACCAGTTTTACATGAGCAAACCCCACTCACCTTGAAAATTTACAAATCTAGTTCTTTGTCTTCTCTCTCTATCCTTGTTCAGTGGATCGCTCTATGCTGAAAGGAAGATTTGGCAGATCAAGACGCTTCCATCTGTAACCTGTAATACTGCAAATGAGTCACAAATCACTTTAATTAGAGGCTCAGTCTGTGGAGCTGAGTGGAGAGCACCGGAAAGCAAACTTCTGTTTCCTCTCCTACAAAAAAAACATGTTTAAATATAACAACATGGGCGCAAACACTTCATGCAACACACACACACACTCATAGGAAATAAAAGTCTCAAACAAGATAACTTTAATGTCTCAGTTGCTATAGGCAACATTGACAAATTCTTCAAACAAAAGTCTAATAAAAAGTCAATTTCCACTCATTTAAATGTCTGGGGTCAGTAAGATTTTTATTATTATTATTATTATTGTTGTTGTTTTCTTCTTTTTTAAAAAAGAAGAAATTAACAGTTTAACTCAGCAAGTTCTTTTGAATTGAACCTTCTATTTCCACAAAGAAAATGTATTAGTTTGTGTGTGTGTGTGTGTGTGTGTGTGTGTGTGTGTGTGTGTGTGTGTGTGTGTGTGTGTGTGTGTGTGTGTGTGTAATAATACACACACACACACACACACGCACACACACACACACACAGTGTAGGTACTGGTCTTGCATCTTTTTATGAAGCTCATAGATATTAATTAGTTTAATTATGTGAGGCTTTTTTTTTTTTTTTTTTTTACATAAGCTATATATATCTGAAATACAACCTCTACATTACACCTCAATTAGCCTTTAATCCATGTTCCATTATTTCACCCCATTTCATAAAATACCAGATAACTATTTTGGAAGCGAACAGGGATTATATCAGCTATCCCTAATAGATTAATAAAATTTCCCGGCAAGTCCGTCCCCGTGCTCGTTTCATTGGATTTGGCAGATACAATTTAGCAGCATTAATGAGCATTTAATGAGCAAGTCCCATAGAAACCCATGCCTTTCTGCTTGGGTCGCTGTAGGTCTTACACTTCTGAAACTCAATCGCTCAAATGCTGTATAGACACGGTGTTTTAGGAGATAACTTGGTCTTTTTAATGCTGTTTAATATCTGTTTGTAATGATGTACAACCGTAGTGAGGAAGGGTTTTGTTAAAAGCTCTAAAAGAAGAGAACAATGATCTCTAAGATACACAAGCCACACATCCTGTGAAAAATGTGAAAATAGATCCATCTTTGTCAAATACCAAGGCAATGTTGCATATAGATGTATTTCTGATGTATACACCGATAGTGCCATTCATCTAAATCTAAATGAGCACATGAAACATTTGATTGTTTTATACAAAGCTAAATTTATTAAATTAAATTATTAATCATATCTAGGACTGACAATCAAATTAAAATGAATTCCATTAATTGAATGATAAGCTGAATCAATTGATCCAATTAATCAGAGAGAGAGAGAGAGAGAGAGAGAGAGAGAGAGAGAGAGAGAGAGAGAGAGAGAGAGAGAGAGAGAGAGAGAGAGAGATTTAATTAGTTATTTGTTTTTAATACTTCGCAATAAGGTCCCATTAGTTAATGCATTAACTAACAATGAGCAATGCATTTGCAACAGTAGTTTGTTAACATTAGTTAATAAAAATATAGGCTGCAACTGTTCATATTTAGTTCATGTTAGCTCAGGTCCATTAATTAATATGAACAGATATACATTTTTATTTTAATGATGTATTGGTAAATTTTGAAATTAATATTAACTAAGAGTATTTTCCATTGTCATTCATGCTAACATGAATTAACTAATGTTAACAAATGGAACCTTATTGTAAAGTGTTTCCTAATTGTTTATATTAGTTTTTTATCCATAGTTTTTAAGGGTTACCTGGACCACACACACACACACACACACACACACACACACACACACACACACACACACACACAAATGCTACAATGCTAGCTGTGGCTAATAAACCACAACAGTGCTAAGGAGTCATAACAACAGTGAATCCGCTCCTAAGCTGTCTAAAGTATTTCAGCCTTTGTCTTCGCAGGACACCTGTCTTTCTTCAACTCCGCACAAACACAGTAATTGGATCTTAACACATACGACAGAAACAGGAAACAAAGGAAGCCGTTTGTGAAGTTAATACTCGGCACTGCAGTGGCTGCGCTTACCGGAGGCCCAATCTGTCTATGGCTTTGTGCACAGGCCCATTAATCCACATTACTGCTGGATTAATTTGGTTTGCGAGGGAGATGTTAATAAATGCACTCTGAGAGGCTGCCTGCGATTGATCACCGCTTCCCGTTGCTGCACGCTCGCTCCTGTTAACTGGTAGAGAGAGATCCATCAACCTTTCATGCGTACATACACACGGGGTACTTGAATATGGCACATTTTAATGTCTCATAATCTCTCGATCTTCAAAGAACACAATTACTGCAGGTTCTGCCTCTCTCTGGCTTTATTTACATGAACTGCCGCTTGCAACAACACTTAGCTGCACATGCTTAGCACATCCTGTGTACAACAAAAAGACAATCAAGTATCCACATTGTTTGGGTCTCAAAGACTAACACAATTATGTCCCACAGAAATCTTTCACCAGAAAATAAACCCAAGTGAGTGGAGGAATTCTTTTGGACTGCCTATATTGAGAGAGTATAGTGAGAGTTTTTTTTGTTTAAGACTAGCGGGGAAAAAAGGCTAGCAGCACTTCGAACCACTAACTTTTATTGCATTTATCATTAGCAAGGCATTATTGCTGTTTCCTGCAGATAACATGATTTGGGAGGCAGTGTGTAGCAGGTGGAGTTAATGATAAGCCATTTTAAGACAAGCTAAAGGTAGTACAAATTTCTGATGTTTTGCTAACTTTCAACATTTTGCTAACAACAAACATATTTTCAAAACCCTGTGCTCCATGTCAGCAAATTAAAACCAAGGAGGTCTATAAAAACCTGGAGAATATGATTAACATTCCCATTCATCTCAATAACAGTTGCTCAGATGGTACAAGGCCCCTTTAAAAATATAAAATAAAATCAATATGCTTTTTAGAACCAGGTGGTGTATTTATGAGATCTACCAGCAGAGGCTAACACTGCACCTATGTCAAAAACAAGTACACTTTAGCATACTTTTAAAGTAGGCCAACTTATTTCAAACTGAGTGTTTTTTTGTTGTTTTTTTAACCTTACTTAAGCAGACATAAGTACATCTTTATATGTAATTTCATAATTATCTTTTGGTTAAAGGTTAAAGTGGTTAAAGTGTACTGCCGAATGGTAGATGATATGCTTCCATTGTATTTCAGTTATATTAATCTATTTCATGTATTTAAATATATTAGTAATTACACATTTGCAATGATGAAGTTTAGTGCATTTTAAAATATATTAACTTGAAATGTGTATCAAATAATAATGCACAAGTTAAATAATAATCAGTTACTTTACATGTGATGTATGTTATTAACTACTGTACTTCTTTAATACATGATTCAATTATATATTACAAGGTGCAATTTTTAAAAGAGTTCTTAGTCATGAATGTGTACTCTCTTTAAGTAAACTTAAGTGGCCTTTAATTTAATTAAGGTTCACCTGTTATAAGTCAGTCTGGTCACTAGGGATCAACCACAAGCTTTGGAAAATGAAAAAACCTTTTAAAAACCTGAATTACAGAAGGCCTAATGTTTATATATATATATATATAACAAATTGTGTACTGTGCATACAGGGATCTGTTGGCACAATTTCACCTGTAGTAAGTCTGGTTACTAGGAACTACAACCTTTGAAACAAGATAAAAAATAAAAATAAACCTTTTATTATATTGCATAAATTTCCTAAAAATAATTGTTTACTGTAAATACATGAAGGGAGGTATTGGGAAAAAGCCACCTGTATTAAGTCAGTCTCACCAATACAATCAAGTTTCCATTTCTGTTGTCTTGTAGCTTATTTCCGTTGTGTTGTACATTTTCCGTTGTGTTGTGGCTCATTTCCGTTGTGTTGTGGCTTAATTTTGTTGTGTTGTGCACTACTGGGCCACCATACATTTCTAGTCTAGAGCGGTTACAGAGTGAGTAGTGATTTGTCAGGACAGCTGTTTCTGCATTTCTGTCAGACAATATGGGTTTTTATGCATGCTATTCCAAAAATAAAGAAATAATTAAATAATACAAATTTAAATCTCCTATAGGCTACCTGCTAATAAGGAGAGACAGGTTTTAGCTGCGCCTGGTGCAGAGTATTTTACCATCCATTACGGAACATATGGCATCCCATCAGATTGCGTTATGTTTTAATATAGGAGAGAATTTACGATAATCAACCCATACAGATGAACTGTAAACGAATGCAAATTAATTACAACCATAAGCTTTCTCACTTAAGCAAAGAGGAAATTACTCAAAGAGACTATGATTGAACAATTAGGACATTAAATGAGTGTTTGTGAAGTCTCAACACATTCATACAGTTGCTTTTGTTTCTCAGTGAACAACCTGTATCGAAATCTGTGTCAAATGCTGGAGTTCTGCTAGATTCTAAGGTCTTAGTCTGTGGGTTTTAAAGTGTGTGGCGGCGTGTTCCTGTGTGAGAAACGTGAGGCCGCCTCTGGCCCTGTGGGAGGAAGAGCCCATCACTGCCTCTGCACGGCTCACAGGCCAAACAGGAAGTGCCTCCACTTACCCGATTAAAGTTCACTGATTTAAAGGGAAACCTTATACTCCCTGATGGCACGTTTTCAATAGAATTATTCAATTAAGTTATCCGCAGATCACTCACCGGATAGGGCAACATAAACGGATTTCCACAATGCACCCGGTACCCTTATGAAGGGGGAAGAAGAGCGAGAGAAAGAGATTCATTCTGGCAGTTCGCCCATAGGCATAAAACATACTTACAACGTCAACTTCAGCATTTTTCTCATATAGAAAGGCTTAAGTGAGACTCAGTCATGTCACAGTCAGAGTATGTTGCAACATGCAGTCATGTTCTTAAAGGGACAGTTATCCTAAAAATGAACATTCTGTCATAATTTCATCCATGCATGGAGCACAAAAGGAGATGTTCTGAAGAATGTTCACACTGATATTTTCAGGGAAACGCACAAAGTAGTTCCAGGCAGGTATTGACTGCATTACATGTCGATATCACTTCACCAAATGATTTCAGTTATTTAAATGTCCTTACAGCCTACAACTAGCCTGGTTCTACCAGACTCTCGTACATTTCATTTGTACAGAGAGTCTGGCCTCTCTCCATTGACAAGCATTAACTTCCTTGTAGGCGGGTACTCTGTTGAAGTTTAAAACTATTGGATCTGCCCAGAGTCACTCTGGATCTGCCATAACCAATCGCTAACGTTTGGTCGTGACGTAACCCTATACTCAAACTAGCGCACGACCGCAACGTCATCGTTCTCAGCCACTCTCTCTGTTCGCTGATTGGACCGGTAAAAAAATGATCGGAGAAAACCAAAGAATACACCACAATCCCAGACGTAGTACTGAAGGGAAATAAAATTGAGAGGAAGTACGCAGGAGGGCGGAGCCAGGCTAGCCTACAACAGCAAAAGAACCAAAAACCACAACGACACTGACCAAGCTAATTAATATAGTAAACAATAGGATAAAAACGACAAATTATTTCCATGTTTTTTTGCCACAAAATTACATTTTATCATGTACGGAAAGCACGTACTCTCTTTCTCCCACTCTCTCTCTCTCCCACTCAAATGCATACTGAACGGACACACGCACTCGCACAGAAAGGTGTTGTCAGTGCTGCGCTGAAGATTTTATCAGTAAAATAGTTTAGCAACTTGAAAGCTACATGACATTTCTCACTAGCCATAACGGCTCTGTTCTTGAAGCAGAAAAACGTACAGTTTCGCTATTAGTAGAGATTCTGCTGCCGAACACTGTTGAGAGACACAAAGACTCAGGTAATTCACACACTCTCAATCTCTTGCTCCCACTCTCTCTCTAATAACTGCATTAATAACTGCATTAGTCAATGGCTCAAGCCTCCGTTACTAGCTCTAAAATTACATTTTGGAATTAGCAATGGAGGAGTGGGAAGAGATGTGTAAGAAATTAAGAAATGCTTCAGCATTTACTAATACATTTTTATGTTCAAAAGTTGTATCTGTTAAAGTTCCCCTGTTGCCAATTATTTTATCCCTTAAAACTCATCATTGATCACCAAAATTACATATTTAAATGTTTTTTCCTTGACATTTTTTTGTAACTCCTCACCCTTGCCTCGTTTAGTATATGCGGTTCTGTGAATATGCAAATTAGCCCCCCCTCCACTCACTCTCACCAGCTCAGAGATCCACTCTTTGACGATCACACATTGACGTGATTGGTTGCAGGTAGTTTGTGACGTCAGAAACACCAGCGATGTAAAACCGCGTTTTTGAGACTGTCTTTGGTTCAATGCAGTTTTAAGGAGAAAATACTGAGCAATGGTGTTGACTTATGAATCTGAACATGGTTTGTCTTAAAGCAAATTAAAAACACCACATTTGACATATAAACAACATTAAAAGCTGGATTTTCACCACAGGGGGACATTAGTTAACATTAGTTAATGCACTGTGATCTAACATGAACATTTTTATCAACTAACATTAACAAAGGTTAATAAATGCTGTAAAAAAAAGATATTGCTCATCATTATTAAGATAACACATTAACTTGTGTAAACAAATTAGACTTTATTATAATGTTTTTCTAAAAAAAATATCATAAAAGCAAAATTTTTGAAAAGTTCTTGCTTCTACCAAGGGTACTTCTTTTGACCTGTTTCTTTTTGAAAAAGTCTGTTTTCTGATACCAGAGCTAATTAAATGCTCTTAATTCAGTCACATATATGATTTTAGATGCTTGATAAAGAGTGTTACCTACTGCTGTGGCCCCACAAAGCAGTGTGCAGTGTGCCATATTGACAGTTATTAAAAGGTCTCTGTCCCACTTAAGATAGGACCCCAAGGCAAGCTCACAACTGCATAGAAAATAAACGATGAGGCGTTTTCTACACATCAGGGTCACCACAAGTTCAATCATCATTTCCAATTGTCTTGAGAATGAACATAAAAACGCAACTCCTTAATCCTTTTATGTGCACTCAGTGGGAGTAGATGGACAAAACCGTACGGCAAACGTGCTCGTGTCACTCACGGTGAAATGTTTTTAATGTAGGCTGTTCTTGAAAGGGGGGAGCTGTGTTTCATGACTGACGGTGTTGGCAGTGAGAGGGAGAGATGGACAGATCCTCCTCCACCCGCAAGACTCTTTCCTCTCTCTCCCACAGTGGCCATCTGTCCTTCCAAAACCCCCGCAATGAGGCAGCATGAATCAGCCCGAGATATGAGCAGTGAGACCAATCGCTCGTGCTCTCACACAAAAGTACAGATTTGGTAAGACATTTTCTGTCAGTGTCTGTACAACAGGTTCATGGCTCTCAATGTTGTACATGGTGCTGTGTAAATAGCAGAGCACTTAGTTATTTTAATTCAGCACACATGCGGTAATGCTTCTTTTTTCAGGGAACCTAAAAATATGTTTCATGTGGTAACATCTAAATGAAATATTTTTATTAGATGCCTACATGTAATTTAATATGACTAAATCAGTTACCAATGAGAGTAGTTTTAAGGGTTAAAGCAGACATAAATAGCTCTTTAAAGACCCCATGAAACCGCTTGATGTGTTTTCTTTTGTTTTGACATATTTCCTGTCGAAACCAGATGTTAGGTTTTGATTTATCAAAGGAATATTCTGTTAAAAAAAGACAGACAACAGCCATTAGATATATGATTTGATACTCGCTAGTGTTATTTTAATATTATTTATATACTATTATACAATGTATTCATAATTTACTTTTTTTTATTTTTTAAATTTGAGTAATTTTTGTTATGTGCTATAGTCATTTTTTTATATCTCTAGTTTTAATTGATTATATTTCAGTACATCTGATTTTATTACAGTTAGTTGCCAAGACCATGTTGTTCATGTAATATATAGATTTTATATTATTTCAGCTTTATTTAAATGAACCAAAACTAATTTAAATCATTTTAGTTTTAATTAACAGTGACAAGGCTGATATTAGGTAATTGTAGATGGCGTTAGGGGGAGGGACCCTCTTATTTTTAGACTATTTGATTGGATGTAGTGCAGGATAAGTCATTAGGGGGAGGGACCCTCTTATTTTTTAGACTATTTGATTGGATGTAGTGCAGGATAAGTCATTAGGGGGAGGGACCCTCTTATTTTTTAGACTATTTGATTGGATGTAGTGCAGGATAAGTCATGTGTGCTTTGTTTTCCCGGAAGAAAAAGACTGTATAAACGTGCACCTGAAAAAAGCACCTTATCTTTGAGTACATCAAAGTTACAAGCAGCAAATAAAGCTGACATACATGGACAAAATGCCACAAACCTCTAATTTTAATATCATGTTTGTTTTTTTTGTTTTTTATGTAACAATTGCCTGTATTCACTTGTTCTCAGCAGGTATTAAAATAAGATTATGGAAATTGAATAGACTAGTATATCAAGAGTCACATGATCAACTGTGGATGGCCATTGTGGTTTTGGGTGGGGTGGTGCTCATGTGGCTGACCATAAACACATTTGCAAAAAGACTCTGATACAATGAGATACATTGTTAAACTGTTGAGCCAGCTGTGTCTATCTGCATAAAACAGACAGTGAAATAAAAAAGATGTCCATTTCATTCAGTAATTGGTAATGGGTCAAGATTAAAGCACTGAAATTACTGTGTAATGACAGGAAAATGAGTCATCCGTGTGGAAAATATTGAAGGATGGAGGAATGGGGCTAGTTGCACATTGAGAAGTTGTCACAAAGTCAAAAGTTTAGCAGTAAAAGCAGTAAAAGTTTTCTCTAGCAGGAATTTTCTATGTTGCTGCACAATTCAAAACTGATGCAGTCTAATTCTGTATTTCATACTAAATTTACAATAACCCCAGAATCTCCAAGGCTGTATTAAAAAACATTATGTAAAATATAACGTGTCTTTTCGTTTTCACTGTGTTCTGTTCCTGTTTTGCCTGTCTTTGTTATCTAGTTAGTTTCCCTGGTTGTTTATCAGTTCCCACAATTGTTCCATTTTATCCTTGATCCTTTACTCCCCGACCGTGTATATAAGCCCTGTGTTTTGTTTAGTTCTTTGTCTGGTACCGACAAAGTTAACATGGTTGTGTTATTTATACTCCTGCGAATCTCCTGAGTGTTCCTAGTTTATTTTATTAAAGACTATTTTTGTTCTCTTTCGTTGGGCGCTTAATTACAGCCACCGTGACATAAAAACAGTAATATTGTGTTATTTTATATCTATTAGAATATATTTTAAATAGGGCTGTCAAACGATTAATCGCGATTAATCGCATCCAAAATAAAAGTTTGTGTTTACATAATTTATGTCTGTGTACGGAGTATAATTATTTTCTATATATAAATACACACACATGCATATATATATTTAAGAAAATGTGTTATTTATATATAAAATATTTATATATAATATAAATTATATATAATATAAATATATATACACAGTATACATGCAAATATTTCTTAAATATATACATGCATGTGTGTGTATTTATATATAGAAAATAATTATACACCGTACACACACATGTATTATGTAAAAACAAACTTTTATTTTGGATGCGATTAATCGCGATTAATCGTTTGACAGCCCTAATTTTAAAATGTAATGTATTCCTGTGATGGCAAATCAAAATTTTCGGCATCATTACTTTAGTCTTCAGTGTCACACGATCCTTCAGAAATCATTCTAATATGCTGATTTGCTACTCAAAAATATTTTGTCTAAAGTTGTGCTGCTTAATATTTTTGTGTAATTGTGTAGTTTCAGGATTCTATGATGAGAAAGTTCAAAAGAACAGAAATAATTTAAACTTGGAAAAGTTATATTTTATAATATTATAAATGTCTTTACTGTCACTTTTGATCAATTTAAGCCATCCTTGCTGAATAAAAGTATTAATTAAAAAAAATATATATATATATATATAAAAAATGTGCTGACCCCAAACTTTATATAATGAAGGCAGATTTCAACCTCTGTGTCTACACAAACACTGAGCTACTCGATAACTCTCTCTATTTTTTTATCCTATTAAAAATCAATGTCAAAGTTAAATTGAAAGTCATATATCACTTCAGATACGTGAGGCCTGTCATATGACTGCCAGACTGTCTTTTTTTTTTTTTTTGCGCTTGAAACGGCACCCCTTCTTTTCCCTTTTCTTCTGCCTAAAAGCTCTCGTTACGTCTGAGGCCTTCTGGAATGGACAGCTAGAGCTAATTAAAGAGAATTAATGGTTTGGTGTGAGAGGAACCTCGAAATAAGGCCACATTGTCAAACATATGCAGAGTGAGGCTACACCTTACACGGCACACAGAGGCTGCGTAACCTCACACGCCTGGGAACGCTTGCTGTTAGAGTGGCGTTTCCACGGTGACAGGGTCGTGCCCTGTGACCTCACAGATTCTCCCCGAGGGCTCAGGTCGTCAGGGGAGCTAAAGGGACCCCTATTTTTGGTGTCAAGAGGAACTCTGAATGAAAAATGGATGGATTGGGGAGGTAAAAGATGAAGGGAAAAGGAGATGTGGAGAAAATAGAGTCAAATGCAAATATTAGAATGTGATGTTCTCAGAGTGGGGCTATACATCTTCTTTGTACAGTTTTGTTTTTGTCTTACAAAGCAAAGTTTCTAAAAGAGTCATTCCCACCCAGGGCTACTGCAGGGGGTTATTTGCTTGGAAAGATTTCAATTTTAAATCTATAAACCACAAATTAGTAGATTAAAATAATTAACTGTAATTAATGCCATGATCCGCTTTATAGTTAACACATTTAGTTCCATTTTATGGCAGGAAATTAAAATAGAAAATATGTGCCAATTGTGGAATAGCCTTATAGAGGAATAGCCTTTACAAAGACACTGAACAAACTCTTTAATTAACCCTTAAATGCATGAATGTTTCGCCAATCATTATGACATGTTTGGGTCTTTAGCGACCCGGATCTATATCTAACACAGATGGATCTCTACCTGTCACAATAATATAAAACTCTCCTGATATCAGAATAACAATTACAGAAGAAAAAAATAAAGCATATTGTGTTACCTTTTGGAGCTTGTAAGGGCTCATTTCCCAGTATATTCAGCATCTGGATGATATTCGCGATCTCAAGCATATTCTCAAAACTATCATTTTCAACATCTTCAAAATCAATGTTTTGATCGCAGACAGCTTCTTCACCAGATCCACCATCAAGTGACAGTGACACTTAAATTTGATTGCGTTCAGTACTTGCTTTGTAGTAAATCATTGAGCCATTTCAAGATTTGCTCATGATACTTCCTATTCTTTTGTTTTCTGCCTGCGGTAACTATGAGTGAAATGTCACTTCATCACTGTGAATCAGACATTGCTACATTCTGGAATAAAGGTGAATTGCACTTATTCAGTCATCAAAGATTCAATTATTGTTGTGCAGAAAATATATATATATACTTGCACTGTTACACACCTCGGGTCATTAGGACCCTATACAATTTGTACAAAAAAAAAAAGGGAAAACAGGCATGCTTTTTTAATATTATATGTTTTTCTTGTTATATTGTTTATAATGAATTGATTGAGGAATACTAAGAAGGTTGTTTTCTAACTTAAAAAAATGAATGAGGAGGAGGGTAATGAATGACGTCCCGGGTCACTAAAGACCCGAGGTATGCATTTAAGGGTTAATAATGCCTAATGATATCCAGTTTCTTAAAAAGAGTTAAGATATAGCTATTTTAAGCATATTCAGCATATGACAACTTTTAGCTTATAATTCATATGTATAAATTAAAGTGTATATATTTTTTGTGATGTCACCATTTCATTACTCAAATAATATGGGGTCATAAAAAAAGAAAATTAGAAAATGCTCAATAAATAGCGTGTCACACTACAAGGCACTGCTTGACATTTCATGTCAACAATCCAATAAATGGGTAGTTGACGTCTGCCTGTACTGGCACATGATTTTTTATACATTTGACAGGAGGAAAAAGAGTGTTTTATTTGATTTAGTAAGCTGACAGATTTATTTCCATTTTTTCCAAGAGTAATTGCTTTCAACCAACGGTCACTAACTGACCACAGTCAACCTTTTTTGAGCCAGCAATTCCATTCTGAAGGGAAAATGTGTGATTATTTTTCCGTACATAACACATAGAGTTTGCTGGAGCTGAACCAATGAAAATTGACATTAATATTTGTCATCCTGGATGAGGCTTCATAAAATCCTTATGAACTCCAGCAGATCTATGTCACCCGGTTTCTCTTCATAGTAATGAAATAATATGTCTCAATTTTCCTATATTGCTTTTTGAGGGAATCTCACAAAAACGTGCCCACGTTTCATCCCAAAACCTACAGAAAAAAAAAGTGAAATTATATTCTGCATAAATAAAACAGAACCTGTTTTAGACAGTTAGTATATTTTATATTATGACATTTTCATGACAGTTTAAGAACATTTCTCTTTAAATTAAAAATGTTTCACCTTTTCCTACATTCAGTAACATTTTATTTTACTGTGTCCCTGTTTCACGTTAGATGTAGTCACTGTAATAACTACAAATTGTGCAGAATTACATGCAATCAACCCTAAACCAAACCCTAATCCTAAACCTAACCCTAAGTACATGTAGTTAATTATTATTACTCAGTACTTAAATGTATAATTACACTGTAACATTTTCAATTCCACTGCGCTACTTTTCCATTGTTTTTCAATGTAAACACTCACTAGACGGACGTCTTAACCGTTGCCCGTCTCACGTCTTTTGTAGCGTCTCGTGCATGACACAGCATTCTAAAAATGCTCCACTCATGTTAAAGGTAGTTCAACTTTTAAAAAACCCATCTCTAGACCTTGTACTTTTTCTTAACAAAAAATTAATATGTTTTATATTTAATAAAATTAAAATGTTTAGATACTGATTTATATAATACATTTTAATAATTTAAATAAATGCATGTACCATTTTGATATTGTAAAATAATTGTTTCATTTTACATGACAATAAGATTTGCCACATTATAATGTGAATTTGTGGGTAATGTGTTCAATTGTCATTACATTAGAAGGATAATATAACAATGGAAAAAAATGTCTTAATGTTCCTGCATTTTACATGAAATGCTCTTTCATTTTTTGAACTTTTTTCCTTTTGATTTTGGGATGAAACAATGTCCCTGGCATGTTTTTGACAGGTTTTGTGAGATTCACCCTTTTGGACTCTCTGTTTACTGTTTCTAAGCACAAGTGAATAAGTAATTGCTTTCAAGCCCATTTAAAGCAGTTTTCACAGTAGGCATATGTATCAGTAATTGTTTGTCTGTCTGAAACAGTGAAAAACAGAAATAAAGCAAGAAAGAGAAATAAATAAAGAGTGCGAGCAGGAGAGACATATGGGGGCTGTTCCTGATCTGGTCGTCAAACAATAGCGAGTGTAGCGTGTTTTGTAACCGGCTGTTATAATAACTGTGAAAAATCTCATTAATTCAGTCAGATTCAGCCGCTAACGCCTTGTATTGTCACTTATCCCTGGGCCCTTTTTGACAGAAGAGTAAACTTACAGTTCACACGTAAACTCAAACTTTGTTTGTCTGCCTAATAACACTTGACAAACAGCGCGTGGCTTGAAGCATTTAGCTGAGGGAATGCATTGGTTTTGCATTTAATTTACACATGGTTCAGGTTCAAATCCAGAAACAGCCATATTCATTTTTAATAATAACAGCGGAGTTTCCTCACCAGGCTGAGGCTGTGACCTCATTTCCTTTGTTGGGCTTCTACAGGAAGCACGGTCAGCCTCTTCCTTTCACACCGTGACAACCTGATGAGGGGTGACATCTGGGGAAATGAACCCTTAATCACAGTAAATCTACTGACTAAATGAATGATGTGTGTATTTTTAGTTTTGCATCACAATGGTTTTTGAATAAACGTGAACTATAACTAGATTTTTACATTTCTGAAGAAAAGTTAGTGGTGTTTGCCCTTGCAAAACTTGCTGCGATGACGTTGTATATGGTTTCCAGGGTGTTGCTATGCAGTCGCTAAGGATTTATGATTGGTTCTTAGTGGTTGTCAAGGTGTTCTGGTGGCTACACTCTTAAAAATAAATGTTCCAAAATGGTACAACAATGCCACTGACGAAACATTCTGGGTTCCCCAAAGAACATTTCAGTGAAGAGTTCTTAAAGGAACCATTTTGTTTTTTCTTAGTGTGAAGAACATTTCAGTACCTTTTTCCAACACACACAACCTTTTGTACAATGGAAAGGATCCATGGAAAGTTCTTCATGGAAACATTGATGCCAAACAACTTTACTTTTAAGAGTATACGTGGTTAATTCCTGGCCAAGTCGAAAGTGCTCCATTTTACCGTAAGTCTGATTGTTTTGGAAAGTAGTGTTAACTAAGTTTAAAAGCTAGCTAAATAGATTATGCAAGAAACGGAGTCAACTATATAGCTAAGCAAACTGCAGAAAAATGCAAACATATATAAGAAGATCAGCGTTAACCACAGCTAATTAAGCAACAGCATCTTTAATTATGTCAAATGAAACCCTGCCCCATGATGTGCATTAGTGTTAAACAGTGTTGTAAAGTTCCATTTGATGTGAACGTTGCTATTTTCACACAGCCCGTGCAACAACACAGCATCAATGCAGAGTGTAAAAAAGCCTTTGGAACTTTTTCTTTTAAGTGCAAAGTAAGTGCACAGAGAAGTGGTGAATAATTAACCGTTTAGATCTGTAGTGAGATATTTGATTTGGTTTAGGTGACATGCACAACACTGTGGGACATGTATTTAAGTTACTATTTTAATTTTGTTTTGAGGTTTCATCCGGCCAATTTTCAAACTCATAAATCTTCAAATAAAAAATAAATAAAAATGAATAAAACAAATAGTTTATGCATTTATTTATTTATTTTTACTAAATAAAATATAGATTGGTATAGGTTTAACTAAATAAAGTTTACATATTTGTATTTATTGATTCTTGCTCAATAAATACATACAAATAATTTAAAAATACAATTTAGCTTAACATTCACCTATTATTTATTTATTTATATATAAAAAAAGGATAACTGATAATGGATGAATGGGCTAAAACCGACTATTTTGCCTTTTTAAACTTTTAAAAGTTATTTGACAATAGGCACTAACATATTAAAGGTGTCACTTTTTACAAATTGTTTGAATATGTTCCTTGAGGTTCACTTATAATGTTAATAAAGTTTTTCACCACAAAAAAATAAATATATATGCAGAGATACAATTAATTTCAGCCTTCATTCTGATCCTCTGTCTGAAATTATCCATTTTGAAAGGGTGACTCATTTAAGGTTTGTCAGTAAACAACCACTGTTATGATTGGCTAACGTCATCATTGCATAGGAAATAGTATCAACGCCCACTCATTGAAAACATTATCCTTATAAAACTGTAAATTACAGACAGATTATTATGAAATTGTTTACTTGCAGTTTGTGATGCAGCTGCTGTCAGACCTACAGATACAGTTGGCTGCTTCATCTTTCAACAAAAGTTTATTTGCAAACTCTCTTAATTACATGTTTACAAAAAAAAAATACTCCGAACAAACATACAATCCTCTGTCACGATCCGGGATGCCATTAAAATGAACCATCCACTTGATTCCATGATGTCTGTACAGTGACGCAAAAGAGCTGTTTAAAATAAACGCATCAAAGCGAACGCTCTTTCACTCTTTCATTTGTCCTCTTGTTGACAAACTCAAGTACGTGCAGCATGTCAGAAACTGAACACGCATCTGAATACTGTATCCAGTGTAGACAGCATCAGTGATTATAATGGATTCTATTCGCTTTTGATGCAATGCTCCCATCCAGTGTAGGCAAATGTCATTCGTTAAGTGACTGAACGCTAGTGGGCGGGGCCTATGCTGCGATGATGTATAACTATTCGTCGATGTCTTGCTCTGGAGGCAGGCATATGCAAATGTATTTGCCCATGTGACGTCACAGTCAAAACATAATATCAAAACGTGCCATTTTTGGAGCTTGATTAAATAAATGCTTTGTTTATAATGAAGACATTTTAAGCTATAAAACTTGCAGGATGTTTTAATGGAACTTATATGTTAAAAGATAAAGGGACATTTGATTTCTCATGTCACGACCCCTTTAAATGTGAAAGAAAAAAAAAAAGAAAAAAAAAAACTAGGGCAAGAGATAGTTTGTTTAAATCTTGTGGACCCACAAATGAATTGCCTATACTAGCCACATCATGTGACCAGGTTTCAAAACAACACAAACTAAAAGCTTTTTTTTTTTTCTTTATGGCAGGTAAAATATTTACAGATACTGAGTCTGGGCAGATTTAGTATCATTTTTCGGCACCTTTGTGAACTACATTGCCCGGGGCTTCTCCAATAATGCCCAACTGACAATACATCAGCACAACTGCGAGTTCAAACTTTCAACAGCCGTAAACATGTTAGCAAGCACAGTTGTTCAAATGAAGCGATTCATCAGCATACTGCACTGGTCCTCTTGAAAGGCTCCTTTGTGGTTCGAACTACAACTACTCAATGCGGGGGGGGTTGTCTGAACTGACATTCCAGCCTTGCTTAATTAACCCTGGGTAGCGATAAAGCAGTCATGCTTTTCAAACCAAATCTCACTCCACCTTAATGACTTCCAGAGTCTCCCATACCATAAAGACCCCCGCTGAACTCCAATGGCCGTCCACCCCCTTCTTAGCCTCCTTTAAAATCTTTCTCTCCATTCTTTACACCATGCAGTCATCTCTGTGCCCAACAAATGTATTTTTCCTCAATCTCACATGCGGGCCACTTGAGTTCAGAGTGAAGGGAAGGCGCAGCGTTTGAGGGTGCTGAGCATTCCTGAGGTTTCTCACCCCACTTCAAGAGCCCAGCTGACGTAACTAATACAGCTCATGCATTCACATACTGCTGACATACGTAAAAGCTTAGCGACTAACAAGAATACACTCCAAAAGAGGTTTCAACTTACTATGTTTGTAATCAAGTACTTGTACACAATGTATCCAACTGAATAAGGCATCTTTATTTGGACGTTTCTCTCCATGTGACACTGAGAGCACCCTTTATCATGGTGTTGATAACATGATGGATTGCTAAGGGTGTATTTGTTAGTCTAGATGCTAGACAGCAGTATAAAGTGAAACATTTCAATGGTTTACAAACGATTCATAGACAGCGACAAATGTCTTTTGTTTTCTACTGACACACTGTTCTGGTTTTTATTTATAACATCATATTTGGCCCAGACGTGTTTTAATGAAGTCTATTCATTGACTAAAGCGACAACAAATACAATACTGACAGAAAAACATTCTGCACACTGATTCTGTTGTCAGTTGTCAACTATTGCTGTTGTTTTACAGACAGATTAAAGCACCTTTGTGTTTGCAGCACATCTGATGATCACAGTATAGGGTAGATTGCAGGTTTAGGAGCTAGAGAGCTTTCATGATTGTTTGACAGCATGCTGGTCTTATTTTTTTCCCCACTGGTTTGAAATTTATTAAAGGAAAATATGTGATGTTATTGGGGGCAAACAGGAGAGCGGTGTGAAATATTTTGTTTAGAGCTTCAACTAAGTAAAGGAAGACAGTTATTCTACTCCAGTTATATTTCTCAGTTGAGTTCTTAAAATCTTAAAGTTTCAGTTTTATTTCCAGCCTTATTGTTCAAGAAATCATAAACTTGGGCATGTTGTCACACTATATGGTCTAAGTTGCAACAATGGAAACTTGCTTTTAATTGACACTGATTTGAGAAAATACTTTTTTTGAGACATAACACATTCATAGTTATGTAAAAGAACCATTTGCACAAGTAATTGCTTTATTGAGAAAAATGTAAGAGGTAAAAAAAGAAAAGTAATAGAATTTTTTTTTTCTAAAAAAAAAACATTAAGCATATGGGTACTTTACAGTATTAAGATTAAATAAAAAATAAATTGTTGGATTTAAATAGTGGCGTTATCATCATCAAAAACTCACTCCAGCCAGGCAACCAAAGTTTGCAACCCTGTTCAACAAGGAGAGTAAATGTTAAAATTATTATTTTTTTTATTTATTTATTTTTTTTTTTTTTTTTTTGCACAAATAATGAATATGGTGGTGATCTGTTGGGATTTAAAATGGTTTCTATTATGTCTGAGTTTTGGGGGGTTACCATTGATCTGAAGAGTAACGCCTGTGGTTTGGTGGAGGATGGGCTGGAGAACACTGAGACTATATTGCATGTCGCTTTATTTTAAAAGCAATAACTGTGCACTTGCAGATGCAATGATTATCTCTTTAAAATAATTTAGCATGTGTGCTGTTGCTACTAAGTCAATTTGATTTTCTAGTTTTAATTAGTGATGGGAAGATCGGATCAGTTTACTGACTTGGATCTTTGAATCTCGTTCAGCAAAATTAATGAATCTTTATTCAAGTAATTTCGTTCATTTGAGCAGAATTAAATAAAGGTTACATTTTCAATAGCCAGATTCCCCCAACATAAGAACGAAAGAGACTCTGACCAGAGAAGAAATCATTTCTCTAATCATTATAAATCATTTCTTTTTTCCTGTACAGAGTCAGACTCGGAGCCTATGTGACTGTCACATGACAATGAAGGAAAGACTCAGATCAGAAGACTCTGGAGGAGAATTTGTTTCCTGTACAGAGTTTTCTCGTTAGTTACAAACAAAAGAATGTTTTGCAAATGCAACAAAAATGAAAAGTCGCTCTCTAAGACAACTAATTATTCATGATGTTCAAAATGAACAAATCATTAATGATTGACCCATCACTGGTTTTAAGAGTTTTAGTTAAGTTTGAGCTCCACAAAGTATTTGATATAGTTAAATTTCATATTTCGACTAAAAAGAGTTCACATAATGAATCCGTTTTCTCAAATGAAATGAGTAATCTTATTGGGTTTTACAGTACATAACAGTAATATATTAAAGAATGTCTCAAAATGCAATCATGCAGTTGTTTTGGACCCCATTGACTTTCATTGTATGGACAAAAACAGTGTTTCACAGAAGTCAGTCAGTCATACAGGTTTGAAATGATATTAGGGTGAGTAAATAACAACAGAAAATGTATTTTTTGGATAACTATCCCTTTAAGACATACAAACCCACAGCTAGAGAAAACACATTTGTGTAGTTGGACTTTTGACTCAAAATCTAAGTTACTAATATGCAGTCTTTTGTGACAATTTCTCGATGTGACAACTAACCCTGATCACCTCTAATACACACAGTCTTTATCACAGGCAAGAAAAGTTGGTGCTTGTGTGGCATCACCCTACAAACATGACATCTCTGTTGTGGTTTGACTGATTTAAGGGCGGCAGTGTTTAGAGGAATGAGATGACAGTAAATGACCCCCTCTGGCTCAGTCTGGCGAAGTGATTTGAGGCCAAGAGAGACACACAGACATGATGTGAAAGCAAACACAGTCTCGAGATGAGCCGAGATCTAAAAAACGCTCTTCGGGCAGAACATCAAGAAATGGCGACATGCTTCAGGAGTCATGCTGAAATCTGTGACAGATGTAATGCTTCGCATACAAAAAAACAACAACTGAGGAACGGATGATAAATGAAACGTACAGTAAAAGCTTGTTTCAAACCGGGAGCTGTCAACGCAACGGCTCGCAATACTGCACCTCCATCTGAGACTCTGCCATGAGTTTGAACACAGTGAGCCAGTTTTCACGAGTCAGCGCTATGAAAGCTAATATTGATTCCACTTCACAGTTATAAATTCTTATTCCATAAAGGTTCACTCGTACTTCATCACAGGGAGACGGTTTGCAGACAAGGAAAACTTAATGATTTAATTTTACCGCAGGGGGTTAGAAATACAGTGACTATAAAGAAATGCTGACACTTTAATGAGCCACAAACCAAGGCATTTACTGAATGTGTAATTATAACAGCTAATCCAAAAAAGAAACACGACGAATCATTTGCAAAGCCGATTAAATATACTTTTAAATTTTCATTTAACTCACGCACTTATTAAAACAAGCTAAGCGCTCGCATTATTTACAGTGGTGATAAGCAATAACATGCAGTATGACTTATGAGCATGAGGCAGATAGTCTGTTTCTGGGGAGGCTATTAACGTTGAGTTGTCTTATTTGTCTTTGCAGCGTGTACAGTAGAGTTATTAACTGATCCACAGCCATCTGTGCTCTGCCAGGTGTTCCTCCAGCTGCTGAGAGTGATGGGAGGACATCGCATCAATTCCTGTGCGGTCATCCTTCCGCATTATCCACTAGGATCCACAGGTCAAGGATGGAAACCATGAATCTGTAAAGAATATTTTACAGTGTCAAAGAGACAATTTCCCTTCTGTCTTCTCTCATTCTTTTGTTTCCTTCCCTCACACATACAGAAAAGTAAACAGAAGCGTAGACGTAAATGCTTGGCTAACACACTGAAAAGTGCAAAATACTTGCTAACTTCCATTGCTGTAGTGGTATTTACCTTCAAATTTTAGTGCTGTATGATGTGTTATTATTCTGATAGTTAGCTATAAACTTGTTGACAGTTGAGGTGTCTGTGCTAATGTACTAAACTGTTTTAAAGCTGACCGAAACTGCCTAGAGATATTTTATGCTAATGCCTGCTATTGTGCACTATGGCAATGCTAAAAATGCAACACATACTTAAAATTGAGCTTGTGTTCACATAATTGCATAGATTATGTGTTGAGCCTAAAGGCTAAAGCTCAAACTATAGCCTACTCTATTTTTTACACATATTTTAGGGTGTGTGCAGTGCGTGCTGTAAATTTCATAATTAGCACAGTACAGATGTACTGTATGCAGCGCTCAAAGTGGGCAGTATGCAGTACCGGCACTTCTATATCGGAATCTTTAGCGTACCTTCACTTTTCTTGCGTACCACCACTTCTCACATGTTGCTGGTACTTTGACACTTAGAGTCAAAGCATTAGCTTGCAGGGTCGGCAAAGGTGATGACAACAACCCCCACCCTAGCAAAACCGAGCTGGTGTTCCTGGTCCACCAAGCCTCCCGCTTCCCATGCTGGTGAGCAGCAAACCAGCAACAAGCATCCCATGCTGCTCCCAGCAAGCAAAACATACCCTAAACTGGCATCCAGCAATGCTGGATTTTTCAGCAGAGAAGAGATGGAACAACAACAACAACAACAAACTACTGGACACAGTAACAACACTAGATGACCGCATTGACAAGCACTTGTGTCAGGAGATTAAAGATACACACAACTCCAATTTAAACGAATACAAAGACATTTTTTACGGTCATAACTTCTGGAGAGAATTCATGCAAACAGTGAAAAAGGATGAAGCTTTGAGCGTGTTGAGCACCTGAAAGGTTACGAGTTCATAAATACAATTTTAAAATAAGCTAAATAAATTTAAGCTGTCATTGTCCATACCCCCAAAAAATACTTCCAACCTAGCCAAAGTAGACCATCAGCTAAAAATAAAATGAAATAATAATAATTATTATTAATTATTTTATAAATTATTTTATTTAAATTTATTTATTTATTTTGTATAAAACATACTTCTGTACAGATATTTTTTTAAACAATGAGTTGGAGCGGGATCCACTAAAAAAGGTTTCATGAGGCACAAGCACTAAAGCACTAAAGTTAAGCATTAAAAACCTCTTCATGGATAAAATATGTATTGTCAGTACTACAATTTGTTAAGACAATTTCCTGTTTGCTGTCCTACCCTAAGCATAAATGATATATGTGCCCCTTGCAATAATATCCTGGTAAGTACAATGTTTATAGAAATGGGCAGAAAGCCTATAGAAATACATATCATTTTCTGTGTTTCCTAGAAACTGTGTTTGTGTGTGTGTGTGCCTTCCAGAAGAAGCCTCCAGTCTGGCCTTTATGGCTGGAATCAGGAATTGTGTCCAAGAAAATAACAGGACGACATTGCAGGGCCTGTTCTCTGAAGCTCTCTTCCCTGTTCCTGTTCCCATCTCTGTCACTAATTAGCCAGAGCCGGCAGCTGGGAGCGATAGGAAATGGCACAAGCTGAAAATGACATGGATCAAGAACACCACCGCCTAATAATATGCAGCACACCACCAGCGACGCCACAGTCAACCAGAAAGAAAGAATAGAGTCAGGCTGGCCAAACGAGAGATGCTGAGCTACACGCAGAGCCCAGCGTTAATACCTACAATGATGAAGGGAGATACTTTCTCAAAGCCAAAACCTACCCGTGGCTTAACGCTGAGGAATGTCTTTTAATTAAAGATGAGGTGAGGAGTTATTAAATAATAGATTATTCCTAACTGAAAAGATGAAATTATGCTGTTCATTCTCAAAGTCAAATAACCGCCGTGCACCTCTCCAACTCACTAATCTCTTTATTTTATGGGTTTTGGGTATGCAGCACATTCATAGTTTCGTTATAATTATGCCAAAAACTGTTGAAAACGCTGCTTTTCCCTGCTTAAAGAGCCACCGGTTTGTTTTAGCAATTCAGAAGCATTACAGTAGAAGTAATGAGAATTATTAGGTGCTAATTAGATCTACGTTTCTTGAAGTGAAGTGTAAAGAGTCGTTATCGGATGACATGAAGATCAGTTGAGTATGAAGCAGATATTAGATTCAGCCGTGTATTCTCAAACTATAGGCAGAAGTTGCAATGGGCACACTGCCACGCAGACACAGAAGTTGGCATCTCCTGCGCAGGAATCCATCTGCAAACACAAATTAGAAAAACGTGTTCACGGTGATAATAAAGCCATCACATCCTGGAAAATTCCATAAAGCTGTCAAGATGTCTCACGCTTCAATCCAGCATCAGTATGGGGAAACTAATATAAATCCGTATTAGACCAAGACAGAAATAATGAGACGATAAACCTGTTGAATTATCTCAACTGAGAGGCGTGTGATGGTTTTTGTCATGCAGACAGGGAGGGATTATATGATTTAATGTCTTTAAAAATCCAAGGACCTCTTAAATGCGGCATTAGTCAACTTCACTGGCACTTCTTTCAAATGAACACCATTACACTCTCATATTTGGGTTTCGTTGGACTGACAGCATAAATAATAAAGTAAATTCTAGTGTTTGTCTGCCCTAGAATAGCTTATTTTATATAAAAATAGTGTCAAAAAGAAAAGCCTTGGAGGAACAAGCAGGAGAGAGCTTTGTTTAAGCTTCACATCTCAGCTCTCTGTGCAACCTCAAGGTCGCTCTATGTGCTTGAAGCTATCGGAGAACATAACACAGAAAGATATTACACATTGACCTACTGAGCGTAAGGCAAGCAGGCCTGTATTAAACTAGACTAATATAGAGGATATAAAAGACAAAGAATGAGTAAATATAGAAGAAAAGAGTGAAAAAAGACTCAATATAGAGAGAAAAACAGTGTCAGAGAGAAAAGGCTAGAGAATGATGGGATCCAAGAGGTCGTGGTGCCAGAGCGAGCTACGTTCAAGGCAACGTTCATAAAGATGTCAGGGTCAGAGGTCTTCATCTGGATATTTTTTTATAAAAGAAAAAAGAACACTGTTTGAGGTAATGCCAAGGCCCTTTCTTGTGCTTAACTATCATGAAAATAAATGTCACAGTACAAAAAACCTTAGTCATCCTGAAAATAGCCCCTAAATAGCTATTGCCCACACCCCCCTATAGCAACCACCCTGAACACCCTAACACTATACAAACAAACACCCAAGGCACTCAAGTAGCTACAACACTGGACACTCTGGTGTTTTGCACCACTCACATTTTCCTCAGAAAAAGTAAAAATCTAGTTGGATTTGTTTTCTCACTCTCTCTGTCCCTCCTGCCGTGTATGGGTCTCTAATGGTGCGCAGATGGTGTTCAGACTTCACGCGGTAAGAGGGGTCTTCAGGATCACGCTCTCATACACAGGGAGGTGACCTATACATACCTGAGCTCAGTCACAGAGAGTCTCTGCCCAGCCCAACCCTATTAAAATATACAAGCAGAGAGCCATCCGTCCTACCCAAGCCTTTAAATACAAACATCCTGATAGTTTAATGAGCTAATTAACTTGGATTTCAGTTTCTCAATAGCAGGTCACAATGGCAAGTATGGGGTCGATAGCTTGTGTTGCTTGGTGGACTGAGAGTGTTTCGTTTTATAAGGATTTGTGTGACTTTGATAGGTGAGATTTGATAGTAATTCATTAACTAAATCCTGTGTGTGGGAATGTAATAGTGAAAAAAGGTGCTTGATTAATATGTGACTAAAGCTTAATGACAGATCCTCCCATTCTGCTTCTCTGGATGATGGGATGCGACAGCGCTAAAGAGCAGGGGGTCATTGCCCATGACCTTTAACCCCAGGGTTTTAGCTTTAAAAATAGGTCTAAACAACATTCTTTGGTATAAAGCTCTGCTGCTAGAATGCACGTCTTGAATGAAGCTTTAACAGGACTCCTCATTCAGTCTTTTTCTAAGTAATTGGTTTGAGAATTGAATAAACAATTTTCATTGAGAATTCCTTTGAGTTTTTTATTCTTGTATTCTTATTCTTACCACAGAACTTATAGAATAAAGTAATAAGTCACTCGAGGTTGTGCATTACAGTGTATTAACTATGGTTAAAGGATGCAAAGCAGGCTTATCGTTTTATAAAATGCCAGCAAACACAAAAGCAGCAAAAAAACAACAACAGCAAAAAAAAAAAAAAAAAAACAGTGGCCAGAGATTGCGCTTTATGAAATATGCAAATGAGTGTTTGAGTATTACCTTAAATATTTATCCTCAAGACAATTAAAAATACAATGACACTTGACATTTATTGGTAAAACAACAGAACTATAAAATGAGCATGGACATTTTTTTAGTTCATATTAAAATCTCAAACTTTTTATTCCAGACTTTTGCATCTTAGCGAATCTGAGCACAGTTTGATACATTAAGCAGTGTTGTTATTGTTAACTAAAAATAAAACTTAAATATTTTACGATTTAAATAAGTAATAAAACAAAAAAAAAACAGAAATAAAATAATACAATATTACATGAAAACCTTAGAAATGTTGAAATTAGAAATGTTGCATGGTAACTACCTGGGCATTTTTTTAAAGTTGAAATAAAACTGAAATAAAAGTTAAATAGAAATATAAAAAACTAAAAAAAAAAAATCACAAAAGCACACATTCTTCCACATTCTACTAGTTCATTAGTCAAACTATTAATATAAAATACTAATTTGTATATATTATATATTAATTTTAATATGCTTTAAGACAAACCATGTTCAAATTCATAAGTCAAGACTATTGCTGAGTTTTTTCTCTTTAAAACTGCAGTGAACCAAAGACAGTCTCAAAAACGTGGTTTGAAATCGCTGGTGTTTCTGACGTCACAAACTACCTTGTAACCAATCACGTGTGTGATAGTCAACCAGTGGATCTCTGAGCTGGTGAGAGTGAGTGGAGGCGGGGCTAATTTGCATATTCATAAAACCGCATATTCTAAATGAGGCAAGGATGTAGAGTTACATTCAAGCTATTTTAAGGCTTGAAGATTTTTTTCAAGAAATAAATATATGTAATTTTGGTGATCAAAGATGAGTTTTAAGGGAAAAAAATATTGACTACAGGGGGACTTTAAGTAATATATCAATTTAACCAGGCTTACAGGTGTGCATTTATCTGATACATTACAATAGCTTAATCCTATCAGATTGTACAATCTGAACCATCTGTTTTACAGATACGTCTTAACGCTACATACAATAATGAAAGCAATCATCCTTCTACCACAGTACTGAAAACAGAAACCATTTGCTAACTCTCGTTTAGCTTTCTGCATCAGCTTGTGTGTTAAACAGGAGAAACGTGTTTCAATGGGTTGTTGCACACGGAGAGCATACGTGTGATTACTGATTTCCCTCAGAGAGCGGAGCTGCTTTGATTATGGAGCAGGAGGGCTCTCACAGCGTTCCAGACCGACAGGCGGCACATTGGGGGGCTGATTTACGTGACTGGTGCTCCCCGGTGCTCTGTTCTAATCAGACCCGCTATCATTAAAAACAACAACACCGAGTGTGTGCGTGGAGTGGGAGCCACTCAAAATAAATGCTTAACCCTTCCTCTAGAGGCTGAAGGGGTTGATTCTGATTCCCGCCAGAGTATTTGATACATTTTAATGAATCTGTCAAAAAAAATGCGGAAATCTCGGCACAATTTGTCAGCGATTGTGAAGTTTATATTGATGTTTAAATATTGATGACAATGCTTTGAATGCAGGCCAGATCAACATTAAAATTCATGGCGGAAATGTAAACTCAATAAATCAACAGTCAAATGGGAAAGGGGGCTTTTGAGAGACGCAGTGGAACAATTTTCATACAGTTGAAGATGAGCAGCATTTGTTGGCAGTTAATGAGAATCATTCCTCACAGAAAAAGGTGGAATAATAAATCTGTTCAGTGGAAACACACATACGACATTGTTTCTTGTGTCTTACATTGAACATTGCAGCCTTGGCTAGAAGTGTCTTTACAGTTAATGCAGCTCTGAGACAGTGTCTACAGCAAACATGTTTTGGCATACTGCGATAAAACTAGACTGTTACACTGGAAGAGCCTGGTTTAATTAACATATCGTCACCTTCCTAAAATAATTGCCCAAGTCCTTTTTTCAGGTTTCTCAGAAAACACAAAAAACTGAACCTAACTTCAGAGGTTGAGTAGATTTTCGTTCTTCTTGATGCAGCTGCCATCTTGAAAAGCTTGTAAAATTGCCTCAAAGTCTCATTGTCTTTTGACTTAGGCAAAATAAAACGGCCTAAGTCACACTCTTGACATAGGCCATTATACTACAGGGGTAGAATTGCATGATCTGTTCAACTGAGGATGTGGGCGATTTTACCAGAGATGGCCAGCAACATGAGAAGATGACTTATGCAAAAAAAATGACTTAGGCAATTATTTTAGGAAGGTGACGATATATTGTATTTCTTTTTTTCAGGGCTGCAGAGCTTCTCCAGCCACTTTATTTTCACTAACCGAAATCAAATTTAATTCAAAGATTTTATGTGCTAATGTGCTAATCCCTATCAATTTTATTAGTTATATAGACTATATTTCTGACCTAAAAATCAAACATAGTCATAAACATAAATCATGATCTTTTCAAAAATGTTACTTTCGAACAAATGCTTTGTTTCATATGCTTGTATTTCTTGTGTAAACACACTTATGCTGCTTTGAAAAAAGTCTGTGTAAATGCATGATAATTGTGTGATATACAGTACTTAATGTTCAGTGAATTTTTGTGAACCAAATCGAATCAATATAATTGCATACATTCAGGAAAGATTTTCCCAATGCATATTTCGCAAGTTGTTCAAGTTTGTCGGGAGATTCACCATGACTAACAGAAAACTGCTTGGTTTGAAAGAGACTTTTGTTAAATTTCTTTGAAATTGTGTTAATATGACCACACCTTTAGACACACTTACAAATGAATGAATGTCTTTGCATTAGACAATAAAATATTGAACTATACATTTTAAATGATTATACTTATGTGTATTAGTATATACTTATGCAAGTTTAAAAGACAAAAAGCACTGTGACTTTTTGTGACTGTCAAATGTTAGTGGATCATGTTCATGTTAATGTGATGAATTATCTGTGGTTAAACTGATACTTGTATGAGAACTGACCACATATATCCACTAAAAATCAGCAAAACCCCAATTAAAAGTGTAAAAAATGGCGCAAAAAAGTAAAATTAAACCTTGTCCATGTTCCGCTCTGTCTCATGAAAAATGTGTGTGACATAAATTTCTCCATCAGCACAGTTGCTGATGTCTGCACACCCTGTCCATGTGAAGCGTGACTATATGCGATGTGTGTGATGTGGAGCGGAATACAGAAAACAAAATATAACCAGGCCTGCCCTTTATCCATCCATCCCGCATGTCCAGGTCACAAGGAAGCTAGAGCCTATCCCATCGTTTTGGGCCAAAGCTGGACCTTTAGTTCTTATCTAATATAAATTAGACACTTTTTGTTTCCAAATATATTTGGGGTCACTACATATGCCACTTAATATGCAGTTTCTGTGTCAACTTTACAGTGTAAATTTAGAAACCAAAGAGATGCAAATAATTATTTGTATCATATGATTTGATTCTTTTTGTGTCTATAGCACTTTAGAATGATTCAAAATCAGTTAAAAACTTTAGGTTCATCTGTACCTGAGGCAAGTGTTGTTGAGAGGGTGATTAGGCCCTTTGGTGTGTGTGTGTGTGTGTGTGTGTGTGTGTGTGTGTGTGTGTGTGTGTGTGTGTGTGTGTGTGTGTGTGTGTGTGTGTGTGTGTGTGTGTGTGTGTGTGTGTGTGTGTGTGTGTGTGTGTGTATTGATGGGGGGCTCTATGTGCTGGGAGGGACTTCGGAATTCTTTTGTTTCCTTTAGCTTCTCTTCTGATGTGAGGAACAACCCTTTTCATCTGAAGCCTGCCAGCTGTGAGGGCAAGTCAATAAGCCAATACTACCCCATTACACCCTCCCTACCCCACCCCACCCCACCCCAGGCACAGCCCCCACCTCCCTTTGTCTCCGCATCTGTGTCCTGACTGTAGGTAAAATTAGCACAGTATAGAAACAAGTGCTAAAAAGCTGGCTGCTCCACCCCTTCCCCTGCTCCAGGTCTGGGCTGGAGGTGGTCCAGACAGATAGGACAAGGAGAAAGAGAGAGATTCTTGGCTTCCCTGCCACTGGACATGAGAACCGTCTGTCTCGGAACATCCCAATCTCACGCTCTCGCTCCGAGCTCTCGCCCTCCTGGGGTGAAGCACAATCGCCTCAGGGCTACAAGGTCTGTTCGACATTGAGATACGCTTAATCTCCCTCGGCTCAGCGTGTCCTGTCTCCATGATTGGAAGAATCTTGGTCTACCTGAGAGCTTTGCTCCTGGAAACCAAATGAATCCCTCTCCGTCATGATACTAAACAACCCCCCAACCCTACAGACATGCATGATTCTTCAAATCAAGTGGATTGTTGAAGAGAAGTGTGCTCTTCCTTTTCTACAAGACCGGTCTTGCCTGGCAGACATAAAACAGGTGAAAATTCCTCAGACAATATACTGAAGGAGGGACACCAGCCATATCTTGAGAACAGAATATTAGAGATTTGAAGATGGGCCCTTCTAAGTTGGTAAAGGCTTACACACACACACCAACCCAATGGTCGGCCAATGTTGGGCCATTATTAAGCATCTCTCAGCCTAGTTTTTGCAGTGTGCAGTTTGCTATTCAGCTTAACGAACCATTGCATAAGAAAAAGACATCTCTTGCTTGGGAACAACTCATCTTTTTCAGCAGAAAGTGTGAAAATGTACTTTGTCTCTGCACATTTTTTGATAGACAGATAGGAAATGAAAAGGAGCAGAGTGGGGAAAAGGGTCAAGGTTTGACATGAGCCTGACTAGAACCCGAGTCAACAAGTGGGCAACAAGGATCAACGTCAAAGCACATTAGTTAACCACCAGGCCACAGCTACAGCTCATCGTCTTTCCATTAGCTCTCAGGGCTCAGACTGAAGGCGCTGAAGTGTTTAATCCGGTTTTGTTTCTGGGCGTTCAGGGGCAGGATCTAGCTTGACTAGAGGAAACTGTGGTACAAGTCTGTCTGAGGGCTTGAACTGTATAAGTGGAAAAATAACAAAAAAGATGATCAAATGGTCTCTCTCTCTCTCTCTCTCTCTCTCTCTCTCTCTCTCTCTCTCTCTCTCTCTCTCTCTCTCCCCACACTTCTGTCCATCTCTGGCTGCAGGATATTTTTATTTGCTTCCCTCTCAGCTTGCTGTGATCAATAGGATGCACCTTAGTGGCCCTGGTTTGCTTTCACATCACCAGCCAGGGGGATCGAGAGTTTCCTGCTCAAAAAAAAAAAAAAAAAACACAAGAAAAGAGAACTACAAAGAGTCAGTGGAAGCAGACAGAGGAAATAAAGGGAGGGTTTGTTGGCCCCTTTATATTAGAGACCGTTTAAGCAAAATGAGACAGTAAAAATGCCACAGCTTTAATGGGCAGCTACAGGATGTGTAGCCATAAAATATACCCCCCCCCCTCTTGCCCCCCTTTTGCTCTTTCTTACTGGTTTCTCTCAGCAGTGGATAAATGAGGACATCAGTAAAAAATGGTGGGAATGCAAATCAAATCAAATCTTAAAGAATCGATCGATAACTTCAGCATGCTGAGACGAAAACAGACCCAACAAGTATATACAGATCATTTTCACCAAATGAATCAACAAAACCTGTCAAGAATCCAAAATCAAATGAAATAAGAAATTATATTTAGCATAAACAAATATAAGACCATTTTAGAACTATTATGTTAATTTTTTTTAATTGCAAACTTTTTTTTTTTTTTAATAACAAGGACATTCAGACATTCAAGGTGCTGGAAACATTCCTCAGATATTTTGGTCCATATTGACATGATACACAATCTCCCCGTTCCATCACATCCCAAAGGTGCTCTATTAGATTGAGATCTAGAGACGGTGTAGGCCATTTGAATATAGTGAACTCATGTTCAAGAAACTAGTTTGAGATTATTTGAGCTTTGTGACATGGTGTGTTATCCTGCTGGAAGCAGCCATCAGAAGATGGGTACACTGTGGTCATAAAGGGATGGACATGGTCAGCAACAATACTGAGGCTGTGGTGTTTAAATGATGCTCAGATGGTGCTAAGGGGCCCAAAGTATGCCAGAACCATTGATACAAGGCAGGATGGATCCATGCTTTCATATTGTTTATGCCAAATTCTGACCCAACCATCTGAATGTTGCAGCGGAAATCGAGACTCATCAGATCAGGCAACGTTTTTCCAATCTTTAATTGTCCAATTTTGGTGAGCCTGTGTGAATACAGCCTCAGTTTCCTGTTCTTAGCTGACAGGAGTGGCTCCTGGTGTGTTCCTCTGCTTCTGTAGCCCTTCCCTGCGTCTTCTTCAAGTCTTGATGTGTTGTGCAATCAGAGATGCTCTTCATCATACCTCAGTTGTAATGAGTGGTTAATTGAGTTACTGTTGCCTTTCAATCAGCTCAAATCATTCTGGCCATTCTCCTCTGCCCTCTGGCATCAACAAGGCAATTTCGCCCACAGAGCTGCCACTCACTGGCTATTTTCGCTTTTTCGGACCCTGGAGATGGTTGTGCCAGTAGATCAGCAGTTTATGAAATACCCAGACCAGCCTTCTGGCACCATGCCCTGTTCAAGTCACAAATTTGCTGCCATGTGATTGGCTGATTAGATATTTGTGTTGACGAGCAGTTGAACTGGTGTACCTAATAAAGTGGCCGTTGAGTATATATACACATACTGAACATATACACGCAACATGTTCCTTGACCAAGACGCCTTACCCCAAGTTACTCTATGCGGTAAGTACAGTAAGTGGATTTGGATGAAAGCATCAGCTAAATTAGGCCTACTGCTCACTAACTACCATCACATATTGTGTGGTTAGACACAGACAAGATAATCCAAACATCACAGAGTTATTTTTCTTTGCTCAGTTGCTTTTAGTGGTTGAAAGGCCACATATTATGTATCCTGAATGATCTCTACTGGACACTGTGTCTTGACACAAAGGCCACAGCAGCACATGAGCTATGAAGAGAAAAAAATACACTCAAGCCCTGTAGGCAATAACACTGCAAGCTCTTTTTCCAACAGAAAACCCTCTGTAATCTGCAGCTCTACTCGGCTGAAAATTGATTCTTCTCTCCGGACTGCATAGTAATGATGAGATGAGTTTATCAGTTAATCTGGTGAGTTTCAGGCACGACCAGGAACGCCGAGCTGATCATGACTGTACCAATGTCATTTAGGCTGGTGGGGTCTATATATAGTGAATCAGGTGAATCATTTAGTTCTAAACTTATTCCATCTCTATTAGTGTGTAAATTTGCCCTCAAACAGTAAAACAGTGCTTGTTGTCATGGAAACTCAGTTATAATGTATCATAAGTAGCTAATATGCCTACGAGTGTTTAGTGACCACTGACCTCAGTTTCTTCAGAAAAATTCAGTATTCATTCAGTCTGTTTTGTGAGTGTTTGCACTTAAACAGTTGATGCTATTCCATGAAATCTGTGCAATTCACTGTTCAAGTGTACTCAAACTTGTTATGAATTGTCATTTTTATGACAACGAAAGGCACCACACCAAGCAGCATCCTAGTAACGGTCAATGTTTATAATGACCTCAAAGACAAGAATTCTCCATTCATTCTTTACAGTTACATCTACAAATGAAAGTTGTCATGTGACATCTTATACATGGAAACATGAATTTTGTACAGAGATTATTGATTCTTGAAATAAATACTGATCAGTAATAATATGTAAAGATTTTCACACAGCAACAGCTACATGTCTCTGGAATGATAGAATATATTTTCAAACTATTTAAAAAATATATATTTTTAGTGCACAAAGCCATGAATGGATACATGGCTCTTATACAGAGCTATAAAGAATAAGGTTCTATAACCTTACATTTTATCATTTTTACCATGTTTTCCCAAGCAGCGTTATTATAGTTAACTAAACCTATTAAAAAAAACATTTTTGTTAAATAAACTAAACTAAACTAAACTAAACTAAAAATAAGTTTTAAGTTCAAGACCTAAAATTACTAACCAAAAAAAAACAAAAAAAAAAAAACTGAAAAATAAATAAAGGGCATGTTTTTAAAAATAAGTAAAAATAACTGTAATCACTATAGAATTGTTTAAAGTTTTCATTGTAAGTATTCTTAGTATAGTATGTTTTTTTGCTCCTGATCTCCTCTTGTCCCATCATTATAGAACAAAGAGTTTACCCCCCGGCTACGTCATAACTGGCGAGAATTGTGCTAACGCTCCAAATATCGTGCTGATTGTGAGTCAACAGCAACTCCACTCAAAGAGTGGCTATAGCGCATAGATGACAGTCAGAAACAATGTGCGAGTGTATCAGTTTCATTCAGGAAGAGAGAGAGGATGAAAAAAGCAATCAATACATCACTCGAGTGAAAAGCGACCATTAAATTGGGATTATTTCTGGTAGGCTCAACAACAATAAACAATATGCTTAAAAAAAAAGGTTCAGACATGAACAGCTAGCACGAGTTGAGCCTGTGATTGCTTCCTCTATAGGAAATAAAGCGTTTAAGGTTAAATTTGAGCTAATAAAAGACAGAAACCTTCTTATGTTGACTGTCTGAAACACCAGAGAACGGAAGGGAGGATATTAATGCTAATCGGGTTCCTCTTATCCATTGGCACACAAAACAAGGCCTTCAGAAGCGTCTAGTACACCCCATAAAATCAGACTGACATATTGATCAGGGCCACAATTAAGCTGCTCTATTCAGTAGGTGCCACCATGAGGAATTTACCCCCAAGCTGCTGGTTGCAAAGAAGGATTTTGGTGATGTTTTGGCAGTTTAGTGTCTCTGGTGCAAAAACAGCTACAAAGACTGGCTTGTTTGCCGACAGCTACGAGGGAATAAAAATAACACAAATAGAAAAGAAGGGTTAAGGGCGATTTCACGTCACATGACATGATCACTGGCAGTGGTATGGTACAAGATGACTGCATGCCAGCGTTAATAGTTAATATCAAAGGCGAGCCACTGTTAGTTCAGCTAAAACCACAATGAGTCCGATTGTGAGAGCATGCATGTGTCTGTGTGTGTAAGTGTGTGGTATTGAAAGGCACACTTGTGGTTTTCATGCAAGCTAAAACCTCTACTTTCTGCCTAGCCAATGTCCGTTCTTCTCAGTTCTCTTCCTTAGAAACTAACATCCACACATTTTAAGCTATATTTCCCATAATTGTGTTTATTTCTGGTGAATGAGAGTTATTTCTTTAATTGTGATTTCATGTTATATAAAAGCATCTATATTTCTCGTAATTTAGTTATTTCTCATAAATTACTTATTCTTGTAATTGTGAATTCATACAATTCCATCTTTATTTCTCGTTGTTGCAAAGTTATATTTCACAATTGCAACTTTCTTTCTCGAAAATAAGAAAATGTAACTTGTGATTTCATATCAAGTGAGACTTATTTTGTAATTGTTATAATATATTGTACAATTTTGTCTTTATTTTACATGAGATATTTTTGTAATTGGTACTTCATATATTTTTCTATTTCTCGTTTCTATTTCTTCATATCTATTTCTCGCAATTGCAATATTTTTTTTTTATTCTCTATATTTCTCTATATTTTATTCTCACAATTTGGGCTATTTCTTACATTTAAGCAATAAATCACATTTTAAAATATATGAACAGAAAAAAAGGTAATAAAATTGTAATAATATTTCCAAAATATTGCTGTTTTAATGTATTTTTGATCACAGCCTTGGTAAGCATAAGAGACTTAATAAAAAATAAAAATAAAACATTAAAACATTACAATCTAACCGACCCCACAGTAAAAAGTGATCAGTTGACTTAAAAAAGTGAGGAAACCTGAACACATAACTTAATTTGTTCAATTACACATGCAGTTTACTTAATCATTTTATGCAACAGGTTTCCTCACTTTTTTTAAGTTAAGTCAACTGATCATTTTTTACAGTGACATTTTGAATGGTTGTACAATTTGGTGCATTTTTAGTTTTAAAAAAAGCTTATAAGCTTAATGTAAAAGCTTAAAGCTTAATGTTTATAAAACAGAATATTCAATGAGAGAGAAAAAAAATAATAATAATTTCTTCCAATGCACATCATTTATTATATCAAACTTTATCTCACTGTTACTTTTAATATTATGTGAGTCTGAAACAGGCTTACATTCCTTGGTCACATGGACTATTGGTTCATGTTAACCAATAGCCAAATAGATGTTTTAGACTTTTGTAAATAATGAAGTCTTTATAAAATCATTTTATTTTGGTTCACTTCAATGTGTACTACAACAAATGTAACCATTTGTACAATGAACTTGAATCTTTAAGTAATTTCAACTTAAATTACATAAAACTGACTTTAAAAGTTAGTCGAATCTTATAAATAAGTCGAAAACTTAAAGCAATGTAAAAACATATGTTGTCATAACGATCAACATAATTTTTTACAGTGCACTGTTAATACTGCTAAAATTTCGAAAGATGTGCTCCTGGCCCTTTGAAATTTTAATATACTTCCTCTAGCATGCCACATTACCAGACACATTCCTCCATGCACACAGTTCATGCCAGCACTGGTGTTGCCTTTAAAATAATCCACATCACTCGCCTGACAGGTGCAAGTTTATAGGCATAACCCCAATAAAACCTAACGATGCCAATTGTACCTTGTAAATCCAAGCAACCACAAAGAACTCTCCGAATTTCAGTACTTTTCATCTTTTTACAAGCATGTCTTCCTCAATGAACTAAACATTTCCACAATTTCAAAAGTGAAAACACATACAGCTGCTGATGCTAACCTGTTAAACCGCATGCTTAAATTTAGCTCAGCACAAACCACAAAAGGCTCGTCTCTAAACCGTTCTGTGGAGGGGTGCAGAGAGAGAGAGTGACATCTCTTCCGTCTCTGCTTTATCTTTACTTTTTGTTTCCAAACTGAAGTGGATTTCAGGGGATGTCGAAAGAAACAAAGTGCTTTCTCATCAGGCTTGGCATGGGACTGATGTTCGCTCTGTTCATTTCACTCACAGCTCAAACTGCTCTCTATTTTTACCCCATTAACGCAACAGCAGTTTTTTCTGAACTTGATTATGAATCTCACAGAGACATTGAAAAGTTAAACCAAGGCCTGGACCAACATATAAAATAAAATAATAGTAAAAAAAGATATTTTCAGTAGAGAAATAAACATGGTTGAATTTTCAAATGTTTTATCCTTGACTCCGAGTACATCCTCCACAAGAAAACATCATACCAAACTGCAGGGTCAGATATCTTTTACAGTTTTTTTCCTTGGTTTAAAAGTCTGATTGTTTCAAAATAATCCATGTGAAACCCACGGCCTCAGGGAAGTGCATATGCAGCTCAGAGTTTTGCAGCTCCACTGTTGAGTATCACGACTAGGCCATTACTGTCAGGAAACCGTCCAGATCGGCAGCCTAAGAGCATTATGATTTGAAATTAGCCCCTTGTGCATTAGTCATGAAATAGACAGCCTGTCTCTAATTAGTTTCATTCTTTATTAAACCACTGACCTGAGACATGTTGCTCTGCTACTGCTACTTAAAGACATTCACATTGAGACATGCACGAATATGTAACTCTAATCACAAAGTATATTTATAAAACCTGTAGAGCAGAGCTTGTTTCTAGTTTTTTTTTTTTTTTTTTTTGCAAATGGATATTGTAATTGCTTTTAATTAAGTAACTCATTTAGCTAATTTCCTATTATGCATTTTTTTTTTTGCATTCTTCTTTTTCCATTTGTGCCACATTTAATCAAGTGTTTCATATTCCAAATGATTCCCTGAGGACATATTTATGCTTTTCTTCAAACTAAAATATAGTACACTTAAAATAAAATGGTACATTTGGTTCAGGAAGAGACGGAGGCAAGTTATGATATCTGACAGCAGAAATGATGAAGCATTTTTATGCTTTTTTGTCATTTTGTTCAAAATTTTTGAGGCCGAGGGCATGTCACGCAACACTTCCCGCTGGCATATCTGCCTAAGTAGCCTAGCAAGTGATTACAACATAAAATACTAGAACCCATAACCTTTGACGTCTGCAACATGGCAAACGTTTTTTGCTCCCTTTTAAAACTTAAGCCCATTCATTTTGCTTAGTCTATTAATTGCATTTAGAAACCATATGCAAACAGACATGTGACGCACCATTTGAGAACCACTGAAATAGACTAAATGTGGCATCCGCCATTCTAGATGCATCTCTATGTTTAAATGACCTACAAATTAGCACACACAATATATAGAGGAATGCATTTAGAGAGGTCCCGTGATTTTCTTGGAGGCAACACTTCTGTGCTCCTTTCAGCTGCTATACAATGAGCTTCTTATAAGAGGTTCTTATAAGAAGTAAGTAGCCCTATCTAATCACCCCCTATTGGATTAAACCCCGAGAGAGAGCCCAGCTTTATTCTTCAAACAGATTTCCTTTTCGTATTCTAATAACGAGAGGCATAGGTGGTGATTCAGAGATGATAAGAAACCAATAAATCATGCATATCACTCTACTGTTCTTTGCAAAAGATTCGCCTTGGAAGGAAGCCACTTTTAAAGCCCAGGCGTGTGGATGTACTTTAGCTGATCTGTGCTGTAACGTAGGTAGATTTATGCAGGGTTTGAGTCACTAAAAGTAACAGCAACACAATGATGATGTTATAAAATAAATGTTTGGTTAAATGCATAAAATACCATTCAAAAGCTTGGAGTCAGTAAGATTTTTTAAATAACATTCATCATGTGGTACTGCAGACTGGAGTATTGGCTTCTGAAATTTCAACTTTGCCATTTAAGCAGTAAATCACATTTTAAAATATATTAACAGAAAAAAAGGTAATAAAATTGTAATAATATTTCCAAAATATTGCTGTTTTAATGTATTTTTGATCACAGCCTTGGTAAGCATAAGAGACTTAATAAAAAATAAAAAAAATAAACATTAAAACATTAAAATCTAACCGACCCCACTGTAAAAAGTGATCAGTTGACTTAAAAAACCTGAACACATAACTTAATTTGTTCAATTACACATGCAGTTTACTTAATCATTTTATCCAACAGGTTTTCTTTTTTTAAGTTAAGTCAACTGATATTTTTTTACAGTGACATTTTGAATGGTTGTACAATTTTGAGCTTTTTTAGTTTTATCATTTTTATTTAGTGTAAATTTAGTATAAATTTTATCACCAAAATTGAGATTGTCTTTTATAAAACAGAATATTCAATGAGAGAGAAAAAAAAATCAAGGATTTGATTGTATCCACTGGGAATTGGTTAGATTGTGAAAACCGATCTCTAAGATCAGGAGAGTGCATATTTCAACAATAAATAGAGTCCATTTTGATTTCATGTTGATTTTAAATATCTTTAATATTATTTTGAGGCATTGGTGGCTATTGAAAGCTTTTGACAGCTCCATACTTAGGTCAGGGGGACATCAAGAATCACAGAGAGCTCTGTGTGCTGGTAGAGGAAACTAAGTGATTCTACAAATTCTCTGCGCTGTTTAAAACCAAGTGCAATCTTCACAGGCTAGAATCTTCTCTGCCGCTTTTAGGCGTGGATGAACATTGGACTTTGTTAAAATCCACCTGTGTTGATACTTTGGACTGTATTGCTCCGTTAAGACCCAGAAAACATAAATCAAAAGTAAATCCCTGGTTAAATGAAATGACTCGTTCCCTCAGAAGACAATGTAGGCAGGCAGAGAGAAGATGGAAAAAGAGCAAACTCAAAGTCCACTATGAATCCCTCAGAGACTCTTTATTCCAATTCCAGAAAGCCGCAAGAGATGCAAAAAAATGTACTTTTCCAACATTATTAGGGATAATGCTGGTAATCAGAAATTCTTGTTTTCGATTATTTTGATCCATCAGACACTCCTGCCTGCAATGCAGAGTTGAAGGAGTTTCAGCCTATTATTACATCAATACTACAAGACATTGTCCAAAATTTGAAACCCACCCGCTGTTAAAACTATATGATGCCTAGTCGGTTGTTAAAGCAGGCTTTCGACTATGTATTAGTGAGTTTAGTGCATTTGACCAACAAAAGCCTGCTTAGAGGCTCATGCCCACAAGAGTTTAAACATGCTGTGGTGACACCCATGCTGATGTGAAGAATTATAGACCTACTGTATCTCACAGCTGCCTTTTGTCATGAAAATTTTAGAAAAAGTAGTTTTCCAACAATTACTTTCATTTTTAAATGAAAATTCTAGAGTAGAAACATTTCAATCCGGTTTTAAAGCAGCCCACAGCACAGAGTTGGCACTGCTGAAAGTTTTAAATGATATTTTTTGGCACTAGACAAAGGAGATGTTGTTATTCTGGTGTTGCTGGATTTGAACGCAGCCTTTGACATGATTGATCATGATATCCTTATCTTTCGCCTTGAACGCACAGTAGGTTTAAAGGGTATGGTTTTGAAATGGTTTCAATCCTTTGATAGATATTTTTCAGTCAATTATGGAAATTCGACCTCCACTAAAAGACACCTTCCATGGGATGTACCGCAAGAGTCTATTCTCTCTCCAACACTTTTTTCTTTGTATACTTGCTCCCATTGGGTAGCATTTTTAGAAAGGATGGACTATCATTCCACTGTTTCGCCGACGACACTCAATTGTATTTACCACTAAGACACCCAATGAAATCTTTGGATTGTCTTTTAGCTTGCCTAAATGATGTTAAAAACTGGATGGCAAAAAAATGTATTAATGTTAAACGAGGACAAAACAGAGGTCATTGTGTTTGGCCAGCCAAATGACCCTACCAAGGTCCTTTTAAATTCGAGCCCATTGTAAAACGTCGTTACGAGATTTAGGCATCCAAATTGAAGATAACCTAAAAATGGAGAAGCAAATCAATTCGGTGGTACATGCTTGTTTTTATAATCTGCGTCTCCTAGTAAAAACTAAACCTTTCTTATCTAATGCAGATTTCAAAAGAGTTATTCATACTTTTGTTCTATCGCGTCTCGATTTTTGTAACTCCCTCTATCGTAGCATCTCTGCCGCATCCCTGGCCCATTTACAATCAGTGCAAAATGCTGCGGCGAGGCTGTTAAAGAGGATTAAGAAATATGAATCTATGACTCCGATTTTAGCTAATTTGCGCTGGCTCCCCCGTCCATCTTAGAGTCAAATATAAGATTTTAATGTTTGAATACAAATCTCAAAATAATCAGGCCCCTGTGTACCTTGCAAAACTTTTGATTCCTTATAATCCCCCTAGAGCATTGCGTTCAGAAAATCAAATACTTATTGTCATACCAAGGACTAAATGCCTTCATAAAGGTGATCGCGCTTTCGCTGTTATGGGACCGAGATTATGGAATGAGCTGCCTTTATCTATTAGATCTGCTAAATCTATATCAGTATTCAGGAACTTGCTCAAGGCGCATTTATCCTTGACCGCTTATAACAGGTAATCTCAATGTGGTATATGTGGTGTCTGTGGTGTGAGATTTGTTACTATGTATGTTTTATATTTTATATTTTATTCTTTTTTATTTTAATGTAAAGCACTTTGGGTAACCTTGGTTGCATTTAGCAGTGCTATATAAATAAACAAAGAAAGAAAGAAAGAAGAGCATATGCTTCATCCATCAACAGTTCGGGCACTTCCTCTCCCAGGCCTGCATGGGAAAGCCTGTTGTCTCTGAGCTGCCATTACATGCACTTCAGGGGCCTGATGTATAAATAACCCCACAGCCCTCCATCCCTCCCAACACATTTTCTCATTCTCTCAGACTAATGCTCCTAACATGACCTAATCAAAATCAGTCAACATGATCAGACCGCTGGCAAACTCTCCCCCACTCAGAGGTGCCGTTTTCTCCCACTAATGGCTGATAATGTGCTGTGGGGGGTCATACACGATCTGACACATAAAAACACATAATGTGTACCTAGAGGAGGCTGTCCACTGGGGCTCTTCACTAAGAAGATAACATTTCAGCATGCTGGCTCCGGCAATGAGTCTAACACACAGTCAAGTGTCTGAACGGCTTCCCAGTAAGTGTTTACAATGTGAGAGCTCTGTTAGCATTATGAAACAGACTGCACATGCTCTCAGTCCCTGACAGATTTGTTTCTTTTTTTATGTCTAAAACAATACGTGCCAAAATTATTGTCACCCATCATCAGTTCTTTTTTCAGGGCAACTGAATCATCAGTCTATTGTGTAAGCTCTAGTTCCCCTACTATAGTTCGATTTGCCTTACAATAGATTTGACACACTGGACAAAAGAAAGTTCTGTAAGTGGATGCCAAAATAGTCACATTCAGCTGTGAATGGTAATGTTCTGTTTGAAAGACAGATCTAGAATGAGTGACTCAAGTCATAAATATTCACAATGGGGGATAAATAGTTGCCACTACATCATACACTCACTGCCACTACAACTTCACTATGACAACCATAGATTCACATTCAAAATAAATAAGTAAACTACATGAAGAAAAATGTGAGCTGTGCTTTACTATGCAAAACTGGGTAGTTGCTACGCAATTGCTAAGGTATCTGGGTGGCTGCCAGAGAGTTGTTAAATGGTTGCTAGTGTCTTCAGGATTGGAGACAGACTTATTATGCGATTGCTAGGGTCAACTGAGTGGTCGCCAGAGAGTTGCTATGTGGTTACTAGGGTCTTTTGTGTGGTTGCTAGAGAGTTATGTGGTTGCTATGATCTTCTGGGTGGTTGCCAGAGAGTTGCTATGCAGTTGCTAGGGTTTTTTGCCAGAAAGTTGCGATGTGGTGACTGTCCACACTCTATATCTATAAGTCTATATCATAATCTGTCTTGAGCCTCTTACTCAATGTAACTCTATGGGATTTTTTTGTGTAAATGTTTTATCATCCATGCACCAGCCAAAATCAAGTCTGATTACTCAGAATGTCCAAATGCCAAAATGGTGCTATACCAGTTTTGCAGTAAAAAGTAATATATACTGTTATGAGTAAAAATCAATAACCCTGAATATAAGCAAGAGTAATAGTGATACTTGGCTTTCTGTAATGGTAGTGAATGATCTCAGCTTGCCACAGAAGTCGTTTGATAAACTAGCCGATTAAAAGAATATGAAAATATGGAGCTTCTCTGAACTGGAGCCTAATTTAGATACAGATTCATGGCCTGGCTCTTTACAGTGGCACAATACAGATATATCAGAAAGTGTCCAGGTCTATATCAGATACACAGGAAGTTAAAACCATCACAGTTCCTCTCACACATGTGTTGTAGTACGATCTTCAGTGTGTGGTCATTATTTACATTTGTGTTGCGTTAATGCAGCTTGCTTGTTTTTCTCATTAAAGCCTGCGTGTTAAACAGCAGACTTGGAGAGGGCACTTAGAAAGGCTTGTCCTGGAAGTTTGACCCCATCAGACTTACGTAGTAGGGGCCCCTCTCTCCTCCGGCCCTGTTTGGGGTGCCTGTTTTATAAATGGAACCACAGGGTGCTGATATTTTACAAGCTGCTTTGATAGAGGGCTGTATTGTCTGAAGTGGAGCAGCTGATTTGCATTTGAAACAGCTCTCACTCTTACACACACACTCTCTCTTACTGTGCGTCCATGGCCCCGGGCTAATGTTCCTTTTCCGTGGAGACCAAGACCCGTGCACCTGTAGATCGTGCACACACATACATAGGAAACATGGACAAGAAGACAAAAATGGACATCAACAGGAACATATAATTCCACGTTCACTCTCTCTCTCTCTCACAAAACGCATGTGTCCGCTTTAACTGTTTACACATGCATGCATACAACTGCAGGTTACACATTACTACTCTGGTCAGCAGCACAGCTCTATAGATTTAATGATCCACGACTGGACATCTCTGTGTGTGTGATGTGGAAGTAGTGGAAACCTTGTTCCAATTATGGCTGTCATGTGATAAAAAGCACAAAATGGCCTCCAGCGTCAGGTTTCAAATGTCTGACAGACTCTCCAAATCGAGGAAAAGCAGACCGCCTGAACACTCACATGATCAATACAACAAGATAATAAGAACATCATTAGCAAAATGTGTCTGCTGATATCGAACAAGAGATGAGAAATCACATTATACTAATAGTTGATGAGGCATACATATGAACAAAGAATACCTTTCTTCAAGACTGCCACGCATAATGTTGTCAAATGTTTTCTTCACCTAATAACGAGAAAGATATTGTTCAGATACTATTCTACATTCATAATACAGTACAGACAAGAACTAATACCTTTTTGTCAATCAGATTTTATCAGTATACAGGAAATACACAATATATATTACACCAACATGTTCTTTTCTCACTTTTAAGGTACTATACCCTTCCCAGTCTCCACCTGGGGAGCTTCACATTCGTCATGTCCATTGTGTAGTGGCCCTGTTCTAATGTCCAAATAAAAGCATAATTTGAGTCGCTGCATTCTGTTTTATAATTTTCACACTGACAGTAATGTAATTCAGTGACTGCTGCCGTGTGCCAGTTGTCTTTGTGCCAGGCGCTTTGGCACTCTGGGCTCTTAACCGTTTAGGGCATTGGCACGCTGCCCGTTCAGTCTCACTTCGAGACGTCTCTTCGCACGACGACAGACTGAAACACAGGCTGGCTCCTAAGACAATGCTGTTTATTTCAAACCCATTTAGAAAAGGGCACAAGAGCTGTGTGGATCTCACTTGACCCACAGAACACATCTTTACGTTTTCAATTTGCTCGCTACATTTATCATAACCTTTTACTCTATTCTAAAAAGTGGCGAAGTCATTTCTGGTAATTAACTTCACAAGCCTAAGCCTAGATTTCCAAAAATGCAATCCGGTGGTTAAAAAAATAAAGCACTACTCATACACAAATGGATGATTTATCCACTGTTACAGCTAAAGCTTTTTACATGCATTGCTTGTAAAGTCTGTGTGGTGCAAATTTTTTTTTTGATTCTCCACACTAATTTGTTTGTTTGCAAGATGAAAACACTGGCCTGGGCTACTGGAGATGACAACAACAAGTCTCCCACATTGATGAGTGCTTGTGAGAGGGGGTTTAAAGATACCCGCAACTCCAGTTTAAATGATACTTTTTATCTGTCATATCTTCTGGAGAGAAACAGCAAGGACAAGGATGAACTTTCTAGCACATATGTGTCAACTGTCTGTGTTTGAGCACGCTATCATATGGAGTATACTTTGAATGGAGTATCTATTTACACTTAGTGTAGCCTTGTTGGCAGAGGCTATTTATACTAACTCCACCCACCAATGTCTGGTTGGGCCAGACAAAAGTACAAAAAACACCTGTAACTTGTCAAAAGCAGTGGCGTAGGGAGTAAGGCGCGTTGCAGATCCTTTTGACAAAATCGACCAGAGTTCGAATCCACCTTTTGCCGAACTCGTTCTTCTCCCTTTTCCCATTGCATATCAGATTGGAAAGGCATTTATTTTTCAATAAATATAAAGAAAATTTGGGAAAAGTGGAATTACAGTGCCAAACAGTTATTTAATAATAAATTGTTTATCGTGTTTTTCTTGTAATTTCCCCGCTGTAACACCATAACATGTTTATGAAATCGAAAGCACCGATTTTCTTTCGTGGATGTGCCAAATCTGCCGATCTAATTATAACTGCTAAGGGACAGAGAAGGGGAGGGGGAGGCAAATCCATAGCCGGGCTCTTGCGCCTCAGTTGGTAAAACAATAGCTAATCACCATTGAGTGTTTCAATTCCAGCGCTTAGGAGTGTTGAGAAAAGTTGCAAAACAGGGGAGGCTAGCCTACAGTATATACAGACGTAAATTACGTGAAATTACCGCTGCTCTGATAATATACCACCAAGTACATTAATTATGGAGAGTAGCGATATTGAATATTTTATTGCCAACAAATTTACAAAGCTATCATTCAAACAATATCTACAAATTAAAAATGAACGAAGACACTTTTAACACAGACATTTAAGATGGGATGGATGTTTGCTTCAAGTGATAGGCTAGGTGAGTGAAATTATATTTGTGTTATCTTGCTGTATATGTGTAATTTTCTGTCTAAAAGTGACTAAAAAGCCATTTACTGCAGTTAAGCAAATAATGATAATACTCATCATCATCATCCTTGGCAGGGGATCCCCAGACATTACAATTTAGTGTGCCTCCTCTATTTTAAAACCCACGAGCCGCCACTGGCTGTATGCATACACTATTTGTCAAAACCGAAGTATACTTGTGGTGGGCTTAATTAGGACATTTTCTGGTTCAGCATTGGTTCTGGAACAACATTTGTATCAACCAATTAGATTGTAGTTTTAGGGATAGGCTTAGGGCTGGGGTTGGGCATTCAACAACATTAACTGAATAATTTTACTTCCATCAACATCACTTCCCTCTGACTTGAGGGATAGTTAACAGTTTGAGTTGGGGTATGGGGTTGAAGTCACGATTAAACGTCATATTTGGCAAAATTCTGGTCGCATGGTCATGTTCACAATTCTGTTACTCTATGCTATGAATTATCCAAGCATGAGGCTATATTGGGAAAAACCCTGTAGAAGAATTGTAATGGCCAATCATTGAAGTGAGAGAACCTTTGCTCAGCAAGTGCAGGAACTTCATCTAGAGGTGTCACTCTGGTGAAAACATTCACATTCAGCACAAAGAGTAGTCAATCGCAAAATGCTTACATGTCTTCTTGGGATGTAATAATCAATTGATGCATTGCAATTGATGGAGACTTTTTGTGCATTAAGAATTGTGTGTGTGAGAGCTAGTAATGAGCTAAGCTGAGGTTTTAGGGGGTGAATTCAAGACACCAGGATGGGAGAATTGAACTTGTTCAGTTCTATCCACTTAACCACTGATCCTGAAAACAGCACTGCAGTCATAAAGAGTAAACAAACCCGGGAGAACATAAAGGGGACATTAACCGCACTGAATCACATGGTAAAACTGCACTCTATCTAGGTCTTAGTGCTATCAGACCAGCATAGAGTGACAACAGTTAAAAAATATTCACAAACTGTGTTCTGAGCTCATGAAATTCTTCGCAGGGCTTATCCAAACAAGGCCATTACAGTACAAGTGAGTTGTGAGAGTTTCACCCAGAGGGACTAAAGATAGGATTACTCCTTAAACTGTTCTCATTCAGAGAACTTCCTCAAATGGCTGTGGTTGCGTCCATACATGGAACACCGCAATCCGACAGGAAAACTGGGCCAGTGAGGGTATTCTCTGGCCTTGTTGTCTTTCAACAGGCTCTAATCTGCAGAGCTTTCCTCAATTTCCCACTGGGCAGCAGCCTATTAGATTACACTGATTCTGCCCTCACGATAAACACAGAAACCCGGCTGTTTGTCTGAAGGTTGAGAGATCCGTCTCGCTCTCAGCTGATGAGTTTGAGATCATGCCCAGTGTGTCCCACAGAGCACAGCGAGCTGAAGAGACCTCGGCTTAAGAAGCAATGGACTGAGCAGTAGAGTCTCCTCTGAGCTGATAGCTTTTGACACGATGATTCAGTGGAACGGAGTTGAATAAAAAGCCTCTTTTTCATTGTGCCTTAGGCAGGGAAGGCCCAGGGGATTTATGGTCAGTGAAGTGATCAGGGACTATGGTTAAGAAAATGAGCCTGGCCTTCACGTCATGCTCTACAGGCCATTATTTCATATACAAATGAGGGCAGGGCATATCAGATAATGCAGGTCTTCAGTAGGACTCTAGAGTTCCCCTTTACTCCTTTAGAATCTGCTGCACAGCCCCAACAAAAGGTTAGAAGGTCAGTGATCATTCATCGCAACATATCTGACAAGACACAACCAGTTTTCTTGTTTTTCCTTCTATGGTTCGATCTCAAAGATGACGCAGTGGCTTGCAAACAAATGTAACAAATGTCCATAACATAAGCCTAGTTTATATAACTTCTTTAAATGTATGTTAACTTCTTTTTTTCTTTCCTTATTCAAGAGTTTAACGCACCAATAGCTTTGAGCAAGGCCGTAGAAGGAAGATAAAGCCCCTTAGACTGCATTTATCTCCATGCTTCACATGCTAAGAGCCCTTCAACGCTAACTTCACTGAACTGGTATTAGCAGAGTAAGTAACAGAATGATAAGATAAGACACAAGATATTGTCCCTCATTAACCATGTTTAAATTTGTCTGACACCACCCCTCAGGTGTTGTACAACAGTCTCTTTTCCAGGGAGAGGAATGACTATTCATGGTATTGAGCCCGACACGCTGACGACTTTCAAAGCCATTCAGGTGGAAATTCTGTTTAGTTTATAGTTAACTACAATTGACATAGCATTTACCATGCATGAGCGGTTCAAAATATGGCGTCTAAATGTTCAAACTTCAAAAGTCATAACACAAAAGGATCGGATTACATACAGTATTTGAGTATGCTCATGGAGTAAATGAAATGTGGCTTTATAGAAGAAAAAAAAGGGAATGAGTTTCTTTTGTGACAAAAAAAGACATCTAGCTAATTAGTGGTGTATCAGAACATTGCAGCAACCACCTAACAATCACCCAGAACCCCCTGTGAGGCAACATACTAGCATAACAGTAAGATTTATACTACATAATCATACAACAAGCATGTAAGCAACATACTAGATCTCTGTAACAACTGCAAAGCAACAAACCTGGTAACCTCTCAGAACACCCTAGTAACTGCAATCCTCAGATATCCCAAGCAACCTCCTAGCAATGCCCTTGCAGCCACCGAGAACACCCTGGCAGACATGATGGCATGCTCAGAACACCGTAGCAACCACATAGCAACACCCCTAATGACTTCATAGACTACTCAAACACTGTGGCTGTTTTAGACTGGTATGCACCACTCAAGTTTCCGAAGAGTAAAAGTTTTGTTGTTGTCTTGCAATTGTTAGAGTTGTTAATTAACATTGTTCTTAAGAAATAATAAAAATGTGTGATAGGAAAGCAATTATTTTATGATGATGATTTCTATGTTATTTTAGTCAGTATATTTTAGTATTATTATTTTGTTATTTTACTTTAAAAATCACTGACAATTATACCAGTACGATATACCGGTATTGATGATAACCGTGCTAGAAATGAAATACTGTTATCGTGTTTATTAGGGGAGTTGCAATATACTGGTATTGGTGATAATCGTATTATTTCAAATTAATAGTAGGCTACACATAAGAAAATATGGAACATAAATAATCCAGCGCCAGTATCTGGTTGACATCCTAACATACAGTAGGTGGCAGTTAACTCTGGTTTCCACCAGTCATAAAACACAAGCAGACAACGCATAGCTGCTACTGCCGAGGAAAAGCATGTCGTCAGATACGACAGCAAGACACTACCCGCACTTCAAGAAAGTTAGCTCGCCAGCGTGGAAGTTTTGTGGATTCTGCGAAAATGACCCGTTAATCAGCCGAGTCTGCAGGACTTGCCGATCAACAGTGAGTGCAAAACAGGGCAAAACCACCAACCTATTCGACTCCGTTATCTTGCAGATTTGGCCACTGTACACAGAGTAAGTTGGCATTATTTTTCTAGTCCTGAAATGAGAAATGTTACATTACAACACGTAATTTAAACAAATTCTGGCTGAACCCCCAGCGTGAGTTTTTCAAGGCGACCGCTATTTAGAACGTGTCACTTTATGGTTTCCATGGAACTGGGAGAAGAACAGAGAAGAACAAGTTATTTACACAATGTGTATCTGATATGAATAAAACATGTCTAATTATAATGGAAAGGATTATTATTGCCTCTTCCATTGACATCAATGTGTATTTTACAAACTCTAAATGTATTGTTTTTTTAGTACTTATGTGAATTTATATGTCTGAAACCTAAAATAAACATTATGTGGTTGAAAACACTGAAAAGTTGTGATATATGACAGCTCTGAGCGTGCCTGTCTCTGGCTCAGCACCAGCCAACGTGCGAAAGCACATTTGAATTTAGCAGTTGATCACGTGATGCACTGACCGTTCTAATCACACTCATATGCTCCAGGGACCAGCTAAGACTGATCACTCCGGTGTGATCGTACGTGCGAAAGGGTTAACCTGCTGCTGACGCCTTTCTGTGTTTTATTATATTTAGGCCTACATCCCTCTGGGCTTTTATTCCAAAAGTGTGCTCATTCAGATAAAAACTTATGGATTACTGTCTGTTTACTTTAAATACTGTTCGAGAGCACTTTTACCAAAAATATGTCGATGTTAGCATTATAGAATGCTAAACTCTCACATGTAATTTAAGTTTCAATCATACTCAACGCCGGAGGGCACCCTCATGCTAAAAGTCCACAAGTGAGACTCATGAGTAATAAGTTCCAGGAAATCCCTAATATGGGCCCTGTCCCAAATGGCACTTTTGTGACATAACGCCACTTTGACTGTCAAGGAGAAGTCTGCTGTGTAGCTCGCTTAAGCTCGGCAAAAGTCCGCAATGAGGGCGCATATCGACTGCAAAGGGGGCGCTCGCGAACACCCTTCTGACACCTAAAATGTATTTTCATTAGGATAATGTATATAATACATTGCCAATCGACATAGACTTTAACACAGTATAAAATACTAAAATAATATAATTTCTTTTTTATTTGTATTGGACTGATAGCATTATTATTTTTTTCAATATTTTTTTACATTTTTCTATAGATATCACGATATATCGTTATCGTCAATTCTTTTGGCCACGATAACCGTGTTGTGAAAAAACTGATATCGTGACAGCCCTACTACCAATTCAGCTTTGCAGACAAAAGTGTTTTGTTTGAAAGTTCTGGAACTTCAGTCCATTCAATGAGAGAGATTTGCCAAAAGAACAGATGTTTTCACAGTAGTTTCCAACAGGAAGGAATTAGTCTTTCATGAAACTCTCACGCCTCTGCAAAAGGTGCTAATTAAAGAAAACCTTAAGTACTTGGCACTCCGCACACTCACAAGTCTTCTTCATTTGAAGAGATTTTTTAGCATCACACTGTAATCTCCATTTGTATTGCAAACCAACATTGTGCTAAATGAATGACTGCTGACATGATCCAGAAGATATTGGCAGCCTATTAATTATTTTCATCCTTAATTGCTCTTTAATTAACTGATAATCTGATGATAATATTTGCTCACAAGTTGGCCAAAGTATTCGTTATTTTGTGTGAGGCGTCTGGACTTTGACATAACTACATGACAAAACATTCATTACGTACAAAGAGCACAAAGAGCTGTAAAATTAACCTCAATTTTTTTCACTCTCCTTAGAGGAGACAAAGGCTGAAATAGGCTCTGAATGCCAAGAAGCCAGATGCCCTACATCATGTTTCCCCAAAAGACGTCATCTGCAGTGGAGAAAAGCGCCACATGCCCAGCCTCATTGTCTGTCCGGCTCCCACAAGCCCCCCAGTGCAGTTTAACATTACACAGAGAACACAGGGCTGATGGGGACTGTGGCAAACTGACTCAGCCCGGGTCTCTTTCTCTCTCTCTCTCGCTCGCTCACACAAAGGCACCCGTAATGTCTGGACAGATAAAAGGCAGAATATTATGGCAATGGGCCACGCTGCTCCGCCTGGTTTGTCATGCAGCTGAATGGAGTTGTGGCGAGGGTAAGGTTTGGCCACGATTGTCTCATCCCCTGCCAGGACACACACAACTGCACTCACACTAGCTCTATAAAGAGAAGGGAAAAGACAGGCATTCCCGGTCACTGTGGATGATCGCATGGCACAGAGGTACATTTAAACGACCTATAGCATCTGACCCAGTTGCTTTGAGACAAACCTGTAATGCACATGTATTTTGTGTTTGAACTCAATTATGATGGGAAGGAAAAGGAGCATTATATTGTTTGAAAAGTTGCATTCTCAAACTTAATGCAGTTCTAAGTTATGTTAAATTTAAATTTATTTGTCTCAGATGCTTCTAACATAAGTAGAAATAGAAATAGACACAAATGAGACGATTGTTGTTATTGGGCTATAAAATGAATGTGGATAACAGATTGGATAATTTGTTCTGGAAAGAATTTGATGAGAAATACTGGCATTCATTTTGAAGTCAATGACTCTCTAGGCCAGGGTTCACCAATCTCGGTCCTGGAGGGCCGCTGTCCTGCAGAGTTTAGCTCCAACCAACTCCAACACACCTGTTTGAAAGTTTCTAGTATGCCTAGTGAGACCTTGATTAGCTGGTTCAGGTGTGTTTAATTGGGGTTGGAGCTAAGCTCTGCAGGACAGCGGCCCTCCAGGACCGAGATTGGTGAACCCTGCTCTAGGCAAATATGAGCAGTTTGAAGCAATGTTAAGATATCTTCTGTAACTCTAGAAGAGATGTGTGCGATTACTGGGGTTTCTTAGGAGAAGCAGGGGACTTAAAAGTCTTGTTTTGCACTACAGTTGTGAAAGTTTAAAGATGATACTAGAAGTGTAATGTCCCATGGGCCCTAGTTGGAGTCAGAGTCCAGACAGACAGGGTTTAAACGGTTCGGACTGTGTATATTTGCTTTCCTTGGGGATGAATAAAACCTGTTTTCATACATACACCAAATTACTCTAAAACGGACTCGAGTCAAGACAGAGGCCCAATGCTTCAGAGTCCATGGCAAGACTAAGACCATGAATATATGGTTGTGGACTCTGACACAAGGTCTGGTCTTGTTCAATCTCAAGTCCTATAACACTGAATACTAGACAAGACAAGAACAGGTGAAACAAGAAAAGGTGAGAACTGAAGAGATGAGATGAGACAAGAAAAGGAAAGAATGAGAGTAATGGGATGAAGAGAAGAGAAGAGAAGAGAAGAGAAGAGAAGAGAAGAGAAGAGAAGAGAAGAGAAGAGAAGAGAAGAGAAGAGAAGAGAAGAGGAATAGGCAAAATGAGAAAAGATGAGAAGATTTGAAAAAGTGAATGAGAAAAAGTAGAAAGTGATAGAGAGACAAGACCATATGAGACAAGACGAGAAGAGGTGAGACGAGGAAATGGCAAAAAGAGACAGGCTGTGCAAAGGAGACAGAAATTATATGATATGAGACAAGGCAAGAAAAGGCAAGATGAGAAGATGAGACAAGAAAAGGACTAGAAGAATAGAGACAAGACAAGAGTGAATGCACTTTCTCTCAGTGGGAACAGAACCAAGTTCCTCATGATTGATGTGGTTCACCTATTTAATAAATTAATTCAAACTGAGTTCTTTTTTGTGTAGGCTAATTCACGTTCTCAGTCAGCAACACAGGAAGTAGAAATAGCTTGGCCCAGAATTTGAGGTTGGCCCCTGTATCAGCCCTGAACTTCAGTCCTACAGATGGCTGCTATTTGCAAGTCTGTAAAAAAAACTTTTTTTTTTATCCCTATCATTACATCTGTGCCGTTTTACATCTTTTATCCTTTTTCAGTAAGTTAACATGTATCAGATGAAAGAAAATGCTTTAAACAAATATCTGCTGTTAATATCATGATATCTGCAGTGTGTCTGCAGCAGCTATGTATATAGGCAGTAAAGACTTCCACCCAGCCATTAAAAGCCCATCAATACCAGTTGACCGAGCACAAACTCTATGAAAGAAAGCAGACACACATTAGTTAATATTATCCTCTTCACTAAATGCTTATTGTGGACGGTATGTTTTTTTTTTTTTTTTCTTCATTTGATGTGTTCCTAGATCCTTAGCGGCAACCTAGTCTGTGTCTACAGGTCTGCAGTGTCTGTCTCTTTCTTTACCCCCTGTCCTGTCCCGTTTCCCCTCTGTTAGCCCAGAGATGCTGTGGCCAGGCTGTGCTCGCCAGCTCTCTAATTGATAACAGCCAGCAGGGGCCCAGTCAGGGGGGCAGACCTGACTCTTTGCCTCCAAACACCCCTGGGAGGCTACGGGCCGTGGTCCAGGCCGGAAACCATCGCCAACTGTACAGACACCATGAAGCACTAACTGGCAGCTATTTACCAACAGTGCAGCTTTCATTTTCTCACTGAAAAGCATGCAGGCACTCTTGTCTCCTGCACGAATACATGTGAATGAGCTGTTGCAAAGTGCTAAAAACAACACATTTTCTTTAATAGCAACACAGTTGTCATCTACAGTTGAGGTTTGGAGAAAAGTGCAAGATCGCCTTTTCTATCTCTACATCTCTTTCTCTCGGTTTCTGTGTATAGATCAGATCACAGCTCTGTGCAATCTCCAGGTGCATGCAAAATGAAGGGAGTTCAAAGAGATCAGACACAGTCAAATTAGACGCATTAGCAGGTGTCTGAAGGGAGCCTCTGTAGAATGCTGTAACTCAACCTGATCTCACCTTGGAGAACACAACCTATCATCCACTTGACATTTTAATCTTTACCTTTTACATGTTTCACATTCCAGTTTAAAGAATTTCAACAGGTCCTACAGAGCACCTGGTTTCTACTGTACACAAGTTTGACACATGAAGTTTCTATAAAATGTTGTACCTGTGGTGACGATATTATTCTATTCAAAGTGTGTTTGTAGATATGTCTCAGAAGATAAAATAAGCACATTTGGTTTAGCCAACTAAGTGGCTGATAAACAAATTAGACTTACAGTGAGGTTTTGCACATAGTAAACCATTACTGGCCCTTCCATAGTCAGCCTAATGGTACTGCGTACTAAGTTAATAGACGTGTGTCTCCGTATGGAAGATTTGGCATGTGGGCACATGACAGTACCTCTGGGGTGTCCCAAAAAAGCATTAATTTGCATTCATCATATCTGGAGCATGCACTAATGCACCTGCCTGCAACAGAGTTTAAAAATGTGATGCTTCTCCTTGCTTGTTGATGTGTAACATTACGGGCCCTATCATACACCCGGCGCAATGCGGCACAAGGCGTGACGCAAGTGTTTTTTGCTAGTTTCAGCCCGACACAGTTATCATTTTCACCTCCTGCGCCACGTTGTTTAAATAGAAAAGGCATTTGCACCCATTTGTGCGCCAATGGGCGTGCTGGTCTGAAAACGAGGTGTGTTCAGGCACATTGTTGGCGCATTGCTATTTTGAGGCAACTGAAATAGACTGCGCAATTGACCAACAAAAACCTGGTCTAAAGTCAATGGCGCAGTATTTTTTTGTTATTTAAAGGGCGCATTAGTAATATGCGCCTATAGGCGGGTCCACAATGCGCTTGCACTCTGCTTATAACACACACAGGGCAGCACACAAACATGCCAAATATTTCAAATAAAAGGATTACAATGTAAAAGATTATTATTGTGTACATAAAGATATGGTGGAATCCGGCTTGTCCCGTAGATGGTCTGCTTGCGCGCTTTAACCTTGCGCATTAGCAGATCTGTTTCCTCTCTGGAGAAGCGTTCAGTCTTTCCGCTTGTAAATTCCGCCATGTAAATAGCAACCCGCCATGGCGTGAGCGCAACTGGCTTTTAAATGGAATAGGAGAACGTTATGCCCAAAACACACCCATTACTCATTAAGAGAATAGGGACAACCCTTTTAGGCCATGCGCCGACCATTTTTCCCATTGTTAAACAAGCAAAAGTGGATTCGGACTTGCACTTGCACTTGCACCGTGCGCTTTAGACCATGCTCTTAGATCGTTAAAATAGGGCCCTACATGTGTTATATGTGTAAGATGTACATTTCATATAGCTTAAAAATAACAGCCTATTGGCAACAAGCAGAAATAATTGAGGTATAAAAGACAACTCATTTGTGATTTGTCTTTCCTATGGGGACGTGAACTATGTTGTGTAAGTGGAGTGCACATGCAGTGCAGACAGTAACCATGATGGCTGAATGTAGAGGAAGCTCGCTGTGGTTAAGCTGGTATTGTTTTGTGGGATGTCATATCAGTTTGTTTTCTGCAGCTACTGAAACAAATCTCCCAAATCCCTCAGACTGCTGCAGGCTTCACGGGCCTACTTAACAAGGTAATTAAAACTGTCTGCCTCCATTCCCCCAAAATTTGCATACTCCTCCTCCTACCCTTTGTGAGGGTGTTTAAATTAATCTGCCCTTTCCCTGATTTTCCTGTTCGTGTATAAGCTGCACCGGGGAGGCAGTAGAGTTGAAATGGGGAGTCATGTGACTCAAGACGTCACTGTTGATCTGAGTGACAGTTGGAGCAGGATAGATTTCATTAATGACCCAGTTTAACAGCATGCATTAGAGACTAGACAAGCCAGGGAACATGTCTCACCACCACTGTCAATCTCTAACAATTATTACTGGAACTAATTAAGGAATCCAATTAATGCTGCTAAAAGAAAACGACTGGGGTTGGGCAAGGGAATTTCCATAGCAGTAGTTCAAATTTGTGTTCGTAATTTGGAGGGCACGGGATGCTTGAGTTTCTTGGGAAATAAGGCTGGCTTATGGGAACAGTTGTCACTAATCATCTGGATTTGTTCAAGGTGACATGCAGCAAAATGAAGCTGAATTCAATCTCCCCAACAAGTCTAGAGAAGGCTCATTATTATCGCACGCTCCCTACAAGTATTGGAAAAGCATAAATTTACGGAGGACCAAAGGCTGTAACATCTGTCAATCTGACCTTGTGTCTTGCACCTCGTTTAAATCCTTGGCTTTTTCTACATCCTTTCACTCACAGAGATTTATGACTCGCTGAGTCATAATATTTTGAATAAGATGTAAATTTTGAATTGGGTCAAACAAAATGAATGACCCACAATTACACCTAACTATAAAGTCAAGCATCTTATTCAAACCCTAAATGTGATCATGACTGTAATATGAAATAAAAACATAAAAGTTGTACCATTTCATACATGCCAAGTCTAAAAATATCTTACAATTTTGCCATATTTTATTAATTAAAATGAGTTGTCATGAGACGGTGTTGGTGGAACATGTTCCTAGAATAACATCCTTGTTGGTCCAGGAAAAACGTTTATCGGATTTCAAGGTTAGCTTTAGGTTATATGTCAGGTTTAAGACTGGGCACTTGAACAGCATTATCAACCAATCAGCCCTCTGATTTTATGGGTTAATAGTTAATGGTTCAGGCAGTGGTTTTCAATCCTGATTCTAGGGAACCACCACTCTGCAAATTTTCTATTGATGCGCCTCAATTCGCCTACTTGTACCATGCCCTAAAAGTATGTACTGTTTTTGTGAAGAAAAAGTACATACTTTTGAGTGTGTAGCAGAATAGTAGGCAAGCTTTGGGACATACTACTATGTCATAATTGCATCTTTAACAAACCGCTCTGTCGCTTAGTTAGGCGCATCCTGTCACCGTTTAAACTGCCCTGTCAATCATTTTGTCACAGATAAAATCCGCCACGTTGCACGTTGATCTGCCAGTAATGGATCTTTCATGCGGAGCCTTTCCTCGTGTGTTTGCATAATGATGCATTTAAAAGTTAATGACTAAACATATCTTTACAAAAGTTCACAATGCTGTTGCAGATTAAATATTATGTGGATAACTTTGAATAAATATATTTTCATCAGGTTGGATACTAATTATTAATCACTCAAACCCCTATAATCGAAACCACTCTAATTAACCGTTGAACTCACACATCCGCCATGTTTGTAGTTGTTTTAAGACTTTTTATTCATGTTTGTATTTCTAATCAAATCCTTGTCCAACGCGCAATGGGTTGTGGGCAATATTAGCCATTAGAGTGCACGGATCTGCACTTCGGAATCTAACCGTGAAAAGTAGACCATCTGCAGTATATACTGCGATATACTAATTCTAATTTCGAATACTATTTAGGACGGATAGTATACGAATTGGGACACAGCATATGTTTCCCTTATTTAATACACCTGATTCAGATTATCAGCAAATTAGGAGAGAGCATCATGACCCATTCCCAGGACCAGGATTGAAAACCACTGGGTTAGGGTTTTCTTCAGGATCACTGTTTGTTGGACAGGACTGTTCCATGACCAACAAAACATGGTCAATCCTTATGAAGGGCCCCACTCTCTACTCCTGATTCTGAGCTTGATGTACTAGTTTTGGTAAGAGCCTGTGAAAGCAGGCAATTAAAAAAAACGAGACATCACACTTCTTTTTTAATTAAAAAATGAGAGCCATGCAAAGACTAAATATGACAATGCTTATGATACTGAAAGCATTTCACAACCCACTGAGGGAATTGTGTGTATATTCTGTGTCCAGCAGTGTCACTAATGTCCACTAATTCCTCTAAATGCTAGACATAACAGCTCAGAGAAGTAATGGATACCCTTCACCACCTGCAGGGGTAAAACAAATAAAAAAATCCCCAAGTCCACACCACCCTAACAGAGGCTCTGCCAGTTGTCGCCAAGTTGAGTGTCTCCTTATAATTGCCAAGGCAATTGAAGGGTTGTCTGAGATATTCTTCTGGAATAACTTCAGAATGGAGCAGATGGATGGAGCCCGTAGGGAAAAGTGGTTAAGTACCTCAATCAGGTGAGTTCTAGATTGGCAAGAAGCTCCCGTGGCTGGAAGGTTTGATGATGGACCAGGGCAGATTTTCTGGACTGAAACGTGAAACCTGAGGCCTGCACTAGACTGACTGTGTTGGCTGGAGAGAAACAGCATGTAATGTTCAATAAAGGAATGCAGCTCTAGTTGCATGAGCCAGCCAGATATACCATTACAGTCCTTGTGCTGGATGGAGTAAACATGTAAAACAAGGAGGAGAGAGAGAAAACTGGACTAAAAAGACAGAATAAAAATACAAATGCAAAGAAAACATAAAGCAAATGTACTGGAAGGAAAAGAGACAGGGACACAATACTGGAATAGACACGTAAATTCCTTAAAGCTCTTTCTTATTCTGAACATTTCTGACTCTAAAATTCTATATTTTTAGGCGCATGGTACGTATTCTATGAAATACCCTAAATGTATGCTTGTAGAAACAAAGAAATTAGATTTTCAGGCATTACACTCTGGAAGAATGAAAATGTTCTTATGGATTTTTAATTTTTATATAATAATTATTCTAGTAGCGACATTTTTATAGCTAATTGCACTAAATTACAATTAAATGACAGGTCTTATCTAAACAAAATAATAAATGCAATTAAGATCATAGTCCATGCATATTAGCCAGTCAGTGGTGTGAGAAAGGAGCAGGAATTCTGTTTGTCTGAAAAATGAAAGATGGGGGGGGGGCTACTGTTGTTATAATTCACAACAGTAGGCTACCTCCTAAAAGCATTTTGTTTTTCTGCAACTGGTTCACTTTTAACATCTCCTACAGTACGTGATGCATCTGTCAATTCATGCTATACTGACAGCAGACAGGAACCCAACAGCGCTCAGAACTTCTGGAAAGACACAACACTGCCACCAACTTAAATGATCACACTGTCATCAGACACTTTAAACAATTGAGGGCTAAAACACGAGGAAATGTATTACTGCCTACTGTTTTCCTAAAGAAAACAGCCTTAAGAGACAAAAACTGTTAGGGCCCTATTTTAACGATCTAAGCGCATGGTCTAAAGCGCATGGTGCAAGCTCACTTAGGGCATGTCCGAATCATAGACTGTAAAAAAAGATGGACGACGCCCCTTCGCTCTCTTCCATTGATGAGAACTGAAGCCGCCAGTGTCCCGATATGGCGCTGACATCTTGGAACTTGAGTCTGCGCAGTAGCGATCTCGGGACCAGACCTGCGCAGTAGTGAGCAGGAAGTAAAGCCGCGAAATCAACGCTCCGCCCTCACTCTCGCCGAATGCACTCAGGGAGAGTGGATTCTGCACACTTTTTTAAAAATTGATTGCAGTACGACAAGAGGCTTGTTAAAATAAAGTAAATACAATCTCCTCAGTCCTCCGAAGATCCCGAAAAAAATGTCCGTTGGTGCTTCAGTGACTACTTCGCTCTGAGAACCTGTCAATCACAGCTGTCCATCATGACGTTACACCACCGCATCACGTAACTAACTAAAAAACAACTTATTTTTGAAACAGACACTTGAACTTACATCAGCGTGATAAAAACGACAGCAAATGAAAGAAACCACCTTTGGAAAAAATATATTTGAAGTGTAATTTAATTGTTTAGTTGGTCTCACGTCCCGTTGAATAACACGGGGAGGCGGGGATTATGACCTATACTAGGACCAGTCACCGGGGGGCGATCGAGACGTTTTGGCTTCACTTTTCAGGGCTTGTGCGGCACGCTTGGTCCGAATCATAGACAGTATAAGAAGTGGACAGAGCCATCTCATTGGAACTCAATTGAGACAAGTGAAGCCCATTTTTAGCGATTTTTTAGGACTTCCGTTCCTGACGCGCAGACTCAAACCAACTCAAACAGAGCTTGACGACGTAGATGTGACGTGAGCAACCCGTCTGTCTTCTAGTGGCTGTGGCATGAGAAATCTGAATCATTCCCTTCCGAAACTTGCAGAGACGGAGAGTGTGAGTAGCAGGTGTCCATGAGCTTGGAGCAGGAGAAACTTTTGCTAGGTATTCTGATTAATTATTTTGTAATTTTGCCTCCACGTCTCCCCGATTGCCCGCGAGCTTCTCCTCCCGTCCATACGGTAATCTCTCTACTGTGCGACAGAGAGTCGCGTGGTTATGACGCAATCGTTAGCCTACTTTTATAAAAACTGCTTCTACAGGGCCATAACATAAGCTACAAGGTAATGGAGCATTTTATACATTGTCGTGTTTCTTTAGAAATAAATAATGGACAAATGGAGTCTTCAAACGCCTCAGATGTAAAGTTATTCGCTGTCAAAGTGACGCCAAAATGAATGGGAGTCAATGGAATGCTAACAGCAGGTGAAGTTCTGCTACAAGATGGTGGCACGCGGCCGGCTTCAACTTCCGGTCGACTTCCTTCCCGCTTGGTCCGAATCCCCTTTTGCTAGTTTAACAACTGGAAAAATGGTCGGCGAGTAATGGGTGTGTTTTGGGATTTACGTGCGTTAAACCAATCAGAGTCTCATCTCCCATTCCCTTTAAATGCCAGTTGCGCTCGCGCCATGGCAGATTGATTCGCTATTTACATGATGGAATTTGAAGCCGTCTCCAGAGCGCAAACGGAACTGCTCGTGCACGAGGTAAAAGTGCGCAAGCAGACCATCGACGGGACAAGCCGGATTCCACCATATCTTTATGTACACACTAATAATAATCTTTTACATTGTAATCCTTTTATTTTAAATATTTGGCATGTCTGTGTGCTGCTGTGTGTCCCTATGTGTTTAATAAGCAGAGTGCACGCGCGTTGTGGACCCGCCTATAGGCGCACATTAGGCTACTAATGCACTCATTCCATAGCTTTTTTTGGGTTAAAAATTATCCAAAATATTTTTTTGTGCAAAGTACATAACCAGAAAACTATCTGCTTGCCGTAGCACGATTCAAAACTGTAAGCTTTTAATGTTTTTAATTCCAGTGGTAGGCCTACTGGTGGCCACCAGTATTTCCGGATTTCCACGGGAAATTCGAGAATGTCTTTGCGTCATTACGTCACATCTGTACACATAAAGAAGGTGTCTCGCTATATTGCGTGTGAGGATGTTGGTGGTGGAGATTTATAGCCTTTTCTCACAGCACTTGATATAATTAAACTTATCAATTTGATGGCGACAATCACCAGTGACAACTGGAGATTCATCCGTTGTAAAACGCGAAAGACTTCGGACTTCGGAGAAAAAAAGAGACCGCAACCGGGCCCATGCGAAAACAAGGACAAATATCGGAAGGGCATTAAATGTAGTCACGCAATGCTGATGTTGTTAACATTAACAATTTGAGAACAAAGTATAATTTGCACGGTTTGACGTGCAATCAGTTTGCCGCGATCACTAGATTTAATCGGCGCGATTTACATGCTTTTACCAGCGCGGTGAATGACAGCAGCACATTCTCCTCAAAACATTGGATTCATCCGCTGTGCCGTGCTGAGGCACAACGCACGTAAAGTTGATAATTCCGCGAATAACTGCAATTGCAGATTTCGAACAGAGATGGCAACAAAGAGGAAAAACTGCGGACTGCAGCTTTAAATAATAAAAAAAATATTGCGCCATTGACTTTAGACCAGGGGGCTGTTCCATAAACCAAGATTAGAGTATAAGCCAGGCTTATTTCGGTTAGTCAGGCTTATTGTCGGTGGATTCTGTTTCATAAAGCAAACTTAAAATAGTTCAAACTCAGTTACCCTGGCAACTTATGCTGGGAAACTAGCCTGGTCCAGGGCAGGCTAACTGTCAGGCTAAGCCTCAGTTGTTACACAGATCCTCTAACACTGACCAACAAGAACACAATGATATTACCACTGACACTCTCTCATACCATTATTGGACTTTATTAACCACTATTAGTCCAAAAATAAATACACAGTATACAGAAAATCAACTTAAATAAGGCTACAATGATAAATTAGACAATGTAGACCTATATATATATATATATAGATAGATAGATAGATAGATAGATAGATAGGCCTAAATACAATATATATACTACAGGTTTTCTTTTTTTACTGGCTGAATGTTTTGTGCCCAAGATTTAATTAGATTGTTTTAAAGATTTATGAATACATTTCTCTCTGGTTTTGTTTGGCAGCTGTTCATGTTTATGATTATTAGAAGAACATTAGAACACAATCTGAAAAAAGCTTTGTAAAGCAGAAGTTAAAATCACAAAATTAAAAATAAATAATTACAAAAGCAGAGTATAAATTTTAACTGGTAAGATGAATCTGAGCTTAGTAATTGACAGTATATTAGCCTACATTTGATTTACCCCATTACAATAGTCCCTTTACAGTTATTGCTATCATAAAAATATACACACAGGTTTAAAATTCTAAATAAGGCACATCTAATGTCCAAATAACAAATATTTTAGTGTATATATATATAAATGTACTTTATTATGTCTTTCAATTCAAACACATTTAAAGGGGACATATCATGCTAAATGCACTTTTTTAGCCCTTAAATGCATTTTGTTGTATATTTGGAGTGTTTAGAAGTACAGAAAAGATGAAATTATTCTCTTCAGGTGCTTCGTTGATATCTTTATATTCTGTTTTGGTCATATTTTTCAACCTGTTCAGATTTTTCTGTTATCTATGACGTTTTGTGAACTATCACGTCACAGTATTTGCAGCGGAACTGCCAAATAAGGACATTGACTTCCGGCCCAACACTTCGAGCGATCCGCCATTATTATTTCTCGCTGCAATTTTGTAGTCCAAGCTAAAGGATGCAGAAGTTACGAGAGGGTAAGTTAAAATGATCGGTTGTTGGATGTAGTAACCCACACGCTTCATTACACCGTCTAATGTAGATGAACTGCCGCGCTTGTGGCGCATGTTTAACTGAAAGAACGAGCAGAGAGAGAGACCCGGTCGCGCGCACGCACTCTCTCTCGGAGCCCGGCGAAAGTGTAAACAAGACATCACCGTCTCCAAACTAGACGCTGTCTTGCTCTCTCTCCCTCGCACATATTAATCAAAATAAATCGACACGGTGGTAAAAGGTCGGAAGACCAAAGTTTCATGTATAAATACAGTTACACACCATTGCGATACATCCATATGAAGACGTTGTCCTGCAGGTTCGTCGTCTTCATTTTCATTTCGCTCCGGCTCCAACTCTGGCTCGAACATGTAAGGCTGGCTGGACAAGTCTTCCGTTGTTGACATTTTGTTAATAACGTGTGAATAAAAAGTTTCTGTGCCGCTAGATAATCCTATCTCTGCTATCAGACTACAAAAATGGCCGAACGGGGTGGAGTTGAACCTCTGCAACCTGGAGAGGGGGCGGGGTATGAAGTGTCTCAATTGTATTTAAAGAGACCGCATCAAAACGAGTTGATCTCAGAAGCACCTCAGAAAAGGGGTAAAAAAGGGGCCCGTGGAGCTATAATAATGAGGAATTCAGACCCAAGCATTGCAGTTCCGCTTTATATAGACCACAAATGTATGATTTATATGTAAAAAGGAACAATTTAAAAGCATGATATGTCTCCTTTAACACAATTATACAAATTGACAGTTCCTTTAAAGACATCATATTTTCCCCCAATAAATATTCCTTATTTTTCCTTCTACCCACCAACACATAGCCTAAAAACACACATGATTAGAACAATAACCAAAAAATACATAGACACTTTTACATATGATTTAAGGGGGGAAAGACAAAAAACAATAAATAAATAGTAATAAAAATTTAACATTAACATATTTATATCAAACTCTTATAATGACACATAATTCCTAATAGTTATTCAAGTAATATTATTTGAATATCAAATATTCAATAAGAAATAAGTAAATAAATAAAATAACAAATAACTAGAAATAAAAGGGAGGGAGGGTTATATAAAAATGTAGTTAATGTAGGCTAATATATTCCTTTATTTTATGGAATATTCTTTGATTTTAGAGTTGCACATATCTTTTCAAAATGTATACATTTGCTCTTAATTTAATGTTATCCTAATGTACTTTAGAAACTAAATCTACTCATTTAAAACTGGGGATTCTTGCTTTCTCCAAAAAAATATAGCATTAAAAGCTGTAATTCTCAGCATTCTAAATAAGTATACATCATCTTTATTAAGTAGCATAGGTCCTATACCCAAAACTATATTTTGTATCTCTATATATTTAGTTTCTTAAAAAAAATCTTCCCTGAATTATAGGCTAGGCTACTTCACTGAAGTACTTCTGTTCGCTAGAAGTTCAGTGCAACTTATCCAACATCCTAAAGATAAATTATTATAATTAGAAGATATTTCTAGTGTTATAAAATATCGCATATTAATTTTCCAAGCAAAATGTATATTTTAGTCAGAATTATTGCGCTCCTATTTGGCGCGCATGCGCGCAGCAGCGCTCGTTCAATATGAAAATTAGCAGCAAAATGGATACATTTGCATGACTTTCGAACATTTACAGATGGAGAATATAACTGTAAAATGTAAGTTTTGAACTGAGGGGGGGGGGGAAACATGTCACAAACGCATAAAACAGCACACAATATACGCTGTTTGATGGTGGATCGATTTGATCCACGATCGACCTCTAGGGCTGCTTCAGAAACGCGTGCACACGCAATTATCTAGACTAGATAAACCTGGATCAAATTAGTGAGATTGCGTGAGCTTCAATTACCTTTTATGGAACCACTTTAGTCCCAACTCGTTTGTTAGGCTCATTCAAGTCCGGTTTTGGAGTTTAATCCCCGCTTTTCTAAGCGTCTTTTATGGAACAGCCCCCAGGTTTCAGTTGGTCAATGGCGCAGTCTATTTCTGTTGCCTCAAAATAGCAACGGGCCAACAATGCGCCAGAACACACCTCGTTTACAGACCAGCATGCCCATGGGCGCAAATGCATTTGATATTTAAACAACGTGGTGCAGGACGTGAAAATGATAACGTCGTGCTTGGCGTTGCATTGCGCCGGGTGTAAGATAGGGCCCTTAGTGTTTTACTCCTTTAGACAGGGAGCTAATCATCTATGGAACACCATTAATAACATCAACCTCAACATTTCTGGTGCTGGAACAGATCCAGTCTGTTGTTCAGCCTTTCTTTCCACGTTAATACCGTCTCAGCAAGTGTAGCGCCTGCCACGCAAATCAATCTGAACACAAAGTCTTGTGTACACAGAGTCTATGGTACAGAGTTACTGGAGACACAATAAATAATTGTGTAAACACAAAGCATGTTTACGTGCTGGCTTCAGAGATGCAGACGTGCGCGTGGAGAATGTGCGGAGGGAATACTCTGACTGCTCTAATAAAGCCATGATTACTATCAGACTGCTACACGCCGTCACAAATAACAACAACAACAAAGCAGAAATCGATTGTGACTTCACGCTTTTGTACACTTGTCTGCAACCCACCACAACCCCACCCCCAACAATTTGCAGCTTCACGGAGCCAAAGGAGATGGAAAGAAATGAAATATCATACATTATTAATATAAATACAGCACAAGATATGTAGCCTACCCGATACAAAATCAACTGTCTTTTCTAAAGCTAACACGGAACTCACACTTGTCTTAAGAATCAATATTGCAACACTTAGCTGCATTTAGCTCCTGTGACATCATAAATGGCCCCATTCTCTCACATTACCTAAAATCTCTAGTTACCCATAATGCAGTGCACATTCTAAAGCCGGGCATTCTAACATGTATTCCTAATAATGATGGTTCCAAAATGGTTTTCACAGTGCCATAGAAGAACCGTTTTTTTTCTTAGTGTGAAGATCATTTTACTTTTTTCACTATATAAAACCTATAAATAAAAAATAAATAAAAATAAATAATTAATTGATTTTAAAGATTATGCATGGATTCATAGATGCCAATAAAGATTCTTTCATTTTAAGAGTGTGTGTAAGTTTGGAAGAGCATATTGCCATACTAGTATGCTATTCTAAATTTAGCCATGGGAAATATTAAGAAATTAATACTAGTGTACTGCTCACTGTGGAGTATACACTGAATACTATTTTTAAAAATAGCACTTTTAGGCAAATGCACTTCGTCATCTGGGTATTTCATGCATAGAGATAATTACTGTATACATTTTACATACTACAGAAAATATATACACACTACATACTATGAATAGTATGCGTTTTTGAACATCATGTCCAGTCCTTCATGTCCACTGGCCGATCTTTGTCCAGCAACACACACACACATACACACAGTCTTCTCATACAAAAGCTGTACAGCAGGGCTGAAAATTCATTTTGACATTAAAGCCTCTTATGAATGCAATGTGATAGAGGGGACATTTTTGCATTAACCATGCATGACAGGGACTAACTTGCCTGTTTGTTGTAAATATTTGCTGGTAGGTGCCAGTATTTACACCCTAATTTTTGCAAAACCTCACTGACAAGTGCACACTGAATTAAATTGAGAAGATAAAATAGGCCTAAGTTGTATTTATTTGTGGTGTAATCATAAGGATTAAGCTGGTGAAGAAATGCATTAATGTCTAATCCCCCTCTGCGCACCCCCCTTCCTCACCTCCAGCTCCGTGGGTGCAACCCGCTTTCAAAAAGAGAAGGGTGGGGGGGGTGGAAAGGGGGAAATGGAGGCACTCGTTTGGAGCAGCCTTGAGCTTCAGCCAAGCTCTCGTTGGCATTGTGTGCTTACAGCTGGGCTTGCTTTCCCTTTATCTTACTCACTCTTTCTCTGTTTTCCTCCCTCTTGTTCTCTGTGAAGTGCTTTTCTTCCTGGCCCGGCCTGACAGAGGGGTGTGTGTGTGTGTATGGGAGGGTCAGGGCTCTTGTGTAGGTTGTCACTGGGCCAACTCCTGCAGCTTCCTGCCCATTACAGCCCACAATGACAGACTGTAAACAGAGAGAGAGAGAGAGAGACAGAGGGACAGAGAAAAATCTCTGTACGTCTCGATTGACAGAATACAGCGTATAACTTACATTAAGATCCCTTTGATAGTTCCAGTCCCAAACTTTCAATATGAAATATGTCAACAAAGGAAAGTAAACTGTGCTTGTCAAGCCATTTCTTAGGGTCTGTAGCAGTATCACGCAGGAGAATATGCCAACATTACTATACTATACTATACAATATGAAATTATAACCGCATAATATTATATATTGAGTTAGTAACCCGAGTTGAAAGGAATAGTTCACCCAAAATTAAAACTGTCATCATTTAATTTCTTAAGAACTAGTCTGACCAACTTGCAGTTAACCAAGCCTCAACCAATCTTACTTTTCAGATTCAAATTAGACATTAAAAAACAAAACAAAGCAAAAAAACAGATGACTTGTAAGATGAGTCTAAGCCTTTTATGCAAATGGACACAGCTGTTCACAGAAAACATTGCCCTTAGCTTTATAGTACTGTAGCTCTGAAATCTCATTCAGACTTGGCATATCTTGATCAGTCACAAGACACGCAAGAACCAATGGCATTGTGGTATAATTGCCATCAAATCTAGTGCAATGCGTTGTGATGAAAAACACTGACAGAATTTTTATTTTGGAGTGAACTATTGCTTTTACTGAAAAGGTTAATGCTTAATTTGATTTTTTTGTTTTTTTAAGTTTCAGTTGAATCAATTTAAAGTGGGTAACACACGTTTGTGCCACAGTAGAGTTATACTCAAAAGGATGCAGCATTACAGTGTTTTTGGCCTTCTCTCCTTCCACTTTTGTGGTCTTTCCTCTACATAAAATACATAAATAAATAACTATTGAATATTTGAGAGAAAACATGTGAATAATACTGGAAACATTTTTTTACAAATATACAATAGAGTACAAAGTATGCACCCATAAATTATTTTGAGGAATATCATGCGTTATACAGAGTGCGCCTGTGTTGTTTTTCCTTTCTGCATATTGCCTCTCTCTGTTCTCTCTACCTTTACAGATGATGACAAACTGTTTGATGTGATACAGAAAGAGTGACAGCTGTGAACTAACAGAAGGGAGACGCAGAGAGACAGGCGGAGAGTGATGGAGACAGTGAAGACTGAAAAAGAGAAAATGTCATCCAAAACTGAATATAAGAGTGATATGCATCATATCCTGTTTATGACATTACCATAATTCACACATTTTAATGTTGACTGTTCACTGATGTACACTGATATAAATATTATTTTAAGTCAGCATGAAATCAAAATAGAGCCTATACTTAATCCATGTTAGTGGTGCATTTATCAGTGCAACAGTAAATTATATTATTAAAAGAAGTGTCGTGTGTATATATACAGTATATATATATATATATATATACATACATACATACATACACCCAGAATACTTTTTTTTTTTTTTTTTTTGCCACCAGATTTTATGTTTACCCACTTCCAAATGTCCATTTTAAGTGCTTGTGAACGGGTTTCACTCTGAAGTTAAAGCTCCGAAAGAAGAATGTTCTTGAGACTGAAGAGCACTGGAGTCACTATTCTAATAAATATAGAAGCTTAAAAATCTGATAAATTTAGCTTTCATTCCAAACCTGTAGCACACAAAGCCCACCGACAGCACTTACAGGTTGTCCAATCCATTTTCCTCTCGGTAATCAAAACCAAAATTGAATATATTTGACAGCATTAGCCACAGCTAATGCAAAGCACCCTGGTGCAAATTCATTTTTAATTTGAATAACAAATGAATCCTTTTAGAGGCCGTGTTGTAATTTTCCAAGTGTGCACTGATAATGATTCGACTTCCACAGGATCACTTTTAGTTCAGCAAAGGTTGCATCTCCATGACAACTTAAAGAACATGGAAAGGAGAAGAAACAGGCCATCAGAGCACAAGAACATGCAAGAGCTCTTTTGCTATTAAAATGCTCATTTTTACAATCCTAGGAATTTCATTTACAGTCCTAGAAATTTCATTTTCATCCTCAACATGCATTCAGACATCATGCCAAGGCATACAATTAAGCACAAGAAATGTAATAATGTTTTAATGTAAGTGTCAGCTGTTTTATGGACCACCAGGCAAAAATAGTCAGTCTAATGGTCTAGTCATGTTAAAAAGTTATAAGATGTAAAATCCATGGTCAAACGGTGTGGGATGAGTTACAAACCAAAAGTTTAATATTAGTATTAGGAGTCTGCAAATCCCTAATCCCATTTAGCATACTTTTAAAAAATAGTACTTATTACAGAAGTAGTATACTTTACAATAATATGCTTGAATGCAATGTTTTTAAACACTTTATTGCACGTTAACTGTTAAATTAAGATGTATTGGGTTTAAATTTAAATTTAAATTAGATTTTTCAGTGCCTTATTTGACCAACTTATGTAGGACTTAAGTACATCTTATATGTAATTTCATAATTACTTCAATTGTTTTTAAAATATGGTTAAAGTGTACTGCCTAATGTACAAGCATTTATGGTAAACTATAAATGTCATTTAATTTGAAAGTTGTGTCATGTATTTAAATATATTTGTAATAACAAATGTGTAAATGATTTAGTAGTTTGCAAATTAGTTCATTTCAAATATATACATTTTAAATGTAATGCTGAATAACACTAACAGTTAAAATTGTAATCAAGTACTTGCTTTATTATGTTATGTTATGTCAACACATTAAATAAGAGTACTACTTTAAAGCACGACAAAAGATCATTATGTACTTTATAGTAAAAAGTTTAATTTGCCATTATTAAAAAATGTACAAAAGTGTTAAGAAACATTGTCATGAAAGTGTACTCACTTTAAGTGACCAATTATTTCATTAATATATGCAAATACAGTTTTTTTTAATACAATTAAGTAAAAAATTTTTCACAAGGGTATGAATAATTTTGCCTTAAAAGCCTTAGCTAGAACCACTAATAATATTTATGAACTCTCATAAGCACTGATCCATTGTACCATTAACAAGGCTGTGAATTTGCCAGTAAAACAGAACTAAGTTCACTTGTGAGCTAAAAAAGAAACAGAAATCATGCAATATAATAAGTCCATATTAAATCTCTATCAAAAACCAACTTGCTGGATCTGTAGTAGCGCATTACTAACAGAAACCGGGCACGCTGACACTGGTTTCTCTTGTGTGTTGAGGTCTGTGCTATCATGAGACTTACACAGGAAATTGCAAGTGTGGGGGTGTTAGGGTAGTCATACACTTTGTAAACCTTTTGGCACCTCCAGCATAAGTCACACTTCCGGAGTTAGTTACTCCTTAAAAAGGTATCAGTGCGAGTTGTTTGAACAATGAGCGTTTGGTTGCAGCGCACTGTGATTTAGAGTACCGGTATCTCTCGCTCACTCCCCCTCGGGGGAAAAGAGTTATCTGGGAGGAAGGACGACCTTGCAGTGACTCCCAAATCTCACTCCACGACCTGTGTGCCTGGGAAAACAGGAAACTGCCATCTTAGAAAATGTGATGTTTATGGTTTGGAGCCATTAATATGGGCCCAATGCCCTGCTGTCTGCCACTGATTAAAGAGAGCTGTGGCACGTGAATGATCAAACAAGCCAGGGCAGGAGACGGGTTTACTCTCCACTAGCTATTTTGATCACAAACAAATGAAACCAAGATGACTTTAACAGCTGGATGGTCAACATTATCGTTAGAAGAAAAGGTGTGTATGTTATTTTTCTACAAAGTGACAACTGTCTCCTAAAATTCATTAGGAAAAATAAGAAGAGAAGCAAGAGACTGAGAATCTCTGACTTAAAAGCAGTAAAGTAAAAATAAGAGGGGAAGAGAAAGTGTTTTCACTGACCAGATTTGAATCTGCATTTTCTGCAAAAGCACCAAGGCTCGAAATATCTGGAGCACAGTCCATGGCTCAGACAAATATCTTTTAACTCAAACTCAGACTTCAGCCCACCATGCTGTTTTCCTGCCTGTCAATGAATTTACTTCAACAGATTTCCACTCCTCCTATCTGTTGGCTTCACCTGTATCCATCCCTGCCCACCTATCAATCAGTTCTTGTAGCTCCTTGCACATGCTCACTTTTTAGTCTATAAAGCTCATTTTATGGATTTTCGCATGCCCCATGCACACAGAGACTTATGACAGGAGAAAGGACATGGTGAGATTGGGTAAGATTATCCAAGGCCTGGGAGAACTGTATGTGTCTCCTGAGGGATTTCAAAAAGAAAGCAAGGTGAAGATCCATCCAGACCAATGTGGCCATGCACTACTAACTTTCCTGTATGCTCCAATACAGACTTAAGAGTGTACTTGCTCAAAAAAATCAGTAGCAGAGTCCGGTAGAGGGGATATAGGCTATGTGTTCATGTCATATTGTGTCTAAAGCACCAAAATTACAGCCAAATTTTAGGGTTCCCAACTCTAAATTCTTGAATGTAACAATAAGTGTTCATTCTAGTAAATTGGTTTGTTTAGTTTGCTTCATGAAAGCTGAATTTTCAGCAGCCATTACTTCAGTCTTCAAAGTAACGTTCACATCTTTATTATGGTAGTTATCTACTTTTAGTTTGCAGTGTAGCAACTTCTACAAAAGAGTAACTTGACTGTAGCTGAACTGCTGCAAATTATGAGTAGCTTGAAGCTTAGCAAGCTACATTATCAAAGCACCTTCAACACTCAAGCCAATGATATGAGGCTTAGTGTGTTTGTAAGCCTCTTGCTTTACAGGCCTTGAGGTAATCTTCAACTTCACAAAGACCTTGGAAATGAGAGGATGGGAGGTAAAGTAATGTGCAGCCAGTGGATGAATGACTCTTACTGGATCACCACAGACAAATTGACTTGTTTAATGACATAGCCAACAAATGCAAGGCCTTTTACAGCCCTGTAAGGCCACTGACCTGGCCAGTACTTATGCTGGAAAATAATGCGCCAAGGCTAGAGAAGTCAGTGCTACTCACTCCTTCTTCCCCAAAGAGACGTAGCAAAGACATGGAGGGGGAGGGGTTTGACAAAGACAGATTTAGGAGGGAAAAAGAAGGGCTGGGGGGACCATAGACAGGCGTTTAAGGCCGATGCAGAGGAGGCTCCTGGGATACGTGACGGACCCTGTGATTAGAATAAAAATGCAGGCAATCTTGAGGCTAGCAGCAGGAGGTAGGAAGGGGGTTAAGTGGCAGGCTTTTACATGGTTTAAACAGCAAGCTTGATTTACCCTGGGCTGTGTGGCAAGCTATCATTTGCAAATTACACCATGTCTCCAGGGCCTGCTAAGACGAGTCATGGGCTTTACCCTGAATGTTTGTTGTGGCCTTTTTTGGAGGTTTCACACAAATAAAATGAAGTAAAATGAAACATTGCTCTTCTGGCATGCATCCTTGCCATGCATGACTTGAGGATGTGAATGTGCATCATGGCTAACTAAGTTTCCATGTAATGACATGATTTGGTGTGTAAACATGTCATGAACCCTTCACAGATATTATATGTAAGGTCAAAAAACCTGTCAGTTCAAGAAGCAGAATGCTTTTTCCAAAAAGACTAGGGGGCCATTTACACAACACCATTTTCCACTAAAAACAGAAAACTTTGTATGCGGTTTGGCCGTTCATTTACATGACAACGCCGTTTTGGATGTGCATGCATATTACGTAATCTTTACAAAGTGACCTCGCCAACTATTGGCCCTGCATGCATAATACAGCGCTTTTGTGAACGGGGATCGCAAAGGAAAAACTTTTTCGTTTATTTTTTTTTTCTTTTCATCTTTGTTGTGTAAATGTACTCTAGGGATCTACCGATATTACAATTCTGGCTGATAAGCAGATTATTTTCACATTGTGGCCAATGACCGATAAATTGGCAGATATTAAAATTCGATACTAAATAAATTAAATATAAAACACTTAAAAATGAAATAATCTGTTGTTTTAAAGATTAAAGGTAATCAAAACCTAATAATAGGGGAAATTTCTTCTGAAACTTCAGAGAAAGGGCTTCTTAGGCTATGTTCAGACTGCCAGCAAAAATCAGATTTTTCACTTGAAATTAATAGTGCGGACAGTCTGCCTGAAAATATCTAATTTAAGAAAAAATCTGATTTGCCTGCAGTCTTAACACAGCCTTAAAGGGTTAGTTCACCCAAAAATGAAAATTTTGTCAGAAATTACTCACCCTCATGATGTACGTCAGACCGTAGGCTCACTATTGGCCAGCATCACACACATGACTAGTTTTGGCCAATAGTGAGCCTACGTTCTGACGTACAACCCAGAAGCGCTGTTACACTATGTGAACTCACTCATAGGCCCACATAGAAGAAAATGAATAGTTGAATGAAGTCGTTATTTTAGGGTTTTTTGCGCACAAAAAGTGTTCTCGTCGCTTGATAAACTTAAGTTTGAGCCACTGTAGTCACTTGAACTATTTTAACAATGTCTTTACATATTTTTCTGGGCTGGCAGATTTCAGTTACCTTGCAGCCTATATGAAGGAGTGAGCCAGTTCTCAGATTTCATCAAAAATATCTTAATTTGTGTTCCGAAGATGAACGAAAGTCTTACGGGTTAGGAACATCATGAGGGTGAGTAATTACTGACAGAATTTTAATTTTTGGGTGAACTAACCCTTTAAAGTCACCTTTCTCTCCTATTGTGACCTACTATCTGAAATGGCTTTTCAAACTCGAAAAAATGTGGGACTTGATTTTGTCCATCGGAAATTGATTGAATCGATGTTGTTTGCTAATTGCTGCCATCTCATGTTAGTGACAGTTTGCTGGAAGGGAAGGATTATTGCCCTGTCTTTGCGCCGGTGCACACGTCATCAGAGATGTTGAGAAGAGAAGTTAACGTTTTTGATTAAAGTTTATGAGGGCACATATATTTTTTTAAAACAATGATGTGCACAAATAAATAATTTAATAAACACTGAAATATCCCATAAAAAAAGAAGTGTCAATTTTGATTTCAAGTTGATTTTAAGCAAAACTATCCAATGGCTCCCCATTTAATCTCACTGCTGTCTAGAAACAATTGTAATATTAAAGAGATCTGTTCTTAGTGTCTTTCTCTTTACAATTGTGCGGTCAAAGTGCATGGCAACCTCACCACCTTTAAAAGGCAAGCGATGACTCATACAGTTTGTGCTAATTTCTCACATTGACACAAACTAGTGAGGACGTACTGAAGACATAGTTCACCCAAAATACAATTCTGTCATTATTTACTCACCCTCATGTTGATGCAAACTTTCTTCTGCAGATCACAAAATAATTTATTTTGAAGAATGTTGATAACCAAACAGTTTTGGTGACCAATTGACTTCCTTTCCATGGAGAAAAAACACTGAGACTTTTCTCGAAATATCTTACTTTAACTTCCAGAAGATAATGACAAAATTTTATTTTTAATCTACACTGAGATTGCTGAGATATCCCTCTCAAAACCTGAACATCAAAGATCTTTGTGATCATTTCATGAGCTTCTAAATGTGACTGTACTGCTGTCTGGACATTCAGTGGGCATCCTGTGAGGCCAAACCATCTGTACCAAGAACTCTTTTGGTAGTAGCTCGTTCTTAAATTACTGTTAACGCCAAGTTTCTGAGTGTCAGGCACTGTGAGTTAGAGCCCTTCTTAAAATAATCTGAAAACCTCTGGTGTGAAGACAGGAAGTTCCACAAACAGTAGTCATATTTAAATAGAGCAGAATATGGGCTGAGATAAGGGCGAGATCTTCACTGGGAGTTCTTTGCACAGTTATAAATAACCTCTCTCGATTTCATTCCCATTGTTAGAGGATGAATTACCCAAAATGGGCATGTAGTCATAACACTTACCAGCAGTTAATTATCTTTCCAGTTTTGACCACTTCACATTTGCTTGTGGGATTTGCTTTATCCAGAACTATGTTCCAGCCAATTACACACATGAAAAGTTTTATTTATACATACATACACATTTTATATATATATATATATATATATATATATATATACACAAACACAATGAGCCATTACATTCCTGTAGGACCTCCGTTAGCCCACAAAACAGCGACCATGGGGCAAGGCATTGATTTGACGAGGTGGCGATAGGTCTCCTGGGGTATCTGGTACCATAATGTCAGCAGCAGGTCCTCCAGTTCCCGTACATTGCGGGGTGGTGGTGATGTAGTGCAAACCTGCTTTTCCAAGTAGAAACACAAATGTTCGATTAGGTTCATGTCAGGTGAATTTGGAGGCTAAGGCATTAACAGTGGTTCCTCAAACCACTCCTTGACAATTCTAGCAGTGGTCATGGCACATTATCCTGTTGGTAATGGCCATCACCAGCAGGGAACACAGTTGCCATGAACAGTTGCACTTGGTCCACGACCATGTTCAGATACATGATAGCTGTCAGGAATTGTGCTATTGGGAAGGAAACATCGCCCACAGCATAACACCACCGCCGCCACCAGCCTGTGTCCTCCCAACAGTGTATCCACGCTCAGCCGTCGACGTGATGCACCAGGAATCTTGATTCGCAAGACCAGGCCACTTTATTTCAATCATCCACAGTCTAATCTCAAAGATTTTGGGCCTATTTCATGCGTTGTTGGCGATGGCATGCAGTTAGCATGGGGACCCGGCTGGGTTGTCGGCTATGCAGGCCCATACGCACAAGGCTGTGATGAAATGTGTGCTGTGACACATTGCCCTGGTCACCACTGTTGTAGCGGCTGATGATTAGGGATTTGTGCAATTACTTTGCTTGTAGGTCTAGTTTTTAGCGCAGTAAAAGCTTTGAAAAAAGCTTCCCTTTTTTTTGCAAAAAGAAAGACTTATTTTTACACCGATGGGTGCTAAAATTGGTTTACTACATATGGCAGTTCTAGAAAATACACTAAATTTGCAATGTCGCCGCAATGACGTTGCAAATTTAGTGTATTTTTAGTGTAACATCAGCAACCCTAAAGCAATGAAAGCAAGAAACTAGGTCTATATGATTCTAGTGCATTTTTGTCCTTCACAGCGGCTCACTTTCGTTCCTCCCTAACAGCCTAAACTTAATATCAGCTAAATCAGTGATTGTCGTAAAATGAATTCTTCTGTTGCTAAACAGCGGGATGTGCTCAGTAATTAAAAATAGTTATTAAAACTGCATTAAAGGAGCTATAATTCAGAAGCCATTGTTATTCGCGATACAGGTGGCCGTTAAGTGAACTGCAGCCAGCAACTTATTGCTTGTGCTTTCATTCATGGACACGTAACGTACAAAGACAACATAGGAAGTCGGGGAAGGTCTTGTTTCGTTACAAGCTGTTCACACAGTGGCAATAAAAAAGCGATAAATACATAAAAATGTTGGCATATAGTCCCTTTAAACTGTGAAAAAGATACTGCTCAGTAGGGCTGCGACGATACACCTATCTCCCGATTTGATACTATCCTAGATACTTGGGTGCCGATACGATATGTATTGTGATTTTTTTAAGAATTGCGGTTCTACAAGTATTGCGATTCGATATTGCGAAGTTTTTTTTTTTTTTTAACAGTAGACAATGGGGAAAAGTTAAATCATTCACTTATTCATACTGTACATGATGTCTAAGATGAATCATATTTACAAAAACAATTCATAACATCTTTGACTTATTTCAGATGCATCATACAGTACTACATTCTCTTGAATAAATTATTCAATAACAAATAAATTTAACAGTCACTTGTCGCCACCTTGTGGCGAAACAATGTAATCGATAAATGCGTTATTTAAAAAAAGCCAAATCAAAAGCTGATTCTCTATTTTGATTGCTATCGTAGACATCAGTGTTTATATTTGAACTTTAAACTTTTATCCCAGTACTTCTACGATGATTTGAACTACTGTATCACCTAAATAAATGATACTATGAGGTTGAAAAGACTGCTGTTCAACAAATCTGTGAAGCGGCAGCGCCAACACAGATTTGAATGTTGCGATATGATTTTGTCAAAGTTTAATAGACAGGCGAAATGGAAGATCGCGTGGGTGTTTGAATCGAGATCACAGTCTTTTAAAGATGAATCGTGCAGCTCTATTGTCTTATCTCTCTCTCAGCATGAGTAGCGCGAGGGCTTTTCAGTGCGTTCAGTCTCATGTCTCTTCCACGCGTCCACTTGGGATATTGCGTCACTCAACACTCATAGATAACGACACATTTCATCCTCTGTTGGAACGAATGTGGCTAACTTCGGTCAACCTCGTCTATAAGCAAGGACAAAAATAAAGCAATTTAATTTGAATTAATATCGATCCTGTATTAAAAAAATCGATTTTAAAATCGTTAAAAAGTTTTTTTTTTTAAATCGCGATACCTAGGTGAATCGATTTTTTCTCCCAGCCCTACTGTTCACCAGGCTTTCTGTGTGCGTTCTCCAAGACGAAGTGGAACATGGACAAGCAAAGTATACTTTGGGCTTTGGGTTCGCACCTAAATGGTGAAATCCACACAGAAATATGTCAAAATGCCCAGCTTGGCGAGTATTCACATTTACACAGTCGGTTATTTCTTAAGTGAACATAAACGGAGGGAATAATTAATTGCATGTGTATCAGTATATTGGATCTGTGCATCAGTATATTGGATCTGTGCTTTAGGTCCTAAAGTGACAACAGCCTAATATACCTGATGCTGCTGTGTCATTAATGTTAATCAAAAAACAAAGGAAAATTACTCACTTTTCTTTAGAAGATTTAATAGGATTAATCTGTTTAATTACTTTAATACTTTCTTATCTCTTAATTGTACTACTTAATATACATCGTTGTTAAGAATAGCTAAATAAATACATAATACTTCATGTTAAATAGAAGTTATCAGTATCGGCCGATGCTGCTTTCACTGATTAGCCACAAAAATCCTAATTGGAGCACATTTACAGTCTGACAAACTGTAGCAAAAATATGTCAGGGTCAAGAAAAGAAGTCGTATTATCATGTCACTGCATGAGGGTTTACAGCAATGGAAAATGCCCGCGAGAGGAAGTCTTTTATAATCGGGGTGAATGACATTTGTTTGATGACCCTCATGGTTTGAGCCAGAGCACCACCATCTTCAAAGCGTTCATGTTTCCTTATGAGTTTATTCCAAGTTCCTTACCACATAAGTTTAAGCCTTACAGACTCAGCCAAAGGAGGAAGAAGAAACATTTGCACAAGCATATGAGACCAGGAAAAGGCTGCACTTCAAACGATGGGACTTCATCAATGTTATCTGTAATCGTTTCAGGCTGCCCCTCTGGTTTAATCGCTTCCAGAGAGACAAAGAAAGAAAGTAAGTTAGTAAAGATTCATTGTAAGACCCTCACAAAGCCCATGAATCCAGATGTGATCATGGCTCTTAAGACCTCCATAGAGAAACACAATAGGTACTAGTGAATTGTCAGTAAGCATTTATGAATTATTATCATTACAGCTTCATAATGCTTTAGACTACCCTGGTTATATTGTATCAGTAGATCTGTAGAGTGCCAATTGTTCTCATAAAACTATTGTGTGGCCACAACACAATCACAATGAACTGGCTGTGTGACTTTCAGAAGAAACGTTTGGTCTGGATGTCACAGATAAATGAATACATTAGTTAGGGCAGGACAGGATGTGTGTGTTGAGCTGTGTGGACTCACTCTATGTGGTAGAGTTAATCTCTGGGCAGCAGCTATGTTGGGTGGAGGTTTGGGATGAAACTGGCTAACACCCGTCCAGCCACACCGGATACCACTTACACTCACACATCACTATAAACACACACAAAACACTTCATAATTTCAAACATTGGAACACAACATCTCCGCACAAATACAACACCAGCTAAAGGTGCATCACACTGACGACTAAAAACCCCATGAAATCGCATGACAAGCACAGTTTTATTCATGTTGACATTTTGAAACACCTCAAATTGCAGAGCAATTAAATGACTCCAGATCACTTTGATGTTGTAATTTAAAAATGAGAATTCCCCTTATCCCATGCAAACCAATCATTTTCCACCATTTCACAAACGTATAAATATATTATTAGTGCTGACAATCGATTCAAAATGAAAAAATGTTTATGATTAATCACATCTAATATTAAATGTGCCACACATTGTGTTGTATTGTTTTTATTATTGTTTTAGTTGTTTTTGACACATGTAACATAGCATTTTAACAAATAAGGTTTTGACATTTCAATTCATGAGACTGTGCTCACAAGGACCCTCGTCAAAAAGGTCGGTTTCACATCATTTTGTGTGTTTTTGTTTGTTCAAGCATGTGTGTGCACAGGCAGCCGATTCACAAACAGCAAGCTAGTACCGAATTGAGCTCTCTTTTGCATCTTATCACACTTGAATGGTTTAAAAACACGAATGAAAGATTGGTTGATCATGTTATTGGCCTTCATCCAGACCATCCTCAGTCAACTGCTCTCTCTTGCTTCAGAGCTGGTGAGTGGAACCCAGAGGGCATGATCATATACTGTAACTACTTTAGCTAAAAAAAAAAAGCAATGCTGTGTTAATTGCATTATAAATATATAACGCATTAAACAGAAATTAATAAATCACAGAATTGAAAGCCTTATATTTGACATCCACTTATACTCAAATATACATACACATACATACAAACAATGTTAAATTATAGTTTTACAAAAATTCAATTTCAAATGTATTTATAATTTACTCTTTTATGTTGTTGTTGTGTTGATTATCATTGTAAATTCTATATTTTCGTAAATGTGTTTCAGAATCAAACCAGGAAATGGATCCTACATGCATAGCCACTGGTTATCACAGCTTTCCCATGCATTCTTCCAAGCCTTATTCACAGGTTCAATAAACCTCCAAAAAACACTATTTCACATGAAGCAAAGTTAAGGTACTTCACCTAAGAGACTGAACTCTAGGCAACACTGTGAGGAAATGTACAAACCCTGGTTTCATTCAAGCTCACCACACAGAGGTGTGACAGCATGCATCAACATTGACATTTCTGAAGGTATAACATAGTCAGAGTTCAATAAAGTTGCAAACTCCTGGAGGACTTCTCTCATTCCTGCTGGACTTCTCTCATTCCTGCTGTTCATAGTCAAATTGCTGAGTCAGCTGTGACACCTCACATCACTGTAAAGGCTTTGGATTGGAAAGGTCTGGCATCACTGTCAGACTTTAAGAAAATGTTGACAGCATCATGATTCAGACCATTCGCGATTGTAATTGCTCCAATCTAAGTCTCTAGCACACCACTGATGCTCTATCACTCAATTAACATCAACAAATACTGCCAACTCACATTAGCCCCAAGAAGCAGATGGGCAGTGTTAGATAACATGACAAGATTTTTTGAGTTTGCCTGCTAAAAACTGACATGGCAGACAGAAAGACAGAAATTTATTCAACTGAGCAAACCAGTGAAGATCGACATTTCTCTTAGTCAACTTTTCTTTTACATCTCTCTCTCTCTCTCAAACATCTCTACATGAACTACACAATCATCAGTGAGTAGAATAGTAAAGTGATGATTCTTCTGAAAACTGCTGAGAGATGCATGTCAAACAGAAAACTGTGGACACTGAGAAAGTGTTTAATTCAGAGAACCAGCCATAAATGCATCTTCAAGGCTAAACTAGTTTCACGCCAACTGACTGTTCACGCATCGTTTAATGTATACTGTACACTAAAATGACAAGGACTGGAGCAATCCACCTGTTCCCAATGTGTCTGGCAGCTGTGCATTGTCTGGGAATCAAGGTGTACAGGTTTTTATCAGTCCATCATGACGCAAAACTTGTTTTTAAAAACTTTACTTTCTGTCACAACTAGGGATTCTAGAAAGAACTACTTGCTGGAATTGCGGGAAAGATGTGAATGATGGAATGAAGCTGATTCCACCAGGTAAGAAGATGTGTTTTCAGTGATCCCATCATAAGTGGTCAGACAAGAGAGCACAGTGTGGAAGACGAGTATGAACAAACTTGTATCAAAATGTTTTAGACCCCGTTTCTTTTAGTGCTGACCGCTTGTGATTCCATCAGGTTTAATCTATTAAAATACTGTATATAGTGTTAATATGTATGATAATGCAATGGGGGGTATTGCAATTTGTTTTTGATAATGCCTAATGTCTGATTTTACCAGTAAAAATAGTAACATTATTTTACTGGATAATCATGTATATATATATATATATATATATATATTTTTTTTTTTATGTATGTATGTAATCAGTGACAGAGCATGTGTCTTACACAATTTAGTATTTTCATCTGAGCAGAAATATGAATATCTCTGTTCTGGTGTCACCAGGAGTCCAAGTCTATTCAAATCCACCTCCTGCTAATCATATGTCTTAAAAGTAATAATAATAATAAAAAAAAATTTTTTAAAACAACATTTTAACTCTTCTTTATTTTGGCTTTGTTATGATATGAGTATTGTGTATTGAACTGAACCGAGTGATGAGTGAATTATTACACTCCTAAAATATGAGAATGTGAATGAGTAAGTAAATGAAAACAATGTGTAACTGAATGAGCATGAATAATATGACTATATGTACAAGTGACTGAATAAATGAGCGAGGGAATAAACAAGCGTGTGATAGAGTGAGAATGCAATTGAATGAATGAATGAGCGAGGGTGATCAAGAAAGCGCGTGTCCTGGTGACTGTCTGTAGCTGTGTGTGTGGAGCAGAATATTGATCAGATTGAGGAGGTGGGAGCTTTGTCATGAACAAGTCATTCTGCACACTACACACTGCAGTGGGAAGAGCTTACACAGACCCATCACAGCACACTGAGGGCCATGTGACTCAACCCTCTTACAGAGCATATGAGCCTGCACTGGCCCATTCCCACAAACCTTACTCAGAAATGCTCAGTCATTGCCTTTCTCTCCCAGGCTGAAAAACCTCCTACAGGATGATACATCCATCATACGCTCACCAACTATTACATAGTCAAGTACTAGCAAGTTTTCAGTGGACACCTGCAGCTCCAATGCATAGAAAACACAAACTCTGTAGTGTAGTGTATACAGTGGCTTTCTTTCCCTTCCACTCTCATCATTTCATTATGAGGCATACATAAAGTCCTGTATTTCGCCATTAACACTGGACTATGTTAAAGGTAGCTTGGAGATTAGCATTTCCTCTCACCTCCCATTGTGTCAAGCTTAAGATCAGCCGCTCCCTGCTGGAGAGCTCACTGCCGAACCCGCTGACACAAACCCCACCACACGCCTGTAAACTATTCATGAGCACTCCATTTTTCATGGGCAGAGATGGATGTTTCATGTAGGGCAGGATATGATGGCAATAGAAGGAGAGAGAGAGAGAGAGAGAGAGAGACGTGATAGAAGTGAATAGCTTTGCAAGAGAATGGACAGAAATTAGTTTCGAATATTGAGGAATATGAGTATGTAATTGAATATGAGTAATTGAATATGAGGAAGTAGCTCTAATAAAGTTATGTCGGAATGATCACATTTGAGAGATGAACTTACATGAATGGCAATATTTCCAGTGGGGGAAATGTTTTGAGTTCCTGAGTTATGTGCAAATTAAAGAATGATGCCAAAAGCTGATTCCAACATTATACAAGTGGAGTTCCAAACTTGTATGTTGCCATGCCCTCCTCCTCCCCAGAACCACCTATCTAGATCTGCTACAGGGTTCTCCCTACTTTTCCTTGCAGCAGCAGCAAATTTGTAATCCTGAGTGTGCGATCTCTGTAATTCTGAGCAATAAATTCCTTGCAATTTCAGCAGTAAGTCTTCAGTAAGTCCTACCCACACTGACACTCCATTCTTATCAATAAATCTCATCTTATTACTGCTGTCGATTGCAGAACAGACCCACTATCATGCACGTTTTATTCTTTATACAAGTACTGACCTGCTTTAACACACCTGCCTGTTATTTTTAAGCGATCCTGAAGACCTTGATTAGCAGGTTCAGGTGTGTTTGATTAAAGCTGGAGCTAAACTCTACAGGGCAGGGGTCTCAAGGGGCTGGTTGCACCAGCTGTGCATAAATTACTTAGCCTAGTTGCTGCATAAAAGGGGTTCAAAGTTACAAATTGTGCACTACTAAATATTTTTTGATGCACCATTAAACTTTAAATTTACCATTGAATTGATTGGATTGGACCAGTAAGGTTATGTTTAACCTGGAAGTTTGTCATAGACACATATGTTGAGATTTACATTTTAATAGAACATTATGTGAATTAATGGCTTGTTACCTGCTCTTCAACAAAAAACCTGATCTAAACAGCACACCTCTTTAAGCATTCTCCATGTGCATGCCAAATAGAATCAAAATAAAAACATATCTTCCTGTGTTTTTTTTTGTATCTGCATTTATTTATTGCTATTAATTTCAAATACAGTTTAAAAATTACATAAATACATTACGCTATATTACAATTAAGTATTGCATTTCAGTGGAAACTTATTTTTACTGTTACGTGAGGCAAAAAAAATTTGAACAATTTAAATTTACAGTGTTTCAACAACTTCTACTCATGACTTTGAAGGCTGCTATAGAATCACTGAATGTAAATATCATATTATTGAACAAGAAGTATAACGCATTAGTATGCAAGATGCATTACTTTACAGAGGGCTTAGCATCTACTATCAGCATTCTGCCTTAAGAACAAATGGTGCAACCAAATTAAGTACAGAGTAGGTTACAAACTAGCTAATAGTTCCTAAACCTATAGGTCTGGTTTCACAGACAAGGCTTAGATGAAGCCAGGATTAGGCCTTAGTTCAATTAGGACATTTAAGTAGCTTTTATAAACGTGCCATTGAAAAACACATTACTGGTGTGCATCTTGAGACAAAACAATGTCACACTGCTGTAGAGTTGAAGATCTCTGGTCTCAGAATATAGCACATGATTCACATGGACTACTTTCATTTTTAATGGTATAATTTGGTCGTTTTTGGAGATTATAAATAAATAAATAAATAAATAACAGGTTTAAATCATCATGAGGGTGAGTAAATAATGACTTAATGATCATATTTTCAACTGTTCCTTTAATCATACCAATTCCAGACAACCCACACACACCTAAGTGTAGAATATCACTCCCCACGTTGAGCAGTGCTCTGCTAGACTCCTGAGTTTTTATTTAGTGTTGCTGGCAGTAATGGACTTGAGATTCTGATTAGTTGTAAATGGGCGTGAGGTGAGGTATAGCGCCGTGCAATCACGCCATGCTTAATGATGCTCCGCAGACCCTTCTTCTCTGCAGGGAGCACCGCCTCAGAACGAATGGGTCTGCTCACCACGTTTCTAATTGAAAGTAATGATAATTAATATCATCATAATCACAGTTTGTTGTTGAGGATGTTTATGGGCTTTTGTGGCAGAAAAATGAGGAAGCACTTTATAAAATGGCTCTTGTTAACCTTTTAGCTTACTGCAGTCTCATTTAGCATCTGGAGCATCACTTCCATGCTGGCTGTGAGCAGAAAGTAAGATGGTAATTTGTATTCAGTGCCAGCTTCTCTCTTTGGGGTGGTGTGACAAAGATAAATCCTGATAAATGTAGGCTGATATCTGCTTTAATGAGCTTAAATTAGAATACGTTCTGAAAACATGGAAATGCTTTGGAGCAAAGGACAAAGCAATATCTCTGAACATGCACTCATGAGCTCATGAGGATTGATAGCACGTCAAAACTGCATTTGACAGGCAAATCACCCTCACGTTCCACTTGTAACTGATAGGAAGTGTTACTGAGTCAGATATATTAGAGGCCTATGACTATGACCTCGGTTGAACTTACTGCGGATATTGTCTTTTATGATGAATGATGAACGAGCAGTCTTGGAAGTACTGGATGTAGAAATACTTTGGCCTATTTCAGTTTATTAACGCAAGTCATTAATGGATTTTACCTCAAAATGGGTAACACTGCTTTTTTGTATATGAATCATGATTAAACCAAACTAAATGGCCCAACCAATGGTGTGAGTTTGGTCCAGAACCATCTGTTTATCCAAAAAATGGTAGACAGGAGTGTTTGGGAAACATAAAACACTGCTTTAAAAAATTACATTTGTTGATGGTAGTTCCACACTTTACCATTAAGTTTCCCATTTTAAGCTCCATTTAACATATTTTACATTATTTAAATCCATTCCAGATCATATTGCAGATTGACCACCATAATTAATGTGAAATGTTTCACAGAAATCCGTTTGAAAGAAAAGAGTTGATCCAATTAACATTCATTATTTTAACAGCACCGTCAAGAGTGGACTTAGCAGAGTCCTAAAACATATGCACATAAAAGTCGAGCTAAAATAAATGTGAACAGAGAGAGAAGTTTGCAGGGAGCGGGCAATAATGGCCAACACCAACAAATTCCACCATTTTGCTCAGTGAATGCTTATGACAGTCACAATAAGATGTGAGATTCCCAAATCCAACGGCATGGTGGACATTCAAAAACCACCTTTCCTCTCCACTGTCCTCTCTTCAAACCAACCCTGTGCTTATTCAGTTAGTTCAAGTACAATCAGTCCCTTTCAATTGCAAATCAGGCTGATACAGCCATGGACGAGACAAACAGGGGATGTACAAAAAAAGCAACTCTTACTGTAATGAAAGAAAGAGTGGTGGTGGGGGGAACAGCTTATAAGAAAAAGGACATATGTAGCTAAATTACAAGAGCCCTGAGGATATGCAAATGAGAGGGACCTCCCACAAGAATTACTCTTTTTCTTATGCAGACCATGCTGCTCAGATAAGTCCTGTGTAGAAGAAACACAGTGAGGACTGGCCTGTGTGTCAATGCCCCTTTTCTGCTGGAGAGTTATAAACTATTCTTCACAGAGAACACACTCGACTGACCCACCATTAACAATCCTTGAGGATTAATTAACATGGCTGCTCTTGATGCTTGAGGACAACAGTTGAATTCAAACGTCTATTTAAATGTCCCTACAGCTGTGGCCACACTATAAGACTTTTAAAATCTTATACGATTTTCAAAACGTGAGAGACCGCAGACATGACAATAGGAAGGTGGCGACAAAAGGTAACTGTTTAGATGAAGCCGCGGATACGGTGTGAACATGGACTTTACATGTTACAGCGCGAGCTGGAGGCAAGTCTTCCGTCAGCTCGCTTTCTGATTGGGTATTGTTTCGTTTCACGTGATCTCCAGAGCGACGCGTTTGTCCTTAGTATGTGTCCTTAGCTGTGATATGTACCATCCCGTCTCGCACCTAATCTTGACTTGAAGTGCTCTGGCACTGAAGCCTATAAAAGGTTTCATCAGGTACTGTACTTTAAGCTCTTTCTTGGCTGTTCTAGTCATTAGTCGTATCTTTACCTCTCTCTCTCTCTCTCTCTCTCTCGGACCACCCACACTGGTGTCCATCACTCTTCCCTCCAGCTGTGGCCTGCCTATGGCCCATTTGTGTTACTTTGTTTCTTTGTGGCTGAGGTCAGAAACACACCAACCCCCTTCTTCTCTCTCCTTTCCCCAACACTCTCTCTCTCTCTCTAGTAACTCCAACAAAAGCTCAAGCTGGCCTTTGTGCCTGATGCAGGTGTCCAGGGCCATGAAAGGACTCGGGCTCAGAGTGGGAAAGCTGAGGGGTCCATTCACCCAAACACCCACCTGTAGGACAATCTGACCCAGATGAGTCACTCTTATACAGGCTCAAAACGCTTCCTGACAGACAGCCGGTCCCATTACTTGTGTGGGTGGAATCCGTTCATTAATCTGGCAGAGATAATTTGGCGGGGCTTCTGTTAAGTGGCTAAAGTTATAAGGTCACAGATGGTATTGAAGTATTTCTATAACTTCATCCTTGTTCCTAACAGTACGTCCTAACCAGGCATGGTTCCGGTACTAAATGTAAGTAAAGTTCACCTGTTCACATCAAGAATGATAACTATAACCATAAAATTAAAAAAATTCCTCAAACCTTAAAGGAGCATTTCACCCATGGGAACATTGATCTTTATTGAAAGTGGGTCATATATGTAGTCGAAATGTAAAATAAATTTTGAATTTGGTGCCTTCTTGACCGAGGAAAGAAAGAAAGTAACTTCAGGACGCATTTGTATGAAAGACAACAACTCCCACAATGCACCACATTGCACAGCTGCGCAAGCCACTCCCACTAATCCAGAACAGCATATGAATCACTCATCCGTCTATAAGGCTAGCTACCACTGGAGCTTGAAATTCTTTTCACACAAAATGTCTAACGTTAGTTAGTTGGCGAACTCAGTGAATTACTCCTCATTTGTATTTCTTTCGAAATGGTGAATTATTGCATGGTAACGTTACCGGGATGTTCAGTCAGATGCGGTGCGAAACTAGGATGGGTCACAACACAAACGTCCGTGTCCTCGTCTGATTCAGAGATTTCGTCCAGGATAAATTGTCATCGTTTAAATTCTTTGCCGCAGACGGACTCTATCTCTGTGTTCGTAGCGGTTCGTAGTTGCATAGTGAGATCACCGGCGCCACCAGTCCGCCCCCAGCTCGAGCCAGTCTGGGCTTCTCGTCCGCGGCAGGCAGGTCTTCTGCCTCGGCTGCTCTTCGCTATGCGGCTCGTAAAGATGGCCACAAACACCTGATTCGAGCATCAGACTTCCGAAATCCTCTTCTTCTACATCATATTGAGTAACGTTACCCTCCGCTATTGTCATATCTTCACAGCTGGCTCCACAGTGCCTGTTAGCTTAGCTTCCAAACAAGATGGAGGATATTGCTTTTAGTTTCAGAAAGTGAAGTCCCACCCACTGATCTGTAATAGGCCTGTAGCGTGAGCGGGTCCCGCCCCCTGGAATAATGAGGAGCTAGTGTTTGTAGTCTACACTTTTCAATGAAATGTAACTTCCTGCTTATTATGACGCAAAATGATGATTTTTACGTCATAATAAGCAGGAAGTAAAACACTTAAATCCTTATTTCTCCCATCTCAGGGAAAAATGAACGAAAAATCCACGTTTATTATAATATATGACTGGGTTTCTAACAATACAAAGCTTAATGCAAATGGGTGAAGTGTCCCTTTAAAAGAGCGGAGTCCACACCACAACTGCTGATAATGACACAAAATAACAAAATGAATAGAATAAATTTCAGACTTTCAGCGGATAATCAATAAAATAGCTTGACATCCTATCAAAGAAGCACAATAATAAAAAAGCAAAATAATCCAATGTCATAAAGGTATGATCAGTTTTTTCAAAATAATTATGCCAAAAATTATAATTTTTACTCAATTCACATGCTATTGGCAGATAAAGCGATAAAAGCATCTCTTCCATGTTAAAGTCGCAATGAAATGGAAGTATAGCAACTAGTAGTAAATATATATTTTTATTGAACTTAAACAATGAATGTGAGCTTTGAGTCAATGGAAGTCTGGCATATGTCACCAGAGTGAAGTCTGCCGTTTTTCTCGGAAGATGGAGTTATCACAATTTTATTAAACATTACAAGGTTAAAAATAAATATTAAAAGGATTAATTGTTTACAATACAATCAATAACATACATAAAATAGATGGGGTAAAATTTTATTTCATGCCTAATTTAATTTGACTTTTTGTTTTAACTACCCATCTTACTATTCTGTCTGTTTGGTTTCTGTTACTGCAATGTTGTACAGGGCAGCCGCTCCTCATAGTTATATAATAAATCATTATTACATATTAAACATCAAATACTTTCAGCGTGTACAGACATCAAGGTGTATGTCTTTAGACAACTGATCCCTCCATTATTTGACTGGTTACACAAGTGACTGACTTGTGAAGTGGTTGTCTTCATAAAAGGTTTGTTTGTAGGAGACTGCAAGCTGTGTCTTCCCAGAAGATCTAGCTGTAAAGTAGAGATATGACTGACACTCCTCCCTCTATACTGATCACATGCCAAAACTATCCTGCACTTAGGTTATAAATGTAGATAATGGTGATTTATATCTCAGTATTTGGTAAATGAACTGTTATGCAGGATCACAGCAATCAAAACAATCCCTTGTTTTTTCTGATAAAAAGTAACAATGGTTTTGTGAGTGCATTTAATATTGTGCATTGAACAATTCATATACTACTCTATAGAGACCTTTTTTGTAATGTTTTGCAGCGCAGCCTTAGCTCACGATCACAAATGTTTGCATTTCATTTACCTGATGCAATTACCCAAGGTGAGTATATTTCCGGAGGGGATGTTCTTATTCAAGGTGTCCAATTATCATACACTGGGACTGGAGTCCCCTGTGCTGGGGGGGGGGGAGCTGTGCTAAAAACCCAGCATGTTTGTGATCTTGACTGGTCTCGGTAGTGCACAAGGCTTGGTAAAGGGGGGAGGGGCTAACACCACTTTAATGAAAGAAGCAGAGAGAAGTTCAGTCTCAGCACTGCATCGTTGCAACTTTGACCTTCTTACACCATCTTGTTTTTACATTTCTACGGAAAAGTGACGTTAAATAGTAACACCCTCTCCCACCTCAGCTTTGCACTGCAACTGCAGTCTACAGGAGTTGAGCAGTGCTCAAAGGATGCCTTATCCTTATCATGAATGTTGAACAAGTTCCTCAAAGCAACAGTTTGCCTTGGATAATGACATTTTTCTAAATGAAAATTTATTGTCTAATTACAGACAGCCACCAAAACTGATGACATATTTCCCTACAAAAAGTTGTGCTTCAAGGAGACCCTGATTTATGCCGCAATTTATTTCAATTTAATCTTTTAACATGAATAAAGATTTTATGCTTAGCTCATAAATCAATCTTGATTCAGTCTCTGTAATTCGCCCTGCTCCCGGTCAGCGAACATCAACCTGAATTAGCCAGTCTGCTCAGCCTCACCGTACAATTAGTTCTATCAAGAGTGAAAGCTTTAATCAATGGCTGGCTTGTCCTTCACTGAGCCCTGTGGCTACAGCCGCCGTAAACACACGCATATAGGCAATAACACCACGCTTAAGCTTTGGATTAACAGGTCTGTGCAGTGTCATGGTGGCAACTTTTGATAAGAAAAAAAAAAAAGAGTGAAATGTTCTGCAACCAGAATGCTGGTAAACTCCTCTGGGTGTGACTATGTGTGTGCGTGTGTAGCTGGCTCCGTCGCAAGCGGTACCTGGGAGCCCCAAAGCAGTCTGTCTCATTGATTCAGTTGGGTTTAAATGTCACTCACAACAGAGTCTGGGCAGCCCTAGAGAACACAGCAAACTACAAGCAACAAAAGGGGGAGAAAATTACATTGGTGTTCCTCGAAAACAACTGTTCTCTCTGCTGTGACAAAGGCGGTGGGCAGAAAACCAAAGAATTATCTTCATAGCTTACATTTTCAGAGTACACTTGATCCTTGAATGGTCTTTTTAGATATGGTGCTATATAGTAGGCATGATACTGTAACATTTGCTCCTAACAAATGCCCCTAAGGATTAAAGGGAGTTTAAAAAGAAAGGATTGCTATGATGTGTTTTCTTGAAACAAAGTCTTTTTAATGGTTTACCCAAGCCATAATGCGTTTCTCTTTAACAGACATCTGAAATTCTCATGAGAATCAAAATGAAGACATCACAGTTGTCTGGGCCAGTACTCAATTTAGTAGTCTAATATTATCTTTCATGCCTTTTAATTAACTGCCTCCTTTACCAGCTAGAAAAACCACTGAAATTTGACAAAATGTGTATATATTTCATGATTGAGTTATTATAATTATGTGAATTTTGTGCTTTTTATTTAAATGTTATTTATATAATGTTGACCACCTCAAGGGCATTTGAGACTCATCTATCTCTGAGTACTAAACTGTTGTTTTTTTTCACATGACAGTTGTCCTCATTGTGGTTGTATTGGATATTTCTATGTTCTGGGCTTACTCTATGTTCAAGAACTTCTGAAGTGCACAGAGCAAACCAAAGTTCCTGAAGCTCTCCTGAAGGCAAAGTGTAGCCCTAATCTTTGCTAGATTACTAAAAACCCTATACAGCTAGGAACTTATACTTATCAAGAAGCATGCACTGGCAATAAAAAAATGCAGTTGCTGCATGACAAGGAAGTGCTTGTGTTTTTCTGGTGTCGCTTCCAAATAAGAAAATAACAGAACTATTTGTGTAATTATGTTCCCCATACAATTTATTATTGATTGCACATGCTGAAGTGCTGCCAACACTATTAAAAGTGCTCCATTTGAATTTGGGAGGCTAGGTGATGAAATGTGATATATGTGAAAAACCAGGCTAAAATTAAATTATTCATTAATTCATTATTCATTACAATGTATTGATCCACCATGATCCCTGTTCATGCAATTCATCGGCAAGTTGAGGCTTTGATCAGCAGGATTTGTAAAACAAATCTACAGCATGAATCATGCTTCTCATGTTACTATACACCAACACAGATGTATTCTATCCAGTACACGTTAAGACAACATTTTCTCCGTCTACAAGAGGAACTCTAAATTAGATCTAAGATTATCAATAAACTGCTTGATTACTACGGACCGGGCTGAATTCATATGCACTAAAATAAATGCATATGCAAATAAATACACATTAAGGCATCATATTAGAATGGAAGGCAGCTGTAGGCTAACATCTTGCATTATGTACTCATGAACAAAGACCAGGAGGTTTTTCTTCCTCTGTCATGTTTTTTTGTTCCCATGCAAGGGTTATTCCACCATCACCCATGATGACGAAAAATGTGAATATTCCGTTTGGTGTGACAAACTTGTTTTTGTGAATCACTTATGCAGTCCTTTCAGATTCCTGTCATTGTTTCAAGATCTGATTGTGACTCATTTCTAGAGATTCATTACACTTTTGTCCAATTACCAGAAGTGTTTTAGTATAATACACTATTGCCTGGTTTCACAGACAAGGCTAAAGCCTAGTCCCAGACTAAAATGTATGTTTGAGCAGTTTTAACTGAAAGTAACTTGTATTCAAATATGTCAGAGCCATTGTTTATCTCAAGATGCACACCAGTAATGTTTTTTTCAAAGGCATGTTTATAAAAGCTATACTTAATTGTCCGAATTGAACTAAGGCCTAATCCTGGCTTAATCTGAGTGCTGTCAGTGAAACCAGACCTTTCAGTCTAGTGCACACTAAAATGCATGCAGCCTTATTATTATTTGATTTTTTTTTTCAGTTTGTGACCACAAGATTGTAGCCAAGTTACGTGTACTTGTGAGACAGGCTTCAACTAGTCACAGAAGTGCATTTCAATTCTTATTTATCTATTTGCTGATCATGGTGACCACATTGTCCAGACTAGCAAAAGAGTAGTAATGAGCAACAGTTAATGAAATTTTGAGAAAATGAAAGAACACCAGAAGGGCAAGGCAGGGGAACTGGGAGCAAATATAAAAAGTAAATGAAATGAAATAACTAAACACATCAAATTACTGCCCAGGACTCCAAAATTATGTTTCATTTATATACTTTTTCTTTGAAAATCAGCACAAAAACTGACCAAGAAAATTTTTTTTTTTTTTTTTGTTATTGCTTAAAGTCCAGTATTAGTTGTTCAATATATGAACCAATGACAGAAAAACTGTTAGTCTTTAAAATGTGCTTTATCGTCTCTCTGTCTATCTCTCTATAAATCTTGAGTATTTGAAGAATATTCAAAACTGTCAGCTAACTAATTAATACGCTAAAACTGATTGGGAAAAATGTTTAGTGTTTAATTTTCAAAATCATTATTACAAGACTTTACAAGACTTTGTCAGGCAATTATAAAAATGTATGCAGTTTTAAAATTGAAAAATAAAATATAGGCCTACTAGTTTAGGGCGTTTTACCAGTAACACTGCACAGAGTTAACTAGTGGGTAAATATTGCTCTCAATTCTAAGATGTTCTGTAACAATTAGCCAAAACTGTTAAAATATGAAAACGGGCCTACCGTGGAGGAAAACCCGGCCCGCGTGCTTCTTTTCCCCCACGCTGAACACAAACATTTCTAGAGAGCAAATGAGTATCTTATAAGGGGCGCAGTGAAAACTATACTAGCTATTTAAAAACGCTCCGAAACAAAACGTGCATCTACAACTGTCTTGAATCCCTCGGAGCTGGAAAATATTTGAACTATCTTCTCTGTCCATACTGTACATGTTGATTGAATCGCTCATTCTTATATTCGGTCACTTTAAAGTGGTGTTCGTTTCCGTGCCCTTGCACGAAGGGTCATTTCGCGACGCTCCCTAAAGCGGCAGTCCTTTTAAAGTTACCGCTGAGCTTGCTGTCGGGTGTGTGTGATAGGCTGCTTAAAGAAAGAAGCTTCGCCTTGTGTTCAGATGAGCCCGTGGTTCTGCTGGAGAGTTCACTTACCGTCTGCTAGATCCAGCCAAAACGGACCACGAACCCTTTTCCTTTTTTAAAATTGTATTTATTTAATCCTATCATCGGATAAGCCTTTTAAAAACAAGATGTAACTCACCACCGAACATTTACATCCTCACGTGAATAAACCTACGTGTTTTAAAGAGCCGGGATGAACATCACTGATGGAAGTTATTGTGGCGAAGGGTTTTAACTATGGTATGCCTATGCGATTGTTTGTTTTGCCCTTTACCCATGGCGATGGATCCCTAATTTTGGGATTATCGGTAATTCCACGATTCTACTAGGAATCATCACCGATCGAAGAGGGAATTCTACACAGCCAAGCAAACTACAGGGGATTTAAATCGCATTGCTCCGGGAAAAAGAAAAGAAGCAGGAAAAAAATTCATGTGGCGATTCTCTCCTTAACAGTAAATCATTTTGGATTGCAGAATGAGCAAGGAAAGACCTAAGAGAAATATCATTCAAAAGAAATACGTAAGTATTGATGGTTTGTATGCGGTTGACCTTAAGTTTGTTTGATTGTCTCGCGCTTGTGTCGATGTTAAATGCGTAAACTTTGATCACGGATGGCTCTTGTTGTGTTTAGTCTTCAAAGCAAGGCGTAAATGCATCCACTGTGTTCACAACACTTAAATATATTAAAAAGGTTTTTTTTTTTTTTCAGACGTCGATTTTCCTCGCTTTTGCCTTGGTATCCTCATTGGGAATGCTTGTTTTGCACGGCAGATGTTATCTTACAGAACTCGTTTATAAACCTGGATGTGTTTTGTTTGGTGTTGTTGTTGGTACACAAACTCCAGCGTTAAAACACAATTGTGACTAGAATGGCTTTGTTTGCTCTTCATTGCTTTCCGTCTCAAAGCCGCGAGGACAACCATGTCGCCTTTTATCCCGAGACTTGTTTTCCCGAACTGAAATCTGATTCTGCTGGAATACGGTCATATATTCAACAATCCCAACTACCCCGGTATATTTGATTTGTTTCTACTGGATTTAACTCGTTCGTCGTGTAAACAGTGGACTCTTTAATGTATTTAAAGTAACTGTGTAGGGAACTTGACAACTGAGAAAGCTCGAAATTGGTGGCAGATGTAACTTAGTTACTTTATTTAAGATTCAGAAAAGTGGATTGTCCTCACTCTTTACAATTGCAAGTACAAACGCCGAAATAGTAAACACAAGCTTGTGCAGCAGCCAGTATGTGGGTATCTGTTCCTGAAACTCTTCTTTTTTGTCTGCTTTTCTCTGAGAGTTTCTGCACGTTTTATTGTTTAAACAGATTAAACCTTGAATGTTAACTGGTCGTAATATTACACAACTGATTAGATTAAGCGCATGGAATGTCGTTTATAGTGGAAGATATACAGTCGCATTGCAGAGGCTCGCGTGCAAAAGAAACCGACCATTTTACTATCTGCACCAGTACGATGGGTTAGTGAACCGGCGAGCTTGTCGTGGTATATTGGAGAACATACAGGGCTTGAACTTTTCTGGATTGGGGATTTTATCTCCTCAGGAGCGGAATTAAGCAAGGCTACCATAACAAAAAACCGAGTCTCCTCAGAGACAGCCGACCAAACCCCGTGTTAGTTAACCCTCAAAGTACTGACTGGCTCTTAACCCGAGTTTTCCAGGCGCTTTACCTGTTAGTTGATAAGTTTTGGTTTATCAGAGTGTGTGAGACTATTGTTACATCTCTCACTGTCCGCTTCCTTACTTTAGTTTACTCACAAACCAAGCCTGCGCCGAGAAATAATTTCCCGCTGGAGCGTGAAAGGGTTAGCTCGTGCAACCAATTTTGTCTGCAGCTTGAAGTAGGCTTGTCACGTGCCCTCAAATTGAACTTTTTTGTCAAAGTGCCATATTTTGAGCGGAATTGCTACATGGAAATTACCTTGTTGCGCGTTAAATGTATGTTTTAGTGATATTTTCTGTTATTTCAGTTCATCAGCAACAGGTTAACAGGAATGAAACAAACATTGGGAGGGTATAGGTTATGATGACGCAACACGGGGGCAGTTTCCACGCACATTATCGGCAGTGCTCGAGTTCCATGACATCTTATCGCTTTCCATAAAGGTGATGGAAATTGTCTAACTTTGTGGACTTTTGTTAAGTGTAGCTATAGTGCTACGTCTCTAGCGTCTCTCAATGTAGCTATAGTGCTACGGTAGCATGTCAATATGGTAGCACAAGGGAAATGAAAGTGATGACAAAAGTAGCCTATAACACCACGTGGTGACTTGTTATCCCCGAGACGAGTAATTCAGTTCAACCCACTGTATTACTATTATTTTAAAAAGCCTTCCTTGTATAAATTGTCAAAAATATTGTCAGCTTAAGCTTTGTGTTGTATTATAATGCAGCCATGTGTTGTATTCTATTAGTTATCTGGTTTATGACCAATTTTTATTTAAAAACAAATTTTACATGTACAGGGATCCCACTGTCATGGAAATCTGGACATGTCTTGGAAGTGAATACCATCTTAAATAATGGAAATATTTATTTGGTAGAAAATTTCAGTTTAGAGCAGTCTATTTTGAGATATTATTTTAAAAACCTTACCTATGCAATCATGCCTGGGAATGTGAAAGAAATGTATTGGTCAAAAGGTCAAAACACTGTATGTGTTTAGGTGCCCCCCCCCTCCCCCCTCCCCCCTCCCTCCCTCCCTCTCTCCCTCCCTCCCTCTCTCCCTCTTTTGTATTGTTGTCGTCAGCAAAGTCAGAATTAATTTTTAGCAATTTAAAGTTCATTTGATTTATGTATGCTTGCATGTCTGACAGGGATCTGCTTCATCTCATAATGACCACACGTCTGTATGGTCAGGGTCAGGAGCCTCTGTGTAGGATGTGTGGAATGGATCTGAACCGTTCAGAACATGGCTGATCATGTCACATCTGTGCAGTGCAGGCAGCTGTGCTAAAATCTGGTCAGGCAAACAACAAAAACAACCTGAAGGATCTGTCCCCCGGGCCTGCACAACTCTTGGCCCCTTGGATTCAGCCTCCCCTTAATTAGCGTAAGGCAATTATACATGCTTGGCTTAACCATATCCCCTGGAACATGAGTGCAAGGTTTTTTTTGTTGTTTTCTTCTACTTTAATTTTTTATTACCCCATTTTCCTTCACATGTGCTGTGAATATTATTAAAATTCATTTAGTGGAAAACGAGAGAGGGAGAAAAAAAAATATGATAATAGATGTTAATAAGAGCAAACAAGAAAATGCAATTAGACCATCCCTGATTGATAGACGTGTGTGAAAAGCAGAAAGTGGTGGGGGTGTGTGTGCAAGTAGGCACTTCTGCTTTCAGACGAGCTCCTTTTAATGGCTTTCAGGCCATCCTGACACTCTCTGAAACAACTTCTCTGTATAATTATTTTTGAGGGCTGTTTTTAGAGCGAAGAGTTACGCTGGTTTTGATTTCAGACTTTGGCTAATGAATGCAGCCAGAACTCGCGTTTGTGTTCCTGTTCTGTTGAAGTGAACATGGCACATGGTGTGGGGGGAACGGGGGGTTACCCATGGCTATTCTTCCTCTCTCGTTCTCCCTATCCCACTCTCTCTCTCTCTCTGCAGGCCCAGCTGGGGTCGGGCCCTGATTCATAGACGTGTGGTGAGATAGGCACAGCTGCTGTAGGGGCCTTTACAAATGTAAAGAAGCTGTCAGTGTTTGTTTCATCAGGCGTACAACTGATGAGGGCCAAGTTGAAAAATCCACTGCAGTGTGTGGCGCACAAAAAAGCTGGAAACAAAAATAGAGAGCAGGGCCAAGGCTCACCGAGCCCTCCCTCTGACCCCTTCCCCCGCTCCGAGTCCTCCAGCTTTACAATGTAAATGCGGGCACCTCGTCCATTGCGAGGCTCTGCGTGTGTGCGAGTGAGAGATTGTATGTTTGTGTTTCAGCGCCTGCCACTAGCACCACTGCGCTTCATTTAACCCTCTGTTTTAATGCAAATAGTATTTTTCCCCTTGCATTTTCTAAGGATGTGACATAGCAAAATTCATGGGTCATACCTTTAGGAAGCCAGCTGTTATAAAAGGGTTAATTTTGTGAGTTTGTTAATAGAGGGTCGTATTTGAATGAACCACTTTTAATATCCTTAAACAATCTGGACCTACTTTGCATACAATATGTTACTTCATCATAGACTCATAATAGATTAGAATAATACAAATTCTGATATGAAAAAAACAGCCTTTTAACTTCTGATATCTGATATTTACTTCTGATATTATACGTGATTTTAATGAGTTTGTTAATAGTTGCAAATAAACTGTTATTTGATTGATTCTAGGGGATACTGAATAAACAACTCTTAATAACATCTCTCAAACTCTTTAATAACAGTTTAGTTAATTAGCTGTGATTACTTGATGTTTAGGATTTTTTTCTTCTTACTGAATTGTAATCATAATGCACATTAATGTACACCCATTTGTGTGTTTGCAGGTATTTTACAGTCTTTTTCACATTGACAAATGTGGGTAATTTACAAACAATTGTACAAAATTGCATAGCAGCAGTGGGTATGTGTGAATATCTTAATGTAAAATGTCAGATCACTTGGGCAAAAAGAGGCTGGCACCAGTGACAGGTTATTCATTTTATATTAATCCTTTTAATTTTCCAGATGGAAATTTCCTCAAAGCAGGTTGCCATAGTCCTCTGCCAAGTGACGATGTCCTCACAACATCATTACGAGAATCTAGCCTGGTGCAGCCATGGATAAGTGTTGCCATTCTCCTTTATGGCTGTTGCATCACCAGCTTGGTACATTATGCAATGTGACCTTTTACTTATCGACCTTTACAATCATATGTGATCTAACCTTCACAAGTGTTGGGCTCCTTGGTCAATGTGTGACTGCTTGCACAGGACACTCCCACATCAGCAAACATGCATGGGCGGTTACGTATATGGATGTGCCCACGTAATGTGAGGAGTTTGCTCTGCTGACATAAAAACAGGTGCAGCAGCGCTTTGATAAGTGGTACTGCTTAAGTCTTGCACTTAAAAAGAATGCTCTCCCTCCCTGCCTTTCATTCCTCTGTCCTGTACTTTGTATTATGATGAGATAAGAGGGCAGGGCAGAATATCAGATGGAGTCTTTTTCAGTCAGTGGTTAGTAAGCTGTGGTGGATGATGCAAATCATGCATTGGAGAGGGCTTGGCTTTGATGGAAGACTGTATCAGCAGAATGGCTGCATGAACTTGGCTTTGGTCTACATTTCTTTACTTGATGTATTGTTTTGGACCAAAAAAGTGAAGTATAGGTCTTTGTCAGGGTCTTGGCATAAGCACTCTTACAAGGTTGCTGTCAGTTTCCAGCTTACTGAAGGTGAGGTCACATTAGCAAAATTGTCTGTCTATTGTCAATAGTGTAGCAATGTATGAAGCACAGCTCACACAGTAGTCACTTTCAAACCAAGCAGTTTTCTGTTGGTCAACATAGCAAATCCATGAACTTGAACCCTTTGCAAAATCAGTGTGGGTAAATCTTCTGCCCTCACGTGAAGTTCCTGATTATGTGGATTGCTATTGAATTGACTTTAATCTGCTAAACTGTGAAAGTTCTGTGAAAAAGGTGAGAATTACCTTTACCAGCGCCATTTCAGAGGAATACAACATCTACTTTTATTTAAGCTTCTTTTTTATGGTGCAAGTAACTTCTAAATTAGGCTGGGTCTAGATTTTAGGTTTAGGTCTTCAAGTAGATCTGGACAAAGGGGTAGAACTAGATTTTATTTAAATTAAACTCGGTTCACACTATACAATTTTGGAATAATTTTGCCATCTGAGACAAATGGTGAAGGTTGTCAAAGATTTTTCTTGTCGTAGTGCAAAACACTGTCCAAATAATTCAAAATGTAAATGTAATTCCCTGCTACAACGATTGTATAAACCCACAGACTTCTTTCTGCAAACTGAATTCCAAGCACTTATTTTAATCCGGAATACCAAAGGTGTTGGAATTGATATCCCTTGAACTATCCAAGCAATAGAGGAAGTTGAAATGGTGAGATCCAAAGATTCAGTGGACCAGTATTCTTCAGTATTGGTAATATTTATTACATCCAAATACTTAGTAAATGTCAGAATTGGCACATCAAGAACGTACAATGATTTGTTCCCCTTTCAATCCTTATTTCCAGACATGCTCTCTCGGTTCCTTTGTATTTTTATTTTGTCTTGCTTGCACTTGGCTCAAGGCAGGGTAACCTCACTGATGTTGTCGTGAATGCTGACATGTGGCCAAGACGTGGCAGCAACAGGCAGAACTCTTGGCAGTAGTACTTCCCTTTCACAACTGTTACCCTCTGTGACGCTGACGGACCGTTCTGTTCTCGGGAGGTGTTTTCGTCTTTTCCTCTTTCTTCTTTTAAGAATCATTGTGCCATTAGTCTTCGGAATTGCAGTATATTATCCGATTCGTTCCGAATGCGCTGATCAGGTGCGGACTGGAATCGACAGTACGTTGTGAATGCAGCCATATTGAAAACGTTTACTGTAATGAGGAAGTGGGTTATACCGTAATCATTTCAGGCTTTTAAAAAATCAGCCTCTGTGGTTTCATGTTTGTGTGTGTGTGTGTGTGTGTGTAAGCGAAAGAATGAGAGAGAGAGAGAGAGAGAGAGAGCGCTTTTAGATGGAAGACCTCCCCCTAAGAGCGATGTAATGGAAGTGTCTTTGGGTACGCTAACCCTCCTGCCAGAACATTTGTAATTCAGTGCTGCATCTCTCATTAGCCGGCGAGATGCGTGCCACTGGGAGCCATGTGGCTGCTTTTGTGCAAGTTCAGCTGCTTGAGGAGAGGCCAGTGGGGCCTCTCATAGGCCTGACACTGGGGTTAGTCATTTTGTTTAGTGTTGAGGGCCCTAGCAAGACATGTAGTCGTGTAGTGTTTGACTTGCTATGACTACAAAGTGTGCTTAATTTTGCACAGTTGCTACCATGTTAGACCAAGGATGTCAGATCTGTTCGAGGTGTTGTGAAGACACCAGCACAGTGGAAACCACTGTCGAACTATTTACACTGTATACATTCGGCTTTGTATACAGCATTAATCATTTGTTTTGTGGTTCATCTGGATTTCCAGACATCTGTGCTTGATGTTGCTGTCGGCCTGGTGATTTTTCTTTGGTTGGTTCCAAAGGAAACTTCCAGCAGCTAAAGCTTTACCCATTTGAATTCATCCTCCTCATCTCCACATTAGTGTGACTGGGATAATACTATAAGAAAGATAACTAAAGATGTGATTTTAGAAAATTATAGAATCTTGATTGTGATTCTGTTTTGAAAGTTGTGCACTATTATTTGGACAGGTTATGCTTAAGAGACATGGGTGCTTTGGCTTTTATATTGGACGTTTATTAGTTTAATAGAAGATGCATGCTATTTACACTGAGTAAAGAGTTGTAGATAATGTTTGGAGCTGAGTGTAAATAGCAACAAATAGAATATTTTTTACACTAAGTGTAAGATGGATGCTAGTCACACAAGTTTCAATAGTAGTGATTTGGTTTTTGATAAATGGTAGGCATGGTTTCTGAAAATGGCCTTTGCTCTTTTATTTTGTTGTAGGCTAGTCCTTTTTTAACAAAATGGACTTTTCTAAAAACTGGATTGGTGTCACTAAAATAAAGAGCCTTAATAAAGAGCCTTAAATATTAATTAAATATAATTTTTTACCATTTTATGATTCCGAAATGTTTAGCCTTTGTCTCAGGAAAAAAATTGTGCAAAAATTTTACCATTTAGAGGTACAACAGCTTGTCACTGAGGCAGTATCCTTAAAGGGACAACTTTTTTGTACCTTATTTTGTACTCATTGTAGGATCATAGTAGTACCCATGTGTACATATTACTACTCTAAGGTACTATTATGGGGTTGTGTGTGTGTATATATATGTATATGTATACATACTATTACTGTATACTATTAGGGGTAGACAAAGTTGTCCCTTTGCACATTCTTTCTCTGACTGTGCACCAATTTAGCAAACAATTTATTGTTTGTTAATGGCAATAAAAAAGTCATGAATCTTAATTTGCTCTTTATTTGCTGCTTTCATTTATAAATCCATATATCAAATAGGCCTAGGTCAATGAAAAAAGGCATTATATTGCACTTTGCTAGACCCTACTATCTTAAAAAAAAAAAAAAAAAAATACAATTACATGTTCCTTTTGAATGCACAATACAGACATTTTAAAGAAACGTATAATATATATTTTAGATGTGTCTAATTGTTTTTAAGCATAAGCTAACCCTTATGGCAAGGATCTCCGGTGTCTGTTTAACACTGTTTGAGGTCCTGAAAGGCAAACCTGTCCATGGATTTAATGACAGTCTCTTGTTTAACGCACAAGACCTTTTGACAGTCAAGGACAAATCTGACAGGATCCAGATAATATCATTAAATCCAGTTCCAGATAGAGTTTCAGCCATGCTGACTAATGGTGCTGTTAGCTCTGTAAAGTGATCTGAATTTAAATCACTTTTTACACCACAATAAGCTCATCAAAGTCATCGGCACCAGTCCTCTTGGCACGCGGCCGTGTGCAACATTATAGCATTTATTTAGAACTTTCCCAATTCTCACATTTATTGTCAGGTTGGAAATGAATTGTCTTCTCTAAATGAGCTACTTGCTGTTATTTCAAGACAGAATTTTCAAATTAATTAACATGGAACAAACAATCACTTTACAAGTAAATATAGCCTAATTGAAAGTATAATTTAGCGTTTTCGCAGTGACTAAAACAGTGTCTTGGAAATAAAGGAACATTGATCACACATGCACTTTGCCATCAGAGGGGCCTAACCACTATGTTTCCATAGTAACCACCCCGGTGCCAGAACACGGTGTCCCTTTTTTTTTTTTTTTTTTTTTGAATCACCACTTGAGTGTCTTAAAAATAGTGGTGCTCTGCAGATGCTGAGAGCTCATAATGAGCTCTGGCTGCTTCGGGGAGACAGAACAAGCTTCTTAACTGCTCACTCATAAATCAGATATTTTTAACCAATCCACATGTTTTTTTGCAACATGTGAAAAGAGAAAAAAACACTCAACTGACCAGACCGACTGAGGTTTCGTTTTAATGGGGCCTATTCACACACAAATGCACACGTGTATGTTAACACTAAATGCGTGCATAATGCCATCTGTTTTTATGCAGGTACTCAACAGCAAGGCTGGGCTGATATTGATTCTGTTGCTGATAAGTGGTGCTTTAGTCCAGACTTGTGGTTAATGGCAGCGTCTGTTAGCTGTTTGTCTGCCGGCAGACGTGAGCTGCAAGCTCCTCTGCTCTTCCTGTCTTTCTGTTTTTTTGTTGTTTTTATATCATCTCACTGCTGCTCTACTGGCCACTGAGAGCAGCAATTGAATCAGTGTTGCTCTCATTGGATATAGCCTACATGTTCTTATCGGTCTCTGCAACTTTGTGTTTGAAGTCACATGTAGCCGCTTATACAGCTCCTGCCAATCTGGGTACGAATTACGTGGGTGGTGGGGGTCTGACTGCCATAATTAAAGAAAAATGTAAATTCTGATGTCATTTTCTCAGCCTCACTTTGTTTCAAACTTTGTTCTTCTATGAAACCCAAGGAGATATTTCGAAATTTGTTTCAGCCTTTTTCGTTGATGCAATAGAAATCATTTGGGTCTGAAACAACTTTGGACCCCACTGACTTTCAATGAACCCTCACCCAAATGAAAATCAAAACAAAACGTACAGTATTTGATTTAACATTTAATTTGCATTATATTTGCAACATTTAATTTGCATTAATCTGTATTAATCTTCTAAAACATTACCTGTAGGAAAGTTAGCCCCATTAAAAATCATAATATAATTCAGACCGACTGGCAGGAGTCGAGGAGAAGTTGCCTCGCATATGCGCTGACAGATTTATGAGCAAACGCATATTATAGGATCAGGATGTCAATCCTGTCACAGTTAATGCAATAATATTGAGTGACGGCATAATATTTCCAGTAAGCATGTTTTAATGTAAATTCACAAGGTAGAATTTACAGATTTAGTCAGCAGTCACTGCTGTAATTTAGCTGGAATCAATGGTTTCACAATTTCTTGCGAATATTTTGCTGAAACGTCAAATTAGTCATAGTCTCGTATTTAGTGTCTATGAAGGGCCAGAGATTCTCCGCTGGCTTCTTCCTGTGGAAAGTCTCTGTGACAGGCGAGGAGAAAAAGAACGACTTCTGTTTTTATGCAGCTTCATTCATGCACAGATGTGGGAAATCACCTCGTTTTTGGCCTTGAATATTTCAAGTCAGCAGCTATTTGTGTTGTATTGAAAATGAGGGATGTAAATGCCTTTTTTGTAGATTTGTTTTTGCATTTTGACTGGAAAAATCTAAATCTCCCCCTCTCCACCATGAGCCTTCTTTACAAGTGAATGCTGGATTTATTTAGTGCTTTTTTTCCTCCCTCCTGTCAGGATCTTTCTTTCATTTTGCACATAATCACTTTTCACATATGCTGATTGCTCTACTAGCCTACTTTCCTGCTCACCTTTTTTTTTATCCTTTTATTGTTCTTTTCTTTTTCTGTTTTCTTACGTTAACTGGCCTTTCCAGCGCCTCCCTGCTGACAGACTGGGAAGGGAATCATCTGTGAGAAGTAACAGCAATCCATGAGGTGAAAATCATTTCTTAATTGCTGCGATTTAGGCAGTGACCTGCTTGTGAGAATGGGTTTAGTTTGATCTGAAAAACGCCCTGAGCGAGCTTCTAACACCTGGCTGCCTGTCTGAGGCCCACACTATAATCGGGCCCCAAAAAAAAGCTGGTTTGGTAGGAGAAAAACAGCGGATGCTTTGTTTGGCTGTAGCTTGTGTGTTAAATGGGCCGCTTGCACATTATGATCTATTTTCCTCTCAGACAGTATGGATTTTTTTGCTCTGCGGTGTGATAATTAATGGCTAATTTGTAGAATATAATCTTGTGCTCTTCTATTAATTTAACACTGCTTAATGGCACATACATGTTCAGAACAGGCTCACAGACACCAGTCACCATTTCAAATGATTTTCTGCTCCTCTCTTTGTAGTCATCTTGTTTGTCTTTCTCATTTTTAAAAAAAAACTGGTATCTGGGAAGTTGACTTCACATTTCAAGCAATTTGCTGTAGTCTTAAATTCTATTCTCTATCTAAACCGGTTTTATGGTACAGTTATTGTACATGCTGTTCTTTGTTAAAGTGTTTATATAGTAGCATTCAAAAGTTTGGGGTTAGTAAGATTGATTATTTATTTATTGTTAAAAGGTTAATAGTTTTATTCAGAAAGGGCACATACATACATACATACATACATACATACATACACACACACACACACACACACACACACACACACACACACACACACACACACACACACACACACACACACACACACACACACACACACACACATATATATATGTGTATATGTATATATATGTTTATATGTATATGTGTATATGTAGGCTATATGTGAAGCTGCACAACTGTTTTCAACATCAAACTAAGAAGAAATGTTTCTAGAACACCAAATTATCATATTAGAATTATTTCTGAAGAATCATGTGACACAAGACTGGAGTAATGATACTGAAAATTTCATCCCAGGAATACATTTAATTTATTATTATAAAATATTAAAACAGAAATTATATAGTGTAGATTGTAATAATATTTCACACTATAACTTTGTACTATATGTTTGATCAATGAGGCCTTGCTGAAGAGACTTCTTTAAAATTACAAAATCTTAGTCAACTTTTTTTAATGGTAGTGTATTAATTGAGAGACTAGACTATATGTAAAATCTCAAAAGGTTAAAATAAAAAAGAGATTTAAAAATAATATATTCATTTGAACTGTAACTAGGTAGTGTATTAATTGAGAGACTAGACTATATGTAAAATCTCAAATGGTTAAAATAAAAAAGAGATTTAAAAATAATATATTCATTTGAACTGTAACTAGGTAAAATGTTAATGTCAGCTACTTATCTGCTGTTTTGCATTGCTGAAGTCTTTGTAAGCTGTACTTGTAGAATATGAAGAGATGAAAAATCGAGACCGATGAGTACAAAGTAGGAGAGCTCTTATTTTTTTGCATACCACTCTATTTCTATTTTGGTGTGGTGGAGAGACAGCAGGTCTTGCGCAGTGCCTGTCTGTGGTCACCCGGCCGCTGTGCTCCTGTCAACTGTCACTTTCTGCTGTGGTTGCATCCTTCAGCACCGGAGTAACTGGTAATCTTATCTCACTGTCAGTTCGCCTTACTCTCTGCCTGCCTTCTGAGCCCCCTTTAACCCCTCGAACCTCAAGCTGCCGCCAATCTGTCACCTCCCCTCTGTCTTACGAAGAAAGATTGAGAGAATGAACACACGTTGAACTCCCATATTTGACCTTATTATTCTTTGACAGTTTCTACACTAATAAATCCAGCTCTGCTGCGTTGACTCACAATCCTGTTTATACTGGCCTAATTGTGATTATTAAAGCAGTTATTAGGCAAGCATAGCACTTAACCATGGTAAAATAACTAATGTATTGCTTTGAATGGTTCGTTGTTTTTCTATATCAATTACAATATAAGGAAAGAATGCATTTTTTAATAATAATAAACAAAGTAAACTACTGTATAACTGGCTACTGTAAAAAAAAACAAAAAAACAAAAAAAAAACTTTTGAAACGTACCTCATCCAATTGGATTTTAGAGCTGCTGTCAGGAAAAATTGTGTCCAGCCACTGAATTAAGTCAGTCCAGGACCCCAAATATGTTCTATTGGCTGCACACACAAAAATCCCCAACAATGTCAAAAAACAAAACAACAACAAAAGTAGGGATAATCTATTCAGTGTACAAAATCACTTTCGATGTATGTGGTTTGAATAATGTTATTACGTTGAGCAATCTCTACTGAAAGACCCATTTAAACCAAAATAAGCTTAGCAGGTCTGCTCACTGATTTTTGAGGAGTTTTGGGCATTTCCGAGAAACCAGATTAAATCGGTAAAGACCAGCTAACCATCTTAGGCTGGCTTAAGCTGTTTTGTTAGCAGGGATGTCCTTTTAAATCATACAAAACAGATTAAACCAGTTAAGACCAGCAAACCAGTTTAGGTTGGTTTTAGCTGTTTTTTTAGAGCGAGGGATGGCTTTTAAATGATATGCTAGCATACAATCAAAGCTATAGATCATAAAGTAGAGATGTTCTCTTTTTTTGTCTTGCGTTTGGCAAGCTGACTCAATGACGTGATGCTAGCACAGCATGAGGTCTTTTTATAAAATGCAAATAAAACATCCCTCAGAGTGTATTTTTAGAAACATCAAAAAAAAAAAACTTCCTCACTGTGGTTGTTTTTTTATTGTAGGGGCGCTTTTTACAGTCCTTAAAATAAAGATGGTCAACTAATAACAGACCAGCTAATCACTAGTGGTTTGTCAGCCACAGACCAGTGGCATTGAAATCCCGTAGAGGAGAGCCCCTTCCAAACTTGAGATCGGTTTTCAGCCTAACTCTTTTTGGCTCTGTATTATCCCACCAGATTGTCTTCTTCCTCTAGCTAATGCACTGTTATTCGGTGTAATGTAATAATGATGTCTCTGCGAGAATGGTCAACTTTCTCTGCCTCTTTTTGGGATATGAATGCTGTTGTCACGAACTATCCCCTTGATGTTGCATAACGTGTGCAGTGCGCAAACCGTCAACCCCTCTCACGGGGGAAAGACCGTAAATCAACCAGGCACTGTGGTGACACAAATGGTCACAATGGCTTGATCTTTCATGCTTGACGACGTGCCTGAAAAGCACAAATTGAATTTGTGCTGAGCGTTCACGTTACCACAGTTCTTGAAAAAATGGTGGGTTTGTACCTTTGAACTAGTTGACCTTTTAGTGGGTGTTTACCTCGGAGGAACAAAGCAGGTTAGACGAAGGCCTACTCTTAACACTCTCTTGCTTTCTAGCCACAAATGGCCTGGCTGGGCACAATGTTGCATTATGGGAGATTGAGGTAGAGAGGGAACTGTGTTGGGAACACCCTGGCTAGTTTTGGTCACTATGTCTATGATGTTTGGGCCTCTCCTTCAATTTAAAGGAAATACAATTCTGTCATGTACTCGCCTTCATGCTATTCCAAACCTGTAAGACTTTCTTTCTTCTGCAGAACACAAAATGAGATGTTTTGAAGAATGTGTCATTTTGTTGATGCAGTCAAAGTCAAATGGGTCCAAACAACAGAGCCCATTGACTTTTGTTGTATGGAAAAACCACACTGAGACATTTTTCAGCGTCTTCTTTTGTGTTTCACAGATGAAAGTAGGCTAAGTCATACAGGTTTGCAATGGCATGTAGGTGAGTTATTTTTTGCCCACCAGGTAAAATATCATCTGGTCACAAAGAAATATAATAGCATACTTCTCAACAATATTTAGGCAACATTCTGTCTGTGGCACAAATGGTGCAAGATGAGTTATGCACTGACATTTAACTGCTAGGTTTAAGGGACTGAATTCCCCAAACCCAAGTATGAGCAATAATAATATGTTATGTGTTTTTTATGTAAAACGGCTTATTCTTTTGAATATTTACCTCAGATGTGAAGTTTGACCTAAGATTTGTAAATTTGAGTGGATTCCCTCTCATGTACTGTTCATTTGCTGTTCTCTTGGCAGGAGACCAGATCATTATACAGTTAGGATGACACACTAAAGGTCTATTTTGAAGAAAAGCCATAAAGTCTTCCTTTAGTGTATTTTTACTGATGGCTAAATTGAGGCTTATTGCAGAAGAAAATAGTGCGGAGGTTTTGGGGTTTTTACTTGATGGGCTCTTCTGGGAGATGACTGGCACACTTTCAGGGCCTGCTTGTTTTTCGTCTGTCAGGGAAAGATTGGACAGATTGCACTAATTCTTGGTGTTTTCCCATGTCTTCTCCAACAAAGGAAGTTGTAATGCTAAAATAAGAGAGAACATGCTCAAACTAACTCTGCTTTTCTTTACTGTTGTGAGGCAATCTGGTAGGTCTAAGCGGTGGTATTCGCAGGTGGGGTGGCTTAACTGTCAGGTCAACCGTGCATGACTGTGTAGAGACATCCTGTAATGTGAGCGCCTCAATCACGCCATCGTTCTAACCACTAACGTCCAGTTAGTATCATAGAGCGGTACCTGTTATGATGGAAACTACCGTGGTTAACATCATGGACATTGAACACTGTCAGTTTTCAGGCGTCATTGGTAATGACAAGGAATCAATTCCTGGACAGATCATTTTTCATGGGTTGGAAAGTACCTGGTTTTGCTAGTTTCTCTAAACTTTTTATCACATGCCGTTGTGTATTTTATCAGATTAATAAGAATTTTACACTTACAGCACTAATTGTAACATTGAACAGTAGTGATGCATTGATTATGATTTTTGATGGTAGATTCCGCAGATGGGCCGATTCTGATACCGGGCTGATTCTGATCCAGTGTAAAAGTCTGACAATATATTTAAAAAAAAGCAAAAACTGTTTTAAGCAAAAACTGCCCAGTTCCTATTTGGCTGGTTGCCCGGTGCATCTCTAGAGAACAGGATCAGGAAATGTTGCAAGTTGCATTACCTTTATTAACACCATGGCTCAATGTATTGGAGAACATGCTTTAACCACTCTAGATGGCATAATGGCATTTTTTTTGGTAAATGGGAACATAAGCATGCTAATTTGAGCATGCTGAAAATATGACACCAGTTTGGCTATGTTAAATTTCCCTGAACAGGAAAATGAATTGGTGTTCTTGGCCATGGGCAAGTGTGTGTTCTCTTAACATGACTGTAAGGTCATGCTCTGAGAGACCCATTTAAGGTCCCTCTGAAAAATCAGAAGCACTGATGCAAAAGTGTGCCATAATTTCCTGAGGAAAAGAATGTGTGGGGAGGAGTGTGTATTACTCAAAAATAAAGGATCAAGGATCCACGTTATAAAGGAATCATTTGCATACACAAATGCATGTAGTCAGAGCTGAATTTAAGATGGCCTCTGAAGGCTCTCTTCCTGTCAGGCTGCTGTTAACACCTCTCCCCTGCTCATAGGGGGCGCGGGGGGCTTTCTTTGTTGCAGCTCACCAAGAGAAAAAGAAAAAGTGGAAGGAGTATACAGAGCCTGAAGCGATAAGAGCCATGATGACAGGCCCATCACTCCACCCAAACCCACACTTCTTCAGAATGATACATCAGCTCATGTCCAACACCATTAATATTTTTTTCCTCTTTCAGACCTGTATCTATACTAAGGGAGTGCAAAATTACATTTTCAATATTGATTAGTCAGTGGGTTTTCTGAACAACTAGTTGACCACAGCTGATATAATTAGGCTTGTTTGGGCTTCTTTTGACCCTGAATGGACACGTTTCTTAGGGACCATTTATGTTTAAAAAATGTCTAGACATGCAGTAGGGAACAGGAGCGCAGGAGTCTCGAAGACTCATTTTAAAAGGACATTTCATTAAAGGAGATGCATTTAAAGATTCAAATTTCCAAGAGGGTTTTACATTATGCGTAAAACCTATCGAATTTACAAACTACTTTGGGTCATTTAAGGGTGTTTTTAAGGGTCATGAGAGAAATTGCAGGACTTTTTTTAATTGTTAATAGAAGAGAGAACACGTTTTACTTCCTGCATAAACCAGCCTGACCTCCCACGGCTGCTGCCACATTAGCCAGACGGCCAGGAGGCAGCTTGTGCGAGCGTGTGTTATTTGTGCATTCGTTGAGTGTGTGCGTTTGAAGCCATTCATTCTGAGTCCCTCAGTCTCCCGTGTGTAAATTTCTGTCGCCACATGGCTGGTTACCTCCTGTGAGTAAACATAAAGCTCAGAGAGGTTAAGAAGAGGAGTCACTGTGTCTCCTGCACAGGGAACGAGTTAACTACTCACGCAGCAGTGAAGGAGAGTGTGCGAGCGAGCAAATGAATGGCTGTGAAAACGAGCAGCATGCTGCTGTTGTCGGGCTGTAGGAGGGGAAGAGAGGTAGGCGGAGCTATGAAGATGCCTGGCCAAGTCTGTGGTCGCTCGCTGTCTCTCGAGGGCCTCTGATTGGCTGGCACTACGTTTGGAGAACAAAGTACTTTTGATGGGTACGCTGCACATCCCTGGGTCTAATGGGGCTCTGGGTGGCATTGTCCCGCCATTAGCCGGCTAAGAGGCCCTAGCATTGCTCTGGTAATTGCACACAGGACAATGTTTGAGATGCTACCATTTTTCTGCAGCGTACAGTGTGTGTATACTATGCAAAGCATGCAAATTTTCTGAATACATAGTGGAGTATAGAACCCAAGTACACTGCTCAAAATACTTTATCCCACAATGCAAATGCACTTGAGTTGACCTTCCATTTCCAATGTGACTAATAAACCAGAAACAATGTCAGTTGTGAATTAATTTTTTTTTTTTTTTTTTTTTTTTTTAACATGGTCAAAGTCAGTTTTTATACATTCTTAGATTATGTAAAAGAACCACATCATTTTAGAGATAATATCTGGGCACCACTCACAGAATTAAACTTGCTACAACATGAGTTGTAGTGAACCCAGTGTTGCGGTTTGAAATTTGTATTATTCAATAATGTGCATTGTTAAAATAATACACCGTATTCTGTATTGTGCACTGTCATTTTGAACAGAAATTGGTAAATGCACAGGTGCTCAATCCAAGAACAGTGTTTTTTGTCCCTGAGGCCTTAGTTTTCACAATTTAAAATAAATCTCCCTATTTGCATGTACTGTTCCTTATTTGACAAGTATTGAGGGATTCTTTGAAGCTGTGCCATTTTCAGCATCGTATTTTCGCTGAGCTGAATGCCGCAGCAAACTTTGAAATTCCTGCCAGTTTACATTTTGCAGAATTGCCTTTTTTTGGCCTCACTGTTAGCGACATACAAATCAATTTTGCTTTCTTGCTTTTGTCTTTTTTTTTGACACTCAACACTCTTCCCCCCCTGCCAAACCATCTGCCATTGTTGAAATTTTCTTTAAACAGCCATAAACATTGTTCATTCAGTTCATTTGACTCCAATAAAAAACACTTATCTTCTCACAGTAGTGACAGAAGCTATAAATGCACCCAAATCAAAGGCTCTCTATGTGTAGAGAGAGTGAGCGAGTGACACTTTTAAACATGCCGAAAGCTTGATTGTTACAATTCGCTTTCATAATAAAAACAGGAACACTCCAAAGACTTATTTACCTATTAAAGGAGGGAACGCAAGCCATATCTAGAGAATTGAAGTTTAGGTCTTTTAGCTCGATTGAAGTAACCTTCTATTAACACTGTAGCAACCACCATGAATTTTAGCAACTAATTAACAACATTCTAGCAAACCACCCAGAACACCTCATAAACCACATAGCAACGATAATGACTTCTGCACAGGAAAGGGCCATTCGTGTTTTCAGCAGAAAATATAAAAATGTAGTTTCACCACAGTGCTCAGTCATTTCTCAGTAGTTTCAATGGGATTTAAGTGTTCATACCTCAGGAAAAACTCATTCAGATTTCCTAATTTTTTTTTTCTGTGTCATGACCTAACACTACTGTTAAAAGGAGAGAGTGGAGAATGATGGTAAATTCTGAGCATTGATGATCTGTGTTTCCCCCTCCCTCTATTTTCAATCTGCTTCTCTATTACAGTCACTGTTTCCTTTCAGTGAAAGTGTCTGAGTCACCTGCACCTGAATGACAGCTCTGCTTAACCTGGATATTTAAATTCAGCGTGGTGTTAGCAGAAGCAATTGCCTTTCTGCCAAATGCATGCATAAATGTTGTTGGGGAGAGACATTGTGTGTTTCCTGCAGTAGGGCTGTGGTACTCGAGTCCGGACACAAGACCGTTTTTCTATGGTCTCTGACTTGTCTCGGACTCTCTGGTATTCGGACTCGGACTTGTCTCGGTCTCGGCCACTGGTCTTGCCAAATATGGCTTTTGGTCTCGACCGAGTCCAGGTGTCTTTATTATGTTCCCAGTAAGCACACATACGTCGTTGCGGTATTAAAACAAAATATTATTGTAGGGAAAGTGAAACACTGGCCACCTAATAACTAGCGATGGGCATTTCGGCTCTTTTTCGTGAGCCGGCTCGTTTGACTCAACTCACTGAAAAGAGCCGGAAAACTGACTCACAAAACGGCTCTTTAAAAGATAAATGTTTAAATAAACTCGCTGGAAGTCCACCGCTAGTGCAACGTGAATATTCACATTTTTAATTTTAATCCATAACAACCCGAAAACTTGCCTGCTTGCCTTGCACGTCTAATAAATGGGCAAAGTTTTCCGACTTTTTTTCTTACCTTTTTGTGTGTGTGTGTGTGTGTGTGTGGATTTCTGAGTCAAATCACTCCATAATCTGACTCTCTTTTAAATGCCTATTCCACGAGTGGTAGGCTCCAATGACTGGCTGTTTTAAAATATAGAAACAAAATAACCCAGGCAGTCTCATCTACAAGACGTTTAGGCCTCCTCCAATAGTAGGCTACTGGCAGCTGGGCTCATAGCTTGCAGGTTTGCTTAGTGGCAAACTTTTTTTAATTTGATTGGTACAATCGCCACCTGCCCGAATTTAATCAAAATATTATTTTCCGTCACGTCATCCGCCCGATCCGCGGTTTATCCACATCTCTAGTGTGTGTGTGTGTGTGAGTTGGCTCGGCCCTCCCTCATGCAGTTTAATTGGTTGACATTGCGTGTATGATTGACAGGAATGTGAGGCTGATCAGACAGTCGAAACGAATGTGTGTGCGCGCCTTTAGGCCTATATAATTTTTTTTTTTTTTTGTTCTTTGAATTAGTCAATTATTTTAAATAAAATAAAAAAATCATTCATTATTTCATTATTACGTAATGATTTAATTTCTATAGGCTATATTTTTTATCAGACTTTTTTTTCCTGTCCTGGACTCGGTCTTGTCTTGGACTCGAACCTCTTTGGACTTGGTCTTGACTTGGACTCGACTAGTCCTGGTCTTGGACTTGTCTTGGACTCGACAAAGGTGGTCTTGACTACAGCCCTATCCTGCAGTACCCTCCCCCACCTTGTTGTATTGAGATTGTTATTGTGAATCACTAAAACATGTTGGGATCCTGAGCTAGTTTCAGATGTTAATCTAATAACCTTGCCTTCACTGAAATGTGTGCTAGCTCATTTGCACCTCCTATACAAAAAGGGGTAGGGAATATTGTAGAAGTTGTTTTTAAACATCTATTACGATTGACTTGGCTAAAATTAATCTGTGGTTCCCTGTAAGTTTGTACTGTACCGCACTTCAAGTGGTGAGTGTATGTGGAGTGAAGGGTACTCGTGTTTAAGGTTAGCCTGCTGTAAGCTATGCTAAGGAAATGGGGTTTCCCTCTGTGCTTCCCTGCCTGTGACATTTACCAGGAAGTCAGTGTTGTCTGTCTGAGATCAGTTTCATTTTGACTTGTACGGTTTGTAAATATATGCAGATCACAGGTAAAGAGTTGTGCAGAAATCAGTTTTGGGTTGAGCAGGCTGTAGCCTAGAAACATGAGTTTCCATTTAGTTTTTGATGACCAAAGCAAAAACACTTTCTAATTTTACTGTATACATCAAGATTCAATTGTAAACCAAACATGTTTAATTAATCACAGTCTTGTTGAACCGTGTTGAGTTTCTGTTCATGTATAAAATAAAATGGCAGAAAATAAATATATTAGCATAAAATGTTAGCATGGAAAATGTTAAAAAGCACCATGCCAACTGTAAATGGCTTACTGGATGTTTTTGTAGCATTTTTACTTTGACACTTTTTTTTGACACTGTTCACCATGGACGATTGTGGGTGGTTTGTGAAGTTTTAAAACCTCTCATGGAAGCTTGCATTGCCGCTGTGTATTAGCTGATTAAAAAGTACAGTTACACATGTTTAGGTGGAAGTGAGTAGGAGTAAACATGATGAAAGGCTCATGCACGCAGCTGAATCGCGGAATCTAATCAGCACGGCTTCCTGCCGTTTCATTGATTTTCTTGAAGGCACACGTTGGGGAAAATATCTAAATGGATCTCCGTGTGCGTAATGCAGTTTCCGACCGAGGCTGGGTAAACTTTTGGCGTTTAAATGCTAAGGCTCTAAGGCTTTTTTTAACCTTTTCATTTGAGTCATTATATTTGGAATAGGATGTTCCTTTTGAACATTTTCCATTTAAATATTTTGTATTTTGCACAAACACCAGAAGTTTTCTGTTCTTCCTTGACAAGTATCTCACCAAAGACTGATCAGAAGTGACGTTGACATGTTCTGTCCAAATCCAGCTGCTGTAAAGGATGTTAGTTATTGTCCCCTTGCTGCCCTAAACATCAGTCTCTTTTCCACAATCCCTCTCATACCTTGGCCACCTCCCTCCCACTTAAGGTTCAGAGGTTCAGCCAGTGGTGACGGCACATCCGTTTACCCCCCACATCCCCATCATTCTTTTCTTTCCACGTCCTTGCAGAATGGGAGCATTTGTGTCAAGTTTCTCCCTCAATCACGTGTGGGTGACTAGCCCTTACAATGGGAACACTGTAGGCTCGGTTCCCAGCAGAGAACTCAGTAGTTCCTGCCGCTGAAGGAGTTAGAGATTGGATGGGAAGGCTGGCTGATACGTGTGATCCATTCCTCCCCCGACTCGGCTTGCTGAATAGCACTGTGTCTTTGGTGAGAAAGCTGGGCTGTTTTGCAATTCCAGCGGTCTGACTTGCATTTCGGTGCATTACAGACCTATTCTCATCTTGCACCAGTGTAAGACTCTTGCATCTTCTTATATTAGAGCCTTAAAAATTGAGCTGCAAGTTGTGACTTGTTTGAATCTTTCTAAGTCTTAATCTTATCCTGCATTTCACAGCAAGCTTTGTTGAGTTATGGTGAGAAAAATGTGTTTGGGACTTTGAGGCTTTGGTACATCAGTAGAGTAGCCAGGGAATATTATAATTTTTTTCTCTGAGGGCTGTGTATGCAAGCCAACCATGTGACCATCATATCTGGTCATCTGAAATCCCAGACTGTGTCCTCTAGTTCCTGTAAGACAGTGGCAGAGATTAATGAATGATGTTTGGCCAGGTCTCACTGTTACTGCTATAGTTCACTTTTCTGGTCTCTGTAAATCCGACAGTCCGCTATACCAGTACATTGTGGAAACTGGTGTTGGAAGAGAAGGAACAATGGTTTAACCTTTTACTGTGCTTCCTGTGAATTTCTGGTGATGCCAGATCAACAGCTTCAACACAGAAGAAACAAACATGCACAACTTATCTATAAACCCTTTCATGCATAGTATGAAATATCTAATAACAGTTATGTGTTGGCAGGCAGAGCTGATCGTCAGAAGCATGAAACACTGCTGTTACTTTATTCAGTTGGTAATAGAGCTCTTGTTCTCAGTTTACCTCAAAACAGAAGACTGTACGGTACTGATGGTGTGAGATGTGTTTTAATGTACGTGCCCGGGGGAGGGAGAGGTTGAAAGGAGAGCTTGTGAGAAAATAATCCAATTAGTCAAGACACTACATTGATTGTGCTATTTCCGCAACAAACTTTTATCACAACTCTAGTGTCATTGTGCCAGTTTAAATGGCAGAAAATGTGCTAGTCACACATTGTTCAGCGTTAAATTTCACTTTTTGGTATTTGATGCTCAGCGTTCAATGGCTACGTCTGGCTTTAGGAATGTCTGGAATGAGAGTTTGGAGTGTGTCAGCGTAACCTCAAGAATTCCTTGGGATGTTACCCATGACCTCATGAATGATTTAAAAATAGCTTCCTCAAGCCCCCTTAGTGGCATACAGCATATTTTTAGCCCAGTAAGAAGTAAACTGGCCTGATATTAAATAATGAACCTTTTAATGCTCGGTCTTAATGGAGATAATTTGGATTTGGAAGTCTGAAAGGGCACAAGTCATGTGCAACTGAATTTTCACTGAAAGTTTTAAAAGGCGTATGTGGTGGAAGAATTAATTAGCCTAAGTGTCTTTCTCACCTGAGGCTACAGTATATCAGTGCTGCTTTGACCACCAAGCTGCCACCTTTCTGTAGGCATGGAGCCTTTAAACCTAGAGGAATACATCTCTGTAAACTGATTCTTAATGGGCATTCCCTGTTAACAGATTCCGATCAGTACCTTTACTGCTGCTTTTCAGGTTGCTTGGAGATAAGGCTAATGTTTGGAGTCCAATTTCAACTCCAAACAGTTGTGTGAATGTTCTAGTTATGGTTCTGCTCAGACCTGGTTGGCGACCTGTCAGGACCTTGAAACATGAGTCGTCCCAATCAACATATTGCCAGGACAGAACAATAATAAAAACAGGGACTTAGAGGTCCGGTGGGGACAGGGAGGGGAGGGATGTTTGTTGAGATAAGGCAGTGTGTGATTTAGGGAAGTAAGAGTTGGATGAGTGGCCAAACTCCACCCTTTGGGAACAGTGCATGGTGTGGATGCAAGCCATCGGTAAAGACTGTCTGAAACTCTCAAGTGTTCCTCTCAAGTGGACAATGGTCGGAAATAGAAGGGAAGCACATATGATATTTAGTTTTATGTACTTATCTAAGATTTTTCCAAGGAATTGTTGGAGCGCCCAGTCACTTGAAGCTGAGGTTGTAAATGTTATCACTTCTTTGAGGTTGCCTTTCAAATGATGCATATATGGTTGCGAGATGTATATTAATGTAGACCTATGATGTTTATTTTCAGACAGTTCTTCACGTGTGAGCCGTCTCCCCAACAAGATACAATCGAGCTGATAATCATAATCTTATCCCAAATGGTCTCCCTCAGCCCTTGCAATCCTCGTTCGAGTTCTCACTTACTGGTGAAGTAATGTTGCATTACCTGTCAGGTAGTTGTCCATTGTGAAGTCCACACCAGTGCACGCTCAGCGAAATGGTGGATCGAGGCATCATAGCAGCTACATGGGGCCTTCATGAGCACCCTTCTGAATCATAAAGGTTAAATATTTTAAGTCCATTAAATTCCCTTTTTCATATGGGGAAAATGTCCTTATAATCCAGGGCTCAGTTCTTCAGTTTTTTGTGTGATAGTGTTTGATTATGAAAATAAGGTTTATGAGTCATGTGCATTTTTGGTTAATTTTGAATTATTTCTGATTTACTTGAAATGTATTAATATTATCAAAATCTTAACAAAATTGGTGCTCAGTTAAATTCTTGTGTCTGTACTGGTTAGCAAAAGTGGAAAGTTTTGTTTCCAGATGTTGTGCCTTCTATTGTCATTTACTGCTCCATGACATCATCAACTGGATGATGTTTTTCTGTGCATTCAGACACAAACTCTCACTACTGTTCTTTGACTCATCACAAAAAATGTTTCTTTCATGTCCGCTACAGTGATATGACTCATTAGTAGCATAGAAATGACTTGTGTGATGTGGTTCAGTGTTTGAGGCTATGACTTCATTACTGCTAGTGTCTCCACTTGTTTATGAGGGGAAGTCTGCACAAAGCAACTGGGTAGACCTCCCGTACACTGTCCCTGGGTGGCTTGGTCCCAGGTTGTGGTTGAGCTTGAGTAAGGGTGACTGGGAGAAAGACGTCTGGGTGGGCAGAATTATATAGGACTGAGGAGACGAGTCAGATAGTTGTGCCAATTGGACAAAAGCCTGGCAAATACCATACTGGTCATGTACACCTATAATGACTGAGTGAGCCGAGTCACTCGAATCCACCGAATCCACCCATGGCCACCTGGAGACAGCGTTCCACTTAATCACAGTCATTTATTTACCCACCCCACCGGAAAAAGCCCCCTGTGATGAGTGAATGTATATTTAAGCCCACACATTGGTTTCGCCATGACAGCTCCACACTGTAGCGGTGTAGCAAGGCAGAGCCGTAGGATTGGGTTCAGTGAAAAGTGAACAGAGGATGTTTGAGCTCAGATGTATTTTAGAAAGTGCATCCTGTGCATCTTCAGCCAACATGACTGTGGACAGGAGCGTGTCCAAGATACCTCCTCCGCGAGAAAAGCAGCTTCAGATGTTTCTTGAAATGGGCAAGCTAGATATGTTTAGACTGGCACTTGATAGTGAAGAGCAAGTATGAGGTTATGGACAAGCTCTACTTGGCATTCTTCGTAATTCTCCTTCATAATACCTCATTCTTACTCTCTATCCTTCCTTCTCTCTCATTCTTTCCCTATCAACCCTCTTCTCCTTTATTCATCTCTGATCTGCCTTATTCCAGATTATGTTCTGTTCTTTAGTCTCCATCATTCTCCTATTGTCCTCCTTTCTATACTTTCCTGGTTTTCCTCATTCTCCTCTGTTGTCTTTTAGTTCTACATCATTCTTCCTTGTTCTTTCTTGTTCTCCGTTATTCTTCTTTCATGTCTTTTATTTCTTCCATGGCCCCCTTTGTCCGGTCCAGCCGAAGACCACAAAGGGCTGGGTAACGTGAGAGAGTGGTGAGAACTGAGATGTTTTAACAGTTCCCCTCATTATTTCTGTGTGTGGTTAACCATTCCCTCAAACCTCACTACTTCTCCATATTCTGAATGTCTGCAGATGAGGGGGATTTTGACGAAAGGCCCACTTGAGGTCTTATAACTGTATAGAACAACACACCATGTTTAATGTTGCCCTGCGTCACTTTTTGAACTGTTTACACACGCAAAAAAAACTTTGAGAGGAAAACCCTCAACCTTCAGTATAGTGACCTTTTTTTGTTTTTGCTGTATTGGGAGTTATCCAGTTGTATGAACACATTAATGCCCACAGTCACCCCCCTTCACCGCACTAAAAATCCTTTCAAGTGTGTAAGCACAGAAACTCTATCTTTTATTAAGCCAGTGTAACTGTGTGTTGAGGGTGAGTTGATCTAATGCATTGGGCCACTGCTCACTCTTTGGAGGACATCTTTCAATCCATAAGATATTCACTGGATTGAGGTTTTTAGAGTGTCTGTTTTACTGAAGGAATCATGTAAAAAAAAATTAAGTGCTTGTTTAGAGTTTATGATGTCCTTGTTTTCAGATCAGCCTGAGCCATAATGTCAACCAGTGGCATGGCCTATTTCTTAGCCATCCATGAGCAAAATGAGTTGAGGTGGGTTTTTACTGGGTGACGCATAGGAAATTGTTCATTTTTTAACAGTGCTTTAATGGATCTCTTTATGTATGTGTTTATTTACACAAAAACACTCTTACAGTGTCTTTTGCACAATGTAGGTCAGTAAGAGTGGAAGTGGTCCATGCCAGCTCATATCATATAGCCTAAGATCTATCGGATGCTTCCATAATTCACAATGCTGCTTTTATTTTGATGTAGCCTCATTTTGCCTCTCTACGCATCAGGAATACTGCTGCCTGTATTGGCTTGTCTGTACACACACTCTCATATGCACATGACTGTATGAACAAATCCTAGCAGACTAATGTTTTTGTGTGTGTGTGTGTGTGTGTGTGTGTGTGTGTGTGTGTGTGGCACTGGGGACACACCCTGCCCATATCTTTGAGTGCATAATCAAAGCAGAGTTTCCAAACAGAAGCAGAGAATATAATTACATGCTTTCTTTCATCCTAATGGAATTGTGGCTGTACTTTTTGAAGCCGTTTTGCTTCTACAAGATTCCTGGCAGTTTAACAGGTTTATGTGATGCTGTTTGTGTTCTGAAGATTTTCAGACGCCTGTCTTGTGAGACACTGACGACGAGTGAAAGAAAAAGGAGAACTCTCATAGTTCTGTTAAGTTTTTTTTGTGTGTGTGTGTCATTTTAAGTGACATCAGAACATGTTGAAGCTTTCCATGAAATTATCTTTTACGTTATTTTTCAGGAAAGTGTGAAAAGAGAAATGCAAACTGACTTTTGGTTTTAATGCACCACTCACTTTGAAATCTGTAGATGAACAGCATTCTCTGACAAACTTTTTTTGTGTGTAAATAACCGAAGCCTTCCATGAAGCCATTACATAAACTGTTACATTAGCATTAGCAGAACATCTGATCATCTGTTTCATGTGCTCTTTCACTGTTTTGCACCTCAGGCCGTGTGTAGAGGTCTGTGTGAGATGCCGGTGTCGGCGGCTGTTGATTCAAGCCTATTGAGTATTGAGTAGCACGGGACAGGATGGGACGTGTCCGTGCACCTTAATCAGCTGACATTAGCACTACTGTTCCCGCCAGCTCAGCCGGGATATAAAGAATAATCGATGGCAGATTATTTGCGGTGACCTTCTGGGCTTAAGGGACAGACTTTAATCCTGTTCGCGTATCGGCGTCATTGATCAGCTGTGCACAGCTAGCACTGACCATAGAGGTGTTTCTCAGTTAGTGTGCGGCCCAGGCCAGCGTGCTGGAAGAGAAGAGATTTTGTGAGGGGAAAAGGTTGCCAGACGCTCTGAAAAATAACAGTGCAGCTATTTTAAGAGGCTTTGATTAGGCCACAGTGACTGTGTGTACTGGAGAAGATGTGATCTAGCCTGTATTTGTCTGTATGTCTTTTTTTTATTTTCTAACTATTTTTGTCCTTTGTTGTCTCCACTGTAGTGTTTTAATGTTTTTGGTTCTTCCTGACTTCTAAGCATTTATTTTCTCACCTCAGCTTTTTCTTCACTGCGTCTCATGGTTTTCTCTCTAGATTTTCTGCACGCTCACTTAAATAAAGTATTGACTTCAAGGCTCTCTCTCTCTCTCTCTCTCTCTCTCTCTCTCTCTCTCTCTCTCTCTCTCTCTCTCTCTCTCTCTCTCTCTCTCTCTCTCTCTCTCTCTCTCTCTCTCTCTCTCTCTCTCTCTCTCTCTCTCTGTCTCTCTCTCTCTCTGTCTTTCTTTCTTTCAGCCCCTCTTTCCTCTCTTGCAGACTGACATGCTGTCATCCTTGGGCTAAATTAGATGAGTGTGTGTGAGAGGGGTTGGAAGGACTACTTTACTCTCTGTACCTGCTCTCTCTCTATTTTAACTCTCTTTTCTGTCAATACTTGATTTACATCCACAAGGGCTCGTTTCGGTTTGGACCAGGCAGACGGTGTGAAATTATACTTTTATGTTAAATAATGATTCATAATTTAGTTATTGATAGTTGTAACATGCTGAATCATTGTAGCTTTAATGTTCACTTCTGTTTAAAAGTTTTGGGGTTTCTGTTAAATGTTTAAATGTTTTTGAAAGAAGTCTCTTATGGTCACCAAGACTGCATTTATTTGATCAAAAATACAGTAACAAAAGTAATATTTTGAAATAATAAAGGACATAAAGAACAGCGTTTATTTGAGAAAAAATATTTTGTAACATTCATTATAAATGTTGTTACTGTCATTTTACTGATCAATATAATGCATCCTTGCTGAATAAAAGTTTTAATTCCTTACCTCAAACTTTTCATATTTTTAAGTTAAGGTTCCTGTTCTTTTTCAAAAATCTACTTTATGTAAGATTATTTGTCATCAGATTATTTTGGTTGTTTTAAGTCAGTTCCATCAATCGGATAAAGCACTTTAAAATTTTAAATGATTGTGCAAAACACGTGATTTTTTTTTTTTTTTCATCCCTTCTATACGGAGCATCATGTGGCAGCTTTTCTTTTGAGCTTCATTTATTGTCCCTTCAAAGGCAGTTTTAACTAAATTAAATAGAATTTATCTGTACGTGATTTGCACTCATTTGGAAGTGGAAAGTAGAGCATTCTGTGAATTAAAGATATATTGGCACGAACTGATACGTGCTTGAGAGGATGTGGCTTGATGACCTCAGTCTGATTCAAGCATCCACCAGGCCTTCTTAGAAGCCAAGTTCCTCTGTTTCTGTGACAAGGCGGATATAGGCTACTCATCTTTCCCATTTTGTCTGTCCATCTCTTTCAGTTTTAACAGTGTCTCAATCATTTATAACACTGAATAGCTGTGCCATGTCAAAAAAGAGGCAGTGGACCGTTTTCATTCTTATAACAGCCCAATCCTTCCATCCCATCACTGCCCGCCTGTCCAGAGTAGATGTGTATGCTGAGTTATGTGTGTTTTCTCCTGGCTGTGCTGAATGGATGGCTGTTTTTCTAAAGTACCCTCCTCTCACCCCAGTGCACCATCAGCAGAACAGCACTCTGTAAAAGACTGGCAGGACCGAGAGAGCGGGACCGCCTACGGTCCTGGCAGGCGCCGGCTACATTATTGGCTGGCTTAATTGTGGACAGGAAATCTGGGAGTCGAGTATCCCATGTGACCCCTGTGGGATGATGTCTGGCACAGTGGAGCATTGTGGGAAAGGGGAGGAGTACTTTTTGACTTGTACAAAACCATCAGTATAAGTGTTTCTAGGTTTGTTAGTGCTGGTTTATGGTTAGGCCGCAGTTTAACCTGGAGTGTGACTGTCCCATTAAAAACTAGTGGTGGTTTGTTGTTTATTTTGAGTTTTCAAAGATATTTCACTTCTACATGGCGTTTGTTAATATTTTTGTCATTTTCACCTCATTGATATCTTGCTACCAATGGTGATTGATTTTTTGTTTGTTTTGTTTTTCACAAAAACAACAGTCAATAGACTACAACAGTCAGGTTCTGAAAGTAAAAATGTATTCATTAATTTTGTTCATAGAGAAATCGTTTTTTTTGTATTTGTTTTTATGTGTAGGCCTACATAAATTGATTTTTAACTTATAAACCTATAAAAGACAGACCTAAATCTATGGTATGTATGCGTGTTGAAGGCATTTGTTTGTATTATTTTAAAATTAAGTTGAAATAATTGTTTAACAGCTTCAATCGTAGTGAAAAACTACATGACCTGTGATGCTGTAAGGAAAATTCCACCAATCAGAGAGTCGGAGCGCTGTCTTTCCCATGAAACACCATGAATGATGTAATCGTGTCGTTCTTGCTACGCTCTCAAAATAATTAAGTGCAAAATATGCATATATTTACAAATATTTAACAAAAAAATTGTTTCTATAAATAAAATCAACTTGATGAATAAATAGTTATGTATTTCTCCATTTAAATTTGCATTGTCATTCGCAATGCTTCATGGTATTGTAGTTCCCTGTTAAAGTTAAGTACACAGTCTTGTACCTTTTGTCTTTTTGTCCAATTAGCCTAGATGCTTTTTTGCTTCAAATAAAACGTTGTAATGTTGTGATTTACCTTGTACCTGATTTGTTTGGTCAATGGCTTATAACGCTTTAAGGCTTTTTTAAATCCCTAAGGAAAAAATTAATTTCAGTGCTCAGACTATAGAGTGCATTAATTCCTAAGATGCTCCGCTAGTTCTTACAAATCCTAAAAAATAGCATCAGTGCTAAGAGGTTGCTCACATTCATCCTCCATGAATAGCATCTGTGGATTGCTTCGTTTTCTCTTCAGGAGTAAACAGAGGCTCTCCTTTTTTTTCTTTTCTTTTTTTTTTCTTGAGCAGTGGCACCAGCTGTCTTAACAGCTAATCTTTCTGTAATGGAAATTGACAAGCTACCAGCATGACTCTGCTATGCCGTTATTGAATGCCTGTCATATTTCTGCCATTTTTTTTTTTTTTTTTTTTCTGCACGAGCAAAGCTGTATTATATATAGCCTGATATACAATTGTTCTCCAAAGACTTTTCTTCTTATATGCTGAACTAAAAATATGTGCTTGTAACTACTGTGAGCTCAGTTAGCAAACAAAGGGAAGTTATTGCAAAGTTTGGTTACAGACCAATTCCAACCGCCTATCACACACAAACTCACACATTCACCTCATCTGTTCATTTCAGGCCAGCTTTACTGATCTGTTTGTTTCTGAAGTAGACACCTCTCCATGACTGAGGGGGTTGCGGAGGCCGGTGTGTACCCAGCATGCAGGGAGCAGACCCTGTATGATTTCAGCTGACAGGTGCTGGCCTCGTCCAAAACGTTTGGCTTCCACTGCGCTCATAAATCAACGCGTCACATCACACCGAGGCCTTCCAACAGCTAACGTGTGAATTTAATAGGAATGGCATGTGCTTAACCCACGTGCTACATTGTTCATAGTTTACAGTGACGCACAGACGTGTAGTGACAAGGAGTAGTTTTGCTACATCAGTAGTAGGCTATACTGGTTTGACAAGTTAAAGTGGTAGTGCAGATGCATTGCTTAGTGTTTATAGATGTTTGGAGACAGGTTTTTTTGTTTTGTTTATTTGTTTTTTTTGTTTGAAGTTCCATGATTGCTGATAGTGAGCTAATGGTGGATATAAATGATACAATTTTAAGGTAAAATATCCAGGGATTTTTAATTACTATATATTTTTTCAATGTTGAAATAATTGTATTAATTTTTACTCCATTCATAGATTATTACTGCAAAAAAATGTGTTTTGCTCCTTTTTGTTTGAACATCATGACCAGCATGACAACATTAGCTTAACCAATGACATGAGTTTGTGGCTGTTTGTCCAACCAAATGCAGATGAGGGAGTATTTGGGAAATACATGTTTGAGACTGCTATTGTTTTAATTTAATTCCTTTTGGAATTACTAGATAATTAATTTGCACACACGGTTAAAACGCTTTGCACGCTTTCCCAGTTTCCCTTGACGTTGAGCCTGGACTGGTTTGGCAGGTTGTTTATGTAATGAAGGTGTGTTGTGTATTCGTACTGTACTGCTGTATTATAATCTCCCCTGTTGATCAGTTTTGCTTACTGAAACCACTCAGTGGTGTCTCATATGAGTAATGTACTGAGTAAAGTAACAGGGATGGTCAACTTCTTTAGCCTACATTAACACTTAGTGTAATCAACATTAATTGTCCAATCAGGAACATTGGACAATTCACCTGTATAGATACACAGTGTGTTTTGACCAGGTAGAGTTTTTGTTTGAGATCCTGCGTGTCAGAGTTTGGAAAACTCTTTTCCACTGGTTTTAAGTTAAAGCCGAAGAATCCGCAGCTGCGCAAACACACATCAGAATGAAGGACGTGGCAGCAGAGATGTGGCTCGGTGCTTTGAAGTCCTGTCAGCTCTGCAGGGTCCGGTTTGTGTCGGGTCTCATCAAGTGCACATAGAGAAAGAGATTTTTTTGGGGGGGGGGGGTTAAAGGTCAAAGGAATGCATTGAGAAACCAGATTCAATTGGGTTAGGGTTAGTTGCTTGCAGTTATTACTATTGCACTTTATTTATGTGATAGTTTAGGTCCAGCATTATTCCTTACATTTTATGTGATTTACAAATGCTTTGTGTATTAGCCCAGCCATTAAAATAAACATTCTCACTTGCTTAAGAGACACAAGACCCAGAAAAGAGGTAACTCTGGGTGACCAGATATTGACGGCCTCATTTTCCTCTTGAACACTGCAGGCTTTCAGCCTTCCCCGTTGTGAAAAAGATGGCAGCCATGCGCGACACCTGCGAGCGAGTGGAAAGCATGCTGGTACGGCTGTGGCCTGCTTATCCTGCTACTGGCTCGGCCCTGCTGCCAGTGGAATAATGCCAGTGTGAAACTGAGAGAAAGGGACGCACAGAGTTTCAAATTTAAAGCTTATTTGCTGGAATCTATAGTTAGTTTTGTAAATTTTTGGGGTATTGTGGGTGGTTACCAGGGCGTTGCGGGGTTTATGGAAAAAGCCAGTCTGGATATCTCACTTCCAACGGTAGTTAAGCAAATGGTTTATTTGCTCACAAGCTCTTGTTTAAATGTGGAATATTTAAGCTCTGACACAGATCATCACTCAATGCTCTGCTCCAGATAAGAGGGGTCAGAGGTCATGCGAGCTAGGGTGACACAGAAGGCGTCTCCTTTTACACCCCTGATGAAGGAGAGAGAGAGAGAAAAAAAAAAGATAAAAATGAAATGAATTATGAAGTCTGGCACATTCGGGTCATAGTCGACTATATCATTTTTGTATTCACTGGCTCTTTCCGCCACATTGGAAAGGATGTTGTTTGGTAGGGCTTTTTTCCAGAAGAACCTCAGACAGAGGAAGTAAAGGTCTTCACCGCCAGTCATTCATAACCATCAGAACCTGGCATCAATGTCCTGTTCATTTATTAATGCACCGAATGAGAGCTCTATCCAAAATAAGTAAACTTATTAATACTATTACTATTACTCATACTACACTTGAGCAGATAGAACCAAGTGATAACTCAAATCATGCAACTCGCTGAATAGAGGTGTGCTTAATGTCACCATGGAATAAAAAACAGACTTTTTTTATGCAATATTGCAGAATTTATTATAAATAATTCATCCGTGCACATCATTCTTTTAATTAATGTGCCCCTCGTAATCTTTAACCAAAATATCTTCCCCTTTCACTTGCAGCAACATCTCTTCTCTTCTCTGATGATGTTAATGTGTCATTCACATTGAGATCACAGCAATGGCAAACCAGGATTCAACGATCCAATCAATTCCAGATAAACAAAATTAAGTACATTTTTTTTTCTTGTTCAAGAAGCCGCTTCACTCGGTTATGTCACAGTAGGGAAAAAAAGATTAGCGCAACTTCCGTTTCATCTGGACTTTAATTGTATTGAATGTGCACTTGTAGTGTACTTCAAATCTTAAGAGTACATTTAAAAAAAAAAAAAAAAAAACACACTGTTAATGAAATGAAACACCACTTAAGTGTACTTGGTGAATACACTTTCATGACCCAGTTTCTTAACAACATATAATTTGCATAGCAAAGAAAATGTAAAATTGTAGTTGATGTATGTATATTAAACAAAAACACAGTTTGGCAGCATATGTCAGTAACATGGCCATTTGTTCTTCAGTGAAATCTGAATTGCAGCTCCCAAGAAATCCTCTCAGCACGGCTATTTCTCTTGATAGCAGGGAAGTGGCTAACGGAATCTGAATTGGGTCTGGCTTGCCCTCACACACACTGGTATTAATTAAGCGCCGTTGTTTAAACAAGGTGAGCGTAATCGCTCTTGTCAGGGGGGCATCGACACAATTCAAACTCAGTGTTATTGTAATTGGTTCAGTAGTAAAGTGAGAGAGAGCCAAGCAACGTGTGTGTGTGTGTGCGCGTGTGTCATATGCTAATCACAAATTTGCACCACATTTTTTCACTGTACTTTTTTCTAAAGGTGCTGATTTCCCTCTCACTGAATACTTAGTTGAAATTAACACCTGCAGCGTTGGTGATCGCACCCTCCGCTGAGACCGTAGGATCCTCCTCGTTTTGCTTCTAAAAATCAACAAATGCTGTTGTGTTTATTAGAAAGCAGCGCGGTGACTTTTTCTGACATTTGAAGGCTGAATGCAACCACGTAATATATTGGATAAATGTTGTGGGGGGAACTGTATAGATTAAAGGATGGGTAGGGGTAACCTTTCCGAACCTTTCTTTTATTCCCAAAGTCCATCCTTTTGGGATGTATGGGGGTTTGTGGGACCCCAAAGGGATTCTTTATTTCATTTTCCCTTTCTTTTCTTTCTTTCTTCATGAAATCCATACCACTTTGTCATGCAAAGGCTCTTTTCTTTAGCAGGGGATGAAGAGAGGGCCGCGGGGGGCGAGATCAGCCCGGAGTGGAGGGGCAAATTCACCCTCTCCTCATAATCAATCTTGATTGACAGGCTCTTTGAGCACTGGAGCTTAGCCATTCGCCGCAAGCTGTCTGGTGGGCGTGACCTCTAACACCAGGACCACCTGGCTGCCCTGACCCCTCACACCCACGCATGGACACCCCAACATGAGCGTGACTGCTACTTCCTCCCTGCTTAAATCATGCTTTGTTTGTTCACAAACATATTTGCTTAAGTAAATGTACAGATCATTTGATAGGTTTCCAATGAATGAATGAACAAGAAACACCCAGTGCTAAAATTCTTGAGTAGTAAAAGTCAGCATGAAATGAAAATTCATTTTCTAAGAGTAAGACACCTCAGGTAAACAGATATACCTACTACCCTATCCCTAATATCCCTACTTTTTGTAGCCTATTACAAGTTTTCTGAAATTGTTATGTTTTAAAGCAAATGAGGCATCATCTAATGCTCTAATTTGCTTACATTTTCAGAACAGGAATCTGAACACTGGATAAAGCCAGGTTCAAAACTGTAAAAGTTTGGTATATGCAAGTGCTACTGAAGTGGAGATTTCTGGCTTAGTGCAATGTAGGGAAATAAAACTAATTTGGGAAAACGGCCTTTAAAGAGATTTTCTTTCCACTAGTAAAATGCATTATGAAAAGCCAAATAGACCCAAATCTCACAATTGACCAGTGCATGAAAAAAGTGCTTGCCTGTTGTGTCTTGCATTAAATGTCTGTTTTTGTTGTACACAATTTGTCAATTTACATAAAAATAATTTTAGTAGTAGTACGGTATTAAGGTGGTAAAGGCTATGGCGTGGAAACAAAATATTAACTAGCAAAATATACATCATCTAATACAACTTCCTGGCAAAAGGTTTTTTAAAAAATTTTTTTTTTTTTTTTTTTTTTCACTCAAAAATGGCCTTTTGCTGAGTTCGTCGAATTTAAACAGTTAAACTAGCCTTACTGTAACTACAAGACGTGTGTCAGACTTCACACCCAGCGGGGACTTTCCTTTCCTCACTCGTTTTTTCAAATCCTTCTCCCCGTGTGCTTCTGCACATAGCGCTATATCTTGCAGCCCTTGGCATGCTGTGAATTTGTTTTGTCATGTCTTGTAAATACCCGCTTTCTTGACAATTTAATAGATGAACGAAAAAGCCACAATACTTGAGAGAGGCAGATTTTATTTTCTATTGGACTGAAATTGGGTTGTTATGTCAGAGAGAATAAAGCCATCTCTTTGGTTTGTGATAATAAAATGGCCACAGCGGCGATATGAAGCACACAGCTGCTGCTATTTGCACCTCTCACCCAGTACGAGCCTTTTTATGTTAGTGTGTTTCTCTCGTAAAATTATTCATTTGCTCCATTCAGCAGTATTGGTCTTTTTTTATGTTCAGGTCAATAATGTTTTTGGTTCGTTGCTGTCTGGGATGCTTGATGTCAACTTTTATTAATAGTTGTGAAATCACTAGTTACAAGTATATATTTTAAAGTTACCCTTAACTGTATAGCTTTATTTGTAATTGATTAAATAAAACAGGATTTGGAAAATGTTTCTTGCTGGATTCAATCTGACTTGTGCTTACAAGAGCACCACAGCTCAATGAGCATGTGCAGTATCTCCGGAGTTGTTCAAGGCTGGTTTTAATGTGTGTTCAGTCTTTCCACAGATTGTTTTTATTAAGAAAGATTGTTGTCCATTTGCTGATTTTGTGTGTGTGTGTGTGTGTGTGTGTGTGTGTGTGTGTGTGTGTGTGTGTGTGTGTGTGTGTGTGTGTGTTTGTGTGGCCGACATATGTTTACCTTGACCCCTGTTGGTCTCAATTAATGCTTGCCCATATGTATCCAGGGTGAATAATAGAAGCTGCTAGCATGTGTGTTGTGTTAGTCAGGAAATGCTTCATATCTGTGTGTGTGTGTGTGTGTGTGTGTGTGTGTGTGTGTGTGTGTGTGAACACACATGAACTACAGGATCTGGCTGGCGCTTCTGCTGTCTGACCTGCGCTGGGTTGATGGGGCAAGAGAGAATTTAATTACATCACTCGTAAAGGACAGAATGGAGGACCTAGATGTGGTTATGGAGTGTGTGCATACATGGTGGATTCAATTACGGCACTCACAGGTTAACTAAAGGGAACAGGAAAGGTTAGTTGATCTCAGACATCTATGACTAAGATCATACCCATTTAACCCACCACATACTGTGCGGGTTATTCAACGACATTATAGTCCTGCGCTGTAAAACACTTCTGTGGCAGCTGTAACTATCTCACAAAGTAGACTCATTTGCATTTAAAAATAGAGGTCATGGAGTGTAGATGATTCCCTGCTAATTATTGGTAAGGCTAATCAAGTAATTAGCATGTCAGTGAGGTAATATTTGTGTAAGGTGTCCATTGTGTATTTATTGGTGGATAATAACCGTTCTTTGCCTGGCGCACTGACAACAATGTCACCGTTGCGGTTACCCCAATACAAATTTTTCAATGGCTGATGCCGGTGCAGAGCAGGATGGGTGATGTAATGACCATATACATAACATTACATAACAGTATAGTAAGGTTTTTTTTATTATTATTTTTTCTAGTTAGGCTACATAGATACTTTATAAAAGAATGAGACTTCATCTCATTTATTTATGCATTTATTTTAGTTTTATTATTTGTTTTAGTTTTTTTGCATTTACATTTTTATTTATTTAAAGGAACACTCCACCGTTTTTTGAAATAGGGCTTATTCACCGTCTTTCCTACATTTACATAGGTGGGAGAACGCATTTTTGTCTCAGTGCATGCATTGTTTTAGTTTGGCAGCGCCGCCGATAGCTTAGCATGTCATGAGTAAAAGTGATAAAAAAATAAATAAATAAACGAATTACTTCTTGTGGGCCTGCGTATTCACAACGAGTACAAATAGCAATGCAGATTAAGACTAGGCGATTTCCTAGGCAGATATTGACTTGGGACTATAGCCTATTGGGGGGAAGCACAGGCGAAGCACTGCTACTTGGGCGCAGAGATATCGCACGACACCTGAAATCCCCCAACTTCCGTCAACATACCAGCGTGAATAGTAGCCGGCTATTTTTTCTACAGTAGACATAGTGAATGGCGATGAACATGGCGGATTTTGTGAGAGACGAGGAGGGTGACTTCTCAGACAGTCAAGAGCCAGAACCATACCTTTATGAACCAGAGTTTTCAGAAGAGGAGCTGCGTGCTTTGGAAATAGAACGACAGGAGGAGGAGGTTGCGATCGCTCAACAGCCTGAGGACGTGAGGATGAGAGTCAACACAAACTGGTGGTGAGTGTGATATCTCTGCGCCCAAGTAGCAGTGCTTCGCCTGTGCTTTACCCCAATATAGTCCCAAGTCAATATCTGCCTAGGAAATCGCCTAGTCTTAATCTGCATTGCTATTTGTACTCGTTGTGAATACGCAGGCCACAAGAAGTAATTCGTTTTTTTTTGAATTTTTTTTGATTTTTTTTTATCACTTTTACTCATGACATGCTAGCTGGCAACAAAGGATTCCATTCATTATGCTAAGCTAAGTTAGCGGTGGCGCTTCCAAACTAAAACAATGCATGCACTGAGACAAAAATGCATTTGCCCACCTATCTAAATGTAGGAAAGACGGTGAATAAGCCCTATTTCAAAAAATGGTGGAGTGTTCCTTTAAAATCATTGCAAAGTTATTTACATGAATGTAATGCTTTATTAACAGTATAGCTGATTTTCTTAGCTCTGACACATTTCTACCATTGTTGTATGGTATAGATCGTCATACCGCACTGCTCTAAGTCACCCTAACCGAAATATCGCTCACATTTATCCTTGTTTCCTGTATGCTTGCTGTGTGTCTTTTATGGTGCAATGTTTCCTCTATAAAGAGAGGGGTGTTTTAGGTGCCTCGACGCCGAGTCGAGTTGCCCTCTTCTTTGTCTTGTGATTGACATGTGGCCCGGTGTGATGCGCCGTGCCAGGCATGTAGGTAATGAAGCGGGGAAACGCTCCTGAAGGGATCGCTTGTTACTCCCTGACAGTTAAAGAACCACTCGCTCTGCCAAGGTGTCCAAATAACAGAGCTGATGTATATTTATGAAGCTTGTTAAAGGTGGAGTGAGAGAGAAAATGGAGGTGAGAGAGCGGAAGTGTCTGTTCAGAGAGAGGGCTGGAAGATTGTCATAATGTTTCCCTAAGATTGGGTTGGACTTCTTAGTGCATCTTTAATGTTTATGGTTGAGCAAAGACCTCGTGCTGTTTGCGACCCTATTTGATCATTTTTATTCTTGTGTGGAAATATAACCTCAAGCTCTTTATTTTTGAAGATTCTGCCACAAAAGGCGCCACTATTTTCCTCCCCTATGTATACAGCATATCATAGAATAGCATAGCATAACATAACAACAAACATGTAATAGCCTTGCCTCATTTTTCATGATCCACTCAAATCCTGACTAATAAAATCAAGTCACATCCTATATTATTTTTAACTGAATATTCAGTTTAACTAAAGCAAAAAAAAAAAAAAAAAAACTGGGTAAGTCGATTTTGGAGCATATTAGCTGAATTTTTCTTAGTGTAGGGTGGTCTAGCGGTTTAACCCGGTAAACCGACTGAAAATCCAATCATCTATATATAGGCCTAGGCCAGTCAATGATCATAAATAACCAGTTTGGACCAGCTAGAAACTATTTTATGTTGCACTAATTTTAGCTGGTTTTCCACAGAGAGTATTCTCGTTTAAGTTACAGCACAAGTTCAGGATCTCTGAAGTCAGATGGTTTGTCTCAGTCTGTAGAAGTGCAGTCTCGAGAGTTAATAATGTGCAGTCTCTCACTGTTCTGCCCCCAGCTGTCCAATTTGTCTCCCAGTGCATGAGTCAGGAGTGTGGCCTGGCATAAACACCTCTGAAATCTGACGAGATCGTGCCAACCTCAGGAGGGCATCCCAGGACGTGGCGCTTTGTTTGCCCCGCTGCCATAAAACCCTCGCTGAGCAACATCATGGTGTTAGCTAGTGCTCTCTGCGCTGCAGTTGCTGCTTTCTTGCCAATGGTTTGGAAAATATTTACAGCAGCTGTGAGCAGAGAAGCTAATCCTCGCATGCCGTGCTGCGCTCTCGTGCCTCAGCCCCATACAGGGCACGCATTGTCCTTGCCCTGTCTGTTTGCTGCTCTTCGTCTTTCTCTTTTCCTGTTGCAAAATGTTTTTCTCAAAGTTCAATCAGTACTTTTCTTAAAAACACTTTTAAGGGCGAGATAGAAAAAAAAAAACAGTACAGCTCAGTTTTGCCTCCATTAACTCTTAGCATTTTCTTTGTCTGATGACTTTGTTTAAAATGGTTTCCAATTCTGTCCCTGAAGTGTAGCCTAAGTTATGACTTCAGATATGCCTGCTGGCACGCTGTGACCTACAGAGGCTGATGTCAGCAGCACGGCAAAGGAAATCGCTTTACTTGAGTTTTGTTGTGTTTGCACTCTGGATTAAGTGTGATGAGATAGACTATAAATGAAAACACGTTTGCATCAGTCTAACAAGTAATGAATTAACATCTGAATCACTGACTAGATGTTTAAATGGCAACATAGTTATACACATTTGACAAGTTTTCTTGAAATAAATAACATCGAAGAGTGAAATTTCACTTAAATTTAAAGACACCGCAAATATAAGAATGAGATCAGAAGAGAAAGAAATGGTGTATTAAAACCACTTGCTCTTTCCACAGCAGAAATTATCAGAAAAAAAAAACATTTGACATTTAAGTCTGATCAAAATTAAAATATTAATAAAGTCACTATGTGTCTTTATTTTTGTGAAAATTCCAGTTTCATTGAGAGATGAAGAGCTTATCTCACATATGATGCTGACACCAGTGTTATTTTAGTATTATTTACATATTGTTATAGTATTTATTAATATTTAGAATTGGCTTTTTAATTTGAATTTTAGTTGTAAAGTTTTAGGTTTTTTTGTGCTCATGTCTTGTTTTAATATTTCTGTTTAGCTTTAATTTCAACTTTCAACTTATTTTATTTCATTTAGTTGGCAAGGCAACTTCTAATCTAATTTTCGTTTAAATAAAAATATTAGATGAAAAACTTAAAAGAAATAGTTCACTTGAAAATGAAGAATTCTCTAAAAAATATATTTTAATAAATACCCCTCGCACACATGGGTGGTCTAGAAATAATGCAAAATGCAGTTTGAAAATACAGCAGATTTCCCCAGTTTATTCTGCATTGGCATAAAGTTAATTTTGGCCCCTGCCGGCCTTGTTCAAGAGATTCAACTAGAGTTTCCAGGCATATTCACTATGTTGTTGGCTTGCAGTGGCATATTCTTGTATTTTGCTGATGCTAGTTGACAGAGAGAGATTTTTTTACAATTGTCCCAAGTGCTTAAATGCGAATCCTCCTGTATTTTTAGCGCTGAACTGTCAAGAATTGACCGATAATGCTGCCGATTTGCAGTGGTTATGAGTTTATGAGCATATTTCATACATTTTATGACTCTGGTTTATAGACTGAAATAATGGTCCAGTTCTTCTGTTATTACTCTGTAAATGGAACTGAGATGTTTTAGCAGAGACATTTCTTTCGAGTTCTGACTGCCTGAGACGGCTTTGGCCAGTATCAGTAGAAACCTGCTTTACGGTACACACACACACACACACACACACACACACACACACACACACACACACACACACACACACACACACACACACACACACACACACAGACACACAGACACACAGACAGACACAGACACAGACACACACACACAGACACAGGACGCATGGAGATACTGAGAGGAGGAGAGGTCAGGGCCACGGAGAAGTGCATGTAAGACATATTGCTGTGAGCAGGACACTGGCTTCTTGTCATTTGGAGGAAAATTAAAAAAGGTTTGTGCATTTATATAGGAGCATGACACATCTCCCATGTTTTGTCAGCTTAGATAATAAGTCTTAGATGACTGAATAATAAATCTAAATGTGATGTCTCTGTTAGTAGTCTGTATCTTCTGTAGTAAAACTATCCCATGTTCTTAAGAGGAACATTTTTAGATGTTTCAGATTAGGTTGTAGTTTTGAGATTTCAGCATCTTGTATGTGTACAAAGATCTCATAAACAACTTTAAGTTGTCATTTAACCGGTAGCAGTCCATTTCCCCATCATCCACTTAAGCTGAACATCCACTGCCGTGTGTGCCAGTTGATGGCTGCACTTAGCATAACATACACTGCCCAGCACAAATGTATTGATTGTACATGATATGGATTGTTTTTTGAGCGCTCAGAGTCCCTCAGGTGGCTGAATTGACTGTTGTTCATTTTTCTGAAGTCCTCATCTTATATGTATTCTTGATTAGATGGCAAAGTTAAATTGCTTTGTGGAGGATTTAGAATTTGCTTTTGTCTCTTTCTTTCTGAAAGTAATACATTTAGTAAGTGAAGGAGTGTTTTAACAGCTGACTTTTGCTAAGCGGTAATAAGCATGCTGTTTACTTGTTTTGACTTCTTCTCTGTAGTTACTCTGATTTTAGCGAAACCATGTGTTTCCTTACATAGATTCCCCAAACCCTCCGCCGCCAGCTTAAACTCTTACATATGACTCGGAGAAAGTCATGTTTGTCTGCGTGTGTGTTTCAGCATTAAGAGCTTCCGCTAACTCTGCACGTGCTCTTTAGAGGCCCAAACTGAACAAGGCATTTTAGGGTACATGAAGGGAAATTACTGTTGACAGCTCTAGAAGCTGAGATGTTGCAAGATAAAACCTGTTTTTGAAATCTTTTGTGGTCCAAGGTGACGTAGCAGCTTTAACCATTGTGACCCAGATGGCATACCAGGTCAAAACTAGGTCCAACAGTTGGTAGTCAATACCAGTTTTAACCAGCCATAATCATAAATGACCTACAGTATTGGACCTGCCATAAAACAGCAACTATCTTGCGTTAGCTATAGTTGGATTTGAGGTATTGGGATATATGATCAGATCTTGTAAAATTTGATAATTGTTTCTGTTTGTTCTTTTTCAGCAAAATATATATTTATATTTTGGGAGCATTTTCCGAAGTCTTTCAGCTAAATGTTTTTTACGGTCCCCTCTCATGATGCTTTTATCAATCAGTTAAGCCCAACTTTCAGCACAAACTGGTTCACACACTTGAAAATCTGTTTTCCTTCCATCTGTGTGTGTTTGTGTTATGGTGGGTGGCATGGCTGTTGTGGGTTTGTACACATCTTCCTGTGCCACCCAGGAGAAACAAGAGTTGCATTTCCTCTTAAATCCCTCCATGTTGATTACACTCTTTGATTTTTAGCTTTGTTCCTCTCCAACTGCTGCCGGAGTGGAGAAATCTCCGTGTTTATTTATTAAAGGCTTGCACAGGCTGTAGGGCGACCTGTCAGATCCATTAGACGATCTGTCATCAAAAGAAAGAATGTGAAGGAGAGGTTTTATAAATTGTGGAAAAAGGGTGTTAAAGGCATGGAGAGGTGGGGGTCTTGGGTGTTTGGTTACGGTGTGGTGCTATAAACGCGTTTAGCAGAGCTTCATTAAGACTTCACACAATGCCGACAGGAACTCTTCAGTTTCATAAGGCTGATCTCTGAACCAACTCCACAAGGCCTTTTTTCCACAAATGTCATCTAAAAAAAAAGGTTACATTTAAGGGTAGATTTACGATTTAGTAACTAGGCTATGTTATAAAACAATAGAAGTCTGATGTGTCCTCATTTAGATAAATGCATATAGGTAAACATACAGTATGCGTGCATGTGTAATATTTTGCTTTAATAAGGGGTGTGTGTGTGTGTGTGTGTGTGTGTGTGTGTGTGTGTGTGTGTGTGTGTGTGTGTGTGTTAGTCATTGACAGCTACATTATAATCTCCCTTCATTCTGCTGGTGTTGAGTGTATTGATCCAGTAAGACTGAGCTCTGAGATCTCTCATGCTTTACACATCTAATGTGTGGGGTTTCCTTCCAGTCACACATTGCTGCCTCTGTCCAGAGCGCTAACACTGCTGCTAATGTGTGTGTGTGTGTGTGTGTGTGTGTGTGTGTGTGCGAGTGTGTGTGTGTGTTATTCTGCACACTTTAAACTCACACGATCAGCTCTTTGAGACACTGTGTGGTTTGTGAGTGCATGACTAGACAGTGAATCTGCACCTGCTGAAATCCTCAGAAAGCCATGTAGATATCAGCAGAACAGTCAGAATTCCCAAAAATGCTACACTTTCCCAACCCAATTATGTATTTATTACATATATTTGCAGTTTTAATTAATTGGCAAATGAATCATTGGCTAATTAGTTTAAACACATTTCCCCCCAAATCCGCCCACAAAATGTGGAAAAAAAAGTCAGCAGATCCCATCTGAGTCTAAATGATCTATATAAAATATAAAACATCGATCCTACAAAATGACTGATGTCAGTCTTGTTTGCTATGTGGCAAGATTGAGATTTTATGCTTTTTTTTAATGTAATTTTGTGGAGAATTATAGACAAAATGCAGGCTTTACTGCAGTGTGGTTGCTGTCTTCAAATATTGAGCTATTTTAATAGATCAAGTTAGCCTAATTTGGGTTCTTCAGCCCTTTTGGGAGACTTTGGAGCCGTTTGCGCCTGCTTGGAAAACTCTGTGTGTGTGGGGGGGGGGGGGGGGGGGGGGGAGAGTAGTTTTATGGTCTAGGAATTCTGTTCAGTCAATTTATGACATCACATCAGAGGAACTTGGTCACAAGGCCACTGTGCTAAGTTCAACATTACATCAGACACACAACTCCCTTCATCTCATGCAAACAACCATTCATGTCCAGCTCAAGAGGTCACGTCTGTTAGATTTGAGAGAGTTCAGGCTGACCACATGCTCTTCTATCCGATTCTGAGCTCTCCTTCCTGTTTCTGTCGTATGGTTTAATATTGATCAGTCCTAATTGCTCATGACTGTATGGTGCTATCCTTTTAAACACATGGTCCTTGTTGCATGTTTAAAGTGTAGCTTTTAGGTGTGTGGTCTCCTGCAGTCTGGGACAGATATCAGGCCTGTTCAGACTCACACTGAAGGAGAGCATTTGGTTAGAATTACGCTGCATTAATACCCTGCCTCTCCTATGCTGTTAGGACATTTCATCAACCACAGCAGAGAGTTAGATCTATTTAGCCCTCTTTTTTATGTCCAAAACCAAAGTGGGTATTATGGAGTAGGCTACACTTATTCAGTCCTATAACGCACCCTAAATAATGTGTACATTTAATGTACTCTCAACGGCTAGCCACAAGAGAAAATCCATGTACTGTGAGAGTTGCGCCAAATTAATTGCTGTGTTTTGCCAAAAGATGGCGTTTGCAGTGCTTTTCCTTCACTCATTTAGTTGACTATATTTGTGGAGTAATGTAGTGAATAGTGAGTGAGGGCATAGGGGCCATTTCGAATACAGCCTACGAGACCTTATTTGGCTTGTTCAGGTGTGTTTAATTAGGTTTGGAACTAAACTTTACAGGAAGGTGGCCCTCCAGGACAGAACTGGACACCCCTGGCCTATATGATCTTTGATTTACTGCCACATGACTGATCATCATCATCTCAAGCACTGCTCTCTAGTTGCTTTATCTCTCTGACTGTGTACCTTTCCATCTTGTTTTCCTTCCCCTCTTTATATTTGTCTGCTTTTCAGGAGGCTGCTGAGGTGCAGATCTGTTGTGTTAATTCATCAGCAAAAGCCTGGCCAGCTTATGTCTCTTGTTTGCTTCTAGAAAAAACTGTGGGGCCCCAGTCCGGGTCTGTCGTGTATGGAGGTTTTGTTGATAAAGCCTCTTTTTATTGGACCAGCTGTAGCACTGAAGGCGGCCACCTCTCTCCCATAACCTGTAATTCAGTCTGGCATTTATTTATTTCTGTAAAAAAAACGAAACGCTCTGCTTTCTTATAAATCTATTACATTTTGGCCAGGGCTCCGCACTTGACAGCAGTGACTGGCGATGGCAATTTGTCACTCAAGCATGTTAAGCTTGGTTGTGCTGTCCATCTGCAGGCTGCCTGCGGCACAGCACCAGTGCCAAGCTGATCAGCGGAGCGGAGTTGAAATGATAACCGCTATCCTGTCTCGACACAGACTTCCTTTTGCAACCCTGCAAAGTCGCTGCAAGCATACCCACTGGACAGAATAACATGCAGAGGAGTCAGGGGTCCCAATCTTTCAATTTGAGACGATGTGAGTCCGCTATAAGCAATTCAACGTATTCAGGATTACCTGAAAGCTACAGGCAAATGAATTTAGTCAGGGTTGGAGCTAAACTCTGCAGGAAAGTGAATCTCAAGGGCCAGAGTTGCCCAGCCTAGATGCACAGTGTCCGTGTACCATGTTTTATTTTCTAAAAAGCGTCTTTCTCCATTGAAAGAGCCGTGTTTTCTGCTAAAATATGGATGCAGAACCATAAGCAAAGTTGCAAGGTTTTCAAATTGCTTCCGGAGGATCATGCTCCAGCTGAGCAACTCCAACACTACAGGTTCCCTTGGCTCTGCAGTAGAGTGTGTGTTGCATGGACATTCCAATGCAGTGAAGTAGAGGGTGTAATGGGGTGCCTCTATTGGCCTCCTGCACCGGATCACCTCTCTCCCTCTCTCTGTCATCCCCTCCATTGCTTTTGCTCAGAGCAAACAAAACAAAAGCACTTTCTTGTCATGGCTGACTCTAGCTGTGCCTCGCTTTCAAACCAATCACCCTAAATCTGCTTACGGCAGACCAAACAAGCGTAGACATACGCTCTGCGGTGCTGACCCAAATCTCAGGCAAATACCGCTATGTGTGCTTGCTTTTTTTTTATTCCTCCAACATCTGGAGGACACGTGTAAAGGGAGGAAGAAGCGCTTTAATATTTTTGCTCTTTAAGGCCATCTCTCCTGGCCTCCCCCCCCCCCCCCCTCCATTGCTCTGTCTTTTTCGAGGAATTCGTGTTATAACAAATTTCTTGATGTTAAGAGAAAGATCTCAGTTGGCGCTTGGCCTACATTCTTTGTTGATAAGATCCAGGACTGTGTGGCTATATTTAGCGTCTTTCATCTGAACAGGCTTCCAGTGCGTTTTTAAAAGAGCCCTTTCGCGAAAGTATAGACCCCTCCCTGCCTGCTAATGAATCCATTGTCATTACATATTCATCTGGGAAAGAAGACGTATGAACTTCCTACATACAGATAAAGGAATTCATCTTTTGTTCATTCATGCTTTCTTCAATGTTAATGTGATGTATTCATTTTACGATCTGATTGACTGATACTTGGTAGAAGAACTCTTCAGTGTTCAGGTTTCTAAAGCAAAGATTTTGTCATTGGATAGTTGCTAGAAAAGTTTTCTTTTGAAGCTACCTTACACGCATGTACGTTCAAGAACCAGTACATTTTTGCTGAAAATTGTTTTATTGTATAATCTAGTGGATTTGTTACAAACTTAGTGTTGATGGTTGTAACACATTTTAGCATGCTTAGCAGATTGTTGGCTGATTGTGACTGTTAACACACTAAAGCATATTCAGCAAAGTAAAACTCTGTGAAGTCACATGGTAAATGAATTCCCTTTAAATAACTACTGCTAAAAATATTAAAGCTAAATATAGTCAGCTTTGTTAATCAACTAGTTAGTCATCTGAGGCTAACAGAGCTTTTGTCTTGTCCATTGTGGTGTGTGCATGTACTTCTAGATTCAGTCGCTCTCAGGGTAAGCTAATGCTGCTGAACAGCCTGTCTGGAGGGGATGTTTGCAAAGAAAGATTGCAATAAAAAGGGAAGTTTCTCTGACTGTACAGGTCAGGAAATGCATGCTCAATGGTGGTTACAGACAGATGCTCTGTGTTCATTTAACCTCTGTTGGGTCTTTAAACCTTCGAAAAGAAACTTTGTATTTACGTAAAGCAAGTGATGTGTGTCTTGTTGGCTAGTGGGGATCTTGCATCCTCATTGCGTATGTCCTCATTGGAATGCTTGAAGTATGCTAGGAGCCCCAAGTCTCACTTGGGCCGTCTATGTGATGGGTCTGTGTATGCATGAGTGTGTGTGAATGAGAAACACTTCTCCTCGCTCTGTCACACACCCATGTGCTCCTGGTGCTCATTAACGAGGCTCAGAGCTCCTCCGGGATGGAGCAGAGGGGGTTTTGGGAAGCAGGGTGAGTGTTCGTACGTGCAGCGCGGGTAAGTGGCGTCTGTTAGCTTGTGCCAGCTCTCGGTGTCTAGTCACATCTGAATACCGGTGCTGCCAACCAACTCTGCCAGTCTATGAATGAGCCTGGCATCATCACGGTAACTGTCAGGAACAGTTTTCTGATGCTTGTCTTTCTTGCAAGTTTTGTTTGACAGAAACAAGTTTGTGTGTATGTACTTGTGCAGATTAGCTTCCTGATCCTTAAGTCCAAAGTATACTTCAGTTTTGTAACAGGCGAACACATAGCCTTTCAGTGTGTACTTCATTTGATAGCATGTGCAAAAAAGCACACGACTTTGTCCAGTTTTTGCACTATTTCTCTTTAGAAGTTATGACCAATTACAAAATATCATTGTACTCGTTAATTAGAATTGTGGGTATCTCTTGTACACTTACAGTACACGTGTATTATGCTGATTATGAAGTTTATGGCACAGGCACTGTACACATCCTCTACCGTACATGTAACAACAAACTGTATAATAGTATACAAATACAGTATACTTTGGGCCAGAAAACATACTACATGCTAGTATGCAAATGCTTGGTCAACACATTGCATTCGTACAACGCTGTCTGTAACAAACCAGTGTACACAAGGAGGGGCAATAGAGTGACCTTCAAATGCTGTCGAATTGAATTTTGTGTTGTTCAGTTAGCTAGCTATAAACATGTTGACAGTTTAATTAAAGTTTGGATTACTTGCTCAGTAAAATTCTCTTTGACCTGTTGTTCTGTCAGTACAATAGATGATTAGTTGAGAACAAGTTGAACATTTTATGCTGATACCCTCTATAAAGGCCACTCCGACTAGACTAACAATGCGACACATACTTGTTTTACATTTACATTATGTACATATACTTTTGTTCATACTTGAATTGTTTTATGGCATTTCATATTGTAGATGCAGTTTACATACTGCTAACTATATACTCTCATACTGTATGAAAAAAAAATTGTTTGTTTAGATTCACAATTAAAATTACAATCATGACAGGATCCATAGTAAATTTAAATGTGGGCATTTCGATTCATCCCAATTTTTAGAATTCTTAAATGCCAAACTGTCACTTGTAAAGAAGCGTAAAATTAGCTTTAAATGTATGTTATATCTGTTCTGAGATCAGCATGTTTATAATGTGACGCTCATGAGAAAGGTGAATTGCCATATGTTCAGTTATCAAAACTTTGCAATTAGCTTGCAATTGACTCCTAGAAGCCTTGTCAGTTTGCACATCAATGGACGCTACAAAACGCAATCTAACACTGAATATCTGTAGTTGTACACAGCCTCTGAGACTTGTCATTTGTTTAAACATTGAAGGCCGAAATATGATCGCTCCATTCTTCTGATCGTTGTTTTTATTGCAGACTAGTGAGTCGTACTGCGCTCCTACAGCTCTGTTAACGCCAGTATCCAGCTCAGCATTTTTTTTCCGAGCTGGAATGTTATATGTAGCGCAAGAAGGAAATAACTGTGGCGGTTTGCCAGGCTTTGAGAAAAGGGGGGCGACGGAGAAGGAGGGTGGAAAGGAGAAAAGAAAACAAACTTGAAGGCAAAGCGTTCGTGGTCGGCTCCCAGAGTTGAGAGAGGAGTTTTTCAGACGGAGAGGTGTGTGCGTGCTCTGAGCAGTAATACTCTATTCAGAGAGCAGCGCTGGCTCGACGCCAGACCGCGAGGTGATAGTGAGCGCGGGGTAATTGCTGCCTACCCAGCAGCCTGCTGGATTGTGCTCTTGGGATCCAGTGACAGCATCACGCCTCTGAGCGCTTCAGCCCACCTTGCCGTCTGTGCGGAGCGCTGTACGCACACTCGCACGCTGTTATTATTGCCGTCTCTTGGCATAGGACCCTGGCCACAGCGTATCAGTAATAATATGTAGTTGATTCTTTAAACTGACTCTTAGAATCATTTGCTAATTCTTGTGTCTGTGAGAACTGTGCTGTGGTTGAGCTGCGGCTTTGCATGCAGGCTATTTTGAGCCGCGCTCTGTCTGTGTGTGTGTGTCTCTAACGAGGTGCTCTGGTGGTTTCACACACCACACGCCCAATCAGCTGCTGTCAGGCTTTTGCAGCGCATCAGTGCGTAGAGGAGTCTCGAGGTGTGTGTGTGTGTTTGTTGACATGTCTGCTGGGAAATCTGATGTTCACCTGTCAGTGTCAGCCCCCGCACAGGAACTCATGCACATGCACACACTCCCATGTCTTTTGTTTCACTAAGCCCCGCCTTCTGCTTAACCCCACAGGAAACAATGCCACAGTGCAAACCTTACATTTCTAATTGGGCATTTCCTCAAGATTTGGCAAGGTTTATGTTTAGAAATCATTAAATTGGCACAAAAAAAAAGCACGGTAGCTTTCAGTTAGAGTTAGCGATGCTTGCTGAAGGTTTATGTCTTTTATAATAACTTGCCGTTAGTTAAATTCAATAATTTTGTTCGTAATCCTGGGTTCAGACAATATTTTTGTCTTTTACGATAATTGCTGTGTCAGATTATGCGGTTTTGACTCCTAAATTCTTGCCATGTCGTGGACCAGAAACATGTCAGACTATACTTTGCTTCCCGACCAATCATCGCTTGCCGTCTTTAACGATGTGTGTGCAATCAGTGATGTCATCGAGAAGACTGAACTAATGACTGACTTCCGGAAACAAGAGCGTAAACAAACAATGGTTATACTAGCTTAATGCTAATTCCATTACTCACCGGGTTGCTAAAGAATTTTCAGCAGCCATTACTCCAGTCTTCAGTGTCACATGATCCTTCAGAAATCCTTCAGAAAGAACGCCCTAGCAAACACATAGCAATGTGATAAAATCCTTCTGAACACCATGGCAATGGCATAGCATCTCCTTGACATCCACCTGCTACACCCTAGCATTGTGGAGGCAAGTTTTGCACATGCAGTCACCACTTACATTTCCAGAAAATAATAGTCTAGTTTGGTGTTTTTGTGTTTTGTCGGAAATCAAAGCATCACACAAAGAGATCTCTTCCCGGAATTTTATTTAGTAACAGTTAACCAAGGTCAAAATGTGTTTTTTTTTTTTTTTTTTTTTGTGTCTAACTGACATGCTTCTCTTTTAGTAAAGTGACTGTGAATAACACAACGGCATGGGAATGTCTGTAGTTCCCCTCTCGAGACGAGAGCTCTGAGATAGAGGAAGCAGTGTGTGGGAAATAACAATTTAACTGGCTTTCCGAATGATAACAAGTGCATATATGTGCAACCTCTAGTGTCTTTCATCTCATCTACGATGAATTCCACTGAAACTTATGTACTCGCTATATTAAAATATATAATAATTTGCTATGGTGCTCTCCCTTGCAAATCTAGCAGATTGAAAGTGAATGATAGTGTATTACATTAATAATCATTACTGAAATATACACAACTTAGTAATTTACTCAAGTCCTTCCATTTAAATTCACCTTTGCTGTTTTGTGCCAAATCCTAATTTTTGTACATCAATGTTACGATCAAGTCATTCTGTAATGTATTACAGTTGCTGTCAAAGCTATACATATTTAATCTATTAATGATAGTGTAATTTTAATTGTTCCCATCACCAGGACCATTTTGACATCAAACAGAGAAAATTGTGTTGCAATACATATTAGTTCCTCTTATCTGACTGCTAAGACATTGCAATGCCCATTTCAATCAGTCCACAATTTTAACTGTGGACTGTTATGCTTTTGTACAGCTTTTATAACATAGATATTCACAGCTTTCTGGACCTTTTTAAGACCTTTAAGAGAAGAATCCTGATGATTACTGGCACTAAATTTGGCGAGCGCACTACAGTTTTAATTCTATACTAAATAATACTACCGTTTGGGGAAGGTCTACAGTTAAGCACATTTAAAGAATAACTTCTATAGCACACTTTTGCTATTTATAGCATGCCTGTGAGAACCTGACCTGTGTGAGTCATGTTGCAAATGATTCTATAGATAGATAGATTCAGAATTGTTATCAAGGATTGTTGTCTCACGCACTGACCTGTGTGAGTCTTGTTGCAAATTATTCTATATATAGATTCAGAATTGTTATCAAGGATTGTTGTCTGGAAAGGAAATTGTATTTTTTGGAAAGGAAGCTCTTGTCTTTGTTCCATTTTTAAAATGTCTCTAAAAGATGATGCAATTTTTGAAATAGTCCAAGATCAAACAAATAATTGTTTCTAAAGAATAGGGGAAATGATGTCATCATGAACCATCACAATAACACAATTTGATATTTGGTGTAGAAGTGTGTTTGTGCGCATTTAAGTGTGCAACAGGAAAAGTGCTGTAGATTGGTTTAATTTGTGTACTCAAGCAGCTGCATTGATGTTTTTCTCTACTATAGTGCTGATCATCTCTCTCTTTACAGGATGATAATGATGGGATGCCGTGGTCGGAGGAGCGGGTGGTGCGGAAGGTGCTCTATCTCTCACTGAAGGAGTTCAAGAGCTCACAAAAGCGCCAGCTCTGTGACGGCCTCAGCAATGGGAGAAAGGGACCTAATGGTAAGACACACTTTCAATGTTTTCTTCACTGAGCATCTAAACACTCAGATTTAACTTTTTGTTCAGTTTTTCACCAGTTTGGTACCATCACTTGATTGTTAAAATCTCAGTTATTAGAGCATGTTTTCCATCAAATGTTTGCAAATATACATATTTTAGCTTCGTTTTAGCATTTTACCTTTCAGTACAGTGTAAACATCTACTTTTGTCTGGTCAAAGGAAGTTCCTAAGGAGGTTTCCAGTGAGTGTGTGTAAAAGTGCCATATGATCCAGGTTACTTCAGAGCTTTCAAAGTCATCTGATAGCAGCATGTCTGACGTTGCAGCTTGGCACTGTGGGATTTCACTTCACACGGGCCTCAGAAAGCCAGAGCTTTTAATAAAAAGAGCTCTGAGACTCTAAAGGGAACAAAGAACAGGCCTCATACGTACGAGTCTGCACAGCCACACATAGACAAGAGGGAAAGCCTTTTCTTGATATGGGCTTACCCTTTTTATCACTCAGTTGGGAAATGGAAAGAAAAATAAAAGAAATACAACAGATGGGAGACTTTATTCCCTTTCACCACTTGATGGCTTCTGTCAGAAGTGAGAGGACCCTTCTCAAAGACTTTACTTGGAGAAGACAGCGCATTTTAATTGATGTTCACAAAACAAGGCTGTGAGAAATAGAAGTTCAGTCTACATAGTATGTCAACATGTATTACAGTTAACTTTCTAGTAAAGTATTGTTTCACTAATATTTGAGATCACAGAGGTAAAACTGTTGCAAAAACGGTTTCATGTTACTTTTAAGGTCCTAGATCAAGTCTTGTTTTAACAACAGAGTTCGTTGTCTAATGTAAATATTTTCGAAATATATTTTTCAGACATTTTCAGTGCTTCGTCTGCTAAACGATTGATGTTGACAAACAGCATATCAAATGGCCTGTAGTCTCTCACAACCTTGTTTTGTTTGCAAACAATTTTCTCAACTACTCTGAACAAAGTTTGTTGCATCTGATCAGGTGATTGGCCGGGGACAGGTAAAGCTCATCCCAGTGGCACTAACAACAGCATTTCAACCCCCCATCCCCCCCCCCCCCCCATGTAAACATGAAGAGAGATCAAGCTGAAGGGGTTTCTGTCGAGACTATGGCAGGAGGCTTGATATACAGTCTCTGAATAATCTCTTAAACTGATAATATGCTCGTATCACAACAGCCCTTAATCTTGTTTTCTTGTTGTCGTATGCGTTAACGATGCGTTGTTACCTCAGGGTAGCAGTAATCCCTTTGAACGTAGGGTGTTTAATGAAGGGTGATACACAAAGTCTTTGTTCACAGATGCGAAAGCTCAGCATGTTTTGACATGAAAGGATCAGCATCAGATTTACCTTCCATCCGTACATTAACAATAACGCATGATCTATCTATCTATCTGGCTATCTATCTGTCTGTCTGTATGTCTGTCTGTATATATAGACACTTTTTTTGTCTGTTGAATCACTTCACTGTTTGTCAGCGTGTCAGCATTTTTGTGACTTGTTAACAATTCTATCTAAGGAAAAAGCAATAATCCAATAGTTCTTTGTTTCTGTTTTGTTTTTTGTTTTCTATTTGTTTCTGCTTTGTTTTTTGTTTTGTTTTGTATTGTTTTGATTTTCACAGTCTCAGATCATTTTAAATGAAGCTCATTATAGTCAAGGCCCAGATCCGTGAGTGTTGGAGAGTCTTCACACGTGTGAAGGAACCAAACTCCATGTGATGGCAGCTCCTGAAACAGACAAAAGGGGACTGTCTGAGTACATGTTTTAGCTTTTGTGTTCCAAACAATGTGGCACTGGCGTCCATTTTGTGGCAACGTTAAGAGGACAAAAACAGTCTTGGCCAAAACAACTGCGTCTGCCACAACAGACAATACATCCTATTACTAAAGGGGGTGTATTTTAGACTTTTGTAATATTATTTTTGCACCAAACCCCACTTGCAATATTAGTCAAGCAGAGTTTTACAGGATCATTTTCCTACCTCTCTACAACCCTTAAAATTAAAACGTGTGTGTGTGTGTGTGTGTGTGTGTGTGTGTGTGTGTGTGTGTGTGTGTGTGTGTGTGTGTGTGTGTGTGTGTGTGTGTGTGTGTGTGTCTTTAAAGGAACCGTATGTAAGAAATGTATTTCAATTAATCATAAAATGGCCCTGATATGTCACTAGACATTAAGAAATCATGTTAATTTCAAATACTTATATCACTGACAACAGTAGTCCAGCCAGGATATTGTCATTTAAAAGTGAAGTTGCAGCCCTTAACTGATGTTGATTGTTGTCATGTTGTGTTTTGACCTGATGCGCCTCCCTCCACCTATCTACTAATCACGAAGTCAGTAGTGTTTCGGCATCCGGGTTGCCAGCTCTGCTCTAGTTACCAGCTACAAACGTGTCGGATAAAAAATGTCTAACGTTACGAAACCTAAAAGACCTCGTTATGAATCCGAAATACGTCGTGACAAAGTCCGAAATAAAACAAGGATTTGTATAAAAAATACAGCTGGTCGCTTTCACTTATAGCGTCAGCTAAATAAATAGCTGTATCTTTGATATCTGTTACACATAGTGACTTAGGCTTGTGCTTGTACTTACGTTAATGACCTACCGTTACCTACCGTTACAAGTTAGACTAACAGCTACTGTTCTAACAATGTTCTGTCATATACGAGCATCAGAGGCGGACAGAGTACACAGCTTCATTACTTGAGTAAAAGTACAGATACCCCTTGCTAAATTTTACTCAAGTACAAGTAAAAGTACTACAGTCAGATGTCTACTTAAGTAAAAGTACTAAAGTACTTGTTTTTAAAAGTACTTGAGTATCAAGAGTACAAGAGTACATTTTCTAAATATTGCATTACTACTGCCACAGTGCTTACATTGGTAAACACAGCAAACACTTGAAGCGAAAACTATCATTAACTTGTTCAGAAAATTGAAATAGTCTGGCGAGGTGGGGCCACGGCTTGGCACATTCCCGGGATGCGATATTTTTTTCCCAGGATGGTAGGGGAAGACTCATGAATATTCATTAGGGAAGTCATCCCTGATTGGTCTGATGACCTACCCCTAACCCCACCCCTAAACCTACCCATCACTGGGGGTCTTATGACCTCCATAACCCCGCCCCTAAACCTACCCGTCACTGGGGTTAAGACCAATCAGGGATGACTTCCCTAATGAATGTTCATGAGTCTTCCCCTACCATCCTGGGAAAAAAAATATCGCTCCCAGGATGGACCTGCTGCGTCTTCATCCATTGTTTCGTCCATGGTTTCTTCTCTTATCTAAATCTGACCATGGAGTTGACTTTGGCGGAAAGCTGAAGGTGATTGCTGATAGGCTGTCCCAATCAGTGGCGCCTGCACAATCCAATCACATTTGAGAGGGTTTCCGAGATGTTTCTTTTTTCCTTTTCCTTTTTTTTTTTTTTTTTTTTTAGAAGAAGTAGTAATGGGTACTCACAGTTATGGATAGAAATGTAGTGGAGTAAAGAGTACAATATTTGCCTCTCAAATGTACTTGAGTAAAGTCATGAGTACTCCCCAAAAATGATACTCGAGTAAAGTACAGATCCCTCAAAATTGTACTTAAGTACTGTACTCAAGTAAATGTACTCAGTTACTGTCCGGCTCTGACGAGCATACATCTTTACGATTATATTTGGCTAATCGCCATTAGTAAATTTTTGCGATACAAAAATGAAGCATAAACATGAAGCACTCTCATGAAGCATAAACATAATTAACAGAAAAAAAACGTACTGTGTAGGACTCGTCACTTGCCATTGGAAGCTCCTTGTAGCAGCCTAAGTTCCTGCTGGATCCTGCAGCCTAGCTGGCAACCTCGAGTCGGGGGGGAGGGGGAGGGCATACACCTCTCTACAGTAATTTGAAAGTGATTGCAGTATCAGTTTTGACCACAATCTTACATACGGTTCCTTTAAGACTAAGTAACAATAAACATGCCATAATTATTTGTAAAATTCTGGGAGGTAAACAATGCCAACTAGTCAACACAAATAATTTTTTTCCATGATATGTTGTTCCTAGAATAACATAGTAGTCAGTAAAATCATTTTTTTTAATGGAGCATTTTTTTTAACCTTTAGACAATTTTTGTTGTTGTTGAAGAATCATATTATGATACATCAGGTTTTTATGATACATACATTATTATAAAGTGACAATATGGAGCTCATTCTTGAGGAAGAAAAAAACCCTCAGACTGATCAAAAGTATGCAATTTGGTGAAGTTTCTTATGTTTAAATGGCAAGTTTTTATTTTAAAATACTTCTAACATGATAAAAGGTATTCTTATTCGTACTTCAGTAAAGGTTTCAAAGCAAAAATGAACGGTGGGCATTTTGAGTTAAACTTAAAGTCCTTTTACTTGCTAAAAAGTATGAACTATCAATCAGACAAGAGAAGGCATGTAGTAGATTGTGTACAACAGGTTTTTCAGCAAAGTTTTGATCACGTTGATCATTTAGAGGCCTTAAAAATTTGTGTTTCAAATATGATAGGGTTAATGAAAATGGGAAGTGTAAAGATATAATGAATATGCACATCTTTTTTAATTCTCAGATCAGTTAAGGGCTGGGCCAAGGTCACCGGCCACTGAAATAGCTCCTAACCAGGATGCGGCAGGCATCAATTTGCCTGAACAAGCAATTGCATGGACAAGCAATTTGTGTCCTTTAGTGTCGTAATTCAGTCTAGATGTGCTTTGTGTTGTGATTTACATTTTGCGCATCAGTTCTGAGACGATACACTTCTATACCACATTTCTACATTCTCTTTCCTCTTCTAAATGAACTAATGCTAAAACTAATTGCACATCATAACACCACACTGCTCATGCAACATTCCACTCTCTGTGGAAACCAGGAGGTGAACGTAGATGCTACGGGCTTAGTTAAACACGCATAAAGATTAGAGGCCCTGAAGGACAGACGCTTAATAACCTGTCACACACTCTCCCGGCCTATAGAGAGAGAGAGAGAGAGACAGGACGTTTGGCTCCGCAAGACTCCGACTGTCTTTCACACAGCCACTCAAGTGAGACCAACATATGTAAAACACGGCGCGGGAAGCGAGCAGCCCGCGTTAAGCTGTTTACATCTGATCCCTCTCCACCCACGTTGGCTTGGCTTGGCCGGCTCTCTCTGGTTTTGGCTTCCCGTGTCGTGATGAAGGCAGAGGCTCGCGAGCTTGTTTGTTCTTGCACTTGAGGAGTCGTTTTGAAAATAGGACACAAGTGTGTGTGTTTTTTTTTTTTTTTTTTTTTTTTTGCTGCTTTTCTATTTTAAATTAAACCATCCCAATTTTCCCAAAGACAATGTTTGGTCTTATGGGAATAGAGCTCTTAAGACTTCACTTGAATGCTTTGAAGTTCAGCCATGTTGGTCCAAATATGAGAGAGAAGCAATTTTATAGTGTTTCATGTATGTGTTGGATTGCAGCTTTATTGTAGTTTCTTTCTTCTCCAGTTGTTTTACCAGCTTGTTTGAGATTTGGTGTCCAGCTCTGGGAATGTTTGGTGATTCTGGATATTCGCTTAACGAATGTTACTAAACACGGAAATTAAATCAGCTGAGCCGTATAAAGGAAGTTTTAACTTCGTAATCCTGGTTTATCTAGCGTTAATGGCCAGAGCTCTTTAGATGTTGTTTTACCCGTTTCCCAGTGTTGAATGCTGACCCGAATAAATATTTTTCTTACTCTTAATGTGAAATATTTATTATTTCTTTATTACTTCTTTTTCCTCATTTCATTGTAATCATCACGTCCATTGTTTTTGAGACCAATATCAGTTCCAGACACGTGAAACAAAAGCTTATGATATTAATCAGTGTTTATTCGCCAGTTGAAACCCAGTAGCGTTGAGATGGAGTGTCGAGACAGAGAGGCGGAGACCTAGTTTTCCACTATAAATATTAATTATTGTATTAAATAAATAGAATAGTCATGAAAACACGACTCTACTGAATTGCAATTAATTATAACCAATACTACTGCTAAGCCTGATATCCTGCTTACTTCACCAACTTTCTCCCTAATTGTTTGTGTAATGATGCACTGTCCCGTTTTTACAGCCTTGAATTTGCACAAGTTAACTCATTGGTAAAAACACAATTTCAAAGTTGACTTTTGTCAGATGAAATACTGGTACATTACAAAATGTTCTTGCTTCTACAGTTGGACTCTAAAGTAAACCATCTCCCATTTCCCATTTGCTCTTGCTCCATTTCAGTTCTGCATTGCATGATTAAAATAAAACCATGCTGTGGTGATATTTCATCTTAAGTTAAAATACATGATGCATTGCATCTGTAGGTTGTCACTGTTTCTCATGTTTTTTTTTGCTTTTTCTTTCTCTTTGTACAGCTTCCTTGTCAAATGGGCAGCTGAATGGATGTGGGTCTAAGGGAGGACATAAAGAGGATGGGTCTCTATCTCACACAGATGGAGGCGGCGAGGGCGGCCCGGCCAAAAAGAGGTGAGTGACCCACTCTCGCTCTCTCAGAGGTCAGTGTTAAAGAGTCGGTTGGATCCCTGGCGGGTAAATCCAGCTGAGGCAACAATTTTAAAAACAGCTGTTGTAGAGAGTATTAAAAGAGATGACATTACTAGGACACAAGTATGGCGTTCTCAGACCGAGATATTTCACTTACTGAAGATGTCAGACTTCCTGTTTTTAATTTCCCCATTTGTTTCTATTTCTGGCTTTATTTAGCAGAAAATGACAGTCAGAAAAAAAATGAAGCCGCTTCATTAAAGGAGTCTGAGGACCATATAACAAGTGGTAATTCTTTAAAATGAATTGCTGTCATGGTCGTTTTTAATTAGTCACTTTAAGACATGCTTAAACATTTTTAATTTTTAATTATTAATTAAAAAGCAAGAGAGTTAATGTGTCCAAGTGCAGTCGGTAATTAACTATTCAGCGTGTAATTTTTTAGGATGTTGTAATCTGTGATTTGGAAAAGCTCTAAAGAGAGAGGAGGGATGCAAGCAGCTTGGTGAAGAAACATAATAGACAGGCTTTTTTTTTTTTTTTTTTTTTTTTTTTTTTTTTAGCTGTGCCTTTGAGGCAGACGCTGGCTGGAAAATGGTGAGAAAGACAAGTTATGGGTCTTTTTCAATCGGATAAATATAAACTGCTAATTTCCCCGACCACACTGAGCTTGCAGTGCACTTTGTGCTGTTGATTCATATTTTTCATCAAATGACCTAGTTGTGTTTGGATTCCGACAAAGCAGCTCGTCTTGTGATTTGTGTGATATTTATTGGTGGAGTGGAGGACTCAAAGGAATTGTTCACAGAAAATGAGACTTCTATCATTAAATCATCATTTCAAACCTGTATCTTTTCTTACGTGCAGCACAAAAAGAGAAATTGAGAATATTGTAGGCTACTAGTCATTCTTTTCCCTGAATTTACAATGAATTGTGAAGTTTCAAAATGGACGCAAAAGGCATTTTATTGCTTTGTAGGAGAAATAAGTCATCATTCTATGGAAATCTTGAAATCTGCTGTAGTTCTTTTTTTTTTTTGCATGGTCATGAAAGAAGTGGCTGTGTCCAATTGTGTGCAGTCTAATGAGAACAATATGCTTTTGTTTGGCCAGGTTCTACAATATCAGATCTATAGTTTTCAGATAATTTAATCCCAAAATTCATTGCAGAAATCTCAGTGAAATAAAATCATCCAAGATGGCTGACATGGAGAACTGTCAACTCTAAATATATGTCATTTACTACTGAAAAGTATTGATAAATAAATAAATAAATATATATGTGTATATATATATATATATATATATATATATATATATATATATATATATATATATATATATATATATTAAAAATGTTTTACCTGTGAAGCAGCTGCCTAAATGTTTACCTCATTCTAATTCCCATCTTTTATGTTTTTGGCATTATAACTCAGTATTTGAGCTCATTGCCCATCTCCTTTCAAACAGGATTTGACTTTGATCTGAGTGTATGGCCACATTCAATGCTCAATCACACATTCACATAGATGGGTGGCATTAGCATTATGGAAGACCTATTCATCAAGCCCACTGTTTAATGGCACAACTTTCATGGCGTGCCATAAACCCCCTTACAAACAGTTGCGTAGGCCCGCTGAAGAGGCTTTTCTTCCTCTCGAGAGTCTGAATTAATCCCACCACCGGCTTCGAGGGAACAAAACAGCTCTAATCGCAGGCGCCGCTTCAAAGACGATGCTGCCCAGCGCCCACCGAACGCCACACAACGCAGCACTTCCACATCGCAGCGGCCAGACCTCAGCAGATGTCCGTTTCAACCCCCTCCTGAAAGAAACATTCACAGAGACCTTCTGTTGGGGGTTCTGTCTATCAAGCCACAAGCACCTAAGGGAGAACGCAAGAGAGTAATAGCGTGTGTGCGGGCGAAGATCAGCGTGCAGCACCTGCTGCTGCTTTACCTGTCACTTAATACCCTGTTATAATAGTTAATCAGGGCGCTGTCCTGTAGACATCATCATTAAAACAGATTTTTGTGGAGAGACCGATCGAGTGGGAGGCAAAAAAGAGGCAGAGACAGTTTGAGATGGGCAGTGCAGAGATGCAAGTAAGGACAAAGAGCAGCAGATGCAGTGTAATCGGTAAAGCATTGTGGGCCGGTAAGAGCTCTGCCTACGACCTGGTCTTAAAGGGACAAGTCATTCAAAAAATAATAATTCTGTCATTTACTCACCCTCATGTTATTCCAATCCAGCATGACTTCTAAAGAAACATTTTTAAATGTTGTGGATTTTTCATGTAATTATAATGAATGTACACTTTCAAGTTTCAAAAAGAGCTTGGCACAGAAGCACCATAAAAATATCTTAAAAATGGTCCATATTGGTGAAAAATGGTGAACTTCGAGTTGTTATTCACCTATATTCTTGTTGTTAACTCTAGAACTGCTTATCTTGATTCAGTGAGTTGAATTCAAGAAACAAATCAATGTGATTCATGAATGAATCGTTCAGATCTGTTCTTGTACGCAAGATCAAATGAGTAATTGAAATGATCTGACTCAAAAGAATGATTTGTTTACAGATTGGAAATCACTACTTCATCCGTCCTTTTGAGTTTTATGAGCATCCATCCATCCATCCATCCATCCATCCATCCATCCATCCATCCATCCATCCATCCATCCATCCATCCATCCATCCATCCATCCATCCATCCATCCATCCATCCATCCATCCATCCATCCATCCATCCATCCATCCATCCTTCCTTCCTTCCTTCCTTCCTTCCTTCCTTCCTTCCTTCCTTCCTTCCTTCCTTCCTTCCTTCCTTCCTTCCTTCCTTCCTTCCTTCCTTCCTTCCTTCCTTCCTTCCTTCCTTCCTTCCTTCCTTCCTTCCTTCCTTCCTTCCTTCCTTCCTTCCTTCCTTCCTTCGCATACAGGTTTAAAACTACATGAGGTTGATTAAATTGTCAGAATGGTAATTTTTTGGAGAACTTTTCCTTTAATGAATCACTCCTTGTCTGACATTTGGCGTCCTATACTGGACATTTGAATGTGTTGGAAGTTTGTGTACTTGTGTGTGTCTGCATGCTGGGCTACTTATTAGGCATCTGCTGCCCACATAAGACGACAACAAGGAGTCTGATTGAGGCAGTGCCAACGTCTGTCACACCTGGCCTACAATAAACCCAAAAAAGAAAGTGAGAGAGAGAGAGAATGAAAGGGAGGAGAGACAGACAGAGGCACAGGTGCAGGGGCTGGCCAGGTTGCAAGGGGAGGGACATGGAAAGCCGTTTGGGAGAAGACTGCTGTTTGCATTCCCAGGATTGGGAAATAGAGAGGCCTCCAAGCTCTGCCAAGTGTCAAAGCAGCAACTTCCCATCCTTCGTTTAAAATCTCAGTCGCCTAGACGCGCTGAATACACACAAAACCCCAGTTAGAGGAGACAAGGGGGCACCAAATGTGGCAGGCGCTGAAGAGGCCTGTCCTTTTTAGTGTGTATTTGTGTTTACTTGTTTGAGAACCCTTCTTAAAGAGAGAATTGTTTGAATTGTTTGTGTAGTGGCTGCTCAGTTGCTGCCAAATTACTCTTTTGTGTTGGGCCAATGCCGCCTTTACAAACATTTCTTTGCTGTGTTGAGAATAAAATACTAGGCCATTTCTTAATTCCTTTCACACTATCCGTGTCAGTGTTCACCAGTGCAACTCTACAGGCAGCACATTGCTCCTAGGTCAAGTGTTATAACAACACTCAAAGTTTAAATGTAGTCAAGTTATATATCTATAAGTGATAAGTATGGGGTGATTTTTTTTTTTTTTTTTTTTTGAAAGAAATGAATAATTGTTTTCAGTAACGATGCATTCACGTTGATCAAATGTGACAGTAAAGATATTTATAATGTTAAAAAAGATTTCTATTTCAAATAAATGCTGTTCTTTTACATTTTCTATTAGTCAAAGAATCATGAAAAAAGTGCATCACAGTTTCCACAAAAAATAAAACCTCTTTTCAACGTTAATTTTAAGAAACGTTTCTTTAGGAGCTGGTTTAATGGCTGCTACGAATAAATAATATTTTAAAATGTATTCAAATTCAAAATGCAGTTTAAATGGTAATATTATTTCATAATATTACTGTTTTTGATCAAATAAATGCTGCTTTGTTGAGCATAAGAGACTTACTTTAAAAAACGTAAACGTCTTTCCAACCACAAACCTTTGAAAGGTAGTGTACATTAAATAAAGTATTAAAATATAGTATAAAACAGTAGTTGAGAGCATTGCATTATGGAATACATTATTGCAGTGTTTTTGGGTTGTATACTATGTTGGTGATTTGTTGTGGAGTTTTCCATGCACTCTTGGCACAGTATACACATTGCATACTATATTGCTTTTCAAATGTATTACTTTTATTACTTTCACTTTAAAAATGTAATATTCATGCACACATTATGCCTTCAGTTCATATGGCTCTATAATAGCCACATTGATTTTCCTCTAAATCTGCTGGTTGTGCTACATACTCCAATCCACTCTAATTGTACAACAGATCAATGTCTGCGATAAGCAAGCGATTAAACATGATTGGAATGTGACGCATGTTTTCGGAACCGCACTCAGCGATGAATTGAGAGGTATAGCGTGAGAAGACGACTCTCAGGTAGGCAGTTTGGCTCCAAACTCCAGTTGATTCACAGGGCAGGAATGTACTGTGTATGAGGTCTCAGGCTGAGGTATTTGCACAGCAGACAATTGTGGCTGCCTATTGGTTGGGGCCGGATAAGTGGGAGCAGTGGGCAATAATCTCAGCTTCTGTGGCCAGGTGTGTTAGGGCATGTGATTTTAATGTTACTAATAATGCTCAATGTTTTGAGTGAGTTGAATACACATCGGCACTTGTGTTTTTCTAGATATGCTTTTGCGGTCATTCTGATTCCTTGTCTTTTGATTTGCTCTAAAACATTTTGCCATGTTGAGAGCAGTGTTGAATGGCAGCCATTCTCCATTAACTGTGGGTTTGTTTTGGCAATGCCTCTGAGTTATGAACACTGCTCTTAAAGGGATGGTTCACCCAAAAATTCAAATCTAGTCATTTGAATTCATTGAACTCATTCATCAACCTCAATCTGTTCCAAACCAGTATGGCTTCTTTTTTTTCCTTCTACCCCGGAACACACAAAAGATATTTAAATGATATATTTAGCAGAATGTCTTTACTTCTCTTTTTCATTCAATGAAAGTGAATGGGGACTGGGGCTGTAGAGCGCCACAAAGGAAAAAAACTACAATAAAAGCATCATGAAAATAGTCCAAATGACTTGTGCTATATTTAAAGTCATATGATAGCTTTGTATGAGATACTGACTGAAATATAAGTCTTTATTCACTGAAATTCTTGCTTGACTGACCCAGTTCCCCATTTCACTTACACTCAGTGTCTCTATTTTCTCCACCAGTGTGTGTGTACACTAGTGTTCAAAAAAGTGTGAGGTGGGTGAGTTTAAAAAAAAAAAAGTTTGAACACCCTAGCAATTGCCTATAAACACCCTAGCAACACTCTTGCAACTGTCTAGCAACCACATAGCAAACACACACACATTTATGTGGGCAGGTGTAAATGGAACCGTTTTAACAAATCAGATAGCTATATGATCAGTAAAAACACATGAAGTGACCAGGTGTAAACAGGCCCATAGTCTCCCTCTTCATGGATCATATGATGCATATTGACAACAAACACAGCAAGGACCAAAAGTTCCATCTGATTGTCTGGCTTTGCTCTGTTTCGAGTATTCATGTTGCACAGGTTTTTGTCTGTCCATCGTGAAATAAATCATGTTCACAAGGTGCCAGGCTGTTATGATGAGCTAAGAACAACTTTTGCCCAGGTTTACGAGGGTCATAGCATTGAATCTGTTAAAGAGTCTGATTTTTGTTTGAGACACTTGGTAGCATAAACAGAATATCAGCGAACAGAACTGGATGTTATACTTTGCTGTCTATGACAGGGATGGGCAACTTCGGTCCTGGAGGGCCACTATCCTACAGAGTTTAGCTCCAACCCTGAAAAAATCACCTGCCTGTAACTTTCTAGTAATCCTGAGGACCTTGATTAGCTTGTTCAGGTGTGTTTGATTAGGGTTGGAGCTAAACTCTGTAGGACATTGGCCCTCCAGGACTGAAGTTGCCCATCCCTGGTCTATGATATAGTTGGTACATTACGTCTAGACTAATGGAAACTATGAGTATACATATTTTCTACAATTGTTCTTTAAGTATTACCTGCACTGTGGTTCATAAAGTTCAAAAAGATTATTTAAATGAGCTACCACCTCTACCAATTTGTTGCATGTCGGTCTACTATGGTGAAATTGATTTTACAGCAGATTTACCTGCTCTTAAATGGATAGTTCACTCAAAAATGATAATTATTTTTTACTCACCCTCAAGTCGTTCCAAACCTGTATGACTTTCTGTCTTCTGTCAATCACAAAACAAGTTATTTTGAAGAATGTTGGAAACCAACCAGTTTTGATGACCATTGGCTTCCATTCTCAAAATATATATTTTTTGTTCCTTAGAGGAAATACAGTCATACAGGTTTAGAACGACATGAGGGTGAGTAAATGATGACAGATTTTTCATATTCATTTGAGTGAACTATCCCTTAAATGGCACTGTGTTGCTTTGTCAGTTGGTCTCTTTCTGTTTAAGATGACAGTTCAGGCTCATAAAAAAGCTGTATCTGACTTTATAACAACATTCAAAACACTAGAGATGATCCAGCAGAAATCTATTTCTGATTTTATGCATTAAAAGCTCCATGTGTCCTTTTGCTCTCGGTTTCCTTCATCTTTTTGTCTCGAAGCGTTCTAGCTTCGCACAGTATTAATGATGCCCGGCAGTGATTGACAGCGTTAGCATTCGTGTGCATCAGTGTGACGTCACGCATGAGCAGCAGACGGATGTGTTCAAATGGAGGGGAGGGTGGCGTGGGCCCTCAGCATCTGGCTCGGTGCCAGTCGAGACCACCTGTCTGAGCGCAGCACGTCTGCTCTATTGTTAAACCACACCGGCTGGGTTAAGTTGCAGCTCTATATAAAGAGTAACAGACATCTTAAGTGGGGACACAGGATTTAGACAGGGATTTTGTAGGAGTACTGGTATCTCTGTCTGTCTCTTTCTCTCCTCACTCCGCAGCCTCGCCAGCTCACGCTTTCTGTTACGTAACAAACAGCCTTCAGTTGCCTTTAGTGAAATCACAAGCGATTGAATTATGTAGACTGGTATCATTTCGGCACCTGTCCAGCAGCGGCTCTGGGAAGCCGTTATCATTCAGGAACTTTATAGTAACACCTCTCAGAGTAAATGTGAGCGCCGCTTCGGTTGCAAATGCCTCCGAAGTCATATAAACACACTCATGATCGCCTTTAAAGCAACAGAGTGCTAAAATAGGCCTGTAAATAGAAAATACAGTTTGTGGTTGACATGAAAATTCAGTAGTTTCTGTTTTTACACTTAGCTGGTTTAAATGACAGAATTCATTACTGTTATCGGTCAAGCCGAGTTTGAAATTTGATGTTGACTCAAATTTGGCTTGGCCTCTGCATGTTCCATGTGAAACAGTGTTCACAGCCCATTTTATTTCTGTAACGTGTAGGGGTGCAACGGATTGCAGTTGATCCGTGATCTGTGCGGACCAGGCACCGCGGTTCTGCACTCACGTGATTTGCGGATTAACTGCTACGTTTAACCATCAAAGAGTTAGTTTATCATGTGCACGTGTTTTGTCCTCACAGTTTACACATTCAAGCGATTTTAAACGTGGAAGAAGAGGCGAAAATTGGGACTCATGCGCGGTTATCTGTGAGAACAGCCTCACATGCAGAGAGAGAGAGAGAGAGAGACAGACAGAGAGAGACAGAGAGAGAGAGGCATGTTTCAGATAACATGTGAACACCGAATTGATTCCTGATTGAAACCAGCCAATCAGAAAGCGTTTTGTACTTTTGGGTTTGTGAAATGTTTTGGAAGGTGGGGTTTTCAAGTGTTTATGTAAAGAAGAGAGCAAGGCTTACAGCTGCTGTAAGTTTCTTACTGTCAGGCTAATGTAAAATGATTGTGGTGCTGAGCGAAGAGCTGATATTAGGCTTTTAGTGGTCGCATGTTTAATGGTGATGCAGTGCACTTAAGCCAAAACATGATGGCTTAGAAATATCTACCTTTATAATTGAATCTCTTGTGTGTTTAGATGCTAAAGGCTTTTTGTTCCACAAATCCATATTTTTATTCTCCTGAGCTGAATGTTAATGTCATAGCTGTATTTTTTTGTGATGAACGGTGGCATTTGTAGGTTGCCCCTGAGGAGTCAGGTTTGTATTTTTCTCCTCATGACCTCTCTGACCCCACGTCTTTGGGCTTACCTGACTAATGTGCTGATATATGAAGGCAGAGCAGTAGGGTGCAAGGTGAAAGGTCAATCCAATACCAAACCATCTTTCATGGTTCTGAGCAGAGAACTTGACTCAGGTAGGCAGAAAAGCAATAAGAAATTAGCTGGGGTGTATTTGCAGGTCTAAAGTTTATTCTGATGTGGAGCGCTCCACAGGGAGGGTCATCAAAATCACATTCATTTATTCTCCAGCCCAGGGTCAGAGCGCATCTTTCACTAGTCTTTTTACTTAATCAGTGTCTCCGCTCTCTGTATTCTCTCAGAGGGCTAACACAAAGAATATCTGAGATTCTGTTCAAAAATTTGGGGTCAGTAATGAAATTAATGCTTTTATTCAGCAAGGACGCATTAAATTGATCAAAAGATTTCAATTTCAAATAAATGCTGATGTATCATGGTTTCCTGAAAACTATTAAGCAGCACTGATGTTTTTAACATTGATAATAATAAGTGTTACTTGAGCAGCAAATCAACATAATTATTAGAATGATTTCTGAAGGATCATGTGACACTGAAGACTGGAGTAATGATGCTGAATATTCAGCTTTGCCTTCACAGGAATAAACTGCATTTTAAAATATATCCAAATAGAAATTTACTTTTATATTTAAAGTTAAAATAACATTTTACTGTTTCAGGTCATTGCAAATTGTGAGCACATTTAAAAAAATCTTACTGACCCCAAACTTTTGAACGTTGAAGTTTTTTGTTTTTTACACCATTAGCCTAAAAACTGAATGTTCGCTCAATTAAAAAGTCATTTAAAAATTTCACACAATACTTTAGATACATTTTAGTGAATCAGTTCATTCAGGTGGCTCGTTTTATTGAACAGGTTAAAAAATGATTCATTTAAAACGTCACAAATAAACATTTTGTTAAAATTATATTGCAGCTCATTTTCACTTAAGCTAAAATAAAACGTATTGATTAACACATCATTTTACAGAATCCATGTAACTTGCTGAGCGTTTTCCACTTCACTGTTTTACTCCTCAAATAAAACACAGTTGAGTGATTTAGAAATATTTAGCAGAACGACTCAGCTCAATAATTACAAAGTACTAATTTGAAAACAATTTGTTTACAAATATTTACCCTATTTTTTTTTTATTGACCATCTAACCCAACCCACGCTCTGTTTTTCTGCTTTGTCACCATTTTGTAGCAATTATCATTTCAGCACTGTTTATTGGAGCGAGCTCATGAATGACCCAGAATCAGGGATCCCCCTGCGCTCTCTTGGCTGCCCGGCACATGTGCCGCTGGCTCCTCACCGTGCTCTCAGAGCCAGCTGCTCCGCACTGGCAGAGGCTGCTGAGAGACTTTATCAGGACCATGTGGCCCATCTGGAGCTGTTTAGTTTTAGCAGAAAGCGAGAAAGAGAGAGAGAGTTAGCATGTGTACTAGAAGCCAGCGAGAAAATGAAAGATGTTTGACTTTACGGAAAAACTGGCCATTCCTCTTTATCATTCATTACTTTCTCCCTTCTCTGGTAACATGGTAGTAAGAATAGTTTAAATTACAACTGTTATTTTAACACTAAATGTTTATTTAATGTGATTAATTATAAATAAAATAAAGTGATTAAAAATGAATGCTATTAATCATACCACCACAATAAGGAATTTACTTACCATCAGAGCAACATTCATGTTTTTCAAGTCTACACTGAAATGCAAAGAGACATGACTCTATTGCTAAGGGTATTTTTTTGATTGACAGGTGTTTGTGTGTGTGTCTCCAAGCAGTTTTAGTGAAGCCTTTAGCATAGAGCAGCTGGGCATGACAGAAGATGGATTTAACAATGACGGGATGTGTACTGAGCAGATTTGAATGAGTAGATTCAAAGTAAACTATGTTAGAGATCATAGTCAATCTACAGTGCTTGTTTATCTCTAACAATACAAATCAAATAGATGGCATGTTACACATACACATGCTGTATGCTGAGAATTATGAGTGTCTGTTCTGCAGTCACATCATAGTGTGACATCATGGTATGGTCATTATCAGAATATCAAAAGATTATAGGATTTGTCAGTTAAGTAAGGCTTAAAATTAGGCCTATTGTAAGTTGTTGTTTTCCCCATATAAAAACATATACATTTAAAATTCAACTAAAATGCATCTCTGTGGACACACAGAGTACTTGGCTGTTCTGTCTTTTTTATTTGTGGGCTAGGTGTATTTATTTATTTAGGTTGAGTTTTTATAAATGTATTTATTAATAATAATAATACAAATATTTAGCCTAGCGTAGGTTTTAGGTGTGATCCATACCAACACATCAAAAAAGGTACCTTTATTTACTGTTGTCTTCCAGTTCATTCTTTTTCTACAGATCATTATGTTGGATCCACGAGAGCTGTGCTTCTCGTCTGATAGCAATCCTGTTATCTTAAAGTTTCCTCCATGTTAATACATGCACATGATGGAAAAGCTGAATGAATTCACTGTTGCACACAAAGGGTTTTTATACAGCCCTCCTCCCCTTTCTTCCCTCTTAAAACTCAAACATCTCTGCCCCCGGGGTCTATCAGTGCCTGCCCTCTCTTCATGGCTCCATCCATCTCCCTCCTGCAATCATTCATCTCTTTCTTCCCTCCCTGTGAGCTTCTCCCCTGCTCCACTCATCTGATCCGGAGAGAGCCAGAGCCTGCTGCTGAGATTAGGAGTGACTCCAGCCGCTGTGGAATGCTTTGATGCTTCGTGATTTGGTGGGGGGGGGGAGGTGCTGACACCAGAGGGGTTGTCCCTTTTACCCCTGGCGCCGCCAATGTGCTTTTGTTTGTGGAAGCCCTCCAACTCTTCCTCCTGTTCGGCACGATTTGGTGCTCTTTTAGAGGAGCACAATCCTTCAAAACAATCGCACACTACAGAGTGCTCAAGCATTCAGTAGATTCCCAGAGTGCTTGCACTACTTGTGTTATTTTGTCATTCTGCACGCTTATGATTGAGGAGAGAGATCATGTTACCAAAGATATTTCACATAACGCCAGCAGAGATCACAGAATGTGACTAGCCACCCTGCCAGAAAGAGGCTTGTTTAATATCCATGTCCTCTGCTGTTGATGCAGATGGGACAGCTTCATTTGTTTAATGTTGGGGATTGTAACTGCATCCTGTGATTGGAGGCAGATACATTGAAACTAGAGACAACTTCTCAACATGCAAATGATTAAGCATTAACATGATTAATGTAAACCAGTAAAAGTAGCTTAACTTAATCTCATTGTGCATGTGCGTGTTCCCACATGCCACCATCATATTAGACTTCATGCATATATTTCAGTGATATACACCACTCTGTGTCCTCTGATTGTTCACTCCAGCTCGCAACAGCTGTTGCTTGTAAAACAAGGTAACATAAAGGTTACCAAAGCATTTTGTCACTCTCCTTCACCTCCTCTCCTAACCTCCATTAAGCCCCTAGGGATCCGACCGCTTTTTCTTTTCCTTTCCGATGGGGCAAACTCAACTCCTCTCTTGTTGCTGTCCTAAAAGCTAATCAGTGACACAGAAGAACTCCACATGTAACGTCAGAGTGGGGCATTCTTTGAAGGGCGAGGCACAGGGATTAGAAGAGGATGAATCTGGACATCCTGCCATAATCCCTCCCTCCGCGCCTCCCAGCAGGTGCTCACCCCTTGCTTTTTTTTCCTTTTGGTTGTTTCACTTGACTGCCCCTTCTGCACTTTTTCACTCCTCCACTCCTCCTCTGTCTGGCTCTCTCCACATCTTGGCCAGCTGGGCTGATCTCCAGGAGGCCTAATTTGCTCTGACCTCTTTGTTGTCCCTCTATCTTAAGCACACCCTTACACACACACACAGGTGGAGGAGAGAGAGAGAACTAGAGCCAGATACATTGAAACTGGAAGCAGATTTGGATGCAGGTACTTTGACCAAAACTGTAGACCAGTTTGATATTCAGGCAGTAACTTGAAATCTGTAGATTGATTAGGAGGCAGATACCTTGAAACTGCAAGAAGATTTGACAGCATACAGTGCATTAGAACTGGAGGCAGATACTTTGACAATAGTGGCAAACCTGAGGCAAATTTGAATATAGATATGTTGTCAGCTGTAGACTGAAACTTTGAAAACTTTAGACTGATTTGAAGGCAAATACATTTAAACTGGAGGCAATTTTAGAGACAGAGACAGAATTTGAAGGCAGATCAATTTTAAGCTGGAGGTTGTTTTGGAGGTAGAGACTTGGACAATAGAGGCAGATATATTGAAACTCCTGGATGCCTTCTAGTGATCTCTGTTTGTACCAGTCTGCTCCCTTTTTAGATTTACATAAATGCACTAAATACCCTTTAAACTTGACCTCAGTCACAGCTCTTCATCATAGGTTTTTTGGCCTCCATGAGCTAAATGGTAATTGGATCATAGCCTTAGTTCCTGGAGTGACCTTACCCTGCTGTGGTTTTTATCAGCTGTAAATTATGCATGAGCCTCTTGTTAAAAGACTGGCATTGTAAGAGAACCCATATCTGTCCCATTAAGGAGTGCACAGGCTGGGAAGCTCCATGGGGCTATTGTGTTGCAGTGTCTCTTGCTCATTGAGGAAGGGAAATACCAGCGGAACCGGAATGCCCAGATCAGTCAATCCCATGGCCCCTCTCTACCCATCCTGTCTGGAGGATGTGGTTCGATCCCATCTCCACTCTCCATCACTCATGTTGCAGTTTACAGACTGTCTTTTTCTGAGAAATATCATATATATATATTGAACCTTCTCTGTCTAAATACAGATACATTAGACACTTGAGGCAAATTTGAATACATATACGTTGATAGCTGTAGACTGAAACTTTGAAATCTTTAGACCGATTTGAAGATAATTACATTGAAATTGAAGGCAAATTTGGAGACAGATAGAATTTGAAGACAGATAGATTTAAGCTGGAGGTGGATTTGGAGGTAGAGACTATATATACAGTATATCATTGTTCCCTCGTTGTCAGGAGTGTCTTGAAGTTGGAACTAAGTTCCTTTGGAGCCTGGCTTTTTTTGGAGTGTGTCATTAATTTGCATAGACATGCTATAATTGGGGACAGCCACAACTCCTGCAATTATTCCTGGGAAAATATGCAGAGCTTCAAAACACTGGAACTCTTAAAACCTAACAAGTTTATGTGCTGTCTCCTGCTTTCTTTGGCAACTAACTTCTAGGACAACATCTTAAATGTCTTGAACCTTCACAAGTTGCTGAATTGGAACACTGTACATATGCAACAATGCCTTATGCCACACAAATGGAATTTGACATGTATGATTCCAATACAGTTTGACATTAGCATGGAGGCAAACAACGAAATACTCTAACAAGCCCAAATATGCATTGTGCACAAAAAATTTAATGAGATGTCACTACTTGTATAGAGAATCTTCAGTATTCAATGAAATATCTTTTCGCTAAGTTTGATGCAATGCATTCTGGGTTTGTCTTCCCTCCAAAAGATAGATGTGATTCCAAAATGAGAAGGCTGAATAATGTGGTTTCCTACCTTTTGGAAAGAGCTTTTGCATTTTTAGTGCCTCCAATACTTTTAAAAGCCAGGCAGGGAATTCACTAGGTTTTTAAACAGAACTATCATTTAATTAAGCTTTTAATGTTTAGAGTTGGAGTCTTAAGAGCATCAGAGTCAACAAATGTTTTCATAGCCATTACATTTTCAGAGAGCTCCCAGGAAAGTTGTGGTTCCATAGCATCTTCCTAGAACTTTTCCCATTTCTGTTTGGACTCACTGTATTGTTTCTCTCTCATCTGTTTAAGTTTATTGTATATCATGTGAGGTCTGTATTTAGACTGTATAGATGTGGTGAGAAACATGCATTAAGTTGTACAATCGCTTTCTACATCATGTGTAGGGAATACACTACATCATGTCGACTATCCGACCATGTCACTGGATACTTCCATGCCAAACAGTTGGCCATTATACCCTTTAATGAGGAACAGATAGGATAAATAGTCCAATAAAAGCAGGCCGTCTCTGAAATTGAGAGCAGTCTAGACTGACTCGATGAACTGTGACATCCTTCTTTGTTTTACTGGTTCCTTTTTTTTGTTTTGTTTTTTTGCATCAGAACTACTCTGGTACTTGGTTGCGTTAATACTTCTAAAGCAGCAGTTCTCAGCTCCTAAAAATATTTAGATTTCTTATGAAAACCATGGCAAGAAAAGGAGATTGTTTTCTTTATTTCTCCTGCGAAGTAACAATCCTCCCCTGGACCAGTCTAAATGAGGTTAAACCTCTGCCTGAAACACTTTAGCAATCAATAAATAATTGGGCAGTTGGCCGGCTTGTAAGTGCTTTGTTGAATATCTAGCAGCAATGTTTTAAAGCCAAGGTTTTTTTACGCTTGTGTTTGTTGGCTGAAATCTCACTCAGCTGTCATTTAGTCCTCCAGCTATCATAGAAATGTTTCTATGAACTTTTTGCCTGTGTAATCTCCATTAATTAATGTCAGTGTTTGGGTGTGGAGCTGCAGTTCCCTTTTGAACAGATGATGTGGTTTTAGAGGGTGATTATATGTCTTTTTGAAACATAACACATGTATTTTAATCTTGTCCACTTCAATTATTATTTTTTTTGTTCTGTAAATAAACTATAGTTCACTGTAATTTCTTGTTTATATCCATGTCTTTGAGGCTTTCAGTCTCATTCTTTCCTCTTTTCAGACTTAAGCACATTTTATTGCTTTGACTCTCATGGTTCATTATCACAGTTTGGTCCTTGTTCTATTTCCTATGTGGAGCCTTTGCTATTACAAAAGGGGTGTCTTTAAAAAGTACAGACAGCTTACCGAACAATTCTTCATAAGTGCTTCAATAATGGTTTTGGAACCACAAAATTAAGATTCCAAATTAGTCAGAAAGTATGTTTGCACCTTGTTCAAAATAGACTTGAACAGTAGTTGCAGCATCTCTCCTATTTTGTGGCATAACGGAGGTGCCTGTGCCATCAGTCACAGTCATGAGAGAATGGAAAAGAAAAAAAAGAAGGAACAATCTGTCTGCAAAACATAGCGCTGGTGAAAATTGATTAGCGATGCCGTTGCAGCTTCGTCAAAGCTGCTGGCGGTTGGCAAACCATCTCAGGCACGGTCCTCTGATTGAATGAGATTAATTTGTACAGGAGTGAATGATGTTTGTCTTTTACCCATCCCCCATTATTTTCTTTAATTCTATGTGGGGAGAACATATTTGGCAGCAGACATCAGGCGTGGACCGAGGGGAGTACGTGTGGGTAAAATGATGAAATGCAGCTGAAATGGAAAGTGCGTACACGCGTGCCTCCTCTGGCAGCGCACGGAGGGTGGAGGAGGAATTGAGACATACGACTTTCCACTGTTTTTAGTATTCCATGCTGTTTCCCGTGGAGAGTTGAACTAAAATGTAGAGTCAGTGAGTTGGATGTCTCCAAAAGGAGAAGCTGTGAGTGAGTGTGAGGCCTTGAATGTTGGCAGTTTGATTTATCCTTAGTGCTATTTATCAGTCATCAGCTGCTGCTGAAGTCTTCACGGCACGTAATGGAGAACTTAATTACATCTCGAAGCCTTGGCGTGAATCAACATTCAGAGGTCGAGTTAGACAATATCTTGCAAGTGCTAAAGAAGGAAGCACAAGTGTCTGCTAGAGTTGTCTCAAGTCACTCACTCATAGAGACTGTCTACTCTGATTCTTGAGATATGTGACAAAAATAGCAGCTTTTCCACTTTGAAATGAATCAGAGATTATCCACAATAGTGTACACATTAACCATTTCATTTGGTTATTTATTTTTATTTTTTTAGAATTAATAATGACTTGATCACTAGCGACCCTAAGAACAGTTATGCATAAGTTTTTTTTTTTTATTATTATTATTTTTTTTTAATTACTACGGTGTGCTGACAGAGAAAAGGTTCATTATAAAAATGAACAGCTGTTTTCCATACTTTTTGAAAACACTGTCAGTTTTTTGTAAAAGATTTTAAAGTCAATCTTTGTCCTTAAGGGCACCTTTTCATATTTCACCTGCTATCAGTTCATCAACAAGGTCAAATATGGGTGAATACATCTTTTTTTTTTTTTCCAGTTTTGTAGCTTTTATTGTTCCAGTACTTAACCCAGTTAGCAGCATTTGGCTAACCATCAGAAATAGCAGCTCTTGTGTGCTAATCGGACCAAAAACATGTTTGAAAGGGTTCCAGATCGACTGAATTAGTCATGGCAACAGAAAGGCCCAAAGTGGAGTTTTACCATCACGAGAGCAAATGCGTTAAGAGAAATTTATTGCTCTGGGCAACGTTATCCAAGTCCCAGTGCCAAGTGGGGATTTGCAGAAGAAAAGTTTTTATAATGTATCCATAAAGTCTATGTTATATGATAGAATGCAAGTGTATTTAAAATCTATTGTTTCCATTTTCTCTCTCTCTCTCTCTCAGGCCCAGACTGCATGCACAGAGGAAGTTTGCGCAGTCTCAACCTAACTCCCCCAGCACCACGCCGGTGAAGATGGCCGACCCCTCTCTGCCCACGCCGCTCACACATATCACATTCCTCTCCAAACGCAAACCCAAGACAGAAGACTTCCTCACCTTCATATGCCTTCGAGGTATTGCCTCATTTTTCATTTCCCTTAGAGAGTTAATATAGTTTTGACAGTGTTTTTTATTTTTTATTTGTATTTTGTTTTTTTACTTGGTCTTTAGTTGTAAAGGTGCATGATTTTTTAGTTGAAAATAGTTTCAGGATCATTTTAGTTTTCCTCTCTAGTAACAGCTAACTATGATGACAAACAACACTTTATTAGAAACTGCACCAAAATAATGCAATCAAAGTTAAAGATTGAACACAGTGCACTGCAGTCCAAGTGTGATAAATGTGTAATTGCTGCTACATTTAGCAGTAAATTGTAACTACCATCATTATAGGGTATCCAGCCGCATGGACTGTATCCGCTCAGAGCAACATCTAGTTGCTGAATTTGCCAAGTTACGGCATGCCATTTTGGAAAATATTCAGGAGTTATTGTTGAGGCTGTTTAGACCCTTTGTTTTGTGGCAGTTCAGATTAACTAAAGAAGACTAATGTGTTTTGTTTTAGTTTTGCAATGTTTCACGAAGTGAGCTGAGCCATTGTATGCTGTATGAGGCATTTGCTTTTCACAGTTTACTTAATGTGGTTTTGACAGTGTCAGATTTACCTGCCCCTGAACATCACGTGCGATACAGCAACAGTCAGAATTCAGGCTTGGGAAATTAGTTAAAATCAAACCACTCAGCATTGATGAAAGAAGAAATACTTTTTTTTTTTTTTTCTTAAATTCTTGTTTTCTCCTTTAGGGTACTCCAGTTTTTAGTTATTTTATTGCTAGTTTTTGTCTTTTGTTCATGATAAACTTTCCTACAGCCTTCGCCCAACACCTTGGGCCTGCTCACCTGGTGCCCAGGAACCGTAGCTCTGGTGTCTGGTGTCATGGCAGAGGTGGCATCTGAACTCCAATGCTGCACAAATGTTGACTCTCAAAGCTAGGAGGTATCAACACCAACTGTTTCATGTTGAAAAAATGGTGTTATCAGCCTAAAGTGTCATGAACACACACTTTTATAAACACACCCACCTCTGTGAACCAGGCTCTGCCTTTCACAAGGGATTATGGGTTCCTCTCGCTTTCAAGGTCGGTACACAGTGTTTCTATAGAGTGAATCTCAAATATTAGTTTTAACAGGTAAAACTAAAGGCTCCAGGGTAGCATAGAGCCTCATAACCAATTCATGTTGAATCTGAGTTTAGAGAAAGTTATTTAAATTATATGTAATATTTTCAGCTAACAATTCTTGCTTTGTTTTAAACATTTCACCACATTTCAGTCCATTCTGTGGGTTTTCCCCCCAAATCTGTGCAGAAAATGCAAAATAGATGTCGACTGTGTCTGCTCTTAGCTCTGTCTGTAGACTTTGTGTGGCCCTTTTTATTTTACATGAATATTTGTTTTACTTTAAATTCATTTTCTATTATCAGACCTTAATGACCAAAAAAGAAAACTTTCTCTACCGTTTCATGCACATCCTGAGATGTGTAAAGTGTAGGAAAAGTGGAACCAGAAAGTTCCATTTGTACTCCTCAAATAATTGAGAGCAAAGACTTGCTGGACTTTGAATTTATTCTCTGGCTGGAGTTTTTACAACATAATAATAACTTAAACCTTGCGGGAGATGGTTTAGACTGCCTCATTTCAGTATAAACTTTCCTTCCTCACCGGGATTTCAGAATATCAGCCAGAACTATCCTGTATCATGTTTTCCGAAAACAAGACATTCATTAGCCCAAATTTACGGTTATGAACATTCACTGCTTCTGTAAAAGTAGTCTTTTAATCACTTTGGCAAATCGTTGTTGGGTACCGTATGAAATGTTAGCTAGTTGTATCAGATGCGTTATGCCCCGTGTATGCGGTCTGGTCAGCTCAGGTCTCCTCAGACTTGACCGTAACTTGACTTGGCCTGGTGTTTGAGGTCATGGAGAGGCCAAATCCACGTGTTGAGGGTGTTGCGTATCAGCTTCAACTCTCAGTGACTCTCTTAGCAGTTTTTTCCACAGTGGCAATTAGATGATGGGCCGCACCTCAATAACTGTACACCAGCCTCGACATTATTTATAGATGATACTCCCCTGCTGTAGTGTGTATATTTGTGTGTGTGAAGCGTAATGTTGTCCAAATGGCATTACAATACAGTGGTGTTATGAGAAGTAAAGAGTTGTCATACCGCCATGTGTCGTTTTATCCTTCAAAGAATCCCTGACTTTCAATATCTTCCAGAGTTCTCTTTACTTTGGCATGTCTGTTCCAGCCATCAGGGGAGGCGGTCGTAAGCAGGCGGTGTTGATCTTTCAGAGGGGTGGAGGTAGAGAGGATGGGTAAATACAGATCAATGGATTCTGGGTAAATATAGCCAGGGTCAAATAGGCAGTCCTACAATAGCTCAGTTATGGCTGACTGCCAGTGAAACGCCGCTCTTATCCGACATAGAAAAAGTATTTAACTGGACCGCTGAGTAGAGTGCATGCAGGCTGTGATAAAGGTAATGTTGTGATGTGTCTGACGGTCTTCTCAAAAGAAAAGTTAAGTCTTGAAAAGACGTAATCTATAGTTCTGCCTTTTGAGATGACAACATAAGCATGGTTTTGTTTTTTAAAATGGATTTTTATAACATCAGTATTGCGTTATATACGTGTTCTGATGCAATGTAAAGTAATGCGCTGTGAACAAAATGCAGGAATTATGCTCTGACGTAAGCCGTTTCTGTTTTCATACTACATGCCGCTTTAAATCCTGATGAGTGTTTCATTACATGGAGAAAACAGTTGCCTGTATGTGTGTGAAATCTTCTTGTCAAACACTAAGATTTAAAGCAATCTAGATGATGATCTGTGCTGGCGACATCCATGCTGATCCATAACTATCTTTAATAGTAAAGAAAAATGATGGAAAGACATTTCTTGTTTAAATTCTCATATGCATATAGAGCTGGGAAGTCTTTTGAGTCTCAGTGTTTTTCACAGTGTACGTCAATGAACTGTTCAAGTGATTCGCTTACTTTAAGAAAAATGCAAAATACGTCTTAATTCTTTTATATATATATATATATATATGTATATGTGTGTGTGTGTATATATATATATATATATATATATATATATATATATGGGTAATTCTTCAACTATGGTACTCTTTGAGCTAGACAGTTTCAGAAAATAAAAACATTTCTACAAACAGTTTTTTAGTATCAGTTGGTTTCTCAATCTGTCTAGAAACCTTCCCTTAAGTTGGCTGTGATGATTTGTATTGAATAATATATATATTTTGCCATTTTTACCTGACAGTCCAAGAAAACGGTCATTTCCATCACATAGCAAAACAAGTGTTTTGAAGAAAAAAATAATTAAATATATTCTGTTATAAATATATTTGATTAAATAGCACACAAATCTCTGATCAAATTTGTAATTTATTTATTTTTCAGAAATGTAATTGTAAAGATTTTACAATGTTTACACTAAAAAACACCTAAAACTAGATCACTGGAACATTTCATTTACTTGTCATAGCTCAAAATCATGTATTTCTCAAAGTGTATACACATATCTTACCCCTAACTGCACAATTATCAACACCACTGAATATAGTTGTTTTGATTGTATGTTTTTTATATGTTTTACTTTAAAATATGTGTTGTGGTGGAAATGACATGGCGTGGCGGAAGAGACAGTGTGTGGTGGAAATGACATAGATAGGCAACTTCCAATTAAAAACTATTTTTCTACTGCTCTATGTGGTGAACCAGAGCAAATCAATAAGCAACAGCATTAGTGAACAAACAAATATAATCAATATTTTTAAATGAAAATCAATCCAAAAAAAAAAAAACATAAATGTGTTAAAAATCAGCAAATAATTTCTTCACTGCTTACATGCTGAACTAGAGCAAACTAGTACAAACTAGAGCAAACTAAAGCAAACCCTTTATGTCATCATTGCCTTAATAAAACCAGTTGAATATAATGTTGAATAACAGATAAAATAGGCAATATTTTGAAATGAACACCTTGTTGCTTTTTCTTCAGGTATCTTTCTCTGTCCTTCTTGAGGGACTCTGCATATTTAAGTGGATCTGATTTTATTCTTTCTCTATATGATCTTGACCTCTGTGCTGTGGTATTGCTTGCCATCTTAAAGAAAGAGCCAAGACATCATGCCAAACTTATCTATTGTTCTCTTATTTACCAACAATATTGTAACAATAATAAATAATAAAATATTTCCTTACTACCTTAACTTAACCTTTTCATGCATGAATTATGATAACCTCAGTCAGGATTTTTTTCCTATGTGTTTTTATTGCTCTTAGGGCATGAAAAACAAGATTTGAATTGTTTTTTGTTTGTTTTTTTTTTTACACATTTTTCAAAGAGATTATCAGATGTCCACTTGAGTGGACAGCATGCGTTTATAGTTTAAACTGAAGAGATACTGTATTAAACATACCGTAATACAATAATCAAACAGATAACGTATGTGTATTTAACAAACTAATCAATAAAATTATATTAAATCATGTAAAAACTATAAAATATATACAAAAAATATAAATGTGAAATATTGCAAAAGCAATTGAACTTCATACAAGTTGCACTTTGCGTGTCTTTTATATCAGACAGAGGTGGACAGTAACAAAGTACATTTACTTGAGTACTGTACTTAAGTACACTTTTTGAGTATCTGTACTTTACTTGAGTATTATTTTTTCTGGAAACTTTGTACTTTAACTTCGCTACATTTGAAAGACAAATATCATACTTTTTACTCCACTACAATTTTGTCAAGGTCCTTGAGTAGAAAGTAACATCAGTCAGGGATGATTTTGGTTGCAGGGTTGCATTTTGGTTGGAAATGAAAGTCGGGTTGACATCAGAACCCTGCATCTGATTGACATCAGAACCCGACGTCAGATTGACGTTGGATATTAATTGAAAATAAAAGACGGGTTGACGTCAGAACCCGACTGATGTTGGTTTCTGACGTCAACCCGATTTTCATTTTCAACCACAATACAACGTCTGTCCAACGTTGGAGATCAATGTCAATCTGACATTGGATTCTGACATAAACCTGATTTTCATTTTCAATGCTGGGTTTGGTCTTCTAAATGCAAATTTTGTCACTTTTTTGGAGCACACTAGCTTATAGATAACAGTAAGGCTAACATATTCATACTAAAAGCCAAAAAAAATTTAAATAGGGCAATATTTGAGGGAACAGACATTTGGGTGTCGGAAACCATTGTGGACATTATTGAGCGATCAATCTCACATTCAATCCCACTACTGGAACTGTGTTCTAGAAATAAATTTGATATTGACATGAGGGTAGGTGCAGGCATAGATTTAGAGGCATACGGTCCTTTAAGTATTACATACAACAATAAAACAATGCATTGACATTTACTTTTGATACTTAAGTACTTTTAAAAACGAGTACTTCTGTACTTTTACTTAAGTAAAAATAGGTCTTTACAACTTTTACTTGTAACAGAGTAATATTTGACCAGTAGTATCTATACTTTCACTCAAGTAAGGAAGTTGTGTACTTCGTCCACCTCTGATATCAGAACATGAGGACGTGATTCCATCAGAGATCTCTACAATGTACAACTGTGGAAACCACTCAGATGCTCCCTCCAGTGTACCAGAGTATGGAGATTTACCCTTATTAGCTGATAATTCTGATTATGTTCAAGACGGACCGACCTGATCTCACGGGAAAATGTACAAATTCTACGAGGTGGCTAATTCGTACGAATTCATATGACTTCAATTGTACCTCAATCGTACGATTTTTGCAAAACCGTACATATTTTTACAAATTGAATTATACGAATTTATACGAATGACCTACCCCTGACCCCGTGCCTAAACCTACCCATCACGTGGGTTTAGATAAAGCCACCTTTTTATCATTTGTACAAATTCGTACGAATAGGTTGTGAGATAGTGTTAGATGAACACATTTCTAGCATAGCCCTCCTCTGAGAAAACCTAGCGATACGTTTTTATCAATCTCATCTTGAATGAGCAGTGTTGGGGGTAACGTATTACAAGTAACATGCATAATGCATTCAGATTACTTTTTGATGTTACAAGTAATGTATTACAAGTAACATGCATTACCAAATCAGATTACCTTATGATGTTACGAGTAAAGAAAAGCATTACAATAATGTGCATTACGTAATCAGATTACTTTTTGATCTAACAAGTAAAGTAATGCATTACAAGTCACATACATTATGTAATCACATAACTTTTTTGATGTCAATGAAAATTACATTCTAATAATACAAATACATTTATTTACAGTCAAAAAAGTCACTGCAGATTATGTATTTTCAAAAACAATATTCGCAGTATAAGTATGAATTGTAGCTGAAATATAGCCATTGATGCATGAGGTTCACTAGTGGACATGTGATTAATCAGATTTTTCTCTCAATCTAAAATCAAAACTTGGAAAATTTTACTGTGATATGACTCATTAGATATTGCTTGATGCTGCAATATTTTTTTTTACCTACAAGAGTCTCCTAGGATAGAAGGAATGTGTGGATATTCCGGAGCAACTTGGCATTTCTGACTGACCATTGGCAATCTTGGTTTGGAGGGGGAAAAAATCGAAACACAAAGGCTTGCCACTTGGTTGCAATGTATAGGATGATGCACCAGGGTCCAATGAAGAGGCTGATGTGCAACTAAGCCATCATAACCCGTGCAAATTTAAGAAAATGTTTTTTAATAGCTGTCCACTGTAGTGACCACTATGCATGAAAGGGTTAATTAATTATATGTTTTTTTATATTAAAGTTTTAGTATTATAGCCCAAATAATTTGCTGTTTAGCACGAACAATGTCATTTCCACCACAACCTGTCTTTACCACCACAATGAACACCGTGGTGGAAATGACTGTGGTGGAAATGACATTTCCCCCCTTTTCTCTCTAAAATATCTCTCTAAAATATCATGCTAATATTAATTTTAGAGTTAGCATTAAATATACACAAATTACACATTATTAAATTAAATGAATCTAGTTATTTGTATGTCCATGTGAAATATGAGCCGTTTGGAAATGACGACTAATAAACATACTCTCAGTTTTAGTCATATTTACCTTGATTTTTCTTCTTTTCATTACCCCCTAAAGAGGTCACCCTTTCACCCAGCCGTGTGTTCCACTGTGGAGTTTCTGTTGCTATGATTACTAAGTATGCAACCCTAAAACAATGATCCCAGGATTCTATTTTGTACAGTGTGGTGGAAATGACAGTGAACCCAAGGGACAAGGGTTCTACTTATGAAAAATATAGGAAAATGTGAATAAATATTGCAATATATATTATGTATAATTGAATTAGACATTATTTTATCATTTGTACTTGAAATCTACATTATTTAAATATTTAATTTAGAATTAAGCGAGGTTGAAGGTACGAAGTCTGGCTTAGGGACAGAGGGAAAACAGTAAAAACCTTGCATAAAAGGACTCATATTATATAATAAAAAAAATGATTGAGCCATGATACATTTTTTATAAGTTCCCCTTGGGGTGAAGTAAGTGTGGCAAAAACAAAAAAGAAGAAATGTTTTTTAGTTTTTATTATTTCATCCAGGGACAAGAAAAGTACCATAGTTAAAGAATCACCCATATATATATATATATATGTATATATGTATATGTGTATATGTGTGTGTATATATATATATATATATATATATATATATATGTATGTATATGTATGTATATATATGTGTATATGTATATATATGTATGTGTGTGTGTAAAAAGGTAAGGAGATATGAGTAAATGAATAATGTACTCCATTGCCCGTGTTACATAACAAGCTGTTGTAACTGTATTTTTATGTGGATTTGAATGTCCTCATGAGCATTTAGTTCAATTCCAGTGTCTCTTGGATATCGTTGACTGTCTTAAAGTCTTTATTTATGTCTCTCAAGCCACAGCAGCCGCATTCAAGCCACAGCCACGTGTGTCGGCGTGAAGCTGTTGCACTGGCGCTGCGCTACGAAAGAACAAAGATAGCTGATTTCAATTCAATTAAGTGCGCTGACGTGTGCGGCTTGGCGGTGGGGCAGCAGGCTGATTAAATTCACCCGCCGACTCCTCAAGCATAGGGCAAACTGGGTTAATGGATTTGCAGACATTCAGGATGGAATGTAAATTAGTGGAGATATAATCCATAATCCCTTCGCATTCTTGCTGCCGTCATAGCCCAGAGACAATGTTTTTAATGTCCCCTCTTATTCCCCTCACTCACCGCTCTCTAGTGCACTCCATAGTGCCATATGTTGTCACATAGAGGGGATATAGTGCCAGGCAGGGGGGCTGCTCACTGTCTAACATCTCTCCACTCAACTGCCATGCACCTCGACCTGATTTGAAAACCTGTTAACCTGACAGGAGCCCTGACAACATTGGGTTAAGATGGGCGACCCGTACAAATCAAGCTGTAAAAGGATAGCTAAAAATGAGTTCTCTCATCATTTATTCACCCTCAAGCTGTTTCAAACCAGTGACCCCACATGCCAAATTTTAATAAGGATAATGGGTGAACTTGTAAATATGGCGCAGGGAACCTTTTTCAGTGAATATCAACTTTAAATTCACACATAAAGCTGTAGTGTGACTTAAAATTAGCACACAAATTGTTTGAAATAATTTTGATACTTTTAATGGTGCTTTTTGACCTTTTAAGAGGTTTTGAAATAGCCCCTGGTCATTATACCCTTGTGAAAAAGAATACTTATTACAGAAATATTATGCTTTAAAAAATATACTTGAGTGTGAACTGAATGGAATTTTTTTTTTTTTTTTTTTTTCAGACACGCTTGCTAATTGCAATTAAATGAAAATGTATTAGTTTGAATTAATATTAAATTCAATTAGCTGGATTCTTTAAGTGATATTTAGTGAAGATGTCAGTAACCAGACAGTTGATGGACCCCATTGACTTCCATAGTAGCACTTTACATGTATGTTTACTTTAGTATGTTAGCCAACACATCAAAATAATTGAATTAATATCATGTTATCTGCAAGGACAGTTTTTTTTTTTTTAAATATACGTTTTCACAAGGGTGTGCTTTAATTGTATGGAAAGAAAAAGATCGGAAAGTACTTCAAATCTCTAATCTTTTATGTACCACGTGAGAAAGGAAGTCATACAGGTTTGTAACGACATGAGGGTGAGTAAGTGATGACAGAATTTTCAGTTTGGGTGAACTATTCTTTTAGGAATACTTCCTCACTCCCTCTAACCATGTTTCTGATCAAAACAGTCCGCACGGCAACCAAACATCCAATCAGAGCGAGGACATCTGCTCAGGCAGATTTGATTGGTTCTCCATGAGCTTCAATTTTAACCTCTTTTGCTTTATAAAATGGGACAAAAGCAGAGCATCCGAAGTAGAACACTTCGCTTGTAATTATGTCTGTGCTTGAATTAAATCTGACAATTGTAATGGATGCCTTCATCTTTAATTATGATTTGTGTCAGCCTGTGAATATGAGAGCACATAATTGGGGATTGGGGAAGGTCTGTTTTTTAGTCTGTTTTTTATTTTCTTTCTCTCTGGGAGATGACAGATTTAGATTTGGCTCCAGAGAAAGAAGCTGAGGGGAGAAGCCGTGACAGACGGCGTGTGATTGCTATCAAAAATCTGGTTTGTGCACCCCTGACGCCAGTGACCGGGAGCTATAGTTGGGCTACTCCCTACCCAGCATTCCCTGGGGCACTCGCTAAACCTCATGAGCCTGATACTCATTCTGGGGGGAGGGGGGGAATCTGTAATCTGAAACAGATTACATGACAATAACATAATTTTTGCAGAGCATCTAAAACTAGGAAAAATTGTCTGCCTTCCAATGCCAGCGGTTTCCCTCCCCCATTCATGACCCAGGCTGACCCTCAAGTCTGTGAGCTATTGGCGTTTTGACCTTTTCCTCCCACAGCATGGGAGCGCAAGATAATGATAATGGCAGCCATTTTCTTAATTAGTTGCGCTGACATTAAGTGGCCTGGTTTGTTTGTTTGTTTGTTGGCACCTTTGGTCAATCTCTGCTTGTGATTTTAGGAATTTGGATTGTTCCATATGGAGTAACCATCATAGGTGTTTTGTTTCAAAGCAACCTGTGGTCCTGTTTTGTACATTAGCATAAAGTTACATTATACATGTCTTTGTGAGTTTCTTTCTGTTATTCATGTCACGAAGGTCATCATGCATATTATATGACTGATAATCCTTGAAGTGGAGAATGTGATTTGTATATGTGATGTGGTTAGAGCTAATATTTCAAAGTATTATAATATACATCCATTCTCCAAACAGCTTTATCCTCTGTAGGGTCACGGGAATGCTGGAGTCTATCCCACCATCTCGGGCCACAGGTGGGGGACACCCTGAATGGATAGATATTGTAATATTTGACCTCAAAATTGTATCAATTTATCAATATTTATTTCAGTTTACGTTTTAAGTTTAGTAATTTTAGTACTTCAGCTAAAACTTTATTTTTACTGCTAAATTTTTATTTTTATTTTCAATGTTAAGTTGAAGTTTTTGTGTAATATTTGTTTTATTATTTCAGCTTTATTGCAATTTCTGAAAACAATTTTTAATAGTTTTGTTTTTAGTTCAACAATAGCAAGAAACCGTTTTAACACTTTGAAGTGAACACTAGTGACGTAGAATTTGGTCTCTCGGCCCTTTTACAGAAATCAATTTAATAGTATCTCGTTAAGATTTCTACTTCATTCAGTCATTTTATTTGTTCCCCGAACAGTCAACATGTCTCAATTGCTATTATAAATGTTGTCGCACGGACCATAACTATTAATGTGGCATGTCAAATGCTACATGTATGCAGTGACATCATCACCGCAGCCACGCCGGCTGCAGCTTCACGTTAATAGAGAGCTAATGAGAGCACATTTGCAGGGCCGTGGCTGACACACTCATGTTTCATTCATGAGGCTGGCGGAGAACAGCACTAGATAATGATAATTGTTGCCCGGTGTAGTGCGGACGAATCGCAGACGTGCAGTAGTGCAGGTTTCTGCGCTGATAGGGCTGGAGAGGGCATATTTGGCAGCTAATGGGCAACAGGCATTTGACATGCATCACTTGCACTGTTTGTATGAGAAATATTGATGTTGTCAATGCATATTTGGCTATTGCTGGACCTTCTGTGTAATGTGGTGTGTGTCCACACTGTAAATAAAATCCACACTATTTCGAAGCTGTAAATAAATAAGGATTATTACAGTATGTTTTACAAGAAAATATTATTTCAGTCTCTCTAAAATTAACTACATTTTGTTTAGTTCAGTGTTACTTGCTGCTTCCATAATTATTCATTATTTCTGAGTAAAAAAACAACAAAACAACTTACTAGTGAGTTTACCATGGTTAAGATGTTAATGATAACTTTATCAAATAAATCAAATAAATTAAATGCATTGGAATTATGACTGTCTACATCTGTTTTTGTTTTGTTTTTTGTTTTGTTTTTATTTCCGAAGGTTTCACGTCATTCCGTTTTGTTTTTTGTTTTATTCCAAAGGTTTCATGTCATTCCTTTGTGGTTTTGTTTTTTTGTTTTTTGTTTTTTGTTTTGTTTTTTGTTTTGTTTTTTGTTTTGTTTTTTGTTTGTTTTCTTTTTTGTTCCAAATGTTTCATGTCGTTCCTTGGTTTTGTATACCGTGCCTAACTTTTTATCTTTAAAGCTTTGTCTGATGAAGGTTTCATGTCATTCCTTTTTGGTTTGGTTTTTGTTTTGTTCCGAAGGTTTCATGTCATTCCTTTTTGTTCCTTTTTGTTTTGTTTTGTTCCGTTCCGTTCCATTCCGTAGGTTTCATGTCATTCCTTTTTGTTTTGTTTTTTGTTTTGCTCCGAAGGTTTCATGTCATTCCTTGGTTTTTGCATACCGTGTGTAGTTTGTATACCGTGCCTTACTTTTTAACTTTCAAGCTCTGATCCAGGAGCAGTGGTGTATTATGGGGCTCTTCACATGGGTCTGCAATCTTTCAGTGTGCTGCTGGTTATCAGCTGGTGCTATTTAAAGCGTAGTTTCTCTTGAAAGGAGAAACGTCAGTCAGACACAGTCACTTGTGGCTGCAAATCTCCTCTCAGCACAGACAGAAACAGAGGAGTGTAATGTACTCAGGCTTCTGAGGAGCGTTGCTACGGCTGAAACAGTCTCGTCTAATCTCATCCAGAGCAGCAGCTGATTTTCAGAGGATTACAGCTGCAATAGAAACTGAGATTACAGAGTTGTGTCGGTTTATCCCATTTTCTTCGGCCACTTCTCAGTAAATGTGCTGGGCCTGTGGCTTCCTTTAAAGCTTTCGCTCTGTCTCTTTCCCGCCTCTCAGGCTCACCGGCATTACCCAGTAACGTGGCCTACTTCGGCAGCTCTCAGGATGAGGAGGAACTGGATGATGAAGATGAAATTGAGGAAGAGAAAGCACCCAGTGTGGCATCCACGTCATGCCAGTCTACACCTAAGAAGGGCAAACCTCCTGGCAAGATCAACGGATTTGGTAAGAACAGAGGATGAAAACAATCGCAGCAAAACAGAGAACGTTTGTCTGTAACTTACTGTGTGATTGTTTTTATGATTATAGTTTGCAATTATGCGATTAATTAGCATGAAAAAGTATGCAATATTATCATAAATTGCATTTAATAGTCTGATTTAATAGTATCTTAATTTAGGAGATCTCTTAGCAAATATTGATAAAAGTTATTTTTCAAAAGTTAGATTCTTTTTCAAGAAAATAATACTTTTATTCAGCAGATGCATTAATCAAACGTGATAGTAAGTACATTTATAATGTTACAAATTATTATTTCGATTTCTAATAAGTGCTGTTCTTTTGAACTCTATTCATCAAAGAATACTGAAATATATGTGCTGTATGTGTTGAGAGAGGGAGAGAGAGGAGAATCGCTGCTTCTTGTGTGGGAAAGGGAATCTTATATTAGAGTGGGACATGACGCTTCCATCTTTCCACTCCAATTATCACTTTAGTAGGAAAGGCGGTAACAGGGTGTTTATGCATTCAGCCCACAGCTGTGCCGAGTAACGGCGGGCAACAAGCTTTACGCTAACACACACTCACACACCCCCAACAAATGAAGGAAAGACAGTCCTATAAGTCAGTTTGAGCACTTTGAGACTCTCAATAGATGCTGTGTGAGTTTAAAGAAGGGTGGCAAGGTATTGGGGGAGCATGTGTGTTAATGAAACATCATGTTAAACAAAAATAATCTGTCAGTAGATAATTGAAAGCCAAGAGGCTTGTTTAATTTAGTGTGCTGAAGTGTCTTTAACAGCCATTAGAGGATCAAGCTGCCATCTATATATAAACACAAATACACACATTAGTTGTGTAAGCATTTGTCTCTAAGGATTGTAGTTCAATAGCAGTGTAGCACGCACAATTTTATTTTTTTATTTTTCTGTCCCTAACAGTCCCTCCAGGATTTCACGATCGCAAAATTTAATGCAAACTGTGTGTTATTTGCAGCAGGTTTCATTTTTGTCTTATTTCTGCAATTTGTCCACAAAACAATGTTCTCCTGAGAGGGGAAAAAACAATATTAGCTCATGAAAACCCTAAATCAGACTCCAAACAAATAAATCAATATGTGTTCAACGATATTACTGTGAATTCCATTGTAAAGTGAACTGGGATGGACCATATGGAACACTGGGACACCGGTTATATGTAAGCGTTTTAAAAGGAAAGAAAATTTCTGATATGTGGCCAATTTGAGCAGCGTGATCCAAGTGATCTTTACAAATCATTCATTCACAACCTTCACTTGTCTATTCAACCTTTTCTCATCCAAACCGAGAAAGACACGGCTTTGTCTTAGCGATCTAAAGACGTTTATATTTATGTGTTAAGCACATGGGACGAAATTGAGTAATTTAAATGATGCTATTAAACTACCACATAGAGTACATTATTTTTCATAATGCTTGATTTCACTATTAGATTTAATGCATTATTTTACTGGATATGCACTTTTAATGTTTTGAGTGAATGCAAATACTATTATGTATTGTAATTTTTTGTTCAATTAAATGGTTCAAGTGTAGAAACATGAAATAATAATTTGAAACATTTAAAACGTACAGTATATAAGTGTTACTGATTTATATGCTGTACAGATCCAGTGACAGTGTGCAAGAGTGTATTCTTATTGTGTCTGTTCTTGTTCATGCATAATTGAGCTCAGTTTTATTCAACTCAAATTGATCTTGATTGCTCCAGATTGGCCCAGATTCAGGAATTTGCGCCTTATTCTTTACAGTCCTAAAGTTTTGTGCGTGTAGAGCACCCTAAGCTGCCTGAGGTGGATGGATGCGTGAAATGCACACTGCCCCGTGTTCAGGAAAGGAATTTCCCATCTCTGTCTCTCTGTCTGTCCTTAGCTTATCCGGTGACTGGAGATATCCCGTTGTCTGACCTGTCCCATGTCAGATGTGACACTTTAATATGAAGCACAGGCAGAGCTCCTCTCTCTCTCTCTCTCTCTCTCTCTCTCTCTCTCTCTCTCTCTCTCTCTCTCTCTCTCTCTCTCTCTCTCTCTCTCTCTCTCTCTCTCTCTCTCTCTCTCTCTCTCTCTCTCTGTGTCTCTCAGAGCGAGAGAAACCACAGTGCTCGGCTTTCATTCGCTGAACCTCAGTAACCCAGAGGCGTGTTTACATTTCTAAATTAAACACCTTTTATTGAGTTCAGCTGTCGGTAGCAGTTCCAAGTGCAAGCCTTACAGCGCGAAAGTCCGTCCGTTTCCCCTTCGCTGACACGCTCTGCTGCCTCTTGATATTTAAACACTGTAAAATTAAAGTGAGCAGTCGTAAATACAGAGAGCAGTTTGATTGTGTGTTAATTAGAGCAGTCCAGAGGGCCTGATAACAGACTACCCTGTCCAAAAATGTCAAAAATAGTTATTCACAGCCTTATCTATAGAAAACATCTACAAATGCATATTAAAAACAAACTCACAGATGAGAAGGAGGGAGGTTTTGTTTTTGTGTTTTTTTTTCTTTGTTTGATTTTGTTTGGTTTTGATTTTGCTTTGATTTTGCTTTTGATTTTGAATTTTTGGAATGTAAAATGTAAAGTACATGCAGTACACAAATAAGTATGAAGTATGGCAATACTGCAGATTTCAAAATTGTTCTGACACTGCATTCGATAAAATTCATAAACCAACCCTCTTGCACTGCTCAATGAGTTGTGCACAAGATTATAATAAAAACACACTGCTTTCACACACAAAAAAATTACACTGCAAATAGTATACATAATATTTTTAGTGTGTGATTTGAAAAATGTACTGCCTGCTAAATAAGATGCATGAATTGAATGTAAAATGCGACTGAGAAGGCAATGAAATACAATATTTTAATGTATTATCTTTGCAATTAATAAAGAATAGTTGGTTACGCTTTATTTTAAGGTGTCCTTGTTACAGTGTAATTATACACTTAAGTACTGAGTAACAGGGTTAGGATAAGGGTTTGGTTTAGTGTTAGTTGCATGTAATTATGCATATTTTATAGTTATTACTATAGTAACTACATGCAACATATTTTTGTGTATTTTAATAACCCTGTTATTTCTGTTCCCTAGTGCTAAATGGCCATAAGGTACACAAGGACAAAGAGCTCACTCCCAGAACAAGAAGCAGAGAGTTGGCTGTGGTAAGAGATTGCAGCGAGAGGTGTGATGCGTCTGGTGACATCTCACACAAGCACACGGCGGCCACCGCCAAGAGCCACAACACCAACGGCCACAACTACAGAAGAGCCTCAGAGGAACTCCGCAAGCAGGTATACCACCCTTCTGTCCATCCCAGTGTCAGTAAGAGCAAGGGATTGTACAATGATTGGCCATGTGAGTGGCTTTGCACGCTGGCAATCTGCTAGTCAGTTGGGAACATCGATCCTGATGTGGCCCTCAAACAATCAGACCACCACCATCTCCGGCATTAACAAGCCTGTCGGGTTTGAAGGCCACAAAACTGATTAAGTGAACAATGAACCTCAGAGAGCAGGGAAAGACAGATGTATACTTAAGCTGTATACTTTAAAATGTTGTATCGTATTGCCATTTCATCCTGACGCATTCGGCGTTTTGTGAGCCTGAAACCGCTATTTTTTTATTTAGTATATTTTTAAACCGAGTCCCAGAGTGGATAAATTTGAAAATGACACCCTTGCGTTTTCGTGTGTACAGCCGATCCGTATATTTTGTGAAACGATGATGTCATCACCCAACGTGTCAAAAAATTTATTTTTATTTTCTTTCTTATGCTATGATGCCTGTCTGTTGTCTGATTAAGACATTTCATATTTTGCACCAGGCTATTTATGGTTGTTTATATTGTTCAATAAAGTTCTTGGTAAAAAAACAACAACAAAAAAAGAAGCTGCTACTGAGCCTATTATTATTGTATACAGCGAACCAGGTTCATGTGCATGCTCCAAGTCTTCTTCTCCATTTTTAGTGTATCTCTGTGGCAGAATTACAGCGCCACATACTGGTCTGGCATGTAGACTACATCGTTTTGAGTCGGTTTCAGTGGTTTCGTGTGTACGCAGATATTTCTTGAGACGACGCCGTGTTTACGTCATTTTTTTTTTTTTTTTTAAGAGTTGAAAAAAAGATCGGATAGGGAAAGCTTTGGCTTTGTGTGGATGTGGCCTAAATCATTATGAATCCGCATTTAGCAGTGGCACCTGTACGTCGCAGTTTAACCGCAATGACTGACCCAATGTTAAACCCTTTAGTCAGATAAATCCTGTTATTATAGTGACATGAACATAAACACACTGCCACTCATCTGCTGTACTTAAAACAATAAGCAACACTGATAGATGCGGCATAGACCGCAATACTGTGAGAATCTATTAGACAGCTGTTGACCTCTCTCTCTTTCTGTCTCTCTTTAAAAGCCAATTTTCTGAAGGGTGTTCAGGTGTTGAAGAGCTATAGCCTGTGCATGACCCTTTGCACATGAGCTGAATGTTTATCATGCTGGTTTCTGTGTTTGTGCTGAGCTACTGTCCATTTTAGCAATTGACCAACACTTTTTTTGTGTGTTTGCTAAAAGACAGTCTCACATGATACACTATTTTTAAATTAAGTATTTACTTATGTATTCAAATTTTACCTTTTTTTTTTTATCATTATACATTTTTATTCATGTTATTTATATGAGTGTTAGCCATTGCACAGACTTTCTTGATCAGGGAATAAGAGAGTTCTCATGCTGTGCACAGCAGGTGCAGGATCAGGTTCAGCAGCGTTATTATTGAACTGATTTGCCTTTGTATGTGTGTTAATTGTTATCCCCGAGTTACGGCTATATTCATTTGTTTCATTGTGTCCATGGCAGCTATTAATGAGTCTTTTTGATATTTTGTCTTTGTCTTTGAAGTTTTCTTGTACTTTGTGGTACTTGGCTGTGGGTACTTTGTCTCCAAAGAGAAAGTGTGTTGAAATGAAATTTTGAGTGCATGTAAATACACATTTACAATAAAAAAAAAACAAAAACAAAAAATAAAAAAAACACACAAAGTAAATAAACCTATAGACCAAATAAAACAAATTGATAAAACAAAAATGACTGATTTATAGTATATTTTTTTGATAAATAAAAAACATGTTTGCTGATGTCTGTGCCAAATTAATATTATAGACTAATAATCTATACTAATAATCATTACTAAGAGTTTTCTTAATTTTTTCTGAATGAAAATATCTGACATACAACTTAATTCTATTTTATTATGTTTACTCCAAATGTGTTATTTTAAATTATTTGAACTAATTTGCACTAAATTAAAAATGGAATTGAGAGAGAGAGAGCCTTCCTTATCTTAACAGATAGATAGACATGTGTACTGTGTGTGTGTGTGTGTGTGTGTGGAGGGGTGTTGCGGGCTGCAGATGTTCTCAGTCAATTATTTTGCTTTGCTGCAGCTGGCCTATAGCAACACATGATGTCATCTGTCCTCCCTCACGCTCACATGCAAACAAGATCCACTTCAGAGAGCTGGCCTGGCCTCTGTCTGTGTGTGTTCTCTTGTTTTTTTTATCTGGCTGTTAAGCAGGTTTAATTGCACGTCTCTGGCCAGCCGGCCTTTAACTATTCCGTCCTTCCTTCCATTCTCTTTCCTTGCTTTCTTCCCTGTTTCCTCCACTGGGGACAGTCCAGTGACCTGTGTTCTCTCGCCTACGCGGTTTCTCTCTCATTCTCTCTCTTCCACCTTTTCAGGCAGTCTAAATAATAGCTGGCAAGGGCTCGTTTGCACTCTCTGGTTGTGTTCTGGGATCAGTGAGCTCTCTAGTGGTCATGGCGCTCATTACACCGAGCCAGGCGTGGAATTTCTGCTGCGCACAAGCTCTACTCAGCATCCAGCACACTCGGACATTATGCTGAGTGGGATTATCATTACAATCACATTCTGCACTCTCAGAGCCCCGCAGACGGGATGGGGCGTGCCGTAGACCACTGACGTGTTATTTCGAAAGGGGGCGGGTGTGATGACGGGGGCTACATAGACATGGCCGCAGCTGACAACATGCTACATTTGCTTACTCTACCTGCAGAGAGCATCCATCATGCCTGCCTCTGGGGCTGGAGTCTGTCGCTTTCTTTTATATTCTCCCCCTCTCCCTCCTGCTGCTTTTTTTTCTTTTCTTTTTTTTTCACCGTCGACAAGGGGAAGCGATTGATGAAGGAGGTCACATTTCAGTCCCCCTTATCTTTTAATAGCCTCTCTTTGTTGTTCGGCTGCACCTGATAGGAATACAATACAGCCGATGTCTTATTTCAAAGACACTCCGCAATCTCCTCATCTGTCCGACAGCGAACCTCTGGCCCAGAGATCACCGCAGTCTGGACACTGTTCCCAAAACACTGCCTCTCATTAGGAGCGTTCAGAGATTTTAAAGAGAGAAATAAAGTGAGAGGGATGGGGAGGGTTGTAAAAGGGTGTGGCACTACATCTAAAGATCTTTTCACAGAGCGTGAATTTATCACAACAGGCCTCAAAGAAAAAATCTAAATCCTGCAATTAAATGAACCCCTTCAGACCAGGCGTGGAAATTCAAATTGTGACAAAAGCAACTTTTTTTCTTTGTGTAGGTCTTTTTCTTTTGTTTGGTATTTAACTGACCAGTAAGGCATTACTGGCAATCCAGATAGACGCAAGAACAAAATTAGTCCTCGCCAAATGGCATAGAAAATGCATATGAAAATGTTATTAAATGTCAGTAACTTTATTAGGAAGTGAAACATCTGCAGTACATTCTTTGAATTTAATTGAAAGAAGAGACCAAATTTATAAAAAGCCATCTAACAAAGATAACTTTTGTCATCACATTTTCTTAGCTTCTAACTTTTTCTTCAGTTGATAGGTTGGATTTGTATGGAAGCTTGTTTCCAACACAGAATTTAAAATAATAAAAAAATGACACTTTATCTCAGGATTGCGTGTTGTAAAGTCGCAATTGCGTGTTATAAAGTCAGAATTGTGAGATATAAACTCACAATTCTGACTTTTTTTTCTCAGAATTGCATGTTTATATGTCGCAAATCTGATTTTAAAACACGCAATTGCTACTTTATATCACGCAATTATGAGAAATAAAGTCAGTGGCGGAAACAAGCTTCCATAGCTTTGAGCCCCATTGTTTGCCATGTATAAAGTATGTATCACAAACACTGTGCAAAGAAAACTTTGGATACCTGACTGCAACATTCATGTGCTATGCTATTGCATTGTTTTGATTAAAGGCTTGTCGAGAACTTTAAGCCAAATGTCAGGACTCATCCTTCTTGTCCAATGAGATTCCTCTAATGTCAGAAAGCACATCGTGTTTATTTCACCTGGAGTTTTTAGCCTACAAAAACCCTCCGGCTGCATCTTCTATTCTTGCTTCTGTGAGAACACACACATAGGAAATCAAACCCTTTCTGGCTTGCCAGAAAAAATAGAGCCAAAGAAAACAATGTGAAGAGAGAAGTCGAGGCTGACTATGTTTGTAGCCTGGCATAGTCTAATTCCCATGGCGGCTGTTAAACAATGAGAGGCCGGGCGTAACCCAAGCTGCATCTGCTCTGCTGTGAAGTTTATTGGGGGCCTCAGATCAGCTCAAAGCACAGATCCTTTTATTTGGGCATTAAAGCCAAATTTGAAGAACTTTAGTGTACTCTGCTGTATAAAGCCATCTATGAATTGGTGTTTGAATGAGATTTTATGATAAACTTTACTTCTAAGGATTTTTTTGCAGCTGTTGGCATGGAATAAAAACATTCCTCTCTTTCTTCTCCCTCCATCTAGTACATTTCCCCTCCCTCTTTTCCCCCCTGCTGTTTTCTCTGTTTTGGGGTTTTTGGAGCTCTGTTGTGGTCTGTATTATTGTGTATGCAGAGACATGCACTGTGACCGTCTTAGTATGCAAATAGACATTAGGAGCTTATTATTTGCAGTCAGGTTTGAGAATCTCAGTTCCTTAAAGCTGCATTGATCCACTTTATATAACATGATGATAACAATTTTCTTCTTCTGTTCACTTAAGGTCTCAAAAGTAAATGGAGTCACACGGGCATCATCAGCCGGAACGCACACAGCCGGTGCCAAAAAGCAGAAAGACTTCCGTCTGCCGTCCAAAACTGTGAAGTACACAGCCACCGTGACCAAGGGCCACGTCACCTACACCAAAGCAAAACGAGAACTGGTAAAGAAAGCCAAACTCAACCACAGCAAGCACGCTGTTTCTGCTGGCCTCCGTGCTTACAGCAACAACCACCAACATCATTCTCATCATCCAACCAGCAACGGCCATGGCCGGCCTCAGCTCTCTCACTCAGGAAAAGCCCAAAGTATCAATGCAAAAACCCGCAAACAGGTGCTATTATCGAATGGGGTGCATAAGATGACTAACGGTGGCCGGCTTAACGGCAGGCTTAATGGACGCCACAGTGCCAGGGAAGAGGAGCAAGATGGCCGACAACTGCGGCAGGGACTGCGGAACTCTAAACGCAGAAGTGATGCTATTACGATCCTTGGAGCTGGAACTGAGAGTGATGAGGCTAAAACTAAGCTGCCTGTTAATGAGGTTAAGAAAGCTAAACTGCAGACTAGCCCGCTGGAAACTCGCAGCAAGAAGGCCCTGAATCAGTTTAAGCTCCCCAACACTGTCACTATTGCACATAGTATCACTGAAATGGCTGCCTCCCCTACTCAGAAAACGGGTCATGCCCCTCCTCAATCTCCCCCTGCTGCTCCTGCCTCCCCAGGCATGCCCCAGAACCCCGCAACCCCTGAGCCAGCACGTCAGCGGCCCAAGCGTGCCTCTGCTGGCAAACTGATGTTCATCAGACAAGCACAGCAGAGGGCCCAAACTAACCCCGCCCTCAATCGGACCACATCCACTACCTCAGCCAGCAAGTCCTTCAAACCAGCAGAGCCCACACACACACCTCCAACACGGCCGGACAGGGAGCGTGAAAGGAGCAAGGCAGGGTGGGCGGCCATGGGGGAGGAGGTGCCCATTTTCAAGCCCAGCTCCAGGGAGTTCCAGGACCCTTTGGTTTATCTTGACTCGGTACGGGAACGGGCCGAGTCATGTGGACTGTGCAGAGTGCTGCCACCTCCTGACTGGAGGCCAGAGTGCAAACTCAACGACGAGATGCGTTTTGTGACACAGGTTCAGCGCATCCACAAGCTGGGTCGGCGCTGGGGCCCCAATGTTCAGAAACTGGCCTGCATTAAGAAGCACCTCAAATCTCAGGGCATCTCAATGGACGAGCCGCCTCTTATAGGTGAGTCCCTTTAAAACCATTTGAATACAGCTACTTTGTTGGTATAAGCCAGAGTTCCACAAATCTGGCCCTGGATGGCTGCAGATTTTAGTTCCATCCCTAATCAAGCATACCTGAACAATTTTATCGGGGTAACTTGACAATTGCCAATTTCTCCAGAACTTGTCCAGCACCATGACAAGGTTTTAAAACCACTTTGAGCCATTGCTTTGCTTCAGAATTCTGTTTGAGGATCCAGTCAGAATATACGGATGAAATAAATGTGTAGTGAGCTTGCTAGAATGCCGCCGGTATGCTGCAATAATTCCTATGAGAGTTTTAAACGTGGTCACTGACCTTTTTTGGTGCTCACTCTCTGTCGGTTTCTTAGCTCACTTTCTCCTGTCATTATGTTTCAAAAGACAAAAAGATATCACACCATTTTTCCTTCAACATATTTAGAGAATTAATGAGCTGTGAAATTAAATGAATTTTAATTCTGGAGCTGTCAATACTCACTCGCCGGCAAATGGTTCAGTGTGTCAGTTGCAGTGGTTTAGTTGAGTTATGTTTGAAAACGATACATTAACTGTTAATATACACTTCTAACATACAGTTTTTGCATTCAACATTAATAATAATTTCTTCCCGCTCTCTGTCACCCCTTCAGGTGGCTGTGAAGTAGACCTGGCTCGTTTTTCTGAGCTTGTCTGCGACATGGGTGGAATGCAGCAGGTGATGGACCTGAAAAAATGGAGCCGGTTGGCCGACCTTCTTCGCATTCCCAAATCAGCACAGGATCGTCTGGCCAAGCTTCAGGAGGCCTACCTCCAGTACCTGCTCTCTTATGACCTGCTCTCTCCCGATGAGCACCATCAACTGCGGCAGGAGGTGCTGGGAGAAAAGGAGGCTCTGGAACGCAAGCGAGGACCCCTGGAGGGCCACTCGGATAGCGGCCAGCGGTCTCTGGTTCTTCCCCGTTTTGAACCCAAGAATGGACTCACCGGCCTTAACCACCGCAACGGCTTCCACAATCACAACAAAGAGCCAGACACCCAGCGGCAGGCCGGCCGCCGCAGACTGTTTGCTCAGGAAAAGAAAGGGGGAAAAGTGGACAGTGATGAGGCAAAAGAGGAGGCAGAAGAGGAAGGTGTTCTCAGTGACCAGCACAAATGTATATACAAGGTAATAGAGGCACTGATAATAGCTCATCTGCAAGCTAACGTTATTGTTTCCTTTCTGAAATGGCAGTATTATGTGTCAAACTTGTTTTTTTTTCACTTTATTCAGTCAGTCAGACTAGCAGATGTGCCATTTCCTCAGGTAATGAAGTGTTTAGAGAGAGCAGAGAGGGCTCGCCACTGAGCTGCCAGAGAACGTGCCAGAATATCAAGCCTGATGACTATGTTTGTCTGTACACTGAACACAGTGCCACACCGCTGGGGAATAAAGGAGGAAGGCTTAATATGTGATGTGTTTTGGGTTTTAATGCTGCCGATGTTGGCTCTACAGTGTGTGATGGATGTGTCTCTGTGCTGTGCTCTGCATCACAGATCTAAGCTTTACTTCAGAGCTATGTATTCTATTTTGACTTGCTAAGCTACCAGTACGAGCATCTGTTTTGTTCCTCAGACAGATTTACAGGTACAAAACACTGTAGATCTTTTACAAACTTTAGTGAGCTGTCTGTTATTTTTTAGACGTGTTCCCGAATTGAAGCAAAACTATGGTGCTTAGAGATCTCATTCTGGCCAAAATTAGTCCCAGCAGTGTATGCATGTTTTTTTTTTTGTTTGTTTTTTTTTTTTTTTTTTTTACAATTATCTGCAAAGGCTTTTACTTAGTACTAAAACATGTCAATAGAAAATCGTTCCATCTAATTTAAAACACAATTTCACCCAGCATTAGCATGCATGTTGTATTTATTAGAGTATCATGTTAGCTTAGCAACATGCTAGCATCTGACTGCATTAAGATCAACCATGCGAAAAGCACTCTTCATGTCAATCACACCAAAAAAAAAACCCACTTAATTTCACAGTTGATTCTCAGTTGCTGCCCATGAAGAGTGTTTAAATTCAGTCACACATGAGGTTTCATTTTGGTTTGCATGCTGCTCTAGAAGGTAGCTTGCTAATGTAGAAAGTGAGGCAGCTCGTTCAAATATAGGGCAGAACTTGTGTGGTTCTTGTGTTTGAGTGAGGACTGGGTAAAAGAAAGAGAGAACTATAACTGTGAGTGGGTGGGTATCGGTGAGAGTGTCTGTTTTGTGAGAGGGCTTGTTCCCAGGCCCTCAGCTTCTGGTGAACGTGAGGCTGAGTTCTTAGCCATAGTCCATGTAAGGTGACTCTGTCTGCCTCTCTAGCCCTATAAAAATACCCCCTCTGACTCTTATAGCACCCCGTCTGTCTGTCTGTGTGTTGTTGTCTGAGGTAACACTCTCTGCTGGGCGGTACTGTGAGAATGGGCCTCTTTACAGAATGGTGCCTGAATATAGGTCACAGCTCAGCTTCACACACACATAGCACTTTGTTCATCTCCAGTGCGGTACCTGGCAATTGTCTTTGTCTATAGTTATCTGTGCTGTCAGGCGGTTGAAGAGTGAGTTTTTTTTTTTTTTTTTTTTTCCTCAGTTGTGTGTGTAGTGCTTAAGAAGAGGAAATAGACAACTTGTAGAACAATGAATGGATAAACTGCAACTCTGAACTTGACATATATGTATAGGAAGGAAATGAAGTACTTCCTTTAAAGTAAAGTATGTCAAAAACTACATAATGTGCATTTAGCTGGACCAACATATAAAGAACAGGTTTATATACATATAAAGAACATTTGACATGTATGTAATTGAATCGTAAGCTTGTTTTTGAGAGCTGCCTGGAGCAGTTACCAATTTGACAGACAGCTTGTCACAGATTATTTTGCAATTTTTCTTACTCTGTACTGTTATTTATGTATCTTTTTTACAGGGGAGATCGGTATCTTTGACCACCTTTTACAGAATAGCAAGAAATACTATGATGATGTGCTTCAACAAAGAGCCTGGGGCTGCTGAAGTTGAGGTACACACATACTTCCCGTATTTTAACCATTCACCAGATAAATGTCTACAAGTTTAGTATGTTACTTTTATTACCTGTGTAAAATGTTGATTCTGATCCCCATAGGTGACAAATATCCATGCTAAAAAAAAAAAAGTATTTCAGGGGGATTAATAATAATAATAATAATAATAATAATAATAGCTGTTCTATTATTAATTGTCTTTAAATAGCATGCACTTTCCATGTTGGATATTTTATAAGCATGTCCCATGACAGCTGTATCCTTGTTTTCTGTCATATTTCCTTGTTACCTTCATCCTGCCATTTCTCTTCATCTCCATCTGTCCTGCTTTTCTTTTATATAGCAAGATTACTGGCGGATAGTGGAGCAGAGGGACTGCCATATAGCAGTGCATTATGGGAAAGTGGACACAAACACACATGGAAGTGGCTTCCCTGTGGGCAAGTCTGAACCCTTCTCCAAGTAAGTGTTGCATTCATTTGAGATGAAATACAGGCATGATTGGAAGATGCATTACTTTTTTTAAAAATGAGGCTACCATAATCTCTTTCTCTTTCTCTCTCTCTCTCTCTCCCTCTCTCTCTCTCACTCCTTTCTTTCTTTCGCTGTAGGCATGGATGGAACCTCACTGTCCTTCCCAATAACTCTGGATCCATTCTGCGTCATCTTGGTGCTGTGCCTGGTGAGTTCACTATTGTTGTCTGTAGCAGGAAGTACACTTCTCTCCACATCATATAAAGTTCCTTTGTTGAATAAGTCATCACCCCCCTCTCTGTCTCTCTTTCTCTTGTTCAGGGGTGACTATTCCCTGGCTGAACATCGGCATGGTCTTTTCTACCTCATGCTGGTCACAAGACCAAAACCGCCTTCCATACATTGATTACTTACACACTGGTGCTGATTGCATTTGGTAAGTTTTTTTTTATTTTTTTTCAGATACTGTGGCTACATTGACATTAAAATAATTGGAACTGAACATTTGCCCCTATAAAACGGCATTGGGCTGTTAGATGATGTTCATATCAACAGCAGATTAACAAACGACAAATTAATGTCTAAATAAAAATAAGTGAAGTCTTTGATTGAAAATAAAGTGCTAATGAAATAACATGGATTCTTCACAATTAAATCATTTACATTATTAAATTAATAATTTACATTATTATGATCTATATTATTATATTATTATTTTATCACATGTTTATATTTATATATAAACATTTTATGTAAAAATACAGTAACATGAACAATGTATATACTGTGTCAAAAATATAAACATTTTATTATATTATATACATTTTTTATATAAAAAAATGACGACAGTGTATATATTGGTCATGTTACTCTGTTTTTACATAATAAAATGTTTCATTATATAATTAATTATTATTTTAATAATACAAATATTTTCTCTTTGTAGTAATCTAGAAAATCTGAAAATATTTCAGAATATAACAGAATACTATACAATTTGCATTGTTCTGTTGTATACAATTGTCTTGAGTGAATTTTGTTAATTCTGTTGGCACTTAATTTGAAATATTTAGATACATTAAATGCAGTGTTGATTTAATAATATTTATATACTATTATAGTATTTATTCATAGTTTATAGTTTATTCATTTTGAGTTCACTTCTGTTTGTATATTTTCAGCTTTCATTTTCATTTAATTTTTCTATTAAAAATTTCTATTTTCTATTGTTTTAATATTGTTTTGCAGACTTAATTTATTTTTATTTCAGTTTTAGTAACTTTAGTAATTCAACTTGTTTATTTCAGTTATGGATATCTTTCAGCTTTGTCAATTATCAAAAATCATTTTAGTTTGTTAACAGTGTAAAAGTGTTATGTTCTATCAATGTCTTTCCTTACTCTGCTGTATTATAATCTTCTACCTCTAGAGGGTGCTGTACTCCGTTAAACACACCATTTATTACAGTGTGCATTCAGACTAGTGTCTGCTGTTTTTGATTTTGTTTTGTTTTTTTACATGCATGATTCAACATGATAAAGCCAAGGCCTGGTTTCATGGCAACAAAGCAGGTTTAGGAACCAGCAGACAGGGCTTTCGCCTTATGTCATCCAAACAATGACACTGACAGGAAGTTTTGCCTGTCCCATTACAGGTATTCTATTCCTGCTGAGGAAAAGACGAAGCTTGATAAAGTGGTGCATACACTGCTACAGGCCAACGGCACGCCGGGACTGGAAATGCTGGAGAAGAATGTTATGGTAAGATATTGTGAATAAAAATAACAGTACCTTTTTGTAAGTCTGCTGACATTGCTTATTGAATGTAATGCTCTTGTACAAAGAACTTAGGAGTGTGTATTTCTCCAGATTTCTCCGGAGGTGCTTTGTCGTGAGGGGATAAAGGTCCACCGTACGGTCCAGCAGAGTGGGCAGTTCGTGGTGATCTTCCCCGGTGCGTTCGTGTCCAGGGTGTGCTGTGGCTACAGTGTGTCTGAAACTGTGCACTTTGCCACACCACAGTGGATGAACCTGGGCTACGAGGCTGCTAAGGTGAGACATTTTCACATTTTCCACTTTCACCTGCAGGACAGCATAAAGACGTATATAGATGTTTAGAAGACGCTCTACATGTTTGTACTTTTCTCGCAGGACCTGAAATGCAGGCACATAGCAAAACCCTTCTCTATGGAGAAGCTCCTCTACCAGATCGCCACAGCCGAGGCCAAACGTGAAAACAGACTTGTGCTTGGTACAATCTCTTCTCTTCTCAAAGATCTCAGGTAAGCACTGCAAACCCATCCTGATGTGGAAACGGTGAAGTTATGATTTTTCTGTTATGACCTATATATGTTATAGAAATATATTTTTATTTAGCGTGGAATGTTGCTGTTTGAGCATGAAAAAGGTCTGCAAAATTACAAAGCACAAAGTCACTCCAATGGGAGAGTTATCTGTTATCAGTAAGCACTGTTTCTGAACTCCCTGAAATGCTCAATTGTAGTCTTGAGTTTTCTTCCGGGAACGTACACATCACAATATTCCTCATTTAAATAATTCCCGCCCAAGACATGCACAAAAAAAGGGACGAGGCCTGGTTGAGTTAAGTAGTTTGTTTAAACTTGCGGATATGGAAAGGGGTGGACCAAAGGGAATATGGTATTTATAGTATAATACCAATCACAAACTGGTCCAGCCAACCAATAAGAGCACATTGCGCTGTTCAGAAGGAGGGGCTTCATAGAGACAGAAATTAAACCGAGCGTTACAGACAGAATGGGAAAAGAGGTGCTGCAATAATGTAAAATATACTGTGTGTGTGTGTATACAAACACAGTATATTTTTGTCCAGTTTAACACGTTAAAATATGTAACGCAGTTAAAGCAGCATCCATATTTTCTGTCATCCTTTGGCTAACATTACATGATATGATCACGCTCTTATTCATGCAAATGTTTTAAACCATTCAAGCGCCACAAGACAAAAGAGAACATGCTGCCTGTGAATGTACGGTCTATGTGACACACACACGACACACAGAAAGACGCGCGACAGTATCGTATATCGACATTTTCACGAGACATCAGTAGCTGTATTAGTATCAGTGATACTGGCCTTCATTCATACAGTAAAAAGATGCCATTAAACAAGTATTTAAAATATACTGTCTTTATGTTGTCTTTACATTGATTTAGAGATTAAAGGTAGGGTAGGTAATCCTGTTCAGAAACATTTTTTTTTATACTGGGTGAAATGGTCCTTCCATTCTGATAGTAGTCAATACATTATGTGTTCAGAAAAAGGAATGGAAAAAATCTGACCTCTGTAGCAGCTGTAGGACAGTAAAAACTCTGACCAATCACTGCCATTCGGTGCGAATGTAAAGAACCAATCAGATGCCTTCATGTCTCGTGCCCGAGCACCACTGCGTGCACAGCCCTGCGTGCACTCATCATCACATGTCACCGTTCCCGGAAATATTCAGCTCACTACACCGAGTAAGCAGGAGTTTGCGGCACAATGGCTGAGAAAATGCAGCAAAAAGTACCAATGCCAGCTTTGCTACTTTGCTAAACTACTTCCTCGGACCCTGCCCGCACTCTTGAACGACCTCCTCTGCTTCGTCCCCGACCCCGGAGTGGACCTGTCCTCGAACCGACGATGCGGTACTTGTCACCGGAGTGTAACGTTAGTCCTCATCAGAGTCAACAATGTTTTCATCATGGAAACACTTACATGCAAAACACCGTATATGTTATGACTCTTACACGAAATTCACCTTCATCACAGTTTAACTGATGGTAATGGAAAAACGTGTATCAATGCAACCTAGCTTTGCCTTATAAATATAGCTCGTTACCTATAGCCTAAATATAGCTCGTTACCGAATCAAACAAAATATATTTTAAACTTTACCAGTATCGATATGCTAGCTTGATAGTGAGTACTAAAAGCCATCATATTTGTTTATATTTATAGTGATAAAGTTAGGTATTTTATTACATGTGATTCTGACATGATGTCACTGCATGCACTGCGCTCCTTCCTCTCCGCTCGTCTCAGGTAAATAATAAATGGGTCTTCAGCTGAGCCTGAGCGTTTGGCGTCGCGCGTTCATGTGTTTTGGGGGCGTGGCTTTGGAAGGAGCTCAGAAGGGAGGGGGTGGAGTGAATGGAAATAATGACCTGTGTTTACAACAGTCGTGAGAGGTCTACAGACACTCGATTTTTATACTCTCTTTTTCAGAGTACTTACATTTTAATTATGTATTGGTATATAAAGACAGTTTAAACAAATTTGGAATGTTTTTTTTTCTGAACAGGATTACCTACCCTAGCTTTAACTGTAAAATTATTACATTACAACATGTATATAAAAAACTTAAGTGTTAAACATAAGTGTTTATAATTGTGATTTTAGTTAATTGTTTTTTAATCGATTGACACTTGGCACTTACTTATACTTTACATTTATATGATATAAGTGCTGTCAATCGATTAAAAAAATTGTATTCAAGCATGAAAACCTTTTCTAGTAGACTCCAAAAACAAAATCAAGACTTTGTAAAAGGGCATAAATGGCCTATTTAAACATTATAACCAATGGCAAGGCAGTTGTGAAGAGAGTGTGCTGCTGTCCTACAGGAACATAGAGATGAAGCAAAGGCAGGAGCTGTATGAAGCAGGGCTGCTTTCCTCCGCACGCTACTGCACTCACGACAACAACCAATCGCCTGCTGACACCAGGAAGAAACCACGCAAGTGGCTGGCGCTGGAGTCTTCCGAGAGACGCTGCCAAACGTGCCAGCACCTCTGCTACTTATCTATGGTGAGATTCAGTTAAGATTATATTGGACTGTAGAGCTCAGTGTAGTTTATACTATACCAATAAACTAAGGCTCTGTCCTGAATTTGAATGTTTGTTTTGTGTTCTAAAAGTTGAAACCATCACAAACTCCCAAATTAGTCCATATAAGCCCAAAAACAGTTCTATCATAGTATACTGTATCATCTTGGCACATTTGACTTGGGATTTGGGATGCACTAATTCATTTCTCATATGCCATTTAGAATCAATAGTATGCTCATTGGGTCATAGTGTAAAAACTATACTGTACTTTAGCCGTCAGTACAGTCTAAACTATAATAATATTAAGGTCCTGTCCCAAATGGCTCCCTAAACACTCACAGTCTTCCTACGATTTGCACTTTCGTGACGTAACACCGCTTTGACTGACGGGAAGACACCTAAAATGACAAATAGGACACCCTGCAGTCTCATGGACTCTCAACGGACACCCGCACTCGGCAGCCTTTGCAAGTCCACAAGACCGAAACTGCATGTGAAGTGTGCCATTTGGGACAGGGCCCAATAGGGCCAGGCACTAATGTTAACATTTTTCACAAATTTGAATTTTAAAATGATTTAAAAAAAAAGATGAAACAAACTTTAAAATGAGCAAAAAAATCTCAAATGCAATATAAAGATTACATTTTATTCCTTATTTTAATTTGTTCCCTCTACAACTTTCATTTCGGTTCTCAAGGTCTTGGAAAAACCTGGATATACAGTACGGGGACATTTCAAAAGTGTGAACCATGTAAATGAATAAAACCTTCTAAAGGCATGGGCATTTTTAAAATGTATATAGATTTGTTCAGTTAGACGGTTTGTTGAGCTCTAAAATATTTTATAGAGTAGAATTTGTTCAAATTAAAATGAGCAGTTTTGTCATTAATAGTAGAAATATTTTGAGGTCCCTTTTAATGTCGTCTTTGACAATGGAGGGCCTTGGAGTCAAAAGGGTTAAGAACCCCTGGTCCACAATTCATATGCTATATTAACCATTTAAATATACAACCCCAAATCAGAAAAAGTTGGGACACTGTACAAATTGTGAATAAAAACAGAATGCAATGATGTGGAAGTTTCAAATTTCAATATTTTATTCAAAATACAACATAGATGACATATCAAATGTTTAAACTGAGAAAATGTATCATTTTAAGGGAAAAATAAGTTGGTTTTAAATTTCATGGCATCTACACATCTCAAAAAAGTTGGGACAAGGCCATGTTTACCACTGTGTGGCATCCCCTCTTCTTTTTATAACAGTCTGCAAACGTCTGGGGACTGAGGAGACAAGTTGCTCAAGTTTAGGAATAGGAATGTTGTCCCATTCTTGTCTAATACAGGCTTCTAGTTGCTCAACTGTCTTAGGTCTTCTTTGTTGCATCTTCCTCTTTATGATGCACCAAATGTTTTCTATGGGTGAAAGATCTGGACTGCAGGCTGGCCATTTCAGTACCCGGATCCTTCTACGCATCCATGATATTGTAATTGATGCAGTATATGGTCTGGCATTGTCATGTTGGAAAATGCAAGGTCTTCCCTGAAAGAGACGACGTCTGGATGGGAGCATATGTTGTTCTAGAACTTGGATATTCCTTTCAGCATTGATGGTGCCTTTCCAGATGTGTAAGCTGCCCATGCCACACGCACTCATGCAAACCCATACCATCAGAGATGCAGGCTTCTGAACTGAGCGCTGATAACAACTTGGGTTGTCCTTGTCCTCTTTAGTCTGGATGACATGGTCGTCCCAGTTTTCCAAAAAGAACTTCAAATTTTGATTCGTCTGACCACAGAACAGTTTTCCACTTTGCCACAGTCCATTTTTAATGAGCCTTGGTCCAGAGAAAACGCCTGCGCTTCTAGATCCTGTTTAGATATGGCTTCTTTTTTGACCTATAGAGTTTTAGCTGGCAACGGCGAATGGCACGGTGGATTGTGTTCACCGACAATGTTTTCTGGAAGTATTCCTGAGCCCATGTTGTGATTTCCATTACAGTAGCATTCCTGTATGTGATGCAGTCCCGTCTAAGGGCCCGAAGATCACGGGCATCCAGTATGGTTTTCCGTCCTTGACCCTTACGCACAGAGATTGTTCCAGATTCTCTGAATCTTTGGATGATATTATGCACTGTAGATGATGATAACTTCAAACTCTTTGCAATTTTTCTCTGAGAAACTCCTTTCTGATATTGCTCCACTATTTTTCGCCGCAGCATTGGGGGAATTGGTGATCCTCTGCCCATCTTGACTTCTGAGAGACACTGCCACTCTCAGAGGCTCTTTTTATACACAATCATGTTGCCAATTGACCTAATAAGTTGCAAATTGGTCCTCCAACTGTTCCTTATGTACATTTAACTTTTCCGGCCTCTTATTGCTACCTGTCCCAACTTTTTTGGAATGTGTAGCTCTCATGAAATCCAAAATGAGCTAATATTTGGCATGACATTTCAAAATGTCTCACTTTCAACATTTGATATGTTATCTATATTCTATTGTGAATAAAATATAAGTTTATGAGATTTGTAAATTATTCCATTCCTTTTTTACTCACAATTTGTACAGTGTCCCAACTTTTTCTGATTTGGGGTTGTATACTGTAGTGCTCTATTATATTATTTTTAATTGTCATAGTAGTATATTTGTCAATGTGCTTTATATATTTTTTGTAGAATTTTTCATTGTTACTGTGTTGTCAGACAGTTCTATAGCTCAGTCATAGCTGTAATTTACTTCCAGTGCTGATAATACACTTTCAGTCTTCACTAACACATGAATTACTGAGAGTTTAAAATGAGTTATGATCTTAATGTAGCTAATGGTTGTTGTTAATTCTGCAGGTGGTGCAGGAGAATGAAAATGTTGTTTTCTGTCTGGAGTGTGCGCTGCACTATGTGGAGAGAAACAAAAGCTGCCGCGGCCTCAAGATGATGTACCGCTACGATGAGGTAAGACACATGACCAGAAGCACACCTGCAGGGGGCGCTGTTGGGATGCTTTTGCTTTGAGGACCCTCAAGGGTTCAACAACCCTTCTAACTGTACAGTTGATGTCCCTTCATAAAATGTTGTGCTCTGGAAAATGCTAGCAACAAGCGCTTGGGAAACATTACCACAAATCTGAATGCAAATGAGCTTCTGTGGATTCAGTGTTCTGTTACAGTTTTTATTTAATCACTGTGGCTCAATTTTGAAATTTGATTTGTTTTCTCCTCAAAATAATACATTTAGATCTCTGAGCAATACGTTTTTTTCTCACACCAGATTTGAATTTCCTATTAATTTAAGCAAAATGCATGCTTTTTGGCACACGTGTGCAAAAAAGTAAGTGCAGATGTCTACAATTTGCACACTAACTAACGGTTTGCTGATCAAGGTTATTTTCAGTGAAGTTGTCATAACTTCACAACTTCTAAAATCTTTTATTGTAAGAGTGATCGCAAACTATAAGCAAAAAATGTAAAAACTTTGCTCTATTTCTCTTCATTCTCGTCCTGCTCATTGCATGAACACCAAATCACGGGCTTCCACAGCACATCAGCTTATAAATGAACACGTAAACACTGATTTTAGTGTCCTCCATGTTTACACCCGTATGAGAGCGTGCTCCGCTGTTATTGCTCTTTTGCTCATGTGTGTCAGTTCAGGATCTTGATCTATTCACACTCGAATCTGATATCTGCCACATTTAAAGAAACAATAGATCAACAATAAATCAGGATTGAGCTCTAAGGCTTGCAGTGTTTTTCACCATGGTCTCTCCTTGTGTTTGTGTCCTGTGTGGTCCCTCAGGAGCAGATCAACAGTTTGGTGAATCAGGTGTGTGGTAAAGCCGTGGTGAGAAGCGTGGCGGACGGCTGTAACGGCTCCAGCCCCACCAAACCACCAGGCAAGCGCGGCCCCCGCAAGAGAGCCACTGTGGAGCTGTCCCTGACCCACCTGTCCAAAAGTGCCGCCGCTGCCGTCTCGTGAGAAACGCCACCCGGTTGCCTACGTCAAACAATCCATTTTCCCTCTTTTCATTTCGTTTCTGTCTTTTATCACCCTCATAGCAGGGCAGAGTTTCCTGTGTTGAAAGCAGGCTGCCTTTTTTTGCACTAGCGCACTAGTTTTTATTCACCAGATGTTTGATAGCATTAAGAGACATGGTCCCAGGTGTGCATTTCACTGACAGGTGTGAGTATGATGTCATCTTTTCTGCCTGGACCCTCTTCCCCCTCACCTTCGGCCCCATTGACTGCACACATGCTCCTCCTGAACTGTGAACCTTGGGACAAATGGGTGCTTCTCTCCTCAATTTTCCTGGCCCCTTTCCTTTGAATGTTGGTGCTTGATGGAGCTGCCCAAGAATGTTTTGTTTTGTTTTTTGTTTGCTTTTTGTTTTGTCTGTTTTTTGTTTTGTGTTTGTTTTTGTTTTGTTTTGAGTTTTTGTTTTGTGTTTGTTTTTGTTGTGTGTTTTTTGTTTTGTTTTGTTTTATGACATTTGTTTTGATTTCAATTCATTTACTCCCCATGCAGCTCCTCTGCGGAAGACGCAGCTCTAAAGATGGTAAACACTTGAAATTTGTCTTGTTTTAATGTGTTTTTTAAGAGGAAGTACTGTGTTTTTTTTATTTAATTTCATCTGCTTTTCATTTCACACTTTCCTCTGTGGATTCGGGGAACGATGGTTTCCATGGCAGCGGGTCGGGCTGTACTTGAGGAAGTGGGTGTTAGGGAATGAACGAGTGGGTCCCGTCCCGATAGTGAGAGGGGTTCCTCCCACGCTGACGCTTACGAGCGATAACTGTGCCTGATGTTTAGCGGGGAGATCTTTCTTTATTTTTGGTGCTGTTTTTTTTTTTTTTTTTTTTTTCTCCTTTTATTGTATATCAATACAAAAAGGTAATAAGAAAGAAGTGCTGTCCGCTAGCCTTCTTATCCCACAGGACGGAAGAGCCCAGAGGCTTTTTCCGCTTCTAGATGTGCAATCGTGTCAACATTCCATTCTTCCAGACTTTCATCTGTACCAGTTAACATTAATTATTATATTATATTATTGTAATTATTATATTTTGTGTTTTTGCATTTTATTTGATCTTTTGTTCTGATGTGCTATCTCAAGTTAGAGCCACTATTCAGAGGGTGTAAAATGTGAAATGCAAGTCCAAGGTTTTTTTTTTTATTATTGTTATTATTGTTGTTTATTTTTGTTGTCTTTTCATTTTTGCGGAAGTATCATTGATTTAAAGAAACTTAAGAAAATCACCTTTTGTACATAATCCTGTAAATGTCTTTAATACTTGAGCCTTTGTTGGAGTGACAGAAGGAAAGGATAGATAGATGGATGATGTCAGATGAAGAAAAGCCTTACATTTCAGTTTCTTCAGCTGTGGGAGTTTGATGCATACAGGGTTGCTCTGGTAATGTGTATAAATTTTAAGTGCTGCTTACATCACTGAGGACTAAGATAAGGAGTCGCGATTTCCCCCTAGTTTTGTTTTTTAGGTTTACTTTTTTAAAGAAAAGGGAAAATACTTTCACAAAAAAAAAAGAAAAAAAGGTTTTTACATTTTCATTACTGAAAATTCAACATTGTAGTAGCTACTCATGTTGCACTGAGCTTGCCAGTGGTGACTGTCAAGGAAAAAAAAAAACTATAATTCAGTTTGTTGGTTGTTGTCCTTAACAGAAGACTGTTTTAGGAGTATTTAATGAAAACCAAGTCTGGTGTTTTCAACAAAAAATGGCATTTGTCAAGTTTTTATGGCCTTACAATGTATTTTACTCAGAATTTTTTGCTGTTTTTGGTTCCTTTTTCTACAATGAGAGATTTGCTCACGGTCAGGCGAGTTAATTTATTAGCACTGCGTCTCAGCTCTTCCTCTCACGAGGAAAGATTTCATGTTGGTTATATTGCCAGTTTTATTTTGTTTTACTTTGTTTTATTTTGTTTTTTACTTTTTCAATTTGTACTTAAGGTTTAATAAAAACTCATGGACAATTCACTGTCAGTGTGTCTTCATTACTGACTTTTATACTGGTTTAAAGGGGAAGGTTTTCTTCTTTTCATTTATTTCTAATAAAATGATTTTACTGATTAACCACATTTTAAAATACATTTACGAATAATTATTAATAATAATGTTGTTATTATATATACAAATAATTAATAAAATGAACACTTTAATACATCTTTCAAATATTCAGTTATTTAGTACTAGTATTAGAAGTAGTAATTAAAATAATAAATAAAATAAAAATAAAATTTCTTTTAAAATATTAAATTATTTTATACATATTTAGTCATTGTATTAAAAATAAATTGTTGTCATAAAATAATAATCAGTAGTAATATCAATAATACTTATGTATTTGAAATGTGTTTTTAAAATGTTCAATATATACTATTTAGAACTAATAACAAAATAATTAAATTACTAAATATATTTTAACATTATTTAAAAAATAATACTCTTTAAAATGTGTCTTTTGGTATATTAATTGTTATTATGATTATCATAAAATAATATTATTTTAATATGTCTATTCAATTATTTTGTATAATCTTTTAGCACAAGTAGTGTGATAAAAATAATAACATTTGTCAGTCTGTAGACTCCTTATTGTACATTTATTGACCCCTGGTGTAAAATCCTTGTGCTTGACTTGAATTACAAAGGTGCAAAGAACATATCATTTTAGAATACTTTAAAAGTCAAGGATCTGCAAGTGATTTTTAAAATGAATTTAAATGTTACATTTTAATTTTGGTCCTATACATGTCCACATTATGTTCCCTGATGTAGAAATATGCTGACAATTTGAAGAACTGAAGCTCAACTCTGAACCTTAATTCAGGTATTTTCAATGAAAGTCATACTCTGGTGAGCCCGAGGCCTCTAAAGCATTGATGATTTTATACACGAGACAGGCATGTACCTCATAAAATACATAACAGCATTTGTTATCTAAAGCCTTTTTAAAAGCTGGAAATACTCCAGATATGGATTTACAATATAGAAACCAAATTGATTAAACTAGTTTGTAGAGTGAAAGCCACATAATTAATTACTAGTGTGTATTTTTTATATTGCTGTAACTGACAACAAATGGCACAGAGGGGCAAACAGTAGACCAGCTATATGCAGTGAACATCCCAACAGAATAAAAGAGGTTTATTGATTTGTGAGGGCAGGCACAGGATCGGGCTTATACTGCACAGCACACAACAAAGAACTTCTTTACAAAAGCCAAAAGGGTGTCAAAACACAAATGTGTACTCTTCCTTTTGACGCAAATGAACAGCACACAGCTAATTACATCACTTCCGCTTACAGTCTGTGGTTCGTCCTCTGTGTTTTCAGGATGAGCTGCTGCTCTCACAGTTCTTGATTGGCCGGTTTTGTTCTCTTTCGAGTAACCGGGCGTTCTCCTCGACCTCTTCTAGATCTGGCTGGATGAGCAGAGAGCCACGGTTGGCTGCTTGTTCCCTGTCATCATCTTCATCATCGTCGTTGTACTCCTCCTCTTCCCCCGCCTCCGTGTCTTGGCTGGCTGAGTCCGTGCAGGTGGAGGACAGCGATGCGAGCTTGTGTCTCAGGTCCGCCTGTGTGGGCACCTGAAGAGTGATCTCAGAAGTGAACGACTCCACATCTGGACCTGAGAGAGAATCTTTTAGACAGGAAGAACAAAAGGGATTAGAATGCAAATTTCTCTTTAAAAAATGAGACATTGGTCTGACAACATTCAGGATTCTGTGAGACAAGGAGATCTGTTACAAAACCTTGTAAGCTGCCTACCACTTTGTTCATTGTAACAGCACAGTCACATTAGAGAAATTTTGCGGGCAAATTCCATTCTCCATTGTCATTAGGATATCGATGCATGATGCATGCTTATTCAGTGGTCACTGCCAAACCAAGTAGCTTTATATGGGTAAACCTGGCAAATTTGCATGTTAAAAGTTAAACAAACAATGTGGAAAAAATTCACATTATGTGTCCCTCACGCAAAATTCCTAATCGTGTAGATTCACTGATGCCATGACTGCATTTCGCTCCTGGAATTTTAGCAGTTCAAAGATAAATGTGACAGCACATTAAAGGTCCTTGCACACTGAGTCCGAAATTTCCGGGCCTCACGTTGTGTCAATCACGTTTACACACTGCCTCCGGAACTTTTGGTCCGTCATAAAAATTTTGGGATCTGGTTCGATTTTCTGCGTTTTTCGCATCCATAGCAAACATTTTGAGAAGTGTTTTGACAATTCAGAGGCACCGAATGACGAATACGAAAAAACGCATACAAAAGTTTCAAACTCTTAAGACCTTAAGGCATCATTGGTGAGACCCCACACTGTAAAACAAAACAAAAAAGTAGCTGCCTTAAATTTAAGTACAATCAACGGATGTTTCAGTAATTTCAACTTAAATTACATTAAACTGATTCTGATTCAAATGAGTTGAATCCTGAATAACATAGAAAAAAGTTTAAAATTGTTGAGTTAAAGGCAGCTGCATAAGTAGATGGTAGACAGCGAGGCAGTGCACTTGTTTTTGGAACAGGAAGTCTTCATTGTCCTCATGTTGCCTGTATCATCCAGAGAACATGGCTTTCAGTGCAGCTCAGTGTAATTAGCGAGAATTGTAAAACCTGTTTGTTCTTCTCTATATGCAATCAGACATTACAGACATCATCTCAGCATGTTCTGCTGACGGTAGCGGTAAATGTCAGCACTAATTTATTGGCATCTCAGCATTAGTGAAGCTACAGAGTTCTTTAAACATAAGGAAGGAAGCCACATTCGTCATTAGCTAAGAGTGGTTTAGATCTATAGAACTCAATCAGGCCCCACTTGAAAACCAAAAGAGGACAAAAACACATACAGAGTGAGAAAATCTACAGATTGATGATTGTGAAATATCACTGTGTATTTATACCCAGCATCGGTGAGGCTACGCTGTTGTCCTCGCCACCAGAGTTGAGAAAGACGTCCAATGCCTCGTGGTCGGACATATCCATCAGATCCATTTGCTCCAGCATGTCCACGTTCACCTCCATTGATGACATGCTTCCTATTGTCTCTGTGAACCAAAGGAAGAGCAACAGCATCAATAACTGCAACCTCACACTTCAATCATTAATATGTATCAAGGATTTGAGTCCAGGATGACTGTTACAAGGAGTTCCCATTTCTGCGGACAGAGTTCTTGAGTCAAATCTTGTCAAATAGAACAGCAAATTTGGTTATGTCAGATCTCATTTGATGCACTGAGCTATGTCCTGGATTCGTCACCTTGCAGTCATGTCGACTCTGTGATGTCATTAGCACATGCTTCACAAATACAGACTGCGGCGTGAGGCATGCCCATCACGTGTGTGAGCGTGAGCGTAAGCACGACATCAGTAAGCAGAGCGGTGAACTGCGTACCTCAAGGTTGTGTAAGAGCGCCGCGGCACGGGGAGATGGACAACAAAGAGAGAGATATGTTAGCTCCCCTTTTACAGTACTGAGACACAAACACAACTGCACACTCATTCACTCAGACTCTGTGTCACACTTTGACAGAAATTCCATCAAAACACTATTCCAACACAATTCCAGTCCATACTCAAAAAATAATACCCTTTAAAATAAAGACGATTGACATTCTCACCTTGCTGCCCTTAGCCCCACCTTCTTAATGAGCCACTAGCTGATCCTTTGATGACTGGACGACTGAGCTTAGCCCCACCTTCTTAATTACCCAATGGCCAATCCTATCCCTGCCTTCTTAATGACCAATCCTATCCCTGCCTTCTTAATGACCTACTGGCCAATCCTATCCTCACCTTCTTTATTACCTGCTTGATGATCCAAGCCGTGCCTTGTTAAGTACCCACTGCCTTGTCCTATCCCTGGACCTGATGGCCAATCCTATCCCCGCCTTCTTAATGACCAGCTGGCTGATCCTAGCCTAGGGGTACAAAACTCAGTTCCTGTGCTGCGTTCCAGTCCAAAATTGTCATGCCCTTCACTCGCTAACTTCCCTCCGTCTCGTTCACTCGGATGTACGTCATTGCTTACGATGCACGAGTGCCCACTACTGGCGGAAACTGCAATGGGCTGAACTGGAACGTCCTAAGCCCTTGATCACTTGGAATCAGCTAAAGAGTTGATTAATTATTTAAATTTTTTCCCTTTAAGAATTTGTTTAATGTAGCATCCAAATGTATATAGGTGTGTGTGCGTTGTTTTAAATAAAAAAAAATATATAATTAATATATCATAGAGTTGTTTGTTGTGGTGGTGATTAGACGAGATTTGTGGTGACGTCACAATCGTACTGCATTGTGGGACATATAGGTGCCTGAAGTGTACATATGAAGTAGACTCGCTCCCTCGGTCAAAATCGAGGGAACGAGGGTCTGTCCATCTAAACTTCCCTCGTCCACTTCACGAAGTGGAACGCACTTCAAAATGGCGGCGGGGATTCCCCCGAGGGGAAGTGCTTAGGGAAGTTCGCAAGTGCGTGTCTAAAAGTGGACTGGAACGCAGCACTGGAGGTTTAGCTTCAACCCTAATTAAACGCACCTGATCCAGCTAATCAAGTCCTTCATGCTTATTTATAAAACTTCAGGTATGTCTTTTGGAGCAGGGTTTGGAACTAAACTCTGCAGGGCTGTGGCTCTCCAAGAACTGAGTTTTGCACCCCTTTCCAAGCCCGTTTTCTTTTTGACCCTCGGGATGATCCTTTAGGACCCACTGGCTGATCCTAGTCCCTCTTTTCAATGACCCACTGGCCAATTATGGCCTGCCTTCTTTATGACCCGCTAGGTGATCCTAGCCCCACCTTCTTTTTGATCCGTTTGCTGATCCTTGCCCTTTGTTTTTAATAACCCGCTGGCTGGTCCTAACCTTGCCTTCTTTATGACCCGATAGCAGATCTTCTCTCTGCCGTTTGAGGGGCTGTTTACACGACACCGTTTTCAACTAAAAACATAACACTTTTAATGTATTTTGGCCGTTCATTTACACGACAACGACATTTTGGTGGCCTGAAAATTCAAATGTTTGGAAACTGGTTTCAAACTGCAAGTTTTCGAAGACAGTCTTCATGTAAACAACAAAAACACGAATCTCTGATGCTGCGTTCACACCAAACGCGAATATGCGTCAAAATTCGCGCCTGCCGCGTCTAGTTATACGCGTGACCACTTTGTGTGCATTCGCGCGTCAAGAGCGAAATTGACGCGTGTAAAATCAAAAGTTTGAAGCGAAATTTACGCGCGTCACGTGCGTGGGAGGCGAAAGTTTCGAAACCTGTTGGTGGCCATCTTTTTTAGATGTTTATCGAGCATTAGCATTAGCATTAATCTAGAGAGTCACCGCTCGTATATGCTCTGGAGAGCAGAAACAGCTGCGTGGGGGACATCGTCGCTGTGCTCGGGTCCACCAAACCCTCCGGAGGGTTTCAGGAGTTTCACAATTTGCTCCAGGAGGTAGGTTTGGTGGACCTAACGGTGAGGACGCTGACGAGGCCGTATAGGCCTTGGCCTCGAGTGGTCGCTGCATGATGAGCCCACGCTGTACAGCCCGGCGCGAGGTTCACCCTCGCCGCACTAATCTGTCATTTATTTTTGTTTTGATAATAAATGGAGGCAGCCTCCAAAAGTGAAACCTGTCCTGTGATTTTTTTTAAAAGTTTTTATACACTAAATTGTGTTTGTTGTCTTTACATTAGATTAATAAAGTTTCATATAATCTAGAATAGATATGGAATAAATAGCATTCAGTACAAAATGAGTATCTCTCATATTGAAATCGAGTTTTTATGTGAAAGATTTGCTTTGTTGTGCATTTTAGTCATATTACAAAATAATGTATTGAGGCCAAACATAAAATAACATTATAAACCGTCAGTTCACCACGTGACAGCAGCAAGCAGGCTTCTGATTGGTTAACGCGGCGCGAATTGACGCAGAAGTTCAGATTTTTCAACTCGGGCGGCAGACGCGAATTCGCGTCAAACGCGTGAATGCACAAAAAGCACAATTCGCGCTTAACGCGCGTAACGCACCAGACGCTCAATTCGCGTCATTCATGCGAACTAGACGCGCGAATGAGGCGAATTCCCGTCTACCGCGGCGCGCTAAACGCCTCATTCGCGCCGTAAGACCTCCAGACGCGCGTAAACGCGTCTTACCATTGACTTAACATTGAAATCACTTGCGCCAGACGCATATTCGCGTTTGGTGTGAACGCAGCATGAAGGCGATGACATCATGCACATGCGTAATTTACATGTTCAGTCTATAGTGTTTCATCGCCATCTAATGGCCTGGCAGCAGAATACAGGGTTTTTAGTCGTTTTCTCTAATCAATGTGAAAGGGGATTGTTTTGACAATGGTGTCGTCTGCGTAAAACTCAAAGGAAAAAAAGCATATCGTTGTCGTTTAAACTGACCCTAAGTGATCTAATGGCTGATTCTAGCCCCGCCTCGTTAATGACCTAATTAACTATCCTAGCCCCGCCTTCTTAATGACCAAATGGCTAATTGTAGCCTCGCCTTCTTTATGACCCAATGTCTGATGTTAGACCTGCTTTCTCAATAGGTGTGTTCAACTTCTGCTGGAAAGATTTGCCTCTTGCAGTCGGGGACGAGTTGGAAACTGAACCGAAGTCGATCGCTTTCTGTTTCCCAAAGTGACGCTTGCACTGTGTTTGTGTACTGTATCACAGACAAAATGGATTAAAATGGATTAAATCTAATATTTGTCAGGTTAACATATGTTTGAATTTTACATATAGAAACCAGAATCACATTTCATCCAATTGGTATGCACTGCTTAAAACAGTGCCTGTATGTACAAGAAGGTCAAGATTTCAATGTTTCAATGATTTCAACCTGTATGATTTCAATACCAATGAAGTGGTGTCTATATCAGTTTTATGTTGACACATGAAAAGAGTTTTTGCTGGTATAGAAATAGATTTGTGAGCAGTAGCAGAACAGAAGGTGTCAGAATAAACATGAAACCAATGTCATTGTTGTCATCAGTGAATCTGGCCAAGATTTGTGTGGCCAATCTGGAGAAACTGCAGCATCTGAACCAGTCCAAGACTTTCAAATCCTTTTTGTGGTACTTTGATGGCATACATCTCAGTGACGGTGTCAGCGCTGTCTCAAGTCGGACAAAATGATAACGCTGTATGAAGTCAAACGCACCTAATGAAGGGATGCTATTTGCTAGCCCTGCCCTCTAGTCTAAATGACTCACTGGCTGATCTTATCCCCACCATTTCAGTATAGTTTATCTATAATTATTAGCAATAACCATTGGACTTGTTGTTCCAACTCCCTTCTGCTGCTTTTGTACATTACCAGGCACCATGTGTCTCCTGAGTCATTTTAGACAAATTGGTGGAATATGAAAGCAACACTTCAGGGCTGGGAACAGCTTTCCCAATCGAATATGTTGGGTGCTGTGGAGCTGGCACTCTTATTTGTAATAATGACTGCTAAGTTTTTTGTACCAGATCATCTAAAGAGACATTTCCCAGGGATATAAAAAGGTTTGTTAAATTGTACATAAGGATAGAGCATATTTACATGAGCATTTTGTTAAACAGCATCTGCTTATATTAGTGTCTGGCACATTTTGATCTGGTTTAGGTTTGAGCCGAGGACATGGGCATAGCTCACCTCTTCTCTCCGCAATCTGTAGGTATCCTGTGGACAGGTAGTGTTCCATGTCCTGCTGAAAAGCCTCTTCAAAGAACTTTTGCCTGTCCTTTAGTTTTACCTGTGGCTGGACAGGCTCCGCCTCCGGTACTCTCTGAGCATGCTCCATCTCCGCTGTGATTGGAGGACAAGAAGAAAGAGGTGATAATGTTAGTCAACCATGCAGGATATTAGAGTTTAGGGATGTAAACTAGCATTTCAAAAGACTTGCATTAAATATAACCCTGTCATAAAAAGTGTCAAACTGTTCTCAGAGATAGCTTCAAAGGATATAAAAACAAAGGTTCAGATTAAATCACAAGTCTTTTTTTTTTTTTCATTTTAAAAATGTGTCAGCTCGTACTGAGCTATAACCACGAGGCAAAATTCTGAAAGCGCAAACTGTACACTGTGAGCTTTCCCAAGAGCATGCTGTTCCGGACAGGACAGCGGGGGGTTGTCAGGGCTGTCCAGCAGTGATTTTCAGATCTCTGCTCAGCTTGAACTGAATCAGCGAACTGCATATTGACAGGTAAAGAGGTTTTCTCCTGACAGGACACATTTCCTAAAACTGGGTCTGGCCGTCATATGGCCCTGTGGCGTGTGCTATAGCATTTAGTGTAAATCTTGCTGACGGGTCTAATGATTATAATAATTGAATAGCTTTTTTTATTTATTAATATTTAATATTAATATTTTATATATAGGCCTATTAAAGGTACATTCGGTAGTTTGGGGCTAATTTAAATCGATTTACACGTTAAGAAATATTGTGTTTTTGTGAAGAGTGATCTGAATGATGTAAACTCGTATGAGATGAAGACTGTACTCATAATAGTTTTCTATAAATTCTTTTTTTTTTTTTTTTTTTATGCAGGGTCGATGCGTCAGCCTCCTTAATATATTTCGCCATGATGACATGACATGACCCGCAGTGTTTCACTAAATGTCAGAAAGAATCCTCACACTCTGCTGTTATGTGAAAATTAGACACTGAAACACACTTATTATCGCGCTTTACCAGCGGAGACAACGAGAGAATCAGCATCTGTACGACTTAAGAAGTAGAAAAAGTTAGAAGCCAGAAAGACTGGATAAAAAAGAACGACCCTACACATCGCTACGGCATACATTAGGAGGAAAGATTTGATGAAGGAGAAAATCTTGAGTTGTGATGCCCAAGCTGCGTCTGTTTTGTTGGATAGATAAGGGAATTAATTATTGTGTAGACGGTTCTCTAAAACTTATTAGTTCACCAGGGCAGTGCAGCGTCTAACACCATTTCGGTGTACATGGAAAAAGTAGCTAAAAAACTACTAAATGTACCTTAAATAACGAAGAAACTGTAATAAATAATAACAAAAATGGACATGCCTGTGATAGCAAGATGAATCACCAATAAGAGAAAGACTGTAAATTGTCTGCTAAGAGATGTTTGCCAACTCACAGTAGTATAGAGTATATGCGACCCTGGATCACAAAACCAGTCATAAGTCGCACGGGTATATTTGTGGCAATAGCCAAAAACACATTGTATGGGTCAAAATGATCAATTCTTTTATGCCAAAAATCATTAGGATATTAATGCTGGGTACACACCAAAATATTTTTTTACATCTTATAAGATTTTCAAAATGTGATAGACCACAAACATGAGGACAAAAAATCCTAGATTGAAGCGTTTTGCTCCTATAGTGTGTGTGTGCCATGATGTGACAAAGACTGCACACCACACACCAACAGATTTTCAACCAGAGTCTCGACTGTGAACACAGGGAATCTCGCTAAATCTAGCGAGACTTCAGAATGATAAGCAGGAAAAAAATGCGATGATAGTGTTTGGAATGATTTTCACAGAAAATTAACGTGAAAAAAAAAATTGTACCCACCATTATATATAACCTTTTATACAGAGATATATTCATTCTTTATTGTCTTTATTTATTCTTTATTGGATTTATTGTCTCTTTAGAAAAAGTTATTTAGAACCTCACTGAACCCTTAACACTCAGCTTCCTGCAAGTGTGTGTGTGAGAATGAGCGTGTCTTCCATCATCTCGCTTTCTGATTGGATATAGTTTCCTTTCACGATATAATCTCCAGAACGTGCGCGCGTTTGTCCTCGGGGTTCTCCCCACACATCAGGATTTCTGATCGTAAATATTAAACATGTTGAATATTTACGATTCGCGATCGGGGCGGCTCCGACGTTCTTCCGATCAGGTTCGGACGCTCTTAACACACCTCACACCAAGGGAACATCTGATAAGATAATCTGTAGAACCATCCAGATAATCGGGACACAGCTAGGATTGTCGGAAGGGGGAAATCGGCCCAAAATCAGCCCGATTATCTTTTGGTGTGTAGGCTACCCAGCATTAGTAAAGATCATGTTCCATGAAGATATTTTGTAAATTTCCTACCGTAAATATATAAAACATTTATTTTTGTGAGTGAATGCAGCACAATCGCAAACATAAATGGACAACTTTAGAGGAGATTTTCTCAATGTTTCGATTTTTTTGCACCCTCAGATTCCAGATTTTCAAATAGTTGTATCTCAGCCAAATATTGTCCTATCCTAACAAACCATACATCAATGGAAAGCTTATTTATTCAACATCTCTATTTAAAAAATTGACCCATGTGACTGGTTTTGTGGTCCAGGGTCACATATACCAAATATAGTGACCTCTGTCAATCCCTCTTTTACCAGATTCCAGAAATTCCAGGCATGTGTACTGTATATCTCTCTTGCTGTCTCAATTTCTCATATTCTGTTGTCGTTCCATCAATTTCACTGGCTCTTTTAGCTTCCCTATGGTCTGAGTGAATGTGGAAAGCCTTTATTGGGCTAGACTAGAGACCTAGAGACTCTCTCTCTCTCTCTCTCTCTCTCTCTGTGTGTGTGTGTGTGTGTGTGTGTGTGTGTGTGTGTGTGTGTGTGTGTGTGTGTGTGTGTGTGTGTGTGTGTCTTTTTGTTTGGTCTGTCAGTGGATTAATTAATGTCTGTGGTCGTCCTGAGGGAAGCAGCTCTGGTCTCTGGTCTTTCATCAAAGAGTTGTGCTGTAGTGCTGCATGCATGTCTTCTCTTCTTTTTCCATCACACATGCTCTTTACTTTAACCAAAGGACTGTTCACAGCACACACACACACACACACACACACACACACACACACACAGCAATACACTGACTTCTGACTTATCTTTTCTCTGTTTAGACTCACTGTCTCAAAATCTACATACCACACAGTTGTCATTTTGCATGTGTATGACATGATCAATCTTTCCTGTTTTCATTTTCTAATCATTATACATTAATTCTCTCATACTAATGCAAGTTAGTATTATGTCATGCCTCATTACAGTTAATTGAATGATGCTCTGTGCATACGCTTGTGTGTAGATGATGTCGTAATCTGATTATGAATAAGAGTAATTGAAGAGTCTGTGTGACAGCGTAGTAGAGAAACATGAGATATTGGTTCTCAGCCTGTCCAGGCTGATTTTGCTCCCAAAGTGCCGTCTGAGAAAAGTACTGTTCAGAAAGACAGTTCAGCTTGTCTAGTTGAAGTGTAGATCTCATTCAGACTGTTATTTCTCCTGAGAGGAGCTTCAGTCTTTGCTGCTGCTGTCCAGATGCACTGACCTGAGACCAAACCTCCTACTTTCTTCTCAATGAATACTGAGTCTTGAAGAGGACCAGATCATTTTGAGTTAAGAAATACAGAGGCTTAAAGAATACATTAATGCTACAGGGCTAGAGAATACTTCAACTTTTACTGCAGTGATTCTCAACCTTTTTGACTCCGCCCCTCATTGTCCACTATAAAATTCAAAGACTCCATAGCCCTAGTTTTATTTTTAAAACCTATTTTAAAAAGTTACTAAAATAATTAAAATTTAAATGAAAATGAAATGAACTACATGTCAGGATTCCAGAAGTTTTTATTTATTTTCTAATTTTAAAATATTTTTCTGCATTAAATATTTTAGAGCTTGGAATAACAATTAAAAATTATTTATAAAACCAACATTATAAAAATGCCCATGACATAAGGTTTTATTAAAGGTGCTGTATGTAAAAAAAATGTTTTGACTGTACTAAAGCATAAATCTAAACACTGGGTTGCCAGTTGGCCGAAAACACAGCGTATTGCAGCCATGGAAGCCAGCAAATGAACTGGATCAGAGATTGCAGATTCTATCCAACCTTAAAAATCTCTATGACCAGAGGCATATTAAAACACGGATAAATTACAGTAACTCATCAATTAACAGTGTCGTTCATGTTGTGTCTTCAATCTGGCAACCCGCGTGAGTGTCGAGTCTGAGCAGGAGGCTGAGCAGGAGGGGGCGGGGGAAACAACTCTCTCCAATATTTTGAATTTGGACTTCAGAACCCATTTCATTCACTAGCAGTCTATATTACATACTGCACCTTTAATTTACATAACTTTTTCAGGTCTAGAAATCAAAGTTTTAATATTAGGCTATACCTCATATTAAGGTTTTCCAAGACAGTGGGAACTCTGTTTCTTCTTATTTTTATGTGTATTTTGTCGTCCTGAGACCCTATTTTGCCTAATGCTTGAGAAGAACAGCTGTTCAAGTGGACTCGAGACTAAGACACAGAAGAGTATAAAAAATGTCACTTCCTGTTCTCTAAGAATTTCAATATTGGACACTAAGAACTAACTATAAAAATAATTGTATAACTATACACTATGTACACTCTGTAACAACTATAATGATAACTACATTAGCTGCATATTATCCACACCAACAGACAATAGCTCAAAATAGTTCAACACATCAGAATAGTGAACTTCTTTAAAACTTTAAAGTAAAACGTTTAATTTGAAATTATTACAAATACACATTTTAAAAAGTACTTTAGTGTGTTAAGAAACCTAGTCATGAAAGCGTACTCTCTTGAAGTACACTTTTAATATAATATTATGTACCGTTTTTATTTTTATTTAATTTTTTTATATATATACTTATAAGGTTTGTAGTACACAAGTGCATATTCAATACAATTAAGTGCACTTCTTTCTCACCAGGGCTGTGAATGCTCAACCTTTCAGAAAAGAATGTTAAATTTTCAGCGAAGCCAAACAAACTTCTCACCAGTGCCAGAGTTTGCAGGATTCTCTTGTGTTTAGGCCTTATCTGAGATCATGAAGTTTCTCTGTGTACTACTGCTTGTGGCCAAACATTTGTATTTCTTCTTTCCATATAAAGAGAAGAAATTTGTTAAAAGACCTAGAGGTGTGATGCAGGAATGAGCGAGCAGGTGCTGACCTAAAGACTGTAATGAGATGATCCCCAGAGAAGGGGAGATAGAGAGCAAAGGATGCTTAATAGTCATCACTCTGATGGCAGTCATCTGGCTGTGTGATTTAATGCCGATTAATTGGATCCACTTATTGACTGTGTCATTCCCCAGTGAGCACATGAATGATAGCCCGCAGATACCCCTACACACACTCCTTCTATCTTGGTTCATGTTCTTGCAATGGCTTCATTTGTGTGTAATTGCAATGACAGATTGTAGGGATGTAGAAACAACAGAGACTCGTGCTGCAAGCGGAGTGAGCACTATTGAGTGGAAGACGATGTGCTTGGTTTGCCATATGGGCTTGTTGTAAAGACTCATTCACACCAGCCTTAGTTCACGTCTCAGTCTTTGTGTGGCAACACCTGCGTCTCTTACTACGCCATTCTCCATCTAATATAGCCTCATTCAGAGCTCTGTAATGGCTCGTCGTGAGATCGCAAGCCATTTTGTATAATATGTGAGGGGTTTTAAGTGTGAAGTGGCTAGGATTGACGCTGTTAAGGTAGAGCGAGGGAGAAAGTGCGACTGTTCAAGAGGGAAATTAAAGCAAAGCAAACCCTTCTGTGAAAAGTCTGATTGTTTACACTGCTACATATGATGATTGCAAATGAATACAACTATAAGGGTTAGTTTTAGGCCTGATATTGCATAATGCAATGTAATTCATAATACAATGTTGGACCAGAAATGATTCTTGGATTTCAGGGTTAGGACAGGGTTTGTAAGTAGATATTTAACGGCGATGTATCTGATTGCTAGCCTGGTAATATCAGACTCTGCTACTTCACTTTGCTTCGTAGAGAGAGTCTGGAATAGCATAATAGAGAAGTGTTTTCTCTCTCGCGGGGGGAGCGCTTGTCTGAAGTTTAAAATCATTGGTTACCCGTAAGCCAATCACATAACGTTTGGTTATGGCGTGTGTTATGCGCATGCTCAGCAGCATCTAACTTCCACTGTAAACACATGTATGATGCGAAAACAAAACCATCGAGCGAAATACCGGAGTGAACATGGCTGTGCGCGACTTTTGCAGATTATGTGAAGTAAAAATCTACGCATCCACGGTACAATCAGCATCTACGTCACGGCTCTCAGCCCGCCCTCTGTTCGTTGATTGGCCCGGCTGTTTTCAGGCCGGTGGAAAACTGAAAGATACGCTGCTATCTCAGACTGACTACAGAAGCGAAATGAAATTGAGCGGAAGTAGGAAGTCTGACGTAGTCAGGCTATCTGATTGCATGATAAATAGAAAAAAAAATAGAAAAAGAAAAAAAAAGCTTATTTAATAGTATTAAATCAGCCTATAGTGACCCTTTATGCTCCTTTTGCTTTACTTGTGAACTTAATGGTGTTAATGACACTAACTGCTGACATATAGATGTCAGAGAAAAGGATGAAAAATGATAAGACAAAAAGTTATTTTATTTGCTCATGGGGAGAATAAAAGTGCTCAGCGTGTTCTTCAGGATTTGACTGCCACTGTTAGTCTAGTCATTCTTAATGGTTCCAGACAGAGATAGAAGATGTTTAATAAATGAAGTCTATGCAGAGAGAGTTTGATTGAAGTGCTCCCAGGTGAGCTGCAGCACGGTACTGATTTCCTGTCAGCGTCTGCCTAGTGTACGGACATATCGTAACTGGATTCTTTCACACATCAATAAACCACATTACATTTGAAGTCAGCAGTGAATCTTACAGGTCTCATTTTTTCCCTCTCTCACAGTGAGAGTGGGAGATCTTTAACTTTGGATTTTATTGGACACACACACACACACACACAGAAGGAAGTCCACAGGCTGCATTTTTCATCTGGCCATTGTTCATTTAACCTGATGTGTCTGCTGTTGTGTCCCAGCATTCCTGCATGCCAGCACACTTCAGCATATAATCGTAGGAGTGTGAAGCATAGTGGACTGAGTCACACTGCTCCTGTCTGGACCGCTCTCTATCTAGTGCTGAAAAATAGGTCACATTCATTTACATCAAGAAACCTCAGCTTTTGTTTGGAGAAAGAGCTTGACTTCCCTCAAAGAACACAAAAACACCATTGCTGTCCACTCAAACCATTTACACTACACAGCTAGAAGTTGCAGGTTTATTGACCACATTACAGTTATTACTATCTGTCTGTATGTCTGTCTGTAACACTTTATAATGATGTTCAATTTGTTAATATTGGTAGCTCATTCATAATATTTCATTCACTCTTCCAGCCACTCAGTAAGTTCTCATCAGTCAATCAATCAAACCATTAATCAATCTGATTGATTATCATAGACTTTTACATCAGCCAAGTAACTCACCATATCTTATCTAATCCAACACAAAATATCAAGTGCAATTGCCTGCACCAGCAGAAAACTGTAACATCTCGCCTTAGTAGGGTTGATAAAAAACTGCACTTTAAAGTCATCTTTTGACATCTTAACTAAGTCTCAGTTAAACCACCTTCACACCCCACCCCAGTCAGGGCTATAAAAATTTAATAGCCTAGAGCTTCGATCAGTTTTATTTAATGTGTCATTCTGAGAGAATGCATTATCCATGCTGAACAGCTGTAAACGCCTCCGCCCAGGATCAAAGGACTGCCTCAGACTATTACTTCACATTTCTGTCAGAGCTATGCAAGCGATGAGCATGTTATGTCTTAATGTGTAATGGACCCATGATGCCCGCCCCAAAGCCAGTGGGTATCAGGCTGTTGAAGAGGAACATGAAGAGGAAGAACAAAACAAATCCTTTGCGTACATTTAGGACGACAGAATTACTGGCTGCTACACTTCTCATTAGAAGGCCTCCTACTGTAAGCACTGCTTTCACACTGCAAAATCATATGAGCGCAACCATTAAAGAAACATTTTGGCTTCAATACAGGTTAAGCTCAAATGACAGCATTTGTAAAATAATGTTGATTACCACAAAAAAATATAATTTAGACCTGCCTGTTCTTTTCTTTAAAAGCAAATGGAGAGGTGAGGTACTTGAGAGAAAAAAAATTGAAATGTCACAGAATTTCTATATTTTGTAATAACACTGAAACATTCATCCAAAACTTTTTTGGTTCCACTTTATTTCGATAGTCCACTTTAGACATTCTATAAGTAACTTCATGTCAACTAACTCTCATTAGAGTAGCAGTAGGCTGTAGTAGACTGTCAAGGTGATGATACACAGGGCAACTTTTTGAGCAATGTTGCTGGGCAATGTTGCCGTCAAAAGGCAACCAGATGAGACACAGGGCCCACGACCGAACTAAATTATCCAGATAGAAATGTATTGCCCATTTTCAATGGGAAAGTGCCCAAGCAACAATCGCTCGGCAAGATTGCCCAGCAACATTGCTCAAAAAGTTGCCCTGTGTATCATCACCTTCAGTAGACTGTTAGGTTATGGTAAGGTGTTAGGGTTCGGGTAAGTAGAATAAGTTGACTTGTAGTTGGCAAGTTATTTATAGTTAATAGAATGTCTGTTGGGGGACCATCAAAATAAAGTGTTATCAGATATTAAGCAGACAGTCTACTAATACTCTAATGAGAGTTAGTTGACATGTAGTTGCAAAGTTACTCATAGTTAGTAGAATGTCTAAAGTGGACTATCGAAATAAAGTGTTACAGATTTTTTTTGCACATTCACTCATTAATGATTTTCAATATGGTTTTAGTTAAAAGTTATGGCTTATAAGCTCTCAAAACTGACCCAGGAATGCAAAGAATAAGTATCAGCAGTTTTTAAATGCATTAGGAAGGTTAAGGTCCTTTCACATGATTCTTGTCAGTGTTCTCTATTGTTTAAATTTAAATTCTGACCCCATTTACTTTTGACGTTTGTATTACCAACGATTAGCGGACAATTCAAATGATGTATCATTATCATTAATGATGTATCATCAAGGGCAGTGCCATGAAAAGCTAAAACAAAATGTAAGAAAGACAAATGAGTAAAAAGATACATTGTTTACCACAAGTTGAATTGAAATCTCCAAAAAATACTAATTGATTTGGTAACAGCATTACGTTGCAGCAGCTTCTGCAGGTGCATCTGTTGCCATGACTTTAGATGATGTTTTTCTTTTGACTGCTTTCAAGGCTGTTGAAGAGCATTCTGTAGGTATGAGTAGGAGAGGGACACAGGGAATGACACTGCATGTTCAACAGGTAACCAAGCAACAAGCAAACAACAAAACACAGCAGCCACGAACTGCCCCTGCGCTCGCCCACTTCATCATATCCTCATGAGTTTGTTAAAACGGCGTTGCTCTCGGCTGCACACGAATAACTGGACGCTCACATGAAGATCACTGATTTGTGCTTTCAGAAGCTTCAGCTGGCTTCTTTTGAACACCAGGGTAACATTCAGTGGGTGTTTAATGTCTTGGAAAGGATACTGTGATCTTGAAGAGCATATGGGATTGTGATTGAGCAATACTGTTGAATATGGGTCGGTTATGGGCTACATCCCCATTAATCTGATCAATTTTAATATTTTTCTCTACATTTTGGTCCTTTGTCCACACTGAGACAGCATTTTTGTCCAGCGAAAACTGAGGTTTCTGAAGACACTTTCCCAAATGGATAAATTTGGAAGCACTTTTTTTTTTTTTTTTGCGTTGTAGTGTGTCGACTGTGAAAATGGTATTCTAAAATGACGTATAATTAGTCATGTGACACATATTGTACCCATATATATCTATGGTTGACTGGCATCATTGTGCCTGTTATTCACTTTGAAAGTGTTTCAAAGATAAAAAAACATTTTTACATATCACATTTCTGCATAGATGACAACAATTGCTGTCCTGTAGCAAAACATGTTGACAATTGTGTTTTAGATCATACATAAATGACGATTTTGAATGCAACCTCTACACATAAGTAAGTGGTGAGATATTTTGCTAATAAAATGATCATGCAAGAAATAGCATGAGAATATTATTGTGTATGGTCTCAGGGAGCTTTTTTTATGCATATATAAGTTTTCAGATTCACTGTGGACGAGCAACTTTTTAAAAAAATGCTAGTGTGGATGGAGTGGTTTGAAATGAAAATGCTGTTTTCAAATATTTCCAAATTAATGTGGATGGGTGGCTGAGAGAGCTCAATGCACTGCAACTGAAGAAAACACATGCAAATAGAAAAAACACCAGAAAATTAAGAAAACCTCGTCATCAGTTTGACAACATGTGCTGTCATACAGAAATGCACTGCAAAAAGCTCAATGTACTGCAACTGAAGGAAAAAACGCAAATAGAAAAAACACCAGCAAATTAAGAAAATCATTTCATCAGTTTGACAACACGTGTTGCAAATACGCACAATGCACCCAAATACAGAAACATACTGTAATTACTCAACGCAACCAAATACAGAAATGCCTTGTAAATACTCACAACGCAACCAAATACAGAAACGTCCTGCAAATACTCACAACACAACCAAATACACAACTAAATACAGAAATGCACTGTAAATACTCAACGCAACCAAATGTAGAAACATACTGCAAATACTCAAAACACAACCAAATACAGAAATGCGCTGCAAATACTCACAACACAACCAAATACAGAAATGCGCTGCAAATACTCACAACACAACCAAATACAGAAATGCGCTGCCTGCAAATACTCACAACAGAACCAAATACAGAAATGCGCTGCAAATACTCCCAACACATCAAAATACAGAAACATACTGTAAATACTCAACGCAACCAAATATAGAAACATACTGCAAATACTCAGAACACAACCAAATACAGAAATGCGCTGCAAATACTCAACACAACCAAATACAGAAATGCGCTGCAAATACTCACAACACAACCAAATACAGAAACGTACTGTAAATGCTCAACGCAACCAAATATAGAAACGTACTGCATATACGCACAATGCAACTAAATACAGAAAAGTGCTGCAAATACTCACACCACAACCAAACACAGAAACATACTGTAAATACTCAACGCAAACAAATACAGAAATGCGCTGTAAATACTCACAACGCAACCAAATACAGAAACGTACTGTAAATACTCAACGCAACCAAATATAAACGTACTGCAAGTACTCACAACACAACCAAATACAGAAATGTGCTGCAAATACTCACAACACAACCAAATACAGAAACGCACTGCTAATACTCACAACACAACCAAATACAGAGACACACTACAAATACTTACAAGACAACCAAATACAGAAAAGTGCTGCAAATACTCACAATGCAACAAAATACAGAAACATGCTGCAAATAGCACAGACCACAATGAAAATGTTTCAAGGGGACCCGAATAAGTGACAAACCTGGCTGGGAAATGCTTATTGTTCAATATCTACCCGTCAGTGGTGTTGTCAATGACTTGAAAGGTGAGTTGTTGTTGTTGTTTTTTTTATAATCATGATTGTATGTGCGTGTTGACTATTTGCAGCGCGTTTCTGTATTTGGCTGCGTTGTAAGTATTTGCAGCACATTTCTGTTTTTGGTTGTTTTGTGAGTATTTGCACCTCATGTGTTGTCATGTGATTTTATCTATTTGCATGTTTTCTTCAGTTGCAGCGCGTTGAGCGTTTGATAACAATATCAAAAACTGTACGATTTTTGGACACTGATCATGGTTATCCCATGGTATTCTTTGAAGTATCTTGTAAACACCATGGTATATTTTAAATTGACATCTTATATACTTTTGGTTTAGTGTCTAATTCCTTAGATATTTCTGATTGTTGGTAACACTTTACAACAACTTTTATTAAATAATCTATTAACAAACTATTTACCTGTACATTCCCAATATTAAGCGTTGGAGATTAATATAAAGTACTACTGAGTCATTTGATATTTTCTAAACAGCTCAGAAAAGGGGATTCCTTTTAATGTATTGATCAAATGTGGTGTGAGTCAGATTTACACCCATCAGACATGAGTAGCTAAGCATGCTCAATGAAAATCCAATGGCATAAAAACTGTAATATTCCGATAATGACATTAAGCTGTCAATCAATCATGTGCATTAGTGAAAGCCAGCGGAGCTCATAATCCTCCTCCCACATCCACATGGGAAAAATCAGAGGTGTCAGCTCTGGGCAGGCCAATACCATTAGACTGTACCAATGGAAAGACAGGGGTGGTTTCCATCATACATTAAGCCAATGATATACAACAGCAATAGAGAATTGTATGTGTAGTGCACTAACCTGATGCATGATGTTACACAAAAGTTTAACATATTACAATCTAGTATGCATGCAGCATGCAGGTGTGAAAAATTGTTTCCCGCAAATATTAGCAATTTTATTAAATGACGAGAATAAGTGAACTAATAAGACCAAATTATGTTGGTTTATCACAAAACAGATGGCACTTTCATTAGCAGTGTGAGATATTTCTTTAATATGGTCTGCTCTTTTCTCCAAATTTGTTCTCCCAGTGTTGGCAATTTCAGCACAAACTGCAGACATGGTAGATTTAATAATCCTCTTTATGTCTTGTCGTTTTTTTTTTTTTGGTTTTTTTTTTATTATTATTCTGTTCATTAAAGGAAACTCTCTCTGGTACAGAGCGGCTTTGGGAAGTAAAATTCCAATAATTTTCTTCGTATGGTTTAAAAACAACAACAATGGATGACAATAAAATGGCTTTAATGGGTGAATTACATTACCCATAAGAAATGTAGGCTCTTATGGGCGATGCAATTTAAATCTTATATATATATACATAAATGTATAAAATTGCATGCATGTATACTGTAACTACATTCCCCATAAGAGATAAATATTTCTATGCAATTTAATGAATGTGTATATAAATAGTCTTCACTGAAATAATTTGTGGACATTTCTATGAAAAAAGATACTAAAGCTACTGAAACAGTATGTGGTCACTGTTGTACTCTATTGGTAAATATTATATAATGTCTAAATGTGTCTCTGTTTGTTTTTCTTTCCTTCTTTCTTTCTCTTTTCAAGGCTAGCAAAAATGTGTGTAGTTTTCTTGTGCTACGACCCGAAACCATAGCTCCTGAATAAAGGCCACACTTATGCATTAAAAGCCTTTGGCCACAAGCATGAGAAAGAGAATGAAGGGGGTGGAAGACACTAGGACGAAAATAGAGTCAAGCATTTATGTAAGTGTGTTCCTCAGGGTCGTGTTTTCTAACCCCTTAAGATTTGTACGTCTTATGTTGATTTGATTTGACTGAATGGGCTTGTAGGTGTCTTTTGCCCTTTGATAAAGGTAATATGGTGTTATGTTAAATATGTGCCATCCCCATACCAACCCACACATTTCCCAGGGTGATTGTTAGAGGAAGCTGCAAGAATCCCAACATATCAAGGTCACCGTAAGCAAATGAGTCAATGCAAATTAAGACTGTAATGAAGGACTGAAGAATGTACAAGATGACACCTATTTGCTGTGCTTCCTTAAGTTTTCATTTGCACATTTATACAAATACATACTCATACACTGTGTTTACAATAATGTTCAGCAAAATATGGATGAAATGTTGTCACAATAAAACATGAAAACAGAAAATGGATTTATCAGTCACTGTGTATTTTTTTCACTTATCTACAGCTAAATTCAGCTTTTAAAAAATATTAAATGGCATTCGGCAAACAGATATGTTCGAACATTTGCCATCGTCCATGGTAATGTTGTATATCAGCGGATCTTTTTCACTGCAGTGGATACGTATACTGTATAAAAAACAAGTAATAAAAACTCAGTGAGTGTTTTAGCGCAATTTTCTCACGTCATGGGATCACAACACTAAGAGATAGTAAATCTTTTCCTGGATTTTTTTTGTGCGTTCCCGAGATTATACCTTCCTTAACATAATGCCGAAAACCCGAAGTCTCTAGGTGGTCTGGTTGAGGAGTAGATAGAAGTGCAAGATTGGTGCGCACAGACAGAACAGAAATCATGAGTTAACAATCGCAATTTTGTCCGGTGGAAAATTGCGCTAAAAAGCGGTAGCAACATTTTAGGTTTTATGAATTTAACTTAAATTTGCAGTAAAATTTTTTATATTTAATTACCTAATATTTCAAATAACCTGTTAAAATACCATTCTACTAAAGTACTAAAATCTGTTTTGAACCTATACTATGGTAAAGAAAAAGCCACATGATGAATCACAGTAGCTTTTCAACAAGGTCAGGTAAATAATATAGGAGCATGGTGACACACACACACACACACACACACACACATACAAAACAGCATCATGGTAACTTAAACATAAGATGTAACATAAAGCCTTAATGTACATAACTGATAAGAAAAAAAATTAAAAGAAGAAACCGTTATTTCAATGAAAAACCATCAAATGTGAATGTCAATTTGCGTTTTTTTCAATGTAAATTATATACATTTAACAGTATTTTACTGTAAAATTACATTAAATGTCTTATTATATATATATATTTTTTTTTCTATGGTATGCTGCGAGGGAACTTACCATTAACCAATGAACAGGTTTTTACTGTATACTTTTTAGTCTTTCACCATTGAAGCGACAATATATATATATATATATATATATATATATATATAATTTTTTTTTTTTACAGTGTACCATTATCAATGCAACAGAAAACACAGCCAAACCATGAATTGCTATAGTTGGAGGTATTTTAAATAAATTGACATTTTAATTACAGTCCACATTTAGGAGGACACAATGCATCAAAGCTAACACACATGGAATAAATAAATACAAATATTTTCTTGAAATTTCTTTAAGGCTGTCATTAGTAAACACTGCTATTTGTGGGAGTTCTGCTAGCACAACCACTGGCTAAATCAGACGCATGCCTCATAGTGGGTATCAATTACAATTGTCTGCATTCTGCCATGTGTCTTAGTATCGATAAAGCTATAAATACCACTTTAACCCTGAAATATGATATAATAGTCTCAGAAGTAGTCTGACGGTGCAATGATAGCCTGTCTGAAAGGACTAGGCAGCCTGACAAGATAATGATTAGATAAGAATGCTCTAAACATAGAGAGTTCCCTTAAATTGATCAGACATCCTCTTTCTGTCACTTCTCTCCAGGTCTGAGCATATCAGAATGCTTTCAACCATAAAACAGCAGGGCTAGTATAGGGAAACACCCCCTAAAATAAAAGGAACAGTTTTTGTGGATGATTTGCAACGGTTGATTAACCCTTATTTTACCCAAGTAAACCTAAGTTGCTTCAATTCAGTAAGTGCTCATCTTGAAATATTAATAACAATATAAAAGTTAATCTTATGGGACACATTTTCAGTTATACTAAAAAGACTTTTACTTACTTACTAAAAAAAGGTTTAAACTATCAGACAACGTTTTAGTTGATCATGATGATAATTTAGAGGCCTTAGAAATTTGTGCATCAAATATGATACTGTCGGCTTAATATTTTATTTTATCAATAAACGATGATATAATTTTGATTTTTGGTTGAACTACTCCTGTAAAAAGTGAATTATGCAGGGTTTTCAATATGAACATCAGTGTGTAGTACATAGAAAGGCTTTGATTCCCCAGGCTGTTGTTCTCTAAAGAATGAGAACAGAATTCCTCCCCACTGAAAATGCCACTATTCATTATATCTATAAACTCCAGTGCCTTAACACACTCCTCACAAATAACACATGAAACACCCTGCAGGAATCCATTAAACTGCTCACTCAGTTAAAAAAACTGCCATCGAAATGGAAACAATGAGGAAAAGAATGAGAATGACCAGTGTGATGTAAAATGTTAATTAAAGTCCAGTGTTGGCCATTTGAACCTATTATGTATAGCTGCCTTATTAATGAGGCGGCCTAGATAAAGAAGGAAATGTATTTGTGCACACAAGTGGAAGAGTTGTACGTCAGGCTGAATGAGAGTCAAACCTATGATGCAATGCAAAGAAAGAAGGAGTGGATCTCCAAATAGACCTCTGAAACAGAAGTCTTCCAACGCTGTTGTCAGAATTTTGATTTACAATCCCATTTCAGCTCATACAGGTCAAATGAATTCTCACAGTGCTATGTTCATTTCTCTCAAGATCATAAGTTGACATTCACTGTGAGGTGCGTTCAATAGTGACCTCAGACCTCCTCATCCACATCAGAAGATGTGACTCCTTTGACACACACCGGAGGGTGTCATTGTCTGACATCAGCACACAGATGCTGCTATTACAGCAGATAATAGATGTGTCCTGTGTCCTAGAAGAAGGATTTTTCAGGATTCTTTGATGAAAGATGTGAATGAGAACATTTATTTTAAATATAAATATTTTGAGGCATTATTAATGTCTTTAATTATGTAACATTATTATTGTCTGAATAAAGGTTAATTTAAAAAAACTAACTTGTTTCAGATAAGAAACCTTTACAAAATTAAAAATAAAATAATTATAATAAATCAAAGACACTATCATGAAATAAAGATTATAAACGCTTCTTGTTTTTAAATAGATACCATATTGATTTATGATTTTAGGCAGAAACTATGCTAATGTTTTAATAAAAGAATGATACAGTACATTACAACTGAGTTTACTTGGAAAAGAAACCACAATGTGGTTTTCTTGCTTACACTTTTTTAACCCCTGTAATACGTTAAAAAACTGTACACACCTGTTCCACTGGTTTGGACCCGGGGGAACATAAGCTCATAAAACAGTCATAACTCCACATTCTTTTTCTATCAAAACAACATCAAAAACACATCAACATTCCTCTGAAATGTTTCAGAAAATATTCATTTTACTTGCATAGCCTTTTACTTTCAGATGAAAAATATAGATGACAAACAGCCTGAATGAAATATTAATAAAAATAAAACGAAACAATGAGGTTTTGTACAAATCACAAAATTGCTAAGCTTACTAGTAAATAAAAAGGACCTTGAAGCCTAGACTTATACTTTATTATGGAGTAATTCAGTATATACATCATAAGCATTGATTTAATGTGGAAAAGGGCCTCTTCCTGTCCTTTTGCAGATGTGCTTCAGTCTCGTTCCATTAGCCGTAGTGTTAGTGGGATGGCTGACAGGAGAGCATGTCAGAAATGAAAATACAAGCGTGTCTTTGAGAATGACAGTCTCAGGGAGATGTTGGCGACTCGGGTGTCAGTTTGGATTTGCCATTGGTCTGACGGGTTTTGTAGCATCGGGAGGGGCCACAACAACATTGAGAGATCCAGTGTGGCATAAACCATTTTGAGTGGCCTCTAATAGGAGAGGTATTACAAACTGAACCCATAATCCCTTCAGATCAGTGACAGGAAGAAAGTAAATAGTGCAGCAAAATGCAAGTAACACTGTAGTGCTGTTACTGTTAAGAAACATCCTGAGACATCACTTGAACATCACTGGATTTGAAATTAGTAGAAAATAGTTGAAATTATTAGGGCTCCAAACTGACAAAAAGGGTCATAAATTGGACAAGAAAAAGATTCACAATAATAATTTACAATCTATTCACCACAGGGAGATTTCACTGTTTGTATGACTCCACTTGCTGTTTGCATGTTCAGAAAGGCTGCCAATCTCTGGTGGATTACTTTCTGAAGGTTACATCATTTAACAAATAGGTAGCCACAAGTGAAGTCTAAACAAGTGGGAGGCATTCAAACATTCCCTGCTGTGTATGTGAAAAGAGTAGTATCAAAGTCCAAATTCACAGTATTCAGAAAACAGTAAGCAAATAGCCAGATGACCTACTACTTCAGGTGACCTTCTGAACGGTGCATCTAATGGACATTTTACTATCCCATGAGGCCATGCGAGAGAAGTTGTGAATGGCAGGATATCAACGGAATTGATGTAGATCACATGACAATGACCTGATGTTAGATGTTGTACATCTGGATTTCATTCATATTACACACATTCATAGTATATTGAACATACTTTTTTAACAGTCGTAAAATAAGTTCTTATTCAAATGTGGTTCCTACTCAGTATGCAATTCAGGATGCAGCTATTGACTTTATGAGTGAGTCACTGAATCATTCATTCAACCGATTTGTTTAAAAACAATGATTCATTCATGAATGCAATTACTGTGTGTTGCTCAGAGATTCTTGCTCAGTTAATTTCTCCTGTAGCTTTGTTTGGAAACATTTTTGTTAATGTTGCAAAAATACACAAAGTAACTGATACAATTTTATGTATGGCTACCTGGTCATTTCTATATTCCAGAGCAGTGGTATTTTAATTTTAGAGTTTCTACAGTTTAACATGAGCATCGCGACAAAACAACAGAGCGGTTCACAACACAAGCGTTCAGGGTCATTTACGGTAATGATCTTTCGCCACTACGGTAATGATCTTTCGCCACTACGGTAATGATCTTTCGCTGCTACAACCTCTAATAGTTTTAGAGTCAAACGCGCTTCCCTCAAGCCCATTCGAAGACGCTAAAGTGCCACATTAAGAGCTACAGATGCCACAGTTATTTTAACAACTGTAGCAGAAACACGATGAGCAGCAAAATATATACTTTTGTTAAAACGCTGTAGAAAACGAGCATGCAGCAAATATAATTATTTGTATCTGTCATACAGATGACTCCGACTGTTTGACTAAGCCAGGTTTGTGACAAGTTGACGCGTGGCGCCTTTTTGTCAAGATTCTTATCTTTTATGACTATTTTGAGTGTTTATGATTTTTTATTTTACAAAGTACTATGGTTGCCCCCATGTATAACTTGTTCCAAAAAAGTGTTGTCCAGACCTCCACTGGGAGGAAATATAAAGACCGGACCTCTTCGATCTTTTATTGAATACCCCTGTCTAGAGCCTTAATGTTCCTCTCTTTCTCTCAGACAGGAGTTAGAGTACTGTGCCTAAGTGTTAGCTATACTTAAATTATTAAAAGACATTGATACAGTTAAGTAGAGTGTGTTTTTTTAAGCCAGAGGGACATTGTAGCTCATCTACTGACTGTGAAAAGCATGGCTCAGCAGTCTTACCATCCCCCTTTATTGATGTTACCTTTTATTGTGGCCTTTTACAATACGCTAGATGTTCTCTCTGGCTGTCAAAGTCTTTGTGTGCTGTATGAAGTGGGTTGAATGGGCTAAGGTGCTATCACAGCTCTCTCTCTCTCTCTCTCTCACACACACACACACACACTGTAAAGGAACTTCTATCTCTTATTTCATTTTTACAGGACAATAAATTATAATCCTGCAGAGCTGCTTTACTGATAGTACGTTACACTTTATAGACTGCTGAAACTGTAAAAGCACTCTCTTCAAACGCGGACGGAGAGACGGACACTGTACAATAGGGGGGAAAAACTGCATGTATGTACATACCGGTCAAAAATGAAATAATTAAAGATTAATGTTTTTGAAAGAAGTCTCTTTTGCTAGTTAAATATAGTAAAAATTATTTGAGATAATATTGAGAAATTTTCCCTACGAACGTATTCTCTACGTTATGGGGACCAAATGTCACCACAAAGATGGTAATACCAGTCAATTTTGACCTTGTTGGGACATTTTTTGTTTTTTTAAAAATCTATAAATGCAAACGTTTTCTGCGATTGGTAGGTTTAGGTTAGGTTAGGTTAGGTTAGTGTGTGTGTGTGTGTGTGTGTGTGTGTGTGTGTGTGTGTGTGTGTGTGTGTGTGTGTGTGTGTGTGTGTGTGTGTGTGTGGACTCTCTGTGAATAACCTGCAGAAGGGACACTAATCCTGCTCTCATCTGCTGAGAGTCCAACTCAAACAACACATCTAATTTGCTTAAAAGGCTGTTTACTACAGACTGGCAGCTTGCTTTCCCAGTCTCCCTCCCTGTGTACGTGTGTGTGCGTGCGTGCGTGCGTGCGTGCGTGTGTGTGTGTGTGTGTGTGTGTGTGTGTGTGTGTGTGTGTGTGTGTGTGTGTGTGTGTGTGTGTGTGTTTAAGGTATTTAGCTAACCTAGCTAGTTCTTTTTATTTTTGATGTTTTGATTGATTTAAATATAAATTAAGGTATTTAGCTAACCTAGCTAGTTCTTTTTATTTTTGATGTTTTGATTGATTTAAATATAAATATAAATAATGTTAGTGAGAATAATAATAATAAACTTTTAGACATCAATCTGCGATAGACATTGGTTATGCTCATCGTTGCTCGCTGCTTTGAAGGTAAAATGGCTCTAAATATTATGACGCTCATACAAAAGACCTGAACTTGAAGCAATGCGACTTGTTTTTCAGAATAGGAAAGCTTGTTGCACATAACCCCCATAGGACGCATTTATGGTCAGTAGTTGGACATATCAGTTAGGAATATCCGTCATCAGACTTGAGATGAGACATTCATCCGGTTAAGATTGGCTTCCTTTCTGTTTGAGGTCCCAGGGACCCAAGTGCAATATTATAAAACAATAGTAATTATAAACCTATTACATTCCTTTCAAATGTGTTTGGTGTTGCTCTGGCTTAATCAAAACCCAGTAAACAAACATTATTGAAGCTTCAACTAGGTCATATTACAAAGTAGCTGTTGAAGTCCATTTGACTTGTACACAATAAAACATGACAGTTGTGGTTACCAGAAAATATAATGGCAATTTGTCAGGTATTACAGGATGGCATATTGTTGCCTGTATATTCTAAAACTTAAAACCATATATTTCATTGATCAAGTGATGATCATGGTACCAAAATCTGCTTTTTACCTTAAAATATACTGATACCCACCATAGGAATGACATTTTATTGTTTTTCTTTTATTTTAAATTATAAGGAAATGTATAGTTTTTACTTGCAAAGCCCATAAATTTGACAGTATTCTACAGTAATATTACATATATCACAGTGTTTAGCCATTTACAGTTCTTCACCATATATGATACAGTAATGTACAGTTAACCAATTAACAGTCTTTTTTGTACCACTTTTAGTTATTTTCTGAAATTTTTTTTGTAACACTGTATATCTGCAGTGTGTATAGTAATCTGACAATCAGCATGTAAAAATGCATTGTGTTTTATGTCTAATACTTTTCATAGTAGATGCTTGAAGCATGTTAACAATTGGAAATTTAGTTAATTATCAGTTCTCATAAATTAAGAAAAGTTGTTAAGTATCAGCATGAAGCTTTATTCTGTCATCGTTTACTCATCCTCACATTGTTCCAAACCTGTATGACTTTCTTTCTTCTGTGGAACACAAAAGAAGATATTATGAAGAATGTGTTTGGCTCCCAAAGGTCAATGGGAGCCAAAAAATTCTTCATAATATCTTCTTTTGTGTTCCACAGAAGAAAGGAAGTCATACATGTTTGGACCTTCATGAGGATGAGTAAATAATGACAGAATTTTCAATAAACAACAATCCATTTAAGTATGTTTTCTGAGCTATTAAAAGGGGCGTAGGGTCTCTCACATTTCAAACATGCAGAATAAGTGAGAACAGAAAAAAAGCCTTAATAAAGATGCTAGCAGGGTGACGTCTTCAGCATAGATTGAATCGGCTCATCTTAGAATTGTCTCTCCTTTGAACCTCTTTGAGTCCCAGGGCTCTGGCTTAGTCTCATCTCATCTGCCTGCACTGGGAACCAGAGGTTTAGACTTGAATCAAATCACAGTTCTGAGGGCAACTTGAATTGGGGGGAACATTATTTGCACTATACACCACCATACCCTTCAGGTTTTTTACCTAACTTCAGATCACTTGGAATAAATCATTTCTAGACAGTCCCAGATGGTGACTGTGCGCAGTGGTTTGTTCATCAAAAGTTTGAGGGGAGAAAACACTATTAGTGTGAAATGTCATTCAGAATGACAGATTTGCTCATGTGTTTATTTGCATTATCCCGGCAAGCAAGTTAATCACGTCTGGACCTGTTTGATAGCAGAATTGAAAAACAGATTTAGTCCAAATACACGGCATAAGCTAGCTAATTATCTACCATATTTCATTTCCATTTCATTTAGAAAAATCAAAAACACAAATTCATGGCTATTCAAAAACACATTTGTATAGTGCTGTATATGCTAATTACTCAAATCCGTTTTACACCTGGCAACACTGTAGCAGTTTGTGGGACAGTGATGATTTCAGAGCATGGTACTGAATAATTACCCTATACAAGTACAATAGTATTACATGCCACTCCATGGTAATTTAAAGAAAATGGTTGGTAACGTACAATTGCTACCTTAATGATTCATTTCTACTAGTATTTTTTGATAATGAAGTACAGTTTTATCTTCTTAAAATTCTTATAAAAAATAACAATATTAGAAATACTATCAATAGTAGTAGTAATACAAACTTAAAAGTATTAATGATAAACAACAATAAAATATATATTTTTATTAAAAAGCATAAATAAATAAATAACAGTATTTATTTTGTATCATTAATCTTGACTCAGTTTGATTATAGGCTAAAGACCTGATCACGTAAAGACGAATGTTTGACACAAAAACTAATGTTCCACATGCGATTTGTCAATTCAGTTCAAATAAAAAAAAATAAAAAAAATGCTCTGACTTGTAATACTGGCAACAACAAAAAAACGACTTGTCTGTTGCTAACACCATAGCTCATATCATTTAATCACTCCAAGAAAAATGTAAATCAGCACAGCATCTTCATTCCCAAGTAACACTACAGTTCCATTTTATCCCCATATAAAGCTGCATATAGAATATGGGTCAGTCCCAGTTCAACTATTATATCTAGACATCCATGTGTGTCTTCTACACACTCACACACATAGAATAATTCCCTCTGAGCGAGTCCTCCTTTTGCGCTCTCAGCCACATCTGCCACCAATTAGCAGCAGCACAGATTCTACATCAAAAAAACATTCCCTCTTTTTGCTCCTTTACTTCCAGCTCTCGTTCTGAGCATCCATGTCCATTATTCCCAAATGTTTACATGCCCCTTTAACCTCCGGAAACCGTCAGCACACTTCACTGCTCACACTGAGGTTAAGTAGTTTGAGCAGCACAGGCCTGTTTGCTTCCGTACAAGCACCTGTTTAACCAGGTGCTCTCCGACTGCGAGCGCGCTGCTGTGCCAACCTCCCCAGACTGTTTACTGTGCTTGTGTAATGCAGCATGACACTGAACGCTGTATTCCCAACACGATTGCTTCTGTAGCGATGTTGTAAAGACATTATCCTCCCTTCATGTAAAGAACAAAGGGCAACGTAATAGTCCATTAAGACATCCTCCCTGCACCCTCCCCTTTGGCGACATATGCATGCTTGCATTTTTGTTTGTTATGACTGGAGAATTCTAGCTTTCTGGTATCACGTCGCTCACGCTCATTTTGATCTATTTTTATAAATCACTACTATTAGTCATCCTTTATGTCTGTCTGTGGGTTTTGCAAATATTTCCTCAAAGATCCTCAAACTGTTGGTAAAATCTCATAACTCCGCCCCATATCAATCTTGAATAAAGTGCCACACACATTTTGGACTGTCTCTGCTTGTTTGCAATGCAAGGGTTAATAAAGAACTGGATGTCTGAATAAGTACAGTATTTTCTTTACCCAAGAAACACTCTAAAGGCCCTTTCAGACAGGATGCAGAATGCGCTGCGCTATGAAACCCATTTATTTCAATGGCTTGTGCCGCACCCTATTATTTTGTAATATTTACAAATATTAAAGTATTTTGAGACCATGTAGGGAGACTACTCTGTTATGTCATTAAACATGCAAAATGACGAGGGCATGTGACCAAAATGTACTATACTACTGTTTAGGTAATGCATTGCACTATATGCTAGTTTAGCTATGCTAAGTAGCATTACATTAAATTTTAAAAAATTGCAACATCTTCCCTATTTATTAATTATAACGAGAGTGTTCTGGTTTTGTTGTGGTTGTATTATGCTTTCAACATAAACAGCTTTGTTGATTATATAGCATTATAAGCAGCAGAGATTATCTGGCAACCCACTGATGAATGATATGAGCCAGATCCGCATTAAGTCACTTTACAATCATACTCATATAGTAGATAATGTATAAACATGACAATCACATACATCCTATTTCTGAAGAGAAGTTTGACCAGCAATTTAAATTTTTCTATACGTGCTACTGTCAAAAACACATCGGTAAACAAGCTTTCACCACACTGCCTTTTGTTCAACATCAAAACACACACACTCACCTCAAAATCCAATCCATGTCTGCAGCTGTCATCCTTATGAAATAATTGCTGTGTATGAACACAGAGCAGGGACGTGCACAGACATTTTGAGGGGCAGGGGCTCAAGTGAAATAAAGGGCACTTCTCATAATTACGTAATTTTTTTCTTTTTTTAAACAAAAAAGTATATATAGGCTACTAACGCAACTCTGACTTCCTTTTTAAAAAATAAATAATTTAAAAAGTTAATTAATTTTATCTTCCTCAAACTCACGCAATTGTTTCATTTTCAAAAGATGTCTACAAAATAATCAGTTCACACAGAAACCATGGTCTCCTTAGTATTCACTAGGTTTATAGAGCAGCAAAGGAAACCATTACACAATGTGCATGTTTTGAAAACATTTTCTATGCTACTAGTTTCAAGTATATATTTATTAATTGTTTAAATATTTTTTGTTTCACAAGCAAAATAACTTTTTAGCTTCACACAACCAAGCATCAGAATACTGAATTGCCTTAATGTTTTAATCAAATACATTAATGTTATTATTGCTAAACACACAATAACTGATGGTGACTGACATGGACTTAGTTTCACATTTGAGGGAGGACTGTATCATCATCATCATCATCAAATAAAACCTTCAAAATCCACATTTAGATGGAGTTTGGTTTAAACCTACTACACTCTTAAAAATATTCTGTGGCTTAGTAAATATTACAGAAATATTTAACTTTATTAACTTAATAAAATCTCTGAAAATCTTACTTGATTGTTTGAATTAAACTTACCAAAATAATTGAGTAAAAATTCAATAAAAGCCAATGTCATGTATGTATTTGTGGTTGTATGGAATACTATTTTATAAAGGTTTAGAGGAAATAAAAAAAAGTTAAATTACTCATAAATAAAAAGGTAATTTATAAATATTGTTATTTTTAATGTTTAATGTTAACTTATTTCTACACTGTAAAAAATGTTACTGCTATTTACTTAAAAAAATTATGGTAACAATATTACACATAATATTTTTGAGTAGTTAAAGCTTGATTTCATTCATGGAATCTACCTGAATAAATCATGTAAAACGCCCTAATTTATTTAGTCTATGACACACAATTTTTTTGTGAAAATGTGCTTTTTTATTTGAAGTATTTTTTATTCTCAAAATTGTGTGAAGTTAAGTGAATGGATATGACCTATTTATATTTAACTTTGAGATATATTGTTATATAAAAAGACCAGTATACTGCTAGAACAGCACAGAATCAAACTTGTTACTGCACTCTGTTATCATTAGCAGAGTTATTGCTACATGTATGTAACAATATGCTTCATAATATTAAATACATGCAGTTATTCACAACCTAACCATAAGCCCTACTCTTCTGCACAATGGTAACGATCAAAACTTTAACATAATAGAAGCTCTTTTAAATGTCAAACATACCTGAACATTAAACATTAACAGATGTTTCCCTTTACTCAAAAACACATGAAATAACACTTAATTTCAAGATTTACTCTCCATTTCCAGCCATGTGCAAAGCATGCTGGGAACAAACAATGGTGTCTCTAAATAAAACCGCATAAATTAGCTAATTCTCTTAAAATAAATAGGTAGCCCCTTTTCCTTAATTTTATGAGGTTTATCAGTTCCTCAATTCAAGCCTTAAAATTGTGTATGTTTCCTTAAAAAAAATAGGAAAATGCATCTCTTGGTGTTATTAGTGAAATGTTCTCAATATTTTCAATAAAACCCTAACCACAATTTTCTTAATAAAATATACATAATATTTTTAATGATCACCTCAATTTTTTTAATGAAAATTACAAGACTCATGATTCATTTTTTACAGTGTACTCAGTTTTATTTATTAATGTACCAGATGCAGTTACTCAGATTTACTACATTTTTTAGAGTGTATCCTCCATCTGTTTGCATCTGTAGATTTCTTCTAAATTCACCATTTTAGATTTCTAAATTTCAGGGGGAAAGACTCTTGATGTAAGTCTTTAACTGGGGACGTTCTGTATGCAAATTAGGCGTCAACTAGTTAAAATGCGCACATTTGCATCTAATTGACAGAGCAATGCAGGTAAAGGATAAACAAAATAACTAAAGCATATCACCTGGTGGTGATATATGCTTATTTTATTACATGGCTTGGTTGAATTCCAAAGTAGAATGCGGTCTGTTATTTCTTGATAACAGACTGCTGTGCGGAGTATAACAGACCGTTGTCATGAAAAACAGAGCGTAAAGACGGAGCGTACTATTTTCTTTAGCGGAAGCAATATAATCGGGTTTAAATCAATAAACTCCCTTTTAAATCAATAGTTTGTGTCAAATTAATTATCTATTTGGTAGGTAGCCATGCATGTAATAAGCGGGATAATGTATAGCGATTATCCCTTACACATAGCTAGTCTAGTAGCTCATGAGGCATGCATGCTAGCAAAACACAGGTTAACTATATTTGTCTTTGGCTAATCAGCAGTAAATTCGAGCCTCGAAAAAAAAAAAAACCCAGAAAAAAGCACCCCAGAAAAAAGGGCACTTTCTCTCCAGGAATAAAAAGGGCAGGTGCTCAAGCCCCCTTTGATGTCTATGTGTGCACGTGCCTGACACAGAGCAATGCCATGAAAAAAGAGATAGAGAGAGCAAAGGCTATACAGCACACTGCCAAATTAACTCCATACAAGACAATCATTTCTGTTGCATGCTAATTTAAACAATATTAATATTTAATGTAAAAGCAAGTGAACCTGGCATGCATAAATTTAAATGAAGCAGAGGAGAGACAAGCGAGAAGACAGTGAGATTAGAGCCGAGCTCTCTGCTGAATTCTGCTCAATAGTCTTTTAATCCGCACCTTCGTCATCTCACAGACAGATGGGTTTTAGCTGTCAGCAAAAAGTTCTGTGTGTAAATCCAACACAGGACTATCCAACAATAGTTCTCACCTGAGCATCGTCTAAAGCCTCTTCAAGAAACATTCACTCAGAATTTAAATTCTGTTATTATTTCACTCATCATATTTGTCCTTATTTGCATACATTCAAACATGATGCATTAAGATGAGTCGTACAACAGATTTGATGTCAATAAAGTCAAACATCATAGAGTGTTTTGTTAATAAAATTCCAATTTATCCATAGGGAAATTGATTTTTAATGATAACTTACAAACCGTAAAGACAGAAATACTGTGAGCTATGAGATACATAATCTGTGGTAGATGCTTTTGTGGTCCAACCTTGGAAGGATGCAGCCTCTGAAGTCCGATTCCTTTAAAGAATGCAGCCTCTGAATTGGGACACAGCTTTTTTAGGTCCTATAGGATTAGGGTTGAACACCTCTGTGTTTTTAGTTCCTGTTGCTATGAAGTCCCTCCTTCTGAAAAGTGCAGTGTACTCTAATTGGTTGGCTTGACAAGTGTGTTGTGATTGGTCAACCACTTTAAGCATTTTTCAGAACTGTCACGCCCAATACCATAACCGCATTAGATCCGGGAGGGGGTTGGGGCATCTTTTGGACATGGCGACAAACAACACACTACCAATGCAACTCAACCTGTTGTCGCCACTTCTTTTGGCATATGCCTTGAGCGTGAATTATTTAAATGAAAGAAAGCAAATTCAAGATAATTGAGACATTTCAGGGTGTTAATTACCGGTAATGTGCGAACGCAGAATGAAGATTACGGTATGATCACTTACAAGGTCAGAACGTGATAGAGTAAGAAGTCTACTTTGGGCCATTCATAAAGTTCTTATGAGATGACGGGATTACTGTACGCTGTTTACAGTAAGATTTTTTTAAAGGGGTGAAATAATGCCCTTTTCACAAGATGTAAAATAAGTCTTAGCTCAAAATACCCCATGGATATTTTTATATAGCATGTTAAAATTGTCACTTTTTGAGGGTGAGCAAAAACACACCGTTTTTGTGTCTGTCCCTTTAAATGCAAATGAGCTGTTGCTCCCAGCACAGAGGGCGGAGCTACAACAGCTTGTGTCCTTTTACCTCACACAGACATGCACTGAAAATTGCAAAAACTTTTAGCCTTTTATGTTCAAACCGGAGTCAGACAATGATGGAGAGACTCAAGAAGTGACAACATGTAGAATGCAACAGGACATCTCTGAATGGTTAGTTGATGAATTTATGTAGCTTATGTGTAGTTATCTTCTAGTCATTGATTAGCATATTCTGCTATAATCTATAAATCGCGTTCCAGGGATAATTTATGTAAATTTTAGGGTTTGTGATGTCACTATACCGGGAGGAAGCTCGTGTAGTCCTTTCCAGCCGTTTGTTGTAGTCCTTAAAAAGCAATTTCTTTAAAAGAAAATATCTCCCTTTGCTTTGAACTTTGAGCGTTGTAACTTTGCAGATGTTGTTTATGCTCAAACAGCAACATTACACACTAACTAAAATTAGAAAAGTGAAATCATAATCAACCACCCCTTTAATAGTTTTTCTATGTAGATATGCACAAGACGATCATCTTGTTCCATGGAAGAAAGAAAGTCATGCAGGTTCGAAGCAACATAAGTACATTTTTATTTTTTGGTAACTATACCTTTAAGAATCCAAATGAATAGATTAACTGAATGGCCTTATTTAAACCACTTTGTGTCAAAACACTGAAGAGACAAAATAACAATCACATCTGATGCTGATTTGAAACCTAAATGCATTGAGGGTCATTGAAAGCTGGTTGCTTTAGTAATTAATGTTATTCTGGGATGAGGTTTCCAGGGTCTGAGAGAGCCTTTACTGTAAATCACATCCTGAGGAGGAGAGACGGACAGGGGGATGGGTGGGGTCGTCATAATAACGAGACTTCGAGAGCTCTCCTGCAGTAATATTCAACATGAAAAGCCAAACAGACTCAAAGGCACTAGAAAAATGGCACATAGAGATGCGAGGTTTTGTTTATGCATGTGTGTGCGATATCACAGTGTGCCTCTGTGCTCCATCAATACTCAGTACTCAAGTTCGTCCCCTGAGGATTCTCCATCACACAGCTTTCACACTGACTCATACATGCTGCTATTATTCCACTCGCTGCTGCACCAATATCTTCAAACCCAATGAAATATTAACTAAAGTTTTTCTTGTGGAAAAATAGCACTGGACAAAGCTATAAAACTGCAGCTTGGAAATGGCAGCAACAGTGCTTAAGAGCAGAGCTTCTCAACTGGTGAAACATACAAACAATATTAAATGCTAATAAAAAATGCAAACAGGCGGCGGTAAAAGTATTATTCTGGTTGAGTACCAACTGTATAAGCATGCATTGTTAGCATAACTAGATAAATAGGTTAATCAACATTTAAAGATGGAGAAAACATCCATTTATTTTTAAAGTCATTGTTGCGTTAAAGCAGTCAGCAACACCTTTTGTGATGCCAAAGGCTGTGCGTCCAATCAAATTCTGTTGAACTTTGTTGCAAATGAATCTGTATTTGGTAGAAGCTAGCCAAATTGAGCAGATGACAAAATGGATAGGCTTCATTATACATTTATGCTTAGAGGATAAACACAGTTTTTGCGAACTAGAGTGTTCTGCTGCTGAAAGCAATTATAAAAAAAAAAAAACAATTATTTTGCATATTGTAGTTCATGGTAATGTGATTACATTTCAATGTTTGATTTTAAGGACACATTTGTTTACTTTTCCATGGTAGACAATATGACACCACCTGAAGTCCAGTGTAAAATCTGGATCCTGAAGCCCAAAACAATTGCGATGAACCTCTGATATTGAGCTGAAACACATTTTTGCTAAAATATCTATGCCTCTATTTCTTTCTTTAAACTTATTACAAAGCCATTCAGTGATTAATAAACATCAGAAATAATGAGACATTATAGCACTCCACCAAAATAAGCCAAGTCCAGTAAACAACTGGTATCTGAGATCCTGATCAACAGCTGCACTGTTCCAGCATGCACATCTATAAGCAACCCATGCGGAGTCTGAAGCACTAAAACCATCAGCAATGAAAGAAAGAAAGATGCCACTTACAGGAATTTCTCTTGCTGCCACTGGCGGATCCTGGGGAAGCCATCCCAGAGCCACTGCTGAGTCTGACCAGGAGTCTTACTGTGGGAGAGCCGGAGTGGGCAGAGGTTGCTGTTGTTTGTTTATAGCACAAGCCACCTGCCACACATCCTGAACGTCTAGACGAGCAGCACTGGAGGGTTAGACACACACACACACACACTTATGTACAGCCAGTGATGCTGTAGAGCAGTGCAGCGTACAGCGAGCGCTCGGCTGTCTGATGGACAGAGAGGCAGAGCAGCAGTGAGTAGTAGATAGGAATGTACCACTCAGCATCTCGGGAGGGGAACCGCTCAGAAAGAGAAAAAAGAGTCTGCATTAATAGAGCATGGAAATCATGAATTGAAGAAGTAGATAAACACAGAAGAAACAGTGAGAGTTCTTGAAGTACAGAAACAGAAAATAAACCAAAAATATTCACAATGTCCAATCAGATGTCTGTAGACTAAGAATGACTAATACCACCTGCCACTGGCTAGTAAGTAGCAAATCTTCTATCAACTAGAAAGTAGCAATGTTCAATTCACTTGACTGTAGAACCTTTTTACTTGGGCCAGTAAGCAACCACATAGCAATGCTCAGGCAAACACCCACGAACACTCACAGTTTCTTTAGAACGTGTAAAAATCTGTATTTATTATTTACTATGGTAACATTCTAGAGAATGTGTTTAAATCTGCTAATAATAATACCATAACATACTCTAACATGAAAAATAACATGCTACACATGTAAGATTGAATGGTGCTTCTCCATCAAAGTTACAGATGCAGCAACTAAACTCTTCAAAAATTAAATGCTACTGTGCACTTCAATTGTGATATATACTACTGTGTTAGTTAATGCATTAGCTAACATTAAATAACAATGAGCAATACATTTGTTACAGTATTTATTAATCTTTGTTAACGTTAATACTAACGCTTATATTAACAAATATAATTTTTGATTTTAATAATGTATTAGTAAATGTTGAACTTAGAATAGCTATAACTAAGATTAATAAATGCTAGAAGTTTTTTTTTTTAAGTATTTATTTTACGTAGTTAACTAATAATAACAAATTGTACAGTGTTACCAAGTTTGTTATATTTTATTTTATTTCAATTAACATTTATTTTATTTCAAGTAATGAAAAACGGTTTTAATTAGTTTTGTAATAAGTCAAGTCAAGTCAAGTCAAGTTTATTTATATAGCGCTTTTCACAATACATATTGTATCAAAGCTGCTTCACAGTATTAAATTAAAATAATACATCAATGTTTGTTTCTAGTGGGAGACGTCCACGTTTGGTAATGCTGATCAATAGTATTGTTGATTGATTGATTAATTAAATTAAATATCCCCAACTGAGCAAGCCAAAGGCAACAGTGGCAAGGAACCGAAAAAACTCCATCAGGTGACCTGATGAAAAAAAAAAAAAAAAAAAGTGGTAAGTAATTAGTTTAAGTTAAAGGCAGGCTAGTCGATTTGTTCCAGAAACATTTTTTGTTATGCTGGTTGAAAGTCTCTTCACATCCTGATAGCAATCACTAAGTTAGGTGGTCTAAATGTATTCATATACATATAACGTCTGTATAAGGCGTAGGACCATAAAATGTTCGTCCAATCTTTGCATTCGACCTGAATGCAATGATACGAAGTTCTACCTGCCTGTCAATGTATGTATTTTCATACATCCACTCACCCTGCTCATGCAGAAATTACACATCATCAGCACGTTTCATGCTATGCAGAGTTAGACAGACGTCAGTCACAGAGCAACGCAACCGAAACACCAGCCACCTTTTACAGTTCCTTCTGAACCAAAACAACAAGCTTATACTGCATCCATGCCATACCTACAGTAATTTAGAAGAGATGGAAACCAGTGACGTTATACTTGGAGCGGTTTGTGGCATTTAAATGGCAATTCTATCAATGCTGAAATGAATCTGCAGCAGTCAAGTGGTACAGGTAAGTTGTTTATTAAATTTTTATTGTAATGTTATGTTCATTGAGACATGATGTAGTTTAACGCTGTCTCTCATCTCTTGATGCTTTGCAGACTCTGCTGTGTGTGTTCATGTCTTTTGGAGGAAGCATGGTTTTGTAAATGCTCTGAAGGGAGGGTGGGATCTCATAATTTCAAAGCTAGCTAGCTATTGCTAACCGCTCCGAAAATTGCCTATCCTACCTTTAACTGCATTTCAAAAGCCTTCAATGGAGAAATGCTATTAGGCAGCAGAAAAGTGTAGTTTCAGCATCTACCAGCAGGGGCTAACAAGCTCATACTAATCAGCAAAACCTTCATCATTGAATGTGGATTACAACCAAATCTCAAGTGTCAAGTCTACATAGAATTAAAACATGAGAAAATAATTATAATGACAAAATGTATATATTATGACCGTTCACAGTCATTTTTAAATCCCCAGTTACCTGCAGACCACTTCTGCACAACAGCATGTTTCGTTTGTCAAAGGACCACAAAAACGCCACTACATTTGCCAGTTAACAATAGCATTACTGTTTGAAAAATGAAAGCTGCCAGTACTAGATGGATTAGCTATTATTTTTCATCCGACATGAATGATACACCCTGGCAGTCAATATGAAGCTAATTAGATATCATAACAAATACATGTAATTGATTTGAGAGGCAGGGAGCCACAGCACTTCTTGATTGCCTCTCCAAATGATTGGACACCAAATGTAGCGCCATCCCAGAGAGAATCATTTGAGAGCTCAATAAGCAGAAGATTAGATTAGCACAGCTAAACACAAATCTGCTGTTATTCAAAACAGTCATGTACATGAAAACATATAGTTTTATTATAAACAGATAAAAATAGTCCATCCTTCCATTCTCTAAACCGTTGTCCTATAGGGTTGTAGGACAGATAAAATGGTTTCTATATTTAATTGTTTCATGTTTTCTTTCTTTATTTAATTTTAAATAATAAGTCTGAATAATAAGAATAATAAATCTGTTCCCCTTTGAAGTGGAACTTTGACACTGCGTCTTGGATTGACACTATGGGCAATGGCATCAGCATGACAAACACACCAATTTATTTGCTGACGACAGTCCATGACATCACAAGCGGAGCGCTCGTAAGTACAAAAGAATGCCTGTAAAACACGCCATCAGCTTTTTTGTCTTCATAAGCCGTTTGTTTGTATGCGTGTGTAAGATAAACACTCTTTTGGAGCACATTCAACTCCCAAAGGGAACTGGATGCGCTCATAATAATGCATTTGCATTATACCTGGAGCAAGAATCTCTGTTCTTGTTGATTCTTGTTGATAGTTTGCACGAGCGTGTTCGGCTCTCGATGGAGTTGGAGGCAATCATGCTGATGCATTCACGGTAAGAAGCTGTGTTCTCACCTTGTTCTTGATAGCGTGTCTGCATTCTAGCAGGGCCGTGTTCAGCTCTTGAGGGATTTGAATGTGGGAAGACATTCACTGTGGGAAGCTTCACCCAGTTACTGGGCATACTGCATTATACCCTGCTCTTATTTTCCTCACTTGCCTGAGTATGAGTAGGATGTCCTCCTTTGGAGGAGCAGCAACATCGAAGGTTGTAGCCTGAAGGGCTAATTATTGAGTTTTTAACACCTTGCATGCCCCCTTTCGTAAGCTGCTCTTTAGGGTACCCTTTAGGGTTGAGTAAGGTGAACTGAATTAATAGGGCAATACCTCCCTCCCAAGTTTGTGTCCTAAAGTAGGGTATTTTTGCTCGTCTTTAGTTGGGTCCTCCTTTTTGCTCCTCTTTGGTTGGAACCTGACGAGTAGAGGAAGTTTGCCTGGTAAACCATTCCTCGTTATTTTGCACTCTATAACTTAGAATAGAGTCTTTTATGGATCCTTGAGTGTACAGGCAGGGTGTGAGCACTCTCCCATAATTGTTCCTGGATATTTATGTAGAGCTGGAGTTCCACTGCAGGTTCCCTAGGGGTTGAGTTTTGATGGCGAGAGTCTTTGCCAATTATATTATGCCACTCTTATATTTGCATCCCTTCGGATGAAGTTGAGGGCTGCATTCTCCCTCAGGAAGTAGAGGTAATATCTAAGGTTGTAGTTGATATGTTGACTCCCTTTTGTCAGCTACTACCTAGGGCTTTGTCAAGACAAAAGAAGCTGACATACCTGAGCAATTATTTTTCTGCTCTTATCAATTTTGCACAATAAGACCCAAAATGCAAGTATTAAGAAAGTAAATCAATTTTATTTTCATGTTAACTTAACACTAAAAATACATTCTTAACAAGCCCCTAAAGCACCTACTGTCAATCAGGGTTATAGTAAGAAAGCGTTATTTGTGCGAAGCACATTAGAAAAAAACGGATTCAAACTAATCCCAGCAGCTGTGGAAAGTAGCCACGTCTGCAGGAATGCTGCACTCCAGGCAAAAGCAATGCCTCTCAATCACCATAATGTCAATAATGACCTCAGCAGCTATGATTCTCATTCGCCTTTAGGTGCAGCCAACATTAAAGTCTGCAGTGCTTGCACTGATAGCATTATAACTACTGCTGATCTCAGAAAGAAACCATGTGAACAAAGGTTTTTGGGTAACATACAGTAATATAGCAGCCATGCTAGAATTTCCAATTGATTTGGACTATGTAGAAATTTAGAACACAGAAATCATGTTATGAGATAAACGGCTCAATATGAATACTTGTTTTCCAGACAAAACATTTCCCTTTCAAGTGTTTTGCTCTGTGAAATGCAAAACTCTCTGTTGTGATCCAGTCAGGCACTATGAATGGCTTTTGATTTAACACCCCATATCCTTCGTGCTGCTGTTTCTGATCATCAGAGGTCTGCAGCAACAAAAATAACTTGATTTTGTTGATTTTATTTTGCTGTTTGTTTCTTTGGAGAGCACAGACACATGATCAACCTCACTGTGTCTCTGGAGATCAAAAAGCTGGAAGACACAGTCTAGCTTGATCCGAGACGTTCAGCCTCAGGATACTGTAGATATTGGAAAACATGTTTGATCAAATAGAATGTCCAACTACACCCCACCCACCCCATCATGTACATACTGCGGCTAAATGTATTATTCATGGATAATAGTTGCAAAATTGTAAGATAATATTTCAACCTAATTTTTAATCATGTTATGTGGTGTGGCAGATAAAAAAAAAAAAAAAAGTAAATTAAACCAAACCTTTAATTTACTAATAAAATGGCAAATGTATCTATCATAATTTATTACATAATATAAAAATAATTTGTATTATTTTGATATTTAAAGGGATACTTCACCTCTGGGAAGATGAATGTGTATTTAAAATAGGTCATTTAAGTAGAAGAAATGTGAAGAAATTTTTGAATTTGGAGCTTTCTAGACTGAGAAAAGCCAGAAAATGTATTTTTGGCTTATGTAGATGAAAGACAACAACTCCCAGAATGCACTTGCTTCGCTGCCTTAGGAGGCCACGCCTACCGGTAAGAGTGCGCAGTTGTAAACAACAAAGCTAGCCTACGTGATGAGTTTGCGAGGGATTTAGAGATCGTACAAAATGTCCGGGATTCGGCTTTTGCGTTCTACAGTGGCCATTCATTCATCATGTTTACTGTGGCGAGCAGGACGAGGCTGACGGCCGCGGGAGAACAGCGCGAGGGCGGTGGCGTCATTACTGAGACGCGCCGGGTCTCGCATCTCTCACGGAGGAGCGGGAATTTTTCTTAGCAATGGTAAAACGCACATCAACCCATCACTTGTTTAGCGTTCATGTAAACACTACATTCACATTCACCAATCGGAATGAATTCAGTTAGATTGAAAGGTGTGCATGTAAACAATGAATGGCGACCGCAGAAAGCAAAAGCTGAATCCCGGACATTTTGAACGATCTCGCCCGCCGGACAAGTCCGGGAAAAGGAGGATGGTTACTTACTCAGCTTTCTCCTACTATTCAGCTTTCTCCACAGAACAAGAGCCTGCTAGCTTAGCTTCCAAAGAAAGAGGCTGACAGTGACACTGTGTACATTCTGTGAGTGAGATCCCACCCTGTATGGGCGGGCTGAAAACATGCGGAACAACGCCATCTACTGGCTGTAGTCTTTAGCCTCTGTCCAGAAAATCCTCCGATGACGCAAAATGACGATTTTTGCGTCATCGGAGGATTTTTTCCAGACAAAAAATACATAAATCTCTTGTCTCAGGGGGATATGAGGGTGGAAAGCATGGTAATTCGAAAATACTACAGGTTTTCTACTAATACAAAGCTTAATGCTAAATCCTGAAGTAACCCTTTAAGTAAAATATTGTATTAATTTAGTAGTTATATTATTAATATTATTTGTTTGTTTTATTGTTGTTTTTTCTGAACCAAATATTTTATATATAAATATTTTTAAAATGTATTAGTTTTTTTTTTAAATAAAAAAACATGTGCCCAAACAAAATCTGTCTTTTTTTTTTATCATTTTGAGTAACACACAATAGGATTTTACATCACACCATATAGGAACATTTATGAGAATCAGATAGACTGGGTTGACTAAATAATGTCATCCATCCATCCATCATGCATTCATTCATTCATTTCAGTCCTGATGAGAAAATGTCTTAGAAAACTGTAAAAAAAATAATAACTGGGATTAAAACTATGAAACTAAATATTAATTATCAATAAACTAAATACTCTTAAATACTACATACTGATATTTTTACCAATGTTTCATTGAAAAAAAAAAACTGTATCACTATATTACATGCAGTAATTGGACACGTAAAGCTTGACCTATACACAAAAGAGAGAAACTGTGTGTGTGTGTGTGTGTGTGTGTGTGTGTGTGTGTGTGTGTGTGTGTGTGTGTGTGTGTGTGTGTGTGTGTGTGTGTGTGGTCTAGGTATTTCCTATGTTGTGGGGATCAAATGGCTATTAAGACCTGAATTTGTATGATGTTGTGGGGACAGAATTTAAGATTAGGATAGACTGTAAAGTTTGTACAGCAGTAAAATCATGTCATAAAGCAGATAAATAGTATATATAATGAAAGCACAGGTCTGCTATTGTTCCCTAATTGATCGAAGTCACACTGCAACCATTTAAAAGCTACATTATAAACACTCTGAGCCTGTAGTAGGGCAGTGTGGATCATGTTTGATTTGGGTAACACTTTAGATAACAGCCCGGAAAGTACTGCGAAATTAAAGCGATTTTACAGTGTAACTTTCGATAATTATAGTGTACCTATAAAGTACTTAACATAAGGGAACAATATGTAAAGTTTGGGGAATAAAGGAGTAACAACCAGGAGAATAAAAAAATTATTTATAGTGTAAGTATTATAGAACGAAAGGGTACTTATTCTACTATTATGATACAACAATCTTACATTTGAGAGCAATTTAGCAAGAACCTTTTTGTAATAATGGTGTACCAATACTATATAGGCTTTTTAAAAATTGCAGGGTACATATAATGCATTTATACAGTAATCTTTTTTTTAACAAAAGTGCACTGAAAACTAAAACTATTGCAACTTTTGCTTAAATATTGGGGAAAGATACTCTTGTTTCATGTAGTGATGCATGTTACCCTCTTGTTCCATGTAGTTACAGGGTAAGTACAATAAAAATACATGCACAATCTTATATCACTGACTCGGAAACCTTTATTCGAAAAACAACTTAATTCAAAACAGATTTACAACACTTCTTTTTCATTTAAAACTGCTTTTTTTAAATCAACAATTCATTTCAAATGCCTTGACAGAAAGTAGCACGTTGTGTCCCCCCTTTTTTCTCTTGCTTGGCTTCTTCCTTTTGTTCCTCTTCTTGTTTTTCTTTCTTTGATGAATCTTAAGAAATCATGTCTCTTGCTATTCTGTATTATGTATTAAAAGATAATGCAGTACACCCAGAAATATGTCCTCACCATTTACTCATCGATTACCAAGATGTATACGACTTTCCTTCTTCAGATGAACACAAATGAAGGTTTTTTAGAAAAAAAAAAAAAAACCTCTCTGGGAATACATATAATGCAAGCTCATGTGTTTCTAAAAGTTGGAGCTTCAAACAACAGCATATACTGCAATAACTGTAGTAATCCATTTTACCTGGATCAATGTATTCTGAAGTGAAACGATAGGTGTTTGTAAGAAAAATCACAATATTTTAAACTTTTTAAACTGTAGACTATCGCTTCAGACCAACTGTAATAAGTTGTTTTTCAAATAAAGGTTTCCGAGTCAGTGATATTAGATTGTTTGTATGTATTTTTATTGTACTTAACCTGTAACTACATGGAACAAGAGGGTAACAAGCACCACATACCCTGTAACTACATGGAACAAGAGTATATTTCCCAGTATTTAAAAAAAATTGCAATAGTTTTAGCTTTACTTGCCTTGTAAGCCCAACTTAAACATCCGCACTTTTGCTATTAAAAAAAAATAAAAAATAAAAAATAATAAAAAACTGTATAAATGCATAGATATGTACACTGTAATTTTTTCAAAAAGCCTATACAGTATGTATTGGTACACAATTACAAAAAGGTATGCAGTGTATGTTCTTGCTAAATTGCTCCCAAATGTAAGATTGTTGTATCATTATAATAAGTACCCCTTAGTTCTATAATACTTACAGTATACATTTTTTTTATTCTCCTGGTTGTTACCCCTTTATTCCCCAAACTTTACATATTGTTCCCTTATACTTACATGCAAGTACTTTATAGGTACACTATAATTACCAAAAGTAACACTGTAAAATCGCTTTAATTACGAAGTATTTTCCGGGCTGTAATCTAAAGTGTTGATTTGCACCCAAGAAAACTGTAAAGAACAGAGTGAATGTGAAAAACACAAAGTGAATAAAATCGCCTCCCAGCTAAAAAGTGAAATATTATAGTTGAGGTGCAGTGCTTATTCAAACTCGTCTGCTCTTTGTGCACTTCTGCCCAGTAACTGCGGTGAGCTCATACTCCAGTTTTACAGATGTGCCAGATCAGCAAACTGGATTACTAGATTCTTTTTCCTTTTCTCTTTGACATGTGTGTACATTCTGTGCATAATGAGGCGTAAAACTCTTTGTCTTTGAACATTTTACTAAGGGAAATGAACCATTGAGCTCGCTGCTGATCATGTACTATTTTTCAACTGCATAATTTACTCACACCATTAACATGCTATCTATACATGTGTTGAGATGAACTCCATGTGTGCTTATGATAGTGATTTGAGCAGGTATTCATTGCAATTCATTCATTAATTCAGACTGTGACCTGAATTCATTCAGATACTTTGCATTGAAGGGAATGATTTTAACAATGGTGCATTTTATGGAAGAGCTTTAAAAGCTTCTGAACCGAAGCACACTGTCTCTCCTGTTCTCCACCTCGCCTTCATTCCTTCAGTAGGGAGATTAAGAAACAGAAAAGCTGCATGCACTTGACATTTGACTGTGTAATTTAAGAGCCAGGGTCAGCACCAGAGACCTCAGGGTATGTTTGATGTCAGAATGTGTTAGTTGTGATGGGCCAGCACACAGATTAGCAATAAAATCTGACACGAGCTTAAGCATGAGGTTTATACAGGGTTTATGGGGAAATGTGAATATCCTATTACAGCACTAATGACTTCAGTGGCCACAGCTAATAAAGAACATGAACTGTAGCCAAAAACTAATTTATAAATTATAGCACACAGACTTCAGTTATAAATGTGAGGTAGTTTATGTGTTCTATGTATAGTTACACTTAAAATTCCAAAAGTTTTTTTTTTTTTTTTTTTTACAGCCAATGCCAAATAACCATTTTTGGCTCCCCAAAGAACCTTTCATGGAACATTTCTTAAAAGAAGAATTTTTTTCTTTGTTTGAAGAACACTTCAAAAAATCTTACAAATAAAACTTTTTTTTAACTATAAAGAACCTTTTGTGAAATTGAAAGGGTCCATGGATTGTCTTTAATGAACCAAATATTCCACTTGTATTGAATAGGCCTCCGTCCACCAGAGCCCTGAATTGTGAACTTTGTCACTTCCTTTGTTCCTGCCACATCAATCATTGGCTGCACCCAAAAACTTAGGCAGCTGACTTGTTGACTTGCTGCCTTTCTAGGCAATGACTCTGTAGGCAGCGTTTGCATACGAAGGTACCTCACGAAACTGTTTTCGGCAGACTTCTGAGGCAGCGTAATGGTTAATGATCTACAGCAAAATAGAGCGAGCTTTGGTGAGAACTAAACAAATATTTAAGTAAGGGATAATGTATAGAGAGGCGGTCGTTATAGCGAATAACAACCCCGACAGGCTGAACAGGACCCCGACACGAAGCGGAGGGGTCTTGAATCAGCCTGAAGGAGTTGTTATTCGCTATAACGACCGCCTCTCTATACATTATCCCGCTTATTACATGGCTACCTACAAAATAAAGAAATTATTTAACACGAATTATTGATTTAAAAAGGAGTTTATTGATTTAAAAACGAATGTATTGCTTCCGCCAAAGAAAATAGTCCGTTCCGCGTCCATAGCAACGCGCTGTTTTTCATGGCAACGGTCTGTTATACTTCGCAGCGGTCTGTTATCAAGAAATAACAGACCGCACTCTACATTAGAATTCAGCCAAGCCATGTAATAATTACTAGTAATTTCTCATCAGAGGTGGAAATGTTGCTTCAAAACTTACATTTACACACAAACTGACCAGAAACCTCTTATTTTCAGAAGCCATCTTTCTTTTTCTAGCTTAACTGTCACCGAATGGAATGCATAGGATTGTGGGATATCTGTGGCAGCGAAGGATACATCTATGCTGCCTTCAAAAATGTGAAGGTCATATGAAGGTATCTCAGGAGACAGGAAGTGAAGCTAACATTGGATTCGGACGTGCCTACCTTGGAATGTGTCCTCCAAAGGCAGCAGCATTTTTAAAGGGCATTTTATGTCCCTTTTCACAAGATGTAAAATAAGTCTCTGATGTACCCAGAGTGTGTATGTGAAGGTTTAGCTCAAAATACCCAAAAGATAATTTTTACAGCATGTTTAAATTGTCACTTTGTGGGGCTGAGAAAAACACGCCATTTTAGTATGTATCTCTTTAAATGCAAATGAGCTGTTGCTGCCGGCACAGAGGGCAGAGCTAACAGTAAACAAATATATACACACCTTTCCAGGGGGTGCTTAATAAACTGGTAAACTTTATATCCGTAAAACGACTCAGATGAACTGTAATGTGCGCGCTCTCACTTTCATTTCTGCTGTGATCACTGATCAGTAACGTTAAGCCTATCACTCCGACTGTAAGCTGGATCACGAACAGTTGGTACAGATCCATCCTCGAGTAACAACGAGAGCAAATGAAGACTGCTATGTTAATTTTTACATCCAACAACAACTAAACACCTCAGTCGCTTAGGAGACATTCTTGTCTACAGCTGCTTCAACGTCTAAATAATGGCGGACTGTGTACAGCTCACTCAGGGCGGGTCTATGCTAAAACTGCAGTGTCAGTAAACAGTCATAGGAGGGGCTTGTGCAAAAGTACGTCACATTGCCCCGAATCTGAGAACGGGTTGTTCTGAGACAGTGCTTATGATTTATGGGGATTTAAAAAAAGCACTGGGTGGATTTTTTTTATCATTATAGGGTTGTGTACACACACTGCCAACACAGATTTATGTTCAAACACCATGTAAAAGTGAATTTTGCATAATAGGTGCCCTTGAAGTTTCCGGATGCATCCCCCGTCCTGTTCACCATGTATAAGCAATGGGTGCTTCTCACATGGTCGTCTGCATCCTTGGAAGGCAGCCTTTGTTTTGTGTCCTTCATTCAGTTCATTTTGAAGGATGCATCAAGTGTATCATTCATGTCCTTCAATCCATAGTCCTTAGTGTGCACACATTCCAATTCATGAAAAAGAACTGATGGAAAACTAATCGGCAGAAAACTGAGCTTGTCTGAGTTCATTATGTTTTTGTAGAGGAAGGCACGCATGTTATCTTGTATCTTTATCTTAATTTATTTTTAATTTATCTTAACGTAACGTAACATAACATAACGTAACCTCAGTTGGCTCCAACCAGCAACTCGGATCCCAGTCTTCAGCTCCGCCTTGGAACGAGGATACCCTGTCTCCACCTCAGACCACTGAGCTAGTCTCTCCAACTTGGCGACCATTCGACCATTCGGCTCCGTCCTGGCTCCTCCCTCCCTCGGCTCCACGTGGGACTGTCGTCCTGACGACTCCACCTGGCTCCCTCGTCCCTCTGGCTCTGTCTTGTTCGGTCGTCACTCTGCCTGTGACATGGACTTCCAGGCCTTCAGCTGTGCTGAATCCCTCCACCCCTTTAGCTCCGTCAGGCTCTGCTTTCCCCCCGACTCCGCCTTTGTCCTCAGTCCCACCGGCTCCACCTTGGACACTTGTCACTGCAGCTCTGCCTTGGCCTGCAGAACAATCTGTGTCGCTTGATGTCATCAGCTCTTCAGCTCCGCCTAGATCTCCACCTCCATCGGCTCCATCTCAGTCTGTCGACCCCTGGGTCCACCTTAAAAGTCTCCTCTCTGGTATCTCCCGCCATCATCTCCTCTCGTGTGTTACCGTTCGCCAACCCCTCATCCTCCTCCAAAGCCCCCTGCCTCCCTCCTTCCTAGTCGGACATTCAGTTACAGTGCAAGGACGCGCCTTCTGGGTGTGGGACACTACTGTCACAGTTATGGACTGTTATTTTGATATTCTGTTTTGTTTCCTTTAGTTCCTGTTTCCCCACTCTATTAAGTATCGGTTTCCTTGGTTACTGATTATGTCTTTGTTTGCTCCTAAGGTTACATATGATTTGCACTTGTTTGTAAATGTATATTCACCTGGTATTTATACTCCCTGTTATGTAATACATTTCAATGATATATATTTACCAGCATAGATTATTATTTTTTTAATCTTAGTTAAAATATACAGTATGCTCTGTTTAATATGTGTGCAATAAAGCTTGTATATTTATGCATTAATAAATCATTTTATAATATGTATTAATATTTTGTGCAATATTTAAATAATACTGCATGCTTTTTAATAAAAGTGCAATTTAAAAAAAAATGTGGTAAAATGCATGCTCTGTTTAGTATGTGTGCATGATGCAATAATATGCCTTTAGTCAAATAGTCATATAATGGTTGCTCTTTGTAGAATGTTTGTGTATGCATGCTTTTGTGCAATGTTTATATAATACTGCATACTTTTTAATAATGCATGCTCTGTGTAATATTTGTTGTAAAATGCATGCTCTAATTAGTATGTGTAAATATGCAAATGTATGCTCTTTTTGTCAAGTAGTCATATAATGCTTGCTCTTCTGTAATGTTTGTGTACGCATTCTTTTGTGAAATAATTGTATGTGATATTGCATGCTTTGTATGAATATTGCATTTGTACTAATTCTGTTTGTGTAATTGTTAATAATGTTGTTTTTTTTGTGTGTTTTTTTTTGTGTTTACACAAAAAAAAACTGTGTTTACAAGTTGTTCCACCATATATGTGGCTGGTAGGATAATAAATTTCACTTGACTTGTGCAATGATGCATGCTCTTTATGCAATATTTGGAGCTCTGAACATAGAGACCCTTGCTTAGGTCTCTGTGAAAAAAGATGTTTGTGAGATATTGATTTGAATATTGAATCTCAATCTTACAAAGCTCATTTTGAAGCAAAAGACAAAGCAAAAGTAAATGAAAAGGAAGGTGCTGAGGCGTGTGTCCCAACAGACTTCAGTGTCCAGGCCTGCAGTTTAACTACTCTGAAACCTGCTACCGGCTACATGGCTGTGAAGGTAGGAGGCAGTTGCTAAGCAACGCTATGCTCTGGGCAACTTTCAAATTTTGAATTATATCTCCCTTTGGCTTCTCCTTAGAATCTGAGGTGAGCGGGAGTTTGTACAAGGTTTTGCAGTTACCGCCAGAGGAAAAACATATATTTACAAGAGTATTGCACTGATGTCAATGAAATCAGAAAAACTGTAAGGCTTCACGGGGGGTTTGAAGTTGGCTATACGCACAGACAGAGAGATAGGAAGCAAGCAGGTAGTGCTTTGACATGTTCTGGCAGGTGTTCTGTCACTTTGGCAGGTGCGTTCTTTTCCAAAGGCAGGATAGTTTGCAACCCAATCTGTCAAATGTCCGTAGTCGAGCATAAGTACAGAAAACATGGACTTTTCCACAGCAATAGGGGACAGATTCAGTTCAGACCTGTGTCAAACACTCCTCAGCAGGTGTTCCTGCCATGAGATGAGAATTACACACACACATACAGACACACACACACACACATACACAGAAAGTTTTTGCAGTATCTCTTGCAGGCCATCTGTTCATGTCTTGAAGAGACACGCATTTCTGCTTTTCAAAGATGCAAAATGCCACCTACGTTTCTTTCCACAGTTCTTCAATCTTTTAGTTCAAAATGAGTTGATGAGCAAATTGTTTTACCCCAGGGGTGCCCAATCCTGTTCCTGGAGATCTGCATACCTGCAGAGTTTAGATCAAACCCTGCTCCAACACACCTGTCTTTAATTATCAAGTGGTCCTGATCTTAATTAGCTGGTTCAGATGTGTTTGATCAGGGTTCGAGCTGAACTTCACAGGAAGACAGATCTCCAGGAGCAGGATTGGGCACCCCATTACTACCCTATAAAGTTGTGTAAGACTTTCTGTGTCTTTGTGATGGGATTTATTATAATGTTGAAGTTCAAGCTAAGCTATATTGGCAAGATCTGTGTCATACTGTCATTTACCACAGAAAACAGTGTTTACACAATAGTCATAACAGGAGAAAAGCAGACAGTAAAAAGATGGCTACCAAGTTCAAATACAAGGACTGCATCTGAAAATTGCATACTCTCTGAGTAGGTATACTTCTTTTGAAGAATTCATTACTTTGTGACCATTAAAAAGGTAGCATGAGTAAAAATGTAGTATGGTAGTATGAATGTAATCCGGACGTACTACATCCATCATGTTGTCAGTGACCTATATAGTCAGTTGCATCACTATACTGCCATTCACAACTATACTGCCAATTCACAATTACTACTCTTTTCACATAAGTTTTTTGCCTACTATATGAAAGGGGATTAGGCATATTCAAATGCAGCCAATGTCTATAGGAGGCCCCTGTCAATGTGAAGAGCCAAGTCTTCCTATTGTACTTGGTTGAAATTTCTGCCAAAAGAGCTTAACTTGTTTTGAACACAGAACATTTCTTCACAATCATTTCAGTTTTCAGTTCAGTTTTAGTTTATTTGTCCCTTAGGAAATTAGTTTTGCACAGGTGCCATACATCACATAAACACAAGCAACACACAGCACACAAGTAGACAAGTTAAAAAAGGCAAATAGTTACAGACTATTCAACATTAAAATAGCAGTTGGTATAAATGAATTTTTGAACCTCTTAGTTTTCCCCCCATTACTCTATATCTACGGCCTGATGGGAGCATAACAAACTCTTTGTGTAATGGGTGTGATGAACAGTAGATTATCGAATAGGCTTTTTTAACAACCCGTTCCTTAACCCATTCTCTGACAGTAGCTACATGAGGATATTAATATTCAGGAAGACCAGGTTAAGGATAGGCCAATAAAATCTATGAACGTGGAAAATATTTGGGCTGGTTTTCATGTGAAAAATTTAGTCATGTGATAGATCCTGACATCTTAATCACACTAAACCTACTATCAAAACATACACAATGTAACAACTGTCATGTTTTTTTCTAGCGCTTTGTATTGAAACTGTCTGTATAGGGAGAAAATTGCCGAACTGACAGGCTAAATTTGAACTTTCCCACATGAGCAGCCAGGCTTAATTCATCTAAAGCCAACATTTAGCCTACCCAGTCTAGTCAAATGAATCCCACAGCAATCTAATGAATACCACAGCACTGACACAAGTGTTGCAAACTGTTTCAGATCTTTTAACTAGTACTAATGAGCTAAAATTATGTAGGCAGCAAAGCTGCCTTTCCAGATTCATTTACCTTCACCACAAGTGAAGTCAGATTCTCATATTAAGCTGATGGCAGGCTTAAGAGTGATCAAACATGCAGTGTGGCAGCAATCTAATTGCTTCTCAATATTGCACATGCACACTTTGTGCCAGGCTTGGGATGAAATATTCATAACATATGCTGTCCATGGCCAGCTTTATTCTTGACTTTGTGGAAATGAAATCAGACCTGATCTGACCTGATTTTCTTTGGAAAACAGCTTTGACTCTGATTGCTTGAGTCATGCTGGAAGCCGTGTAAAGAGATTGATATATGTGACCCTGGATCACAAAACCAGTAACAAGTTGCACAGGTATATTTGTGGCAATAGCCAAAAACACATTGTATGGGTGAAAATTATCGATTCTTTTATGCCAAAAATCATTACGATATTAAGTAAAGATCATGCTCCATGAAGATATTTTGTAAATTTCCAACCATAAATATATAAAACATTTATTTTTGTGAGTGAATGCAGCAAAATCACGAACATAAATGGACAACTTTAGAGGCGATTTTCTCAATATTTAGATTATTTTGCACCCTCAGATTCCAGATTTTCAAATAGTTGTATCTCGGCCAAATTTTATCATATCCTAACAAACCATACATCAATGGAAAGTTTATTTATTCAGCTTCCATATGATGTATAGATCTCAATTTATAAAAATTTACCCTTGTGACTGGTTTTGTGGTCCATGGTCACATATGCACACTTACTCTGTGTCTATGTGCCAAATTTGGCAGCCATAAAGAGACTATGGTCAGGGGTGCACATAACCTTTTTGGTCTGATTTCAAGGGAGCACCTGAAGATGCTGCTTGGTACTCACACTTTACAGGGAACACTTATCCTGCAAGCTGTTGTCATCACTTTCATCCAGACTGCTCTCCTCTCTATCTTCTTTTCTCTTGAACATAGTAGATGATGAATATAAGTTTTTTTTATATTTTTTTTTATTAACATACAGACAACAGCAGGAATATTAGGTTGCTGTCACTTTAAGAACGCATGCATATACTGACACACATCTCAACTGTTCACTTATGACATAACCCAGAGAATACTTGCCGAGATGGGTGTTTTGACATAATTTTGTGTGTATGTGTCCGTCTAAGCGCAAGTAAACGCACAAATCATGATTTTCACCTCTTCTTCAGTGTTTGGTTTCAATGTGTAAATTGGCATAACAAAACACATCCAAATGATAAACTTTCACTCTATGATGGTTGAACTTAGCAGTTAATCCACGAATCACATGCATGCTGAATTGTGGGGCCTGGTCTGTACAGATCACGGATCAACTGCGATCAATTGCACCCCTAATAATTTATAAACACAATTATCATCATGATTGCTATCTTACCAGAAATGGAGAAAAATCCTACTCCAGTAAGTAAACGTGTCCCTGTCCCCAAAAATGTTGGCACTCAAAAGCACTTCCCTCCAAAGTTTCAGTTATGTGAACCCCTGACTATGGTAATGCTAATTAACTATATCACTTGGTGGGAGAATCATTTAATAAAAATAATAAAATATTTGCAGGGTCGGATCTAGAAATGTATTTATATGGGTGGCAAGGAGATGGCATGAGGACTATAAAAGGTGGCAACACCAAAGCATGCATCCATGCTATGATTTATGACATAGGCTATACATGTGCGTTCATGAATATGCGAAATGGTTCCATTGTCACAAAGTATAATAATCTACTGTTTAAAAAATAATTAAAAATGACAATATTAAGGGCACCAAGGTCAAGACACAGCATATTAAACATATCAACCGATTCTAAATGTCTCTGAGCTCATTAGATTAGATCTATCATTACTATTTAAGACAAGCTGTTTTATTAATATTACGTAGCAAAAAGGTTACAAAAAGTTCTAGGCCAATATATTTGATGAAAAAGGAGCGGCCATCTGAGAATTGGGCTGCACTGTGTGTTTCATCAAAGAAGAGATGTTGCTGGAAGAGGGAGGGGAGGTTATTTTGATTGAAGATTACAAGGGCAAATGAATTTAAAAAGAAAATAATGATGTGCATGGATAAATCATCAATAATTAGCGCTGGAATATTTCATACAAAAACAAGAATTGTCAATTTTGATTTCATGGTGACTTTAAAACAGAACAGTGAACACTGTCCTTCTGTCGTTGCACAACAGGACTTTGCTCAGTGGGCTTGATAACATGTGACGACAGCTACTATCCTTCACAAGAGCATTAGTTTAGCAGGAGAGTGTGATGTATGCGGTAATGATAACATAGAAATGGATCCGTTGGAGCACTGGAGCAAAAAACCTTCATCTTCAGCCAGACAGCAGCACACAGCACTCACAACACACACTGTGCTTTGATGGCCGGCCATGATCAAATCTCAGTCTGGAAATACATTGCTAGAGCAGGGTTCAAACCATGGCTCTCACACATCATAAGGGTCTCACCTGAATCAACACACTCTTAAACAGCCTAGAAATGCAGTGTCATTGAACAATTTAAGGGTCTTTGATGAATGAGTCTGCACAGAGCTGTTTGAAGTGAAAATTATAGCGATTACTTTTAAGGCTTTTTTTTTAGGCACCAGTGGCCATTCATGTTTCAAAGTTTGGGGAAGAGCAGCATGAATACCCTGCTAATCATAATTGTAAATGATGACTGATGTTTCGTTTTTATTTGGTGGCTTTGGCTTTGTTCTTCTGTTAAGAGCAGCAAGAACAAATGATGACACTAGGGCAGGACGCAGATGAAGGGAATGTTTTGACAGGTCAAGTGAGAGTTAAACTGAAGGAGGCAGACAGAGAGAGTGAAGTAAAGTTGAGGAACTGAAACGTCAGAGAGAGAGCAGGGCAGTTATGGGGTGAAAGCAGATGAGAAAGTGCATGCGGAAGAGTGACTCTAGCAGAGACAGAGAGATACACATGACTGCCCGCTGCATTTTAAAAGGAGTGTGTGTGTGTGTGTGTGTGTGTGTGTGTGAGAGAGAGAGAGCATGTGTATATTAGACTCAATCTTATGTGTTGTGGTTGCTGAACTCAATTATAGGATTAAAGGCAGATTAGCTCTGCCTCTGCACACATACTTTATAAACTAGAAAACAGAGATTCCAACTTGATCTTATGAGAACTTTTAGGATGCAGTTTTGCATAAATTCATCCAATGTGGTTTGAACATAAATTTAGGATTTTTAGAAGAAAAACAAAACAAGCATGAAGCATGGGTGTGTGGTCACACTTTAGTTTGGGAAACACATATATTAAAATCTATGGTATACACTATTAAGAAGGGAAACTGTAATTGAAATCTTAACAAGCTGCTTCTACCCAATATATGACTGGACTACAAAACCAGTCACATGGGTAAATGTTTTCAAATTGAATTTATACATTATATGAAAACTAAATAAATAAGCTTTCCATTGATGTAAGGTTTGTTAGGGTAGGATAATATTTGGCCGAGATACAACTATTTGAGCATCTGGAATCTGAGGGTGCAAAAAAATCTAAACATTGAGAAAATCGCCTTTAAAGTTGTCCATTTATGTTCATGATTGTGCTGCATTCACTCACAAAAATAAATGCTTTATATATTTACGGTAGGAAATTTACAAAATATCTTCATGGAACATGATCTTTACTTAATATCCTAATGATTTTTGGCATTAAAAAAAAAAATCTATAATTTTGACCCATACAATGTATTGTTGGCTATTGCCACAAATATACCCGTGTGACTTGTGACTGGTTTTGTGATCCAGGGTCACATAACCCTTGAACTTAATTTTATCACTGTAACCTAATGTAGAGGTTGAGTCAGTGTTGAATAAAATCCATTAATTTAGATGTTACCACATGAAACACATGTTTAATTTTTTTAACCTTAGATTTTTACACTTGCATCTATTCTATCTATTCAACTAGTAATTAAAGAGATAGTCTTTAGCCTCTCTCAGTCTTTACGTGTGTGTTTTGTTGTAATCACATACTGCAAATTTAAATAGATAATTAGCACACATCATCAGGGAGTCTGTAATGTATAACATGCTGATGGAAGCAGGTTTAACAGAGCCTTTATGTGTCAAACCAACCCTATCTCACGGCGAACTCGTATTAATTCGCACAAAGTGGCTAAATCGTACGAAATCCTGCTCTATGAAGCATTTTGTTATCATGTTTGGTTGTCATTACATGGATCTGTCTCTTCGTTGTATATGACCATGATCCACACCACCCACACCTTAGAAACAACAGACCATGCTGCAAACTGGTACTTCTAAAAAGCTGTATTTTTCCATAAACACTCACCCGATTGTTTTTAATAGCATTTCTCTGCACTGTAAAAAATGATTGATGCGAAAAGTTGTACAAATGAGGAAATACATGTTGGCTCAACATAATGGTTGTGTCAAAAAAGAAAAAATATGTTTGGTCAATGATTGCATGATTTCCATGACTGTACTACAAAATGTTCATCAAGAGAAAATAAATAATTGTGTTCACAGAACTTTTAACGTTGCACAAAAAATATTATGTTGGCCGAGCAAGAGGGAACAGCGTCAATCGTCTGAGCATGCGCAAAGAAGCGCGACGAAACTTTTTTCACAGACGCCATTTTCTTTGACTCACGATGCAAGGCATACGAGGAGGGAAAACACAGATATTTAGTGTTTTATCGCATTTATATATGCATTTTATAACATTATATTGTTTTATTACAATATGTATGTGCTGTAAATGGCTAAATCGTTCTCAGAAAGGCATTTTCGTTGACGCGCGATGCGGAGCAGACCAGGGTGAGGTTGCTTTTAAACAGAGAAACGACGAAAGTAAGTGTTTTATCTAATTTACAATATGTATTTTATAACATATTGATTTATAGAGAAATTTAAATGCTCTGTGTGCTTAAACGAGCTGAAACCTTTCTCAAAGGCGACATCTTTGACTCAATACGGAGCTGACGACGAGAAGGTTTGCTTGTAACGTTAACAGGGAAAACACCGAAAGTAAGTGTTTTTAACCTAATTTACAACATGTATTTCATGGCATTATATTGTTTTATAACGATATTTATGTGATGTGTGCGCCTAAACCTTTGTCACAGACTAACGTTAGGCCCTGTATCTTCTTTGACTCGTGACGCAGTGCAGACACGGAGTTTGCTTTTAACGGTGAAAACACAGAGTAAGTGTTTTAACTCATTTACAATATGTATTTTATAATGTTATTTTGTTTTATGACAATATTTGTGATGTGCAAATATCATAATGTATTTATCCTCAAACCATATTTTACTTTCGTTTGCCAGCACACCTAACTTATCTTAACTGAAACCTAACGTTAACTGAAAAACAAATTTTCTTAGAATGTGTAAGTAATTCTTTAAGATTAAATGTTTATGAAAATGTATTTATCAGATTCAATTTTGGTTGATGTTTGGATATGCTTTCATGTTTAAATGTATTTGCTATTTGTGTTTGCTAGGAGCATTTCCATGCTGCACCAAGTGGTTAAGGCTAACCAGGCTTGGTCTTTAAAGGCTGTGCAGACTAGAACCTGGTGAGGGTCAGATTTTACAGATAACATTTGAGATAATCATGTGCATAAACATTTAAAAAAAGCTTTGTTGCTATTTGGTATAACTAGATTTTTTTGTGTTTCATAAGTCATTTTGAATTTGTCCAGTCAAATTACTTTACAAAAGTTACTTTTCCTTTTCCTTAAATAAAATTAGTTTTCAAACCAATTGTTTTCATGATTTGACAGGTAGATGTTGTCTTGCTTTTTTAATTTTAGACTCAACTGATTGGGAAATCTCTGCCCATCACCTGCCTCCAACATCACAAAGCCACAAGAAGGGAACAAAGATTCTTCCGTCAGCTGACTATTTAGTGAGATTTCTTAAGGTGCGTGTCTAAATTTATTCCTAAAGGGTTAGTTCACCTACAAATGGAAATTATGTCATTACTTACCCTCATCTCGTTCCAAACATGTAAGACTTTCTTTCATCTTTACAACACAAATGAGGATATTTTTAATGAAATCTGAGAGCTTCCTGTCCCTCCATTGACAGTCTACGCAAATACCACGTTCAAGCCCCATAAAGGTGTAAAGGTACATCATTAAAGTACTCCATGCGACTCCAGTGGTTTAACATACATTTTATTAAACTACGCGAGTGCTGTGTTTGCAGCAACAAAACATTTACCACATAATTTAGAAAATATAAATTTCCAACATGCGTTCATGAGAACATTACGAGTTGTGCATGTTGTTGATGCGAAAGCAGATGTTGTTAAGTGAGCGTGCATCGAAGATTAATAATTAGTACATAAAGTTAAGTTTTTTGTTGTTGTTTTTTTGTGCAAACAAAGCACTCTTGTTGCTTCATAAAAAAAAAATTGAGGTTAAACCACTTGAGTCACATGATTACTTATGATTTCCTTTATACCTTTCTGTGGCTTTGGAAGTGATAGTTGAATAGGCTGTCGATGAAGGGACAGAAAAAATCATCATTAAGTGTTCCAAAGATGAGCAAAACTCTTACTGGTTTGGAACAACATAAGGGTGAATAATTAATGACAGAATTTATATTTTTGGATGAATTAAGTCTTTAATTTACTTGGAAATCAGTAAATTCAAGTCTTAATCTAACCAAAATAGTTTATTGTTTGAGTCACGAAAGTCTAAGATGATTGAACTTTTTCCACCATAAACTTGCTGTATTTATAAAACACAAATATTAATTGTAAATGGTCTGGTTTTGTGTTGTCTACTCTAGGGAACCAGCACTACAGGATTTTTCGAGAAAGTTGGATCTGCACAGCCTTTCCTTCTCTGTGAAACAACTATGCACTTAACTTTACTGTTAGCAATTGGACACAACTGATCCACTCGTATCCTGCAACTGTTTTTCATCTGTTGAATGTTGTTGCTGTACTGTTGCAAAGTCGAAGGTATTGACTCAACTTCACTGACACAGGACTTACATTCACTGACATGTACAGGACTTGAAGTATTAGAGATAACAGACCATTTGATGAGCAGCTTTCACATAATTCTGATGGCAGAAATGTCTATATTTTGCCTTCATTTATTTTAAAAGTTAACCTATGATGTAAAGGGACTTGTTTGTTAATAAAAACTAGTTTGTTAAAACAACTGTTTGCATTTTGCCTTTATTTTTAACATTACAATGAACAGAATTCTACTATGATCCCAGACTAAGGTTACATTTTAACTTTCTGGATTGTTTTGATGTGCATTCATTGTTATCAATAGGTTAAATGCTTTGCTTTTATTTCTGAAAAGATTCCTTTTGTCAAAAAGCACATCTCATAAATACAAACTCAATTTGAGTCAAATTTAACACTCCTGAAATGTATATATGACTCCCTCCATTTTGGAGTTAAAATAACACTTTTGAAAATGTGAAATATGCACATTACTAACGGAATACATTTTAACACTGTAAGTGTAAGTTACTGAGTTTCATTTTGTAAAGCAGATATTTGTTTTTCCAGTACAGCTATTGACTAAGAGTGATATGCCATGCTATTTTATTAGCATGACAGACAAGTTCATATGGATTTAAATAAATACATAAAATGTACTTTATCAGAGCATAGTGTGTTATTTATTTGAAATAACGAAAAATAGATTTTTTGACCAACATTAATGAAAAATAGACTTTTTGGCCAACATGAAATATTTAATTAATACAACATTTTATTTCAATTTGAGTCTGCTTGTTGGCCCAACAAGCTATGTTTAGTCAACAGAAAATATTTAATTGACACAACATTCTATTTCAAGCTCAGTCTACATGCAGGGGTAGTCAGCACAACACAAAGAAGTTGGTTTCTGCAACTTAAATTGGGCCAACTAAAAATTTTAGGTGCAACGGGTCACTAGAAATTTTTATGTTGGAGAGGCATATTTTTTTTTACAGTGTGGGAAGCTAAATTGCACAGACGTGATGGCCCTGATCACTCAATCTCTATGATAATAATCTAACTGTGAGCGTAGAAACCACTGCCTGCCTACATGTAGAAGGTGGATTAAAGATGTTTCGTTTTCCTAATACTTTACCTTCCAGCTTAATGAAAATTAAGAAATCTCTGGGGGAGGATTTAAGTGAAAATGTACTCTTTCATCCTTCCATGTAAAAGTTTTATAAAAGCCTACAAAAATCTCTTTACTGGATTTGTTTATGTCTTATATATGTTTTTAAAAGAAGTGTCTTATGCTCACCAAGACTGCATTTATTTGACAAAAAAAAAAAAAAAAAAAAAAAAAAAACAGTAAAAAACTGTGAAATTGTGAAATATTACCAAAATGTGAAATATTAATAAATATTAATAATTGTTTTCTATTTGAATATATTTTAAAAAGTAATTTATTCCTGTGATGGCAAGCTGAATTTCCGCAGTAATTACTTCATTCCTCAGTGTCACATGATACTTTAGAAATCATTCTAATATGCTGATTTGCTGCATGCTCAATAGTAATTTCTTGTTATTATCAGTGATGAAAAGAGTTTTGTGATCAATGTTTTTGTGGAAAACGAGATACTTTTTTTCCAGGATACTTTGATGAATAGAAAGTTCAGAAGAACAGCATTTACTGGAAATGAAAATGTTTTATAACATTATAAATGTCTTTACTGTCACTTTTGATCAATGTAATGTGTCCTCGCTGAAGGGTTAGGGTTTGGGTTTGGCTGGAAAAAGCCTGGCCTGAAAGTTTAAAATAACTAGAAAAGCTTGAAGTTTGAGGTTGTGTGGTGTCACTATATGATCTCGGTTGTTGTAACATTGCTAACTTGCTAGGGTATTCTGCTTGGTTGCTAGGAATTGATAGTGTTCTTTTGTCTTGTTGCTATGTGTTGCCTAACAAACAAATAAACACACTGCTAATACTACCTCGGTCATTTACCTTTGCATCTTTCAGACGTGATTATGAGATGATGTTTTGAAAAAGTCACAATCGATGTCCTCATTTGCAGTCTATTAGATTCCTGGGTCATGGTGTTAAACAGACTCAGAAATGCTGTCCTGAGATATCGTTGTGTCCTCAGACTGGATTTATTTGGGTCAATGTTACTATCTGCATGACAAGACCATTAATGAGAAAACAAGCAGAGCATGTGAAAACAGAATCAGTCAACTTGTTTCAGTAGCCATATTATAAGCAGCTTTATGAAGATCAACTAGAGAATATATGAATCAGGTCAAAGGACACAATTCGTCAGCCTTTTATGCCATCTTGTGGTGAGAATAGAGTAAAATCCACACTCGAATTTAAAGATTAAATATCATTGAATGAAATCAGCACATTAATGATTTCTGAAAGATCGTGTGACACTGAAGACTGGAGTAACGTCTGCTGAAAATTCCATCACAGGAATAAATTACATTCTAAAATATATTAAAATAGAGATAGAAAATAGCGTTTTACAATATTACTTTTTAATTGTATTTTTGATCAAATAAATGCAGTCTTGGTGAGCATAGGAGACTGTTTTCAAAAATATTAAAATATATTGATTAGTAGTATATATTTTGCCCATGCAATCTTCTGTCTGTATTTCATGTAGCCTACTTTAATCTGTACCAGCCAAGTGGCTTGTTGTTAGGATCACAAAATGTGTAAAAAAAAAAAAAAAAATTGTACGAAATTTTGGCTGTCCATCTCAGCGGCATAACATCATTTGTCAATATCAAAGTGACTGAGATGGTAAAAAATATATATATTCAAGACATGGTTATGGCCTTCAAGAAGCCCCTTATCAAAGAGACTCTCTCCTTTAAAGACCTTTTTCAATTCTGACTACTGCCATTTATGCAACGTTCTCATTCATTTTAGTTGGTTCACTTATCTTAATGGATTTTACGCCTTCTGAGATGGTGAGACTGATCCTCAGTATCCTCAAGATACATTCTATATTCTATCCTAGTTCTGTCAGGACCACTATCGTCAAATACGATTGGCAATTAGCATACAGTTAGGATTGGCGGTATGGTTCTGTTCTGGGCGAGAACTCCCTGTGCATCCATGCAGCCTAGCATGGATAAGAGCAGGGAGAGCAGCAATAACCCCCCTTGGGGTAAACAGAACAGAACCAACATGAATGTATTGCAGATATCATTCATTCATTCAAGATTTTAAAGTACAACATAATTGGAGAGTTTATTCTGATTCAAGGGGAATCAGAATGCCACATCCTGACTGACGAGAGGAGGAGCTGGGGATGGAGGAGAGTAATTAGCTCCAGAAAAACGCGATAACTGCTGATAATACTGAAGGAGCTTATATATGTATACCGTGATAGGCATCATATTCCTATAGGTAGACGTGTATCAGCTGAGAGTCAGCTGACGCGAGCTTGACCAACATGACCTGCCAGATCTGACGCTACGCTTGATCTGTGTTCCATAAGAACCTATTTAAAGAAATGCACAATTTATGAGCAATAAAAAACAAAGCGTCTTGGTATATAATCTGTGAAATTGTGGAGGACTGACTGAAACAATACTGGAAGCTGTTCGCCTGATGAGGGCAGCACACACTCAGAATTCAAGAGACTATGATGGTACACACACTAGTGGAACTCTTTCAGGTTCCTTAAAGGGATAGTTCACCACAAAAACAAAAACAAAAATTCACAATTCTGTCAGCATTTACTTATGAATTTTGTACCTTGTAAAAAATAAATTATAGGCCTACTGGACTTTCAGCATATGCTCTGATCAAGCTCAGAGACTTCAAATTTACACATTTTAAACCTGAATATTTACAAAATAGCAAGAAAATTAAAATATTAAAAAATAAAAATAAAAAAAAAGAGCTAAAGACTGTTAGACAGACAAACATCATCTTAAATTTTGTTGTTTGTTATCATATCAAATTCGGTCACTTTATCCAACAGCTATTATCACAAATCATCACAGAGGTCATCCAATATGCTAATATTTACTGATATTTGTGCTTGTGTAGATAAAGGGATTTTACAAATGACTAACACTGTGTCTAATAGTGTGTAAAGTGATGATGAGGACACAGGAAAAAACGATATTTATTACCAATAAAAACAGTATTCATAATATATAAATGAAGACTTCAGATGCAAAAGCCTCTAAGTCCGTCTAAAGTTTTTGTTTAATATTAACATTTTTATCAGGCTCCTATTGTGTAGGTTTCTACCCAAGTACCGACATTTCTGAATGGGCTGAGGCTGGGATTTAGTGAGTTTGAAGTGAAAGTATTTGATGAACGTATATTATGCGCGGAGATTCACTCAATATTATTATCTAATTTTAGATGGCTTTTAGAGGCTTTTGCATACACTGTATATATATATATATATATATATATATATATATATATATATATATATATATATATATATATATATATATAAAATGAAAAACATAAAAACTTTTTTTGATAAGGGAATAGAAAAAGCGAAGAAACATCCAGATTATCTTCTTAATAAAAATGTTAGAATTTAGTGCAGCAGTCAGGGGCATAAACTCAGAAATCTGCTCAAACCAAAGTAGCGAAATTGTTTAAAGTTCATCCTATGCTATTGTGATGAAAATAAAAGACTAAAAGGTTAAAACATGAATTCATTGCAAAATAAAGAAAGAAAAGAAAAAGGAAAAAAAAACAGGACATGCGAATGCCCTTAAAAATCCATGGTATTATATAAGGTGTTCTGTGTACTGAGGTACAATGAATTAATAAAAAGCACATCCTTTGTATCATCATGTGCCTTTACTCTCACGGTGTGTTCTGTATCTAAGAGGAACAAATATTTCAGCTTTTTCTGAAAGTTCTTCAAACTCATTATTTGCTAAAATAACATTTAATCTACTTAATAAAATTCCAGATGAATGCACTTGGAGAGCTAATTCAATTATACCATTTTTTCCAATGACAGCTTTTTAATTAGGATTCTGACTAGACAATTAATTATAACGTAAATTATACCATATGCCTGTACTGTTGCACGTGTCTGTTCCCTGAGGGTGACCCAATCTGCAACATTATGTGTGGTCATAGATAATGAGCATTATTCCTCAGGTAAAGTCTGAATGCACACTCTTATGTAAAGGGCACATGAATCAATTCCACTTTACTCTCCGCCAGCTCTGTCTCTTTTAATTCTGGTAAATAAGATATGAGGTGAACTGGGATAAATAAGAGATGCCTTTGAGCAGCACACAAACCTATATTTCCACAGTGTAGTCTGATTATCTTGAATAAAGTATAAAGAATACATGACCTGCTCAGCCACGCAGATGAGCATGAGTTTTTTGTTCAGCTTGGTTGGATGTCTGTTGAACTGCTCAACTGACCTAGAAACAAGAACACTTAGAGAATGCAAATCTCATCCGATGCTTGTAGGGCATCGTTCTGTTGGAGGGGACCACTATTTAAAGTAACAATGAAATCAAAATTGACAGTTCTTTTTTTATGGAATATTGGAGTTTATAATAAATGATTTATCTGTGCACATTATTATTATTATTATTATTATTATTATTATTAATGTGCCTTTTAAGTATTTAATCTTTAATCAAAATAACTTCCCCTACTTCTAGCAACAAAATCAGTTTGCTTCTCTTTGACGCGTTTATTGGCTTGAGAGCGGGACAACCTGCCACTCAAATGAGATCACAGCAATATCAAACCTCAACGATCCAATCAATTTTTGATTGAAAAATTTAGTGAGTTTCACTCGAATATGACTAAAAATCTGCTAAGGGGTAATAATGTAACAACAGTTTTAAAAAGTGATTTTTCATTATTATTTACAACAGGATCTGAATTGTAATGGGTTTAAAGAAAATATTTTTGTTATAAGGGACAATAAAAACAATAAAACCATAAAAATAACTTTGTACGTCAAAATCTTGGCCTTTCCAAATACCCACACTTGCGGTCTTTGCACGTGACCACTTGTCTACTTACATGACATATTTCCTGTATTTGTCCCAAGTGTTCAAGTAGGCGTGAAGACTGCAAGTGTGTGTAGAACTTTTGATTACCCGATGGGACAGTGTTGCAAAAATGCAAGTGTTTACACAAAGTGTTTTGATTTTTTAAAATAAACTTCTAAATGTCTGGTCAGTAGTCCCTATGTAACAGAAGACACAACCCGATCTCACCGCAATGCTTACTTATTTTACGAGGTGGCTAATTCGTACGAATTCATATGACCTCACTCGTACGAATTAGAACGATTTTTGCTAAATCGTACATATTTTACGAGTTGCTCAATTCGTATGAATTCGTACGAATGACCTATCCCTGACCCTGCCCCTTTGACACAATTTAAAATTGTGGTGCTTCTAGCTAAGGGATAAAAAGCAGTTGCAAATGTTGTACAAAATACACATAACCTACTCATGTTTGCACCAATTAAAAGACACTTTAACAATTTGTTTTACTACCAAATTACATGTAATATCTAATTAATTTAACTTACAGTGGAATGTTTTCCTCTCTATCTCACGATTTCGGAGCATGCGATTTCCTGAACCTAATGTATGACGGGATAGCCTCGAATACTGCTCCGATACGGTATTCAAGCTAGTGTGCATTTCGTGTGCATTCAGGGTACTGCAATTTTTAGACATGTGACAGTCTTGCACACTTGCTGTCGCGTGCAAGTGCTCTCAAGTTACCATGACCGCAAATGTGGCTATTTGGAAAGTCCCGCTGTCAACCTACTCAGAATTGATTGAAATAACTCAATTCAGCTGTTCTGAAACCTAAAACTTGGAGGTTCCCATCTCAGAGTAAGTCAACTCAGAGTTCAAGTTTTAACAGAGTAGGTTGAACCTCCTCATTGAAACGGGCCCCTGACATCCGCCTTGAGATAGTGTTGTTCTTTTGAGTATATATAAATAAGTATATATTATATATTACCACAAATGCTTGTCAGTTCATTCAGCAGTACACTTCAACCACATTTCACAATACAATATGACTAATTATAAAACTACAAATAAAGATGTACTTACTTAAGTGGCTCAAAAAGCACCCTTAAGTCCAGCTAATTGCATTAAAATAAATTTAATCTACAATAAATTGTCATTTCATTGCAATGAATATGCAATTAATTGTCTTTTGCATAATTAACTGCCTAATAATTACTTTCAGATAAGTATATACTTTTTAATTATATTACTTCAGTAAAAAAAAAGTATGCGAGGAATGCATATAACGTAACAATTAACAGTGCGTTGTTGCTGCCGGTAAGCTATAAATAATCATTTTCTGAGAGGTGCGTCACACAGATCTCCACGTCTGAAGAACATCTGCTCAAGCAGTGAGAAATGAGGAAGCATATACACCAGGGGCCTGGGCTCTTCCTGTGGGGCCCCCACAGCAGCAGCATTGGCAAAGAGCCACCCACACCAGGCTGTGTTCAGCATGAGGCCTCACGCTTGTATAGGCATGTGTGGGAGTAATTGTATGTTTGCCTGAATGTCTAAGAGACATTGTTCTTTATGTTTGAGAAGTGCAGCAATAGATGGGATTAGGAATAATTATGATTTATTTTATGCATGAGCTGAGACAGAGCACCAAATACAGATGAAGAGCTATTTTGGAGTGTTTTAAACCTGTGCGTAGGCACTGTTGGCAGAAGCAGTGGGAATGATGCCCAGCTGAGTGAGATACAGAGCGATTCAGCTTGTGCCAGCGTGCCATTGGCCAGGCTAGTCTAGCATTTACTCAGTCACTCTGGAAGCAGCACTCAAGGTGATTAGAAAATAACTTCATCATTAGTGGAGAGCCTTGGAAATAACAGTGTACTCAGATATATAGTTGCAATGAATTAAAACCATAGTCTTTATAAATATAGCCAGGAATTAATTGAAGTTTTTTGTTTTTATGACTGCTGACAACTGTCCAAAAAAAGAAAAAGAAAAAAAAATGGACTTTGGGATGATAGAACCAGTAGTGCTAAAATGCTAACTCGTTTCTGGGATTTAAGACTTATTCCTGCAGCACTCTGTATTTAGGATTTGAACAAATCTCTAACCCTTAACACTCAACAGTTATTATGGATTACACCATAAGTATTATAAAGAGTTACTATACACTTACTTTGCCCCCTGTTGGAAGGAGGTCTTGTTATTATGCAAGTTAACCATTTCACTATCCATCATTTTTTTAACCCTTCTTTATCACATACCCAACTGGGAATTATTATCTCCCACTGCTTCATTCTCATTCTGTGACACTATCTGCTGTGGTTTATGATTGGGTTTATCATTTAGCAAACCCTGATTTATGTTAACTGGGGAGCCGGACTAACAGGTCAATTGTAAGCATTCTTGCAAACAAGTGAAAAATGCTGGTAATATTATTGGAAATTCAAAGGTGGTTAAAGTAGTTTTGTGAAGTTTGATCTGTCTGGTATTCATAATAATCAGCACACTATAATAGTTTTTATTTTGGCTCTTAAAGATATGTTATAGGCAATGTTTTTCATAAACACTTTTTGTTATAATGGTGAAAACTCTCTTCACACCCTGATAGCAATCAATAAAAGAAGTCTCAGGACCAAAAATATAGCCATCTAATCACTGCATTCAATCCGAATGCAATAATAGGATGTCTTACCTGCCTGTCAGCTTATGTATTCACATCCCTCCGAGCACCCTGCTCACGCAGACATCACAAGTCGTCACCGTGTTCCGTAAGGCCATGCAGAGTTGTAGACAGACAGTCACAGAGTACCGCAAACAAACAGCTGCCCCTTTTACAATTCCTCCTGAACCAAAACAGCGAGCTTATGCTGCGTTCACACCAAGTTGTAATTACCGTAATTAAGAGATGGCAACCTGTAAAGTTTGTACATGGAGCTGTTCACGAAATTAATCTGCAGTAGTCAGGTTGTATAAATCAGAGCTTTAAGTTGTTTTCGTTCATTATTATTGTAATGTTATGTGCTTTGAGACATGAGGTAATTTAAAGCAGTCTCTTGTGACGCTTTGCAGACTCTGCTGTGTGGGTTCATGTCTTTTTGAGGGAGCGTGCCTTTGGAGACACTCTGAAGAGAGGGCGGGATCTTGTGCTTTCAAAGCTAGCTTGCTATTGCTAGCCTCTCCGAAATTGCCTATCCTACTTTTAAAGTTGATAAAGATGTGATGAAACACTGCCAATATTCATGTCATCAGGATCAACTACCAAAGAGCTCATTAAATGTGAACGAATGGAAAAAGTTACTGCACTTCACTTCTATCAATAAGTTATGTGAAATCAAAGACATGTCCCTGATTATTTATGCTCCTCAGTGGCTCCTCTTGGGTTGCGAGCAAGTACATCAGGAAAACAGAGACATCCAGAAAACTAGAGACACCAGCAACACAAAAATATGTCAGTATAAACTTCCACAACTCTATAGTCTGAGTCACTGTCGTGTTGGCATGTTCATTTATCTTATTATATACACACACAAACATCACAAAACATTGCCAAAAGCTCTATAATGTTGTGTAATACATTACACATTTTAAAGAAAGAGTATGTAAGTTTTGCCTTCTAGATGTCCTGAAAATCTGAAGCCAACAGTATACACAAGAACAATGTAGATCTCCATTAACAACCATAAATAAAGTATGAACATTTAATAATGAAGAAAGGCTTCTGTGATGGTTGGTTTAAAAATTAGAGCATAATTATTATTAGTTCCATTTAAAGCAATAGAAATCAAAGACTCCATCATGACAGATAAACAAGTGAGTGTAATACTAATGTTCTTATTTTCCCTCCAGATTCCTCATGTTCTTGCGTATTTTTGGATCAACTACAATGTCAACTTTGACGTCAAAGGTCTAAAGATAGATTAACAGACACGACTAATAGCTTTGCCCAAAATGGACAAATAATACACAATAAAAAATAAAAAAGAATTGTTTTTAAAACTTAAATTCAACCGCTTTCTTGTAATGGCATGAGATACAGAGCATGTGAGTCACCATTGCAAACATTTCAACAGAGCTATTTTAATTAAACCACCGTCATGCAGAGTTTGGCTCCAACCCTAATTAAACATACCTGAACCAGCTAATCAAAGTCTTCAGACTCTCTAGAAACTTCCAGGCAAGTATTTTGGAGCTGGTTGGCGCTAAACTTTGCAGGATGTTTGCCGTCCAGGAACAGGATTGGACACTCCTGATTTATATTTATTAGGGGTTCTCAACTCTGGCCCTCAATATCCACTTTCCTGCACAATTTAGCTCCAATCTTGATCAAACTCACCTGCCTGTAACTTTCCAATAATCCTGAAGACCTTGATTAGCTTGTTCAGGTGCTATTGATCAGGGTTGGAGCTATACTTTGCAGAAAAGTGGTTCTCTAGGGCTGCATTCCAGTCCACTTTTAGACACGCACTTACGAACTTCCCTAAGCACTTCCCCTCGGGGGAATCCCCGGCGCCGTTTTGAAGTGCGTTCCACTTCGTGAAGTGAATGAGGGAAGTTTATATGGACAGACACTCATTCCCTCGATTTTGACCGAGGGAGCGAGTCTACTTCAAATGTACACTTCAGGCACCTATATGTCCCACAATGCAGTACGATTGTGACATCACCACATATCTCGTCTAATCACCACCACAACAGACAACTCTATGATATATTAATTATATATTTTTATTTTATTTAAAACAACCCAAACACACCTATAAACATTTGGATGCTGCATTAAACAAATTCTTAAAGGAAAAAAATTTAAATAATAAATAAACTCCATAGCTGATTCCAAGTGATCAAGGGCTTAGGACGTTCCAATTCAGCCCATTGCAGTTTCCACCAGTAGTGGGCACTCGTGCAACGTAAGCAATGACGTACATCCAAGTGAACGAGACGGAGGGAAGTTGGCGAGTGAAGGGCATGACAATTTTGGACTGGAACGCAGCATAGGACCATAGTTGAGAACCCTTGCTTTATTGGGTTTTCTTAAATGATATTACTGGATTGTTTTCATCTTTATATGGTACAATTTTTTTTTATTTCAGAACACCGGCTCATTATTGGCCATCTCCTGCGTCGCATGCGTCGTGGTGCTCACATGAACAGCGTCGGCCAATAATAAGCCGGTGTTCTGAAATTAAAAAAAATATATATTCTGACGTAGAACCTGGAAGCGCTGCACTATGTTTACTACGTGAGCAGCATAGGAGAATGATGTTGAAGAGAAGAGATTGTTGAATAAAGTAGTTATTTATGTTTTGTTTTTTTTGTGCACAAAAAGTTGTTTCTTCATAACATTAAGCTTGAACCACTGTAGTCACATGGACTATTTTAATGATGTCTTTACTACCTTTCTGGGCCTAAAAACTTGAAATGACATTGCTGAATATGGGTGGTTCAAAAACCTATCGAATTCCATAAAAAATATCTTAATTTGTATAAACGAAGGTCTTACGGTTTGGAACAACATGAGGGTGAGTAATCAATGACAGAATTAAAAAATTTCGTGAACTATCAGGTTAATATTTTATTTTATAACTAGTGCTATCATTGCCTCACAGCCATGATGAAATTTCATGTTAGCACAATGTTAGTGTCTGTCATTCACATTAACTTTAACAATCTGTAAATAAAATATATATCAGTTTGAACTTAAATTTCTCAGAATCATTTTGTTGTGTTGGAAATTACTCACGATACAAGTGAATGTATCACATTCATTTTGTAAAAATTTTATTTTTTGTCAAAAAAAGAGAGAAATCCTTGATGAGCATGTGCTGATTAAGTGTAATTACTCTGGCTTACGTGTTCCAATTGCCCACGTTCTCCACCACATATTCACTCATTTCAAATGACTCCAAACTCATTATATTACAGTTTAATCTATCCCCACATTCTGTACTGTAATATTGTTTGGGGTGCAACATGCCAAACATATCAAAATAAGATTTTATTAATACAAAAGAAATTCTTAAGAATTATGAGTAATTCAAATAGATTGTCATCATCTGCTCCGCTTTTCATAAAATATAACATTTTGACAATATTTAATGTTAACATCTATTGCATAAATATCTTTATGTACAAGTATGTGAATATGATAAATATTATGCCCAGAGCTTTTAATAACTTTTTCATGTATTCTTCGGATGTTCATGCCTATTCCACAAGGCGCTGTAAAGACTTTTATCTTCCTTTTTGTAGAACTACAGCCAATCAATCTACACTGAAATACAGAGGGCCTTCCCTCTGGAATCATTTAGACCCCATTTTAAAGACTAAAACCACTCTAAACTCTTTCAAAAGAGAGCTGAAACTAATGTTAACATGTAAATAAGTTTATTTTGTTAATTTGTTATATTGAAATGATTGATGTATTGATTGTATTGTCTTGTTTTGATCATGTAATTTTATGTCCATTTAATGTGATTTTGGGGAGGTGGTTTTATAAGACCTCATGGTCTTCTCACTCTCTCCCGCACAGTATTTTCGTTTTCTTCTTTTATGGATTTGTAAAGTTGTATTTTAAATGTTATATGTGCAAATAAACCTTCAACCTTCAACCTTGACTGAGCTGTTACTCTGATGAGGCAGTGGTCTTTGGTCTCCTGTTTGAGAGCTGTGTAATTATTGTAAAACTACTTGGACAATTTAGCACACAGCCTCCCAGTACGTTGTGTATGTGCAAACAGTGCATGAAGCATCATGATTCTCAAGAGATTCCTCCTCTGAAAATGCAATTAGCTTGCTTATGCACCAGATATTTGATTTTTCAAACTGTAATGCAATGTTTTTGCTAGAGAGAGAAAGAGAGAGCGAAAAGCTTCTTCCTGTCAATGTATTTTTTGCAATAGTAATTAGCCTCTAGAAATGACAACAGACAGTCAGCTTCAGTGAGCGTATAATAAGAGTCTTTCTCTGCAGTACAGCTGTTTAAATGCTTTCTATGCATTCAGTATCTTCTCGTTGAAATGTCTCACTCAGCCTAAAGTAAGTTTTTGTGATTTTTGTGCTATTATTAGTGGTGAGGAGTCAGCACTTTATTAAACCAGATCATCTGTCTCGCTGAGCTATGTTGTGCGTCTTTGCACAAATACCCACCTGCACATGAAATGTCAAACCCCTGAGTGTGCAACTAAGTTTTTTTGCTGAGTGCAGATTCATGTATCTCAGATAATTCACCATCCACAGTATAAAATGTCTATCTATCTATCTATCTATCTATCTATCTATCTATCTATCTATCTATCTATCTATCTATCTATCTATCTATCTATCTATCTATCTATCTATCTATCTATCTATCTATCTATCTATCATAAGATAATTGTAGCTCAAAATGAACCCTAATCCATTTTAAACCTGTTTAAACTTCTGCTCTAATTACCCTATAAGCCACACCCTTCTTCACCTTGAGTGTTTAATTCCTAGGACGAACGATTATGTAATGGGCTTAAAAATGAATCTGGCTTATGGCAGACAGCTCATGTCAAATTCAAAGCCATCTCATTGGTCACTCTTACGTAATCAGAAGAGGGCAGAGGTTTTTGCTACATGCCCCTTTTAATCTCTCACAATGTCAATATAAAGCCCTGATTGTATTTTTAAGCCTGTCGGTGGACAGTATTTGACAAAATACTGACATTAATATTTGGATATTTTCAAAGTAATGTCACAAATGAAGAAGATAAGGGCTCTTAGAGCTCCAGTTAACTGCATGACCTTCTTTGTTTATAAGTGATGAAATTGCCCAAAAGGTCTCAAGGGTCAAATATAACGACAGGCTTTAATGGACGTGCAGCAATCTGGGTTCTATGTGCAGCAATCTGACTAGGCATGAATGTGTGTAGGAGTAAGGTTTGTGTGTTGGGCAGGTATAAGCAGAAAACAGACAGAAGAACAAAGGGAAGCATGTTAGAGCAGATCGATAAAGATGTTAGACAGGAGCAGACCTGTGCATGGCCTGAGGGAACATGAATGTTCAGCCACAGGCAAGTCACAGCACCTGCTAACAAGTTCAGGCAAACTCACACAAGCCAAAACACGATCTGAACAGCACAGGCACAGACACACCAAACATTTACATACGATTTAACAGGCTGATCTTCACCATTGTGATTTTTCATTTGACTCATAAAGGCAGAGGTATTCTTAGACATCTAATGGAATAATTTAGCAATTTTAAACAGAGTATGAATCACAATTGTTGGCACATGAATCACTTATTCCACGTGTAAGATATTAAATTGTCTCCAGAGATCATTTGATTTAGTTTGCAAGTGCCTCAGTTTAAAAAAAATAAATAAAAATTAAAAATGTACTTCAGGATGAGCATTGAGGAGAATTTAAATCAAGTTACTGGGAAATATTACCATCATTGTGGCTCAAACTTTCAAGATTTAACAAAGGTGCTTGTATTATAACTTATTATTAGTGAACATTATTTGGCTAATAACATAAAATAATATACTTAACACTTTATACTTACTTGTACGTAACACATTTGTAACAAAGTTGCAGTTCAGTACATTAACTCAATGTAATATCGATTAACACACTATACGGTTAAAATTATAATCAATGTGTGCTTTAGTATGCAAGTCAACACGTCAAAATAAGTATGACAAAAGATTTAGTATGACAAAAGATTATGAAATTTAATGATTTACAGTTTTTTACGATTGCTATGACAGATTTTTCAATACATTTAACAATTTTCCAAAACTCTTAACACAGTTAGCACTACATCCGTCTGTGTAAGCTATACTATTAACACAGTTCTTGTTGCTTTAACACAAAATGCATACAGTTAACACAAATTTAAAATGCTTGAGCTTCTTTTGCACACAAGCTCAAACAAGACCAAAACAATGAATTTTTACTGCCAAATTTACCAATGCTTTAACTCTGTATGTCAGAACAGATAACACCATGTTCTAAACCTAACCTTACAGGCTAAAGTCAAGGTAAACAGCTGCTTATATTGTGAATTGAAACACAAATATATCCCCTGTATTTTATTCTATTCTTACTGAGAAACAGCTGATTGAATTATGCAAATAATTAGAAGATCTTTTTATTTTTTTTTATTTTTTTTCTTCTTCTGGTGCTTTTTCTGTTCGTATATTTTGTATTTTCACATTATTCCATTGCTAGTGAGAAACAGCTGATTGAAGTTATGCAAATATGGGACAATGTGGCATTCCACCATTCCTGTCTATAGTCACAGCCTGGTTTGACGCCCATCAGAGGATGATGTCCATTTTCCTTGCCCCTTACTTCCCTTTCCTCAACCCCATTGAGGAGTTTCCTCAGCCTGGAGATGAAAGGTTTTTGACCATAGTCCACAGGACCAAATGTCCCTCCTGTATGCAAAAGATGCTGCATACCAAGACATTACAGCTGAACACTGCCAGGGGTGGATAAGGCATGTTACTGTAAAAGATTCTTCCCAAGATGCCTTGCCAGGGAAGATATCAGGTGTGATGTGGATGAGAACATGTGGACAAATGTAGAAGACCACGCAGATTAGAAGATGGCCTTTTCTGTTTGTATATTTTGTATTTTCACATACAGTAATACTGTAAAAGCTATATTGCATATTTTTGTTATCTTGCAGAAATGTCCTGTTGCAAATAAAGACGTTACAGCAGTAATGACAGCTCTGTCATCTTTTTTTCATAAACCATACATTCTATAAAGCTAAGAAGGGTAATTTATTTTGTTGTATTGAATTTCTGCTGCAAAAAAACAACAACAAAATGCATTTACATTACAAACAAAACAAAAATGTAGAGAGACTTCAAAAGAAACTGCAGTGCAAAACATAAATCTATGATCAATACAATATCTATATATATACTGTAATAGATATAATATAATATATCTATAGAATAATATGTCTGTTGTATAAGGGCAGACCTGACACATATAAAATAATGCAGTTTCTGTAATTCCATCTGATGTTAGTGTTTTTTATGACATTGTGCTATGATTGACTAAATCTTCCTGGTGTAAGAGAACATGTGTTAATGTTTTGGTAGACATGGTGTATTGTGTTAGTGTATTATTGTATATTGAAAATTAGTTTTGCAGTTTAGTTTATAATGTGTGATTTTGAGCATGAAATTAACCGTTTTGCCAATTGTGTGTTTTAGGTGTGTTGGTGCGTTAAGAGTTTAGGAAACTTGTTAAATGTATTGAAAAAACTGTCATAGCGATTGTAAAAAACTGTAAAATGTACATTACATTTTTAATTCATTTGACATTACTGTTAAGTATATAGACTTTTCGTTTGCTTGAGTGTCCCTACTATTTTCTTTAAATACTGTGCAAAATACTGCATATTATACTAACAAGAAACATTAGCATGACACTTTATGTCGATAATTTGTTCAAATATCAATTTAACATTGTTTAAATATAACTTTGTGGAACATGTCTTACTGAAAACATTCATACATTTCACAATATAAATACGGCATTCTTTTGAGAAAGTATGGTGGTATGCTTTTTTGAACAAATGCAAGACACATTTACATCCCTCCTTGCAAACCATTATCAGTTATGAAATGAACATTGTGTTGTTCTTTGCTCTGGAGAAAATAAACTAGTGTAGAGTCTGATGATGGTATAGTGTTCATGCATTGTTATTTCAGCCAGTGGAATCATTTACTGTACAGTGTAAGTGTGTTAGTGGTGAAATATAGCAGTGACCTTAGAGAGAGAGAACAACGAAACAGCAGAGAGTGGGAGCAAGACAGCGACAGGGTCATGTTTTTGTACTCTCTGAATTATGTCTGTGCACTAGTTTGAAACCACCATAATATCTTAACTTATATATATGTGACAAGAGAAGGAGAGAGGTGATGTTTTCTGTGCAACTGCACCGCGATATATTATGGCCTATAAAGTTGCAGAGAAGGATGGTTCTTTCTTGGATCAAGGATCCTTCTTCATCCTATCTAAAACTCATTTAAGTTTGAGGAGGTGTTGTAAACCTATGTGCACTGAATTGATTTGCTAAAAGTTTGTGTATACAAACCTTTTGCAAATCGATTCAGCGCAAACTTTAGGCTTATTGTGTTGTTTGGTATGTTAGATTCAGCTGTAGATGCAAATACGCCACTATGGGTGAAGAAAGCATGTTTATTCATTGATGGCCATTCGTGACTGTGTATTCTAATGAAATAACAGTTTTCTTTTTAAATATGTCTAAAGTTTGTTTTTAGTTTAATGTAATTAGTTTGAGCTATTTTAGTACTTCAATTTAAACTTAAACAACAATTTTGGCTTGTTTTCCGGTGGTAATATTACCATCACATTTTAAGTAAAACTGCGTTGGGCCAACATGTAATGTGAAAAACGCTATGCAAACTAAATTAAATTGAATCGCAGGATGAATTTGATCTGCAGGAACGTCATGACAAGAGATATTTGCTTAACTCTTTAGTGCTTTAGCATCTGATGCTTATCTTATCTAAAATTAGATTTTAATGTAATCACATTAACTGTAATCAATGAGAAGCACTGGTTTGTTTGTGCTTTCTCCATATATTAGCAAGCCTTTAATCGATGTGACCCCCTCCATCCTTCTAGATATTAATTGCTCATAAGTCATCTGTGACCTTCGGATGGGAGAGTCAGTCAGTCAACGATTGAGCAGAGGACTTGTGTGTAATTATTAGACTTGATTGCAATGTCACATATGTAAATTAAGTGGGATCAAATGGTGGTTAGACTGTGTGTCACAGCTGTTCAATGTATATTAGACACAGGAAAGAGTTCGGTACATGTGCCTGAAAATCTCTAAAACCCAGTTTCCACTTCCTCTGTCATCGCTTGAGCTGTTTTTTTACTAGACTGAAATGATTTTGCTGTTCAACTACAAACCCCAAGGACGTGAGTCTCAATGCATTCATACACAGACACATAGGGTCAGATTTTTAAACCCTCTTTTGCTGTTAAAAAACTTCAGTCAGTATTTACTAAAGACAAAAATTAGCGCTGAAAAATGTATGGACAGGGTTATTTTTGCAGCTGACCTTATTGCATATGCATTTGTTGGAGTTTCCCTTTCAGACACAAAATTTAAGGGAGGATTTAAATGAATGCAAGGTGATTTACTAGGTTTGCGCTAGTCAATGTACTGGTATTTGCGCCATTATTTAACGGCCAAAAAAGCATGTCTTAAACCAGATGCTAATTTGCGCTGCTCTTGGTAGATTGCGTCTGTGTTCTTTAATTTACATTTGCGCCAGTAGATCACACACAGAACTTTCCACTCTTTTTTGGAATTGCGTTCTCATGCTAATTTGCCCTGTTTAGTAAATCTGGCCAATAGTGTCTGTGAAATGATATCTAGCAAGAACAGTTTGTTTTTGCCTTAAGAGTTTTAGATGCTGTAAGTGTCCTCATAGCATGTTGTTTAAGTAATATATAAAAAGTAAATATTTTGTTACATTAAGGTTGATGTTTTGCCAGTAATTTTCTTGTAAATAGCATGATGCGTGAATATGGTAGCCTACATGTATTTTCAGTACTAAGATATTTATCAAAGTACCATATTGCAGTCTGATAACGTCACTCAACTGTTGTACCGCCACATTACTATTTTGTATCTGTTTGGCATTGACTTCAGAGCCATAATCCAGCCTCTATGGTTATGTAATGCTTTTCCAGGAGATTTACCTTAATTAGTTTCTTGTCATGCCTTAGGAAGCTGTCCTCAATTTTCATATTTCATCAAATTGAATTCCTTAATGTGACCAAGATGAGTTCCAGCATACCTTTACAGCAGAAATCCATTTCTGCTGTATTCCTTAATGTGACCAAGATGAGTCCCAGCATACCTTTACAGCAGAAATCCATTTGCACTAGATTCAGTGGGCACACGCCATCAGAGACAAGCAATCAAATTCAATTATTGTTCCATTATATCTTACTGCAACCAACAAACTAATCATAGTTCTCACTGCCAAAGGGATTTGAAGCCCTTAACCACAAATCCTTTTAACAAGCCATTTTAGTTTCATTATTAATCTTGAGATGAATGTTTGTTTTTAGCTTAAAGGTGAAGAACAAATTGCTGTGCCATTAGCATTACCAAATGGAATCACAAAAGTAACTAAATTTTCTGATGAAAATGTTAATGGTGCATGCCCACTAAAACAATGATATAGCAGCTGGAGTTGTACAATGTCTGCACCAAAGAGGCATTGCAAGTGTTGTGTTTTGGGACGTACCAATGCACATAAGAGTCTCCATAGACTCCCGCCATCTGAGTCACTGAGGACATTGTGGTTCAATTACATTTTTGCAGTGGTGGACAAAGTACAGAAAAGCCACACTTGAGTTAAAAGTATAGCTAGATATCTTACCAGAAAATGACTTTGGTAGAAGTTAAAGTCACTGCTTAGAATATTACTTGAGTAAAAGTTTTAAAGTATATGATATTCATTGTACTTAAGTATGAAACTTTTTTGTATACTTTTATTAACCTTAGTTAATGTTACAAATGAACTCTTATTGTAAAGTGTTATCATTTCATATAAATCCAAACAGTCATGCTTAAAGATTGTCATCTTTAAATATCTAACCAATGGCCATATCATTGAAAGTAGACACATACAGTATGTATATTATATGTATTTGCTTCTATTTTAGAACACTTGATGATTATCTAATCAAAATCATTTAAAAAATGTGCGTTACAGTGACTATAAAAAAAGTTTCTGATTTGTTTACTACGTCTCTAAGCTTACGATAGCTACAGTTTGATTTCTCGTGTCTCTAGCTTTAAATATGCAACTTCGCTGGATAACGAATGCATAAAAGCGATCAAATGGATATAAAGGGTTAGGGTTAGAATAAGCTGACATGTACTTGCAAAGTTACTTATAGAATGTCTGTTGTTGGGAGAGCATCACACAATAAAGTGTTAGCAGATATTAAGCAGACAGTCTACTAATACTCTAATGACAGTTAGTTGACATGTAGGTGCAACGTTACTTATAGTCGACAGAATGTCTAAAGGGGAACATCAAAATAAAGTGTTACCAACATTTTTATTTGGAAATATATCTTAATAAATATAAACCTTATAATAAAAAAAGTACAAATTGTAACATTGTTGCAGTGTTCGTCTTGTTGAAATGCTGATTGTTTTCTTTGTTTAATAGGCTTATTTCTTTTCGGAAGCTTTAACAGAATAGTTAATCCATAATTAAATCCATTGCTCTAGCCATCAAGCACTTTACACTCCAATCCATTAGGTGGCAGAAATGTTCCGAGGAGTTTCCTTTTGAGCTTGTTGAACCATCTGTGATCTTAGCTATTACAAAAGAAAAAGAAAAAAAAGAAAAAATTGGGTCTATTTAATAATACAGTTGTTAATTGTTCATGTTAGTGTGATAATCACACAGAACGGAGCTCTCTCTTGTTTTTTCCTGTCAGTGAGTAAAGATGCAGGATGCATGCTGCCTACCTCATACTTGTTTAATTTCTCTCATGCAAAACTGCTGATTAACAGGCTAATTAAGAGGACTCCTGTCTCCTCACCAACTGGAATCAACTGTGTTTCAAACTGCTGCAGTCATCCTTGAATTCTGTAATTCTGTTTTTACTGTGAATAAGTTTGCCATACAGGCCTTTTAGGTAGTTTGCCAATTTCAATAGGTTTGTAAGTTAAATACTTAAATTCAAAACATAATAAAAAATGTAATAAGACAGCAATTTGCTACATTTCTAAAGTAATACCATATTGATTCAGATTCTAAAAAAATAAAATACTATCAAAACAATTAAAGTAGCTGAAAGTGTTAGTGCTAGACAATTTCATTACCATCTACACAAAAGAACACTTCTGTAATGTAAACATGGACTATATACTGTAACACATACTGCAGTGAATTCTAAACAATAGCCAGTGTCATTTTTTGTTGAGTTTTGTAAAGAAACTGTAAAAATCTGTTTGTTGGCTTCACAAACTTTTCAAGTGTAATGTAAGATTGAGTTGATTCAAAGATGTATGAAGTGTTTATTTAGTTATAGTGCATTTTGAATGTGAAATTAACTGCTGTGCCATTGAAAGGTCTTAAGCACATCCTGGCATTTCCATCCAGTGTTTTTTTTTTTTTTTTTGATATCCCAGAATTTGGATTAAAATACATGGTTGTGTCACAGGAGGTGCATCATCTGTCTCTGATTCTAAACTGATTCATGAATGAATGTACATGATTTGTGAACATGCATTGTGATGTTTGTTGCAAGTGGCAACTAATCCTCATTGTACTGAGGTTGTCTTTTGGTTTTTGGAGATTGTTTAATTTGGTCAGATTTTGAAGGCAGCATATCTTTCGCTGCCTTGAAAATCTCACAAAGCCTATCATTCAGCAGAGGGTTGAAAGAATAAAAATAGCATCTGACGGAGTAGTTGAAAGCAGTCAATTATTTTATGAATGTAGCTGCCTTCACTTTTAGACACGACCCTGAAAGCTTCTCTGTGTGTTTCTTAGCCATTAACTCTCAGGCAGGGAGGAGAATCAGAGAGATTTTGAGAGACAGATGATGCACCTTACCCCAACCATGTATTTTTATTAGAATTTTGGGATATTGGATGGAAAAACTGGATGGAAATGCCAAGATGCGCATTAAACCTTACAATGCGCACAAAAAACAACAACATATGAGAAGGCGTGCATAAACAATGGAAACACATTTACCAAATAAATTCCTTGATACACAACAAAAAACTCATGTGACTGCCTCAACAGATCATGTACAGTAAATAGATAACTGACCTAATCAGTGGACTAATCTAATTGCACACCATCTAAAATTTTGTTTTAGTAATTCTTAAATGCCTGCACCAAAGTCTGTCATCAAAATTATTTGGTATAATTACTTGTACCAAAAAAAAAAAAACATAAATTTGAAGTAGTGTGCTCACATCCAAACTTGGGCAGGTGCTCAAAAAGTCAAAATCAAAGAAAAAAAAAATGTTAATTTAAAAAAAGAGCCTCTGTGGCTTCCCTGATTGCACCAACTTCCAATTTTAATATCGAGACTTTGGGCCCTATTTTAACGCTCTGAAATGCAAGTATCAAACACGAAACGCAAGTAACGTTGTGGGCGGATCTCGGGTGCTGGTGCTACTATACCGGCAGGATAAATGACTCTTGCGCCCGACGCAAATCTAAAATGGGTTGGTCTGAAGAAGCTACATTACTCATAGGTGTGGATTAGGCGTAACGTGAAATAAACCAATCAGAGCGTCATCTTACATTCCCTTTAAAAGCAGGCGTGCTTGTTCCATGGCGGATTGCTGGCGAATTTGCCAGGCGCACCACAGCCGAGGAGACCGACGTTCTCGTCAGGCCGTAAAAGACAGAGAAGTGACATTGTATGGGGATGGGAGAAACCCACCCAAATTAGCTTCTGAATTGTTTTCTGAAACTGCAAAATAGTACCAGGGAACGTTTGCGCCGGAACACGCCTCCTCTTTTCGCTGAACCGCCCCCGGGAGCGCAAGTTCATTCCCTAATTTACCGACGTGCGTCTGTGGAGGGAAAAGTCCGCTGTGCGTCGGGTGCAAAATAGAAATGATACATGCGTCAGTGTGCAAAGTCAATTGCGCTGGGTGCAAGATAGGGCCCTTTGTGTCAGATATCCAAGAATTGACGAATTTTATGCGATATTCCAATTTTCCACACTTCCACGATATTCCAATTACTTCCACGATTTTTCTACTGAAGTGTGTAGTAATATCATCCCTCAGTAAGATTCCCTCGAAGTGTTTATCTCTAATCTATATGGACTGCTAATTGAGTAATCACTAGAAGCTGTTTGAGTCATCTAGTAGACTGCCAAGATAAGCAAAACACAGGTTAATCGTTACAAGGTTAAAGGTTATATCTCAGCTAGATGAGTGTTAAAGTCAGGGTCATTATCGTAGCATTTGTCTGAGAGTGCATAAGGGCTTACCGTCGAACAAAAGCCATGACTCGCATGCAGAATTGTACAGCTCATGCATGTGGTTTAATTTCCCAGCACGCAGCAAAATAACCTTCTTAACACCTCAGAGGGATTAAAGCAGGCTAGTTATTGCTTGGACAAATGGAATGAAAACTGTGCTCTGCCTATTACATTCTGTAGTGTCATGTAACATCAGGAGGTGATTAAGACATATTAAAGCATCATGTTGACAGCTCTAAACCACAGCAGCTGCGCACTACAACAGAGCAGTGCCATCTAGATACATTACAAGCATTAGCCCTTCTTTCTCTAGCAAATGAATAAATTAATCACTGTATTTACTCTCAGAAAAACCCACAAAGGTATATTCTGGTATGGTATAATATTGATAGTTCACACACAAAAATCTTTCATCATTCACTCACCCTCATGTTGTTTCAAAACCCAACCTTGCTTGACATGCAAGAGCAAACCTCGTTTGTTCTCATAAATCGAGAAAACACATATTTGATGTGCTCTATAGGTGTGTTGATCAATGCTATACTGTATGTGATAAAAGCCTAAATTAAATCTGTTCATCATTAAGAAAATTGTGTCTCTTCAAAAGACTTGGATTAACAGGAGGTACAGAAATATCTCAGATTTCATTAAAAATAACTTCATTTGTCTTTTGAAGATGAACAAAAGTCTTACAGGTTTGGAACGACATGAGAATAATGACAAAATTTCAGTTTTGGGTGAACTTTCTCCTTAAATAAATATGATTTGATTCAAATAATATTAGTTAATATTAGTAATTTCAAAGGCCTAGTTTCACAGACTTAGATTAAGCCAGGATTAGGCCTTAGTTCAATTAGGACATTTAAGTAGCTTTTATAAATGTGCCTTAAAAACACAATACTGGTGCAGCATCTTGAGACAAAACAATGGCACTGTCATATTTTAAGATATGTTAGTGCAAGTTGCTTTCAGTTCAGATAGCACAAACTTGTTTTTTAGTCTGAGACTAGATTTAAGCCTTGTCCGTGAAACTGGGTGAATGAATAATCCACTCCACAAAATTCAAAAAGCAGGCAAGGTTACAACCATGAAACACTGACGAGACAGGACAAAACTCAAATGAAACACGAGGACTTAAATACAAGGAACAAACAAAGGGAACTAATTAGGACACTGCTGAACAGAACGACTAATCAAATTAGAAACCATGGCAACAAATAACGAAACGCACAGGCAGGGAGAAAACAAAGACAGAAAACAAACTCAAACTGAACTGTGACAATGATATAATATAATATATTAATATTATATTATATAATATAATCCTGAAAACAAAAGATCTCTTACATATCTCAGTTGTTTTTCCTAGTCATGTCCCCACAATATTTAGAATAGTGGTCATCCATATGGGCTTTTCAATTAATGACTATCAATGAATTAACTATTACATTTAGTCCCCCTAATCCTGAATATTTGGTTATGGTCTCCTAGACAGCAATGAGATTAAATGGACAGCAAATTGCCCAGGTCTCAAACTTTACAGACTTTTCCCTGAGAAAAAGTAATCTCACATATGCCTCTTCTAGAGTTTCAGAAGAGACATCACAAACTGAGCTCAGATTTCCCAAGATAAGTCTAATCAAAAGTCAAATATTTCAATATGAACATTTCTTATCAAATTCTCCTCAAACCAAATTATTCGAGCTATGCTACATCATTTTCTTTTGACCGAGTTTATCAGAAATTATTTCATACTGTGAGGTTGCATTGTCAGCAGACAATTTTCTCTTTTCCCTTCCCTTCTCTTTCTAGCTTTCTTCCTTTGATCCGTGTTCCGTAACGGATTTGATCCTTCTGGCAGTTTCAGGGCTGGTGATTCATAAGCTCTCTGTTACACATCAAGAGTAGCATATAAAATACACTGGAGCAGAATTTTCCTAATAGTCACGATTGCGGTTGATAATCCTCTCTAGAGGAATAAAAACCTGTTAGGTCTGCCAAAAATATTAAGCTGTACTGTATGAATTTAAGCTTTTATGTGTGTGAACTTTAGCTCGGCTTGGTCCTCTGCAGTGAGGTGTTGAGAATGTGAAATTGGGAAAAGAGCACATGCTGAACTAGTAAACATTGTCAGTTCCATGTAAATTAGTTGTGAATTTAAACAAACAAAAAATACTAAAGAAAGCTGACTATGATTTGTGAGTGAAAATGTGAGTGCTTGTCTGTGCAAAACATAATGCTAGTGTGTTCTGAGTGGTTGCTGGAGTTGCTGTGGTTTCTAACATAATCTGAATGAATTTATGCCATTGCTATTCAGTTGCTAACATGTTCTGAGGGATTTTATTTTTTTTTGTCTGTTGCTATACATTTGCTATTGTGTTCTGGGTGGTTGCTATGCCATTGAAATGTGTTGGCTAAGATGTTCAGAGTAATTTTTTTGTCTGTTGCTAAGGTGTTACTATGTGTTTTTTAATATGTTCCGAGTTATTTAAAAAAAAAAAATTGTCCTTTGCTATGCCGTTGCTAGTGAGTTCTTGGTGGTTGTTATGGCATTGCTATGTGGTTGCTAACATGTTCTGAGTAAATGTTTTCCATTGCTATGCAGTTGCTAGTGTGTTCTGGGTAGTTGCCAGGGTGTTGCTATGTGGTTGCTGACATGTTCTGGGTGGGGTTTTTTGTCGTTTCTGTTCAGTTGCTAGTTCTGGGTGGTTGCTATGACATTACAATATGTTGGCTAACGTGTTCAGAGTCATTTTTGTCTGTTGCTAAGGTGTTACTATGTGGTTCTTAACATGTTCTGACTTTTTTTAATTTTCTGTCCTTTGCTATGCAGTTGGTAATGAGTTCTTGGTGGTTGTTATGGCATTGCTATGTGGTTGCTAACATGTTCTGAGTCTTTTTTTCCCATTGCTATGCAGTTGCTAGTGTGTTCTGGGTAGTTGCCAGGGTGTTGCTATGTGGTTGCTGACATGTTCTGGGTTTTTTTTTTTTTTTTTTTTTGTTTCTGTTCAGTTGCTAGTGTGTTCTGGGTGGTTGCTATGACGTTGCAATGTGTTGGCTAACGTGTTCAGAGTCATTTTTGCCTGTTGCTAAGGTGTTACTATGTGGTTCTTAACATGTTCTGAGTTTTTTTTTCTTTTTTTTTTTCTGTCATTTGCTATGCAGTTGGTTGTTAGGGGGTAACAGCTTAAGGACCCAGAACCAGATATGATGAAAGAAGACCAGGAGTCATGAAGTTCAATCAAATAGATCAAAATTTACTGAAGAATAGTTTGCAATTTCATCGCTAGAGCCAGCGTCAGAGTCTCACGAGGAGGTCACAGGCCAGACTCTACCTTACACAAAATCTCACATCAGTTATACAATTTCCAAGGGCATGAATTACATCATTGCTACTTCTAATTGGCTAAGAGAACATAAAATCTAAACAAATCTACACATATGGATAGATATGAGGGTATGTCACCATTAGTCAAGATAGTTGTTGTCCGATTCCTAGATTAAGTCCTGTGGTGACCTCGCAGGTCGTAGAAAGGCATCTTCGGGTCTTTTTGGTGCATACCCAAGTGTTCCATAACTCCTATACAGGACCTGCACAGAATGTCAAACGCACACACAAAGCACTAGGGAATCACAGTTTCCTCAAGGTTGAAGAGGGCCTGAGCTCGCTATCATCAGAACAGACTACCAAAACAGGCTGATAAAACAGTCACTCCTCAGGAAGAAGTACAGATAATATTCACTTTTTTCTCTAGAGAAATATTTACTTACACTTCTGTAAATCAGGTAAAGTCATGTATAGTTTGACCCCTAGAACTTTAACTCGTCAGCTAGAAACAGATATATGGATGGCACATGTTAAGGGTCTCCTCCCAAACACCTCTCAGAATCTCAAGAGAACATGTTATCACAAGGCCCCTTGCATGTCAGCATGGCCCAGATATAGAGAGATCGGAATGCTCCTAAAAGAAACTGGTTAAACACTCACAGCAAGCATATGATTAAAAGTATATTTGAATCACTTATTGAATATAGAAATGATTATGTAAACATGCTTATATTATTAATTTTTAAAGGAATAATGTAATCACTCATACACACAATAAGGATATATATATTTATATATATTGAAGAGACAAGGGATTCTGACCCCAACCCTTCATGGTAATGAGTTCTTGGTGGTTGTTATGGCATTGCTATGCAGTTGCTAGTGTGTTCTGGATGGTTCCTAGGCTGTAGTTAACATGTTCTGACATATTTTTTTGTCCATTGCTAGAGCTTTGCTATGTGGTTGCTAACATATTATGTTTTTGTTTTTGTTTTTTGTCTTGTCTATAGCTATGCAGTTGATAGGGTGTTCTGGGTGGTTGCTAGGGCATTGAAATGTGACTATGTAGCGAGCAGGATGAGGCCAAGGGCCATGAGAGAATGGCGCAAAGCCGGTGGCGTGATTGCTTATTAGCGCGACGCACCGGTCTCGTATTTCTCACAGAGGAGTGGAAGCATGAAAGGAGGAGTGACGACAGTGAAGGACGAGAGAGGACAGGCCGGGATTTTACGTTGTGTTTTGTTTATATGTTTTATTATGTGTGTGCGCTGCAGTCGTCCGCGAGGGGCTGCCGCCTTACTTTCATTTTGTATTTGTTTATTTTATTATTCAACTTTGTGAACATTCGCCGGTTCCCGCCTCCTTCTTCCCACAACAACATACTGCGTTACAGACTAACATGTTTTGAGTGATTTTTTTTAATCACTTGCTGTGATCTGGGTTTTCATGGCTGCATGCTTTAAGTCAAGTCAAGTCAAGTCAACTTTATTTATATAGCGCTTTTCACAATTCAGATTGTATCAAAGCAGCTTCACAGTATTAAATAAAATAGTACATCAGTGTTTGTTTCTAGTGTAAAACGTCCACGTTTGGTAATGCTGATCAATAGTATTGTTGATTGATTGATTAAATTAAGTATCCCCCTTTATTGACTGTTGGTTGAAAATTGTAATCAAACAGTAGAGCATTGGCACTTGTAATGCCAAGGTCATGGGTTTGATACCCAGGGAAAGCAAGAACTGATAAGAATGTAAATGTGCATCTTGAAATGCAATATAAGTCGCTTTGGATAAAAGCATCTGCCAAATGCTTAAATGTCTGCAGCTCAAACGGTTACAAATTGCACTTTAATTTTAGAGTTAAATGTTTGTTTAAATCAGTAACCCTTAATTATGAACTATAACAATAGAGATGCCATTATGATCAAGGAATACAATACACATGTACTGTATAATTCCAAAACCATGAACAAATGCTGCATGACTCTTGCAGTGTTTGTTTATCCTCTCAATTATTCACTCCAGGCACCCAGGTGTCCTCTGCTAGCAGGGTATTTCAATCTGACATCTGCCACTTAGCCATGCAGCGTAGTCTGGCCCCATGCTGAATTTCTGTATCCCAGAGTTCCACTCTTAGAACAATGTTGATCTCCCACAGGGCCAAATCCATCTTAGCTTGCTTTCCTCCACTGGCCACATTGCTGCAGACGAGAGGTGACATGAGAGCCATTTCCTGTCCCTGGGTGTGCAGCTCAGCACGGGAACTGTCCATCAATCCTGTAAATATGGAAGTTGATATATCACCGGGGGATTCAGAGTTCACAGGGCTTCTAATAGCTGAGACAAAGTTGGTGGCAGAACAGGAGTCCACTGAGACTGATTTGTCCTCAATGCATTCAGGTACACAGATACACAAACAGTGGCACAGAGGCAAACAGGATGCCAGATTTGGTGTAAAGCGCTGGTTCTCACTATCTGATATTAAAGTCTGGCTGTTTGTGTCCTTCCTCAATGTGTGCAAGACAAACTTCTCAGGCTGTGTGTTGTTTACTAGCTTCAATTTAGATTAATCTGACCTTTTTGCTGTCTTCTCATCATTCCTGTCCTGTCTGGATGTTTGTCTTCTTGCAGTCAGGTCCATATTTTAAGGATTGTCTGGAGAACAATGCTCAGTGAAGGGGTTGAGACGGCGAAATACGATCATTAAAGAAGGGTGTGTAGGGATGACCGCGTTCTTATGGCATAACTATGACACATCTCTTCTGGAAATTTGAGATGCTCCACACCTTCTTGTATTATCACTGCGGCAGTGATACCAAATAAGATGAGGTCATTGAAAGCCAGTATGGCCAGATTTCGACTTACTATCATCATAATATCCAGATAAAGAAATAAAAATGTAAGTAAATGTAATGTTAATTATTACAACTCAATGGCTGGCCCTTACAAAAAAGTATACAAAAAAAGGGCTTGAAATAAAGAGCTGAATAATGAAAAAATATTAGCAAAATACTGTTGCACATTAATTATTATTTTCAAACTTTTTCAGGGCTATATTGTTAAACAGGTAGTCCAGCTTCACCTTGAAGCTTTCTGAACACTCAGGCTGTGGTCAGATTGCTTTTTGTTGTTTACAAAGCCTATATATATGTAGTCCGGGAAGTCACCTGTAAGAGAAAAAAAAAAAAAAACAAGACCTGCAAATCCGTGGCCAGAGTTTTGCAATTCATCCAATCATTTTATAAACTGAACTTACATATTTTTAAATAGCTCCCTTAGTTTAACAAATCACGCTAATGGATTAATAAACCATACCCGTACGGCTTGTCAATCCTTACCCACAAATTCATAATCCGTGCCCACAGATTTGTGACCCATCCCTCATTTTAGAAATCTGTGTCGACTATGGCTCACCTATCAGTTACATCTCTTGCGGTTTACAAGTAATGTAGTAAAATACTAATAATAATACTAGAATGAATGAATGGAGGCTTATGCTCCTTGGCTGACTGAAGGTTATTTTTTATTGAAAATACACCGAATATCACAAATAAATATATGAAAAGATTATAAAGCACATAATTCTCATTTAATCGTTGTCTATTCTTCCACCCTGTCCCCGCTATAAATTATAGTCTATTTCAGCATGCAGTTAAGACAGTTTGATGTATTCAACTTAATAATACACAATATAGCAATATACAAAAAGATTTGTTTACAGAACTGGAAGCTTGTTCTGTTCGTGTGACTACAGATTTTTAAAATGAGGGATGAGAAACATACGTGAGTACAGTTGGAACGAAAGCGAAGGCAAGGTTTATGAATTTGTGGGTATTTATTGAAAAACTGAAGGTGCGGTATACAAATCTTGAGTGCACGGATTGGATTGATTATTAATCGGTGGGGGGACGGATTGCAAAATATGGCCACGGATTTGTGGGTCGTTTTTCTCCAGCGGGTGACTTCCGGCCTGGGCTCCGTATTTTTCAATGTTATCTGTCAGGTGGTATGGACATTTTATGTGTGATTTTAATGAAGAAGAAAAAAAGAGAGAGCGAGAGAGTGAAGTAAAATATGTCACCCCACACTATTTAAAATCTTTTGCCATGTGATCTAATATTTAGAAGTATTTGGTCATCATAAACAACTGCCTATGACTGAGAGGTGCATCCGAAGAGTAATAACCTTTTTGAATGCTGAGTTGTTGTTTTTTGTGTGTGTGTTTGTATTTTCTGTATACTTTCTTTTTATTTTAATTGATAAATTGACATCTTGACTATGAGTTTTGGTTTTACCTCAGTCTCATTCTCCTTGGACAAAACTCAATCAATAAATAAAAAGTGGCACAATTTTTCAACACTCTCCCCTATTGTTTGTCACTAAAATTACATTCACACAGAGGACCATCTTTTTCCATAAGCTGGAAGTGTGGAGCCAGAGGGGGAATGAGCAAGTGTCTGAATTCCTCAGAGCTTCACGCTGATGTGGTGTAACGGTGGCCTAATTTGTAAATGCGAAGCCACTCTACATACAGGAAGTGTTTATTTCCGATAAATATGACATTGTGTCAGAATGAGCCTCATCTCTGTCAAAATAACTCTGAATGATTAGAGTAAGATCGCACCTCTGTCTGTGCACATGGGTTGCAATATCTCACACACCACCCGAGGCTTTTACAGAAATCACTTACTGTCACACCCCTCCTCAAAGAAGATGCATCAGAGACTCACAGAGAGAAACTCAATGTCAAGGAGCATAAAGAGAAGTCTTTCCCCTAGATGTTTCTGTTCAGATATTTTGTTCATGATGTCTTCACGACCTTTCTGAGACTTGAAAGTGGTAGTTGCATAGGCTGTCAATGGAGGGACAGAAAGCCCTCAGATTTCATTAAAAAGATCTTCATTTGTGTTCCGAAGATGAACAAAATTCTTACGAGTTTGGAATGACATGAGGGTGAGTAATTAATTTCCATTTTTGGGTAAACTAATGCTTTCACCTTTTAGCAAACAATTCCAGCCCTAACCCTAACCTACCCCTGAAATCAGAGGGAAGTGACTGATTGAATACACAATGTTGATCCAGGAACGTGTGCTTTGTTAATCACATTGTGCAAGCATAATTGAGGACTGGACATTCTGTGACTTTCAGAGCACATTTGACCGTTTGCCAATTAGAATAGTTTGTTTCGAAAACCTAACCCTAGAGAAAATACTGCCAAATCCCCTGTGGTCCAACGCCAGCTTAAGGATTCTGGACAATGGTACCAAGGAAAGCATTTGATTTAGTAGCCTAAAGCATGTAAATTTTAACAAGCTACTGATTTATTATTTGTTTCATCTTATGTGTCAACAGATCTTTTAATGCTGTGTTAGCATAATGCATTTAAAACTGTTCATTCAATCTGACACAAGCAGTACTGTGAAAGGCTGCTGATCTGATTAATGTAAGAAAACATATGCAATTATTTCTGTCCATGATGTTTTTTTATTGGTCTTCTGTGTCGTATGTGCATGTTTTGATTCTAGACTAGAATTTAACATGCTTCTCTATATGAGATCATTGACATGCAATTCGTACTTCTGCCTAGTCCCACAGAGAGAGCTAATGGAAGTTCAGCTCTACAACCATGAAAGTCACAGATGGATGAATATCAGCATCCATACAGCTCATCAAAACTCAAAATCTCTTATTTATGTGTTGAGGTTCATTCATGCTTGCCACAACAAGCTGAGAAGAGGTGTGCTATACTACTTTTGCAAATTATCAGACAAAAAAAAATTGCATAGACTTACAGTGAAGGAACGGCCTATTTTCCTAAGATTGTTGTTGCACCTCTTTTCACCCTCTGTCTGACTCTGAATGCTATTTTTTAGTCTTGGTTTCTTCAAAAACCCACCTCCTCAAAAGCTCAGTGTGCTCTGATTGGTCACCCTTCCCCAGTCTGTTGTGATTGGTCTATCACTTAGCGTGTGTCATGTAATGAAATGTAACTCCCCTTACCATAACAGACCAGCTCCAGAGGGTATACTGTAACTTCGCTAACTATGCGCTAACCTACATGTCACAACTGAACTAAAACGAGGGACTGATTTTTAAAAAAAAAATGGCTTGAAGTAAACTAAAACAAAGGAACGATGGCCATGATTAAATTAAAATTACTGAACTATGGACTGATAAAAAAATAAAATTAAAAAAAACCTGGCCATGATTGATTCAATTAATAAAACTGAATCAGTTTTGGATCAGATGGCCAGAACTTTATTTTTTTTTAATTATGTGCTGTAAAAAAATTATTTTCATGATTTATCACAACCTTTTTTTCTTTTTTTCAACTTGGATAATTAATGTGTTTCAAATAACATAATATTTTGAGCTTCTGTTGATTTGAGAACCAATCTCCATTGTGTTAACTCAAATATTTAATTTCAATTAACTCAAAATGTTAAGGCTACCAGGTTAAGTTAAACCAACAGTAAATTCTGACACTGTGGCTACGATTGAACTAAAATGAGGGAACAATGGCCATGCTTTAACTAAAATGAGGGAATGAATTTGTAATTTAGAATTAAAACAAGGCCTCAGTTTACTTAAAACTACGAATTAGTATGAATGAATTCTTAATTTGTGGAACTATATTTTTTCTTCCAAAATCATGTACAGGGCTCCATATAATGGTATTTAGTTAATCATCAATTTAAAAGAGCCTGGACCGTCAACCCCACGTTTTCCTGTTTGTTATATGAATGGATTTTATTGCTTTTTATTTATTGAATCACCTTCTGTAGACAACTTTAAGAACACCTGCATAAAAGGTGAAACTGTTGTCATGTCTGGCTGTGAATGCTTGGGGAGAAAGAGGTTTGAACTGGCAACGTGTGGGCAGGCTACAGTGAGCAGAAAAGATCCGTCTTGGCATTTCACGCTTGTGTTTTCTCCAACCAGCCTCAAGCATTCTGCTTTCCTGATGTATTCAGGGAACACTGTGGAGTTTGAGGACAGGTGTTGGAACGCTGGGCGCCTGTCCCGGGGCTGTCTTGCACTGCAAGGTCATTCTGACGACTGAAAAAAAAAATCTAGTCACATCCCTGCAGACCGTTTTTGGTCCGGCATGACTGGAAGATGCATTGATGCAATTTTTTTTTCCCCCAGCAATTTAAATATTCATTATCAAAGCTTTTTGGCTGATGTCTCACTCACAGTGTCAATGTGCTCCTCATGGGAGGGTTATAGGCAAACATGCATAATACATGTGAAGTGTAATCTCAAATCAGTAACACGCTGGCACTCACTTTAACTGTCCTCTGGCACTGGACAAGACCTCAGGTTCTGGCACAGGGCCGCATTCTCACTCAAGAGATATTTGCTAGGACTCACTCAAGTGAAAATGGTGTCTCAGAAGGACAAGCATTAAGCAAATAAGTTTTTGCAAGGCTTAAATTTCTCAAACAACATATTATAAAATTTTTTATACACAAAATTTTGCCTCAAGTAGCCTATATATAAAACAACTTGTTTTGTGAATGAAAATAATTGTTGATCATTTTAATGATTTGAACTTTGCACTAAAAGTAAAGACTAGGCTACTATTAATCGCTTTTGGTAAAACTGTAAAATGATGGTTTGCTATGTACTTTCTTACTAAATATAGATCTGACAATGAACATGAAATTTCATTTTCATTACATTTATAGATAGCAGATGGAAGAGGTAAATAAATAAATGATCATTGGCACCTTAATGAATTCCTTGAATATCAGATGAAAAATATAGTGGAAGAGGGATTTTCTGTTTACACGGTTATGTGATCTGTAATGTGATGTTAATTAATTTATGTAGCCTACTTTAGTGTGCATACTGTTCATGGTTACGTAGTAGGCTATTTGTAATGCACATTCTGTTAATTGTGTTTTTTATTATCTTTTTTTCAATATTTATTATCAGCATCTTCATGATAAATGTAAAGCACCTGTAGAGGACGCTAGTGGTGTCTATTGTATTCACTACTAAACGAACATGGCAGGGCTTTCTGTTGCTGTCAGAGCGTTCGCTGTTCGCTTTGATACGCCTCGTGTGATTGGCTGTGGTGGGAGTGGGCGGAGTTTAAATTGGGCTTCATTTATATAGAGCAGGAAGCGCTGGGCCACAGAAGGAAACAGATAACAGAAGGCTCGAGGAAAGTGAGCGAGGGCTGATGTAGGGTGCTTAGAGAGGACAACAGTGAGAGCTGTTTGTAGTGTTTTTTCATACAGGACGGGTAGACCAAAGACAAAACACCTCTCCAAAATGCTCTGCCATGTAACTCGACCGGATGCGGTGGTGATGGAGATTGAAGTGGACGCAAAGGCGAACGGAGAGGACTGTCTGAATAAGGTAAGATCATGCATGAAAGTCTGTGATGTTTCTTATTAAACGCGTCTGAAATGTGCCTTTTATCCGATTAGCGCTCGTGCATTATTCCACAGAAAATAAACACAAATGTTGAAAATCAAAAGTTGTAGCCTGAGCGCAGAATGAATGAGTTTATGAAGGCACATTGAAACTTAATATCAACATCAACCTATCTGATTGCATGCGTTTATTTTGGGTAAAGTTTACAAATTATATTTGGAATGTTCTTAAAATCTTTGAGTGTTTGAGTCACATTAATTTCTCTCTTTAAATGATTCGAATCAATAGTGCCCTGAAGAAGGCAAATAATCAAATGTTATATATATATATATATATATATATATATATATATATATAATCGTTCCTAAACAAACAAAATAATTTTTCATGATAATTAACATACACAGTATGTTGACGGTGAAACATTTACCTTTATTCTTTTTCGAGAAATAGATGTATGGGTACTCTAAACGATAGTGTGTATGTGTGATGGTATGCTCGAGGTTACTAAAGTTCATTCGCAGATGTTTGGCTCGTGCATGGAGGAGGCTCTGTATTGCCTCCAACGTAAATGACAAAGTGAAAGCTTTTTCAACACGTTATACTTTATGCTAGGCCTAAATGTTTTAGGGACATCTCTGAACTTGTATTATCTGATTTACACAACTAAAACGTTTTAAGTCTAGCAGCAGTTTAGAAAAGTAAGATATCAAATTGGCATAAGAGGTGAAAGTTGTGCTTTCATATCAACGAGGCTCAGCTTAATGAATTAATTTCTCTTGTTCAGTGAATTTCAGCATGTCACCTCAGGATATTTTTATGAACTTTACAAAGTTTATTTATATTACCAATACACGAATAGGGCACTCTAGAGACTAACTCATATGTTTCTGTTAACGGGTGAAGATACTCCTTTATGACCCTCGTGCCTGAATCCATTATCACTGAAGCATATTTTGATGGACTGTGATGGATTGAACTCTGTAAGAATTCTTTATTTTTCAGCTGACTCTTATGAAAGTTTTTATTATCTAGTTTATTATCTAGTTTTAGAATTTTTATCTAAGATAAAATTTAAAAAACCTATTTGGATCTCTTTCTCACAATGAATATAATATAATGTAGCTGGCATGAGGTTAACTAAACAAACAAACAAAGTTTATTTCTGACTATTGAAAAGTGTTTTAAAGGTGTAATTTTGCCTCTTCAGATTTGCCCTTTAAAGCGGATTTTTGTTGTCTCTATTATAATTAGTAATAAGTATTATAAGTAATAAGTAAAAAAAAAATATTTATCTCGATTGTTAAATTAAACCGCATTCTTTTTTCATTTTTATCTTTTAATTTGTCTTAAAATCATGCTTGTACTGCAAAATTGTAAAATAAATAGATACATTTAGTAAAGTCGATGCATAATGTGACCATAAACTTTTTTTTTTTTTTTATGGAATATTGCAGTATTATCCATGTACATCGTTATTTTTATTTTATTTTTTAATTCATATGCCCTAGTAATTAAATTAAAATAACTTTGCATCCCACTTGCAACAACATATCTTCTCTGGTGACGTGTTTATTGGCGCAAGGACGGGACACATGAGATCACACGATCCAACGATCAATTCCCGGTGGGCAAAATCAAGTCCCGTCCTACTTTTTTCTTTCTTTTTTTTTTTCTTGTTCGTGAAGCCGTTTCACTCAGATATAGATCACAATATGGAAGAACACACAGATTATCGCAACTTCTGTTTCATGAAGACTTTAAAGGAATTGTTCACCCACAAAAAAGGATGAGTTATTCTCATGTTACAAAAACAAAAAATGACACTTCCGTGGCACACAAAAGATGTTGAGAAGAATGTCCAAGCTGCTCTTTTCCATGCAATAAAAGTTGATGGGGACAAGAAAATAAATGATGTTTAACAATATGAAATCTGACTCTTGGTTACAGGTATGTCGGAAATTGGGAATTATTGAGGTGGATTACTTTGGACTGCAGTTTTCTGGCAGTAAGGGAGAAAACCTGTGGCTGAACCTGAGGAACAGAATCTCCCAGCAGATGGACAATATCACGCCTTGCAGACTACGGCTCAGAGTGAAGTTCTTTGTGGAGCCTCACCTTATTCTGCAGGAGCAGACAAGGTACGTACACAAAAACACATGTACGAGCAAAATGTGCATCACAAAAACAAAATGGATAGTGTTTAAGGAAGTTGTGGCAGAGAACATTTCATCACCGTCTGTGAGTAGAGATGTTTTTAGACTTCCGTTCAATATGTCAGAAAAACGGCAGTAAGAAACGCAACCGAGCACGCGGGTGTTTGAATGTTTTGTGTGAGAATACTGGAAGTAAAGCTGTTTTCCTTCCATTCTCTGTGTCTAATGAGAATTCCATGCCCGACTTGAGCTGTATCTTGTTTTTGGAGTGTGCCTGTGTTAAGATATTACAGCAAAATCTAGGGCAAGTTACATATTAAATATTCATTTAACAATGCTGGTTTTATGGCTGTTCTTTCAGCCTCACATCAGCTGAAGTCATGTGTCTTGCGCAGAGAAAGAGCACTTTGCACAGTAGCCTGTAAAACTTTTTTTTCTCAGTACAGTAGTTTGCCCTGTAGTAACCCTGCTCCCTGTGGGTTACTATAGGTCGTTGTGCTATGAGCAGCAGCAGGAAATGTGATCCCAGTGCTCAAAGACTCCTACCCACAGAGACTGAGCTGGCCGAGTCACCACCACCACCTCATGCTCTTTTATTCACTCTGACTGTAGAGTTTTGTTACTTTTTTGTCTGAGACAAATGTGGAGCACAGCTTAAAGGATACAAGTATACAAGTTAAACTTTAGTGGCAACATTTGTGGCACGATATTCTTGACCAAACAATTTCATTTAAATAAAGAAAACAGTACATGGGCAACACGATATTAACAATGTTAAAACGCACACTGTTTTGAAAGTATAGACGCAAGACTTGAAGAGATAGTTTGCCCAAAATCTGAAAAATGTCATTTTCTGGCATGATATTTCATGCCTGTATGACTGACTGACTTCTGTGGAACGCAAATTAAATGAAGATATTTTTAACAATGTTAGGTACCAAACAGTTTTGGTGACCACATTGACTTCCACTGTATGGACAAAAAAAAAACCCTGCGACAATTCCCAAAATATCTTATTTTGTGTTAGACAGAAGTAAGTCTAGACATGCGGTTTTAGAACGATGAGTAAATAATGACAGAATTGTTATTTTTGGGTGAACTTACCCTTTAAGCATTATACTGTATGTGTAAAGATGAGACTAGGGTGATATCCTTGTCCGTTTAGTTATCTACTCTTGTCATGACAATGTAGATACAGTGAATTCTGTATCTTAGGATTAAAGATGAATTCAACCACATATGACAAATAACTAGAAACAAATAACTAACTTTTCTGTACAGAAAAGTCTTGGCACAATATTTTTTAAAGCTCAAATAAAACTTATTCTGAAAGAGAGAATCAATGTTAAATGCAACTAACTTTTAGTAATTGATATAACCAGAAATAAAATTAAATATTTTAAACTTATTTTATTTCAGTTAGTTGCAAAGGCAGCATTTGTAATTTGTTTAAGTTGAAAGAACTATTTGAAATAAAATAAAGCCAATTAAAAATAATTTTGAAACTAACTTATAAATAGCACTTAACAAAATGACCAGAAATTAAACTACAATTAAAATGAAATCTGAAAATCAAAAATTAAGATGATTAAAAAAAATGTATAAATACTATAAGTATACTAAAATTAATATAGTATAATAATAATAATACTAAAATAACACTAGTAAGAATTAAAACAAGTGCTTTAGCAAAAATAAGAGCTTCGCATTTTAACCCTTAAAAGTGCATGGCCCTGTTTGCCTACTAACAAGGTCAGACTAGTCATGTAGGCCTAATGTGTCTTTGGAAATAAAATTCAGAGCCCCATTGCTTTAATTTCTTCAACAATGAAATTAAGCTGTCAGTCCAATGTTTTCAAGCACTCTTGCAGTCAACGTCCTCTTCAGAAAGTCTGAAGATAATTTGATTGGGTAGTTAGAATTCTTGTCATGTAAATTAGCCTAACTCTTTTTGTCAGGACGCTGGGCCCACAAATGTTAGTCTCTGACAAAGAGTGGCACAGACAGGTGTTAACATTTTTGTTGACTTGTTTTTCCACTTTCTCTCCTTTGTTTGATGTTATAAATAGGGTCTCCCGTGACCTGCTCATTCGTACTGCATTAGCTTCAGCTTGTGCATGTCTTTGCAGTGAGTATCTACCTGCAGTGTACTACTTTCAACCCCACAGTGAACCCTCTCCTCCGGTATCCGCTGTGTACTGTTATTTGATAGCTGCCCCGTTTTGGAGCCCTGCGTTTTGTGTGCGCTCCAAGCTCTGCTGGGTCCTTTTCAATAAAATGAAGTGGACTTGCGTGCCAGCTCCCGCGGTCATTCCCACAGCCATGCGCCCTCTGGGCAGAACATCTCTGGCAGGGCAACGTGTGCATGCGCACTTGCTTCCGTTTCCTGGTTACTGGATAGTGTCCTTTTCTAAGGCTTTGTGATTTAAAAGCCACTTTTTTGGTTTAGATGGCCTTCTGGTGACCTGAGGGAGATTAGCAGGGGTCACTGACAGATGGTGGATGGTAGGATTGAAGGATTTTTTTGGGGGGGAGGAGAAACATTAATGTCAAGTACCCTAACTGTTAATTAAAAGTTGCATATGCTGCACTTCTTTCCGCAAGATGTCTTGATGCGAGGGGGACGTCACACCCCCAGAGCTTCCGCAATATCATTCAAGCTGTTAAGCCACCCTGGACAGCTTTCTAAATGGGCACAAAAACAGCTTACTCTGTGTGAAAGTGTGAAGGCTGACGTGTTGAGATGGCGGGGGGTTGAGACTTTTATTCTCAGTCGACATCAGGACAAGATCAAAGCTTTGATCAGGCTGAGATTCAATATTTGGTAGAGGAAATGTAAAGCATATTGAATAACAATGAACACCGGCTTTATGGCGTATATGTGGCAGGAGCTGGAAGTGTTCAGAATGGAATATTAGCATATTGCTAACTGCGCAGTGCACTGAATACTGCTTACATTTTTTGGAAAATATGTAGTTCTACAACCATAAACATTTCAAACTGTATTATGCTACACTTTCACATGCCATCATTATGTGCATTGCTTTTTCCCACGAGTCCTGTTATCATTTCTAAAATAGTTTTTACTCACTGAGGCTTTTTTTTTTTTTTTTTTTACATTTAGTAAAATATTGTGTGAAATTTCAATATTTTGGTTTCGGTTTTAAAATATTTTAAAATGTAATTTATTGGCAAAGCTGAATTTTCTGATTTGCTGCCCCAGAAACATTTATCATTTATATCATATTATTGTTGAAAATGGTTGTGGTGTATTTATATTTATAAATAAAAATGAATGAATATATGTATTGGTATTTCCATACTGTACATTTGTAATGCTGTGATAATTGTATTATTTAAAATGTTTGTTTTTTATTTTTAGTGTTTTATTTTGAATGCATTTAGACAAAATGGTATAGAATTTTGATATCTGCCATTTGAAAAGAATTATCAGCTTATTGTATCGGCCAGAATTGTAATATTCGTGCATTCCTTTAAATAACACTGACAAAAACATGAAAGGGTTTTTATATTATAGAGTAAACTGTATTGGACTAAATGGAGAAAGGGACACCCATGGCAGAATATGGATGGCTGCCTGGCATTTCTGAGTGTAACACAGGCTGCTATCACATGAAAACAGTCCTTTGTTTTCTTTTTGGCACTGTTGTGTGCGCGCGCATATGCATGCATGATGCGGCCCTGCCTCTGGCTACAAGGGTCATGTTCTCTAACCTTGTTTGTTCAATGACCTCTGCCCTACTTCGTCACTGCGTTCCGCTGCCCATCGACCGGCAGTGAGCTGTGGCATGCGTTTACCACACACTCATACAAATGGAGCCTGAAGCCACATGATTTTCCCCACAGGGAATTTTTAAGCGGAATCGTGCATGCGCATGAAGTCTATCATTCTCTCTTGTTGTCTTGTGTCTGGTACTTTTGATTTGTAATCTTTGAAACTGCGTCAACATCTTGCAGCCATGGTATGACAAACTTCCCTGTAAAACTGATTCAGTGCACCTAAGTGATGATTTATGATTAGAAGTTAGTTAGCTCATGGGCACACATGCACATTAGGAACAGGCACGAGAGGGGCTGATTCGACCTGTGCCTATAAGTTACAAAAAAGTACTGTGACAGTACCATGATTCAGTGACTGTATCAAAATGGTAATACCATTTGATTACCATTTTCATGTACCATGGCACTGAAATGGTGCTGTAACATACCTAAAATACATGTTGTAACTTACATACTTTAAAATCAACATAGAACAACCGTCATAAGCCATTTTGCTTCCATAATGTGGCACATTTATGAGTGAAACAGAGTATTTAACATAAACAAAAAAGTTTGCTGAACTAGGCTTTATCTGTCAGATAATGATTGGATTGTGAATATAAGTGGGCGTTACGGACCAGAATGAAGCTGAGAGGGTCTAAAAAACGAGGGCTTGGTGATATTTTTTTTTTTTTACTTTAAACTTCATTCTTAACACAGTTTATTTTTTTTGTAAGAGGAAGAGACTTTTATTTCATGAATATGATAAATCTACTCTCTACCTTGGCCCATTCAAAAGCAAAAAAAAAAAAATGTCTGTGTGCCTTGACAGAATCCCGAGTCGGAAATGTCAGAATGAGAAAGGGTCGTGCACCGACCCCTGCTGCACCTCAGCACCTGTCCAGGACTAGAAATCTGCTCAGGCTTTCTCTACTTCCATTCTATCTCTGTCTGTTCTGTTATGTAAGATGCACTAAACAGTGCACAGGCCTCTGAATGCAGTAGAGCCGCTTATATAAGACCCAGAGCTGGCCGATTGGAAAGGCTAGCTTCTGTAGTCCGTTATTATGACAGTTCCTCGTGTTCATTAGTATAAGTGCATCTTCCAAAAATAGATCTTTATACTTCCTCTGTGGAGAGTTTTGACGGATGATTGCCAGATATAAGAAATGTTTACTAGTACGGCAAAATGATTCAGCACAAATGACTGTTTCCAGTGCTTGGACATCTTTTTTTTTTTTTTTTTTTTTTTGGGCTGGGAAAAATCCTCAAATGAGGCACAGTTTAAAGATATAAACAACAGCCTTGAGGGCCTAATCCTGCTTACATCGTTACTGGATCCTTTGAGGATCAGAGTCGCCCAACCTCTTCTTCCAACCACAATCACTAACATGTGTTAAAGAAATCCCCACCCCCAAAAACAGCATCTCTTAATCTGTCCTGCTCTATTTTCAGTTTGCATAATCAAACATGTTTACACACCCGTAAAGCCAAGTGTTAGCCGACATGTTTTTAAAACTCTTTCTGGCAACGCACATACTATCTCCAACCGTTTACACCTGGTATTAAGATTTGTTTTGGTCGATCGGACCAAGTAGAAGTAGAAGTAGAAGAGAAAGACACGTACACCTTTTACACCTGGTATTTTATTCCGTCTCTTGTCCACTTTCATCCACTTCTGTCCTGATTACTTTATGGGCAGGATCTATGGGCGGGTAATTCTTTTTATTTTATTTTATTTTTTCAGATCTTTCGATCTAATAGACACAATAAATTACATGTAATTTACGTATAAACGTGACCAGAGAAGACAGAAAAACATATCGAGAGCATCAGCTTTTGTTTCTACTCAGATAGACGCAAGTGGTAGAAATCAGGAATGGTGAGAGAACACCGTGCTTGGTACGTTTTTCGTCTTCAAACCAAACTTGGGTCTCCAGCTGACGGTTTAAATCTCATCTGGCTAGCGAGCTTTCTAAGGTTTATGCATTAAGTCAGTATGTGAAGAATTAAGTATTTTGTGGATGTTTGAATGCTTTTGACCACATGAGCATTTACACTACGAAAGCAAATCATTTTTTTATGACAAAACACTTTTTTTTTTTTTTTTTTAGAAACCGAAATTAATAGTAAATTGCACAATTAATTACAAAGAAAATGCAAGACGTTGAAATAAGTGAAATTTTGAAGTACAAATACTGAAGTATTATTTTCTGCTCCAATAATCGGTTTTATTTACAATAACTTTGTGTATTTGAAAATGGTATTTATTTAATAAACATTGTATTGATGTGTATCAGCACCGCTGTCACAAAACCTTGCATTTTTCATCTGTATCCCTGCTACGCACCATTAAAATCAATAGATTTGGCAGCGTTCACTGACATGGCTTCTAGTGTGTAGGCCGGGGCCTTAATGTTACCTTGCTAAACCTCATTAACCCATCCTCGAGGCAACCCATCCTTTTGGCTGAAATATGGTGGGTTTGACTATGCACAGCTAACATTTATGATGTTATGGGGGAGAAATAAGGTCATTGTTGAGTAGTCAGCACTCAATAATAGTTGCATGCTTATGATTATGCTCTAGTTCGTCTTTATGGCATGCTATACGTGCCAGGCTTGTGTAAAGATGCCTGTATTGTTTTAGAGGGCTTGAGTGTTTAGCATTCTCATCAGGACTGAATGATCCTGTTGATCCACAGAGGCCAGCACCATTAGCAGAGGCACAGGACAATTTAAATAAGAGAAGGGGTCTTTAAAACATTAATCGGTGCGCTGGTTTAGCTTCAACCCTTGGGAAGAGCAGCGAATAATGTTTAAAAAATTAAGCCACGCACATTCTCTTACCCTGGCTATTTGGTTCTTGTTCAGAAACATGAAAACATCTACAGAGTTCTCATACTTGAAACCACACTGGTTTTCTTTACGCCTGCAAATATGCAAAACATGCCGCTGTGATCTCAGGTCTTATCTTCACAGTCAGGTCCCTGGGTGTTGTCAGCAGGAACTGGAGTGCGGGTGCTATTCGGGGTCAACATGATCTCAAACAGGCAACTGCCGAGACAAACTTCTTACCACTCTCACCTCACATCCAATCCTGACAACAAGGTCACCAGCAATCCCAGTAAGCTCCCGATTACCTCTTTACCGCAGGAAGACTGACACGCAGAATCCTCCTGAAGCTTTGTATATGGATCACAAAACATTGAAATGTTGAGATGTGGCGCTAACATGGGAAAAGCAAGCTCAAATCTGGCTTTCAACCAATAAGAGCCCATTCCCCTCTATTTCTGTTGACATGAATACCTGCCCTATTCCACCTCCAGACCTCAAACCCATTAGAAACCATTATATCCTTAAAAAAAAAAAAAAAAAAAAAAAAAGGCAAGCCAAATGGGATTAGTGTAGGTGTCGTGTGGGGAAAAATTTTTCCATTTTAAAAATCCCTTGTACCAATATCTCTGAAGCATATTTTGATGAACTGTGATGACTCCTCTATGATTCTTATGTAAAGAATAAAGCGAGAACCGATATATCACGTTTTTGTTGTTTATATATACTTTTCACTTGTTTCTCTCCATGAATATGGTAGTTGGAATGTCACCAAGTTCTAAACAAACAAACCTAAAACAAATAATTTAAAAAACTCAGCAACGGTGACTGTTAGTAAACTCCCTAGTAAAGTCATATAAAGGACTCAATTTACTAATTTAGCTTTGAATCAGAAATAAGGCAGTTGGATTTTGTTAAATAAAAGTGGTGAAATCATTAGTGTAATATTTGACTGGATGCAATGAAAATACAACAAATATTTGAATGTTCAGTTTTAAGCTTGCATCTTGCACTCTTCCTCTTTGTTTTAATGGTTATTCTGTGAATTAAAACACTAGAGCTCTGTTGTCGCTCTGTGTTTACTGGATTACATGCGCTCTGACAGCAGAGCAGGTTTAACCGCATTTGTAGATGAACTGTAGTAACCTACACCTATTTAAACTGAGTGTGAATTACTCCGGAATGATGTTAGGTTGTCTCCACACCCAATTTAATTTTGGTAGGGTTTTTTTTTTTTTTTTTTTTTTTTGCCCACAGCATTATTACCGCTTGCCAAATCGATGCAGAATGCATCACTTACCAGAGGCGTTTGCTCACAAAGGATATCTTTGTTTGAATGCCTGTTTTTGCTTCAGTTTTCATCTGAATTTTCTTGAGTATTTGAGCGAATGATGATTAACGCTTTGTGGTTTAGCGAGGAGGTGTTTACCTGTGATGCATGGCAGGGTTTACTAGAGTTCGTTGACTGAGAGTAACCCCAGCTACACACATGGCTCAGAGCAATGTTATTTGACTAACTCTGAAACCACATTGTTTCGAAGGGCGCCTGAAAAGAATGAAACCCCTGTGCGGATTGCCCTCTTTGTTGCAGTCTCCGGGCAGAAGCTTCTCGTTTCATTTCAGAAGAATGTTTTGTTCTTTGCGTCAGACCCCAAAACATCTGGCCCCCCATGATGGCTTTGCCTGAATCTGAGAAGACAAAACAAGGAAAGAATTGAGCAAAATTAGTGACCAGAATCCTATAAGTTTAAAATTACAGTAAATTAAAATTAAAATGACTTCAAATTAAGCTAATCTTACAACTTTAAACGTGTTTGTACGGAGCACGTACAGGGACATGGTGTGGGAGGAAAAATTAGCCAATGTTTTTGCGTTCTCTTGCAAAACTTGATTTTGCAAGTTTCTGCAAAAGCATTGAAATCTGTTTTTTTTATTTATTTTTTTTATCACCATGTTCCTTTAGTGGCTCAGTAGGTTTGTGTCTGAAATATTTCACATTTTCAAGCTAGTTCAATAAAAACATATTTACAATCTTGCCAACATTCAGCCTATATAAACCCTTTAATGTCTCACAAACCTACTATCAGCTAATTTGAAAGTGCCATAAACTTTGTGAACTCTAAAATAATTTTCTCCTGCCTGTCATTATTCACTTTCCAGCCATACATCAGGGGAAATTCCGCAGAAAGTTGCACTGCATTTGAAGCCAAAACCTCAAACCCACAAAAGCCCTCCTTCGCAAAGCTCAAGCTCTCTCAGATATCACGGCATGACCCATTTCTTGTCAGCAGAAGGGTGCAGGCGTTTTTAATTGAATTCTTCCAGTTACGTGATCAAGTTCTCCTGCTGCAATGTGATTGTTTCTTTTGTCTTTGTGTGAGGAACTCTGTAGTTTCAGAGTAGCATTAGCGTACTTCTCAGATGATTTAGGAACTTCAAAGAAAGCGGTGCATGTTTGTGCTTTTTAGTTTTATTTTATTAGTTTGGTAATACAATGGGGGGAAAGTTTCACATTTATTGTGGAGATGTGGTAATAGGACATCATGATTTCATGCAGTAATTGCAGTAACCGCAATATAATGCGGTGTGGATACTTTAATAAGCAGTTTGTTTACCACACACAGAATCATATCTTTATAACATGAATGCTGCACCTCAACATTCAAACTCACAAACTCACAGTTGGTGAGAGAGAGTGGAGCACACCTGTTGCCCCCCCCCCCCCAACCTTAATCTGATGGAATTAATACACTAGACTCCACCACAACCTGCTGCTCTCAGCTGCTCTTAGCTTAAAGTCTTCCCTTGTTAAAAAAAAAAAAAAAAAAGGGGTACACTTCAGCATACCTTTATGGGACTTATTGTGGGAAATGTATACACTACCAGTCAAAAGGTTTGGATCTGTAAGGTTTTTTTATGTTTTTAAAAGAAATCTCTTCTGCTCACCAAGGCTGCATTTTATTTGATTAAAAATACAAAAAGAAGAGTAATATTGTTAAATATTATGACAATTTAATATATTTTAACTTTTTTAATTTTTAGCATCGCATTACTCCAGTCTTCAGTTTCATGTGATCCTTCAGAAATCATTCTAATATTCTGATTTGATGCTCAAAAAATATTCATTATTATCACAGTTGTGTAATTTAATTTTTTTCTGGATTCTTTGAATAGAAAGTTCAAAAGAACAGCATTTATTTTAATATATAAATTTTATTTATATAAATAGAATCTTTTGTAACATAATAAATGTCTTTACTGTAACTTTTGATTAATTTAATTCATCCTTAATGAATAAAAGTATTATTTCCCCCAAAAAAATAAAATAAAAATTTTACTGACCCCAAACTTTTGAAAGGTAGTGTTTAATGTTACAAGCGCTTTCCATTTCAGAGAAATGCTGTTCTTTTGAACTTTCTGTTCCTCAAAGAATCAAATCATCGTAATAGAATGATTTCTGAAGGATCATGTGACTCTGAAGACTGGAGTAATGATGCTGAATTTTCAGCTTTGATCACAGGAATAAATTACGCTTTACTATATATTCACATAGAATACAGCTGTTAATAATATTTTACAATATTACTGTTTTGTTGTATTTTTAATCAAATAAATGCAGCCTTGGTGAGCAGAAGAGACTTCTATTAAAAACATTACAAATATTACCCATCCAAAACTTTAGTTGTGCAGCTCTAATATTTCCATGCTCTTTGGTAACAATGGTAAAATCACTGTAACATGGTCTCTAGTGGCTTATTGCTTTAATGTGTCTCCTTTACTAATCATTGGCCTCCTTTTATGGATGTTCACACCAACCCATTCAACCCACACGCAGTGAAGGATCATATTGTGTGGCAGTGTTTGTTGATGAGTGGCTGCATCAGCACAGCTGAGTGTTTCTAAGATTAGTCACGTAAAGAGCCTGACTGAACCAGCGCCGCACGTTCCATCTTGGAGTAGCTTGAGTTTGACCGCTAGTAACCTCTCTCCCTGCCTCCCTCCCTGCCCCCGTCAGCCTCCTTTGTTTTGCCTGCCAGGTACAGTAATTCATCACATGAGTCTGATGTCACCACAGGGAAGTGTCTCGTCAGGCCGGGCGAGACTTTCTTTGTCAAACCGCAGGTCTTGTTTATTTGTCTAACCTATGAATCCACCTCAAAACTTTCATTTTCCGCCTTTTTTATAATGTCCCTTTTTTCATCCAAAGTCAATGTTTATCAGTCCAGGGCTTTTGTCGGCAGGACTGCGCAAACTGATATGCCATTTGTTTGTTTTCCTAAAGAGCCATCGCCTATGTGAGCAGATCAGGAATGTCTCTTAGCCTGTTTTGGTGTTCCCATGCTCTTCTGTTGGCTGGGGGAACAGAGGCGTGCTGGGGTAAACATCAGCCCTGTTTGGTCTCCCAAACCTCATCTCAGGGGACTTGCAAAGTTGAAGTGGACACAAGGTTATGGGGACATAAGGGCTTTGGGTCAGATATTCATAAACCTAAAGGAGCCAGAGCTGGTTAGTACAGGAACAAGGGAGGTTTGGGCAGAAGTTAACCATGATGCTGTTAAACTGGTTTGTGAAGTACTGTATCATCTGCTCATCTGCTCCTGTGGTTCAAGCAAATTCAACTTGTTTTTCCCTGAACAGAAGTATGATGCAGTCATACAACTGCAAAAACATGATGATGATAATAATACATTTAAAATAAATAGTGTGTTTTATATTATCATAATTATTATATTTAATGTAAAATTATTGGTCTTAATATAAAAAAGAACATTAATAACAATAATAATAATGTTACACTTTAATATAAATAAAAATAATAGTTAACACCAATAACACATTAAATATGTTATATATGATTAAATATGATCTCATTTGTTTTATTTTAACTCTATGATGCAGAAATGCAACCAAACATTTGTTTCATATTTACATTTCTATTTGTTTTTGCACTTTTTTTTTTTCTTTTATATTTGAAATCATACTCTGACAAACATGTTTTGTTTTTACTTTTTGATTCATAGTAATGTTCTCATGTTTTTCATGTCCTGCTCGTCTAGTCATAATTTAGTGACTGTTGTTGATCCCGGAAATCATTGCTCAAATACCTTATTGTTGACTATTACAAAGCGGTTAAGTTAAATTCTGTTCATTTGACAGCTGAGCAGGAAGCAGTCTAACGCTTAGTCAAGGTGAAAAACATTCGCTTAGAAGAGAATCAATCAATAAAAAGATAAGTTGATAACAAACCACTGTTCTAACGGCTGCAAGCTTGGTTTGTGTGACTTTAATGTCAAGTTGTATCCTTGAGACTTTCCTGCTATTGATCGATCAGAGAACAAATACTGACAGTCCCGCAGACAGCTGAAAGGAGATCTATCTTCAGTAAAACACACGATTAGCACTCCTGAATTACAGCTACAGGGATTTATGTCAGCTTTATGTCTGTATGTCAGCAGTGAGTCGTGAATGTGCTTTTCAAGCACTGTATTGAGACGGCATGCTTATCGTTTGGTAACACGCCGGCGGGGTTATGCATTAGGGCCTGTATAACCTCAGGAGTTGTTACGCTGCCAGATAAGAGATATGAAAGAGACTGGAGCAAAAGTCAAACCACTTCACACACAAATACAAAGTTCTCCTGTTTTGTTTTCAAAGTGAAAGTGTCCATTTGCAATGGAAACCGTCATTTCTGCTTTTTGTTTGACCTTTTGCTATTTTCCAATTAATTTTTATTCACTTCTGGTTTTCATTATTCCCTTTTAAAGGGACCATTCACCTAAATGATATCTATTCATGGATCTTCTTTTGAAATGCTAGTTGGATGCAGCATGTGAGAGCATATGACGTGTTTTGTAATTCAAGTTCCCCATCACCTGCTTCAGTCTGTGTATATCCCCTCTCGCTTTCCTGTTGTACCACCTGTCCACATCCATATGTGGTTCCCTCACTTTCCACAGTACCACCTGCTTCCGTCCGTAACAAACTCTCACACTTTTTGTTTTCTCTTGCTCTACAGGCACCTGTTTTTTATGCATGTGAAAGAGGATCTGCACCGTGGACATCTGCGGATGTGCTCCGAACAAGCCGAAGAGCTCAGCGCCCTCCTAGCCCAGGCCGAGTTCGGGGACTATAACCAGAACACAGCCAAGTACTGGTACACTGAACTCTGTCCCACAGAGCCCAACCAAGCCACCATCAACAGGTAAACCAACACGCCAATCACAATTATCACTTCCATCATATTTGTATCGTGCTTTTATGATGATATTAAATGTGTTCTGTGTTTAATAGCTGTAATGACACAAATCACTGAAAATAATGAACTCTCAAAGATTGTAAAATAAAAATAAATTAACTAATTAATTATAATTAAAAACAAACACTTTTTGTGGTAATCAACATTATGCCACAGATGGTGTTGGTAGAATTTACCTTGTATTGTATTGAACCTTTTTAGATCCAATAATATAGGTTATCCATTTTATAAATCAATTAGAGAATAAATTATGGTTGTTTCATTTGGCGCAGTATGTTTCTGTTCATCTATATTATTTAAAAATTTTGGGGTCTGGAAGATTTTTTGTATTCATTTTTTATGTTCTTGGTTTTATTCTCAGCAAGGATGCATTTATTTGATCAAACATTTTAGTAAAACGGTAATATTGTCATATTGACAATATTGATCATATTGTCCCTGCTGAATAGGTGTTAAATTCTTTAAAAATAAATGTAAAAAAATCATACTGGCCCCTATCTTTTAAATGGTTGTGTCAACATTTTTCAGAAAGAATGTGAATGTATTTAGCTACGCATTTTAATATGAAAACATACCATTTATAACAGATGTAACCACATCTGTTATGAACATATGCAATGCAATGCAATGCAATGCAAAAGAATATATAAATTTAAAAAATAAGAATTATACTGAAATCTACAGCTTGTTAAAATAGAATTGTAGATCCCGTAAACCGCCATCCAGGAGAAGCTAAAACTCTATTTTCTCAAGATATTGATAAGATAGTGTAAAGGTTGTGTTTTTTTGTTTTTGTTTTGGTTGTTAGGCGTTTAGGTGATTACTTACTGGTTACTTACAAGTCAACGGAGCTGAGCTCTAATCTGTGCTCTCATGCGTACTTCTGATCCAGGGCCGTGTGGTTGTAAACAAAGCTCTCCTAATAGTGTTTGACTAATTACAGTTCTCCTTTGTAGAGTTCTGTTCAGACTCTTTAACTTGTTTTAGATAGATAACAGATGACCTAATCAAATACAATCAAAGTGGATTAATGAAATCTGTCTCTAGTGATTAATCATTATTGTCATCAAATCAAATTAAGACTAATGCTTACATGAAGAAAATCAAAGAGCTTCATACAGGCTAACACAAAGCCATGGACTTCGTCAGTGATTAATATAATGTTAAATGACTTTAAATGATTATCTGTACGAGTCTTTGTTTTTGGCTGATAATGGAAGTAGATATCAGGTTCCAGTTTAAACATTAAATCATGTTGTTATTGGCCATAATAAAAGTAATTGTCAGCTATCGATAGTATAGTATGGTATATTAAAATTATTATATTAATTTATATTAAAACATATTAATTTATATTAAAACGCATTATATTAATTTATATTAACTTATATTAAATTTATTATAAACTTGTATTATTGTGTTACTGTATTATACTATATTATTATAATATTTTCCTGTATTAGTCTGATTTGGCAGAAATTATAATTTTCTATTTTTTTGTTTCTCTTTTTAAAGTTTTTTTGTGACTTGAATCACAGTTTTATATTGGAGATTTTAATAAATTTTTAGTTTTTTATAACTTAACCATAATAAAATATATTATCAACTTTCAGTATTGGTCCAATGGTTTTGTTTGTTTGTTTGATTTGTTTCTTTCTGTAGGTTGAATATTTTTATTTATTTTTTTTCACGGCAGACAAGGCAATAGCAAAACCTAAAATTCAAAACTAATATTAACAAAGATTTTTACTCTTGTCCCTCTCCCTCAACCTCTCTCCCACTTTTCACTAGCTGGTGTAATTTTTTTGTACTCAATGTGTCTCTTGATTTTGGCAGTATCATAGCCAAGCACAAGGCTCTGGAGGGTTTGAGCCAGGCCTCGGTAGAGTACCAGGCCCTGCAGCTGGTGTCGTTGCTGGAGCATTATGGGGTGGAGTGGCACTGGGTGCGGGACGCTGAAGGACAGAGGTTGGCTATCGGAGTGGGACCAGAGGGCATAGCCATCTGCCGAGAGGACTTCACCCTGGTTAACAGGTTAGACTTTGATGCAGTGACGCAGCCTAAAGCGCTCCTGATGGCATAATTTTCATAAAATGACACCCAGAGCACATCTCCGGATCAGTCATGTAACATTAATTCAATTTGTGCCATTACTGCCTTTTGAATGTAATGTCATATTTTCCCTTCAATGCAGGATATCCTATCCCATAATACAAATTGCCACGCAATCAGGGAAGACTGTGTACTTGACTGTCACCAAGGAAACCAGCGACAGTGTGGTCCTGCTGTTCAAGTTAATCAGTAATCGAGCAGCTAGTGGGCTGTACCGGGCGATCACAGAGACGCATGCCTTTTACAGGTGAGACATTCACAAGTGAAAGCACCATAAAACCCTTCTGTGAGCATAATTATGCATCATTACATTCTTAAACATGATTTATTTTTTCATGTTAATGTGCAGTTAAGCAGCTTTGCCAGTCTTGACACTACATACCTTGTGCACAGCTTTTACCCCCGGTTTCACAGACAAGCCTCAAGCCTAGTCCCTGACTTCAATGCATGTTTGAGCTGTTTTAACCGAAAGCAACTTGCAATAATATATCTTAAAATATGTCAGTACCATTGTTTTGTCTCAAGATGCACACCAGTAATGTTTAGTTTCTAAGGCATATTTATAAAAGCTACTTAAATTTCCTAATTGAACTAAGGCTTAATCCCGGCTTAATGTAAACCCTGTTTGTGAAACCAGGCCCTTAGTGTCTAGCATGCTTTAGCTTGCCTGTCTGGACCTCTTAAAATGTTGTTTTTTAGGCATTGTTCTCATAAGAGAGGTAATAATCTCTCTTTGGCCTGGTTATTGTTAAAGTTCTATAGTATTTTCTTTGTAGAAAGCCTGTGTCAGCACTTTGCTCTGTTTGAGGCGTTTTGTGCTTTACATGATTAGATGCTTTTGTTTTGGACTTTCTCTGAGCATTTTATTGCAAACTAGCTTTGACCTTTATTTGTAAAACCGCAAGCTGTGAAAACGTCTTGCATCGTCAAACAGTTATTTAGCTGTACAAGTGGGTCAGCCTTAAACTAACCTCTAAAATAAAATAAAAAATTCAAATAAAATCCAATCAATCCATAAAATCCCATCAATCAATCAGTAAATGCTTACTGATGCTCAATGCTTAGTTGTCATAACGTTTCACAATGCAAAAGAACATAATAAATGGGGTAAAATGCATGACCCAGATCTCACTGATAAACCGATTTATTTTATTGCTTTTGAGTTGAATTCAATCTTTGAGGAGATTTGAAAAAAAAAAAACAGAGATTGAGACGTTGCTCTGTAGCAACGTTCCCATTATCTAACCTAGACGGTGTTATATACGTCTGGCAATAAAACTGCTTTCACCTTTTTAAATGTGTTCTTGTGTAAGGTGCTGTTTCGTCAGCCCTCGATAAGAGATTTTACTGCCAAGACGTTGAAGAATCGAGCCAGCCGCTGCTATCTGCCCTTGAACTCTAACAAGCAGCACCATCCTTCATTTTCACAACTACAGCAGCTTTTCAAAAGCCCATTATTTCTGATGGATAATGGATCATTTGTGCCGTTGTGTGGCAGACGCTGAGCAGATAATGCGCTAATGTGTAATATGCCATCTTGCTAACCTATCACTCTTGCTTTTGTCTGCAGGTGTGACACCGTGACAAACGCAGTCATGATGCAGTACAGCCGGGATTTCAAGGGTCACCTGGCTTCACTTTTCCTCAATGAGAACATTAACCTGGGCAAGAAGTATGTATTCGACATCCGTCGGACCTCCAAGGAAGTGTACGACTACGCCAGACGCGCACTGTACAACGCCGGTATCGTGGACCTGATGTCGAGGCCGGGGGAGCGCACTCCGTCGTCCCGCTCGCCGTCCCGTGACCAGGAGGGGGCGCTGGACTGCGGGGGCTGCCAGCAGAGCCGCTCCCTACAGGAGAAGCTGCAGAAACTCCGGGAAGCGCTGCTGTGCATGCTGTGTTGCGAAGAAGAGATCGACGCCGCGTTCTGCCCCTGCGGTCACATGGTCTGCTGCCAGAACTGTGCTACACAGCTGCAGGTCAGACAACATTTGGGTTTGGGGAACATTTTATCCAATATTGCGCCAAAAATGTTAATGATAAATCTGTCGTGATATATTTTATATAACCTGAATATATTTTAATATTAATATTTGGAAATTGTTTGTTCAAATCAAAGCCATGTGGTGCAACTAACATGCATAAATAAAAGAAAATGTAATTTTTGTGACAAGGCAAGGCTATTTCAGGTTGTAAAATGTCATGTGGTGTGACAATTTAATTATATGCATTAATTAATGATATTTGTGATTTGAAAAAATACATTACCTAAATAAAAAATAGTAATTTAAGATGTGTACACTCACATACAGTGTGATTTAAGTGTGATTTTTATATACTATTATAGTGTTCATTCATATTTTTAATTTGCTTTTGTTTTGTTTTATTTTTAGTGCTTTTGTGCTTTTCTTAGTTTTCTTTCAATATTTCCTTTTAGCTTTAATTTCTTATTAATTCGTTTTAGCCACAACATAGTTACCAAGGCAACATGTATTTATTTTTACACCTTATGTTTATATTTGAATTATCAAAAACTATTTTAAAATTTTAGTTAAAATAACACTGCTCCCATGTATTAAAGAAATTACTTTTGAATTAGTTGGGCCACATGACATTTTTTAAATTGAGTCATTAAATTGAAACTTGAAAATTTAAAGTTTGTTTTGTTTGTATACATTTAAAAAAAAAGAAAAAAAAAAGATTTTTCTATTTCTTAATCACTGACACTTTTATGCCATTGCTCTAGTATAATTGTTTTTTTGGAAATGTTATTAAAACATTAACCATAGATATTAAATAACAAAGTGGTAATGCCTAGTTTTGGATAATCCAGTGAATTAAATAATGTACATTTTCATTTGCAAGGTATCTCTTTAGATTTTCTCTTTTCATTTATAATTTGATGGACATAAACCAAAAGGTTTATTCATAATAAATGGCAGAAGTATAAAACGACTTAACATTAGGTTACCTAAGATTTTAGTTATAACATTATAATAAAAAAGCAGCAAAATTATAAAACCGATAAAGCTCACTTCAATAAACAAGTAAACTGATTCATGTTATAGATCTTATTGACTTGTTTGAAACGCATCCCTTCACACTACCCCATTAGCCCTACAACATTTAAACAAAGTAAAGTTACTAATAGCTGTGCAAATACATCTACCGTGATATAAGCGGTATGTAAAAAATCTCTACTGTTGACACTTTCTTTAGCATGGCATATGATGCCCAGCCTTAATAATTGCAACTATCTACCACAAGACTTTTATACCTTTATTTAAGAGCTATATAACAATAATGTTATTGTGGTGCATGCTGACTGAAGTCTGTTGTTTTATCTTTACAGTCATGCCCAGTGTGTCGGTCAGAGGTGGAACACGTCCAGCACGTCTACTTGCCAACGTGCACCAGTCTGCTCAACCTGACCATCGGCAGCGGCAGCAACAGCCCTGAACCCATCCACCGAGGGGTGGCCGCCCACACCTGCACTACCAACGACTACTCCACCAGTGAAAAGATCTACCAAAACTAAGCTTGCCTACCGCTTTTCCACAGGACTTTAATTTCAGTTGACGCGGTGGCAGACTGAGAGTCCGAGCGCCGCGGCGGTTGGGTTGCTCCTCATTGAAATGTTGTTTTTGAAACCATTGAGGAAACCATGATCTTTTGATGTTTATGAATGTTTGTCTCTTAAATTAATTGTATCAGTTGATCTGATAAATGTATTTTTGAAAGTGTTTTTTCTTTTACTTGTCCATACGCAACAGCATGCAGAACGTTCAAGCTGATATTTTTGTCTCATAAGCCTGCACAAATCTGTATCCCATGAGGAATTGTATAGTTTAGGGAGTTGCATTTGTTTTCCTAATTTAATTGAATTTTATGTTTTGCTTTTAATATGCATTGTCCACTTTAAGCATGCGTGTTGTTGTTGTTTTTTTTTTTGTTGTTTTTTTTGCAGTGGATTTGAGTTTGTTTTAGGTTTGTCTTCATAGTTTCCATGCCAATGAAGAGGTATTTATGGCGAGGGGCACAAACCCTCGCAGCACTTTTGAGTAGAGAGGAAGTTGTCGAGCTACTGATCCTCCATTCATATATAGATTACCAGCTTCCGACACTCCAAACCTGGTCTGTAAAGGCTCCTCAGATTCTTATTCTTTCTAATATGCTTTATTTCACAGATATGGTCAACCAGTGATTAGCTTTGAATTTAAAGGGTACTAAATGATCTGCTAACCATTTTATAAGATTTTGACCTTTTTATTTGTTTTTGTGGAAGATGTGATAAAAGGTATCTATAGGAAAGTTATTTTTTGTTTGTTTTTTTAAACAAGAAATGATCTAATTGACACTGTCACTTTACCAAGGAGTTTCCTAAGTGTATTGTTCCTAGGGGTTTGCCTTAATGTAGCAGCAACACGGTGTGTTTGATATGCATTCTTTCTTTGCACAGACTATTATTGAGAGATGAAGACGACTATTTTCTTTACTGCTGACACAATATTGAACGTCACAGCAGGGGATATTTTTTCAATTTGTACATGTAGGATTTGTTTCTGTTTGTTTGAAGCAAAAACTATGCTCTGTAAATATAGAAGTAACTCTCAGTCTTTTATATTTCTTTGAACGAGAGGTATTAATAAAGCTGTTTTTTTAAACTAACATTGTGAGTGTGTGTGTATGTTTTTGTCAAGCAAACTGTCCTAGTTTCCTGCTTTGTTTTTCTTACGTTAATATGGCATTATACACCGCAAGTTAAGTTATAAAACACAAGCAGAGATAAAAAATACACCTCTGACCCTCCCCGAGTGCACAAGGACTCTGAGCGCAAAAGTCTTTCTGTCATCATAATTCAGGTTAGATTGATGGTGAGAATCGGAGCAAATATGTGTTGTCAACAGAAGAAAACACTGGAGGGTGAATTTGTACCAGTTTAGGCTTAACCTGTGTTCTTTTCTACAATTCATGGGTTATGTGTCCTCATTTTGGAGATTTAGGGGCTTTACACAACACCGTTTTCAACAAAAAAAGGAAAACATTTTATGCGTTTTGGCCGTTCATTTACACGCCAACGGTGTTTTGGGGGCCTGAAAGTACAAACTTTTGGAAACGGAAATAAAAAGTGCAAGTGCTGTCATGCACATGTGTAGTATTGCATGTTCAGTCTATAGACTAAACTACCATACTGTCCTGGCAGCATAATGCAGCGGTTTTAGTCGTTTTCCTTGCAGTTTCCTACATTATCAATTGTTTGTCACGTTTCATGCATGTGCAGATATTCCTTGTTCAGCTGATGTCTCTTTGTTTGCACACCTTTTTTTTCTTTTTGTTTGCACACTTCTGCTTAAGGGAAATTAGCTTTGACCCACGTGACATGTGCATTTAGGCCACTGCAACTGCATGTCAGAACCTGCTGCTGCTTCGGATTTAAATACTGTGCAACCTTACGTAATAGTGTTTTGGAAGACATGTTGTTGTGCTATACCTCTGTAAATGTGCGCAACAGCAGCAACTTACTAAATTAAATTCAAATTACAATCATGATCGTATTTTCATTTTGACAAAGACATTTGTGTGTTCTCAGCCAGTCAATAATCCATGATACGTTAACAGTATGGATGGGATGTTTCTTCATTTGACTATATTTCGTGTGGATCTGGTACTCCCTGTCTATGAAAACGTTCACCAACTCTAAATAAACAAGTATGTTACATCAAAAAGCATGTTTTGAGTATTGATTGCCATTTTAATAGCCTTTCAGCGCCCTCTAGCGGTAAAAATTAGTCATTGGGACTGATGAGACTTGGTGCTGAATGTGTAATATATGCTTACACTTGTTTAGTAATCATGATTTCTGCTGCATTAAAAACTGTTTGGGTTTTCAGGTCTACCAGTGATATGACTTAGCCTAGCTGTTGCAGATGAGTGTTAAGTTATGTGATTGACAAACATGATTAAAAAAGTGATGTTTAAGGTTCGATACTTTTTGCAAACCATTTTTACAAATAAATAATGCATAGGCTATTATTCAAACTGATACATTTGTATTGCTCAGATATGTTTCTTCTGAAACATCATATGATGATTAAAAATAGAAGCAAAGGCAATTAATTGCTGACATATATAAGAATACAGAGCAATGCATTTCATCTGAATAACTTTCGAAATATTACCCAATATTGATGGTTTCACTTCTGTGAAACACTTTAGACAGAAGAGGGCGCCAGTGCTCCAAAAATCTGCATCTACATAAATGTTTTGGAAGTTAGGAAACTTCTTGTCTGAATTTAACCATGTGAATCATTACTGCACCACTACAAACAAAATTAATCTCTGGTCTCACAATGACAAACATATCATAACCACAAAACAAGAAGTATATTAGTCCTTCCATAATACATCAATATACTGATGTACCCACACAGGTTAATTGGTAAATAATACGGAAAAACTGTTAAATAGAGACCAACAGTGGCTTAATTGCAGGTATTTCATGTCCAGTCTCTTTTTGAAGGGAGCTGTGCTTCACCTTCTGGTGGTGACCTCCATAGATCTCTCTCTCTCTCTCTCTCTCTCTCTCTCTCTCTCTCTCTCTCTCTCTCTCTCTCTCTCTCTCTCTCTCTCTCTCTCTCTCTCTCTCTGCTTAAGCTCAGTGTAATATGGATGGGTTGACACTAAAAAAACCGTTTGATTCAATAAAGGGGACCTGCAGAGGCTCCATAAACATAAAATGTGCCTGCTTGGACCTGAATTGCCTCTAACCAGACATTTGTGCTGGTCTTATTCGCAGTGTTTACAAGACCAGATCAGCACAATTACCCTCCTGAAGCTGAGCAGATGGTCTGCCGTTTAGACAAAGTTTATTATTTTTTGTTAAAGTCCCCCTGTAGTCAATAATTGTATCCCTTAAAACTCATCTTTGATCACCAAAATTACATAAAACGTTAATACCTGTGACAAAAATGTCTTCATGCCTTAAAATAGCTTTAATGTAACTATACACCCTTGCTTCATTAAGTATACGTGGATCTATGAATATGCTAATTAGCCCCGCCTCCACCCATTTACGCCAGCTAGGATTCACTCGAAACTTACTGAGGTAAATGCTGCACAACGTCGGACACATTACGGTAATACATATAATTGGCCTTATACTTGACTATGTTATAAAACAGCTAATAGTGTTTTGCTAATGTTACATGAACCATGTAGGCTACCAGTTTGGCTGCCTCAGTATCCTAAACGTTTTGAACAACTCAGAACATCAGTGGAGAAAGGTATATTCATAACATCAGAATATAGGCCTACATCATACACCCGCTATATTGCCAAATCTACGCGATTTTTCATATCAACAGAAAACTATCCCTGGATGAACTGGCTTCTCTTGAGACTTCACTGCTTCAGAGCGGTGATATGTTTACATACCTGATTTGGTTATAGTTTCTGATTGGTTATAGTTTCGTCTGGAGGTGGAATAGGATTTTCAAAAAATCCACTTGTGGACAAGCATAATGTCGAGCCCGTTAGGTCCTGTTATGACCGTATTTTTAAATTATGCTAGATGAAGTTAAAACATGGAGGAGACACAAATATTAAGCAAAAAGAAAAAAGGAAACTCATATTGAGGTGGTGATGAAAAATTTACTACCAAGTCAAATTGCGTTTGTTACCTTTTACTACCTTTCAAGGGCCTTAATTTTGGTAGATTCCTTTTACTACCTTTTACTACCGCGCGGACACCCTGATTTAACCCGGAGCCCTATTTTATTCAGTGTTGTAGCCCTGCAGTCAATAATTTGATCCCTTAAAACTCATCTTTCATAATCAAAGTGACCTATTTAAGCGTTCTTTTCATGTGAAAATAATTTCTTCATGGATATGTAATTTGCACCAAAATGCAAAATGAAATATAATCAGTTAAAATACATTGCATGGGGGGGGGGGGGTGCTTATTTTGTCCATTGGTTTGAAAGATCTGAAAAAGATATATACATGTAAGATATATACACATATATGTATATAAATACATAGGACACAAAAACTAGAGGTCCACCCACTTTCTTTTTTTTCTGGACATGTTTGGTGTGGAGCAGCATTAACTGTAAATGAGCAGCTGAAAAAATGAGCTCCATGAGCATAAGAGAACAATGCAGCTCTTCACTTCAAAACACATTTAATTAAATCACCTTTCTACAATTTGTTAATCTCACTGAATCGTATCATGATTTTGATTAATTTTGCAGCAATAATAGACACCATCATTATGCAAATAGGTTTTGTCATCTTCCCAGAAAGAACACAAGAAGACGTTTTCAGGGAAAACTGTTTGTTTTCAACAACAAAAAAGATATCAGGGAAACCTTAGTCATTTTTAGTCACTTAAAACTAAAACTATATCAAAATGTATTTAAAATAGTAATGCATTTAAGACTTACTGATATAAATATTAAACTTTATTTGGAGTACTTCTTTATTACACAATGCACATTTCTTAATATTAAACCTAAAATGTGTTTTAATATCACTTTTAGTAAGGATAGTATGTAATCTCTGTATAATATCAGTCTTTAAATGCAAGATATTTAAAGCGTACCTAAAGTATACTTGCAATATTTCCACTTCAGCACAATCAAATATACTTAAAGGGACACTTCACCCATTTGCATTAAGCTTTGCATTGTTAGAAACCCAGTCATACTATTGAATGGTCATGCAACATTTTTTCATTTTCCCCCGAGACGAGAGAAATCTGTATTTACCTCTTTACACTTCCTCCTACAATGACGCAAAAATCGTAATTTTGCGTCATTGTAGGAGGAAGTGTAAGAGGGGGGGATTTCTGTTAAGACTACAAGCACTAGATCCACCCTTTCAAACCCGCCCATAGGGGGTTGGACCTAATGCGCTAACAGACCTATCACAGATCAGTGCGAGTGCGTTTGATTTCAACGGCAGAAACCTGCAGAAAACAGGGACGAAGAAAGCTGAGTAGTAGGGGTTACCATACTCTATTTCCCGGACATGTCCGGCCGTCGAGATCGACAAAAATGTCCGGGATTCAGCTTTTGCTTTCTGCGGTCGCCATCCATTGTTTACATGCTCACCTTTTGTTTCAATCTAACTGAATTCACCCCGATTGGTGAATCTGAATGTAATGTTTACATGAATGCTAAACAAGTGATCGGTTGATTTGCGTTTTAACATTGCTAAGAAAATACCCGCACCTCCGTGAGATATAGCCCATGAGACCGGTGCATCTCACAGGCGCGCTCATCAGTAATCACAGTAATACAGGGAGCAGGACGAGGCTAGCGCCGCGGGAGAAAGACGCGAGGCCGGTGGCGTGATCGGTTGAAAGACGCGAGGCCGGTGGCGTGATCGGTTGATGTGTGTTTTACCATTGCTAAGAAAATACCTGCTCCTCCGTGCGAGATACGAGAACAGTGCCTCACAGGTGTTGGTCGTCAGTAATCACGCCACCGGCCTCGCGCCGTTCTCCCGCGCCCCTCAGCCTCATCCTGCTCGCCACAGTAAACATGATGAATGGCGACTGTAGAACGCAAAAGCCGAATCCCGGACATTTTGGGCAAACTCGTCACGGAGACTCACTCGTAGCCTAGCCTTGCTTTTCAACTGCGCTGTCTTACCGGTAGGCGTGGCTTGGGAGTGGCCTTGTAGGGCAGCGAAGCAAGTGCATTCTGGGAGTTGTTGTCTTTCATCCACATAAGCCAAAAATACATTTTCTGGCTTTTCTCAGTCTAGAAAGCTCCAAATTCAAAAATAATTTCACATTTCTTCTACATAAATGACCCACTTTCAATACACATTCATGTCTCCACGGGTGAAATGACCCTTTAAGTAAACCTTTAGTTGAACTTCAGCACTATTTCTGGATAACTTAAATTGCATTAATTACAAAATTAGTTCCAATTCAGCAGACTTTTAATATACCAAATTAGTGTACAATTGCAGGGTATTTATACATAAATATGTAAATGTATTTGTAGTTGTCACGACTACCAGTCCCGCAGTCTCTCTCAGTAACCGCCAACGGGCGCCCTCACCCGAATACTGACTGTCTCTCGAACTCCAAGTCCCACAATGCCTCACTCTTGCACTGATCCCATTTTCACCTGTGAGTAATGATCACACACAGCTGTTGCTCATTCCCAGCCCTATATAAACCACACTCACAGCACACTCTGTGCGAAGTCTTGTTTCACTGTTGTGTGCATCACTGAGCGTTGTCTAGAAAGTTATCCTGCCTGTGTTTGTGACCCTTGCTGAAACTCTCTCTTTGATTGTCTGCTGCCTGCCCTTTGACCTTCTGCCTGATTCCTGGATCTTGTATTGTCTGCTGCCTGCCTCTGACCCCTTGCCTGGTTCCCTTTACGCCTTGCCTGCCCTGCTACACTGATCTTGCTGGTATTGGACCCTTGCCTGTTGACTTTGAGTAATAAACTGTTGCAAATGGACCTGACTGAGTCTGATGATTCACAACAGAAGACTTCGCCTGAAGAAGGTCCAGCAACGATGTCTGCTTTGTCTGTTGCTTTCTCTGCCCAAGCCAGCCAGCTTGCTGCTCATCATCACCAACTAAACCGCCTGACTTCATTAACTGAAGAATTGATAAAAGCGGTCCAAGTGCTGCAAACCTCTGCTTCAAATCCGCCTCCAGTGCCTACGCCTCCACCTGCAGCTCACGCTCCTGAGCTTCAACCCTCCGCGATCACGAGCCCCCGCCTTGCGCTTCCTGAGAAGTTCGAGGGGGACCCAAGTAAATGCAAGGGCTTTGTTCTCCAGTGCTCGCTGTATCTCGCCCAACAACCCACGTCTCATTCTACTGATGCCAGTAAAATCGCCTTTGTTTGCTCACTGCTCACCGGTCGCGCTCTGGACTGGATCACAGCGGTATGGCGATCAGATGGTACCGCCTTTTCCACGTTCGCTGAATTTCTTCAGTGGTTCCAGGCAGTCTTCGAACACTCCAAGGAGGGTAAGGGAGCGGAGGATCGTCTCCTGGAACTCACGCAGGGCCGGTCCACCGCCGCCGAGTATGCACTCGAATTCCGCACCCTCGCGGCTCAGACGAACTGGACCGATAATGCGCTGAAGGTGGTCTTCCGGCGAGGCTTAACCCACGAACTGCAAGCGGAGCTGGCCTGTCGTGATGAGGGGAAGGATCTTGATCAGTTCATCCATCTGTCCATCCAAATAGATAATCTGTTGCGATCTCGCCGCCCCGGCGGCAATCGCCCTGTGTCTACCTCCCGCTACCTTTTCACTTCTCGAGCCTCCGGTCCAGCATCAACGGAAACCAGTGAGCCCATGCAAATAAACGCTTCCCGGCTGACCCAGGAAGAGAAAGAGCGACGAAGGTCACAGAATTTGTGCTTGTATTGTGGTGAGGCTGGTCACTTCCGTCTCAACTGTCCTTCACGACCCCGTCTGAGAGATGTGGCACCGGTGAGTCTGACCATTGATTCTCTCAATCCCAACTCCTGTGTATCTGTACCCCTTGAGTTCACTATTAATGGCCAAGTAGTCTCCACGCCCGCCTTAATAGATTCCGGAGCTGCCGGAAATTTCATGTCCCGAGATTATGCAATGCACCTCAAGATTGCTCTGATACCCTGTTCCTCTCCCCTCACAGTCGAAGCAGTTGATGGGCGGCCGCTAGGCTCCGGCCGGGTTTCCCACGTCACTCAAGAGATCCCCATGCGGACTGGAGCCCTTCACTGTGAGACCATCCAATTCTATGTACTTCACGCTCCACACACACCTGTCATCCTGGGCCTGCTCTGGCTCCGCAAGCACGACCCACACATCCAGTGGGCAACCGGCCAAATCGTCTGTTGGGGGAAGAACTGTCATGCTACCTGTCTCACCACTGTCACACCGTTATCAGTCCAAAGCATCATCGAGCCGCCGGGAGGACGCTGTGATGAACCGCCTCCCATCCGTGTATCACGATCTGTCGGAGGCCTTCAGCAAGACAAAAGCCTCCAGGCTTCCTCCTCACCATACCAATGACTGTGCCATCGATCTGGTGCCGGGCACCACGCCTCCCAAGGGCCGAGTTTTCCCACTCTCCCAACCAGAAACCGAGGCCATGCGAAAATACATTGAAGAGGAACTCGCCAAGGGCTTCATACGTCCCTCAACGTCCCCTGCATCGGCCGGGTTTTTCTTTGTGCAGAAGAAAGACGGCGGTCTCCGACCCTGTATTGATTATAGAGCTCTTAATGACTGCACAATCAAGTTCCGCTACCCGCTGCCCCTAGTGCCCGCCGCCTTGGAACTCCTTCGCACAGCCAGATTCTACACTAAACTGGATCTGCGGTGTGCCTATAACCTGATCCGCATCCGTGAAGGGGACGAGTGGAAGACCGCCTTTTCCACCTGCACAGGGCACTGTGAATATCTGGTTATGCCATTCGGCCTGGCAAACAGTCCAGCCGTCTTCCAATCTTTCATAAATGATGTGTTCCTGATTTATTCAGACACCTTAAAAGACCACATCCAGCACGTCCGGGCAGTCCTCCAAAGACTCATCCAGCATCAACTTTACGCTAAGATCGAGAAGTGTGATTTCCACCAGACCACTACAACATTCCTGGGTTATGTCATCAGTCCAGAAGGCGTGGCAATGGATGAGAGTAAGGTCAAGGCTGTTTTGAACTGGCCTCAACCCACCTCCCTGAAGGAGTTGTAACGCTTCCTTGGGTTTGCGAACTTTTACCCGCCGCTTCATTAGGGACTTCAGCACGGTGGCAGGGCCCCTTACCTCTCTGGTGCGGAAAAGCACGTCGTGTCTCCCCTGGAATGAGGGCGCCACCCACGCCTTCAACCAACTCAAGCAACGGTTCACCACGGCCCCCATCCTGCACCATCCCAACCCAGAGTTGCCCTTTGTAGTGGAAGTGGACGCCTCTAACACAGGCCTAGGCACCATTCTGTCCCAACAGCAGGGATCTCCACCCAAGTTATACCCCTGTGCCTACTACTCCAGGAAGCTCAACGCGGCAGAGCGGAACTATGATGTAGGTGATCGTGAACTGCTGGCTATGAAAGCCGCTTTCGAGGAGTGGCGGCACTGGCTGGAGGGAGCCTCACACCCTTTCACTGTACTCATGGACCACAAGAATCTAGAGTACCTCCGCACAGCCAAGAGGTTGAATCCCAGACAAGCCAGATGGTCTCTGTTCTTCACTCGCTTCCAATTCACGGTCACTTACCGTCTCGGTTCTAAGAACACTAAGGCCGATGCTTTGTCTCGTCAATATGACTCGGACCTGACCTCCCAGACTCCTGAAACAATCCTGAACCCCGACCTCGTCCTCGGCCCTATCCAGTGGGATATTGAAACCAAGCTCAGTCAGGCCAACGCCCAGATAGAAGTTCCCCCAGACTGTCCTCCCAATAGAGTTCATGTCCCCGAAGCACTCCGAAAAAGGGTCCTGGAACACGTACATGCTGTCCCCAGCTCTCTCTGGGCACCCAGGAATCACGGCCACCATTCAACTCCTCCAGAACCACTACTGGTGGCCCACCTTAGTCTGCGATGCCAACAAGTTCATCCAGCAGTGCCAGAACTGTAACACTCAGAGAGTGTCCCGACTACTGCCTGCCGGTCTACTCCATCCTCTCCCAGTCCCGCAACGCCCCTGGTCACATATTGCCATCGATTTTATTACTGATTTACCCCCCTCCGACGGTCACACCACCATCCTCACAGTGGTAGATCGTTTCTCCAAAGCCTGTCGCCTTATTCCGCTCGCTAAACTCCCCACTGCTCTGCAGACGGCTGAACACCTCTGCAACCTGGTGTTCCGATTTTATGGGCTGTCCAAAGATATCGTGTCTGATAGGGGTCCCCAATTCACCTCTCGAGTCTGGGCAGCCTTCTTCCAGATGCTCCAGATTAACGTGAGCCTTACGTCCGGGTACCATCCCCAGGCCAACGGACAAGTCGAGCGCCTCAACCAAGAAATCATCCGGTACCTTCGGCCTTACTGCCACCTTCATCAAGAGGATTGGAGTCGGTACTTAATGTGGGCTGAGTACGCCCAGAACTCCATCCGAAAACACTCCACGGGTCTGACCCCCTTTCAATGTATCCTCGGCTTTCAACCACCCCTGTTCCCGTGGTCCGGCGAACCCACTAATGTTCCCTCCGTGGATGATTGGTTAAGGCGCAGTGAGGAGACATGGAACCTTGCACACACTCACCTCCAACGGGCCATAAATCGCTGCAAGAGACAGGCCGACAGACACCGCCGACCCATCCCAGAGTACCAACCTGGCCAGTGGGTGTGGCTCTCTACTCCAGACCTCCGCCTCCGGCTCCCCTGCAAGAAACTCAGCCCGAGGTATGTGGGTCCATTTAACCTGTTAAGCTGCAACCCCACTTTTGAAAAATCCCCAGAAATGACATACCCAAACTGAAACAGATACAGTTCATGAACCCTTTGTACTAAAAGCACAAGTATGATCTCATTTGAAAGCTGACACCTGGCAGTTTATTGTAAATGTAGAATTAAAAATTATCATAATGACAAAAATTGTTATAAATAGCTTCAAAGTTTTGTAAAGTTATTAGAAATTAATTTTTATGAAACATCCTCATGAAAATAAAATTGAAGTTGGCACTGGAGCAATCTAGAAATGCACTACAGCTAAAGCCACATGTCTAAACATTTTATGTTTAAAATCTGAAGATAATAAGTCCAAAACTCTGTATTTAGTTAAATGTTTTTCAAGACCATGTCAGTTGACTTTATTTTGATTTGACGCTAAGATGCTTCTGATGTTTATTGTCATCTTCTAACCATCTATCCAGTATATTGTCTCTATTGTTTTGTGGTGCAAACGAGCCCCATTCAGTCTCAGTCTCCCCCTGCACACATTCACACCTCTCCAGCCTGGTTATGGCTCTAAATATGCATTTCTTTTGTCTGCATTATAGTTACTAACGACTGGCTATTCATAGGGTTTCAATCCCTAAATTCTTTTCTCAAAGTTCACCTCACATTTTAAATAAAGAATAAAGAACATTCTTGAATAAAGAAACTTTCAGTAAGCATTCAAAAAAACATAAAAGTATAACTTCTAGGTTGCAGGTGCACCTAGGGCTAGCTAGCATGTTAGCTTAGCACACCATCAATACACGACCATTTATGAGATTAAAACCATGTTTGTGCTCCAAACTTACTTTTATAACGCAAGTGGAGTATTTTAAATAATCTTCTGTGATCTAATTTGGCTTCAGATAAAAAAATCAGACAGAAAATATACTATTGTATACTGTTCTGCACAATGATAGTCTATATAGATTAGCATTACATTATAAATATAATCTATTATTATGAAAATACCTGGCATGTCTTGAAAAATACAGGTAACTCAAATATCATTGCAATCATGTTTATTATCTTCAAAACCTCTTTATCTGCATTTTACAGCGCGAACTCTGTAGCTTTGTGTGTATCAGTGACGTCCTGGAATGTCACATGATCATGGCTCTTCTTCTTGTTCCATATATGGACAATTATTGTGCATATAGCGCCCTCAGGCTGTTGGTATGGATTGAAAACACAGTATCAGAGTATGCAAGCGCTCATAATGATTACATCGACGCATTTGGGTATAAATTCAATAAATATTATTCCTGTCTATAGAAATATGATGTGAATCTATGAGAATATATCAATATTTCTCCAAATCTGCACATTTTTGACCTAAAGCCCTGAGGGACGTTGTTTTGTGTATCGCTGTCATGACGACAGCACGGGAGTTTTTTATGAATGGGAGCGGCTGACGCGCATAATTCATATCAAAGGTATCGACTCATTTTTTCATTTCATAACTCCTGACACAAATTAAGAAATAACTGTCGCTATAAGTTTCTCAGAATACAACAGTGGTCAAATACTGAAACTTGAGTCTTATATCTTTTTAATGATGTATAGTTTGTCGAAGTATAACATTAAATCTGATAGTAACTTTGAGCTAAAAAAACGCTTCAGTGCGCCGACACACTGGTGAGGCTTAACAGGTTAAAATCCTCCGGCAGATCACCCCAGTAACCTATCGTCTTGCCCTGCCTAATCACCTTCGCATTGCTCCCACTTTCCATGTTTCGCTGCTCAAGCCGGCCACGGACCCCACCGAGGAAGGGGAGGAGAGGTCCGCAGAGCCAACTCCCCAATCCATCCTAGTGGAGGGCGAAGAGGCCTACCGAGTCCACCAACTGCTAGACTCCAGGCGCCGGGGCAGGAATCTCCAGTATCTAGTTGACTGGGAAGGGTTCGGTCCAGAGGAACGGTCATGGGTCAACGCCAAAGATATATTGGACCCCACGCTCACTCAGGAGTTCCATCTAAACCACCCGAACAAGCCTGCTCCTCGACCACGTGGTAGACCCCGCCGTCGTCAGCATCCTCACGCCAGGAGTCGCTCGCAGGGGGGGGCTCTGTCACGACTACCAGTCCCGCAGTCTCTCTCAGTAACCGCCAACGGGCGCCCTCACCCGAATACTGACTGTCTCTCGAACTCCAAGTCCCACAATGCCTCACTCTTGCACTGATCCCATTTTCACCTGTGAGTAATGATCACACACAGCTGTTGCTCATTCCCAGCCCTATATAAACCACACTCACAGCACACTCTGTGCGAAGTCTTGTTTCACTGTTGTGTGCATCACTGAGCGTTGTCTAGAAAGTTATCCTGCCTGTGTTTGTGACCCTTGCTGAAACTCTCTCTTTGATTGTCTGCTGCCTGCCCTTTGACCTTCTGCCTGATTCCTGGATCTTGTAATGTCTGCTGCCTGCCTCTGACCCCTTGCCTGGTTCCCTTTACGCCTTGCCTGCCCTGCTACACTGATCTTGCTGGTATTGGACCCTTGCCTGTTGACTTTGAGTAATAAACTGTTGCAAATGGACCTGACTGAGTCTGATGATTCACAACAGCAGTATACTGTAATGTATTTCAAATACATTTTAGTATATTTATTTTTCACTAAGGTCCCATCATGTGCAAACATACATCAGCAGTCTCTTAAAATGTCTGATATAGAGTTTTACGATCCTTTAATTTATAGATAGATATTAGTTTGTATACTGGTTCAAAAGCAGATCAGACTGGCAATAAGAGAGAGCAGTTTATAAAGGAGATTAGAGTGATTATTAGAGAAACTAGTGTAAAATGCCTGTGCAAAATCAGTTTTTGTGTGTGTTTTTAGTAATTGTTGGTTTGGTGTGTTTGAGTGCTCATTGTTACTATTACACAGCAAAAGTTCAGTGACATTTTTATTTGTGCATGGTAGAAAGCACACAGTGAACTCCGAGAAAACGCTTTGCTTGAGCAAACAGTTTGTGAATAGGCTACAACAAATGATGCCTGTGAAAGAGACTGTTAACGCATTGAATAGGATATGTTTATAGTTGGTGAATAGCATAGGCTACTATTACACAGTAGCGATAACGTTAAGCGCACCAGAATGAAATATAATATTCAGAAGTAAACAGCATAGCTGACTTATAGATTCAGTTAACATCCACAAATGAATAAGCGCGTCGATTCAGGGAGCAGTGCAGAGTGCCCGTGCAAAATCAGTTTTTGTGTGTCCATCCATCCATCTTCCTCCGCTCATCTGGGGCCGGGTCGCGGGGGCAGCAGTCTAAGCAGAGATGCCCAGACTTCCCTCTCCCTAGACACTTCCTCCAGCTCTTCCGGGGGGACGCCGAGGCGTTCCCAGGCCAGCCGGGAGACATAGTCTCTCCAGCGTGTCCTAGGTCTTCCCCGGGGTCTCCTCCCAGTGGGACGCGCCCGGAACACCCTCCCGGGAAGGCGTCCAGGAGGCATCCGGAACAGATGCCCGAGCCACCTCAGCTGACCCCTCTCGATGTGGAGGAGCAGCGGCTCTACTCTGAGCTCCTCCCGAGTGACCGAGCTTCTCACCCTATCTCTAAGGGATCGCCCCGCCACGCTGCGGAGAAAGCTCATTTCGGCCGCCTGTATCCGGGATCTTGTCCTTTCGGTCATGACCCAAAGCTCATGACCATAGGTGAGAGCAGGAACGTAGATTGACCGGTAAATCGAGAGCTTCGCCTTGCGGCTCAGCTCTTTCTTCACCACGACAGACCGGTACATCGACCGCATTACTGCAGAAGCTGCACCGATCCGTCTGTCAATCTCCCGTTCCATCCTTCCCTCACTCGTGAACAAAACCCCAAGATACTTAAACTCCTCCACTTGAGGCAGGAACTCTCCACCAACCTGGAGTGGGCATGCCACCCTTTTCCGACTGAGGACCATGGCCTCGGATTTGGAGGTGCTGATTCTCATCCCAGCCGCTTCACACTCGGCTGCAAACCGTCCCAGTGCATGCTGAAGGTCCCGGTTTGATGAAGCCAACACGACAACATCATCTGCAAAAAGCAGAGACGAAATCGTGTTGTCACCAAACCTGACACCCTCCGGCCCCTGGCTGCGCCTAGAAATTCTGTCCATAAAAATTATGAACAGAACCGGCGACAAAGGGCAGCCCTGCCGGAGTCCAACATGCACCGGGAACAAGTCTGACTTACTGCCGGCAATGCGAACCAAGCTCCTGCTTCGGTCGTACAGGGACCGGACAGCCCTTAGTAAAGGACCCCGGACCCCATACTCCCGGAGCACCCTCCACAGGCCGCCGCGAGGGACACAGTCGAATGCCTTCTCCAAATCCACAAAGCACATGTGGACTGGTTGGGCAAACTCCCATGAACCCTCCAGCACCCTGTAGAGGGTATAGAGCTGGTCCAGTGTTCCACGGCCTGGACGAAAACCACACTGTTCCTCCTGAATCCGAGGTTCTACTATCGGCCGTATTCTCCTCTCCAGTACCCTGGCATAGACTTTCCCGGGGAGGCTGAGAAGTGTGATCCCCCTGTAGTTGGAACACACCCTCCGGTCCCCCTTCTTAAAAAGAGGGACCACCACCCCGGTCTGCCATCCCAGAGGCACTGTCCCCGACCGCCACGCGATGCTGCAGAGGCGTGTCAGCCAAGACAGCCCCACAACATCCAGAGACTTGAGGTACTCAGGGCAGATCTCATCCACCCCCGGTGCCTTGCCACCGAGGAGTTTCTTGACTACCTCGGTGACTTCAGCTTGGGTGATGGACGAGTCCACCTCTGAGCCCTCAGCCTCTGCTTCCTCAATGGAAGACGTGACGGCGGGATTGAGGAGATCCTCGAAGTATTCCTTCCACCGTCCAACAACATCCCCAGTTGAGGTCAACAGCTCCCCACCCAGAGCCGGCTCTCCCTATAAGCGAACTAAGCGGCCGCTTAGGGCCCCGCCGCCACTAGGGGGCCCCCTGACTACAGATGGTACTCGCCGGTGTCGCCGCGGTTTAACAGTCAACCAACCGTGTAAAATCGTTGTCTTCCCTGGACTTGGAAATTTGACCGCAAAAATGAAACGGGTCCATCCATCGGGTGCAGAAAAAGGAAAAAAAAAATCCCATTATAGTAGAGCTACTACTCTAACGAAATCCAGATTTTAAGCAGTTTTTACTGTAGAATTATTTTTGCATGCATTTTTGAACTTGGCACATTACACAATGCACAAAGAGCCGCCTATTGCATTTTCTGCACAATTCGCGGTGCTATTTCACAGCAGCCTCGGGAGGGTGCGTTAAATTGGACATTATCCCATTATAGTAGAGCTACTACTCTAACGAAATCCAAATTTTAAGAAGTTTTTACTGTAGAATTATTTTGTAATGAATTTTTGAACTTGACATTACACAATGCACAAAGCGCCTTCAGCCCAATTCGCGGTGCTATTTCACGGCAGCCTCGGAGGGTGCGTTAAAGTGAGCATAAGCCCATTATAGTAGAGCTGCTTCTCTAATTAAATCCAAATTTTAAGATGTTTTTACTGTAGAATTATTTTGTTAAGAATTTTTGAACTTGACATTACACAATGCACAAAGAGCCGCCTATTGCATTTTCTGCACAATTCGTGGTGCTATTTCACAGCAGCCTCGGGAGGGTGGGTTAAAGTGGAAAATATCCCATTATAGTAGAGCTACTACTCTAACGAAATCCAAATTTTAAGCAGTTTTTACTGTAGAATTCTTTTTGTATGAATTTTTGAACTTGGCACATTACACAATGCACAAATAGCGGCCTATTGCTTTTTCTGCAGAATTCGCGGCGCTGTTTCTCGGCAACCTCAGAGGGTGCGTTAAAGTGGACATTATCCCATTGTAGTAGAGGCACTACAACGAAATCCACATTTTAAGCAGTTTTTACTGTAGAATTCTTTTTATATGATCTACATGTAACGTGTAATGACACTGTAAAATGTAAAAAGTGTTACCTAGAGTTTTTATTAGCCTAGATTTATATTTTATAACTAAACATTTTATATAGGCTACACATTTGGCTAATGATTGGTCGCTGAAGTAGTGTTTTTGTAGTTGGAATATATAAAAAATAATTACCAACTCAAACTAGAATCTTTTGTAGAATTTTTTATCTATTTGATAGCCTACATCAATGTTTAAATCACTTTAGAAGGAAGCAAAGAAATTACTGGTCCAACTTCTCCCTCTTTTTAAAGTGTGGAATAGGGAAAAGAAGTTCAAAGATCGAGACTCCAGCAACACCTGTAGTAGGCCTATATGCAACAACTTTATTGAAGATTTTTTAATACTAAAGGTTTTAAGCTGCCTAGTGGACAAAAACAGTTAGTGCTCTTTTAAAATTTACAAAGCATTCAGACAGTAATAAAGTAGATGTAGAAATTTGAATAAAAATAGAAACTTTACTTTTACTGTTTCAGTGAGTGTACTTTAATAAGCAGTAAAATAATTGTGGGCAATCATGTTAAAGAGGTACAGATGAAATGTGTAAGGGTTAGATTGTATACAGTTGCTGATTTGCGGTGGCAATACTCCGTTATTCACTGCAAGGCAGGGCCCCAAAATTATCCTGCTTAGGGCCCCCAGATTTACAGAGCCGGCCCTGTCCCCACCTCTACTGTAGACAGCGTTGGTAGGGCACTGCTTCCCCCTCCTGAGGCGCCGGAAGGTTTGCCAGAATCTCTTCGAGGCCAGCCGATAGTCCTTCTCCATGGCCTCACCGAACTCCTCCCAGGCCCGAGTTTTTGCCTCCACAACCACCCGGGCTGCAGTTCGCTTGGCCTGCCGGTACCCGTCAGCCGCCTCAGGAGTCCCACAAGCCAACCAGGCCCAATAGGACTCCTTCTTCAGCTTGACGGCATCCCTTACTTCCGGTGTCCACCACCGGGTTCGGGGATTGCCGCCTCGACAGGCACCGGAGACCTTACGGCCACAGCTCCGAGCGGCCGCTTCGACAATGGAGGTGGAGAACATGGTCCACTCGGACTCAATATCTCCAGCCTCCCTCAGGATCCGGTCGAAGCTCCGCCGGAGGTGGAAGTTGAAGATCTCTCTGACAGGAGACTCGGCCAAACGTTCCCAGCAGACCCTCACAATACGCTTGGGTCTGCCGAGTCTGTCCAGCTTCCTCCCCCGCCATCGGATCCAACTCACCACCAGGTGGTGATCAGTTGACAGCTCCGCCCCTCTCTTCACCCGAGTGTCCAAGACATACGGCCGCAGGTCAGATGAGACGACCACAAAGTCGATCATCGACCTACGGCCTAGGGTGTCCTGGTGCCACGTGCACTGGTGGACACCCTTATGCTTGAACATGGTGTTCGTTATGGACAAACTGTAACTAGCACAGAAGTCCAATAACTGAACACCACTCGGGTTCAGATCAGGGGGGCCGTTCCTCCCAATCACGCCCCTCCAGGTGTCACTGTCGCTGCCCACGTGGGCATTGAAGTCCCCCAGTAGAACGACGGAGTCCCCAGTTGGAGCACTTTCCAGCACCCCTCCCAGAGACCCCAAGAAGGCCGGGTACTCTGCACTGCCGTTTGGCCCGTAGGCACACACGACAGTGAGAGACCTATCCCCGACCCGTAGGCGCAGGGAAACGACCCTCTCGTTCACCGGGGTGAACTCCAACACATGGCGGCTGAGCTGGGGGGCTATAAGCAAACCCACACCAGCCCGCCGCCTCTCACCATGGGCAACTCCAGAGTGGTGAAGAGTCCATCCTCTCTCAAGGGGTGTGGTTCCAGAGCCCAAGCCGTGCGTGGAGGTGATCCCGACTATCTCTAGTCGGAACCTCTCAACCTCACGCACAAGCTCAGGCTCCTTCCCCGCCAGTGAGGTGACATTCCACGTCCCTAGAGCTAGCTTCCGTGTCCAGGGATCGGGTTGTCGAGGCCCCCACCTTCGACTGCCGCCCGATCCTCTCAGCACCGGCCCCTTACGGTCCCTCCTGCAGGTGGTGAGCCCACGGGAAGGTGGCCCCACGTCGCTCCTTCGGGCTGAGCCCGGCCGGACCCCGTGGGGAGAGGCCCGGCCACCAGGCGCTCGCATACGAGCCCCAACCCTGGGCCTGGCTCCAGGGTGGGGCCCCGGCTGCGCCATACCGGGCGACGTCACGGTCCTCGTTTTAATTCTTCTCATAAGGGGTTTTTGAACCGCTCTTAGTCTGACCCGTCGCCTAGGACCTGTTTGCCTTGGGAGACCCTACCAGGGGCATATAGCCCCGGACAACATAGCTCCTAGGGTCATTCGGGTACTCAAACCCCTCCTTGAACTGCCACCTTAACGTGGTGGAACGTTAAGGTGGCAACGTTAAAACGTTCAAAACTGCCACCTTTTTGTGTGTGTTTTTAGTAATTGTTGGTTTGGTGTGTTTGAGTGCTCATTGCCATCGAAATATAATCATTTACGTGAGGAGATTAAGAAGATGAGGCACGCGGGAGGAGGAAAAATGCCGACTGTAGCTTGTTCTCACACGACAGCATCAAACTTCTGTCACGCTGACACGTTAACCCCAGGGGATCTTTTAAAAAACTTTCAATTCTTGTACTCAAAGTCAACGAAAACAGAGTAGGACCAAGCCATTTTACAGCTGATCGGCGTCAAAAAAGTTCAGGAGGTATTTCTTAGCGATGGCTGATTGAATGTATGTTTAGTCCAGTGCGTGCCTGTATATAAGATTAGTATTGACCGAGTTCAGAGGCTGTCATATGTGGATCAACTTACTTTGTTGTGTATTTTCAACAGTTTCAATATGAAAAATAACTTTTATATTGATTCAATGGATTAATTGCATTTTTTTAAAAAAAAAAGTTTTATGGGGGGAAAATAATCCGATTTTATAATAAATCTTTGAAAATTAAAATCTGGATTTTAATTTTTTATGTTATTATAACCTAAAGATGCTATGTGAAAGTTTGAAACAGAAAATAGTGGTTTTCATCTTGCCACTTTCTAGGTAAAGAAAACACATTTTTTACTCAAATTAATCAAAATGGATTTATCCCCCGCCCCCCCACAAAATCGAGCGTTAGGCTATACGTTATACGTTATAGTTAAAGTTTTGCCTACCATACATACTGTTGGATTACATATTTATTAATATGTTTTAGATCTGCTGATCCTACTTCCTTACATAACATCACATGAAAAACTAAGGTAAATTACACTGTATTGGGCATTCAAGGTGAACATGATGGCATCAATTTACTGATCAGAAGTCAGCTGTAAGTCAGCTGTCTAAACATTGTAATAGTCAGGGGTTTTGTTAGTCTTTGATCTTCCAACTAAGAGTTGAACTGTGTGTGAATGTTACATAGTCTTAGGTCTCGTGACCATTTGTTATTTATACAATTTGGGGGGTACCATCAGCTCAGTTGGGGGTAATTGCCTCTATTGTTTTTAGCAGTAGTCATCCCTAAAGGCTGTGTATAAGTTCAGCACCTTTAGGGACAGCCCACTGAAATGCCTATAAAGAAACCATGTAAAGTTACGTTAGTCAGACAATGGTGGAAGTTCCAACTGAAATGCCAGGAGACAGTTGGGATCGCGTTCAACAGAAGTTATTCTTTATTGAGAACTCCGCTGTACGTTGCTACAGCAACGGTTTGCTTTGAAGAAAGAAAAACTTTACAACAGATGGTGCCGTGTCCCGGATGGAGAAGAAGGAAACTCAAAGAATTTTAAGCTCAAAGAACTGAATCTTGAAACTTCAAGCTCAACAAAAGATCTGACAAAGATTGCCAGACTGAATCTTTCCAGCTTCCTCCAGATTGAAAACTTCAAGCTCCAAAAAGATCTCAATGCCTGACTGAGTTCCAGACTGAATCTTGAAACTTCAAGCTCAAAGATCTCAACAAAGCTGACTGAGTTCCAGACGAAATTTTTCTGTACAACCAACGATTCGGTGAGTTTCACTCCATTTCAAAGAACCAATGCAGACCAGTACAAATGTGTTTTTCCTCTGCGCCGTTCAGAGAAGTAGTTAACAAACAGCTGTAGAGTTTGGTTAACTAAAGATGAGCCTCTAAAAAAAGTTTTTCTTTTAGAGATGAAATTTATCATCTGTTGTTGGCAGGGAAGATTAACAGTTACATGTTAATATTGTGTGTATGCTCTTGGTCTGTAAGCTAGAGAAAGTTAGCATCAAGTGCTAATAGTTGGTATCCTTTGCTTTAGGCAGAGAAGAATTAGCTTTATATGCTAGTTATTTCTGTTGATCCTCTGTTCTTGTCAGCAGGGAAGTTAAGTATGGTAATTTGGAAAGTTAACAGTAGTTAAGCTGTGTTAACCCCCTGAGGTCGGCTATCGCGCCGGCGCGATAGGCTAGTTTTTTTCCGTATGAGTGCAAAAAATAAAATAAAAAAAAATATTAATTTTTATCTTATATGCTTGTGTTATACATCAATCGATCCTGTTTAGTGTGTATTTTTTTTGTGTATGCTCATAATAAAAACAAAGTGTTGTGCTTTTCGCCAAATAAAGAAAAATAAACATGATGCGAGTTCTGCCTACTCTCCGTCAGTGAAGTCAATTCTGAAACGCGTCCGAAAATGAACTGTAACTCAGCGAATACTCAGTCAAACAGGCATACAGTCACACAGGCATGAAGCCTGAATTCTCCTCTTTCAAATGAAGTAATTTTTATAAAAAACAAATATTCACAGTTTATATAATATGTATGTAAAGAGAGAGATGTCAGTCGTTCTCATCTCAGCTAATTAAGTTTTAATGTGACTCCGCCTACGGAGACCGCGCTATTCAAACGCAAATGTGAGGCGATCCATACAAACCTGTGAAACGCCCACATCCGCTGGATAAGGCCGGTGAAACACTGGATGCGTGGCGTAAGCGTCTCAGCTGCGTGGCGTGTCCGTTTTTATTTCGGCTCCCATCCATGTTAACAGTTTAGAGTTTGCATACTGCCTGTGTGAGACGCGCGTCTCAGGCGCGGCACGATGCATTCTAGAAATAGAACCGACGCCTATTTTTCACGTGACACGCAAGCGTCTTGGAAGCGTTTCCATGCAAAATTGAATAGGAAAATCTGTTTATTTGTCATTTTGACACGAATACATATTAATAAATGTCCTTTTGATGTTTAAAAGTGTCTAGGTTTTGACATAAATGCAAATATAAATGTAATTTTACAAAATATGATCGATTTTCAAATACTGCTGTATTGAATGAACAGCTTTTAGCAAACTCTATTGCTATACTGAGATGAGGAATATATACTGTATGTGTTTTGTCAAAAATAAAGTCATCAACTAACTAATGAATCCTTTACTTTGAAATACGTATGATAAAATGTATACTTTAGTTTTGAAAGACGTTGACTAGTTTTGAAAAGATTATAAAGTATGTATGTGCATGCATATATATATGTGTGTGTGTATATATGAAGAGTTCAGATGCAAAAGCCTCTAAATGCCATCTGAAATTTTCTCCTAGAATGATCATTTTTATGAAGCTTGTATATTTAAGTTAGCTATAGGTGACACACCTGAATGAATGGCTCATTAAGTATGCAGGGACGTAGTCTCACCAGGTGTGAACTACTACATATGCATGATGCTGTTGGAGCGTTTACGCCCCATCCGCATATTGGCTTTCCAAACTAAAAGTGTTTCACAAAACTAAAATCAATGTATTGTTTTTTTGTGAATGATTAGGCAGGATGATTTTCATATCATTTTGAAGAAAAAATACTAGGCGATGAAATCCATTAGTCAAAAGTCTTATTGCCACATATTTAGTATGTGTTTTGTGGCCTTATTTCAGAAACTTTAATTTTTTGTTTTTTCGATAACCATGCATAAACATTATTCTCTCAAAAATGAAAACATGAACATACATGTGGCTCACATATTATGGAAGTCCTGTTTGTGCTATATAGAGTGAATTTACACCTTTGCCTTTAATATGTTTATAAGCAACTGAAAAAAGCACAAATGTCAGGGCATGTCAGAACATCTCAAGGACCCCAAAAACACCCCAGACCCCAGAGGGTTAACAAGTGTACCCTCTATTGTAGACAGTAGAGAGAAGTTTTAATGGGGTTTTTTTTGTGGTAACAGAAATTCACAAAATGTTTAGGAAAAGTACTGGACTGATTACACCTTTTTGGACAGATAGGGAATTCAAGTCTTTGTTATCAGAGCACATGGACTCCATCGTGACTAAGAAAGTCAGATTGAATTTAACAAAGAAATTTGACATTGATACAGACAAAGTGTGGTCAATTGAAGATTGTAAGAAGGTACTAGGAGAAAGTATTCGCAAGAACAATGTGAAAGCCATTATCTGTTGTCACAAAGAATTTGGTTTAACCCTAGCTACAGAACAGTCTAAGCGCAACTCAGAGCTAGAGAAACAGATCAAAGAGCTCTGTGCTAGATTATCTTCTGTGACTAAGAAAGTAAACCGCAACAAAGATGCAGAAAAAACTGATATGGTAGAAGTTAGTCAGCCTGATAACAATTATCCTGACTTAAAAGCTTTCTTTGAAACAGATGTAGCCATCCAATCAGTAACTGATGAGCCTGTAGATTCAGTGCAGGTTTGTGGAGCTTGGAGAAGATCTCAGGGAACTGAAAGTGTTACTCACAAGTCTTCTGTTGTCCAAATACAAACTGTTGTCAAAACATCTTTAGGTCCTAAAGATATTGAGAGAATTGCTGAAAGTTTGCCATCAGTGCAAAGAAATTTTTCTGAGTTTAGGAGAGCATTGTTCAGTAAAATGCATCTTTACGACATGTCGTTGCCGGAAGTTACACAGCTGATGTCACAAATTCTAACTGAATCTGAATTCAACAATTTTGAGTCTGCTGTTACTTCCGAACTGCAACATGTCAGTAAAGGCGATTTGAGAGAAGGTGTTTTGAAAATTTTAAAGAACATTGTTGGACCGAACGTGGACTGGTCAAAAATTATCAATTGTGTACAAGAGAAAAAAGAAACTGTTTGTGAGTACACAGAACGATTCTGTCAGACCGCTGCCGTTTACAGCGGAATTGCCGACACTCCAGAGAAGGTGTTAGGTCATAATGGTCCTCTAGTTCGCGCATGGTCCGATGGTCTTTTGTCAGAACATAGAAATGCATTGCCTTTCTTAGATCTTACATGGTCAAATAGAACCCTGCAAAACAACTTGGACAAGTTGGACAAGCTACTTGGGAAAGAGACTCTGATGTCAAGGCAAGAGTAAAAATTGCAGCAGCATCCTTTAAGGTCAATTCAGAGAAACAGAAACGCAAAAGTCCTAGAGAAGCCAGTTGTTCTTACTGTGGCAAGCACGGACATTTTGGAAAAGAATGTAGAAAAAACAAAAATAACTTAACCCCCTGGGGTCGGCTATCGCGCCGGCGCGATAGGCTCGTTTTTTTCCGTATGAGTGCAAAAAAAAATAAAAAATAAATATTAATTTTTATCTTATATGCTTGTGTTATACATCAATCGATCCTGTTTAGTGTGTATTTTTTTTGTATGCTCATAATAAAAACAAAGTGTTGTGCTTTTCGCTAAATAAAGAAAAATAAACATGATGCGAGTTCTGCCTACTCTCCGTCAGTGAAGTCAATTCTGAAACGCGTCCGAAAATGAACTGTAACTCAGCGAATACTCAGTCAAACAGGCATACAGACACACAGGCATGAAGCTTGAATTCTCTTCTTGTAAATGAAGTAATTTTTATAAAAAACAAATATTCACAGTTTATATAATATGTATGTAAAGAGAGAGATGTCAGTCGTTCTCATCTCAGCTAATTAAGTTTTAATGTGACTCCGCCTACGGAGACCGCGCTATTCAAAAGCAAATGTGAGGCGATCCATACAAACCTGTGAAACGCCCACATCCGCTGGATAAGGCCGGTGAAACACTGGATGCGTGGCGTAAGCGTCTCAGCTGCGTGGCGTGTCCGTTTTTATTTCGGCTCCCATGTTAACAGTTTAGAGTTTGCACACTGCCTGTGTGAGACGCGCGTGACACACCTGACACAGGTGACACACCTGAATGAATGGCTCATTAAGTATGCAGGGACGTAGTCTCACCAGGTGTGAACTACTAAATATGCATGATGCTGTTGGAGCGTTTACACCCCATCCGCATATTGGCTTTCCAAACTAAAAGTGTTTCACAAAACTAAAATCAATGTATCGTTTTATGTGAATGATTAGGCAGGATGATTTTCATATCATTTTGAAGAAAAAACACTAGGCGATGACATCCATTAGTCAAAAGTCTTATTGCCACATATTTAGTATGTGTTTTGTGGCCTTATTTCAGAAACTTTAATTTTTTGTTTTTTCGATAACCATGCATAAACATTATTCTCTCAAAAATGAAAACATGTACATACATGTGGCTCACATATTATGGAAGTCCTGTTTGTGCTATATAGAGTGAATTTACACCTTTGCCATTAATATGTTTATAAGCAACTGAAAAAAGCACAAATGTCAGGGCATGTCAGAACATCTCAAGGACCCCAAAAACACCCCAGACCCCAGAGGGTTAAGACAAGTTAACAACGTTATGCAGATTTTACTACATTTGTTTGCTACTTTGAAGCAACCCCTCCCCTCGTCATTGGACTCGTGGGTAAGCTTTTTGAGGTGTTAACCATTTGGGCTGTGATTGCTTAATCTCCCCAGTAACTTACAACAAAGATGAAAGACTTATTGACTGTCACAGCCTTTGTTTGGGGGACATTCAGTATACTCACAGCCGTAAATGTTATGCCACAGAATATTGCAGTCAGACAACCATCCTCTTGAGCATACGACAATTCACCATGACGTTCTTCCGGGTGGCAAAAGCCGAAGCGTTCCTATGACAACGCTTGTAAATTGCTTGGAAAGGAGGCCCACCGTCGACAGTAAAAATGTAATAAAAATAAAAAATTTAATTAAATATAATGCATTTTTTTATCATAATAACAACTGTGTTTAAGTAAAAAATATAATAAATATGTAATATAGTAGGCCTACACATAATTAGCAAAATACTCTCTATAGCTCTTTGTTCTAGCAAAAATAACGTGCTATATAGGAGGATCTTTGTTGACATCTTTGTACGCATGCGCGAGTGGTTGTGTGGCAACAAATCAAACAGTATGCGGGCTGTAAAGACGCGACGAGCACTTTCAAGAGAGTTAGCGGGCAAAATCCACAATATATAAGCACTTTAACATCTGAAGACCGGAGGAGGTTTGGAGAGAAGCTCAAAATTTGTATTGGTGACAAAATCGAAGTTATTCAAAGCCCATATGAGATCTCCGCTGACTGTGCGTGCAACTCCCCAAACAGACGAGGCATTTATACTTGACGCAACTGTTTTGTTTTAGACTGAACACCAGACCATACAACTGATTTAGACGCGCAAACTGGGTGATGATGAGATGTACTAATATCCGTCTGCTCGGGCAGATTCGGCTCAAAGTCGTGCATCTGCGGATGCGGAGGCGCGCGCTGTTAAGCCGAATCTGCCCGAGCAGACGGATATTAGTTTTTTTTATTACCTTCGCGCTCATGCGGACGCGTCGAGTATAAACAAGGTTTTACAGCTTAGCCACTTGTTTTTTTCATATTTTTTTGCAAGTGGAAGATCTTGGTTTACATTTGGACTTGGATGTGATATCTTATAGGCTTGAAAAGGTTGGTGACCACTGCATAACGCAAACCCAGTCAAACGTTTGACTGCAGTATCTTCTATTCTATGCGCCTTATAACCCGGTGCGCCCTATATATGAAAACCGTTATAAAATAGGCCATTCATTGAAGGTGCTCCTCTGCTTATAGTGCGGAAAATACGGTAGTCTGGGTGCTGTGGATCGCGGTTTGGGACACCTGAATCAGAACGCGAAAACATATGACTCGGTTGATTTGACTCAGTTTTATTATTTTTTTATTTTATTCAATCTTCTATAAATACATAGTCACTAAGACTTAGACCTACCATGAACAAAATGAGCCTCACAAACTCGATCAGTAACGTTAGGAATCCAGGCTTCAGAGCGTCCAGGTTAATTGCACGCAACCATTTATTTCGTTTTTCGCGATCCTTTTCGGAGGGAATTCGAAAAAACTTTTTATCAGGCCCCCAACGAGCCGTACAATCGACCACACAGCAAGAGTGAACCATCATCTTCTCTAAATCCTCCTCCAAACGTGCAAAACAATCAAATTACAGGTATCTAGCGGTGTTTCCTGCCACACGATTCCCGTGATGCAACGCGGCAAACATAAACAATGACGTCACAAAAGATCCGCCTATAGCCTATCATGGTCATTAAATGGCTTTCCTGAGGTAAATGTTATGTGACAATTGTTCTCCAGCTGTTATATCGACCTTTGCGCGGTTGAAAAACACTGATTGGTCGATATTATGTATGAGGAATATACATTTAGGTAAGTTGCGTGAGAAAATGGATGTGAGAGCGTGTGAAAAGTGACAATTGTATGAGGCGCCACGTAGGATTTAAATCAAACTTCGCTTATCAATACATAGGCCTACAGGGCCGGCTTTGCCGACAGGCGACACAGGCGGCCGCCTGGGGCGCCATCTGCTGGACGGGGCGCAAAATTGCAGAATAAAAAAAATAAAAAAAAGTTAATTAAATGTATGTATCATATTATGAAAGCTGCGCACACGCTGTACACTTTTACTGTGCACTGTCCACACACTGCTTGTATTTGTCCATTTCTTTTACTAGATTATACAATCCTAAAAAACGACTAACTGTGCGTTCACACCGCCGCCGACTTGAGCTGCAAAGAAGCTCTGGCCGCCCAGTCAAAGACGCTTGTCTAAAAGTACGAGGAAGCTTGTTGACGCTTTGGCCGCTCTGACGTAGCAGCATTCTGTGTTCGATCATGGGAGAAGAGAAGTGTCGCACCATTAAATGTAAACAGAAAAAACAAGCAATGCATTCGGCAATTTAGGATATCGCGCAATTTTTGTCAGCACAGAAAACATTTCATCCCTGGAGAGTTTTTTTTCGACACCATCGTATCAATTGATTTTGATTAATATGCGCGAGGGAGAGAGAGAGCTGCATTCAAGACAGCGCTCGGGTGAGTAAGCGCGCGCGCGGCCGGGGCTCTCTCTCTCTGCTCGTTCTTATGCCCTGTCAAGCTGACAGGACTTTAAAACACATGCAAATGATACACTTTCACTCTATGATGGTTAAACTCTGCAATTAATATTTTTTTCTCGGAACTAATGTTTTGGTAGGAACGAAAGTTTACATCGTATGTTTCTCCGGAATCAGCCAGCGCCAAGGACGTCTATTTCGATTGGTTGCTGGCGTTTTGCCGCTGCTTGCCGCTGAACCGCGTCATAGCTCATTACCATAAAGTTGAGCTTCTCTCAACTTTCAGATTGACGCTCAAAACGCTCAAAACGCCCAAAACGCGACGCCGAGGAATTTGACGCTCCTTGCAGCTGAGAGAAGCCAGCTTCCATTGAAAATGAATGACTTCCGGTAACTTTGGAAGCTCAAGTCGGCGGCGGTGTGAACGCACAGTGAGTCACTCTGATAGCTGCAAACTCACGCGCGTTGCTCAGCAACCGGGAGTGGCGCGAAAACATCTGACAGCTGGTAAAAAAATCAGGAACGTTTGAACAGAACTGTCAAAAGAGCAGCATTTATTTTAAATAGATTTTGAGTCTTCTGTCTTCAGAGTCCTCAAGTCTTCTGGTTCTTCTGCTCCTTCCACCATCCCAGTCTCTTGCATTATGATTTAACAGGATCAGGATCAACCCCTTTGGATGCTGCCGCTGCGGCCTGGCTGTTTTTTGTGTCAGTTTTTTCTCTAAAGTGAGAAAAAAACAACAACAATTGAAATGTTAACATAAATTTTTTTACAAAAAAACAAACAAAAACAAGGGTTGTTCCAAGTGTAATTTATATATGACTGGAGAAACCTGAGAATAATTTGAGTTAATTCCGGAAAAATAGTTACAGGTGTTTATTATTATTAAAAACAAATTTAGGCGGTGTTGTTGAAAGAGAAACATACAGAGAGTGAACCAATTGAGGGCATGATGAAATAAGAGCATGAGAACAGTTTACTAAAATTATCAACACAACGTAAAGAATAATTTTGTCAACTTTTACTCACACTCATGTCATTCCAAACCTGCATGATTTCTTCTGTGGAAGATGATATTTTGAAAAATGATTCAAAAAGTCAATGGGATCCAATGGGATTTTCATTGTATGAACAAAACAGATTAAACATAATTCAAAATATCTTCTTTTGCATTCCACAGAAAAAAGTAAATAATACATGTTTGGAACAACATGAAGAACAATCCTTTTAATGTCTTTATCAATAAATCATTGATAGATTTAACTTGCAGCCTGAATATGTTATTTTTATTTTAAAAAATAGAGGGAATGTGTCTGACGGTCAAACGAGTACTTACACAGAAAAAGAGTGACCTGTGCCTGAGTGGCTCTTTTGGGTTTATTATTTAGCTGTTTGACACGCATCACAATTAAGGAAAAAAGAGAGAAGACAACTGAATATTAGTCAAATATTACATAAATCTATACAAATAAAAATGATTATTTTTTCATCAGTGATTATTGACTAATTAATAGTCAATATCTGGTCCTCGAAGTGCACTGTCTTGCAGTTTATGTCCAGACCTGATCAATCTCACTTGCTCTTTTAACCAAAAGAGCTTGATTAGCTTGTCCAGGCGTGCTGGACCAGGGTTGGTGCTAAAGTCTGCAGGACAGTGGTCCTCAAGGGCCAGAGCTGAGGTCCCCTGCAAAATGTTCTGAACATGACTAGATGGATCACTTACAGCAGTGGTGTCCAGTCCTGGTCATGGAGGAGTTCAGCTCCAGCCTGTCTGTAGTGTCTGCTGATCCTGAAGACCTCAAACAACTATTACATAGTTAATAACTCAAACAGTCATTACATAGATTGTAAAATCTATTCCTCAGATTTGATGAAGAAGTAGCTAACGTTACCTCTGCAAAGATTAAAAATGTTTAAATGATTAAAAATGTCGAAGACCAGAGATTTCTTTTCATGGACCGATCAAAGACCATAATTTAATAGCTGTGAAAAGAATTTTATTCATAAAAGGACATATAAAAAGTTTAAAGAGAATGATTTCGTAGAAGAAATGAGGAGTGTAGATTGGTTGGAGGTTACACAGCAGCAGAATCCTGCTAGAGCTGTGGCCATTTTTGATAATTTGATAACCAGAGTAATAGACAAACATGCTCCTTTAAGGAAACAAACTGTAAGAAATGTCTCAACTCCATGGCTGGATCAAGAGCTCAAAGAATATATGAGGCACAGGAATCAAGCTAAAGCAGAAGCTATAAAACAGAATGACGTGGTTCAGTGGAATAAGTATCGTAAATTTAGAAATCAGGTGACAAATGAACAAACGTAAAAAACAAATATATTATCAAAATAAATTAAGAGATGCTGGAATGGACAGTGCAAAGGTATGGAAAACACTTAATGAATTACTGGGAAGGAAAACAAAACGTAATACAACATCATTAGAGGCTGATGGGATTTGTCTTACTAGACCAAAAGAGATTGCTAATTATTTGAGCCATTTTTTTAAGCATAAAATACAAAAAATTAGACAAGCCATGGATTTGGGACAAGATGAAAATATCTCATATGATCGAATATCAAATAGTGAAAACAAAAGATTGCACATTTAAATTTAACACTGTAACAGAGGACAATGTGAAGAAAATATTACAAGCAAGTAAAGATAAACCCTGTGGAATAGATCACTTAGATGTTAAACTGTTGAAGATGGTGGTAGATGTCATTGCTTTGCCCATTTCTCATATTATTAATCTGAGTTTAACAGCAGGTGTTTTTCCCTCACAATGGAAAAAAGCAAAAATTTTACCTTTAATAAAAAATAACAAAGAACAGTTTTCAGGTCAGAATAGCAGACCAATAAGTTTATTACCGGCAGTAAGCAAAGTGATGGAAAAAGTTGTGTATGATCAAATACAAGAGTATTTGGAAGTAAATTAAACACAATGTATCAGCATGCTTATAAAATGGGTCATTCCACAACAACAGCACTCACTCAGTTAACTGACTATTGGCTACAGGAAATTGATAATAAGAATTTAGTGGGCACAGTATTTTTAGATCTAAGCGCAGCCTTTGATGTTCTAGACCATAATATTTTATTAAAAAAGTTAGTTTGTTATGGATTTGAACCAACTGCTGTTAGATGGATTGAAAGCTATCTTAGAAAACGTGAGTACACAGTTTACTTTAATGGTAGCTACTCTGAGGTGGAAGAAATGAGTTGTGGGGTGCCCCAGGGCAGTTGTTTAGGACCTCTTTTATTTTCCGTTTTCACAAATGATTTTCCACTTGTAATTAAACATGCAACCATGGCAATGTATGCAGATGACACAACATTGTGTCAATCAGCAAGAGATATAGATCAACTGAATATTATGTTAAATATGGAGTTAGACTTGGTCATACAATGGATTACTGACAATAAATTACTTATTAATGTAAAACAAAATGTATGATACTTGGGTCAAAATATTTTCTTAAGCCATCATTAACATTGCACTTAGATATAGGAGGAAATGTGATTCAGCAAGTAGAAGAAATTCATCTATTGGGTGTAATTGTGGATCGCTCACTGTCTTGGAATAGCCAAATAAATAAAATATTGCAAAGAATGGGCCGTAGTATGGGAATAATCAGATATTGTAAGAAATTTATTCCCAAATGGCTGACCAAACGATTAGCCCAATCTTTAGTATTAGCTCATTTAGACTACGCGTCAGTTGTTTGGTCAAATACCAATGAAAATAATTTATACAAATTGCAAGTCGCACAGAATAAAGTGGCACGTATCGTTTTGGGTTGTCCATATACAACTAATATAATCACAATGCACAATAATTTGGCATGGTTAACTGTAAAATATAGATTGAAATATTTTCTTTTATCATTTATTCATAATATCATTGAAACAAAAACTCCTGAAATAATTTACAGAAAATTGACATTTTTTGCTGATCAACATAATTACTGCACAAGACAAACCACTGGAATGCGATGTGTTCTGCCTCAAGTCAGAACTAATCAGTTTCAGAGAGCAGTTTTTTATGGGGCCATGGTTGCATGGAATGGATTACCAGGATTTTTGTTGTTGGAAAATAACAGAAATTGTTTTCAAAAGAAATTAAAATTGTTTCTGTTCACACAAGAGTCATGATGCTGGAAGAGTATGGTAATATGGAAAGATGTTTTATAGTTTGTATTGGAGAGCTATTTATGGATTATATGTTCAAATGTATAGCATTTTTTGTTTGTTTATTTATTTAATTGCATTGGGCTATTGTAGATGATGTCCTGTTTGTGGATGGGTGTGAGTGGGTGTGTGTGTGTGTGTGTGAATAATGTACAAAATGATGAATTATGTAAATTTGTGATGTAATGAAGAGGAGACCCCAGGAAGAATAGCAACTGAGATTTCAGGCGCTAATGGGGATCTTAATAAATGAAAAAAAAAAATATTCCAAGTGCTTAGTTTTAAGGCTTGATTTGTCTTCTTTTTGTTTCCTGGTGCCTGTGGTTATCGATCCAGTTATCAGATCTATTTAAAAGAGACTTGAAAGCAGATAGAGAAGGGGCCTGTGAGGGACCAAGCAGTCAAGGGCAAAGGACACAGGATTTCCAACCAAATATTATTTATTAAATGCAAAAACAAAAAGTTACAAATTAAATAACTTGAAAAACTGACTGAAAATAAAGTCAGGTCTGGGCCCATAAAAATGGTAAACTAAAGAAAATCAAACTAAAACAGTAATCAATCAAACAAACAAACAAACTAAACAAAGAAAACATGGCCTCCAAATGCCACACATGGGGAAACTTATATACACCAAGGACTAGTCCATTACACACACATAGGGAACAACAAACATCAATTAAACACAGAATGAATAAAGTAATTCATCCACAAAAATTAAAGAAATGAGTCATAAACAAATTAGTTATATACATAAACAATTATAATAAACAAAAATAAACAAACAACCCTACACCCCCCCAGCTAATCTACAACATGGATTCAACCACTGGAACAAAATGGCGGCCACTGACGCCAGCCGGTCCTTTATTAGAACAGACCTCCACAGAAGTGCAGCGTTTTGCCCAGACAGCGTCAACCTCTGCTTTCCACAGGTAACTTAAACTCAAAAGAAATAAATGTTAACACAATATACCACTAATAACTAGAAAGTGTGCACCCAACCTAGTCCTGTATGATAAGAGTGTAAATTAGAAATAAAGTGGGTAAAATGAACCAAATCTGTGTCTGTCTTTATTATGAAATGTGTATATATATATATATATATAGAGAGAGAGAGAGAGTGATCTGCAACAAAATATTTAATTATGAAATGTACTAAAGGACAACCAAAATAACATAAACAAACAAAAGAGAAGGATGCATATCTGTGTGTGTGGTTTAGTTACCGCCTTGCTGTGTGGCCACGTTGTCGGCCATCACAGGGCCGTTCTAATCTCTAGATGGCAGGGTGTTCCAGAGTCGTGGCCCTGCCACCGCAAATGCACGCTCCCCTCTATGCTTGGAGTAGGAACTTGTCTCTACTACCACCTCCTCGGCATTAGTAACCTTTGGAGCCCCTAAATAATTTACATTTTAAATAAAACATTAAAACAGTAAACAGTCAAGTAATAAAATAAGAAGAAATAAAGAAAAATCAAGCAATAGCACAAATAAGTACAACACAGCAAAGATTAAATAAACAGTGCTTTATGTTTTTCAAGTAGGTCTAAGGATAGTATTGAGGTACAAGTCAAGTTAAGTCACCTTTTTTTATATAGCACTTTATACAATACAGATATTTTCAAAGCAGCTTTACTTACAGTGATTCAGTGATGCAAACATAATTTAACTGTTGTAAAGAAGCTCTAAAAAGACAATTGTAAACTGTCATTATTCATTGAAATCAGTGTTGATTCATTTCAGTTCAATAACTATGTAAAGTACGTTAAGTATGAATTGAGTTCAATTCAGCTATAAAACAGCTCTGCAGAAAACAGTGATGTCATCATCCAGCTCAGTTCATGTTTCATCCAATAGTGTCAGTGCAGTTAAGTAATATTTCTGAATATTAAGTGTCCCTAACTAAGCAAACCAGAGGCGACAGTGGCACGGAACTCCATCAGGTGGCAGAAATGGAGAAAAAAAAACCTTGGGAGAAACCAGGCTCAGTTAGGGGGCCAGTTCTCTTGTGGCCATACAGAAATTGGCAAGACTTAAAAACATTTGCAGATGATAAACTTTCATGACAATACATACAGCTCTGGCCTGGAGCTGAGCCATCAGGAAGTCATTATTGTTGAGCCCTGAATATTCAAAATGAGTGCAAAAAATATATATATATATTTAATTATCATACAGTAAAAAATCATACAGTTTTGGAATTACGTAAATGGTGAGTAATGGGTGACAGATTTGTTTTAGGGTGAAAATTGCTGTAATGCACAATTTTTTTTGACCCATTTGAGCTTCTTAAATTTCACACACATGATTCTTCCATGAAGATCAAGTTTGGAAAAAAATTACTATATTTGTGTTTGTTCCTCTTTAAAACAACTTGTTTGTGACTGTAGTTTGTATACAAGTTCTGCATGTGGCAAAATCTATTAATCTCAGTTATGGAATGTGGCATGGCTGCCTAGCAACAGGTTTCTTTTCTTTTGAAAGTCCAATTCTGCCGGCCCATTTGAACTACCAATACACTTGAAATTTCACACGTTCTTCTTTTCATGACAAACTATATCCACTTATCACTATTCTTATCACTAAAAGCCAAATATTTACATTTGTGGATTTGGCAGACACTTTTATCCAAAGCGACTTCCATTGCATTCAAGGTACACATTTTATCAGATCACATTCTTTGGGAATCAAACCAATGAACTTGGCATTGCTTGCTATGCTCTACTGTTTTTCATTATGTGTGACACTGTAACTGGTAATATTTGAAAGTTATTTACATTGCTCAAAGGTATTCAATATCACAGTTTTGTTTTCAAAAACGTTTGCAAAGAAAATATTTATTGGTCTCAGTAGTTCTAGTCTGAGTGGAGTGAATGAGTCTTCACATAAAAAGGAGTTCAGTTCAAGTTCCAAAAATGAGCAGCTAAGCCTTTTCCACTGCTTTTTTTTTTTCTGCCGCGGTGCCACTTGTGGGAATAATGATGTCTGAAGGTAGGGTTGGCAAATATAGCAAGGACAAGCAGTGTGGAATTGACAGATACTAATAAATGAGCAGAAATGTGTTTTTGCCAGATGGAAATGTCACTCTAGCAACCACCTAAACATCTCACAGAGGCTGCTTTTACATTCATATTGGAGGATTTCGTAAAGCCTTAGAAACCACAACCTGTTGTATTAGTAGTTGAAGTCTTCCTCGATTTTGCCGTGACAGTCTATAGAATGAACTCATGTTCTGCCATGTTTTCTGTTCTGGCTAAACTGTATTGTTGGACAAAGGAATCAAATTGAGTTGCTTAACTGCCTTCTTTGTCAGCATAACGCTGACCAATGACCAAAGTTTCATCAGCAGGTAAAATTACATCCTTCCTGATTGCGTGTGGTTGGCCTTTTTTTTCTGAGGCTGTCACTGTTTTTCTATTTTACCCTAGTCACATACAGTATACAATTGTTAAACAGTTCTCTTTCAGCTCAGTGCTTGGGTTTTACATGTTGACACATTGTGGTTTCTATGGTTTCTACATTACATTGAGAAACTTTACGTTCACTCTCAAGATTTTTGCGATTACTTATAAAAAGATATATATTTCAGTTGTTCATTTCCCTGTAATTAATAAAGACATGAACTGTAAAGGCCCAGGAATACTTGATTTTGAAACACCATTTGAGTTTGCAATCCTTTCCATGTAGGCTGTACTCTGTTGACCGTTAATGCTGCTGGACATTTGTTTTTAAGTGCTCCAATCACATGCGCTGTTGACGTGAATTACATCATGCCAACATGGACAGGGGAAGTTTAATTTTGACTTCAATGTGCTTGTATTTCAGTGCATTGTGATTAAGTCATATATAAATTCTCTTATATTAGCCTCTTAAAACCTTTTAAGATTTACTTAGCATGCCCTGTAAATAGATTAATGGAACATATTTTGGTAAAACCTGCATGAATTGTGGTAGATTTAGTGATAAGAGAAAAGCAATGATACAGAACATTTCCAGTGGACCATTTTTGACACCAGTTTACAGATGTACCTGTATGATGTCCACCGATGTTCAGCAACTCTTCAGGGCTGATAAAATGATGGTAAAATAGTAGTCAGATATCCTCCATGATAAGAAAGAGGTATCTTACTTGCCTTCCGGTTATTCACTAATAGAGAGGATTTGTGGGTCGGTGAGGTCATGTACAGCAAAATGGAGCTGATTCTCTGAGTTGGTTTACACTTTTTAAAAATCAAACCTAGCAATTGATGACCGTGTCCTTAACAAATGACGTTTTATTAACAAGGTTCGGGAGGAGCACGTTCAGATAATTAACACAAGTGGAGAGCACTCAGCAATCAATGGTAAGAGGTGTATATATACTCAGCAGTCTCACCTCATTTCATTGACAGTTTTTGCAGCATACTAGCAGCTATGTCACAATCAAGCTCCTCTTCCAACGAAGACGCAAACATTTCCAGGGATGCACCTTCGCACTCCGCCGATCCCACGGTCATCCCTTCTACGCCGGTCGTCGCACTTGAGCCCCCGGCTTCTCCTCGCGGCCGCACACCGGCCCGATCAGCCCGGCGCTCAACAAGACGTCGAGACCAGTCTTCGCCGCCCCGGCAAGACTCCCATCTTCTTCCCCAGCCTCCTCCTACCGCTCGGCCGTCCCGACGATCCCACCCATCGGGAAATGGACCGTAGCTGGACTGAGGCAAGCGCTGGGTAACTCAGACTTACAAGCTTCGAGGAAAATGAGTAAAGCGGAGCTGTATGCTCTGTACGTCTCCCTCCAGTCAACTCCCAAGACGACTCACAGGCAGAGCAAAGCCCGCCGGGCTCAAAATTCGCCTGCCCAGTCTCCACCGTCGTCTTCCCGCACAGGACGCGGCTCGCTTCGGCCATCGAGTCGCCGCAGCAACAGGCCCTCAGCGAGCCTGGGCCAAGTTCCAGATTTCGCCATGGCAGGTCCACTACCACCTTTCGATGAGGCCCAGCCCTCCACCTCTGCTTCAGCTGCCGCAGCGCCACATGCAGCCGGGCCCAGCGGCCTCCCCACAGCCGCTCAGTTTTATTCTCCCGCTGTTCATAACCCTTTTTCGTTTCAGTGGCCTCCAGCTCCAGTGGCAGACACTAGCGCGAAGCTATCGCCGCTAGCATCACAGGTCCAACAATGTCAACAGTTCTACCCAACAGGTTACAACCCCGCCCATTTCCAGTGGCCTGCAGCTGCAGTAACTCAAACGAGCGCGGGCCCGCCTCCGCTGGCAGCCCAAGCTCACAGTGCTTTCTATCATCCCTCACATCCTCCTACTAACTTTCCTTTTCAATCTTCAACAGGTCTTCCGATTGCAAGGGCACTGCTGACATTCGCAGCCCCGGATTATACCCTTCCCAGCTCTACCATCCAAACTAAATCACCATATTCTCTCTTCACAGCCACTCCGATGCCCGTGCCGTCCAACGCAGTTGCTATGGAACCCCCACCAGTTTCCCAATCCATCCGCGCTCAGATCCTCTCAGGTGCGGATGTAGACTTATCTTCTCTGTTGTCTCTCCTCCCCGCAGCTGAATCAGACCGTCAAGTGGATTGCGGTGATTTTTCAGTAACCCTGAAAAACACAAACACACACTCATCTCGCGTCCTTTCATTTCCCGAATTTACGATCGCTTTTTCACGTTTCACTGAAATCATCTGTTCAGCCTTCCCCCATAGGCGGTGCGAACTGAACGATTACCAAGCAATCATTGCCGAACTCGCGCTTTCCTATGGGGGCGGGCATTTCTACACGTACCATAAACTTTTTTCTGCCAAAAGTGCCGTGCGAGTCGCACAATGGAACCAGTGCACATACTGGGGTGCACTTGACTCGGATCTCCACAGCAGGGTATTTTTAGGCTGCAAAAACATCACCTGCGCAGTTTGCAGGTCAGTGGCGCACCCAACCGCATCATGCCCACAGGTTAACCCTTCCTCTCTTCCCTACGTGGGAATAAGCAATGCTAAATCCACCAGCTATGTGCCGCGTGCTGATTATCTGCTGTCAGGTTTAAAAAACGGCTTTAAACCCGGCTTAGAATGCCCGCTTTCCCAAAACATCATATGTAATAATCTTCAATCCGCCCTTATAGAACCTGAAGTCGTAGACAAACTGATCAAAAAAGAAGTTGAGTCAGGCTTCATGATCGGTCCGTTCGACAATCCTCCATTTAATCTGTTTCGTATCAGCCCCATTGGAGTGGCTACAAGGAAATTCTCGGGTAAAAAACGACTAATAATCGACCTGTCAGCCCCGCACAATTCCCCGTTCCCAAGCATAAACAGCTTGATCCCTCTCGATGAATTTTCGCTCAAATACCACGACATAGATCAGGCTATCGATATGATCAAAATCGCAGGTCGGGGCGCTTGGCTTGCAAAAATCGACGTTACATCCGCTTTCAAAGTAATGCCTATCCATCCAGGTTCATGGCACCTATTTGGAGTTCGCTGGCTCGGGAAATATTATTTCGCAGTGCGTTTAACTTTCGGATGCAAAAGCAGTCCTAAAATTTTCGACATGCTATCAGAAGCCGTCTGCTGGATTTTGTCGAACAACTACGCCATTCCCCACCTCATTCACTTGCTAGACGATTTTTTAATAATCTCGTCTCCCAATGCCATCCCAGCTGCGCACATCCTCACAGTCCAAAAAGTTTTTTCTGAACTAGGAATTCCTATCGCACAGGAAAAAACCATGGGCCCTGCAACATCCATCGAGTTCCTAGGAATTAATTTGGATTCACAAAAATTCCAAGCAACCCTCCCCAAAGAGAAAATTGATCGAATAATCCTCGTCTCTTCTACTTTCCTTGAAAAATAAAATTTTTCAAAACGCGAACTCCTGTCCCTGCTTGGACATCTAAACTTCGCAATGCGCATCATCCCGCAGGGCCGCCCCTTCATCTCGCATCTCCTCTCACTCGCGTCCTCTGTCCACTCACTAGAAGACCGCATTTCTGTAACTCAAGCATGTCGCGACGAACTCAGGCTATGGTTAACATTTCTAAAACAGTGGAACGGCCTATCCTTTTTCTACAACAACCTGGTTTCATCCCCCACCGACATCCAATTGTTCACAGACGCCGCCCCCTCAATTGGGTTCGGGGGATTTTATCAAGGTCGTTGGTTTGCGGCTCCATGGCCACCACAGCTCCACGACATATCTCAATCCTCAGCTCTATTCGAGCTTTACCCTCTCGTAGTAGCAGCTTTCCTGTGGGGAAAAGAATGGGCCGCTAGTAGCGTTTTAGTGCATTGCGACAATGACGGAACAGTGCATTGCATTAACAAAGGCCGTTCTCATTCACCCGCTCTGATGCCACTCTTAAGGCGTCTCATCTGGATTTCAGCTTGCGACCAATTCATTATCATTGCTAAACACATCCCTGGGTCAAAAAACGGGTCCCTGGGTCTCGTTTTCTGTTTCAGAAATTCAGGATGCTGGCTCCAGAGGCGGATCAATCCCCAACTCCAGTTCCTCGCTATTCAGAACTAATATTCCCATAACCCACCCGCTAAAACCCCTGCTTGACGCATCACTCGACACTATCCTCCAAGCAGTATCTCCCAGGACCCTTCAATCCTACGTTACTGCTTGGAGATCTTTTAAAACATTCCATGTCTCTCATAACTTGCCTTTCCCTGATTTTTCTCTTCTTTCAATCACCTCTTTTATCTCCTACCTTAATATCTTTAAGGGCCTACAAGTCGGGTCCATCAAAGGGTATTTGAGCGGCATCCAGTTTTTCCATAAATTGATGTACGGCGCTCCTTCCTCCGAGATAAACAATTCACAAACCTCCCTCCTGATCAAAGGGATTCAAAAATCCCAGCCTACCCGTCCCGACGCCAGGCAACCTATAACGCTAGACATTCTCACCAAATGTATTCACGCCCTCCGCACAGGCTACCAGCCCCTCAATACCGCTCGCACACTCGACGCCATGTTTATCTTAGCTTTTTTTGGTTTTCTTAGATGCTCGGAACTCGCCATCACTTCCAAATTTGACCCAAAAATCCATCCCACCATCTCAGACTTGTCAGTACTAGATGGCGAAACCATTTCATATTTGATCAAACAAAGTAAGACTGACCAAACCAAAAAAGGTCATTTCATCTACATTTTTAACCTCGCTTCGCAAATCCAACCATACCAGTCAATTCTGGCATATCTGCAATGGAGAAGTTCTCAGGCTAAATCTCCTCTAGAACCCCTGTTTTTAGATGAATCCAAAAAACCCGTGACACGTTTTTGGTTCCAGAAACACCTCAAATCTGTTCTCCAACAGTCAGGCATTCCAGCAAAGAATTTTTCAAGTCACTCATTCCGCATCGGGGCAGCAACTTCAGCAGCCCAAAAAGGCCTCTCCCAACAGCAGATTCAAGCCCTTGGGAGATGGTCCTCCAATGCTTTCCAAAGCTATATCAGGACCAACCGGTTCCACATTAAAAAAGCTCACCAAATCCTCATCGAGTAAAAAAAAAAAAAAAAAAAAACTCACTCTCCTCTTTCCTGTCTCCTCTTTCTGTCCAGCGAGCATTGGTCTCACAGCGGATGGAGTGAGAACTTTCCCAGTAGAGCACTTACGTTTTTTCTTTCATTCAGCGATGCAGTGTGAGAAATCTCCTGGGCAAGCACTCATTTTCCTGTTTCCTCTTTCTGTCCAGCGAGCATTGGTCTCACAGCGGACGGAGTGAGAACTTTCCCGGTAGAGCACTTACGTTTTCTCTTTCATCCAGCGATGCAGTGTGAGAAATCTCCTGGGCAAGCACTCATTTTCCTGTTTCCTCTTTCTGTCCAGCGAGCATTGGTCTCACAGCGGACGGAGTGAGAACTTTCCCGGTAGAGCACTTACGTTTTCTCTTTCATCCAGCGATGCAGTGTGAGAAATCTCCTGGGCAAGCACTCATTTTCCTGTTTCCTCTTTCTGTCCAGCGAGCATTGGTCTCACAGCGGACGGAGTGAGAACTTTCCCGGTAGAGCACTTACGTTTTCTCTTTCATCCAGCGATGCAGTGTGAGAAAATCTCCTGGGCAAGCACTCATTTTCCTGTTTCCTCTTTCTGTCCAGCGAGCATTGGTCTCACAGCGGACAGAGTGAGAACTTTCCCGGTAGAGCACTTACGTTTTCTCTTTCATCCAGCGATGCAGTGTGAGAAAATCTCCCGGGCAAGCGCTCATTTTTCCGCTTTTTCTTTCCGTCCAGCAAGCATTGGTCTCCCAGTGGACGGAGTGAGAACTTTCCCGGTAGAGCACTTACGTTTTCTCTTTCATCCAGCGAGCATTTGGTCTCACTGCGGATGCAGTGTGAGAAAATCTCTCGGGCAAGTACTCATTTTTCCTCCTTTCTGTTTCTTCTCTGTCCAGCGAGCATTTGGGCTTAGCAGAAAAGCGCAAATCCTCCCGATCGGTCACTGTAAACTACAAACTGCTCCCCGTTCGCAGACCAACAGGGGCCGTCAGTCCAGGCAGTGAGCCACCATTACGGGCCTCCCCGGTCAAGCATCCAGGCCCCTTCTTGAGATGCCAGCCCGCCAAACTCGGCACTCATTTGGGGGTTCTTTAGTCCGGCGGCTGTCCTCTGCTCTTTAGCCTTTGAGGGGAGTACTCTGGGTTCGGGCCGAACTCCGAGCTCGGAGCCCTCCCTCCGGACAGCACGCCAAATACGCATTAAACTTTACCCCTTCAAAATTATATGTAAGTGTGAACTCGTGAAATGACGTTTTATTAACAAGGTTCGGGAGGAGCACGTTCAGATAATTAACACAAGTGGAGAGCACTCAGCAATCAATGGTAAGAGGTGTATATATACTCAGCAGTCTCACCTCATTGACAGTTTTTGCAGCATCCCTCCACCACCCCTTCTCCACGCTTCTAGTCCTAAACACTTACATACGGGGGGAGTACTCTGGGTTCGGGCCGAACTCCGAGCTCGGAGCCCTCCCTCCGGACAGCACGCCAAATACGCATTAAACTTTACCCCTTCAAAATTATATGTAAGTGTGAACTCGTGAAACTTCATATTCAGTGGTAGTTTTGGAATGTAATCTTAATTCACTTGAAGTAGCTTTGTGCATGTTCTTTCTCCAAATTAGGTTTGACCAAGATTATTTATCACATAATCATGTAGTTAATTCATATCAGATTAAGTGAAAGTTCTGTATACACAGCCACAATTCATTCATTTTCTTTTCAACATAAATCAATTGTATCATGATTTCCTGGAACTGAATGACAAGAAATTCTTCAAATGAGACCTCAAGTGAAGAAAGAAGTGATCTAATCAGAATTTGAAATCTCACATTGATCATTCAAATTGCACTTAATCTTTACATTCCAGGAACAATTTGCTATAATCAAGGTATACTCTTTACAAGATAATGCACAAAACTATTGATAAAAACCCATAAAGGTTTGTGCTACAGACATGGATAATACTTCAAATTGTGTGGTTTATTAAGAAGATTTTTTTAAGCAATTGGACCTTAGATTTTTTGTGGATGGTTATCTTATGGCTAGTTACACCGAGCGGTACGGTACGGTACGGTACAGTACAGTATAGTACAGTACAGTACAGTACGATTCGGGATGGTAAACCCTGATCTGGCTTGCGTTTCCACCACCAACAGTATCCTTACTTGATAGGCATGGTGTAGCGATCAACGTCATTCTCGTGCAGAAGAAAGTACACAGTAAACAAAATTGGAGGACGCACAGCAGATCTTGTTCTTGTTTGAGCTTTGTTAGGATGCATGGAAAAACACAGCCGGACAAGCACGTGCAAGTGACGATTCTCTGTCAACCAATTAACGTTCTGCAATGAGTCTAGCCCTGTAAGTACCAGACCACTGTGCTAGATACCCCAACGGAAGGGTCCCAAAAAAGTGGTATGGTACGGTTCGGGATTTTGGTGGTCAACTTCTGACAATTCACTACGTCACTAATAAAAACATTTTTGAATGGGAGCTTATTCGGTGTGCGGATCTGTTACTTACTACTACATGGATTATACTTGTGATCCAGCACCCGTATTGAAAATAAGATGTGCGTGATTTACTCCTGTGGATACAACTTCTGACAATTGAAATGGAAATAATTGCATAGCATACTGTACTTTGCTGTACCATACCGTTCGGTGGAAACGAGCTATTAGTGCAGTGGTTCCCAAACTGGGGGGCACGGCAAGGCTAAGGGATAGTATACAGTCAGCGGATTGTTACGAAAAAGAAGCCTCTTCGGGGTGATACAAGACCCCAGCTACTTGCCAGATAAGTAAATAATTTAACACAAAATATTAATTTGACACATTTTATTACCTCAAGATGACTCAATACCTGCTTGAGTGGTCTGTTATCAGTTGTATCAGTTGTTATCATATGTTGTCTTGTAATAACAGACCGCTAATGGCATGATTGAAGAATCAGAATTTAGTATTGCAGTGAGCTGTGTGAAAATATAAATTAATGATGCATGCTTCTGCACTTAGCAGAAATATTAGCTTCTGACAGTATGAAGCCGAACAAGTCAAGACGCCACTTAGAGGCTTCACAGAGAAGCCTGTTGAAGTTAAGAAATTGTACTGTATTAATTACAATGTTTTAATTAACTCCTACTGGATGTCTGAGAGTGTTTTTTTTTTGTTTTTTTTTGTGGGTACATGTAGGTGAGGGCTTGAAAATATTTTTCTCTACAAAAGGGGGCCGGCAGAAAAGTTTTTTGAACCGCTGCCTTAGTGGAATTTTGCAGACAAAAAGGTCCATTGTGTATTTTCGCTTAGAAAACATGCAACATTTTTGCCCTTATGGGAAATTCCTGATCCTACAGATTCCTACTGAAATGCAATGGTAAATGTGACCGCACCTTTAGACTTACATTAAAGGAGGGAATCTGAGTCATATCTAGAGACCAGAATATCATAGAGATTTGGGGGTGGGCCACCCTTGCAATCCACCCTGGCAATGACTCTTACAAAAAGTGCCCTTACAAAATGTTTCTAGTTTATTTGTGGTGGTAGTTGTTTTTATTGATATTATCATTTGATTGATCACTTCTGGTTTGTTACAAGGCAACTGGCTGATAATGGTTGCCATGGGAATCTTGAGTATGAGTTGGACTTGTGCTGTTAAAGAGGCCACGGGTTATTTTTGTGTATGCGTACTGTGAGTCAGACTATACCAAAAACTGCTGATATCCCTTCCCAAAGTACACTTGCACCACTTCTGCCTAATGATCTCCTACCAAAGTGACATAATAACAATGCGTGAACATGGCGGTTAGCCCACCAAATACCAAATCTGTAGTGTAAAACAACCAGAGGATCAGAGAGGATATTATTCCACTGAAAAATCATTGTATTATTTCAATAAAGGAGCACTAGTAAAGATGCTTTTAGGGAATCAGAGCAAGAAAGTGCGTTAGGAAGAGGGAGAGGGAGCCGAGAGTTTCCTCCCACGTACACATACAGGAAGTCACTGCTGTGCAGATGCAAAGCGTCATTAGTGGGGCTGACTTATCTGTGCTGAGGCAATGCAGCAGACCACTTTTTGATTCAGACAAGAGATGAGATACAAATTAAATGTTTACACAGCTATTAAGATCAAGACACTTCACACTCTCACTCAAAGGCAAGGTCCTCCTTTTTCATTTCCGTGCCGTGATTCTGGACCTCCTCGTGTGAGGTTTAAAGGGCAGTGACCAAAGACCACAAAAAAGGATGAGAGATCACTCCAAACATCAAGCATCCTGGAAACACAGAGGGAGGAAGCAGTTTCATTAGGCCGTGGAAGAATTCAGACCAAAACAAAACAAGCAAGAACAGTTTGTGCGTATTTTTGCGCGCACAGGAATGTGTGTAGGCTGCTTCGTTTCTACCATATAGTGATTACAGACATCATTGGTAAAGCTTACTTGTTTGTGTTTGTGTGCAACAGAGAAGATAACTTTTAATGTGGAGGATTTATTGGAGGTTGAACTCCTCTTAGTTTGTGTGAGTAATACGGAAGAACGTAGGAGAGAGGGAGGAGAAGGAAGAGATGAGAGGAGGTTACCCGTAATAACAAACCAGGAGATGCTAAAAAGAGAGAGGCTATGTTCTAAAATGCCTACTGTTACAGCACAGTATATACTGCATACTGCCTACAATTTTTAAATGCAGTATGTAAAAGTTAATGCATTATGTATTAAAAAAAAATTTAAATGCAAACTGCTATCTAATTATTTTTTTTAAGATATAAATACATAGTACTATAGTAAATTAAGCTGGATTTTCACTACAGTTAAGTTACTTACACAAAGCCAATCAAGAAAACTCCCTGTGTCAGTGCTTTACATGTGAAAGTCATGTGAAATCAGAATATTTATGTTATAATAAAAGTATTAGTTAAGTAATGTTATTATAAATATTATTATTTTATGTTATACATGTCAGTATGTGATTTACCCCCCAAAAATAATAAAAAATATATACATAGTATATAATTGTCATAGTTGTAATTTGCATATTTCTTTAATCAAAGACTAAATAAGAGCCAGTGAAACAATTCTTTTTTTTTAATAAAATTAATTATCATAAAATTGTATAAATAATGAGCTTATTCTTTCACCAGAAATCCTTAAGTACATACATTTATACATTTAAATATTTTACAAAATGTCGTAACTCCTGGTGGTCTGATCAAATAACGAGTCAAGAAATATATTAATTTTGCTGCTGATGTAACTTCCGTTCCTTTGTCATGAGGAAAAGAAAGTCCAGAATGAGCGCATTGGATTGTGGGATAGGCTACTGTATTCTGCGCAGTGTGCTCTAAAGCTGGACATTTTGATGCAATGAGTCTGGGTATTTCATGCATAAGGAAAATTATTATACTGCACACGGTATAAATATACAGCAGAAATAGTAAAAGTGAAATGGTAGTATGCTGTATTCAGCATTGTCAGAGAAAAAGCGAGTGACAGAGTGAGTAAGGGTGCAACACATCCTGTTTTGGAAACCGCAGCCACTGGTGTGTGTGTGGTTGACCGGATGAGGTCAAAGGTGCAAGGGGGTGTTCAGATAAGCAGCATGGGGAATTAGGGAATGAATGGAAGGGCAGTTGGTCAGCTGGGTCATTGGCAGAAATTTGAAAGTAACACATTTGCCCTCCTGGAGGTGGGGAAAGAGAAAGTGGAACACAGTTTATCAGCCCCCCCTACACTTCTTATTTACGACCAACCATAACCGGGAGGTGCTGGCCTGGCGCGCAGCATGTCTTTCCCGGCGCTCTCTGCGTACGGGAAGCCAGCAGCCGAGGTCCTCCCTGTGCTTTATTGATCTGGAAGTTGTTTGTCAGGGTGAGGGCTGCTGAGGACGGCGCAAGATGAGACGCTCCCGCAGAAGGCCAAACGGAGAACAGAACAGAGCGGAGGAGAGGGAGGAGCAAAAGCCAATAAAAGTGTAATGGACTGCACAAAAATAGAACGTTTTAATTGGGAGGAAGTGGTTGAAAAAAATGGAACAATGAGGAGGAAGAAAAGCATGTGATTAAAATGCCGGAGGTCGATATGGACTCCAAAATGCTCACACAGTGGCAGGGACAACACAGCAAGTCCTGCCTTCTCATCTCTCCAGCGAGCTGTTTTTCCTTTGTATTCCCATGCAAAAGGTCAGGTCATTGTTGTACAATAATAAAGTGGATGTTCATCCTGTGTGGGGCACAGTGATCTTGTAGCTACAACAAATGTGTCAAGTGGCTAAATAATGCCTAAACAAATTATGAATTCACATTCGCTGAGCCACAAATGTCCTCAATCAATATTTTCATTTAAAAAAAAAATCTATCTATCTATCTATTTATCTGGTGCCACATGGCTGTGCAACAGTGCTGTAAACATTTTTTCTACATCGCTCTCTCTCTCTCTCTCCCTCTCTCTCTCTTTCTCTCTCTCCCTCTCTCTCTCCTCCTCCTCCTCTCCCGCCTGCACTTTAGACTAGCACACTGTGTCATTCCCTCTCTCACTTCTCTCCTCCTCCCACCTTGAGCTTTACATCGCATTGACTGACCCGACACTCACTGGATGAGGATGTGGGAGAATAGACTTCAAACATAGAGTGTGCCTCACAATAAACCTGCACCTTTCGTTTTGTTGTCAACTAAACATTTTGAGTTTATCATTCGAGTTTTATGGATGCAGATGTGAACGCGCTTTTTACTTTGACTTCACTTTTTTTGTGTGTGACATCGCGCGCATTCTGAATCAAATCCAAACCCGCTGAGATTTAGCTATCTTCTCCAGTCGGGAAAACATCAAGGAGAAGATGACACGGTGAACAATTTTTAACTACAGAAGCATCTACTCATTAACAAAGTTTCCAAGAAAGTCACAGGCGCACCGAGAAAGATTTCCTCTTTGCGAATCCCGTTTCCTCAGCGCATTCGGAGAAAGAGGGAGGCTCGAGAAATCATGGTGGTTTCTATGGAGAGATTCAAGAGACCAAAGTTTCACTCTTGTAAGTTTGGTGAGTCTGTTTGAGCTGCAATAATCGACGCGTTTTCTCCGAGGGAACAGTTTTGCCACCACATTCACGAGACACGGATTTTAACGGTTGGACGGCAGACTTGCAAGTGGGATGATTCCTAATGACGACCTGACCTGTGGTAATATACTAATTCAATTAATTTAACTATTTTTATTCTCTTCAGTAAAGCTTTATTTCAAAGTGTGTTTTAATATATTAAGGTTAAAGTGAGGACGCGTTCTTGCGTCCCGTCGACTGCGTTGGTAAATTCTGGTAGGCTACACTTGCGTCACTCTTTAGAAGTTCAATAACGCATCGTTTTTTTTTTTCAGCTTGACGTTTTAAAGCGTGTAAAGTGATAAGTGTGTTAAATGTGTAATAACGCGTTTCAAAACCCCATGGTTCAGTTTGATTCGGTTTTTGAACCCAAAACGTGTCATGTGCGAATGTGGTTGAGAACAGCCCTGTGAAATATAGGCTATTGTTATTATTATAATTAAATAACTATTATTATAGGATAGTCTTCTCAATTATGAAGAATGTATTTAGCCTATATAATACGTTTAATTAATGGTACCCTCTAAAAAATAAACGTTTCAAAAGGTGTGGTTTTTTTTCGCAGCATGCCATAAAATAACCACTTTGGGTCCTTTAGTTCAACTTTGTGCACTATAAAGAACATTTTGTCCAACGGAACGATTCTATGGATTTTTAAAGTTATTCATGGACGCGTGATGCAATTAGAGAACAGTTATTTTTCATAGTAGCCTATCACATTCTTCTGATTGTTGAAGTAGTAGACATTTTTAGTAGTATAATATTTTCTTTTCTCATTTCATTTCTATGAATAAACTTTGAAGTAACTTTGTGAATGATGGACATTCTCTGTTCTGCAGAAAGTGCATCTCAAATGTGTCTCTGTCTTGATTTTCAGAGTCTTAGTCCTTACTATTCATTTTGAGAATGAAAGCATTCCGGATGGGGCCGTTGAGGCTAACTCTTCTAGTTCTGCTGAGTGGTGTGTCATTTGGAGTGGTTGAACTGGAGCCCCTCCCTCAAAACCAGCCTCAGTCTCTCAGTCCCCATCCACCTCAACAGAACATCACCTTGGCAGTCATCCTACCTCTACACAACACAGAGTACCCCTGGGCATGGCCCCGGGTGGGCCCTGCCTTGTTTTGGGCCCTGGACAAGGTGAATTCTGACCCCAACCTTCTGCCTGGCTACCATCTACAACTGGTCTTCAATAGCAGCGAAAACAAAGAAGGAGTGTGTTCGGATTCAGTGGCTCCACTTGTGGCCGTGGACCTAAAGTTTTCATATGACCCTTGGGCTTTCATCGGGCCAGGTTGTGACTACTCGTCCTCACCTGTGGCCCGCTTCACCACGCATTGGGAGGTTCCGATGATCACGGGTGGGGCGAGGGCGCAGGGTTTCAATTTGTACTCGTCCATCACCAACACCGGCCCTACCCACAAGAAGCTGGGTGAGTTTGTGCTCAGGATGCACCATCATTTCGGCTGGCACAAACACGCCATGCTCATGTTTAGCGATAATAAGAAAGATGATCGGCCATGCTACTTTGCCGTGGAGGGGCCGTACACAGAGATGGATAAAGACAACATCACTGTAGAAGACATGGTGTTTAATGAGGATGATGAACCCCTCCGTTATGATGAGTATATCCGGGACATCAGCCATAAAGCTCGCGGTAAGTGTGACATGAGTGGGCAAGGGATGTCAAGTAGGAATGGTGGGCTACTGTTAAATGTCACATTTGTCAAAAGAAAAAGCTCTTGCTCAGATGATCTGAATGTCATTGATTTGAGGAAGCTCAGCTAATTTTTGTCGTCATTATTTATTGTAGCACATTCAAAAGCTACATTCACACAGCAGCGTAATACAGAGTACTTAATACTCTTTTGAAAAAGAAGTCTGCTCAATCATATTGAATGTGCACTTGTAAGTGTACTTCAAATCTTAAATGTACTTGCTAATACCAAGTTCTGTCATGAAACTCTAGATGGCGCAGACTGGTAGGTCCTTAACTCAATTTGGTAGCGATTTCATTGGTATCTACATAGCTCATAGCGCCAAATTATTACAAAAAACATTACATTCAGTTCACACCAAAGTATATTCTTTAAAGTATATTTTCCCATAATAAGTACTCTTTTTAAAAGTGTGTTATAGTGTACTTCTTTTTCATAAGAGTATGGTTGTGTTTATAATCAGTTCAGTTATGTAAACAAACTCAAAACTTCAAATATAGCCTACTGTACAAGTCACAACTAAAGTTTAGCTGATATGAGCTGAACTGCAGCGTCATGTCATTGCATTCAATACATACTGTAAGTACTGTATGGGTAGTTTATGTCTGTCTAACATTAATGTTAGTGCTATTAACCTCTCTCAGTTTATGAAAAATATTGTGTGGTTGAGTTTGAATGGGGTTGGAATCAGCATTTTGAAATGCCGAACAATTTAGAATAAGAATAAAATCCATAAAGAGACAATACAATTTTGATATTTACTAAATGGTTTTCTTTCTCTGTGGTTGCCTGCATTATTCATGAATTGGAGAAGAGTATTGACTTTGGTTGCCTGCCAATATAGACTATTATTTGATCTATTCTTGTCTCCCTTTAAATGCGCAGGACAATTTGTCAATGAGTCACACCTGGTATAAAAATTAAATCTGGTTGTCAATTCTGAACATTAGCTATGTTTGCATGCAACCAAATAATCCATTAGTAATAAGACTGATGGCTCAATTGGACTGAAAATCTGAAAAGTCTGCATGTAAACACATCCATCGATCTAGGGTACGTATCCCGTACAACGATGGAACTCGCTACATAAAGGGATAGTTCACCCAAAAATGAAAATTCTGTCATCATTCACTTACCCTTATGTTGTTCCAAACCTGTATGAGCTTCTTTCTTATGTTGAACACAAAAGAAGGTAACCAGACAGTTGACCAGACATTTTTTTTCTACTATGAGAGTCAACGAGGAGAGTCATGCTGGTAACGATGGATCTTATGACCATATTTGTCTAACAATGCTTTTGGGAAACATACCCCTGATTGAGTTCGATCTGAATGAAATTCAATAGGATTGAAAGAGTCTGATCTGACCAACAAGTAAAATAAAGCTCGTAAACATGTCTCACGAACATGCATTATGTTTCTGTAGGCCTACGTCTTGCGTGTTACAAACGACTCAGTGGAGGAGACTGAATATTTACAAAATATTTGCTAAAATGCTCTTCTGACATATATGTCAGCTTTATTTTTTAGATAGGCTATGTCACCAAGGCATGGTGGCTCAGGTGACATTATCTCAGTCACTTTCTCCGGTTCTGAATGCTGCAAATGAAGCAGTGACATGCTGAAGTTTTGTTCAGAATACATGTAATGTACATGTAAATTAATATGTAAATCAGATTGCAAAGTTTAGGGTTCATAAATATAAACTGAACATACAAAATTTGAAATAGGATTGGATTCATTCGGCTTGATGGAAATTAGTCTTTTATTTATTATTTATATTGCTAGCGCTTTTTACAATACAGATTGTTTCAAAGCAGCGCTATACAGTGATAACAGGAAAATAATGCAACAGAGTTTGTTTCTGCTGTAGGCTACACCAGGGGCCGTATTCACAATGGTAAGATAAAATGCTTTGTGATTCACAAAGCATTTTATCTTACCACTAGGAGTACTCCTAAATCACTAAAAGATTTTAGCTAGGAGTTTTCTCTTAAAAGTTATTCACAACGCCTTTCAGACCTACTCTTAGTAAAGAAAAATGACAACTCCTAAACTAAGAGTTTGTCTTCGTTGCTATGGATGACGTCATTACTCATGCACGAGCTTGACTGAAGTGACCACCTTGATTGGCTGATGATTGTAACGCGGGAATGATTCCAAACACCTCCCCTACGATGATGTGTGACAGGTGACAGGTCTGGGAATGCGTGCGCTACACAAGTAGTGCGAAGGACGGAAGATGATGAATAACTGAATAAATAGCCTAAATGAATAAAGAGTAAGGCAAAACAAATAGCCTAGTAGCCTAATGAAACATATGGATTGATGCAATATCTTTGCAACATTATTGAATTAATCTGTCACTATATGCCTCTGCCTACGTTTGCAAAGAGAAGAACATTTTAATTTGATTCACAATGAAACGTTACAAATAGTTTACATGCAATGAGTAGCCTAGTTTTGGTTGTTGTTGGTGGCGTTATTGCATCCCTAGTTATGCCTACATTCCTACAATGCAAAATTGTTCCCTCGCGATTGGAAGCTCCTGTAGCCGCCGCATACGCATTTCAAAACATCGCAACGTGAAATGCCACAAAAAGCGGTTTGTGAAATGGTCTTAGTGAGTTAGCAGTCCTCTCGACTTCTTTTAAGCTGTCCCAGGCTTAGGTGCTACTTTTAGGGCTAAAATGCTTCGTGAATTACTCTTAGTCAAAAAAATGAGGAGTCCTAAAGTTACGAGTGACACGCCCATTATTTTTAGGAGTTGCTCCTAAATTCGCCAGTTAGGAGCTACTTTTAGCCTTAAAAGTCTTTGTGAATACGGCCCCAGATCTAGAAGAAACTAGTTTCATAGGCTAGCTTAAGTAAGTTCAGTGATGGATCATTTTTGCTGTAAAAAAGTTATTAATTTAGTTAATTTATATAGCCAATAGCCAAAACAGAGATGTCATCGTCCAGCTCAGTTCAGTTCTCATGTAATGGTGCCAATGCAGGCAGATCAATAATATTGTTGAGTATTAAGTGTGAAGTGTGAATATTAAGTTGAATATGAAAATTAATAGTGCATGTACAGTAAATATACCTGACTGACTGAATGAAAGCAGCCAACGTGTTTATCTGCTAAAAAAAACCTGACACAGGTGAGAAAAAACAGGAAGCAGAAGCCCCCTGAGCTCATCTGTGCCTGAGGCTGAGAAATGAGTCCACTGAAGCACAGCTCTGGAAACTATTAAAACACAAGAGATGCAAGATCCCCATGCCCCTGCAGAGGTTGATAGAAACACTTGAGCATTTCATAAAAGTATTTACAGGTAATAAAATCCTGGCTGGGAATATGCAAATTGGAGAAAGACACAAATGGAGAGAAAGAGATGTATAGAAATGATGAGAAGGGAAAGAGTACAAATGCAATATTTTTGAGAAAATTGCTGCCTCACTGTTGGCGGCACACACCAGGTGAAAGAGACATGAGAGTCAAGGTCGCCTCCTCTTCAGGGACAGAATAAAAAGAACTGACAGACAGGTGGAGATTGATAGAGGTACAGTGTTAAAGAACTGAGTGAATAGATACTTGCTTCTCTTTTGTCCTCCTCACATTGTGATTGTCTCAAATGATTCTGAATCGATCCACACGAAATTTTAACCTGATTAAGTTGGATAACTTTAACCGAATTTTATTTATTATTGTTAATATTTTTAAAAAGCACAAAGCATTACGGATAAGTTAACACTCAAAGACGACATGTACAATGAATCTGTACAGTAGCATCTGTTGCACATATGTATTTATATCGCAAAAGGTGCTTTTATACAGTACAAACAAGCATACACTTGAGCCTTTAGATAAGTGTCACAGCCGAGGACAAAAATAATGGAGATGTATTTTACAATATCTTACAAAAAATATACCAGCCAGCATTGCATGTCATGAACTCTATAAAGGAAATATGTATTTTCAATCACAATGCAAGCAGGGGAAACTAAATGGAAGCTCGTTTCTGCCATGGAAAGGTAATTGCGACTTTATATATCACAATTATATCTTTATTTCTTGCAAATCCGAGCATATTAATCTTGAAAAATGTTGAGTTAACATTCCTCAATTCAGACTTTTTTCGTTGCGGCTATGGGTTTGTGACGCAATTGTTTTTTCTCTGAATTATGAGTTTATAACACAATTCTAAATTTATAACACAATTCTGATCATGCAGTGTGACTTTATATCTTAAAATTGCAAGAATTCTTTACATATCCCAATGCTGACATTACTCCTCAGAATTTGGAGATGTAAAGACGCATTGCATGTTATAATGACATTTTTTCATTGTTTTTTATTTGGAAATGGACAGTTTATGACACTTTCTAAAGTTGAACAGCCACAGACAGCAAGATGGCTACTATTTATAATGTACTGTGATTTGGGATGCAATAATTCTGATTAAACAAAACAGGAAACAATGTATTGTTCATCTGTTGAATATAGTAACATGAAAATAATAGCATATATCTCAGGATAACTCCTGCTCATAAAACCTATTTGAAATCTTAAATGTAAATCTGTCTAAATTATCTTTGGCTGTTGGCCTGTGCTTACCGTACATCCAGATAACATTGCATTTGTTTTTTGTTTTTGTTTTTTGTTTTTAAATCTTTATAACCTATTAAACATAATGTTGATGAATGGGGACATACAATATAATATGAAATTAAATACTAAGCAAATTTATTTGAAATATAAATTAATATTTTATTTAAAAATTATGTTTGCATTACACATTAAGCTATAATATCTATCAAATAATTTGACTAAGTTTGAAGACAATAGGTATATATTAATAAAATGATAATGCTAAATAATGTTCAGTAAAGATCGACAGCTAGTTTCCTGTATAAATAAGTGAAACAGTCCATTCATATTTGCACATGAACAAAATCCCTTTTGACTTTTGTTCTTCTTGGCTGTGGTTTATGGTTTTATTTTGGCCTGTATGACTCCCGTTACTTTTATTGACCTTGTCACCTTGCCATTTCTTCTTGTGAGCATGCAATCAATCAATTTGCAGGCTTAGCTGGCACAGGGGTGGGGGTACATTTGCGAAGGATATTTGTGATACTTTGCACTGATCATGAAGTCATGCTGTGTATTCTGTGTGTGTGTGTGTGTGTGTGTGCGTGCGCGTGCGTCAGTGCGTGTGTGTGTGTGTATATGTGTGTGTGTATGTGTGTGCGTGAATACGTACACACCCATGTAATTACATATAGTATTTATTATTATAACACAGTAATGAGCGGCACTATTTATCTTAATAACAATATTTTTTTACTTCTATTATATATACTATAAAACATTTCAGAGTGAATATGCCAAAAGATAAGTGATTAATACAATAATAATAATAATAATTATTATTATTATTATTGTGTTGTTGTTGTTGTTGTTGTTGTTAGGTGAAAGTTAAAATGGTAATATAATTACCATAAGAAAAAGAAACCAATAATACTAATAATTATTAATTATATTTATTCATTGAAATGGATATTTTCGACAGAAGTGATGCAAGTAAAATACCTCTGTCATAATGCTCTCTTAAGTGTGATGTAAAACTAGCTTACTGGAATGTCTTGAGGAGACGTAATTATCAAATAAAATCACTATGATATTCAACGTGTTAGCACCATCAAAATAATATTAAATATATGGTAACTCTATAAGTCAAGTCACCTTCATTTAGATAGCGCTTTAATAATACAGATTGTTAAAAGCTTTACAATGTTAGTTTCATTTGTTAACATTAGTTAATGTATTAACTAACATGAACAAACAATGAGCAGTACATTTATTACAGTATTTATTAATCATTGTTAATGTTAGTTAATAAAAATACAGTCATCCATGTTAGTTCACAGTGCATTAACTGGTAACAAATACAACTTCGAATTTTAATAATGTATTATTAAATGTCGAAAATAACGTGAACTAAAATTAATAGATGCTGTAAAATTGTTAGTAACTGTTCATTCGTAGTTCAACTAAAGTATTTAACTAATGTTAACCTTATTGTAAAGTGTTACTTAATATATTGTAAAATATATTGCAAAATATAATCAGCCCTAGTTTCTCAGCATGCATCATGCCGTGCATTACAACACCTGTTATGCATGCCAATGTCACAGCACAATTTTCATGACATTAGAGTGAATTTTTCCCAGGGATGAATTGTCTTTTTTGCCGATTTCTGTGGTCTTCACAGAGTAATATGTTATGAGCATAGGGGTTTGGAGGTTTGGACCGGTCCTGGTGGTTTATAAGAGCCAGCAGTTCTGGTAAGCCTCATTGTGAACGTCAGTGCTCTGGCTGAGAAGTAGGCGTAGAGCTAATTCAAACAGCATGGTTTTGTCCAAGAGCTGGATTACATCCTGAATTTGTGCTTTTCATGTCAGTGTTTACCCCCAGAGCGCTGTTTACTAAATCAAAGCTGTGATTTGTGTAGAAAAAGAGAATGAAAAAGAGAAACATACCAGTATATAGTATCCTGAGGGAAGTTGTGGTCTTATAACCTATAATGGTGGAAATTTTGCCATTGTAATTACGAACTAATGCTGGTCGCAAATGTATTTTTTCTCACATGCTGGTATCGGGAGAGTGAAATAAATGCTTATTTCCACATGGCAGCATGGCTGGTTTGGTGAAACGGATATGGTGAACAGTTGCTGAAAGTAGATGTGAGTAGTTGTTAAGGTGTACAAAGTGGCTGTTAGTGTATTGCTAGGTGATTGCTAGGAATTTCTATGCGGTTGCTAGGTGGTTTCTGTGTCATGAGAACTACCTTCAATTTCTTTATGATGTTGTGGTTGTGCAGATCCTTTTTTTTTCAGTTTCATTGTCAGGTGAAAATGTAGAAAAAATAATAAATACCTATTATAAGAAACCGATAATAATAATAATAATTACTATTATATTATTATTTGATTGCTATAATTATTTTTTATTATTGCTATAATTATTATAATTGGTATCTTAAAATAACTATAATTGTTATTGTACATATAAGAAACCAATAATGACGATAGTATTTAGAGGTAAGATTATAAAAACATTTTAGACAGTAAATAATTAAATAACATATTAAAATAGAGCAACACAATAATAAGGAAAACAATAAATAAATGTGAAATTAAAAGTTATTTTATTGTTGAAAGTTATAATAATAATTATTAATAATAATAATAATAATAATAACAACATTATTGTGTAGTTGGTGGTGGTGTGCAAATCTTTTTTCGGTTTTATTGTCAAGTGAAAATAAAGACTAATAATAATTATTATTATAAGAAACCAATAATAATGAATAATAATGATACATTTTTTATTATTGTTGTTGTTGTTTTTGCTGTTGTTGTTTTTATAATTTCCTATAATAAGTTATTATTATTATTAACAATAATTATTCTAGGAAATGAATTACAATTATGACTATTATTATTATTACATAGCACATTTCATATATAAAATGCAAAGTAGTTAATAGGTAAGAACTGTAAATAAAAGACTGAAAGTAAATAAGTAACCTACTAAAATATATTTACAAAAAAAAAAACTAAATTAAAAAAGAAACTTGAAAAATTTAGCTTGCTTTAGCAAACACTAGTAATAGTAGAAATTATGCTTCCTGTGTCTTTACTATGGAAATCTGCTTCCAGACTTGTTGGTGCACGTCTGTGTCTGGTGTGTCTATTTAGGAATTACCTCAGAGATGGGCTGCGTTCCACACGGCACTTCAGCTGGACTAACACTTTCACAATCTCCTTGGCCGCCATGATTGAATCCACTGAACAGGAACCAGGTTGTTTCCATAGAGACAGGGAGCATCTGTCCAAATGCACAAAGACAAGTGGGCGTGACAAGACCTGTCACCTGTCGACTGAATCGTATGTTTTCGTTTAACATGGAACAGAGCTGTCAGAAAAATAAGCCCTTAAACCAGACGCCCACACGTGGACCAAACTAATAGCCACAGATAGCCAGGTACCACCCATCCAGTCACAACAGAAATACTTTTACCTGCCTCAATGCTCACACATAAAAACACACATTCTTGACTATCACATGTGGTAACAAACCGCTGCAGCGTTATTGACACCTAACACCTAATAAAATGTCTTGGTTACGTATGTAACCCTCGTTCCCTGAGGAGGTAAAGGAGACGTTACGTCAGTGACTGATGAATGGGGGTTTCGCTTAGAAGCCTATCACCTTCGAGTTCTTACAAAATCAATAGCAGTGTCAATGGCAAACAATGTTTGCATAGCGCAACTCCGCCCCACCATGTGGGTAAAAAAGGAGCAGCGCGGCACTCTCACATAATGTTATGCTGAGGAGCCGAGACTGAACTCCCGGCTGTTCCAGCGGTACAGTGGTTGTGGCAGGGGGACGAAACGCAACCCACCTCTCTTCTTGGGTACAATGAAGTATGGGCTGTAGAAGCCGGACTTCATTTTGGCTGGAGGGATGGTTTCGATCGCACCCTTCGCCAGTAGGGTGGCGACCTCCGCACGCATGATAGGGGAATTGCCACCCACCATTGTATAGCAGAATCCCCGAAAGCGGGGAGAAGACCGTGCGAACTGAATCGCATAGTCGAGACTGATGGTTGACAGCCAGCGGGACAGATTGGGAAGCTCTAGCCAGGCTCCCAAAAACTGAACCAGCGGGGTCATGTGAAACACAGGCGTACCCACGATGGGGCAGCGAGGCGGAATGACCAGCCCAGGCGTGGGAGGCGGAGCGTTCCGGTGTGGGGGCACGGTCATGTGCCGCATCCTGACAGAGGAGGCCAGGGAAGGACGAGCGTTTCATGGCGACCTCCTCTGGCAGGGGTCTGGCGACAAGGGGGACGAGAATGATGAGGCGGAGTGTCGCACACTGCCATCCACAGCCTCTGGGCCTCAGAGATGGAAATGTCAGTTCTTTCTTTAAGGGAGAACAAAAGATTCTCCCTTAAAGAAGGCCCTGCAACCACCTCCTGAGAAGAACTGCAACCCTTCTCTGAGCTGCCCGTATCAGGAGCGCCACTTTGCCTGGCATTTGGCAGGCTGCGTGGCTGGTACGGGCTGGGAGCCTTCCTAGAAGAAGATGGCCGCCGGGGCAGAATATGTTTAATAGCCTCCATCCGCTCCTGGGCGGCCGAGAACTGTTGGGCAGAGTCCTCAACCACGCTGCCGGAGAGGCCAGCCTGGGATATTGGGGAGTTGAGGAACAGGGTTTGCTCAGCCTCCCGCATATCAGCCAGGTTAAGCCAGAGGTGTCTTTCCTGGACCACGCATGTGGACATCACCTGACCCAGGGATCGTGCGGTCTCCTTCGTCACCCGTAGAGCAAGGTTGTTGGCGGCATGCAGCTCTTCTATGAGCCCTGAATCAGCCCTGAGTCTTCATCTCCAGATGACTCAAGCCCACCTTGTGATGCGGCGATAGACATGACGTCATCTGCCGGGACGGCTGGCCAGCGACCTCATCCGGAAACCTCACGGGTTGCAATGTGGAAGAGGGGGGTGTGGCACGAGGAGAATTCGTTGGGTTGTTCCACACCGTCAGCCTCAGATCACCCTGGCCAAAAGTATCTCCTCTCGTGGAGAGAATATATTGGGGTGTGGCAGAGGGGACTCTATTTCTAAGGAGGTCATTGAGTCTCGATCGCAAAATTACGATGGTCATGTTCCCGCAATGAGAATCCACGAATGCTGCCTGAATGTGATTTACGCCCAAACACTCCAGGCAGCGCTCGTGCCCATCAGCAGAATTAATCTGTCCACCGCACCCAGAAATACACGGGTGAGACATCTTTAAAAAGTGTGCAGCTCTTTCAGAGAGGATAAAACTCAACAGCTGTGCTGAAGCACCCAGGGAGAAAACACACACTGTTGGCAGATCACTGCACAGACCAGCAGCAGGAATGAGATCTCGCTGGAGCATGCCGTCACACCAACACTGCTGAAGAGTCGCTCGTCTCGTATATAGAACTCGTAGACAGCAGTGGAGAGAAGTGAAGAAACACTTGGCTCCGAAGCAAAAACATAATGCGAGATTGCTGCGCTGCTCCTTTTATACCCATGCAGTGGGGCGGAGATGCACTATGCAAATTCTGCATACTCATGGCATTGTTTTGCCATTGGCTTGTTTTGTAAGAACTCGAAGGTGATAGGCTTCTAAGCGAAATCCCCATTCGTCAGTCACTGACGTAACTTGGAGTGACTGAACGATAGGGACCCATTGTTGCGTTTATCGCTAAGATCTTCTAAATAAAACGCTAGGGCTTTTCTAACGAGTCATGCAGAACTGCAGTTTCTATGTGCTGTATTTAGGGGGCGTTTACACAACACCATTTTCAACTAACAACAGAGAACTTTGTATGCATTTTGGCCGTTCATTTCTATGACAACAGCGCTTTGGGGGCCTGTAAATGCAAACTTTTGAAAACTGGTTTTAAAGTGCACAATTTTTAAAACGATACCTTTATTGTCTCCGTGTAAACTACAAAAACGCGAATTTGGAAAAACGGTGACGTCATGCGTATTACATGTTCATTATAGGCGCGTAGTGTTTCTTTACAAAGTGACATCGCCAACTACTGGCCTGGCAGCATAATACAGCGTTTTTAATCATTTTGGCAAATCCATGTGAACGTGGATCATTTGCTTACTATTTTGAATATCAGCTATGTTGATAACTTTCTTCATTTTACGTGGCTCATGTTATGAAAATATTTGTATTTTAAAATGCTCGGGTAGGATAACATAACATTATTTCAGCCTTCTGTCTGTGCTGTCTTAACTTAGCCTACTTGCTATCTTTCTTTACTTTCGTTTTAATTTTCGTGCATTGACTCGTTCGCTAAACTGAACATCCAATCAGTTTCCACTCTCACCGACAGCCCCGAAACTGATTCACCATGCTGAATCTGGCAAACTGCCACTGACGTGAGCCCGACGAGAGCCGACGTGTGGAACACACCGCAAAAACTAGCCCGACAAGATGCTCGCTGGCGCCCGACTCTTGTCTCTAATGTAAAGGGAAAAAAAACAGCCAGTCCAAACCAGCTGCAGCATGATAAGTGTGAACTGACATTTCCAGATCTCAGCCTCTGGACTCATAAAGAACGTGTGGCTTTCATTGGGAACTGTGCCAGCTGGAACACTGAGCTCTTGTCAGTCATTTAGACACAGCTGCTAATGATGGGTTGGGTTGGTTGGTGACATTCAGCTGGATGATCCAAGCATCATACGTTGAGGTGTTGATGCTGTTCTTCAGACACATGGTCTTGCATCACACATTCTGCTCTTGTATCTGATAATACATGTCTTGTATAGAGGGAGCTGGCAACATCTGCTCAGCCTAATGTTGCTCAAAACAGTAAACACAATGTCCAGCCTGCTCTTTTCCATATAATGAATATGGATGGTGACCGCAGTTGTAAATCCTTTCAACTTTATTCATTGAAACTCTTGCCTTTAAGCCTAGCTCTTTATTTTGGTTCATGCTTCTGCATATTGCACCTTGGCACATTTGCAATACACAAGAGAACCAGTGGAGTTTTGTGAAGTTTTTTTTTTTTTGGTGTATGCAAATGCAAAGGTTTCTTTTTGTGCATCTGTTTTAAGAGTCTGTTCTGTTCGGCCTCTATGTTAGAAAAGATGGCAGCATGGTATTCAGCTAAATGGTCATCCAGATGTATATCTGCAATGACCACTGAATAACTGGCTGAATTTCACCTCTGCAAACTCATGCTACAAATGGAAAGTTTAGACACACCAAAGCCTTCTAGTTTTGTAGAAAAACTTACAATTTAAATTGTGTCTACATGGATTTATTTATAAAACAAGACTGGATAAATTAAGAAAAAGCTGCAATATGTATCCATCATATGTACATGTTAACATCTTCAATACTTTTTCCCAGGATGCACCTCCAGTAGGTTTAGAGAATAAACAGAATGTGTAGAGCTGAAATCTAGGCAAAGGGTGATGACTTTGAAAAAGATAAAACAAGATAGTTTTGAATTAATTAAGACTTATTGGTCATTCCCAGACTTCCCTTTGTAATATTTCAGAGTTTGGTGAGTTTAATATTATACTAATATGTGACCCTGGATCACAAAACCAGTCACAAGTAGCACGGGTATATTTGTGGCAATAGCAAACAATACACTGTATGGGTCAAAATTATCGATCTTTCTTTTATGCCAAAAATCATTAGGATATTAAGTAAAGATCATGCTCCAAGAAGATATTTAGTACATTTCCAACCGTAATAAAACATTTATTTTTGTGAGTGAATGCAGCACAATCGCAAACATAAATGGAGAACTTTAAAGGTGATTTGAAGATCTGAGGTGAATTGTCCATTGTTGCTTTCAGTTCAGCTAAAGACACAAAATGATATTCAAACTCACATTAGATGCTTTTAACATTAAATAAAGCACATAAACAGTACCTGAGATTATCATGCTTTCTGTTGTTGTTCCAACTGCGACGTTGCAAAGATAGAAACATTTTCTAAAATAGAATCATCGCGTGTCGCGGCTGGTTAGGACAAAAACTCTGATTAACATGGAAAAGATACCTTTTATCACGTGTCGTGGTGTTGCGTCTGGTCAGGACACGGTGTAACGCTTCAAAAAGACATTGTAAATAGAAACCTTTGACGCTCTTCATAGAGCGTGCAGGAGTGTTTAAAAGGAGCAGTCTATCAGTTGGTACCAAACAGACTCAGTACTCAGTGCTACTGGTATACTGCAGAAAGATTGGTATTGTTACATTTTTAAAATTTAAGTATCAGCTTGGTAGCGTAGTACTGGTACTTTTGACAGCACTACTAAAGAATTAGTAGGTCTGTCCAAGCAAACATTTAGCCTATAATCTTTGTCATTCATGAAGTCTGATAAGGATATTCCTGACTCGCGTTTGAGGAGTAATCAGGCAAAGCCTGCAGTTTCAGTCATTTCCCATAAAAGAGGCCATCTGTTGCCTCCACGGACTCAGAAAGAGCTGATTATAATTGTGCCCAGTTGTTGAGACAAGTAGAGATTGTCACCGTGTTTCACAGAGCGGGTTTGTAAACACAAGATGACTGGCACATAAAAGCAGCCATTGGCATTTCCAGTCGATGCAAAACCCCCAAAGACCCATGGGAGGCTCACAGAAAGTAGAGGTGCCTTCTACAAACAGATAATCTAGAGTTCCAGTCAGATCTGATTGGAGGTGCAATTCATCAGAGCGACTCGCCCCTCATGCCACCTGAGGAACAGCCCTAAGTCAATGGCAAATTGCCGACTTTATGTCTGGAATGTTCTGATTACCGAAATGCTTCCGGAACAACAGATTTTCTGCATTATAAACGCCATTATGTCACTGTGCACCTTTTGCCAATTTTTTGCTCTTTAAAGATTAGGGATGGACTAATATTTTCTGGCCGATACGATAAGCCAATAACTATTTTCATATTATGGTTGATAAATAATTCATTCTTTTTTTTTTTTTTTTGTCTGCATAAATTATAAAATACTAAAAACTACAATCAGTCATTTTAAAATTAATTTAGGCATCACAACATTATAATGTAAAGTATAAAAAAGATATATTCATTTTGATATTTGCTAAAGGTTTCATTTAACAGTGTTTTTAAAGATTAACTTTAAGTGAGCATTAGATGCAAAAATACAGGGAAAAAATATGGATTAAAATTCAATATCGGCCAATACTGATAAATGTACAAAATCTCTAATGCGAGAACTAATGTAGTACCGATATATCATGCATCCCTAAAGAAATTACATTATAATAAATTTTTTTTTTAGACTAGAGTTAAAATTAAGATAACATTTTCTGCGAGACCATGTCTTTTAGCATGGCATCTTTTATGGAAAGTTTCAATTGAAGTCCATTTATGTCCATTAAAATCCATTATGAATGTGAGATAGGTTTCCCTTTTGAGGCCAAGTTATGTATGTAGCATGGGAGTCAAACATTGCTCAGCCACCCACCTAGCAGGTTTAATTAACTCAAAGTTTCTGTTATCCTTGAAAGCTTGAGGCTTTTCCGGTAAATGTCTTTGTGGATCATTCATTCTGACGGTCTGACACTGGACAGCTATTCATCACAGGGTGCAATGAAAGACATTCTCAGGGCATTAGAGCATCAACCACCTTGGAAGAGCGAGACAGCAGAGGACAGTGACAAAGGCAGAATGAAAATGCTCTCTTACAGTAATACCGACACTCTTTGGCTACACACTCACATTCATAACAGCCGGTTAAATATATCTCCTACATGCCTGGGCACGCTTGTCACACAGCATTCTCTTTAATCAGGATCTGTGACAGGACTTTATTAAGAATATGAAAACTGACATCTCAGCTGGTGAGGGATGAGAAGCATCAGTTTGGGCTAAGTTTTCATTTTTGTTTACTCTGAATTATGGTGAGTAGGGCATTAATATGTAAAATTACTTTTGAGGCAGTAAGACTGTGCATGACTTGGTCCAACCAAAATACTGTGTAATATAGCATACTATAGCATGTAAAAAAAATGATATTTTGGTTCGCCCCAAGATTCAAATATAGTCATTATTTACTCACCTAAGTGTTTTTCTAAAGTGTTTTTCTATATATTTTTTCTATATATATATTGAACTATTTTTTTTAAAATATTTTTCAGTTTAGTGTTCGTTAATATTTTATTTATTTTTTTGGTGTGTTTTTGTAATTTTTAAGTTTTTATTCATTTTTATTTCAGTTTTAGTTTATTTATTTTAGTACATGAAGTAAATAAATGTTAATAATAAATGTTGCCTTTCAACTAGCTGCAATAAAGTAGTTTATTTTATTTCGGTTAACATTTATTTTATTTGAAGTAACAAAAATGTTTTTTTATATATATATATAGTTTTAGATTTGGTTAATTAATTATAATAACCCTCATTGGAACAGAATTTGTATGCCTGAATGCTAGATTAAGTCAGTGCTTGGCAAAGCATGTGTATGGTGTTTTTTCATGGGTGGGTAGTGTTGGTACATTGGCGCTCAGACTGGTAAAGCCCCAATAAGGAACTATCAAAAATGACCCTGACAATACTCCCCAAACATTAATCTTTCAACACTGACTTGTATAAATACAAGTTTTGGTTAGCAGAGTTGGCATATAAAGCCTTGTTTATTGCCTGGGAACATAATTATTGTGGGGGAGGACAGTGCTTGATGTAAAAATATTGTGTTTGGTATTTATATCTTTGTCTTTGAGTTTTTTGTTCTTGGTTAAGTTTTTTGATGCAATATCTGACAGGGGCCATATACATGGCAGGTCTGTTTGATTTACAGACCTTGATTCAATTATTTCACCTTTGGTCTACTCAATCTGATTTTATCTGACTACAAGATAATTCATATGCAAAAAGCTATTCACATGAAGTGACTCAATCTGACGAGAAAACAGCGACTGCATGAAATGACAAAAAGAAGAAATGCGGAACAAAACAATGAGAGGTAATTTTTCAGTCAGTCAAGTCGTAAGCTATTCCCAGCCCTGTCTTCTTGCATTAGATATGACTAAGAAGGAAAAACAGACCTAAATCAAATAGTTCCCAGCAGATTTGGGAGGTCTGCTGTGCCAAAATAATTTAAGGGTACAAAGAGAACGTACTAGATCATTTTATGTAATGCTGGTGACCACAAACAAAAACCATCCCATGCTGGTCCCAATATGCAAAACATACCTTATGCTGATGACCAGCAATGATGGATTTTTCTGCTGGCTTCTTCAGTTTTCAGTGTCACATGATCCTTCTGATATCATTCTAATATGCTGATTTGGTGTTCAAGAAACATTTATTAGTATTATCTATGCTGAAAACAGTTGTGCTGCTTAATATTTTTGTGGAAAACACAATACATTGTGGTTCCTTGATGAATAGAAAGTTCAAAAGGCATCCTTACTGAATAAAAGTTTATGCTATTTTAAAGATTCCTAAGTTTTGGATGTCTCATACAATAGGTACTTTACATGCCTCCAAGGTCAAAAAACACTTAAGTTTTCTCAAAACATACATTGAAGCATCATCTCTTTTCTCACAGCATCTGAAACAGTTTGATCAAGAATCTGGTCTCTAAACGCCTCCTTTCCAAAAACATACCACTTACTACAGTACCACTTATTGTGCACCGCATGTCAGAAAAGAAACACCCATTACCTTATTTGAATTTCAGCTTTGGAGGCTTCATCAAAACTTGTAGGCTATACACAGTGATATGAACAGTAACGATGACCGTTTACAGTGTTAATTCAAGCCAGAATCCTCATACTTTGGAAGTGTATGCAAAGTGGATTTGCTTTCGCAGCATCTTCTTGACATGTTGACAACACAAACTAAACTCTTGCAGGCTTCAGCTACAACTGCAGTGTTTGAGGGCGGGTCAAAGGAGATGTCATTCGAGGGCAGCCAGTGAAGACCATAGGCTGGCATTATGCTAATTTTTTTATAAACCTGCAGGAAGGAGAGATTGACGACTCGTTTCGGGCATTTATTTTCCCAAACTTTGAATGCTAATGTATGGTTTGAATACCTAGAAGACCTACTACATTTGCAAATATATTTACAGAATGCTTGTACAGAGGACTAAATACTGTACTATCCCACAATGCAACATGTAACAAATAAACCATAAGTATTATCAACCACGATTTTTAATTCTTTCTTAACTCAGATTGGACTGCTGAAAAATGAATACAGCACAATCGAATTAAAATGCGATGATAATGCAATATGTGCCTTTTTAAAACTTTTATCATTGAATACTTTTCCACACTGTTTTTTGTTTAGAAAATACAGTGTAGTGTGCAGTAGACAATGATCTGTTTCAATTTCAATACTGATTGAGTCAACAATTAAACTGGATTTTCACCAGGACGTCGCCATTAGGGAATTACATCAGAATAGCATCCAGCTCTGAATGCATTTGACTGGGCTTTGATTCTGATTGCCTGTTGATTAGTGAAATGAGGTGTGGAGATTTCTCTTAATTAATTTGTCACCCAGTTATTATGATCAATGATCCCAGGATGACACAATGCGTTGAAGACTGAATATAGTATTTACCACTAACAAGCCAAATGGCCTGAAAATCCACACACACAAAAAATGGCTCTGTTCCAAACTCTAGTATGATGCCTTGCCTAAAGCTGCAAAGGAGTCAGACTGTCAGACTAAGGTGTATGATATTATCATGGTATCTGTATATTAAATAAATGCTATGAAGGATCCAGTATTAATTCAATGTGTATTTATGTCTTAAAAAATGCCTGCAATTTGTGCTCAGTGTGATGCAAGTAGGAAGGTTAATATTTTAATCCATTGCTCTCTATGGAAAATAGTCTGATCAATCACTTTTACTACAAGTTTTGCAACTAAACAGACACGAGCAAGTCATGTTGTTAGAAAAGAAACTATAACTATTCACTATAAAAGAAAAGAAAGAAAGTTAAACAAAAAGGTGAAGTGAAGGAGGCAGAAGCTATGAGGCAAAGTGCATAACTGAATTCTTTTCTAAGAAATGAGTGTATTAAATCTTGGAAAAGAGCTGCTGTTTCTGAGAGTTAGAAAGAGATGGTCACTGTTCATCCTCAATGCAAACTAGCTCATAGATTGCTAGAAAAGAGTCCACACTTCAACTATACTCATAGTGCATGAGTGGAGCTATAGAGCTATTGCGTATGTTCTTATGTTCTTCAGTTCCATTTGCATAGAGAAGACATGTCTGTTATTGGGCCAGTTATAGAGGATAATGACTTACTGGTGCTTCCCAGTGCATCATAAATGAAGAGCTGTGTGTTGTCCTGTTTGGTAATCTTTTCATCCGAAATAACGAGCCCTCACATCTGTCAGTGTTATTTAAGCCCCACCTGTTGTGAATCCATCACTGCAGCACTGATGCTGCACACCTGAGACACAAGTGCTTTTTTTTATTGTTGGGGTATGCGATTAGGTTTTATGACATCTTTGAGTTTGGACATAAATCGTTCTGGTTCACTCGAGTATCTAAGTTAATTTTCAAGCGGCCATAGCAACAGATACAGCACTTAATCTTCTGTCACCAGGAGTTCCTCCATAATCAATCATTTATGAAATTACTTCACAATAACAGAGGCTTTCAAAGGCTTCAACCATTGATAGAAAGTCACAATGAGAGCAGGAGAAAGAGATACTTTTACTATCTCTGCAGTATGTAGTAGCCTATGTGTACTGTGCTGATCATGTATTATATTTGCCAAAAAGTGTAACAAAGTATGCTGCTTGACATACATATTCCACACTTCAATGCAGTGAACTTCTGTGGGGCAAGCAGGGTGGGGCCGAGAGCTGTGGGAACAGAGTCCTTTTTCTGTGTGCCACACCTGTCTCGAGTCTCACGGAACGAGATCCGTGATGATAAAAGAAGGAGTGATGATGGTGCAAGATGAGAGAGGACCAGGACTGGACTATTTATTTTGTGTTTTATGTTTTATTATGTTTATATGCGGCAGTTCTCCATGAGGGGCTGCCGCTTTACTTTCATTTTGTGATTGTTTATTTTATGATTAAAGTTTTGTTGATCATACGCCGGTTCCCGCCTCCTTTCCCGAACCTTTAACATTGTTACATTCTGTTTCCAAATGCAAGTATTTGTCACTCATTGTTTAGTCGAACTGCCAAAATTTTGTCTGTCTGTCTGTCTGTCTAGATAGATAGATAGCCAGATAGATAGATATATAGCCTGTCTTTCTGCCTGTTTGTCTACAGTGGATAGATAGATAGACAGACAGACAGACACACATTTGCATAGATGCACATTTTCCAGTGCAGTAATATTCCATTCCGATCATGTCAGTCTTTGTCTCACGTGTTTTCAAAGGTACTATTGTAATTAACACCTCACCTTACTTCCTCATTAAGCCCACCATTAGGAGTGAGTCTGTGGGTAATTGCCGTGACGATCTTACCTCTCTTTGGCATTTAGGAGTGTGATTCATATGCACATATTCTGCACTTCAACAACTGAGACAGACTCAAATGTTACCTGCTATCCCGTACCTCTTGCACTGCGTTACAGGGTATATACCTTAAAATATTCTGTGGAAAGGTGAATAAAAGCAGGGAAAATTTTGTTAAATTGGATGTTAAAATACTTAACTCAAAATAAGAGGCAGAGACAACTGTACGGCTATTTGGAACTCTCAAAACACTTCGATTTTCTGAGCATCTCGAAAAAATCTGGTTCAATTAATGATGTGAGTTTGGGGCGGAAGTCTCTTATTTACTTACAGAGACTTTTTAAAATGCAACTGCAGAGTACCTGTCAAAAAAATATCAAACATTGACACATTAAGCCTTGGAACATGTAGTTCTTGGTAAAATTATTGTGACAGATGTTCATTGCACAACATGATTTACCCTAGTGCATGTTCTTGAATCAACATCTTTTGTTGGTCCTGAAACTATTTTCATGCAATCATAGCCCTAACCTTATCACTGAAGTAGGGGGAAATGATAGGCTGATATGAATGTTGTTAAATCCCCCAAGATTAATGCAGCCTGCAAATCCTCCTGGGATGCTCCTACTTGGCAGTTGAGAAGTTGCAATTATGAAGTGATGTAGTGATTTTGGTTGAGAAAAAAAAATAACAAGTTGGGCAATTTCATGTATTTCTCTTGTTTTTCACTTACTGACAAAGAACAAGCTTTTTTAGTGCTTGTGCAACATAATGAAGAGCAAATTATGTAGGGGGGAAAATTATGTATTTTCAAAATCTCACTTGGTACAAAAAAATGACATTCCCAACCAAGCATAAATGATGTGTAAATGTTTGTGTTTTGTGTCCTTTTAGGCAAACTGATGACGCTGCATCTTATACTATTTACCATACTATATAACTACAAAATTTATAACAACATAATTAATTAGTTGTCATTTACACTGTAAAAATGAATACGCTATATCTAATCAATACAATTGTGGCAACAGATTACAAGCAATATTATTAATTAAATTTAGCTAATTAGAATTGAGTAATAATTAATCAAATTAATTCCTTAAGAGTTAACCATTTAAAATGAGTAAAATTTACAAAAAAAAATTGTAAACTTTTTTTTATTGCCAACATTGAAGACACCTGATGTTAACAAGCAGAATCACTGAAGGAGAAAACCATAATTTTAAGTCAACATTATGGTGATCAGTGTTTGTTTTAGTTGGGCTCTTGACCCTTAAATCATTTACTTTAAATTTTGTTTGGCTGCTGTACCTGAGTTATAACAGCCAGATGAACAACGAGAAAAGGTGATCTGTTGGTGTTGGTTGTGTTTTAACATAATCATTATTTCACAATCATTTACTCTGAATTTACTCATCATATATACTTTATATACAAAAGTTTCATGAATAATGCCCTAGGTGTGTAATTTATGCTTTATCTCCATATTGAATCATTCTCTCAGGTGCTTTTGCATTTGCAGTACAAACCAAAGCTCATTTGCCACACAAGCGCATTCCATTCAACTGAGTTTTTCTATCTTGTGTTTGCAGTGGTTTATGTCTGCTGCAAGTGGGATATATTTCGCAAGCTGATGGTGGAGTTCTGGAGACGGGGTCATCCTCAGGAGGACTATGCTTTCTTCTTCATTGATCTGTTTGGACACAGTCTGCAAAGCCACCCTGCTAAACCATGGGCACATGGAGATGCTGATGACAATGCAGCCAGGGAGGCATTTAAAGTGAGTTTGATGTAAATGTGCTGATGTGAATAGTACTAATACACAGACAGGGCCCAGAGGGGGCCCGGATAAATTTCAGATGTGGTTAACCTGTGACAGGCCCCATGACAAATAAAAGTGAAAAAAACATAATTTTTTTTTATTATATTTTATTTTATTATTATTTTTTAAGATATATATTTTACATGCATTTTCATCTAATTGAAATAGAAAATGTCAAACCATGAAAATGCGACACTCCCCACAGATTTCAAAAGGGAAATGCATAGGCATATTCACTGTGAACACATAATTGTGCAGGTCTTTGTTGATGTGTGATTAGGAGCCAGCTGCAGCTGTGTTTCCTGTTTTCAGATAGGATCAGACAGAGAGACACGCGCAGAGAAATATGATTGGATTTTTGAAATATGCAGAAATATGACAGCTCTGGAGGTGCTAGTGAAGGCTGTCGCATGGCTTCATGTCTTCATGTGGCTCACTGCCAACATGACACCCCCTACTGTGCCTGAAAAGGAATTTTCTAAATGTTTATTTAGGCTGGAATGAAATGTTGCATATTTTTCGGAATCCTTTTTTTTTTTTTTTTACATTTGGAGTAGTTTGAGTTAATGTCACTGATAGGATCTAGTGGAAATGTGTGCATGGTTCTATAAAAAGCTCATTTTAAAATGCAGAGTTGATTACATAAAATTTGATATCTATGAAAATGAAGGTTTAATTGGATCTCACTGGGGTTTCGCTTGATTCAGAGCCAATTTATTCAGTTCTACCAGAAAGACTCGGGAGATAGAATGATGTAACAAAGCATTAACCCTCTGGGGTCTGAGGTGTTTTCTGGGCCCTGGAGGTGTTCTGACATGCACTGACATTTGTGTTTATTTCTGTTACTTGTGACATTTTCATGGCTAAAGTCTGATTACACTGTATGTAGCACAAACTCTGCTACAATAATATGTCAGCAGCATGTATGTAAAAGTTTGTAGTTTTGAGATAATGACATTTATGTGGGGTTTGTGAAAAAACAAAAACAAAAATTTTCACTGAAATAAGGTCATGAAACCCATACTGCTTATTTCTTCACAAGACTTTTGAAAATTGTATCACGTAGCGTAGAATATTTGCTCCAAAACTTTGTGAAAATCATCCTGCCTACTCATTCAGATAAAACAATATATTGCTTATATAATATATAATTTGTAAGACATGTTTTGTGTAAGAAAGCTGTATGCGAGGAGGCATGAATCATCTTGAATATTGATGTGTTTCACACCTGATAAAGACAAAGACCCTCCCATAATGGCCCTATCAGGTGCTATCAGGCCCTATCATTATGAGGAACCTTGCACAAAGAATGAGGAGAGATTTAAAAAAGAATGGCTTTTTGATTGTTTGGATTTATTTTAAACACAACATAATCCAAAGATACAGAACAAATGAGAAAAAAAGCACATTATTGAACACACTGATCTAAAGACAGAGACTTGAACAGTCACACACCTTTGTGCCATTCCTGAAACATAGTACATACCTGTCATTTCCAAGGTGTTTGATTTTTCACTTTACCATGTTCATGTACAGAGACTCATGTGAATGTTAAAGTCAGCAGGACTCATCAGTGGGGCATCTGGTCCCTGTAAAAAAACAAAACAAAAAAAAAACTGTGAACATGCTGATATCAAGAGAATTTTAGATTTTTCTGGTTAAATTGCGATTTAAAATGTACAAAATACACACACACACACACACACTCACACACACACATATATATATATATATATATATATATATATATATATTTGTATTTTGTACATTTTAAATCGTATATAAATTTGCACATTATTTTAAGCAGCACTGCACGTAGCACGTGTTTCTTAAATACAAAGTGACATTTAAAAGAACTTGTGAAGAAATGCCAGAGTTTTTTTATTTATTTTTATTAAAACTAACATAATAAAGTATTAATTTTGAGCAATGATGGAGCTATAATAGACTCTTCTTATGAGCATATAAAACAAAACAGCTCCTTGGAAAAAATGAAATGTAGCCTAATATTGTAGTAGTTATAAACAAAGGTCTATTTTTAGTTCAGATTAACATTTGAGGGCAGCAATTTTATTCATAATGTCAAAATAAAACCAACGTAATGTTACTTGAAAGCATTATAGCCTACTATTCCTGCCAAACTTCCATGGTTGCAGTTAGTGTTACTACAGTAAATCCATGGTAAATGTTGCAGATCTGTGGACAACACTGGATAGTTAATTCATGGCACAATGTTTCTTCCTGGTTTCTATGCACTGTTTGATCCGTTAATAACGGAGAAATGTGAATGTTTCTCGCTAGATCTCACAGCAATGTTATTACTTAAGTAGCGAATTCAAATTATTTCTTTACTGGATCTCTTAGCGCTGTGTAGTAACAGTGTCGCTTAATCAAGATCGGCTCGCGCTGCTTTGGTCCAAACTGATAAACAACGGTCCGTCAACCACACAATAACGAGTAGCTCAGTTTTGTTCCGCTTACATTACGTTTGCCATTTGATGTCGGACAATGTTGTGGTCACGCCAGCATCTCTTACATTATGAGCGCGCTTGCCATGCGCGACCCGCCTACATTTGAAATAACGAAATTTTGGTCGGCAGGAAAAATGGTCCAACAAACCGTTCGGTTTGAAAATGCGTACCGAACACCGAACCGAATTCGGCTAGGTATACATCCACGCTAAAATATCAAGGTGAAAGTCATCATAGCTTGCGTAGTATAGACCCAGCTCCCAACCCAACTTTTAGAATAGATTAACGGCGATATTTTTTTTATCGCCCGATAAGAGTCTCACGTTAACGCAGCACGTTAACGCCGATAACAGCCCACCACTAATATATATATATATATATATATATATATATATATATATATATACCCGGCGCAGTAATATCATCACTCCTGAAAAATCCTCTCCCCCTCTCCCTCTCACTTCTGTCATTAGAACCAACGTGACTTTTTACTGAGCCGAGTCGAAGTGCTCCCAAGTGCTATTCCGCCATACATTATAGTTATCCTTTTTACCTGCTTAGAAAAGCGCCACGTTTTATTTTGAGTCACCATACTTGGTCGTGTAACTACTCGTGTAACTGTATTTAAATAGGGAAAACATGGAGGTGTTTGGTCGCTTCTAGCTTCATCTCTTCAACTGGGCTAAGCTAAGTGCTATCAAAGTGTCGCCGTGCGCCAGAGCGATTGAGTGCACGCACTGAGACGAGAGAGGTATGTATCAACTCGTCTTAGTTAAGGGAATAACATAGTTTAATATGAAAAAACGGTGGAGTGTTCCTTTAACAACTACCTTACTATCTATTAATATGCTGTAATTAGGAGTTTATTGAGGCGAAAAACGTAGTTAATAGTTAGTTAATAGTGAGAATTGGACCCTAATCTAAAGTGTGACCGACATGAATGATACTTCAATTCATGCAGCTTGAAAAAGAGAAGTGCGTTTTTACTTTTATGTGCAATCAGACTAAAGAGTTTTATCTGGTGGGCGATAATATGTGCGAAAAATACTGAAAAATTGATCTGCTCCAAAACTGGCTTTAAACTGAATAGGAATGTGTTGTGTTTGACAGAACTCAATGGTTTTTTTTTCACTCTAAGGAACTGCATTATAATGAGTTCTCACACAGACTCAGCGAGGGTCTATTTACATTCGTTGGCATTAACTAACAGCTGTGGTGAGCTGACATTTACTTATCCGCAGAAAGGAATCATTCTATTATGCTCATGATACAGCTAACAGTTGGTACAAAAATGATTTCATCAACTGTTTACATCGGAGGTGATTGTCCTGTTTGGACATTTATGTAATAAAAGCTAAATACTGCAGTGCAAAGAAAACCTTGCTCATCAAGCAGTTGGTCAAAGCCATGACAAAGTGTTAAATCGTAATTTTGTAATCTCTACAGACTGACGCTATAGTCTGTTGAGACTGGCACTAGCTTTAAAGTCAAAAGTGAAATCTAGTTAAAGTGAAATCATAATCGAAAATTCTTATTTTTATGGAGTATTGCATTGTTTATTATAAATGATTTATCCATTATCTAATTTGAGAAGCCATTTCACTAATATACGACAATGCAGAAGATTTTCACAACTTCCATTTCCCACTGACTTACAACCTTTTTGTCTTATGTACCATTACATTAATAGTTTCATTAATAAAGGGGTCATGAGAAATCAAATTTGCCTTGATCTTTTGACATATAAGAGGTCTTTGTATCATTAAAACATCCTGCAAGTTTCATAGCTTAAAATGTCCTCATTATAAACAAAGTATTTATTTAATTAAGCTCCAAAAACGGCTCATTTGGAAGTTGTGAGATCTGTGACGTCACATGGTCACACGTAATTTGCCTACACTGGATGTGAGTGTTGCGTCGCTTCAAAAGCAAATAGAACCTATTATAATCACTGACAATGTCTGCACTGGATTCAGTATACAGATGCGTGTTCAGTTTCTTACATACTCCACACATTTGAGTCTGCAAGAGGACAAATGGTAGAGTAAATGGATACATAGAGGAACATTTGCTTTCACACATCCTGTTTAAATGGATCATTTGCTCATTTCTGCAGAGACCTCAGGGCCCAGTTGCATAAACCGCTAAGACTAGTCTTTTGAGTCAGTTACATAAAAACATAGATTGGTCTAATTTGATAACGAAAAGTAAGACTGACTTCCCCTTGACTAACTGCTAGTGGGTCATACTTGATCTTAAGAGACTGTCTTAACAATCGGCTATGTTTTTGCAACTGACCCCAGAAGGATACCAACATCAGGAACAAGTAGATGGTTTATTTAATGGCTTCATGGATGGATCGAGTCGGAGGAATATATGTTACCTCAAGGAACATATTAAAATAACAAATGAATCCATGTCATGAACCCTTTAAAAGTACCCCTTCACTGACAACATGTGAAATGTGTGCCCTTTTATATATATTTACACACTGAGCCCAGATTCTAAGAATATTTGTGTATGTTTTAATGATAGATACATATATCAATAAGTATGAAATATCACCCATGAGTGAAACACATAATTTTTTACAGTTGTTTATGAGAAGACCATCTGAGGACTTCTGCTACATGTCAGTTGCAAAACACCTATTAAATATGTAAGATTAAGTCCACATGGGGACATTTGTTATATAATTTATTGCAGTCCAGAGTCCAGTGTTGGAATTTTCCAGGTGTTTTGATATGATTCGAGAAATATTAAAACAACTAATATAAAAACTATTTTATAAGAACTATAAAGCCTCCTCAGTCTGCTTCCCGCCGAGGGCACCCTCCTGCTCGGCCCACGCAGCAGCCTTCACCTGGGCCGAAGCAAGGAGGAGGACGCAGGAAGGTGCCACAACCCGTCTCCGCCCCTAACCCTTTACAGGCTTCCATTCAAGATGTTGACAGCCAAACGCATTTTCAAAATGCGTTCTTCTGTTGGATTGGTTTGCAGTGATCAACCTGAAGGACACGTATTTTCATGTCTCCATTGTTCCTCGACACAGACCGGTACTCCCATTCGGCTTAGCCCTGTCTCCTTGCATCTTCACGAAGGTCGCTGAGGCAGCCCTTGTGCCTCTCAGGCAACACGGGGTTCGCATCCTGAACTATCTCGACGAATGGCGGATTTTAGCACACTCTCGAGACCAGGTTTGCGAACACAGGGACCTGGTGCTCCGGCACCTCGACCGTCTGGGCCTTCGGCTCAACTGGGAAAAGAGCAAACTCTCCCCCGTGCAGAGGATCTCTTTTCTCGGTATGGAAATCAACTCGTCACCATGTACGCGCAGCTTATGAGCGCACATGCAGTCACATTGAGGGCAAGAGTGCGGTCCCACTGAAGTTATTTCAGAGGCTCCTGGGGCATGTGGCATCCGCAGCGGCAGTCATGCCACTCAAGACTGCTTCATATGAGACCGCTTCAGCACTGGCTTCACGATCGAGTCCCGAGATGGGCATGGCAACAGGGTACGTTCCGGGTGCTAGTCACTCAGGCCTGCCGTCAAACCTTCACTCCGTGGTCGAACCTTTGACCGAGTTTCCATGCATGTTGTTGTGTCAACAGATGCCTCCACCACAGGTTAGGGTGCCATGTGCAATGGGCATGCTACCGTGGGCTCCTAGACAGGACCCCAGCGCCTATGGCATGTCAATTGCCTCGAGTTGCTGGCCATACGATTAGCTCTGCACCATTTTCGGATGTTGCTGGAGGGCAAGCACGTACTGTTCCGTTCAGACAACATGGCAACATCTGCACTCCCGCCGTATGTCGCAAATCGCACGCCATCTCCTCTTATGGAGTTAGAAGCATCATACTTTACAAGATCAGGGAGGACGAGGAGCAGGTCCTTTTGGTTGCGCCTCATTGGCTCACTCGGACTTTGTTCTCCGAACTGGTGCTCCTCACGATAGCCCCTCCCTGACCAATCCCTCTGATGAAGGACCTCCTCTCTCAGAGACGGTGCACCCTTTGGCGGAAGGTTTGAGTACCCTACCACCTCAGGTGGTGGCTACCATCACTTCAGCTAGAGCCTTGTCCACGTGATACGCCTACGCTCTTAAGTGGAACCTCTTCGTCACCTGGTGTTCTTCTCGCCGAGAAGATCCCAGAAAATGCCCGATCAGGTCTGTGCTCTCCTTCCTCCAAGAAGGGTTGGAACGAAGGCTGTCTCCTTCCACCCTGAAGGTTTATGTGGCTGCAATCTCTGCGCACCACAACCGGTAGGACAGCATGACCTGGTCATCAGGTTCCTTAGAGGGGCCAGGAGGTTAAATCCTCCCCGCCCCCCTCATATGCCCTCTTGGGACCTTGCAGTGGTTCTATCTGCACTTCAGAGAGCTCCCTTCGAGCCATTGCACTCAGTTGAGCTTAACCCTCTGGGGACCAAGCTGTTTTTGGGGTCCTTGAGATGTTCTGACATGCCTTGATATTTGTGCTTTTTTCAGTTATTTATAAACATGTTAATGGCAAAGGTGTAAATTCACTCTATATAGCACAAACAGGGCTACCATAATATGCGAGCAACGTGCATGTAGATGTTTGTATTTTTAAGAGAATAATGTTTATGCGTGGTTATTGGAAAAAAATAAAATGAAAGTTGCTGATTTAAGAACACAAAACACATAATAAATATGTGTCCACAAGACTTTTGACTAATTGATGTTGTCCCTTTGAGTTCTAGCTTCAAAATTATATGAAAATCATCCTGCCTGATTGTTCACATGAAACACTACATTGATTTAAACATTGTAAAACAGTTTTTTTGTCAGAAGAGGTTTATGCGTGGGAGTGGTAATGGGTCATCAATATTAATGAGATTCAGACCAGAGGTGTGACATAGACGATCCCCCAAGTGTTAATGGGCCATCAGTGAGGCAGCCTGAACAAAGAATGAGGAGATTCAAATGTTTTGTTTTTCAATCTGTTTTATTGTAATTTTGTAAAAACAAAAGTAAAGGCAGGTATCTCACAGTAAATGCTTATGCCCCGTTGATGCGGGCTCTAAGCAAATCAAATGTGACCATATATTACATATATGTGACCTTTTATATTAACATTACCAATCAATAATTGTTATATTGTGCATGCATAACAACACATTTGTTGCAAAGCCACACAGGCACATATAGGCTACATTTGTATCATCAGTATAAGTATATAAACAAAATGTAACTAACATCTGTAAAATAGTAGGTAAATATGTACTTACTCTTTTTGATTTTTGTTGCTGCGTGTCCTCGTTGCAGTGGAAGGCGAGAGTGAACAAGCTACATTCCTTTTAAAAAAAGTTACAAAACATATGTAACATCAACCAATCTCCAAAAATAAATAATAAAGTCATACAGGCTCATATTATTAACACTAAGTATAAACAAAATTGAACTAACACCTGTAAAATAGTGGGTAAATATGTACTTACTCTTTCTGATTTCTGACTGTGTTGCTAAGCGCACTCCGAGTTGCAGGCGGAGGTAGTGATGAAGCTACATTCCTTTTAAAAAAGTTGAAGAATATTATTACATAAATATAACTATAGTAGCATTAGTCTATAATGAATTACTGATGTAAATAATTTTAGACGCGTGCAATAAGCCTATATGCGTGTCAATGGGCCATTACCGGAGAGGCACACCGCAAACATTAGCCTAACACATTTGTGCACTTCATTAACTGGGTATATTTACACATTTCAGCACATTTACACACATTTACAACTGATATTTGTGAGCATGCATCGTTAATGATAATGAGGCAGCATTTATATAGTCAAAATATAATCTAAACACCTACTTTCTAAAATAATTTCTAAATTCTATCTTTCATACATAATGATCTAAACATATCATTTAGGCTACACATACAAATACAAATTTCCTAACCAAGGGGTGTAGCATATGTACACAAAAAAACAAAACAAAACATTTTTAACGTTGTAATGGTACGAGATATTAAATTCATGGTATAGATATGCACTTTCATTAGATCGTGTTGAATAGGTAGATATAAAATGTCAGTACTCTGGATGGCAAGTCCACCCAGTATAATATGTAAGCTCATGTTTTGAATAGCTTGTCAATTAATGCAAGTAAGAATAAATACTTACTCATCCGAAATTCTATCCACGGCTGGATCAAGTCGCTCTTCAAAATACAAACGGTCGTCATCAGAATAGTCGCGCTCCTCTTCTGATGAAAATCTGGACTCTTCGTCGCTAGTATCCAGGACGAACTGAAGGGCTTCCGCACCGGTGTACCGTGTCATCTTCCCAACGCGCAGGTGACGAAATGATGAAACTTGAAGCGTTTAATGCATTTGCTTGGGGGCGTTTACCTGTTTTGCATAGATGGCTTAGCACATTATCTTGTGAATAGCGCGCTCCGTGAGTAGGCGTGAACGAATTAAAGTCAATGAGCTCGTAATGAGCTCGACTGGAATCGCTCTCTTTTTATACAGATTACAGAAGCTGATAATATTTGTTTTTTATATAAATGACTTCATTTAACAGATGCGATCTCAAGCTTTATGCCCGTGGGTCTGTTTGCCTGTTTGACTGAATTTTCGCGGAGTTATAGATCATTTTCGAACGCGTTTCAAATGGGAGTTTACTGACAGAGAGAAGGCAGAAATCGCATCATGTTAAAGTTTCTTTATTTGTCAAAAAGCAAAACACTTTATTTTTATTGTGAGTATACAGAAAAAAAATAGAAACTGAACAGGATCGATTGATGTATAACACGAAAATTAAAGATCAAAATTAACAGAGCATTTTGTGTTTATTTTTCATTGCCAAAAAAAAAAAACGAGCAAAACGCGCCGGCGCGTTTTTGGTCCCCAGAGGGTTAAGTACCTCTCTATGAAGACGGCCATCCTGGTTGCTTTGGCCTCCATCAAGAGGGTAGGGGACCTGCAGGCATTTTCCGTTGACGAAGCGTTCCTGGAATTCAGGCCGGCTAACTCTCAAATGATCTTGAGACCCTGGCCTGGATGTGTGCCCAAGGTTCCCACCACTCCTTTCAGGTATCAGGTGGTGAACCTGCAAGTGCTGCCCTTGGAGGAGGCAGACCTAGCCTTGGCACTGCTCTGTCCAGTATGTACCCTTCATGCTTACGTAGACAGAACGTGGTGTTTCAGGACCTCAGACCAGCTCTTTGTCTGTGCCCGGTTGGTCAGCCCTCGTGATTGGCTAGGTGCCTCCATATGCAAGGTTCCCGGTTGGGCAACCCCCACATGTGTATTTCCACTGTAAGTCTCCTCCGAGCACGTGTTTTCCCTCGGCAAGACCCCTCTTGCCATCTCGAGGTTGAAACATTCCACCCTGCGGGCTGGATACCTCTGAGTTCTCCATATGCATCCCGTACTCGGGTCATATGTGTATTCTAAGTCCTCCCTCTGGGTAGGCTCTGTGTCACATATTCCATCACATATACCCTGGTATTCTTGCGTTAGCCTGGCCCTTCACTCGGGCAAGCCTCATGACAAGGAGCTGGGGCTTGCGCAAGACACTGGAAGACAGCCACATTGGCTAGATTAGATTGGGACCCCCATTTCGTCAGTCACTGACGTAACTCGTAGTGAACTCGTAGGAACGTCTCGGTTAAATATGTAACCCTCGTTCCCTGAAGGAGGGAATGGAGACGTTACGTCCTTATGCCACTGCCGCTGTACCGCTGAAATGGCCGGGGCGCACAGTCTTGGCTCCTCAGCAGGTAACATAATGCAAGATTGCACTCGTGGCTCCTTTTATACCCACGCGGTGGGGCAAATTCCGCAGACCCATGGTATTTTCATACCATTGGCTCGTTTTCTAATTCTCTAAGGTGATAGGGCTCTCTAGCGAAACCCCCATTTCGTCAGTCAATGACATAACGTCTCCGTTCCCTCCTTCAGGGAACGAGGGTTACATACGTAACCGAGACATTATCATCAACATCAGTTCCCATTATCCCCATCCACTTCACATGAATCATAATCTGTTATACACAAAATCTAAGAATCCTCAGTGGACAGACACAAAGTGGAGGCTGAGGTGGCTTTTTCTGAGTTTGAAGATTTGAGAAAGCTTTTCAATTTTAAGACAACAGCCTTTTCACTCACATTGTCATAATTTGGCCGTTTGTGGCACAGATGCAAAAGAAAATTGTTTATGACATTCATTTTGGCATGTAATTCAACACAGTTGAATTATTTGATCAACAGTTCAAATAAAAACATTTTCTCAGAGGAGGTGACCATGAAAGAGCATAAACAAAGCACTATGGGCTTTGTGGAGGGAGCTGTTGTTCGTTTGCAGCACCTTTTTTAAATTTAAAAAGCAGACTTCCAAACAAGCCAAAATAAAAAGCGCTATTCAGGATAAGTGCTTTTTAATATACATTAATATAACACTTTTATATAAATCAATATTCATTAGTTGTGTTTGCTGTTATCTTTAACCCTTCAAAGCCTTCAGGATCATATTTGATATGAAAATTTGATATATGCATGATCGAAACTGCACTGGAAAATCTGTTGTACACAATCTACTACAGTATATGCCTTCTGTCATCTGATTTATAGTTTATACTTTTTTAGTAATTGGTAATTGTACTTTCATAACTTTCATAATGTTAGAAATATTTTTCAAGATTAATATTTACTGGACTGAAGCAACTTAAGTTTCCTTGATTATCCATACATCCTTTTTTTCATGTTAAAATGTATTTCATGTATTTGATACATCAGGCTTTTGAGAATTTATATTTCTGTCAGGACCACTACTGTCAAATACGATTGACAATTAGCATGCAGTTTGGATTAGTGGTATGGGTCCGTTCTGGGCGAGAACTCCCTGCACATCCATGCAGCCTAGCATGGATAAGAGCAGGGAGAACAGCAATAACCCCCCTTGGGGTAAACAGAACAGAACCAACATGAATGTTTGCAAATATATTTAATTCAAGATTTTAAAGTACAACATAATTCGAGAATTTATTCTGATTCAAGGGGAATCAGAATGCCAAATCCTGACTGGGCGAGAGGAGGAGCTGGGGATGGAGGAGGGTAATTAGCTCATGAGAAACACGATAGCTGCTGATAATACTGAAGGAGCTTATATATGTATACAGTGATAGGTGTCGTATTCCTATAGGTAGATGTGGATCAGCTGAGAGTCAGCTGATGCGAGCTTGACTAACGTGACCTGCCAGAACTAACGCTACGCTTGATGTTTATCTCTTAATCATCATTACATAGACCCCTTCAATGTAATAGACTGGCATATTGTGTCAAGGTATGCACTGTCTTTGCCACCACAGGAACGGGAACAGTACTATAATAAACTTGTTTTAGCTAATGGCGATTGTCTGCCTGATCCCGAGCTCCTAACAGAATGGGTAGACAGCGTTAGCAAGTGGCCAGATATTCAATGGTACTACAATCTATTCAGATAGATACTGCTATCTCCTAAGTCTGTAGCATGACACAGGTCACAATTAATGCCAGATATCAAACTTCATCTAACTATTAAATCAGTCTACAGTTTACAGAAAACATTTGTTTACTTACCATGACCTAATTCTACTGTTGTTGTCACAATGTTGGCGCTAACCTGCGGCTAACTACTAGCAGCTGGCTACGTCTGTAGCATGACACAGGTCCATGACATTTACAAAACTATTAACCTGCATAGCTTAACGTTATAGGCTAGTGTACAGAAAACTTTTCATATTTTTATTTTTTTTTATAAACGGGCAGACTGGGACAGTGCTACGATCAAAGAGGCTCGTGTTTGTAGTGCTCACTTCATCTCAGGTAAAATCATCCTTTATCATCCCTTTCTGTTAGATTAAGCTCGAAAGCCTGAATTTTGCATGAACAGTTCCATGAACAGTTTTCTGTACACTAGCCTATAACGTTAAGATATGCAGGTTAATAGTTTTGTAAATGTCATGGACCTGTGTCATGTAGACTGATTTAATAGTTAGGTGAAGTTTGATATCTGGCATTAATTGTGACCAGTGTCATGCTACAGACTTAGCAGATAGCAGTATCTATCTGAACAGATGTCGTCTATTTTTTTTTAAACGGATGAGATCCTGCAGGAATCCTGAAAAACTTGACTCCACAACTGGTGCGATTTTCACAGTCCACGACGCAACAAGTAGGCATTTTTTTCTTGACAAGAAATTCTCTGGTTAACACACAATTCAATGGGATGGAATGAACTTTCTGACCCCGACCTGCGCACTGAAAATTTTCCTGAGACATCAGCCGTGAAGGGGTCTATTGCATTGCATTATATCCAGGAGAAAATTCCATGCACGAGGGAAATACCGAAAGTGTTTAAATGTCTCCAATTCTCTTGAGAGACGAAATAGCGATGAGAAAGATAAAATGAGATATGAGAAAGTCTTTAGAGAGATAATCTCAAAAACTTAGAATAAGTTTGGGGAGCTAGGGAGAGGCCTTCTAGTACAACTGCCAAGTCCCATGTTGGCACCCTCTTGCGGACTGCTGTCCTCAGCCTCAAAGTGCCACAAAGGAAACAAGTTATTATTGGGTGTCTCCCCAAAGATACTCCACTCCAAGGGAGGTGGTAAGCAGCTAGTGCCGCCACGTACACCTTCAGTGTGAAGGGGGATAACCCTGCGGAGAAGCGCTCCTGCAGGAACTCCAGCAGGAACTCCAGCACTGCACCCACTGGGCAGTTAACCGGGTCCAACTGGTGCTCTCCACACCAGGAAGTGAAAAGTCTCCACTTCAAGGCATGCAGTTTTCTTGTGGATGGAGCTCTGGAATCAGAGGGGCTGGATGGCTGAGTGAGAACCACAGTGGACAATGCATGGTCTCTTGGGATGCGAACAGGTCGGCCTCAGCTCGACCAAAGTTCTCTCCGGGCCTCAGCCTCTGCCTCGACAGGATGTCTGCCCCCTGATTTAAGTACCCTGGGATATATATCGCTCTCAATGAAAGTAGCTTCCCCTGGGCCCACAGGAGGATCTGGTGAGCCCGCTTGTATAAGGGGAGCGATCGCAGACCCCTCTGATGGTTTATATAAGAGACCACCAATGTGTTTTCTGACCGAACAAGCACATGATGGCCCCTCAGGTCTGGGAGAAAGTGTTTCAGAGCCTGGAACACCGCCAACATGGTGGTCCTGCCGAAGACCTTGGGCTGTGCGACCACTCATGATCGCCCCCCAAACCATGAGGGAAGCATCCTTCATTACCGTGGCGCGATGACAAGGAGCTCCCAGCAAGGGCCCTTGGGACAGGAACCAAGGTAATTTCCACATGACTAAGGCACGAAGGCAACGCCGCGTGACCTTGATCATGCGAAGCGGGTTTCCCCTCGGGGAGAACCCCTTGGTTCTGAGCAACCACTGCAATGGTCTCATGTACAACTGGCCACAAGGTATAATGCTGGACGCTGCTGCCATTAGACCTAACAGTTTTTGAAACTGTTTTACAGTGGCTGGCCAACGAAAGGAAGAACACCATATTGGTTCGCTTCGCCCCCGAAAGCGAACCTTAGGAACTTCCTGTGTTGTGGAAGGATGAATATGTGGAAGTATAAGTACCTTTAGATCTAACGTGACAAAACAGTCCTCAGACCTGATTTGTGAAATGACTTGCTTAAGAGTAAGCATCTTGATTTTTTGTTGAGCTTCTCTACAGTGCAGATCTAAAGTAGGAGAATTCCTCCCTGCTGGGCGGAGGAACCCGTTCTATAGCCTCTTTTTGCAGAAGAGCTTTTACTTCTAGTTCCATAACCAGAGCCTGCTCGGGACCAACCACTGAGGGTAGGACCCCGCCTGCAGGACCCAGCGAGATATATTTGGTAGAAGTTTCCAATCTGCCAGAAGATCTACTAAGGATACCAGTCTCTCGAGACTGGCCTCTGGTGTATTTCGAACAGCAGGCACAGTGCCCTGAAGCAGCGCACCGGCAGGGAACAACTGGCTTGACCACTCTAGAGCCCACCTCTGAGGGAGCGAGTAAACCTTGGGTAAAAACACGCTGGGACCCTCTGCGCCCCGGCATGAAGGCGGGGTTGGCAGACCGGCCCCCTGAGGGCACCGAGGGGAGACGGGCACCGTATAATGAGGTGAAAACCGTCTTCCCCATTGAGGGGTGTACCCTCAGAAGCCCGACACCACTAGCGTCAGGGCTTCTTGGCCTACTTAGAGATAATAACAGTCCTCAGATCCGTTTTACCATAAGTACGGATTTTAGGAAGGGTACGAAGCACTCGGCACGTGTTCTTACCATAAACATGGATTTAGATAGTGCATAGTATTTTATACAGATAAAAAGCCATAAAGATATTTCATTTAATTTCTCAAAATTAAATAAAACCATAAAGAAACTGTCAGCCCACACTGATGTGCAAGCACCGCACCCAAAAAACACTTTTACTGTGTGTATACCCACTCATAATGTAGTGAGGGCAGGGAGGGACACGATTCAAAAAGTCAAGTACTCAAATTGCAGTACTGGTGCCACATTCAAGGATGGAAGTAACCACAAAGCGTGCTTCCGACCCCGAGATGAGACACTGGACCTGGCAGGTGAAGGCATAGAAAGGGCGAAGCCCATCTCTAACCCCTCTGCCAGATCCATTTGCGAACCCCACGACTCGAGCCGCCGCTCTGCCTTGTCGCCCTCCTCTAAGAGTGATTGGTGGGAGCACAGCGTCCTCAACTGTCTCACAACAATGCTCATATCCAGCCCCCTCGAGGGCTGACTGAACGTGCTGCGTTCCCAAACGAACAACACACAATACATGTGTATCACCACCCGTGATGTAAATTGGGTAGGGATGAACACACTATTGAAATATTGTTCGCTCACCATTATAAAGTTTTTTTATATATATATATAAAAAGATATATAGAGTATATATATAGAGAGAGAGAGAGATATAGATTTTTTTTTTTTTGGGGGGGGGGGGTGAAAACTCCTGCCTAGCAAATTCTAAGACAGACAAAAAACACCAGGGACATAGATTCACATAGAGCGCTTGCTGAAGACACAGAAGCTGACGCTGTTTGGTTCAGGTGTGCTTTATAGTTTCCCGGTCGATGACGTCACATGACGTTCCATCACGCTGTTAGACTGGTTTCATACGTGCTTCATGACGTAATCACGCAGAGGCGTTCCCAAAGCGTTTCGACGCCTCTCGAGTTCCCTTGAAAGGGAACTGATATTTATATGCATTTAATGTAAGCAGTCTTACATTATATAAAGATCTCACTGATTTGTATTACAAGCTATTAGAATTTCATCTTATTGTTTGGCCATATAATTATCAACAATGTATCAAATTGAATGTTTTTGCTCTGTTTGGGAGTCTGAATAAAATGCAGGTGTTTTTTCTTCCTCGTGCTTGAGCTCCATATTCTCACCATATCAAAGTATATGAACCATAAAATGGTGATTTATCATACACATATGCAAACTTTAAAAAAAAAAAAAAATTGTCTAAAGGTTCTATTTAAAAAATATATTTTTCTGTCTATTATTTGAGGCTTTACAGGGTTAAACAACACAAAAGAACAGGAAATTCTATAAGTAAAATCAATAAGGACTTTGCAAACTTCACCGCTTTATGTGTCTGTTGGATTAATTGAAAAGATTAAAATGTTCTGTTTGGCTATGTGTGTGATCAAAATAGTGTTTCTTTAAACAGTATCTTTAAAATTTGTCTTTGTATTGAATACCCACAGAGTGTGAAAATCCTGACTTACAGAGAGCCTCAAAACCCAGAGTACAAAGACTTCGTTTCCAGACTGAAGACAGATGCCATGGACATGTTTAACTTCAGCGTGGAAGATTCTCTGGTAAGATTTTTCAGTGGCAACTGTGCTTTTCAAGAATAATGAAGTACAGATCATGCAACCAAGTCAGTGTTCCGATCTATATTTTTATTTTGTGTATAAACAGTGATATTAATGAACAAAAATAATTGTTTAAAATATTTTAAATTCCAAAAAGCAAAATAAATGGTTAACCTTGTGAAAAAGAACACTTTAACATACATTTAAAAAGAGTATACTTTTTACAGAAATAATATACGGTAACACTTTATTTTACAGTGTCCTTGTAAATGTAAATGTAAAAAAAATGTAAATATTATGCATAATTACTTGCAACTAACCCTCAACCAAATCCTAATCCTACCCTAACCCTATAGTAAGTACATGTAGTTGCTTAATATTGCTCAGTATTTAAATATATAATTACACTGTAACAATGACACCTTAAAATAAAGTGTAACTATAATATACTGTAAAATTAATATGCTTAAGTGTAAACTTAATGTAATAATTTAACTAAAAAAAAAAACTGTACTTAAGGCATGAAAGTGTACTCTAAGTACATTGGTGACCTTTTCTAGTAATATTATTGTAACGTTTTGGTTCTCAAAGGACGATGAAGATACAAATAATAAGAGGATTTATTCTGAACACGATTACTAGTCAACATACGACACTGTGCACATAACACAAACAATAACCGACCGTGAACATAGAACAGAGAGGAACTTAAATACACTGATGAACAATGAAGACAAGGTGATAACGATGATCGCTGGCAGGTGCGGGTAATGGTGGAGTGAGTGCAGGTGTAAGCCGGAGAGGATGATGGGACATGTAGTGCTGACGGGTGACTAACAGATGACAGTGACAGTGACAATTATATTATCTGCAAGTGCAATTTTCAAAAGGTGTACAGGAAGGAAAAAAATGTGAAAATAACTTATATTGTTTATATTGTTTATGTTTATATTGATGCTGAGCACTTTGCATTCAACATCGGTGCATTTACATTTCAAATAATGGCAGTTATTTAACATCTGACTGAATATTACTAAATGGATATCTGCTATACTTCGCTTCGCTTCACGTTGTGCCACGATACAGCACAGCCTCTCGTACCTTATTGATTTTATAAAACGTCAGAAAAAATATGTATCTATGCAACTTTCATGAAGTAAAATCACTAAAAGCCTTCCTTCTGCTGGAAAAAATAGTCCCTGTCCGTAAACAGCAACAGAAGTTACAGACAATATTTCGCCATTATGGTGGCAAAGACTGTCTTTATGAGTGAGTCAGTCAGTAGTGACTGACTACGTTTACATGCAGCCAATAACCCGTTCAAAACCGGAATATTAGCAATAACCCGGTCGTGCACGGCCATGTAAACACCGGCAAAAACCTGAATATGCTCATATCCCGGTTTTTAAAAACCCGGACATGATCCCTGGGGTACCCCTTTTCTAACCCGAATATTTGGTCATGTAAACATGTATCGATTCGGCATATCCCCATCAAAAGGAACATTGATTTGTGTTCTGCGCATGTTCTATTTGCAAGGAATCTTGGTCTTTTGAGTAGAGATGGCGCATACAAAAACGATACTCGGTTACTCACGTAACCTCGGTTCTCTCTAGAGAGGGAACAAGTATTGCGTAAGGAACTTACGCTACGGGAAAAGTCATCTTTTCTCGAGATAGTGAAGCCAAAAAATTATCCTTAATTTTTCATAATTTGTCAACGCAGTGCAGCAGGCAGCACAGCAGAACTAGAGCGGGCAATACTGCGTGCTCATTGGCTGCCGCGCGGCAACTGCTTAAGCCTACCAGTGAGCCCCGCGTGACGTCACGCCCAATCAGGGTGCGCGCGCCCTCGCGCGTCACAGCCCGCCAGAAGGGGCGACGTCAGAGCGTATAAAAACAGGGCTCGGAGGCTTAATTCTCTGGTTTCTGTCGAATGAAGCGACATGAGCTCGAGGCGCAAGCACGGCAAGGAACGCAATACTCGTTCCCTCTCTAGAGAGAACCGAGGTTACGTGAGTAACCGAGTATCGTTCTCTTACGAGAGGTTCTCTCGTATTGCGTAAGGAACTTACGCTACGGGAACCCTTTGTCAACGCCGTGCGCGCCATGCATCCACACACAACTCCAGGGGGAGGGGACCCGGGGAGTGAAGAGTGGGGAGAGAGGTGGCCAGCAATGTGGGCCAACACATGTACATAAGCACCCTTAGGGAGAAACAGAGCGGCGCAGCCGGTCTGTATATAAAAGCTTTCCCTGAAAGTGCGGCTCGACCAGAAGAGTCAAATCTAATATCCAGCCTGCGAAGAGCAGGGCATGAACATGATTTTAGACTGCAAGAAGTTTAGCCTGCAGGGCGGGAACTTCCAGGTTATAAAACCTAACAAATGTAGACGGGGAGGCCCAGCCTGCTGCCGTACAAATGTCATAAATGGAAATCCCACTGGACCATGCCCACGATGAGGCAACGCCTCTGGTGGAATGAGCCCGTATGCCCAGAGGGCACTGCAGGTCTTTGGACGCGTATGCTGTAGCAATAGCGTCCACTATCCATCTGGATAGCGTCTGTTTCGAGGCGGCGAGACCCTTGGTGTGCCCACCAAACGAAACAAAGAGCTGCTCTGAGAGCCTGAAGGCTGCAGAGCGCGTAATATAAAGCCTTAACGCCCTGACAGGGCAAAGGAGGTTATTATCGACCTCGCTGGCTGCCGGCGGCAGGGCTGAGAGGGAGATAACCTGTGCTCTGAAAGGAGTACCCAACACTTTAGGGACATAGCCATGTCTAGGTTTGAGAATGACTAACGAGTCGTTAGGTCCAAACTCGAGACACGACGCGCTAACTGATAGCGCATGCAAGTCACCCACACGTTTTACTGAGGCGAGGGCCAGCAGAAAAACGGTTTTGAAAGTGAGGTATTTGAGACCCACAGAGTCTAGCGGCTCGAAGGGAAAAGCTTTAAGGGCCTCCAGGACCAAAGACAGATCCCATATCGGAACCGAAGGTGGCCGCGGAGGGTTCAGCCTCCTGGCGCCTCGCAGGAAACGGGTAATGAGTTCGTTTCTTCCTAGTGCGCGGCCGCGCGCCGAGTCGGCGAACGCAGCAATCGCCGCAACATACACCTTGAGCGTGGAGGGGGGCCTGCCCGCATCCAAGAGCTCTTGGAGGAAGTTCAGAACCTGTGGAACCCCACAGGACTGAGAGTTCAAACTCTTCCCTGCACACCGTTTGTTAAACACTGACCATTTAGACGCATAGAGCCGCCTCGTCGAGGGGGCTCTGGACTGCGAGATCGTGTTAACTACCCCTTCTGACAGATCAGCGAATATTCGTTGATTACCCACGCATGCAGAGACCAGCGCTCTGGATGGGGATGCAGAATTGACCCTCGGGCTTGAGAGAGACGGTCTCTCCTCGCCGGAATCGGCCACGGGGCTGTGTCTGACAGGCTCACCAGCTCCGGGAACCAGGGTTGGTTCTCCCAGTGCGGGGCTATGAGGAGCACTGCGCAGCGCGTTTCCCTGATCTTTGCTAATACCTGAGGCAGCATTGAGATCGGGGGGAAAGCGTACAACGGGACACTGGGCCAAACTTGGGCCAGCGCATCCTCGCTCTTCGAAAAGAACCTTTTGCACTGAGCGTTCTCGCTTGTGGCAAAAAGGTCCAATTTCGCTTCGCCGAAGCGGCGCCACAACGTCTGTACCGTCTGGCTGTGTAACGCCCATTCCCCTGGGGGAACATTGTCCCTGGACAGTTTGTCCGGGTCGTCGTTCAGGTGCCCGGGCACGTGCGCGGCTCTCAGCGAGCGCAGCGAGCCCTGAGCCCAGACCAAAAGGCGTTCTGTTAGAGCGCGCAGGGCTCTGGATCTGAGTCCGCCCTGGCGGTTCACGTAGGACACCACTGACATGTTGTCTGAGCGAACTAGCACGTGGTGTCCCCGCAAGTATGGGAGAAAATGCTTCAAAGCCTTCTCGACCGCTAACATCTCCAGACAGTTTATATGGAGGTTCCGCTCTGGGCCTGACCAGGGGCCGCAGATTGGTCTGCCCTCGTAAAGCGCTCCCCAAAACATGTTGGACGCGTCTGTCGAGACCACTTTGCGGTGTGAGATGACTCCCATTGTCACTCCCTGTCGGTACCATTCGGGCGCTAGCCAGGGCTGCAGGGCTGAGACACAGACCTGAGTCACGCTGACTTGAGCGCTGCCCGAAACCCACGCTCCGCGGGGTATTTTCGATTTCAGCCAGCATTGAAGCGGGCGCATTCGAAGTAAACCCAGCTGTAGGACCGCTGCGGCTGATGCCATATGGCCTAACAGCTTCTGGAAACGTTTCAGAGGGAGGTATCTGCCCTTTTGGAAGGATGCAGCGAGGTGTCGAACACAGCGCGCGTGCTGTTCTGACAGCCTGGCCGTCATCGCCACCGAGTCCAGTTCTATTCCTAGGAAGGAAATTGACTGACTGGGGATAAGTGAGCTCTTGGCCCAGTTCACCGAAAGACCCAGGCTTTCCAGATGACTGAGAAGCGCTATCTTGTGAGAGATGAGTTCCTCTTTTGACTGCGCTAGAATGAGCCAATCGTCCAGATAGTTCAGAATTCGCATGCCCTGTTTTCTCAGGGGAGCGAGAGCTGAATCCATGCACTTCGTAAATGTACGGGGTGCTAGGGACAGGCCGAACGGAAGGACGGTATATTGATACACCTGGCCGTCGAAGGCGAATCTCAAGGATGGCCTGTGACGGGGTATAATCTGGATTTGAAAATACGCGTCTTTCAGATCGAGAGATATGAACCAGTCCCTCGGGCGAAATTAGCGCGAGGATCTGCCTGGTCGTAAGCATTTTGAACGGCCGTCTCATGAGAGCCCTGTTCAAATGTCTCAGATCTAATATGGGTCTGAGCCCACCGTCCTTCTTGGGCACGAGGAAATAACGGCTGTAAAAGCCCGCCTCGGTCAGAGAAGGAGGAACTCTCTCTATTGCCTTTTTTCGTAGCAGCTTCGCTATTTCTGCATGAAGTAGATGGGCTGCTTCTGCGTTCACTTTCGTTTCGGTCCGGGCTTGAAAGCGCGGAGGCCGACGACTGAACTGTAGCGAATAGCCCTGTATTACCGTGTCCAGCACCCATGTCGACACACCCGGAATAGCTTTCCATGCATTCGCACTCATAGCTAGGGGTCGAATGGCCTCTGAGTCCTGCCCGCTGCATAGCGCGGGACGAGGGACCTGCAGTGGCGGGTGCGCGGTGCGCGCTGAGACAGTGCTGCGAGACGGGGACTCGCTGATAGCAGTGACCGGCCGGATTGCGCTGAGAGAGCGCGCGTGAGTGTTTATAGCAGAGTGTGAACGCGGGGGAGCGGGCACAGGACTCTTTATTAAAACACGGCCGGTGGCAGTGGCGATATCTGAACCCTGAACGTGTGAGACAGAGCGAACAGCGTGTGGTTGTGAGCACTCGTGAGCGGGCACATTTCCTACACTTAACACTCGAGCGGCAAGTGCGCGCTTTATGTGAGTGTGCTCTGTGGGGTACACAGGGGGAATTGTGCTTGTGTGTAGAAATGAACACTGGGTCGTGGGCATATTTACTACACTCAAACACCGTCGGCGTGAGCCGAATAACCAGAATTAACACTCTTTTCCAGATTTTCTGGGCCGCTGTACGAACAGCGTTTGTGTGCAGGCGAGCGAGTTGTATAACTGACTCATTGGCTGCAGTACACACACTTTCTGCGTGTGAGAAGCTGGCCGCGAGCTTGGATCAGCGAACAGCATAAAAAATTTTGCTGCCAGAGCCGGGATCGAACACGGGTCTCTGGTGTGAAAGCCTGTTATTCTGCCACTGAGCCACAGAGGAAGAGTGCATAGGCTATTGGTTCGCTCGAGCATAAGAGAGTGCGGGTCATGTTTTTCGTCGGCGATAGCGTGCAGACGTGCGTGTATTATAACAGGCTCGTTGCTGCCACATTAACATTTTCAGCCGCCTAAACTCAGAGGGGGCTGAGAAACGTATGGGAATTGGAGAATGGCCCGGCCTCAGCGGGGCTACAAACATCTCCCTCCTCATTCCGCCAGTGAGTGAGGCACGCGGGGTGCTGAGCATTACTCGTGACCGTCCGCTCTGACATCCCTGAGAACGGCGCAGTTTGCGCGGGAAGCGGGGCGAGTAGCCGGAGCGTCGTCATGTTTTGCAGGCGAGCGTGTAAGGTAACAGGCTCGTTTACTGCAATATTAATATTTCCAGCCGCCTGAACTTAGAGGGGACTGAGAAATATGTGAGAAAGGCGGAAGCCAAGCCTCGGTGGGACTCGAACGCTCTCTTTCCTCCTATCACCGGCGAGTGACGGACGCGGGGACAGTAGCTTTCTTGTAACGTAAAGAAAACTAACCCCGCGACTGTAAGCTTCTGCAATCCCTTGTGAGCGGCGCAGTCCGCGCGGCTCGAACAGAGGGAGAGAGTGCGGGGAGAGCGAGTAGCCAGAGAGCGTTATCATGTTTGCAGGCGTGCGTGTACTGTAACAGGCTCGTTTACTGCAATATTAATATTTCCAGCCGCCTGAACTTAGAGGGGACTGAGAAATATGTGAGAAAGGCGGTAGCCAAGCCTCGGTGAGACTCGAACACTCTCTTTTCTCCTATCACCGGCGAGTGACGGACGCGGGGACAGTAGCTTTCTTGTAACGTAAAGAAAACTAACCCCGCGACTGTCAGCTTCTGCAATCCCTTGTGAGCGGCGCAGTCTGCGCGGCTCGAACAGAGGGAGAGAGTGCGGGGAGAGCGAGTAGCCAGAGAGCGTTATCCTGTTTGCAGGCGTGCGTGTACTGTGACAGGCTCGTTTACTGCAGTATAGATATTCCCAGTAGCCTGAACTAGGAGGGGACTGAGAAATATGTTAGAGATGGAGGTTAGACCGGCCTTGGCGGGTCTAGAACACTCTTTTCTCCTTTCGCCGGGAGACGGCGGGCGGGGGGGAGGTGGGGTAGCTTTCTTGTAACGTAAAGAAAGCTAGCCCCGTGACCGTACGCGTCTGCGATCCCTTGTGAGCGGCACGTTTTGCGCGGCTCGAACAGAGGGAGAGAGCGAGCCCCGTAATCATCCGCATCTCTAACACACCTTGTGAGAGGCGCAGTTGCGCGGCTCGACAGAGGGAGAGAGAGAGCGGGGAGAGATACATCAGTAAAACACATAATGAGAAAGGATATATCGCCGGATAGCTGAGCTGGCACGGCAGGCTGAAGGCGGCGAAGATTCGTCCGGCTTCCTCAGGCTGTCCTAGGCTGGCTCGTTGCTGGTTTCGACGGCGACGGCTTCTCTCAGAGAGCAGCGATGCGAAGAGCTTCGCTGAAGAGACAGAAATCAGAGAATTAAGCCTCCGAGCCCTGTTTTTATACGCTCTGACGCCGCCCCTTCTGGCGGGCTGTGACGCGCGAGGGCGCGCGCACCCTGATTGGGCGTGACGTCACGCGGGGCTCACTGGTAGGCTTAAGCAGTTGCCGCGCGGCAGCCAATGAGCACGCAGTATTGCCCGCTCTAGTTCTGCTGTGCTGCCTGCTGCACTGCGTTGACAAATTATGAAAAATTAAGGATAATTTTTTGGCTTCAGTATCTCGAGAAAAGATGACTTTTCCCGTAGCGTAAGTTCCTTACGCAATACGAGAGAACCTCTCTAGAGAGAACCCGCATGCAGTATACCGGAAGTAAACAAGAAGTAGAGGTAAACATGGCGAGACGCAGCACAGCACCACACTTTTGGAGCGAGGAGGAAAGCGCAAACAAAGGCGATCGCTATCTGCCCCGAACTATTCATTATCCGCGTGCTGCTGCTGTTGTTGTTGTCTTTGGATACAGGAAGAAGAATCGGAAATGACGCATATTGCGTCTTAAGGTTGTCCGTACGTCCAGACGCTAACCGTGCGTCGCCGTGTACATCGGGATATTGCCAATTGATTACAAATTCCAGGAGTAACTCTCTCTGCTCACGCATGTAAACGGGTTATTCTGAATGTTTCAGAAACCCAAATAGTGACCTTAACCCGACCATAACCCGAATATTGACAGCTTGTAAACGTAGTCACTGTCATAAGACTTTTATATTGAAATCTATTTTATTGTCTATGTATTGAAAGGACTCAAACTTGTGAACACGGAAAAGGAACACGCAACTGACAAATGACTAGGGCACTGGAAAACCCATTGACTGTTAGAAGGACAAGATATCGCAGCGGACATTCAAACAGATTTTTTATTATGAATATAGAACTGACCTGAAGGAAAATGATATATATACTCTGTAAATGCAGGTACACTCGCTTACTCTATCTCTCAATACTCTACTCTATAAGCTTCAATGAACAATATCAATGAGAACAAACATTTACGTTGCTAAGAGTGGTTGCTAGGGGTGTTGTGTAGTGATACATAGAACCGTTGGGTAGAGACAGTTGGGTTGTTTATTGTGAACAAAACACAGCTATTGACCAATCAGAATCAAGGATTGGAACTAACCGTTTTATTAGCATGAATACATATCACAACATGCTCATGTTACAAGCAAATATTAGCATTATTGTTATTAATGTTTTGAGTTATTAAAAATGGTTATATAGAGAAATGTTAAACAAAACGTAATTTTTTTAGGATTTCCTAATTGAATAATCCTTTTATATAATAATCCTGAATAAAACTTTAACGTTTTTTAGGAGGATATCATACGTATACTGCCCACTCATATTGATTGTAAGCAAAAGTATTTAAGAAACCAGATAACCAGATAAATGCATTAAAGTCTTGTATTGATTGAAAACAGATTTTTGGGAGTCATCCCTTGAGAACAAGCCACTGGAATGCAATTTCTGTTCTGAAATTCGATCCTGATGATTTTTTGAAACCACATGGTTCCCATGTTAAAGGAATGTCAATCTAGTGCACACATAAGACCCCAGACTTTGAAGCTTATTCAAGAATGAGAACGGTTTCTCCAAGACGTAGTACATTGTCACCTTGACTTAATGGATTACAGCTGCACACTAACTCTCAGTTCACCTCTCATGTTTCTCATGGAGAATTACCCCAAGGTTTAGACAATAAGAATGAATTGCACCTACTGATTGCATTTTTTGCTTGCTTACATTTTCCAAGTTGATTTAGCATCCAAATCACTATAGCAATTATGTAAATTAGATGAATGCACAGACTTACAAAATCACCCTTACGAAAAAGAAGTTTATTCAAGTGTTCTACAGTATTAGTATACTTATTTTAAACTAAAAATAAGAAAGTATACTTTGTCTACATTTTATATATTTCTCAGAAATATACTTAAAATTACACTTAAAGGAGAACTCCGGTCAATTTTAACATTGAGCTAATTTTTTTGTAAATTTGGAGTGCTGTCAGTACAGAGAACAACGACAAAAATCGGTGTTGCCTACATCGTGTTATCCTCTTTTTAAAATTTGCACCCTGTTGATTTCAATGGGGCAAGTTTTAAACCTGCTTTTAGCCTCTTAACATCCTTGATGTGTCATTACAAGTGCACAGGTCATGTGAGTGATTCCTTTAGAGTGAACGCGGGTGAATCTGACTGCAGTAGATGTGAAAGATATTAATAAAAGTGATGTTATTTCAGCCAGCGCTCATACCTGTATTTACATCCTGTTTTCGGCTGAAGTCCACAGTAGTCGATTGTCGAGTTCGGGCGCATGATCGTACGTACTAAACCTAAACAACAAGGAATCACTCACATGGCTGGTGCACTTGTAATGACATATCAAGGATGTTAAGAGGCTAAAAGCAGGTTTAAAACTTGCCACATTGAAGTCAACAGGGTGCAAATTTTAAAAAAGAGGATAACACGATGTAGGCAACACCGATTTTTGTCGTTGTTCTCTGTACTGACAGCACTCCAAATTTACAAAAAAATGAGCTCAATGTTAAAATTGACCGGAGTTCTCCTTTAAGTGTACTTGACTTATACTGAGAGAAAAGTCCAAGTATATTTGGCCTGTACTTGTACTCAATCTTTTGATCGAGATATACTTAAAAGTATAATTTAGTATTCAAAGTATACTTGGCTTGTAGTTGTTTTAACTCTTTTGATCGAGTAGCATATTAAATATACTTTTTTTGACATAGTTTTTTATATACAGTCTAAGGAAACTTACATTGTTTGAAAATATTGATTAGAATATTGATATAAAACAGATATGTTTCTAATTCTGCGTTTCTGAATTTTTGTGTAGGCTAGTCTACTGGTAGTGTACATAGGAATTTACTTTAATTCTACTTTACTCTTTTCCCACCATTGACTGAATTTTCCAGCTATCCCTGTTTTCACAGTTATACGGTAAGGGGCGCTATGACACATCTTCTAATACAGAATCTCCGGATCAAAACACAGGAGAAGAAGAAGCTGAAACAAGTGATAGAATATTGCTCATGTTATATGTAACATAACATGATCATCAAACATTAAACAGTTGTGCCAGATGTAAATCAAACTGCTTAATGTTACCAAATGAAATGTCGAACCCATGAAGAGAAAACGACTGTGAAGCTTTGGGGTTGTTGGACTCAATCTACTCCATCTGTGTTTTGATCATCGTTCTGAATCTGATCAAGGCTGATCAATGTGATTTTCTCAACTTTTTTGTTTAAAATGTTGCCTTTCTTTATGAAACTTACCGACATTCAAGTGTTGATAAAAAAGAAAACATGAAGCTGTTTTTAAAATTAGTTAAAGTACAATTAAAGGTATTTTTCAAGTATAAAAAATAATATCTACATTTGAACATAGTAGTGTAAGCCCGTCTATTGGCCCAAAGAAGGTTTCCAATGAAATGGGGAAGGTTTCTCTGCGCGTTACTGTCTTTCCTTTTACGCAACACAACAAGATTAAATGGAACACAATTCTCATATGTATTTTCTCGTTATTTCATCTGACTCCATAAATGAAAAGGTTTTAATGATATCTGTGCATCATTAAATGTGAACGAATATTTGATTATTCTTTTAACTCTGATTAATCCTTCTCCTAAGGATGCACGACACAATCTCGCTAGTCTGATTTATCAAAACAGAGGTAATTTGCTAAATATCTGAGATTTGCCGTATTCACACGTACAAAATAACAAGACACTTACATAGCCCCCTTGAATGCCACCTCAGGAACTTAATTAAATCGTTTCCCTTTAGTAGAGGTCTTGACCACCATAAAAAGACGTTAGTCGATCAACTTACTTTTCTTAAAATGGCTTTAGTTTAGTCAAGCCCGTGGTATATCCACGTACACATATCTAAAGGAACATTAAATTAGAACAGAAGTTATGGACGCACCCGAATCCAGGTTGATCAAACAGTATTTGCTGATTCTGGACGGAAATAACTCGCCCCCCTCATTCAAGTACACTTGAATCTGATAATCAAGTATTAGTCGTCATTAATGTTTAGCGCAGGCTTGTGGAAATATACGGATCCTATAATCTATAAGAGTAAAAACAATCTCAGAGTCAGTCAGAATAAAATCAAACGTTTACAATTTATTGACCAGGTAATGAAGCAATAATTCAAAATCCAATTCGCAAGAATAAAATCATCAGTTAATCATAACATAACAACAATTCAGGAATCGAAGAATTTGTAGAAATTATTACCTGGCAACGAAAATTACACACAGCGGTTGTGTGGGCAGTCAACCTACAGACTCCTCGAACTTTTCTGCACCTCTTCCTTATATACCCACACATCACTTTTCGACACATCACTTTTCTCATATTTTATACCTTCTTTTAGCTTTTCATTATGGTTGGGAGAATGAGACCATTTTACCAGGCGCACTGAGACAATTTAAATGATATCAAACATGCATAGATACTTCTTGTACATAGTTTACATTGCATAGGTTTTCAGTGTATTTCAGGTGAGGAGAAGGGGGGGGGGGGGTGAAGGGGAGATAGTGTGTGTGAAGTGTGAACTGCACTGTGCGCTGCATCTCGGGAATCCCTGTTACATATGCAGGAGATAGTTCAAGTGTTAATTTTCAGGGGGGGCCTTTTGTTCCATCGAGGGGTCGACCAGACATACTGGCAACAGCCTTACAGTAGTATACTGCAAGTGCAAAAATAATATATAAATAGTAAACTATAAGTATAATGTTATGTTCACTTAAAGAAAACTTACAAGTATACTTGCAGTATAAATTACTAATCTAGTAGTTTACTGAGAACTTCAGTACTGAGAACTGTACTTTCATAAACTAAAAAAAATACTACTTGTATTAAAATAGTGAACTACTAGTATACTTATAAGTTCACGTGTAGTACAGATGCATTACAAATGAGAAACCTAGTTATGTACTTAAAGTTTTCTACACTTATAGAACACTTAAACGTATACATTTATATACTAAAAGTGAGCCAATTTAGTCCCAAGCAGTATTGAAATCGTCTTGGTAATCGTCTGTAACCCTCGTTCCCTGAGTACAAAATGAGCCAATGGCAAGAAAATGCCATGGGTCTGCGGAATTTGCATAGCGTAAGTCTGCCCCACGTCGTGGGTATATAAGGAAGTACGCTGGCAATATGCAGATATGTTTCTTCGCTGAGGAGCCCAGACTGAACTCCGGCGTTCCAGCGGTACAGCGGAAGTGGCAGGGAGACGTAACGTCTCCGTTCCCTTCTAAGGGAACCATATCTCAGTGGAAATATGCAATCATGCCCAACCCGAAGGGGGGGACTTGGAATACACATATGACCCCGAGGGGCTGCATATGGAGTATCACTGGGGTGTCCAGCCGCAGGTGGAATATTTCAACCCCAGGGGTGGCAAGGTGGCTTGCCGAGGGAAAGACACATGCTCAGAGAGGCTTACAGTGGAAATACACATGTGGGGGTTGCCCAGAGGGGGAACCATGCACATGAAGGCACCTAGCCAAGTGCGAAAGCTGCCTGTGGCATAACTCTGGCATTGACGTTGACAGTGCTGGAGGAACTCAGGGCCTGCGGGAGGCTCACCTGAGAAGAATATCGCACGTATCCCGTCCATGGAGAGGAATGGCGAGCAAGCGAAGACACCTGAGCAGAATCTAGTACCGGCTGGTAGAAGCGAGTACATGAGAAGAAAATGGCTCCACTCGGAGATTGTAGAATCTCGCGAATGTGTTAGGTGTCGCCCAGCCTGCAGCTCTGCAGATGTCTGTTAGCGAGGTGCCATGTGCTAGAGCCCAAGAGGAAGCCACACTCCGGGTGAAAATGCCTGCAGGTCCCCTACCCTCTTGATGGAGGCAATGCAACCAGGAGCGCTGTTTTAAATGACAGAAACTTAATCTCCACTGATTGCAGAGGCTCAAAGGGAGCACACACATAGGCATGTCTCGTGGACGATGCTCTAGCGGAAGTGATGGTAGCCACCACCGCTGGTGGTAGGGTACTCAAACCTGCCTTGTCCCATCCAGGAGCCACACGTGGAGGTTCCAAAGATCGGGACGAGGGTGCCATAGGGTGCCCCGTCCCTGAGAAAGGAGGTCCTTCCTCAGAGGAATTGGCCAGGGAGGTGCTGTCGCGAGTAGTAGTAGTTCTGGGAACCAGGTCCGGTTGTGCCAATACAGGGCAACCAGAATGACCTGCTCCTCATCCTCCCTGATCTTGCGCAAGATCTGCAAAAGAAGGCTCACTGGGGGAAACGCATACTTGCGGAGGCCCCGCAGCCAGCTGTGTGCCAGGCATCCGTGCCGTGCGTGCCCTCGATCAGGGAATAAAACAGGTCGCAGTGGGATGAGTCGTGAGAGGCAACAGATCTACCTGTGCGTCCCCGAACTGATCCCAAATCAGCTGAACCGTCTGGGGATGGAGTCTCCATTCTCCAGGGAGAGGCCGAAGCCGAGACAGCTCGTTGGCCGTACGGTTCAGGTCTCCCAGGATATAAATGGCTCGAAGCGACCTCAGATGCTTCTGACGTGGCGGGTGGCGGGCGAGTTGCGACATACGGCGGAAGCACAGACCATCTTATCGGTTGATGTACGCTACTGTAGCGGTATTGTCTGATCGGACTAGGACGTGCTGACCCCTGAGCAATGCACGGAAGCGATGCAGGGCGAGACGTACAGCCATCAACTCGAGGCAATTGACATGCCAAAGTGCTGGGGTCCTGTCCAGGAGCCCACGGCAGCATGTCCATTGCACATGGCGCCCCAGCCCGTGGTGGAGACATCTGTTGATACAACAACATGCCTGGAAACTCGTTCTAAGGGTACTCCGGCCCGTAGAAAACTGAGGTTCGTCCACAGGGTGAAGGTCTGACGGCAGGTCGGAGTCACTGGGACTCGGAGCGTGCTGTGTTGCCATGCCCACCTCGGGACTCGATCGCGAAGCCAAAGCTGTACCTGGGGCTCGGAGGAAGGGGCATCAGTTCTTGAAACAAGAGATTCTCGCCCGGCCCTCCACCGGGGGAAGGAGTGGCCCTGCTACCAGCTCCTGAGAAGAACTGAGCCTTAACTCCAAGCTGCCCATCTCGAGAGTGCTGCTTAGCCTGGCGTTTGGCCGGCTAAGGGGCGGAGACGGGCAGTGCCGCCCTCCAGAATCCTCCTCCTGCCCAGGCCGGTGAAGGCTCGAGGGGAGGAGCCGCAGGAAGGCGGGCTCGGCGGGAAGCAGACTAAGGAGACCGCACGGACGGATGACCGTTGGTGCAGAAGGCCTCAGTCCGCTTCAGGGGAGGATCGAAGACTGTTGGGCACAGTCCTCAACCACACCGCCGAGCAAGCCGCCCTTCTCAAGAGTGCTGCCTAGCCAGGCATTTTGCCGGCTAAGGGGCGGAGACGGGCGGTGCCACCCTCCTGCAACCCTCTCCTGCTCGGGGCCAGAGAAGGCTCGAGGGGAGGGGCCGCAGGGAGACGGCCTCGGCGGGAAGCAGACTAAGGAGACCACACGGACGGATGACCGTTGGTGCAGAAGGCCTCAGTCTGCTTCTGGAGGGGTCAAAGACTGTAGGGTACATTCCTCAACCACACCGCAGAGGAGCCCAGCCTGGGACATGGGGGAGCTGAGAAAATGAATTCTCAGACCCCCTCACATCAACCTGGCTGAGCCCATTCCTGAACCACACTTGTGGACATCACCTGGCCCAGGGATCACGTACCGATGTCGTCCGTAGAGCGAGGTCAGTAGGGTGCGTGGCGGATCGACCAGCCCGGACATGGGAGGCATAGCGTCCCTGCGTGGGGGCGTGGTCGAGTTTCCGCGTTCTGTCAGTGTTGGCCAGGGAAGGACCAGCATTCCACGGCGGCCTGGTCTGACAGAACTCCCGAGTCAGCACTGCCTCGAAGGCGAAGGCGACACACAGCACTGCATGCCTATGCCACGATAGTGACAGAGAACAGCCCATGATTGCCACGCGATTGAGTGCAGCGAAGGCGGAGGATGCCCGCGGGCCGTGATAAGTCACGGGGACTCTCGCGAGCCGGAGGTGTCCTGATGCACATCCGGGAGAAAGGCACTGGGGGCGAGTGCTGTACAGCAACACGCGCCCAGGAACCCAGGCGGCGTCACTCCAAACGATGCTTTCAGCTGCCCGGGAAAGCGTGGCCATCAGCTCTGGATCTGACTCGACTAACGCTGACACTCCCAAGGGAGGCATCGCAGTCGAATCCTCATTTCCAGAGGAATCAAGCCCGCTTTGTGATGCTGTGAGTGCCATGACACCATCTGCTGGAGCCCCGAATGAAAACACTGGGTCCCTGAGAGAAACCAGGCACACACGGAAGCCCCACAGTTTGGGATGTGGAGGGGGGCATGGCCCGAGGAATGCTCATAGGTATTATGCCACACCGTAACCCTCAGATCACCCTGGCCACCAGCCAAAGTATCCCCTCTCGAGGAAGAGATAGATTGGGGTGTGGCAGAGGGGACTCTACCCACACGGAGATCATTGAGTCTCGATCTATATAAACATCGCGATGGTCATGTTCCCGCAATGAAAACATGACTCATCCACGAGCGCTGCTGAGCGTGATTAAGCCCAACAGTGCTCGTGACCGTTAGGCAGATGAATCACGCGCCCACATCCAGTAAATACACGGGCGAGCCATCTTGAAAAAGACGTACCGCGTGCAGCTCTTTTAGAGAGAGGAAAAAGCTCAGTAGAGTGCTGAAGCGCCCAGGGAGAAACACACACACTGTCGGCAGATCACTGCACAGATCAGCAGCAGGCAATGCAATCTCGCTGGAACGCGCCATCACACCAACACACTGAAGAGCTGCTCGTCTCGTAGAGTGAAGATGATACAGAATGGCTTGTAGGAGTGAAGAAAACTGTTGGCTCCGAAGCCAAAACATATCTGCATGTTGCCAGCGTACTTCCTTATATACCCACGACGTGGGGCGGACTTACGCTATGCAAATTCTGCAGACCCATGGCATTTTCTTGCCATTGGCTCGTTTTGTATACTTGAAGGTGAGAGGCTTTCTAAGCGAAACCCCATTCGTCGTCACTGATGTAACTCGTAGTGACCACGAAAGGGAAATACACTTACAAGTTTACTACAAGTACACATTGATATTAGTATACTTACTACATAAAGTATACTTAAAAATATACTTGAACATTACTTAAGTATACTTCATAAAATTACCATGACGTATACTTATTTTCGTAAGGGCAGTGTTGATGGCAATTTGCACAGGGCAGTTCCTCAGCATTCAAGCCAGTTCTGAGTGCTAGGTTTGTGAATGATGCAGCAAACCTCCACAATGTACAATACTATAGCTCTCCACCACTGCAATCCAGTTATTTCTTTAAAGTGCCCCAATTATGCTATTTTAAAGGCCCCTAATTTTGTTTTGGAGTCTCCTACAACAGGTTTACATGCCTCAAAAGTAAAAAACTGTTTCATTTTCTCATAATATACATTGCACATCACATGATTCTTAAACGATTCGATGGATGAATCAGTCTCTCTAAATCCCTGCTTTCCGAAAGCCTGCTCTGCTCTGATTGGCCAGATGACCCAGTCTGTTGTGATTGTTCTACATCTTACAGTGCTTGTTGGAAGCTATACGGCCATTACCAAAACTGAATGTCAGCTCTGTCCGGAGGCTTCCTCAGTCCTCAGCGATTGTACACACTGTAAAGACAGTAATGATGGTGTCGTTTTTAATATATCAATCAGGGTGCAAGTCCAATGATGAAACATTGAAAGAACTAGTTATTCAACCCTAACCTTCATTGCAACGATGACTCGAGCAGGACGTTTTTCAGTGATATGTTACTTAGTTTGAGGTACATTATGAGATGTTGCAGCTGTCCTTCCTCACCATCAGCATTAACAAGTGTATGTCCATCAACAAACCGAATTTATTGCAGTGCACATGCAGCAACTTTATCAGTACGGTGCATGTGTTCGCCCAGCGCTAACGTGAATGACCGATGTAACAAACGTTTGTAAAACCAATCTTCCTCCATCCTTTATCTTTACTCAAAGTAGTAAGACTGACAGACAATCTACATTAATATACACAGTTTTTGGTAATAGTGCACAGCTGCTTAGCAGAAGTATTTCAGTAAGACAGTAATAACGTGAGTTAGCCGGTTAGCCAAAAACTTACACAATATAAAACACAAAACTAGTACTTATAATAATACTTATGAACAATAATTATTCATACTTGCAGGTTGTAATTCTGAGGAGCAAGCTGGTCCAAATAAACTTTCAAGAGCATGCATTTTGCTAATCCTGCGTTGAACTCCAAGATTTGAGAAGCAGTTGTCAGTAAAATGACGTGTTGTGGGCTGGTCAAGTTGTTCACAGGCGGACAATGTTAAACATAGGTGGGCATTATGCAAATGTATCTTCTAGTGACGTAGAACCGTAAAGCAGTAGGATTCAAAACACAAACGACTCGTAAAGGCGGTTCAGAGTCGATTCTTTCTTTTGGGAGACAATAACTTTATTTATTGTCCACTTTCGACTTTACAACTTTGCAGAACTTTTACATTCACAAACAGCTTTATTACACACTGCATGAAAGGGAATATTCGAAAAAACATAATAGGGGCACTATAAATGACAAAAGTAGTGAGAATGATAGTATGCATCAGCACGTGTGCGATTCACCGGTCCAAACTTAATGAGAATGAGTGGAAAAAATATTTGAAATCTCTGCTTGATTGATGAAACAAACTGCAATGATCCGGAAAAAAGTGGGAAAAGAACAAAACAAAAAAAAGGTTTTACAACAAAACCTTTCTACATCTAGGCCAATAAGTGTCAGTATAGGTGTCAGTATGTCTGCTAATATACTGAAATAGCGCAATGTTAATTGTGCAAGGCATGCTTAAAAATCTGGTGCATTTTATATTAAGGCTTATTTGCATAGAAAGGGAGTATTTTTGCCCAGGCTTGATTTAAAAATGCTTGTCGCAACCCATATTGTCAGGTTAAATTTATTTGTATAGCGCTTTTCACAATACACATTGTTTCAAAGCAGCTTTAAAGAAAATCATGCTGTTAATTTTTATAGTATCTTAATATCCTCTTGCCTTATAGTCACATTTAGCAGACCTGGGGGATAATATTGTTCACATTTTACAACAATACAAGCAATCAAGCAGTTGACATTTGCTATATAGTATATATCGCCCCATGTGAGTGTACTATATGTATGCAGAAAAGGTATGTATGTATATGTATATAATGTATGTATATACATATTTATATATCCGACTTTATATAAAGAGTTAGGCAATAATATAGTAACATTTTGTGAAGAAATAGAAAACTGCACATATTGCAACTGCAAGATGGACTGAGAGCAATGTAGGAATGAGACAGGGTTATTCGTTGACATCTGGTTTTGCATGCTAAAGTTACACACAATGAATTTGCCACCCTTTTGTGTTTTACTTTGTGGCAAAATACACTCTCACAGAAGATCTTAAACATCTAACCATAACACATGCTTAATGGGAAGGGAGATTTATATTTATGTTCTTCAGGGGTTTTGGGGAAGAAAGGAAATTGGCCCCCCGAAATAGACTGAGATGGTTGTTCTTAGTCTGAGATGATTGAAGCTGCATGTCTGCTTGTTTGTGCTCCAACATTAAATGTCACCCAGTACGCGCCCAGAAAAAAACCCAGATGCATGTGTGCGGGATGAGTAACCTTTCACTGACAGTGGGGAAGTGTGGTAATTACCCTTAGCTGCAGGTCTCCTTGTGTGAGTCTGTCACCACAGAGGAGTCTGTTAGCTCGAGATCAGCTCAAGGCTATTAAAGATATGTGCCCTGCCTGAGCCTCCTGCCTACCCGTCTTTTGAATCTCAACTACAAGCTTTTGAGTGTGTTATACAACACACCTACTAATGACCTTCTAGAAGAATGGATTCTGATTTGATCTTCTCAGTTTAAGCTTTGATAATAATAGTGGTACCTGCCAGATCCATTTATAATCTGTCAGCTGTGAGGTTTTCTGCTTCCCTTGAACTCTTTGAAATAAGGGTTCTTGAAAGGTTCTTTCTAGCACCTTAGATTTGGAAAAGAGCTATTTTCTTTTAGGTGTTTAGGGCTTTCGAGTTTCTTATATGGATCTTTGGAGATTTAAAAACCGTGCGACTTCCTTCCATGTAACTAAAGGAGAAGTTTAGCAGAAAGACCACACTGTTGTTTTCCAAACCAATCAGAATCTGTCGTGTTAGGGTGTGCAGTGAAGGTATTATATGTACATGTATATGAATCTGCTGCAGTTATCAAATGATCTATATCTATATCTGTATATTGTTATTGTTTATTACTGTTCCGCTGAAATTATTATTGTTCACTTGTGTTATATTTAAGTTTTGAACAGATTTTAAAACATTAGGCATCATACACTTGCCGACTTTGTAAATGGTTACAGAAAAACTGGGCATCATATGCTAAATGACTGAGGATCACACAATACCAGACTTTCCTAACACAACAAACTCACACAGAAACATACGCATCCTTTTTTAGGAGACACATGACAAATAAAAACTATATGTATTCTTAAATCGGCTGAAACATATTTGATATCCTCAGACTGGATGAAATCATAGTCTGAAGCTAAAAAATCTGTAAATCTGTGCCCATCATACACTAAACAATTTTCTGCAAAATCTGACTGCCCACAATCTGCAAACTGGCTCTGACTTACGGCAACTAGCATTAGCCCCTTTCACACAGCAATCCCGGTAAATAACCGTAAAATTGCCAGAACGACTTTACTGGTAAATTCAAAAATGTGCTGTTCACACAAGCAACAGCATTCTGGCTTTTTACCGGTAACAGACCATTCACACATCAGTGACAGAAAATACCAGGAAACGTTCTAAAGTTACCTCTAAAGTTGTTGACAAATCTCTTTATCCGCCCCGGATGAGGAGAAGCGCTTTAGTTTCGATATCACTCCAATTTGAAGACATTTGTAAACAGTGCTGAGTAAATGTGTCATCTGCGTCATCATTTTATGAATGACCCAGAGCAGATTTGGAGTCTGAGGGGATAGAGAATGGCAGGGGGAGATAAATCCATAGCCAGAGACTTTTTCCTCCACAAAAATAAATAAATAAATAGCTAATCATAGCCATAGAGTGTTGAGAAAAAATACATTGCAGCGGAGGCTTGCCTCCTTTGGTATATATCAACCAATCATCACAGAGACTTAAATAACATAATATTAGTTTGAACTGCTCCCGCTGATAATCTAGCAACTACCTTAATTATGGAGAGTAGCGATATTGAATATTTGACCGCCAACAAATTTACCAAGATACGAATTAAACAGCTACTAATTAAAAATGAAGGAACACCCACATACCTTGTGCACCCTAAAAGGCTGTTCTATTTCTGTTTCTTTGGATTATTTCCTGGATGACTAAGTAATAATAATGTGTAATAATAATAGTAATAATGCTTTTGAACTTTTTTGTTACAGTTTTTCTCAATCGCTTTGGCTCAATTCTCGAATGAGACTTTTTTTTCACAAAACAACAAGTTCAGGTCTCTGAACAATTAATTTCTTGTTCACATCAGATTTGGATTTCTTAGTGATTTAAGCAATTGTCATGTGTTTTGGCACGTGTGTGCAAAAGAGTAAGTACAATTGTCTACAATTTGCACAACATCTAAATGCACATGGCTTGTTCATCAAAACTGATGAGCTGACTCTCAGTGAAATAATACAAACTCTTCACAACTTCTAAACATTCTTTCATCGTGTGAGCCTCCACATGCAAAATGATCCATTCAGTTGTCAAAATCTGTCAGACATGCATGTATATTCCATAAATACCTATGACATGGAATATTTGTAATGTCTGCTGAATTGACAAATGGTCTGCCATTGTTGTGAAATAGGAATCAAAATCTAACCAATCAACCAAACAAGTTTGGAAGCATACAGTAGGCTATATGGAGTTTGCCCAGCACAATCACTGGCATTTTTGAACATGCAGGAACATCTAAATCCCTAAACAGCAATAGCAGTTTGTTTTTGTAGAAATGTGTTACATATAAACTGAAAATACACAGTTGCTTGTCGTGGAAGAGCAATAGGAAGATGTGTAAGAATATGTGGTGTTAGGGAAAGACATACTGTAATAAAATATGTAAAAATGAAAGAGCAATTGTGAATTTTAAGTTTACATGTACCACATTACAACAAATATGTGCTGTATAAATAAAAATGTTCAGTCCCACTTTATATTAGGTGTCTTTAACTACAATGTACTAACATTTACAGTAAATTAATAATTTGATACAATGCACTTATTGTATACATGTTTTTACATTGCACACCTAAATAACCTAACCTGCATGTTATTACAAATAATACAAATAGAATTACACTGTTGACTACTCCCTTACCCTTTAAACCACCCCATACAACAAAGCCTATCCCTAACCTTGCCCATATCCCACCTCAATAGCAGCAGAAGTGTTTTGCAATACAATATGAACACAATAAGTACACTGTATTTTTTATGTAAGTACATAATAGATAAGGACACCTAATATAAAGTGTGACCAAATGTCCATTTTCCTATTGAGTACTACAGTATTGACTTTTCCTAGTAATTTTTTTAGTGTGATACACAAGAGCATTCAACTAGACAAAACTGACATTCTTGTATAGTGTAAAAAACAGACATAAAATTTGTATTTAACAAATATATCCGTGGTGAAAAAACATCTAAACATTTTGACCAGTAACGGCTCACACAATGACAGAAATACTTTTTATGTTGGTGGCTTTGGCCAATTTACCGACACAAAAACTAGGTTTTGAAGCATGAATTAAATGTTTTGGGTGAGTTACTACATTTTGCAGACATGCAATAGAGTTCTGATGTTCCAGCAAACAGTTGTGACAATTGCACCTACAGTTTCAAGAATGTTAAGACTGTTTCGAAAAAAAAATTGCCAAAGCGATTGAGAAGAACTGTAATACAGGCCTGTTTTGAAGTGTTTTTGTTGGATCGTCAAAGAAACTGTGATGACACTAACCTGTGAATACTTACCAGTATTGAGTTCTGTTTATCACCAGAAAGTCTGAGAAAACCTATCTGTGAATACTTAGTTCTGTATTCTTATATTAAGACTGTGCTTATATTTACCTGTGAATACTCACCTCTTACCTGTACTAACTGCATACTATTCTGAATTTCTGTGAAATTTACCATACGTTTTGTCCATGCTCATCTCTTGCATTGCCTGTTTAATCCTGATTTTTCATATCAACCAAAAAATATACCGGGATAACCTGACATCTCTCGAGACTCCTCTGCTAGTTCGCTATTAATGATATGCTAAAGCCCGCCAGCACGTTGACATGATTGGTTACAAGGTAGTTTGTGATGTCAGAAACCGCAGCGATTTTAAACCGCGTTTTTGAGACTGTCTCTGGTTCACTGCAGTTTTAAGGAGAAAATACTCAGCAATGGTGTTGACTTATGAATTTGCACATGGTTTGTCTTAAAGCACATTAAAAACACCACATATAAACAACATTAAAAACTTGATTTTCACCACAGCGGGACTTCAATTTAAAAAAAAAATCCTCAGGAGAGGATCCCCAGACCGCTACAATTAGTGAGCTGCCACTGCTGCCTGTGTGTGTATTAAAAACATAGCCAAGACTTAATAGAAAACCTGGAAAGTGTTGCTGCTGTGATATGCTATACGCTCTGTGCACAGTCAAATTATTTTCTGAAGTCTAATAAGGTGTCTGCAACTCTTCTCACTGTTCTGTCGTCTGTCGTTCTAGTCTGTTAGCCTGATGCATCCATTCATTTCCCCAGGGCAGTGAGCTCATTTGGAAGGTTCCCTCTGCCCACAGCTCACATGTCTATCTCTCCAATTAGTTGTTCCTTTCACTACTGCCATATTACTATAGCCAAACACATTCTTTCTCTCTCTCATACTCTTTGGCTCTCTCTTTCTCTGTCCTTGTACTTCATTTGGTGTACTTCATCTCATGTTTCGCTGCCCATTTCATCATGGAAGGCCTAAATTCTCCATTAATACCTTCTTCCAAAGCATTGTTGAACAATTTCTAATTGGATGGCCCAGTTCACTGTGTGACTATCCATAGAAAAATCTCCAAAGGGAGATTCCTTTTTAGGGTATTTTATATACAGTACAATGAGGGTTCCCATGTAGAAACTTTTAACGGTGGGAACAAAGATTGCAGACATCCATCATAGGCGACAGAAACTGTTGAAATCTACTGGGAATTATGGGTAATGAAGGAAGGATTACTTGTGTCCATTGCTGTGGATAATAAATTGTGTCATTAGTAGTTCTTGTTAAGGCTATTACTATTTCTCATATTTTTTTTCAGAACCCCTAACCTTAAGTATTCCTTTTCAAATCATTTAGACTTGTGATTTTTGCATGTTGGTAAAACAAACAAAAAAACATAGTCACATGGGCCATATAGAGACTAGAATATAAAAAATAATTTGGAGTGGAAGCTTTTCACTTGAGCCAGTAAACAACCACCTAGAACACCCTAGCAACCGCATTGTAACCCTGGAAACCACTCAAAACATCCTGGAAACTGCAATGCAGCAACACCCAGGCAACCACCCAGAACACCCTGGTAACTGCCATGCAGCAACACCCAGGCAACCACCCAGAACATACTAGCAACTGCATAGCAACATCCAGGCCACCACCAAGAAAATCTTAGCAACTAGCACCCCTAACATTTACATTTGCAGAAAATGTTTATTTAAACATGCTGTAGAGTGGTCTCTCTTTTTGTAACTCTCACAGTCTGAATCTGTAATTGCTTTCAATCCTTTATTTTGACTCCGCAGTGTTTTTTTTTAGTATCTCTCAACCTGGTGACTGTTTGTTTTTTGTTTTTTTTGGTCTGGATCACATTTTTTCGACTAGTCCTCCCCCATCTCCCACGCTCTCAGTCCATTCAACCTTTTACCCAGAATTTGCATTTCATTGCACTGTTTTCTTTCTCTAGGACACTAGCAATCTCCTTTTCTCCTTCCATAATTTCCCGATCCGCCATCACCCACAGATGTTCTGTATTGATGAGTCTATGGTCTGTCTATAGTTGCTATGACAACCACACTTTTGTACATCTCTCTGCCTCCTTTTGCTTTTTGGAATACGTTCCCCTCCATTTCATTATGGTAAGGCAGAGCTCAAGAGTTTGCTAGAAACCATCTGGCTCTGCGCCACTGACTTCTACCTTGTTCTCTCTTAATTGCTGACAGTCTTATTATTAGTAAGGCGATAGTTACTTAAATTTGACTAGATTTTAGTAGTAAGTAAAACTGATCTCAGTTCAGCTGGAATTCTATCCAGTTCCACTTCAGAAATACATACCGTTTGATGATAATGGCATTGGGTGTATGGACGGTTTGTGAGGTGGACAGATGGCTGATGTTTGGCTGAAAATGCATCTCTCCCTTGCCTAAATTTAGCCAGTTTGTTATTTATGATCAGTTTTTTTATTGCCCTAGATATTTTAATTATCACAGAGGAAAATTATATTGCTCAATGGTTGTGGTGCGCACTGGTGCTTCAAGTATCAAATTCGTCACAAATATTTCTCTTAATTTGTTCTGGTGAAATAAAAATATACACAAATTTGTTAGGTCTTGGAAGAATTTTTTTACGAATATTCAAGTAACAGACGTATATTGGTAAATCTGGGCACAATTTGTGGACTGTTGTGTGGTGTTATTGTTAACTAAAACTAACCCTATTAAAAGTAATTTTCAGTAATGGAAATAAAGTTAAAACAAAGTAAAATAATATTTTTTTTAATTAAACCTTTAACTTAAAAATATTAAAAGCTGCCTTGACAATAATTGAAATAATTGTTAAATTGAAGTACTAAAATGACTAAAACTGAAATAAAAAGCTATATAAATATTTAAACAACAATAATAATAATAAATGACAAAAGCACATAACAAAATTACTAAAATGAAAATGTAAAAAATATCATTATAATAATAAGTACTATGACAGTACATGAATAATACAAAATAACGCTGCTGTTTAGATCTATTCTCAAGCTCTCGAGAAGACGTGAGAATACTGGAGTAAAGCGGGAGGCAAAGTCTCAATTTGTTTCTCAATATAATCTCATTGCTTTTTTGGGGGTCTCATAATGTATCTGCTGTCCCGTGTGTGCAGATCCTCTTTTCACTGCACCACATGGGAAAATAGTTCAGATTGGAGCAGGCAATTATTGGATCAGATTCTTATTCAAACAAATGCTAAATGCATAAATGTAAATACAGTGGTGATAAATGGCAGAGCAGACCTACATTTTGAATAATCACATGTCAGTGTGAGCTTTCTGAACAGTCTCTCATGCACATGTTCACATACCAACATTACAGCAGCTGATATATGTACATGTTTACCCAGTTAAATACCTGTCCCTAAAGACTGCTGGGAAACAGCGGTACTAAAACCGTTCAAGTCACTCACAAGATTCTCACACATGTGGGGTGGTTGTAATCATGACTGAGTGGCACGTAGGGGTAATAAAGCATGCCATTGTGTAATTTAGTGTCTTTGGTTGTGTTGCTCTCTGGTGTGTGTTTGTGTTCTCAGAGTGATGGGAAGTTGGTAACTCTAGCAGAAAACTTAATTAAAAAACACTACTTTTTTCATGCCGGTCATTCCTAAAAAAAAGGTTGTCAGATTTAGCTCACTTTTGAGTACCCAACATATAGTACAGAGACACAAGGTAGGTGGTATATATTGATATTCAGCAAGTTAATATCATCTGCAAATTACATCATCAATTGTACTAATGTTAATGACAAGACAGTTGATTGACATTATTGAAGTTTTACTGCAGTTTGAGAACAAAAGATTCTGTGTTTGTTATTTCATAACTGCATGCATACAGTATAAGTCTCTTATTCTCACCAATACTGCATTTATTTGATTAACAAAAAAAAACAGTAATATTTAGAAATATGATTACAATATAATATTATTACAATATAATAGTAATAACTGTTTTCTATATAATATATTTTAAAATGTAATGTATTCCTTTGATGGCAAAGCTTAATGTTCAGCAGTTTTTACTCCACTCCTTAGTGTCACGTGATCCAAGAAACATTTCTTATTAATGTTGAAAACAGTTGTGCTGCTTAATGTTTCTAGAAACCATGATACATTTGTTCAGGATTCTTTGATTTATAGAAACTTCAAAAGAACAGAATTTATTAAAAATATAAATATTTAGTATTTTTATATATATATGAAGAAAACATAAACTAAAACGTTTCTATGTGGTTGGTTCTGTTAGTTGTTGTTGGCATATAGTTGCTATCGTGTTCTAAGTGATTGCAAGCTGGTTGCTTACTGACTGTAAAAAGTTAATCCAACATTTTATTCAACACCTTCCAATTCATCATGTCTGTTTCACACTGCCTATGTTACCACCGTTTGCTAATTTCAATGTCAATTTTAATATCAACAGGTTACAGCCTTCGCGCGGCGAGCATGAGCCATGCAGTGCTACATACTGTACTGTAGCAAGAGTGTTCTAGATGTGCAGAAGACACGCGGAACTTACCAGAAAACATGCCAAAAGTACACTATAAACATTATATATCTGCAATATATAAATAAATGAAGTAACAAAAGTATGGAAAGAACTACTACCCTGTTACAAAAATACATCTTTTAGGCTTCATGCAAGCTAAACACACAGTGGCAAGAACAAAAACATATTTTATTTAATAAATATTACTAAATTCAGATGGTTTCAGCATTTTATATTCTGTACTTTTTGGGGTGTGGGTTCCGATTGTAACATGTATATTCTGTTTTAATTTAGTTTTCATTGTGTTCTGGTTCTGTTTGCCTGTTTGACCTAGTTCCCTTTCAGTCGCTCACGTTCGACGTAACGTCGACGTGACGACGTAATTGGGATCACAACGAGCCAATGAACGTTGGTGTGTGTAAATCGCGTCACGCACCCCGCCCCGCAGCGCAGGTATAAACAGGAAGCGGGGGCACTCACACATTGTCTTTCACTTCGGAGCCGAGCTTTTGGTTGACTTCTGAATCTACAAGACTGCCAAATAGAAAACTGAGAAGACTCTCGTCTGTGTTGGTGCGAGCATTGCAGCTCACAACTGCTGTTTTCACAGCATCTTTGTATGTGCGTGTGTGTCGGTTCAGGTGGGCGTTTCCCTGTGTTAATACTCAACGCGGCTACCCCTGGGTGCCTTAGCACAAGAGAGTTTTTCCTGTGTTTTTTATTTTCTTTTTTTTTTCTAAAAGAGCAACACAAGCGTGACCCTGCATCCTTTTCAGGATGTCATTCCGCTTGTGCGTTTCTGGATGCCGTCGTTCCCTGGCGCCAGAAGATGGCCACAGTAGTTGCCTCTCGTGTTTGGGCATTCAACACGCTGAGGCAGCTTTTGTGGATAGTTCATGTTCCCATTGCGGGAATATGACTATCACAGTGCTGAGATCGAGACTCACCTTCCTGAAGGGAGGTGCAGTGCCCTCACCTATGCCCCGATCTAGCGTCTATTCTGCCCCGCAGAATAGACCTACTTCTGTGCATGACCAGGGTGATCTGAGGATTACCGTGAGGGCTTCCCCGCCGAGACAACCTCCGCGGGCCCCTCACGCCTCACAAGTGCTGCTGCCATTGGAGCCCCTTAGTGAACATCTTGGTCCTTCTCCTGGACGACCAACCATTTCCTTTGTGGCTCCAGCTGATGACCAGATGTCAATCGCAGCATCGGAGGGGGAGCTTCAGTCCTCTGGAGATGAAGACTCGGCTGCGTTACCCCCCTCGGGGAGTGTAGCGTTGCCCGAGACCGATCCAGAATGGGCGGCTATGCTTTCCCGGGCCGCCGAGAAGGTCGGGCTTGCATGGAACCCTCCACCACGTCCCAAACCTTCTCGGTTGGACGATTGGTTTCTCGGGGCGGGCCGCACTGGTTCTCAGTGCGCCGCCCCGGTACCTTTCTTTCCGGAGGTGCATGAGGAGCTTTCTAGGACGTGGACGGCACCATATAGTGCCAGAGGCCGTCCTAGTGGCTCCTCTCCCCTTATCACCCTCGACGGCGGGGCAGCTAAGGGGTATGTGGATATACCCCCAGTGGAGCGGGTAGTTGGGATGCAATTGTGTCCAGCGTCCGCCTCCTCTTGGCGGGGTAATCCACGCCTCTCGTCCAAGGCCTGTAAGTTTTCGTCCGGTCTAACGGCGAAGGCTTACAAGGCCTGTGGACAGGCTGCTTCCGCCCTCCATGCCATGGCACTCTTGCAGGTCCACCAGGCCCAGGCGCTCATGGACATGAACAAGGGTGGTTCTGACCCAGAGCTCCTCCGGGAGCTCCGTGTGGCAACCGACCTCGCCCTCAGGGCGACGAAGGAAACTACACGTTCAGTCGGTCAGGCGATGTCCACCTTGGTGGTTCAGGAGCGCCACCTTTGGCTTTTGTGGCTTGGCTTTTGGCTTTTCTCCCTGGCTTTTCCATGTCCCGTTCGCGCTCTGCGTCTGTACGTGGATAGAACGCAAAGCCTCAGGACCTCAGATCAGCTCTTCGTCTGTTACAGAGGCCAGCAGAAGGGAAATGCTGTCTCCAAGCAGAGGATGGCCCACTGGATAGTGGATGCCATCGCCTTGGCTTATGAAGCCCAAGGTGTGCCCTGCCACTAGGGGTGTCACTTCTTCCTGGGTGCTGGCACACGGTGCCTCGCTGACAGACATCTGTAGAGCTGCGGGCTGGGCGACACCTAACACATTCGCTAGATTTTATAGCCTACGTGTTGAGCCTGTTTCTTCCTGTGTGCTCGCTTCAACTAGCCGGTAACATTGTGCCAATGTGCCAATTCATTGTCATTTAGATGTTACTTATATACGAGCACCATATTAACAAGTATGAAATAATTCTCACTGACTAACTCCTTATCGCCATTTTATAATTTATTTCCACTATCAAAAAAAATGATCTGTGTTGAAATGCACATGTTGGATCAGGAGAAACAGATTGTATTTCAACAGCACAAGAGGAATGTGTGATATTAAACAATGAACCAGAGTAACAGGAGAGTGACGGACAGCATTAGGAACGCTTCCAATTTCTTATAGCACACAGTCTCGTGTGGGTCATCGAATTACAATCTTGCGATGATGATATTTGAAGTTTACTTCAAAAATGCTATTAGTATGGTATCTAGAGAGCTGGTAATCTAATAAAAGTAATCAAATTTAAACTCCAATTATTTAGAGATTTAATGCTAGTATGTAATTTGTGCACTTCCTCTCTTCCAGATGAATCTGATTTCGGGATCATTTCACGATGGAGTCATGCTGTATTCTCGTGCCCTAAACGAGACTCTGGATCTGACGGGTGTGAGGCCCCCAGGGGACATGGTCAATAAGAGGATGTGGAATCGCACATACCATGGTCAGTTCTGCTCAAATTTACCTATAGTATCACATAGACAGATTTTGGGCTAAACGACAAAAGAGTCTGGTATACAATGCATCTTATTCTAAACAGAAAGAGACCATTTGACCTATACTGTATGTAAAGTGACAAACCACTTTTTCACTTTCGTTCACTCACTCTCAGACTAATGTTTTGTTTTGCTTTTTGTTTTGTGCTTTGTTTTTTGTTTTGTTTTGTTTTTGTTTTGTTTTAGATTTTTTGTTTTGTTATAGACTTTACTTTGTGTTTTGTTCTGTTTAATATCTAGTTTATATGGAAGCTTGTTTTCGCTGCAGAATAAAACATAAAAAGATAATTGCAACTTTTTTTGTTTTTAAGGAGACACATTTATGTCTAGAAGTCTAAATGCAATGTGCATAATGATTCAGCAATTTGTTCAATCTAAATGCATGAACCAACTAATCCAGAGATTCTTTCATTCTCAAAAGTGCTCATTTTATCAACCTAGTACTTTATAAATGTCAACCAATCAAGATTAGAGCTTGCCACGTTCAGTACGTTCTAGTTCTGTGAGCAGTATGAATCAGACAGTCAGTGAAATAACTGTGGGTGTAATCTCTAGGGCTGAGACTTGAAGTCACATATAGACAGCTTGTCCACACACTCACTCACACAATTTTCTTTAATGTTAAAGCTGTGATTAGTAATATTACAGCTTGTGTGTATCATTCTGCCGTTAAGACTGCAGGTGTAACAGCCCATGATTCACAGCACAAACTGCTCAATGGAAACTTTGTTTCTCATGTTTCAAAGAGGCATTCAGCAGAATAGATAGCATACTGTATGTAGATGAGCATGTTGCGTTTGGACATTCGGTTTGAATTCTACTCAACTGACCTGCTCAAACTTGTAAACCAGTAAGAGCACATTAAATGTCTTAATATTAATTGAATCTACCTTCTAAATGATTCCCCCCCAACCCCCACCCCGGTGCTTCAATACTCAGTGCAGTCACTTTGATCAACGTGGAGATTATTAGCACCTCAGAGTGAGCCGCATGGACATGTTCTGGTCCTGCAGGTGTCTTTATCTGTAGATCGCAGGTGTCTCATTCCCTCCAGAGCTGCAGCTCCAACATGATATTTCTTGGCAAGAGTGAGTTTGTTTAAAAAAAGCAAACAAAACTCTAATGAGGAAAGATAAATACCAATCGTTTTCACCAACTAACGACTGTGTCTTTTACCGTCTTCCCTCCCTTTCTCCCTTTTGTCTGCATGTGCTCATTAATAAGATGTTTAGTTTGCTCTGCAGCTTGAGTTCAATATCCCCTCAAGGGTCCATCCAGCAGCAGTCTAAGTACAGCACACATTGCCAATTGGCAATCCTACCCGTCTTTACAACAAGGTCCAACATCCACACTCAAGTCACACTCCAATCACAGAGCTGTATGCCTCAATGATAAGAGGAAGGTATTTAGAAAGTGAAATAGGCTTTAGAGGTAAACTGTGGCTCAGTTTAGACCCTTATAGTCGGTATTGTGAGTTTTATGGGTTTAGATCTTATATAACTTGTTAGCTTGCACATGTTCTTTTGCATGTGCGTGATAACAGGATACATAACACATCGATCCTGAGCCCACACACACATAAGAGCTGCTGTGCGTAATTGTTTGCAGCATGCAGCTGATGTGTCATTGTGTGTTCATATTTGTCTCTGTATGTTTTTTTGGCATAAGCTTGTTGAAACAGAATTGAAAAACGAAAATATTAAAACAGATGAAGGTGTGTTGGAATACTCTGCAGGACAGCGGCCCTCCAAGACCAGAGCTGAATAGCCTTGTTATAAACAAACTGACAATTAAAAGAAATGGAAGAGATAATGAATAAACAAACAAAGTTATTAATAATCGTTAATCTCGACTACAGCATCCACATTACCAGTTCAGTTTCTCTTTGATGGCATGTTCTATAGTGAAAGCTTTTGCCATCCTTGGGGATCCTTTCCACAAAAATGTCCAAGCTTGTCTCTTTGTTCTATGTTATGTAGATTTTTGTTTTAAAACTGAATTTTGATCTGTTTTAAAATACAGTAGGTAGTCAACCAAAATTAGGGGTGGGCGATATGGCAAAAATATCATATCACGATTTTTTTCAGGAAAATCACGATTCACGATTTTATCACGATTCTTTTTCATGATGGTTTTACTATTTTGCAAGTGACTGAGCATTACAGCCAAACTAATGTCCCTATTTTAAAAACAAAGCCTTAGGTAACAAAATATAAAATAAAAAAGAATGCCAGACATTTAGGCCAAAGTGGCGAAGATAAAAATCTTTGTCATTATTTTCTTTGTTATTAAAAATTAAGAACAATGATACACATTACGCATACACAACTTAATATACAAATTAAATAAACAGTGATATTGCGATCGTGAAATCGAACACCCCTAACCAAAATGCAAAGGGACGGTTTGCAACATTGCTCAGGGGTGCGTTTCCCGAAAGCCTCGTTAGCCAACTATGGTCGCAAGTTCCGTCGTTATCAGTATAGTTCAACGAGTCGGTGTTTCCCGAAACCATCGTTCCAACGAACATTCGCAAACAGCATCGCAGAGTTGTGTGGTTGGAACGACAGCTCTCGAGCTGTGGTTAGAAGCATAGTTTTTAGATTGCATGACATGTGGACTTAATAAATCCTTATCTTGAGCAAAATAAGCAAGATGACATTCAGTACAACCTGTGTCTTTTATTTAGAATACATACAAATGTCATTTAGCCTACGTCTTTGAGTTTGTCAAGAGATTTAAAGCACCGTTTCTGAAGAGTGCGCATGTGCGAAAGTGCTCTACTAAGTAAGAACGAGCCTATGAATGACTTATAACTGAGAAAAATTAGAAATAGTCCTCAGATGCCATGTCTGTAATTTATAGCAAAACATCTAGCGTTAATTCGATCTCAAACAGATGCATTAAAATAAGTTATTACTCCACCACGTGCGTGACGTCATGAACCAACGTGGTTGAACTACCACTTTGCGACAATACAGTTTTGGGAAACAGTCATGACTAGCTAGTTGATTTCTTCAACGACGCATCTTACTATGGTAGTTAAACAGCGAGTAACGTCGTTGTTCGGGAAACGCACCCCGGAAAGGCTGGAATTGTGACATTTTTACTTGTAAATGAAGATAAAATGATGAAATAAATTACTATGATGGCAGTGCATGTAGTGTGCTTTCTTTTGACTGTATAGTACTTTGTATTGGGAACAAGTGATAGTCTAGTTTTCTAACACATGGATTTATTTACTTTGTCAATATTATTTATAAATAAAACATTTGAATCTACATTTAATAATTCACAGATGTAGCCTATTTCAACATGTCACGCATATTCGTTATCGGTCCTTTTTTTACATGTTTTCCCGTACAACATTAACTTAACAGGGCCCGGTTTCCCAATAACACTCACTCTTAGCGTGCTAAGAGAGCTCGAAAGATATATCTTACCAAAGGTGTTTATGTTCCTAAGTGTGTTCCCCGAACTATACCTTAGGAAGCTGCTTAAGATATTCCTTCTTACGTGCGACGTTACCCGGCGCTGTCCGTGGCGATGCTGCTGAATGTTTTTATATCGATGGCTCGAGAATCAATTATTCTCTAGTGCAGGGGCTGTTTATGTGAGAAAGCGGAGTTCTTTATAAATGAAGCACTTCAGAAATAGTTGAAATTGCAATTTATTATGATTATTGGATATTATAAAAAATAATCCAAACTATAATAGCCTATAATAGCCTAGCCTACATATTTAAAAATTTTAACATATAGGCCTATTGCTGCCACAATAACCTTTTCAAAAATTTACGTGCCTTCTTCTCTTTCCCATTTTTGTTCGCTGAGGTGGAGCTGCGATGAAATATCGTTCTTGTAAACACTTTCCAGTATTTCAGTAATAAAAGTTTACATCTTGCGTACGGTGCTCGGCAGTGATCAAAAAGGATTTAAACCGTGAATTTTGAATCTCTTGTAAACTCAGAGGTGTGGATTCAGACGGCAATTAAATTACCACACGACCTGTTTGTCAAAAAACAGAAGGTAACTAAAATCACAGACTTACCCCTGTAAATTTTTTAAATACCGGACGAGCCCATGAGAAACAATATTAGCGTCCGAATATGACTTAACTGACAGTAGCCTATGCTTTCACTGGCCTTTAAAAGAGCGTTTTAATTAAATAAATAATATTGTATAATAATATAATTAAAATTCTAACAACAATCAGTGTAATGACAATTTTATTCTTTGCATGAAAACACTTGAATTAGCCTAATTTAATACTGTCTGGGTGTATTAAAACTTCAGAATAATATTCATATAGACCTGCAACAGTGATAAAGCTAAGAGTGGCCAGACCAACCTTACGAAAGTGTGACTTACAGAAGATATACTTAGCGAACGAACGTTTCGGGAATCGTGCCATAAGGTTAAGAGAGAGGTTAAGGAATAGGTTAAGAACTACTTAAGAGATAAGAACGCTTTGGGAAACCGGGCCCTGTTCATTAACTTAACATGCTAGTTACTACTAATAATGTATATAACTATATATAAAATATTTGGAAAAAACAAAAACAAATGAAAGAAAAATAAGATCCAGTGCACAAGCAAACCAAAGAACAAATGAATAACCAAATATTACACATAAAAAACTGAAAAATGATTAAGGATTGATCAATGGAAATACATAACGATTATTCAATTAACTTTGATGGAACTTTACTATTAATTAAATTGCATCTTAAATCTTAAAAAAGGCTTAAAAAAATTGTGTAGAAAGAACAAACAAATGAAAAGAAAAATAAGAACTAGTACACATGCTAACAAAAGAAAGAACAAACATATAAATAAATATTACAAAGAACAAACAAATGAAAGGAAAGTAGTGCACAAGCAAACAAAAGACAGAACAAATGTATAAACAAATATTAGAAAGAACAAATTAACTAATTCACAAATAAACAAAAGAAAAAACAAAAACAAAAACAAATTGAAAGAATTTGAAAAATGTGAATAAATGAAAGAATAAACAAACAAACAAGAAAAAGAAGCAACTAAAACAAAAGAAAGAACTGACAAACCAAACTAAAGAAAGTGGGGGGAAACAAATGAACAACAGATATTTGAAGGAGTATGCTGTATATTTTGTATCAGTGATAAACTATACAAACAACACAGTGATTCTTATTATATGTTTACGGTTTCTTTTTTTCCATTCAGACAGCCATTCTTCATGAATCTTTAGTCTTTATTAATCAAAACAACTTATAGTCCTTGCAGAAGAATAAATCTGTGGATGTAATGACTATACCCACTCTCACAATGAAACACAGTGGACTCCTCTGTTGTCATGAGAAAACAAAAGCATTATTGCTTATTCAGTCACTGATATGCGATTGAGAGAAATCCAGAAGTTCACAGGCGAATAACCTCATAATTCATTCTTTAATTCAGAATCCTATTTAAATTGTTTGTGACTGAATGATCCTCCCACTGCTGTTTGTTTGGGCCCAATATGTCCCCAATTTAAACGCAAATGCCGTCAAGCTTCTCAAATTGCCTGTTCTTCCTGTTCCCCTGTTCCAACTCTCCTCACGCCTTTTCACCTTTCGGCTCCATCTCTTTCTCCACCCTTCCATTTATCTGCCTGAAATACCCATTATCTTATCTCTCTCTGTCTCTCTCTCTCCCTCTGATGACCCACTATGCATAAATCCAATCTCACAATATTTACCACAGACAAATTCAATCACCCAGGCCTTTCTCCCTACTACATATCAATTCGTGAAGCAGAACACACCAGCACCCAAAACACCAATAACTCCTTCAGGGCACAGCTAAACACAAAATGAACATGCTATCTCTCTCTTTTGTTGCTTGTAAATAATGTTGGAACTCCTCAGAGAACTTTGTGACACTTTGTGGATGTGAAAATAAAATTTGTAGATACAATTTTACAAGTTACTCAAGGCTAATAAGATATCAAGTAGAACTTCCTTTAGCAACCCTAACATTGTGGAGGGGTTGCTAAAGTGTCATGAAACCCCCCTGTTTTAGCAATGTTCATTCACAAGTCGTTGTGTATAAGGTGGGAATAGGGGAGACGACAACCAATAAAACAGACCTCATTGTCCACTTTATTTTTCAACGTGGAAGTAAGGTGTTTTTTGTGAATGTGCGAGACTCTAATTTATTAGCCGCAATGGGGAAATAGCGAGAAGACTATATCAAACTGCAGTAAACTGTAAAACTGTCTGCGTTACAAACCAGCGAGTTTATATTTAAGACAATATTAAAATAATATGGTAAGAAATACTAGTTTGCAATATCAAGCAGCATAACTAGCTGTTTTGTACAGCTAAAAATAGCTGGAAGCGAATGACACCAGAAGCCAACCACATTAAAATTACAAATGGCCGTGCCCGTGATTACCTAAAAAATAAGGTGGATACAGACAAATTAATATTAAAATGTGAGCAGAAAAAAAAAACCCAGTGTTGTGAGTAACTTGATGTATTTTAAAAATATAACCCTATAACAACAAATACACACAAAAAAAATTAGAGACTACTAACAGCTATCATGGTCCAATAAAATAAGTTTTGATCAATTATTCTTAAAAATATCAGCATTATAATTTTGCAGAGCTATTGGTCTAATAGGTATAATATAATTTTCATTATGTTTACAAGCACTACAATCTCTGAACAACTGCCGTGCATCAGTTTAACACAAAATGAAAGGCATTTTTTGTCCATTCTTCTTTGAATTTTTGGTCTACATCATTGTGTTCTGTTTATTAGAATGGTCATTGAAGAAGAATCCTTGTCATCGCAACCCATGATCAGACGTAGCGCCCAGTATCCTTATTAACACATATATTTAATTTGAAGAAGACATGATGAAATATGTGCACATACACAGTGCTGCATCATGTTTGGAGCACTAGTATATGAAATATCTCCATGACTTGAAACACACATGATCCCATTCTGATATAAACTGTGATCCACGTTGCATGCAGAAACCGCTCTCATGCACGCTCAGCATGTTATGTATTAAATATTGTTACAGTCATATTTTCGATGTGTTGGTAGTCAAACTCCAGCTCTGACCGCATCATGGGTAAAATGCAACAACACTTTTGATCTACTGTACTGATACACTTACAACACGTGTCCGAATGCAGAGCTGAACAGGCAGAGGTGAACGAACAGGGCTGAAATATCATTTGTGACATTTGAATTCTCTCAAGTGCAGTGATTGGATTAAAAGAGTGTATTCTCATGAATAATGCGTAGAAAAGCTCAGAAACCGATGATGTAGACCAGACCCGTACTCATCAGCCACGGCAGCCAATCACCACTCCAAGTTAATGCATGTACCTCACTTTTTGTGATGTTGGTTCAACTTTGCTTTTTAAACCGGAAGAATGAAATAGCTCCAAAAACGAAAAAATAACCACTTTTCCCTTAATAATAAACATAGTGAGTGCTGTTGTTGTTTTCTGTGATGTGCAACCTATACATCTGTTAACATCTCAAAAAAATGTGTTGAGGGTTTTATGACCCTTTGGGTCGAGAGAAAAACAAGTAATAAAAACTCAGTGAGTGTTTTAGCGCAATTTTCTGACGTCATGGGATCACAACACTAAGAGATAGTAAATCTTTTTATGTTTTTTTTTTTTTTTTCTTTTTTTTTTGTGCGTTCCCGAGATTAGACCTTCCTTAACATAATGCCGAAAACCCGAAGTCTCTAGGTGGTCTGGTTGAGGAGGAGATAGAAGTGCAAGATTGGTGCGCACAGACAGAACAGAAATCATGAGTTAACAATCGCAATTTTGTCCGTAGGAAAATTGCGCTAAAAAAAGATACCCAGTCAGTTCAATACAAAGTTAATATTTTCTAGGTAATATTTATATAATTTGCTTTGGCTGAAGTACAGTGGCAAAATAAATGCCAATTATTTAATTTCTGGAACATAAACCTTTCTTATGCTTAGTATTTTTCACACACATTATAAATGGGACTTTCTGCATGAAAATATATAATTGGCTTTATATCTTAGGAAGGGTGTCTTTTGAGACCATCATTATATTTGGACGTCCTTGGCATCAAAAAAATTGAAGAGCCCTGCAATCATGATTAACCATGATTAAACATTTCTATCAACTGACAGCACTAGTCAATTTGTATATCGACTAAAGAATCTTTTGAGAAAAATATGAGACAAAGCTGTTATAATTGCATACATTTCGGGGGTTTTTTTTCACTTTCATCACCCACTTGCTCTCATCTAATCCAAGCTATCCTCTTATCTGCATTTCCTTGTTTCTGTCCTTCATCATGTGAGGTGTATTAATGCAGGTGTGTGTGGACAGAACAAGGTATCTGTCCATAAAACCAAACAAGGTCATCTGGGTTTTTTCTTTTGTCCTGTAACATCTGCGTCCTCCTCTCAGAGGTTGTCATCTGCAGACCCATCTCCTTTACCCAGCCTGCCCTGCTCTGTCTGTTTTTCTTTCCCTATCCATTTCCTCCCCCTCTTGTTCACGCTTTCCTCTTACCCTGCTTTCCTTGACCTTTGTGCTCCCTCTTCCTCTTTCACAAAAGTGGTAGAGGAGGTTGACAGGTCTATGTTCTCACTCCATGTTCCATAATTTCATCCTGTGTCTTCCACGTGGACGTGCTACGTTCAGTCTCCTGCATTTTTCTCTTGCTTTCTTCATTTGGTTCTAGACATTTCATTCACATGGGTGTCTCACGATTTCAGAGTGTCCCTTCATTCTCTTTTTGGTCTCCATACAACATCAGTTTGACTGCCTGCCTGGCAGAAACCTTTGAGTTTAGGAGCTGGCATGGACTCTAGATTGAGATATTTATATTTGTGAATTTGGGAAACACTTTTATCCATTTCCACACTGAAGTAAACAAATTACTGAAAGCCTTTAAAATTATTGCCTTGTAGCAATTTTGAAACTTTTTTTAGGTTCACAGGCAATGCACTTCTCTTATACATGAGAGAGCAGCTCCTTTTTGAACGTTACAAATAAAATGACAACATTACAATAAAAAGGTCGAGCAGACTTAACATCAAACGCTTTTTCCTGCACAGTTAGGCACAGTTCTCTTCTTTCTTCATGGTGTCGAGTGTTAATTTTTTTTAAGTAGTCTCTTATGTGCAAATGTATTAAAAATATACATTTAGAAAACATCTCAGGTTAGAAGTGTAACCATGATTCCCTCAGAAGGGGAACGAGACACTGCGTCTGAACAAGATGCTATGGGGAACGCCTCCAGTGTGACCTGTGTCTGAAGCACGTGTATAAATGCAACAATTGCATTGGCCAGTGACAGCCTATGACATCACTAGTATTTTAGTATTTAGTATTTGTTTATTTAATCAGGGACAACACTCATTAATAATACACAACCAGCACTGGTCTTCCACTGGCCTTCGCTGTATAAAATAAATATAGATTCATATTTATTACATATACGATTTAGTTTTAATCCAAATGACGCATATGTGCTGAGTGAACGATCAGTAATCAAGAGCATGCAACAGAAGTGCTCGCTCTCTCTCTACCGTCATTTAACGTTACTTTCTTTTACTTTATTTGCTATTGATATATTCAACCGAACCAAAGAGTATAGAAGCCCAAGAGGCGAAACTCAATAGAACGCTCCATAGCAACAGTTGCCCCCATGACGTGACGGCGCGGCCGCCATTATGGACTGAAAACTGAAGGAAAACACCGAAAAATAATGGGAGTCAATGGGAGTCAATGGCACTGAACCAACTTAACATAACAAAAACTTAACATAACTTAATTTTTTCTGGCTGTCATATCTAAATAAGAAAACAATTTAAAATACATTAATGAGGATGACCGACGTTAAATGACGTTAAATGTTACGTCTATGTGTTGGTTATGCATGGCCTAATTACCCTTAGGAAAATAGTATTTTGGGACAAAATATTACTATAGAAGTACTATAAGACTACTATAGAAATACTATAGCGGCTCAAGGATATTATAGAGGTATTACAGAACATAACATACTTCTGTGATGTTCTGTAATACCTCTATAATATTTTAAAGGTGCTATAGTATTTCTATAGTAGTCTTATCGTACTTCTATAGTATGTCCCAAACTACTATAGTATTCCTATAAGATTACTATAATATTTTGTCCCAAAATACTATAAGATTCCTATAGTACTTTTTCGTAAGGGTATGTCCCCCACCGAATCGGCTTCATTAGCCTACCACTTACGGTTTGCAAAGATACAATTATAAAATTACTGCAAACCTTTAATCTATCAATATTTATGTTCTATTATGCATTTTCCTTGTTATATGAATAACAGAAATTCATTCATGAAATAATATATAGGCAGACACACAGTAATAAGATATTTATTCAAATGTTGATTTTGAAATTAGTGAACATCACCATATATATGATTTGGAAAAATAAATAAATAAATACAATTATAAATGAACATTTCTAAAGACAGTTAATCTTTTACATAGAATATCACAAAAATATTAACAACTTGTTTTTTCAACATCTTCAGTGAAAGTGCACACAGTGAACGTTTCAATGGCAAGAACAAAAACAATCTGTGAATGTCCTATTACAGGCAGAAAGGTACAAAAAAGATGTGCAATCTAGCAAGTGCACACATGAACTATAAACAGTACTAAAATGGAAGTGGTGCCATAAGATCTCAGTAATTAATCAGACACCACCATCTATTGTGTGTGCATTTGTGTATGAGAAGTTTTTTTGTATTTTTTTTCTTTTTGTGAGAGAAGAGGCATTGACATAGAATGGAAGCATTAGTCAAAAATATGTGTAATCTAACAAATGCACACATGAACTTGCTCATCTTCACAGTTTGGTTGTGTGGCGTGCAAACTGGCGCTAACGATTTCAGCTGCTTTCAGTCCATAATGGCGGACGCGCCTCCGCAGCGCCATCTACAGACTGTTACCCATAACACAACAGAGTTTAGCCTCTTGGGCTTCTATACTCTTTGACCGAACTACAAACTTTCCAGCGATGTCTGTGAAAAAGGGATGCGCTCGACAAGCTCATGCATCTTTACCACTGCGCGCTTAATCCACTATATAGTGCACACCAGCTAGGTGGAAATATTTAATTTGTTTAACATTCTATTAACATTAACATTCAAGACATTTACATACTTCTCTGATGGATCCATTCTGCTCTCTGTTTGCTCTGTTGTACTGTACACGCTGTGTGGTATCAGTTGTTGGTTTCGGAGCATTTTAATGAGTACAAGTATGAGTACACGCGCGCAGTATTGGGCGCAATGCCGATACTGGTACCCCTAGAACATGTCATCCACTTTTTCGTCTGAAGGAGATGTAGCAGGCATCCCAGAAGCACAATGAGAGGCAGTGTCTCGTTCCCCTTCTCAGGGAACTACAGATACACTTGTAACCCGAGACATTCCTTTTCGAATGTAAACTCGCACTGCGTCTGAACAAGACGCTTTGGGGAATAACTACCCATTCAGCCATGCTGAAGGGAATGCATGCCCTATCGACTGTGACTAAGCACTCAAAATACTGACTCTCCCGACCTTACTGCTGGAGTCAGATTCCCCAAAAGACGCACCAGCAAGCTGTCAGTGACACTATTCCCTATGGCCACTGCCTAAGCTACATAACCTAAACGAGAAAAGTCCCAGCCTTACACCTTCCCTCCTTGCAGGGCCAAGTGGTAGGCATAGCTCAAAGGCTTTGAGTCATACCTATTGAAATATTATTTTAAGGGAATGTGGCCAGGCACAAAACACTTTGGGGGGACATAACAGCGTCAACCCCTAGAATCACCAGGGAGGCTGGCTTCTGCTACCCTAGCAGAAATAGCCTACGGCCTGTCTGGCTAAGCAGAATCCCTAGATTCAAGACTCACACAGAGGCCTCCAATGAGAAGATATTGCAAACAGGCAATAACCATTCCACACCTGATTCCAGAGACAGAAGCCCTTGAAAGCAGAGACTCAGCATACCAACCCTCCAAGCGAGGGGAGTAACTCTACTCAGGCTGAAAAGGGCTTCCAGGACGTACAGAGCACCCAAACATAGCTCTGGGGGAGCGGAGTACTCTACACAGCGACCCTCTAAAACAAGGGGAATACTAAGCCAAACTCAACCTGAAGATTATCAAAGAGGCTCACAGAGAGTCCTTTAACTCGATATTGATAGTAGAGTAGAGCTCTAAAGAGTGAAGTACTCAACATAACGACCCTTTATAACTAGGGGAGTACCAACCAGACTCGTCCTGACATCAGCTTATCAAGAGGGCCCACAGGAGGCCATCCAACTCAGCAGTGATTCACAGAGCTCTAGCTGAAACAGCTCATCAAGCAGGCTTAAAGAAAGCCTACCTATTTGATGGTTTTGCTGTACATAGCCCCAGGGAGCGAAGTACTCTGCATACAGACCCTCTCAAACGAAGGGATTATTACACAGGCTCAGCCACGAAGACAGCTTGTCCAGGAGGCTCACAGAGAGAAATTCAACTCAACAATGTTGCAGCCAGGGCTGTAGGGATCAGTGCACTCTGCATAACGACCCTCTAAAACGAAGGTAGAACTGAACTCAACTTAACATTGTACATTCTAACAACTTGATACTAAAACTAACCGGAGCTCTAGGTAGCATAACAACCCTCTAAAGTGAGGGGAGTTATAGCCAAACTCACCATACTTAACTTATAAAGAAGGCTTGTTTGCCAAAGAGCCCTAATACTTGAAAGAAATGACACAGAGCTCTTTAAAACAACCCTCTAAAACGAGGTGAGTACTAATAACGAGTAACTGTAACTATGCTTGTAAAGGTGTTTGGTGTTTTAAGCCCCCAACGGCGCCTTCCAGGCAGCGAGGGGATGGGTAGGTTTAAGGTTGAGGGTAGGGTTAGCTGCCTCTAAGGAGCCATTGGGGGCTTGAAAACACCATCGAGCGCTTGTAAATGAGGCTCACAGAAAGAGTCAACTTGACTTAAACAAAAAAAACGGAGGTCTTAGGCAGGGGAGTACTCAGCATGACGACGGAGTACTAACAACACTCAACATAACTAAGCTCTGATAGAAAAACATACTCTCACTGCCAAGTCCTGATAGAATTTGGGCTGATGTTATTGCCCTCAAAGGGAAGGTAGATGTTATTTAACCTTATTGATTCTGGAGTGCTGATTGCATTCCATTTAATCAATTCCCTGAGGTCTTGCTTCTTCTTCCTCACCTTTCGCCTCCTCTACAACCTACTCTTTGGAGGAGGAGGGGCGCGAGTGGCAACACTAGCCTTCTGGCACCATCTTTGGACCTGGGTTTGGACGTGGTCCTGGGCTGGTGCAGTATGTAGGTTTTAAAGGCTGCTGACCATGTCTTGCTTCCTTAAACTTGCCAACCACTGCCTCAACAGATGTGCCAAACAGCTCAGAAGGTGAAACTGGTGAATCGAGGAGAAAGGTATCATTGCTGCCATCGGTCTACCAATCGCAGCAGTGGTCTGTTTAGTGGCCCAGAGAGCAAGATATGTGGTACGACGCAGCTCGGCTACCACTTCAGGGGAAAGACCCTGACCCTGGTCCAGGTCCTTAAGCAAGTCAGCCTGATATGCTTGCAGAACTGCCATAGTGTGCAAAGCAGCCATGGCCTTACTCGAAGTCACGCCGAAGTCGCGCCTTCAGTGTTGATGTTTCCTCATTGAGAGATAGCTCACCAGCGTCTCTTCAATGGGAGGCTTCGACACATATCCATGCACATACATCCCTTCAATATTTGCATAATTGTCATGTTGGAATCGATGGATGCAGGCCGAATACGGATTCTTCCAAGCTTTCTCGACCTCCGTGTGGAGATCAGGAAGAAAGGGAAAGCTCATGGGTTATGTCCAGATAAAAATCGTTCATCTAGTCTACCCTCTTGCGCCCCCAAGGTAGATCTAAACTACCCGAGGTGCACTCCATAAACTCCTCATACGCAGGGCAGTTGGTGAATGCTGAGAAGGCTCTGTTTTCTTAAACTCTTCACCCTCCTCCGTCATTTCCTGCTCATCATGGCTCGAAGGCTGCAGAGCACTGCCTGCTGGATCAGAGGATGTGAGAGACAAAACATTCTCTTCCAGCAATTCGCCCTCGTCAGCCACTGAGGAGCGCAAAAGGGCCATGCCTCTCTCAAACTCCTCAGGAAGCTGAGACCCCCTGATCTTAGTTTCTTCCTCGCCTCAGTGATTGTAGGTCCTGAACTGCGGAGTACAGGTGTTTGCCCCAGTTCCCTCGAGAAGAGGGACAAAAACAAGAGCAGAGCTTTTACAATGAAAAATGCTCACAGTGTGCGCATTCTACTCCCTCGAGGACAGAGCGTGCATGCTCCTCGCCCAAAGAAATTAAGCACAAGTCGTGTGTCATCTGGTGTCAAATAAAATGGACACGGATCACACTTCCTGAAACATTTGCATACGCTAGCCATTGTAATTACTTACCGACAAGTCACAACAAATGACCCTGAAGACGAAGAAGAGGATGACGTGTTCCTCAGGTGCCCTTTTATACTCACAGCCGTAACGTCATAGGCTGTCGCCGGCCAATGCAGTTGTCGCATTTAGACACGTGCTATAGAAACTGGTCACTCTGGAGGCGTTACCCATAGCGTCTTGTTCAGATGCAGTCCGAGTTCCCATTCGAAAGGGAACTCATATTTTACTTTAATGGGGTGGTGTGGTTTGGTGGTTAATGATCTTGGCTGGAAATCTAAAGGCTGTTGGTTCAAATCCCAGCAGGGGTTAAACATTAGCGAGACACTTAACCCTAGGTGACTTCAGGGAGATGGACCATGTAGTAAAAATATACTGTTGCTTAGATAATACAGTATCTGCTATACCCATAACATTAATTATTCTGTCTTCTGTTGATGTATAACCCACAAGTACACCCAGTCCGATGCCCTATTTTTAATGTCAGTGGCATTTTGATTTCCTTCAGTTCGCACAGTTATTTTACACTATAGTTAAAAGGAAGCAGTGCTGAGCATTTAATAAATGCATCAGTGCACACAGCACACTTATCTAATAGTGGCTTTAATGGCTGTGCAGCCGAGCTCCCATAGGGAGGAATGATAACACTGACGTGGCATTCACTTCCATTACTTTAAGTGCTTTCCACCTCACTCTTTCACTGTCCCAATGACCCTTACATTATTACCCAAGAGATTCAGGTCATAAATCCGCTGTGCTACTTATGACCTGAGCTCAGGTCAGAGGGCACAAGGTCTCTGATGAGATTCTTTTGAGGATCTGCGGCCCTCAGATCAGCATTCGTATCCATGCAAGAAGACATGGACTAAATTCTCTCAAAGCTATGATGAAGGGGACTGTCCAGCAGAGAGAGGCTGATAGATGATGGAATTGAGATCCCACAAGAAACAGAAGAGAGGGAAAGCTGAGATGATAGATGACATGTTAGAGTCCATTTTAGGTTCCTCGCAAGTATTAAAAGACCCCTTTAGACGCCTTTCAAGTGTTTGTAATTGATTTTTTTTGAAGATCTTAAGAAAAGGTTAAGATGGTCAATATTAACCATACCTTTTTTTCTTTTTTTGTACAGGCCTAGATGAATGTTTCAAATGCTACAGCCTATAAAAGCAGCTGCTCTCCTAATATATATTATATATACTTATGAAATAGAAGTAAAAGTTAATAAGTTAAGATGTAGGCTAAATTATTGCCAATATTTCTTTTGTCCACTATCTTGATTTAATTGTTTTAATATGGGGGAATGAATTAATATTTGTATTCAGCAAGGATACATTCAATTGATCAAGAGTGACAGTAAAGATATTTGTAATGTTACAAAATATTTCTACTTCAAATAAATGCTGTTCTTTTGCACTTTCTATACATCAAATAATTCTAAAACAGTTGTTTTCAACATTGATAATAATAAGAAATGTTTCTTGAGCAGCACATCAGCATATTAGAACGATTTCTAAAGGATCATGTAATACTGAAGACTGGATTAATGGCTGCTGAAAATTCAGGTTTTGAATTGCAGTGTTTTTTTTGTTTTTTTTTTAGTTTTTTTTGCAAATTAATTACAAATTGTGGTTAATTAAAATGTAAATAACTAAAATATATTTACCGTGATGATTTACTGACTTATATAATAGGCCTATATGATATTCCAGATAATGTTTTAATAATTTGCAGTGGCTTTGGTGTATTCATTTTATTAAACCCAAAAGCATTTTTATAATAGCACACTTTTTTTCTCACACAATAGAAATGAAAATATATAGAGGCCTTTTTATTTTAGGAAAGGGGTCCCTCATAAGGAAAACGATACTGAAAAACTATGTCTTGCAAGACAAAATAATGTTGCTATCTACCAACAGCTCTGGCATCGGGAGCACACTTATGATGACTTTAAATGTTGTGTATGGAAGCAGATCAGTAGTTTTGGAGCAGAGCTTTAGTGTCATGTGTATTAACAGTCATACTCTTGAAAATAGCTTGCTTGGATATGTTGATGATGTGCTAATCAAGACATAATTGCAATGAGTCATAAAAGTTGGTTGATAAGCATGCTCGCTCAAGCATAACCGCTGAAATATGGTAATATGATCTATATATTGTGCTGATTCACATGGGTTTCTGTTACACTGAGAGCAGAGTGCTGGCACAGGCCTTAGTTTGGATACTCTGATCCAGCATGTGCTAGTGTTTAGCTTCACAACAGCTTCAGCCTGAAATATTTATGTATGAGGATCACAGTTTTACCCAGTGCATGATTCTCTAAATAAAATTTAAATTCCCTATATCTATACTAAACTTTTGTCTCTTTATCTTACTCAGATTTTTCTTTTTATTGGGGAGGGAGAATTTTTCATTAATTTATTGTGATTTGCTCTTAATTGGACTGGATTGGAGCTATCTGAACATAATCACATAATATCTAGTTTGTAATGTATTGGTCAAAGTTATAGTCATTGGTTGAAATTGGCAGCATTTAAAGTTGTAAGTTTCAAGTTTCAAAGAAATAAATACAAAGTTCTGTCATGAAACTCTAGATGACAGGCTGATAGGTCTCAAGCTTAACTCAATCTTCTATAGCAATAACATCGTTCTCTACAGGGCTCAGCTGATTGGATCATGTTGCATCAGCAACCAATAAGCTTACTGCTCAACTTTCATATACTTGGTCAGGGTTTGCTGTAGCATTCTGCAGTGCGCTTTTTAGAATTCCTCTGAAATTCAACATCTAAAATAAGTGACCGATGCAGGAGTGAATGTCTAAGCATGTAAGCTGCACCATTAGTGTTTATACAGCATCTGCAGCAAGCAGTCTATGTAATTGCTGTGAGAATACAGCGACTAACCATTGCGGATATGAGAACAAGTTAAAGTGAAATAGGCATTCACACACATATACAGTACGCATTCAACCAGGGCTTCGCCGTATTTTGCTACAAAACCTCCAACGACGCCTATTTTCCAAGGAAAATGTTTTCATTAGCTTCGCTGAGTGCGTTCGGGCAGATTTCAGCTGATTTTTGGGTTTTACTTTCCTTATTTCTATCAGCCTTCAACATGATATCTGTTTGTTAACGACACAGTGTGTGTTTCTAATTAGGTAATCTTGAGCCATATTGGCTCAGGCACAAATAGCTAGTTAACACCCAGATACACATTAAGCCACTAGTTAACTAAATCTGGATTTTACTAGTCCAGATACACAATTTAAATTAAGCCACTAGATTTCAGCTACGCACAGCAATAGTTCACTATCTTAAGCCATGTGGTATGTGTAGGTGTATATTTATTTGTCAATTTGTACATTGTTTTTTAAGAGTGAATCCTCCATATTTTGCACAGGAAACCACAGCGCAGCTAATCTCCCGCCATTTCGCACAGTGCTCTATAGTTCATGTGGAAGCAAACTTCTTTCCTTTATGAGTCCGAGGACATAAATATGCCCACTTTGCAGTGTAATATCTCCTATTCTCAGCATCCCTTTGGAGTGACTTCTCAGTTTTCCTTTCCTGCATCATGGGTTTCCTGAAGTCAAAGAGATCATCTTCCCAGTGGCGCAATGCCTGTAGCCCTACTCCCTGGCCTCTCTCAGATTTCTTCATAAATTAACTCCATTTGGTGTGCATGTTGAAACCCACATCCCTCCTTCTCACCCCCCTCAGAGTCCATGAGGACATCCTTTACCCATGCGATTACACCCTCTATAACAGACTGTCTATTGACATCTCCTCTTTTGGGCTCATTTTCCCAATCCTAAGTTCCTTGTCTCATCTGGTAACACCCTACCTCATTCAAGAGAGGAAATTTGATCAGGGGATGAACCTGTCAATCACTCTCCTCATGTCTCCATGGTGATTACATTAGCCACCACATGCAGCTGACACTGATGCGATGTCTCTTCCCCAGATGGACCCTTGCATCCCGTGAGCTGTGATTTTTCACACAGGAACAGACCCCTCTAATACTGTAGGGCCAGCTGTATTTTTCCACTGACTATTTCTTTTTGTGTGCATGAATGCATTTATGAATATAAAGTATAAAGAGTATAAAAAATATACATGTTCCATATAGCTAGTAATGCTTAGAGAAATGAAGCAAAAAAGGTTAGGTATTTTTAATCATTTTGTATTTTTTTTATTGAATTGTATTTATCATACAAATTGTTTTTGTTTTGTTTTTTGTAATAAAAATTGTACTTTAATTATCTTCCCCATTTTCCAACCTGTTCACACAGCAACTTTATTGATAAAGTTCACTGTATCAAAGCAAATTACAATTGTGCATAATGTATCATATTCTAAACAAATGACTTGCTGATAAGACTTTACAGTAAAGTTTCATTTGTTAACATTGGTTAACTATATTATAGTTAACAAGAACTAACTATTCTACAGCATTTAATAATCTTTATTTATGTTCATTAATAACAACATTTACTAATATATTTTTAAGATCAAAAGATGTCTCTGTTAACATTAGTTGAACTAACATGAGCATGGACAAGGGAGAGACCCTCTATGTGTGGGTATCCTTTGAGAAATTAACTGGCTAAAACTTCTTCAGATGTGAAATGGGTTACAGTGTTTTGCTTCATTTTACTCACAAGCTATGGGTTTGCTGTCGGGTGCAGTGTAGACTTTGCATTGCCAGGAACAGTTGAGTATGAGTTTCCCATATTTTATTCTAATCATTAGTTCCTTATAAAGTTATTTTATATGAATAGTACCTGTCCTACTTTGATTACATCAATGTGACTGAATAGATGTCATCTGTATGTAAATATGAAAAGTCTGAATGAGCCATTTATGCCGTTTATTTACAAAAAAATCTCTTTTTTGACTGGTGAGGAAATTTTAAGTTCTATATAATCTCAAAAAAATCTACAGTAGCAATTTATTATTACTCAATATATGACCCATGCATATAGATATCTAAAGATGGCATGCATTTTAGATGTTTAAAATGTGAACTCAAAATAAATAAAAGCATATGCTGATGTATATGCTAATATTATTGTCACTTTATCCAAATAGATTTATTTCTATCAAACCATGGGCTTCGATTACATAATATGGGGATGTACTATACCAGCTGTCCATCCTCACCAACATGCTTTCATTCTCCTCCTTGTATTCACTCTTGTTTGGTTTTGCTCCAGGTTGCATTCAAGTCTCTTGCTAATCATCTGCATTCAGCAGTAAATACAGTCCATTCAGTGGCTATGCTATCCTTATCGATCTAAGCACCTCTGGGCCACTCAAAAGACCCATTCTGCTGTCAGACAGCTTAAAAAAGCAAATCTATTCCTCTCTCAAAAGGGGCCAGGGAACACAAAGCAGAGCCCTCAAAACCCCCTATTTCTTTTTACTCATTTGCTCTCTTTGATATATTTAACATGATGATTTACTGAATTATATAATATATGATATTCCAGATAATGTTTTAATAATTTGCAGTGGCTTTGGTGTATTCATTTTATTAAACCCAAAAGCAGTTTTATAATAGCAGTTTTTTTCTCACATAATATAAATGAAAATACATAGAGGCCTTTTTATTTTAGGAAAGGGGTCCCTCATAAGCAAAATGATACTGAAAAACTCTGTCTTACAAGACAAAATAATGTTGCTATCTACCAACAGCTCTGGCATTTGGTAGGATACATAGGATTTAATATATTGATAAAGATAAGAGAAAGAAACAAAATGATGAATGACGAATACTGTAATGTCATTTGAAATAATGAAATAATGTATGTCATTTGAGTGAATCTCACAAAAAAATATTGTACTCTACTGATTTCTGGGTGACCTGAGCATGTTTTTCTGAAATTCAGTTAAAAATGCATTATATGCTTCTCATCTTTTAATCATTTGAGTCATATAAGCTTAGCAAAAAGTACAGGATAATATAAAGATTGATACTGGCTTACTGCGACAAGTATCTTGCATATAGAACCTTTCATGACATATGCAGTCAGACCTTTCTCAAAAGCATCATTGATAACAGTTACACACGAAAAGGGCACCATTTTTATCTATAATTCAATCTGAGTAGCAGAAGCCGCTAAGATCAGAGCCACTCTCTATAAAGCAACTATATTTGACTCCAGCAGGGAACGTTATCGACAGTTTGTTCGCAGGCCGGCAAATGCTATCGTCAGTGTGAAGGGCTGTCATGCTGTGAAGTTCTTATAACGTGCAATCATATCCACTTGATATCGACCAAGGACTCAAAATCAGTTGCTCTTAAACAATTGAGAACCAAAGGCTTAATTCTTACTGTCTGCTCATTCTTACGGTCTCTCTGCCAACCGCCAACCTTCAAATCTGACCTTAGGTCTTGCATTGTATTGGATACCCCTTAAAGTGCCAATTCTTTTAAGTTGCTTTGGTTACAAAATAAGAAACGTATATGGAATGTAACTTTTCCTCCAGCTTGAAATTGATCCATCTGTAGACCTTTTATTGCCTGAAAGTGTTAAACTTGGGGCTCTATGAAGTTTTATGAAATCAATTGATTAGACGTACTTTTTGATTGTTTTAATTTTTTGAAACAGCTAAAAAAAAGGAATTCTGAAAAAAAATTAATGGAAAGCAGAATTTTGGGGAAAATAAACCCCATAGGGATTTCATAGGGCCCTATAAAGTACATGGAGCAAAGCATCAACCTGCATTGCTTGCTGGTCAAGTATTGTAATGCTATATGCTAAAGTTTAAACAATTTCAACCTTGTCCCAATTGAAAGCACAGCCTGTATTACTGGACAACTAATGATTGTAATCTTCATGCAGAGGTCAAAGCAACACATGTCATTTTTGTTTAGAGGTGCATTTCACATCATGTGGATTATGTGAACGGGACTAATGGGACATATTTTGGTCAGGAAAAAAAATATAGATTTAGTGAGTGAGACTTTTTATGTGAGATGAGAAGACCCCACTTGGTCTATTCCCACACCCAGGCAAACCATCTGAATGTTCTATAAGCCTCTTCCCATGATTCAACAGTTGTCCGCAATCCCTCTTGGGATTGGCAATATGAAGTTCTTGTGTCCTCTTATAGTAAGAGTTCCATGCACACTTTCACCACATGGTCCCACATGTTCAAACTCATGCATATGTGATGTGTGCTTTTGATTACCAAGGGAATATATATATATATATATATATAAACATTTCATAAAAGGAAGCACTTGGTGTTTGTAGTTGTAAATGTTTTGCAGTATGAATATAGAAAAAGATTTACAGTCATGCTGTCGGCACACACTCTTTATGAGTGAGTGCATTGAAATGCATGATCTTACATCAGATAAAGCTTAAAATGTGTATTGTCTCTTAAATGCCAAAAATGGTATTTTATAGGGGAAGTCATAAACATCTTGAGCAGGGGCCTCGTGTATAAAACTTTCCGTAGATATCATCCTAAAAGTGTTCATTCACAAATGTTTTAAAACCATGCGTACTCCAGAACCCCAGAGCAAAATTGCCTTTATAAAACCCAGTCAGCGAAAGATGCATACATGCATCTCCATAACATGCATAATGTCATCTGCATATAATTTCCATGCATATTCCCATCCACGTGATACCATGTTTAACACAATGTTTATACATTAGGCCCCTGGTCCCTTAGATTCTGCTTTGCAGGTTCATACCTTTAACATTCCTTTTTGCAATTTGATGTCAAAACTGATCATTTAAATAAATGCTAGTTCCTTTTATTGTTGGGTTTTATAATGAGAATGATTTGAAAGGTTATCAGCATTTTGATGTATGTCTGAATTTGCTCAGCAGTTAACCATACATTGAGATGCTATTATTGTTTTTTATATATATTTTCAATTCGTTTTTATTTTGTATTTTCAGTTTTAGTAATTTAGTTGGGTTTTAACATTTTTATTATTTAAAAAAAAAAAAAATTATGTCTATTGTCACACTGTGGTTTCCTCAGGAACAGACTCTGATTATAGATACAAACTCAAACTTTAATAATAGTACTCTGGAACAAACTGACAGGCAGGGAAAACACTCATAAACACAACAGAGATCAGACAAAGACTTGAAAGAAAGGGTGCATCTTAAAGAGCAAACAGAAACAATATTATTAATCATACACAGCTGGGACAAATAAACTCATACATTATAGTAATCATAGAAATGAAGGAGTGGTGGGAAAAGAACAAAGGAAAACAGGAACCAATCAAAACACAAACTGAAAGTCCAAACATGCACTGGCACGTGACATCTATATAGTTTTATTTATTTTTTATTTCAGTTTTAGTTTTAGTTAAAATGAATGAAAATGAAAAATGTTGCTTTTGGCAGCTGAAATATGTAAAATAAGTAAATAACTTATTTTATTTCAGTTAACATTTATTTTTTATTTTTAACATTTTTATCAAATGTTTTTAATGGTTTTATTTTTAGTTTCATGTTAAGTATAATAACCCTGGTGCTCAGTGATATTCAGTTAATTTGTGTCAAAGTTATGTTGATTATTATTTTTATTTTATTTTTGCTTGGGCACGCATTCTACTTTTTTGTTCACTGGACTTTACTTGAAGATTCTACAAAATTTGTGTAACGTCTTTACATGTTCACTTAAAATGTTGAATTTTCTAATTCTTGGTAAATTGTAATGAACCAATGATTAGACATGAGTAATTTAATTTGGCATTGACATTTTTACCACAATCACATTCGTCGAATGTTTTATTTAATGTATGTTTATCAGTATATGTTTTCCTTGAGAATCGAACCCATGACCTGCTAGTTCCACGTTCTACCTGTCAAGCTACAGGGACACTATTACAGAACTGAGAGGACCGTAAAGTATACATTTATTTATATTAGCATTCATTTATTTAGCCTATGCTTTTTTTTTCTTAAAGTAAGCAACTTGATTTTTAGGAACAACAAACCCCACATGTAATTTCCCTCTGGCTTCACTACTGTGATTTGGAAATACCAAGATAATTAGAGCTGAAATTACAGGAAGAAAGCAATGCCAGTCACGGCAGCGTTGCTTTTTTCTGCTGCCACTTCGCGCAAGAGGGAGGCTTTCAAACTAACGCTAACACAGTCTAATTACATAGATATTTATATTACATAGAACTTCATAAAAATATACATTCCTCTGACATCAGTCTGACTAAAAGGGCTGTTTCAAAGAGTACACGCTGTGTCAGGCTCCAGTAACCACTTTTCTAATTCGTTCAATTTGATGCTGCACAAACAGGTACGCTCCGGCTCAGATATTGAGGAGTGGGGGTGGGGGACTCTGTCCTCGATAGGAGAGACAAACACCCACTGAGCATGCACACATGCACGTAACCTCACTTAACACACATACACACTTGCACACACACACAGTATATTGCCACCCTATTAGTGTGGCTCAAATGGAAACAGCGTGTTGCCGTGTCAGGGATGAAACTCTATGCCGCTGACTGAACCTGGCTCTCCGCTGGGACCATGGGAGCCCAAATAACAAATACTGCCGAGAGAGATGTGCATTCACAACATCTATTTTCTCTAGAGTCTCTCTAGACACAACAGTCTTTAGGTCTCTTTATTCTGCATTGATTTATCATCATGCTCTTGCCCGATTCAGTCTTTATTGTATTTTCCGAGTCGCTTCATTATTGTTTCTACTCCCAAGATATTAGCACGTCATCTCATGCTCATCTCCATTGCAGTCTGCCTCTGTCTTGCTTCCCATGGTGAGCACTATTGATCAGTATCAACAAGCCAAGGCAAAAATAGAAGGTCTATAGGGTGAATCTACGTGGAGTAAAAGACTTCAGGAATAGAAACTCTCTAAAGACTTTTATAACTAGAATCAGACTGTTGTGGATCAGCCAAGTTCCTCCACAAATTCAGTTATTCTTAGCATGCCTCTATAATTATTTATGCCATAGTTCATCCAAAAATTTAATTCAATGTTTTGTCACTATTTACTCATGGTCATGTTGTTTTTTATTTCTAATCAACTTTAGTGCATATGGTTCAGGGTCCAGACCTGCATAGGTGTCTTATTTAATTTAAATAACTTGTGGGAGGTGGAGATAATGACAGAAGTTTCATTTAATGAAGCTTTACAGCCTGTCACTATTGTGAAAAAAAAAATCTATGTGGCTAAGATTACTTTTTTCATTTCACAACATCAGGGCGCGTAAATAATTTGTTTGATTTTTGAGTGAATTATTCTTCTACATTCATGCATTAGAAAAATAATCTGAAAAAAGTGTATTGAATGTGTACAGTATAGTGTACTTCAGATTTTAAAAAGTATATTTTTTAAAAACTGTACTTGCAGATAATATAATCATGTTTCTCAACAAAGTTAAGTATTTTTAAAAGTTCACTTTTTAGTAATGTCAAATAATCAAAAGTTTTACTTTAAATTATATAAAATCGTTATGTTGTAACAATCTTTTGTTGTGCTTTAAAAAAGTACACTTATTTAGATGTGTTGACTAACATACTGAAGCACAAAGTACTTGATTATAATTTTACCCTCAGTGTGTTATTTGATATTACATTTAAAGTTAACATATTTTAACTGTACTAAATTGTAGCTTTGTCATTACAAATGTATTTACAAATTACATGAAGTTTCAAAAGAAATGACATCAAAGTATATTACCATAAATGCATGTCTGTACATTTGACAGTACACTTTAATCATGTGGCAATGGCAATGGATGTACAGAATGGAAGATCTGATATAAAAAATATCCTTTCTAAATGTCCTAATGTGGAGCAAAAAAGAACTCTAACGTGCTTCTAATTCCATTTAATATAAATCAAACTATAATACATATTAATTTAATTGGAATTAAGTATCTGAAACATTTTTCAGTTTACACAAGTATATTCGTTAAAGTATATTATTTGCATAAGTCTTCCTTTAAAAATAGTGCTAACATTTACTTCTTTTTCAATTGTACTTCACTTCTCAGTGGCCAGTTTTATTTCACACACACACACACACACACACACACACACACACACACACACACACATACACGCTTCTTCCCTGAGAAGAAAAACATGTCACCTTAAAAGGCCTCTAGATCTAACGTTAAAAGCTGTCATTTTCTGTTAAGAGAGCTATCTGATGCTCTGAAACAGGGCTAGATCATAAATATCTATTTAAATATGTCTAACAGGTCAAATGGAAATAAGCCATTTGTTAGTTGTGTGGAGTTTTTTTTTTTTTTACTAAGCCAAGAGAAACTAGGCTTGTTAAATCTTATTGAATGCCTCTGCATGGGTTAGCAGAACTCAGGTGTGCTGGGCACAGTGCCATCAGAAAAGCACAGTCAGGTTTGTGAGCATTAATGCTGAGCGCCAAGAAAGAGTCACATTGCTGGCAAGAGGCATAGTGTGCTTGCTCAGTGCTTACTGCATCAATGATGGGAAAATCTACTGGATAAATGAGGTGTGATTATCTTTTAGCCTCCTTCCCCTTGTGTGGTTTAGCCAAGGTTTTTTTTTTTTTTTTTCCTACAGGTGCATCTGTTGCTGACTGCGTTAGCCTTGTGTTCATCCATCAGTGATATTTAAACTGCTACATGATGAATGATTAATAATGTGCCAGTGCAAATCAGACCAAATGTTGAATACAAACCTTGTAAAAAAAGAAAAGAAAAGAAAAGAAGCGTGCTTAGTTGTATTGAATGTACACTTAAAAGTAATATCTTGTAAAAAAAAAAAAAAAATGTACTTGCAGATAATATAATATTAAGAAAATAAAAGGCCACTTAAGTGTACTTAAAGATATTAAACGTTCATGAATATGTTTCAGTACATTTAAAAAGTGCCCTTACAGTATAATGTCAATTAAAAAAATCATTACATAAAAATCATTACATTTTAATAATCTTTTGTTGTGCTTTAAAGAACACTTATGTGTTGACTAACTAAAGCATATAAAGTACTTGATTATAATTTTAACTGTAGTGTGTTATTAGATATTACATTTTAATTACAAATATATTTAATGTACTATATGCAAGTTTTAATTAAAGTATGTTTTAGTTTACCATAAATGCTTTGTCAGTTCAGCTAATTGCATTTAATATAAATTTAAATTAACACATTTTCATTAATGTGATTGCAGTTACAATGCAATGAAGTGTCTGAAAACATTACATTCAGTTCACACTTTAGTATATTCTTTTAAAGGGGTGGTTGATTATGATTTCACTTTTCTAACTTTAGTTAGTGTGTAATGTTGCTGTTTGCGCATAAACAACATCTGCAAAGTTACAACGCTCAAAGTTCAAAGCAAAGGGAGATATTTGCTTTTAAAGAAATTGCTTTTTAAGGACTACAACAAACGGCTGGTAAAGACTACACAACGTTCCTCCCTGGTTAGTGACATCACCAACCCTAAAATTTACATAAACCCCGCCCCCGGGAATGCGATTTATAGATTATCACGACAGAATATGCTAATCAATGAGTAGAAGATAACTACACATAAGCTGCATAAATTCATCAACTAACCAATCAGAAATGTCCTGTTGCATTCTACGTTGTCACTTCTTCTTGAGTCTCTCCATCTTTGTCTGACTTCGGTTTGAACATAAAATGCTAAAAGTTTTTGAAATGTTCAGTGCATGTCTGTGTGATGTAAAAGAACATAAGCTGTTGAAGCTCCACCCTCTGTGCTGGGAGCAGCAGCTCATTTGCATTTAAAGGGACAGACACAAAACCGGTGTGTTTTTGCTCACCCTCAAAAAGTGACGATTTTAACATGCTGTATACAAATATCTGTTGGGTATTTTGAGCTAAAACTTCACATACACACTCTGGGAACATCAAAGACTTACGTATTTTACATCTTGTGAAAAGGGCAGTACCCCTTTAAAGTATTATTTCTCTAAGTACTCTTTTTAAAAGTATTCTAAAGTGTACTCCTTCACGAGGAAATGTTTTACTGGGAGACTTACAATGAAATAAGGCTCAAAATCCATTGCGCAGTCTGACACTCCAGCTTTTTTCAGCATAGAATGAACATCTGATCTATTTATTTTCTAATCTTCAAAGGGGTTACCGGACTCGTTCAGCTAGATGAGAATGGCGATCGGGAGATTGACTTTGCTCTATGGGACATGACCGACACAAATACAGGAGTTTATCAGGTACAGAGCCCTTCATCTGATCACATACACCTTTTCACATTTAAAATACATAACTGGCTAAACCCACCTCAACACTGCTGAAATGACTGCTGTGTGTCTTAGATTGTGTCCGTGTATAATGGCAGTCAGAAACAGATGATTCCAGAGCCAGGGATGAAGGTGCACTGGCTGAAGGGAAGTCCGCCTCCAGATATCCCTCTGTGTGGCTTCAAAAATGACAACCCTTCCTGCCTGGCAAGTAAGTGCAGACCCATATAACTCATACAATAATAGATCTCTGTGAAAAGACACCAGACTCCACTGTTCTCAGCCAAAATCATGTTCCAAAATATATCTTCCCAGATAAATTAGACTCAAATCAATATTCCACGTGCTTGCATTTATATTTATATACACATGCATATTCATGAATATATACATTACATACATGTAAACATTTGCTCACAGTATATATAGAGGTGTAAAGTGTTGCCAAGTAATGTTTATCATTATAATTTAGTGCAATGTTTTAAAGTAGAATCTGTGCAATCAGCTTTGATATTAAGACTGTAGTGACCAGTTAATGTTTTTTTTTAAGTGGGTTGAAACACTTGGAGTTAATGATTGACGTGATAATTAAATCAAGGAATGTTCCATGTTGTTTTAATACAGCTCTATAATCTTACGTAATTAAGTTTAGGTTAATAACAGATCCAAAAATACCACATAGCAGTTCATCATTATTGTGAGGGCTTCGTTTTCTCTGTGGTCTCATCAATTTTTGAAATGAAAATCCTTGTGAAAGGGTACACCAGACTTACTGTAATATGTTCTGGTAAAGATCAGGCACGTCAACCATACCAATTATAGGATGACCATACAAATTATAGGATAAGATGGAAACCAACGAATAGCACAAAACATAACACAATACTTACTAATGTTTGTATTGTTGTTTTCCCTGCAAAATTGTCACTTCCTGGAGGATGATGTCATTAAGGACTCAGACCAAAATGGCTCATATTAAAATAGGGGAATTATTTACACTACCATTCAAAAAATTTGGGATCGGCAGTATTTTTTTTTGCTTTTTTAAAAGTCTCTGATGCTCACCAGGTCTGCATTTGTTTGATCGAAAATACAGTAAAACAGTAATATTGTGAAATATTATTTCAGTTTAGATGAACTGTTTTCTATTTGAGTATATTTAAAAATGTTTTTATTCCTGTGATTTTACATAAGCCGTTAGTCAAGTCGTCAGTGTCACATGATCCTTCAGAAATCATTCTAATATGATGATTTGCTGCTCAAGAAACATTTCTTAATATCTTCATTGTAAACATTTTTGTGGAAACCATGATATATTTTCAGGATTCTTTGATGAATAGAAAGTTTTGAAATTGAAATAGATTAGAAAATAGTTTACTGTCACTTCTGATCAATTGAATGCATTTTTGATTATTAAAGATTATAAATCTCTTTAAAAAAAATTAGCCCCAAACTTTTGAACAGGTAAAAATACTGATGTGATCATCAATGTGAATGTAAGTTTTAAGTTCCAGCATATTAAGACACATGATGAAAACATGAAATGTACCGCATTGTGGAAATTAGCTATCTGATTAAGATTTAGTCCTTTGTCAAGAAGAAGTGGCCTACTTAGCAACAGCCCTCATTGTAATGGATTTTTGTCAATTTCATGAAGTTCTCATTGAAACTGTATTATATGATTTCAAATACTGAATAAAATGTATGAATAAATGACAGAATAGAATGTATGAAATGATTGCAGCAGGTTAGATTACTTTACTGCTGTCTCTGTGAAATATAATGAAATTATGTGTGGACATTGTGTTCTTGGTTTTGTTCCTCAGAGACAGTCACCATGCACCAGATGATCTCCATAGTGGTGTGCTTCATTTTTATCATCATCGTAACGGTCACAGTCTTCATATACAGGTCAGTTGAAACCCGTGCAGATAAACACAGTGTCTATACTGAGAGCGAGCGACATAACAAATTTAGAGCGCTTTAATGAAGCTTTATTGATTATAAAATGAGCGTTCTTGTTTTTGTTGCGTCATTGGCCTGCAGTGTAGACATAGTGTAACACTACATGTCAGGTGTGAAAATACTGATCTTTGGGCGATATGGGTCTGATATATTATATCTCTCTGTCTGTCTTTCTTTCTGTCTTTCTCCTCTATCTGTTCCTGATGTTTAATTAGGGAACTTACTGCCAGACCACGACAGAGACAGATATAGCAGCTCATTCTACGTCTCCATGACTTCATCACTTTATTCGAAATGTGGCCATGTATCCAATGACAATGAAATGCATATGATTTCTGTTAAATTCATGCTGAGGATTGCAGCCAATGGTGGTTGTGCTTTATTAAAAAGGCAAAGTTTAAACTGTTGTCCAAATATGCTGTAGATCAGTGATGTTCAGCTGTTCACATTCTATTACCATAATTTTATTTTTATTTAATTGCACTTATTTCTTTATAAGACTTATAACTTATATACATTTAAAAACATTAAATAAATGTTACACATAGTGTTACATATATTTCTATTTTTAGAGTTTAGGGTAGGGTCAGAGTTGTCTGTCAAACGTGTTGCTTCCAGTTCTTGCATCTCGTCAAGGTGAAAAGCTGTCTCGCGATATTGCCATGACGAGCGTTAGGGTGAAATTAGCATAGAATATGACACTGCTATGTTTACATCACATTACAGTGCCCACTGCTGCACCACCTCCACTGTCATTTTGCTTTTTTATTGAAATAAAAACCATTTAATTCAGTTGGATAACGGTCGCTTCAATTGTAAACTATTGTAAACGTCTGCTTTGCTCATCCAGCACGAGCTGCAGTCGCACAATGTGCAGCAGGAATCACAGTTCACTGATCATGTGACGAGAGTAAGGTGAGAGATGACTGACCGTAGTGTGACTGACAAGACCATGGCGGAGTCGTTGCGCAAAAGAGCCTATGCGTCTGATAAATCTTGTAGAATGCGCGCTCAGCACCGCCGCTCCCTGTACACAAAGTATGTGCGATTGCAAAGGCGACAGTAAAACGCGAGCTCCCTGAATGCACGCAATTTAGGCTACATACAATAGCCTGTCTCCCAATATCAGACCTATCTTAGGCTGGACAGTGTAGGTTTAACCACCTCTTTGCTCTAGTCTCTGTTTTGGTCTCTGTTTGAACTTTGAATATTGAGAGAGTACTTTGATTATGGTTCCACTTATTGTTTGCACTTAATAAGACTAAGAAAAAACTGTTATTTATTTTTGTTATTCATACTGTTTTTATTTCTATGTTCAATTTGTGGAAAGGAGTTCAATTAGGATGTAACACAGCCTCTATCAGAAGTTCTGGAAGCTCATAATTCATGAACAGTACGGTTTGAAGAGACTCATGTGAAATCATACAGGAGAAAAGCCAGTCAGTTGAGTTGTTGTCTTTCAATGCATATGATAATTCATACTTAGAAAGTAGAACTGAAGTGGCATTCATTACAAGATGATCAGTTAAAACATTTCAAAATGCTCCTGCAGACAATTTCTCCAGTCATGAATTTTGTCATTGAGGATTTCTTAAGAATACTGTGCAAAAATCTCGTCTTGTCTCGTGAACCCAGTCTCGTGTCTCGTCTCGTGAGCTAAGTGTCTCGTCACACCTCTACCTATCATCGATATTCATTAAGTCAGGATATCAAGACATTTCATTTTAATTCCTAGGACATATGATTAGAGCTGTCACGTTTTGTTTTTATGTTTCATGTCTTTTATTTAGGGATGAACGTAAACACTGGGACACGTCGACGCTTTCAATGCAAATAATAACTAGCAGTGAAAATAGCAACAGTGTGTTATTGTCATTATGAAGACAAATGGTTTACTCTAAATGTATATCAATTAGGCTCAAATAGATTATTATTTTATCCCTTCAAAGGCTCTCTCACATTAAGGTTGGAGACTCCTGCTTTAGACTGTCAGATATCTGTGCATTGGTGATCTTCTGTTTCCATCTACCTCTTTACAGCCATGTTTCGATGAATACCAAATTTTTCAATGGGTCACTCTACAATTGCTCTGGTGGATGCTGTTGCTCACTTTCAAATGACAAAAATTCTAACTGCAGTGTACACACTTCCTTTATAGGAAACAATATATGTTTTAATAAATTATCTTATTATTATAAGTCTTATAAGTAATTGTAGAATAGCCCAACTATATATACTGACAATACGATTGTTTTTTGTGCTCTGTATTAATTCTATAAATGTCTGCATGCTTTAGTCATTATATAATAATAATCCTGCAAAAATGCTGATACTTCTAATAATAAAATGTCAAAGTTCTTTGCCTCTGAGGGATATTTTATCTATTATTACATGTGCCATTTAAATATCCCATTGCTGACAGTGACACACATATTGGCTTGTCTTATTTAACATATATGACTCACTATCTTAACATGGGTTTGTTATTCTCCTTTGTCTTTTTTATCTGATGTTTCCCCCATTGCATCCCTTCTCTCATTGTCCCTCTCCTCTGCATATTTATACTCTTCTTTCTTTCCCTCTCTGTCTCTTTCTCTTTCTCTGTCTGTCACTCGGCCGGCATCAGGAAGCTGAAGCTGGAGAACGAGTTGACCGCTCAGCTGTGGCGTGTGCACTGGGAGGACATCCAGATGAGTAACATGGAGAAGGTGCTGCGCAGAACCTGCAGCAAACTCACCATCTCACTGGTGAGGGGGAACACACTGTCATTTATAAGAGTTTCCAATAGTTTAAATAAACATACTCATGTCTTACTCCTCTTTCCACACACAGAGAGGCTCTAACTACGGCTCACTGCTGACTATGGATGGAAACTTCCAGATCTATGCCAAGACTGGCTACTACAAGGTATTAAAGATTTGGTGGTTAGGGGTGGATGGGTCACTGGGCCCATTAGGTCACATTCGAATCTCATTATCTTTTTGTCTTTTAATTTCTATTTAACATTTTTTTAACATTGTCTATTTAACATTTTTAAATAGAATGTGTTCATCTGATTGTTCATCTGATTGGATGATTTTCAAAATCATGATCCTGTTTAAATTTAGGAGCCTTTGTCTGAAAATGAAAATTCTGAAAATGAAAATTCTGTCAGTAATTACTCACCCTCGTGTTGTTCCAACCCCGTAAGACTTCGGAACACAAATTAAGATATTTTTGATGAAATCTGAGAGCTGTCTCACTTCTTCATAGGCTGCTAGGTAATTGTATTCTGCCGGCCTAGAAAAGTTAGTAAAGACATCGTTAAAATAGTCCAAGTGACTACAGTGGCTCAACCACTGAAAGTTTATCAAGCGACTAGAATAATTTTTGTGCGCAAAAAAACAAAAATATTGACTTTATTATTAATTAATAAAACTATTAATTTTCTTCCATGTGGGCCTCTGACGCGAGTTTACAAGAGCGCCACGACGCATGCGCGAGAACTGAGAAGATAACTTTAACCATATTTCAAAGACAATAGAAGTTTTTCTGAAATTACATATAAAGATGTACTTACAGTAAGTCCTAAGGTCGAATTAGCTCTCTAAAGTTTTGCTAATTGCATTTAACATAAATTTAAGCTTTAATACATTTTCATGCAATTGTCTGAAAACATTGCATTCAGTTTGCACTTAAGTATATTCTTTTAAAGTAATTTTTTTTTCTGTAAAAAGCATTATTTTTAAGAGTATGCTAAATTGTACTTCTTTTTCACAATGGATGAAAATACACAATGAAGAGTCAACATAAGAGGTTTATATTCATTCATTCATTCATTCCCTGTTTTACTAATTACTGTTCTATCCGTGTGCTGTTTTTTTACATGTGAAAATACCCTGCCTATAGCAACTGACATGTCAAATAATGGAAGGGTTCGTCTTTAGTTCCTCCATAATACCATCGGCTTGCCCAGGCTAGTGGCCAGTTCTTCATCTGTTGATCTAGCTCCTCTCCAATTAAGCAGAACCCCTGAGGATGAGTGCTATTCATGTCCACATGTCATCATTTTCTCCATTAATTAGGATGATGCTTAATTAACTCATTATGTTGCTCTTTTTTTCTCGCAAATGATGAGGCATTTCTTCTGTCTCCAAAGTCCTCGGACACTTTGCTAAGCCCACGACCACAATCAGGGTGAAACTAATGTGCATTACTGCCTCTTTTCCAGGGAAACATAACAGCCATTAAGTATGTCAACAAGAAACGCATTGAGCTCACCAGGAAAGTGCTGTTTGAACTCAAACATGTAAGTGTGCGTCCATGCCGTTTTGTGCTTTTTGCCAGGTGCCTTCATCATAATTAAGTTTATATGATGTTCTGGGAGATATTAATAGCTGGGGACTGATGGAAAAAGAGGGGCTAAACAGCTCTCTCTCTCTCTCTCTCTCTCTCTCTCTCTCTCTCTCTCTCTCTCTCTCTCTCTCTCTCTCTCTCTCTCTCTCTCTTTGTTCATTACTGTTATAGATGCGAGATGTTCAGAATGAGCACCTGACGCGCTTTATTGGTGCTTGTATCGACACACCCAACGTCTGCATCCTTACTGAGTACTGCCCTCGAGGCAGCTTACAGGTAAACAGTCACGAACACGACTGCTTTATTCGCCATCAATGTATTAGTAGATGGCTCATATTTATGCCACACTTTTTATTACACAAACCAGGGTTCAACAATAAGGATTCCAATTTTTCCAACTTACCTTGCCAGTATTTTCCCTACATGAGTCCATTCATGCATACATAAATAATGAATAATTAAACAAATGAAAACGTGTTTTTCTACCATCACATACAGTATAAGCTCTTCTCACTATAACTATAACATATATTCTCACTATTAACTAGTTGCTTATTAACTTGCATATTACTTGGTTTTTGGCTGTTTATTAGTACTTCTAAAGCACATATTAATGCCTTATTCTGCATGACCATATACTACATCCCTTGAGGCCCCGATATACTTGAAGCAAAATCAAACAACGAACTGATGTGACTTAATTTCGAATAAAATCAAGCCAAAATTAACTTCGTTTGGAGTTTGTTTTGGGAGTTCTAAACAGTTGGCCAAATCAAACTTTCCAGAAAGGTTCGGCTCCGGCTGGTAAACACCTTTTCTACTACCATTGATCCGTGGCGATTACGTAATAGTTAGGTGTGTATGGAGACTCCGTCGCCTTTCACGTGAAAATCTTTTCCGCTTCATATCCACTGTTCACTCAGTCGAGGTCAGACGTCCACGTTAAAACATGAAATCTATTGTATAAAGTGCTATATAAATAATCGTGACATGATTCGTGCCGAAGTGCAGAGCTTATGCAGGTTGTGTTTCTTATGCTTTATTAGAAAATATGCTTGCTGTTTTCTCAATTTTGTTATTGAGAGGAAAGCATGCTGCACATTTTTACATATTCATCTAACCGTCTTTCTCAGCAGTGTGGGCGGCATCGAATGTTCGCTGACAGTAAATTGCTGGTCACGTATTCCGAACTTCGTTTTACCCCTAAGCAAAGAACGAAAAAGAACTTCGCTGTGTGTATATTGGGGCCTTTAATTCGACCCAATACCTGAACTTAACAACTACCTTACTAACTATTAATCAGCAGTAATTAGGAGTTTATTGAGGCAAAAGTTGTAGTTAATAGTTTATAGTGTGTTTATATGTGTGTTTGTGACCTGTAGGACCTAATGGAGAGTGATGGAATCACGCTGGACTGGATGTTCCGCTATTCTCTGATCAGTGACATCGTTAGGGTGAGCATTTCACCTTCTTCGCTTAAACGGTTCGTTCACCCAAACATTTTAGTTCTGTCATCAGTTACTCACCCTCATGTTGTTCCATCCCATTAGTGTTTCGTTCATCTTTGGAACACGAATCTCTGTTTTCGAAGAGATAAATCTATCTCGAAGATCTGAATTTCTGTTCCTCCATTGACAGCTACACAACTACCACTTTGACAAAAAAATTCATAAAGACATCGTGAAGCTAATCCATATGAATCAAGCGATTTAGTCCAAATTGTCTTCATGAACTTCATGAAGCGTCAAATTGGTAGTTGTGTAGCTGTCAATCGAGGGACAGAAATCTCTCAGATTCCATTAAAAATATCTTCATTTGTGTTCTGAAGATGAACGAAAGTCTTTCGAGTTTAGAACGACATAAGGGTTAGTAATTAATGACAGAATTTTTATATTTGGGTGAACTATCCCTTTAATCTCAGAGGGAGAAGGAAAGGGAAAGATGTCATGCTGTTTTAATGTTTCTTGCTAAAAAACACTAAAATGTAACTGTATGAATCTACAGCAAACTGCTTTACATATTTTAAAATACTGTTCTTGGTTTGACATTATGCAGTGGTGAGACGTGTGTAATTTGAAAGGGTTTATGAGGATGTCACTTCCCTGACTGGCAAATTATGACTCCAGAAAGCGTTATTGCAGTTGCAAAGGAGTCTTTAATTAATATTTTCGTGGTGCGGTGTTGGTAAATACGATGGATGCTGTCAGATGTCTTTGTAAGAGTGTCATCTTTTCACCACTCAGGGAATGGCGTTCCTCCACAACAGCGTCATTGTCTCTCATGGCAACCTGAAGTCTTCCAACTGCGTGGTGGACAGCCGCTTCGTGCTGAAGATCACAGATTATGGTCTGGAAAGTTTCCGCAAGGAGAACAACATAGAGGATCTGCACGCTTTCTATGCACGTGAGTACCATGGCAACACGTACGTAGATATAGAATGCATGTGTGTGGAGAAGCCCGTAATATCAATGTTTGCATATGTAGGCCAGCTGTGGACGGCCCCAGAGCTTCTGCGTGCTGACAACCCCCCTGCATGTGGAACACAAAAGAGTGACGTCTACAGCTTTGGCATCATCCTGCAGGAACTCGCCCTGCTGAAGGGCGTCTTCTACCTGGAAGGTCCCTGTCTCAGCCCCAAAGGTCAGAGCTCACACATAATACTGTACAGGCAGTGGTTAAAGTGGGATTTGGCAGGTGGGGGAACCCTCAAATTTTGTGTAGGTGCAACAGGGAAAAATTACTCACCGTGGGACAACTTATTGAGTATCGTGGTATAGCAATACTTTTTGGGACAAGATTGTCACGGTGGCACCAAGTATCACAATACTTATTTAATACTTATTTTAATGTTTTTATTTTGGTCCATCTACATCTACACTGATATGATGACGATACTATGTAAAAACTGAACGCTGAACACCACGATATGGAACACAACCTTGTTTTTCACGATGTAAATTTAAACATAAAAACGGGAAGTCCAAAACTGACTGAAATGTGCGGTAGTTAGGGGGGTTCGGGGGCATGGTCCCCCGAGAAAATTTGGATTTCTCTGACCAACATATGTGCAATTTAGGGCTTTTGAAGACCAAAAAAAATTTGATAAGAAATAGCTTTAAAACTTTGTCAGTAGATTATTTGTCAATACCTGCTTTCTCCTCATCTTCATCTCCTTCTGCCCTAATTCTTCCCCTGCTAAAGCTGAACTTTGATAGTCTTTTCATTTTCGTCTGTGTCAGTGAAGAAAGTAAACAGGCTCAACTGATATTTATATGTTTTATGAATCATTTTCTGCGACAAGTTCATTTACTCAAGGCTACCAGGAAAGCTGTAGCCTAAGTCAGTATTGCCAATAGGAACGTTCTACAAGCTTTGGAATTTGAAAACGTCTGTTTTTAAATGTTAAAAGTAATTTTAAATAATACAAATTATAGTCCACGTTTAACGCAGTTGGTGGAATTGGCAGACGTTCCCTTAAGCATCATGCACGGTGGAAACGCGTCAAAGCATTCTCATGCATAAATATAATATATAATATAATAATAAATAATAAAATATAGGCCTATTACAAGGGAAAACAAATGTCCGGCGAATACCGAACCCAAAACTAACTTTACCGCGCTCAACCCCTGTGAGTGCATTCACGCATTAGTAGTCGCTGGCGTTCAGAGGGGAGGGGAGGCGTGAACCGGTGCAGATGCACTCAAATCAGACAGGAGAACCGTGAGAACATAACGTCGGGAAGCGTGTTTGTGAAGGCGGGGCCAGGCGGTGATATTCAGTTTTGATTTGATGAATGATGAAAATCATTGAATTTGATGAGAATGATTTGATTTGATTTGAATCTATTTATTTATTCATTTATCTGAGGTGCCGGAACACAGTTCCGGACCGTTCCGGCCCACTTTAACCCCTGTGTAGTACAGGTATAATCAACATGTTATTATTGTGTCCAGATCTATTAATTTATTCAAAAATACATTAAAATGTAATCCATAAATACAATGATGTGAATACACCTCTTCAGGCATGTTCTTAATTTCTGAATTAAAGTTCATTTAGATTTTTTTTATGGGCTTAAAGTCAGAAATATCAGGGTGATACACCTGTCCAAATATCATATTTTAGAAATGTAATGTGCTGCGACTCCCCAAATTAATGATATTTAATGAATTTAATCAATATATACACTATATATATAAAATAATGTAACTGACCTATTCAAAACCATATGATACCAGCCAGTGTTATTTTATTAATTATATACTATTATAGTGTTTATTTATTTTTTAATTAACTTTTATTGATAGTTTTCATTTTAATTTGTTTTTGTCTTTTTTTTTTTCTACATTTCAGTATAACAATTTGTGTAATTCTTTGTCATTTCAGTTTAAGTTTTAGTTTCATTTTTATACACAAACATATTTCTACATAAACTTATTTATTCCAGTTAGATGCCAATGCAACATTTCTAATTTTTAAGTTCCATGTGATATTTATTGTTTGATTTTATTTCATCAATATTTTAATGACTGAAATTATTTTTAAAAGTTTTAGTAACACTGAAAACCAACATGAATACAAACAGTACATTTCTTGGAACTTGGCATGTTACACTTTATTTTAAAAGATTTTTCCTTTTATTTATCATAGACACTCTTATTTATCACCCAATGCTAGCTTTGCTGAATTTTGCAGAATTTTCATATTGGAATTGTCCGTTTTAGCAACAGACTCTAAAAAGTGCCGTTTAATCACTGTTTAATCCCTAGAGAAGCATGAAAGAGACATACATTTTATTTCATGCTTTCAAGAGAAGTTTTTATTTGTGAATATGAATATTGCAGCATTCCACTCACAAGAATGGTTAAGCCATTATGCAGGTGAGAGTGCTTTCTCATTTAGCTCTTTGATGTGAATCAAAACAGCATTAAATAAAATGTGTTAATAAGACACAGATTATGCAGCTAATTACACTGATAACACTTTGTGTTATGTCATTTTTCTATTCCATGTCATCTGTGTGTCTACATTCACCTCACCTCTCTCTCTCTCTCTCTCTCTCTCTCTCTCTCTCTCTCACTCTCTCTCTCTCACTCACTCCCTTTGTGAGCAAGATGAAAATAACTTTCCAAAACTCAAAGTCCAATTTGCCAAAGCATTAGTAATAGAGGCCTAAAAGTCTTTGCACACTTAAAATATCAAATCAAGTGCCATTTATTTTAAAGGTAACAGGTAACACCAGTACACTTAGGTTTTAAATAAAACACCAGTTGATTAAAAGTCATTGTAAAAATGGCTCAGGAAAGTTAAGTTGGTTCTGAGAAAGTTTTGAGTAGAATTTTTACAAATGACACTTGTTTTGAAATCTTTTTATTTATTTATTTTTTACTGCAATGACATTCAGAAATGTCTAAGTGTTCAGTATGCCAATATATACACACACTCAAATAAATACATGCAATAGAGATATTGTTTATAAGTTATGCTGCATTTAAAAGTTTAGAAGTGTCCTGGTCACTTTCAGCTGAGACAGTAACTGTCTCCGCTGCTTGCTTTATTTTGTGTGTTTTGGGATGGGAAGCCTATGTTCTGTTATGTTCTGTGTCTTATTTACATTCTATCAGTGTCAGTATTGCTTATGTAGGTGGTGGGTGGTGGAAACATGGACACAAACACACATTCACATAAACTCTGCGATGTCACCCATACTTATAAACGGATCACCACACACATGCCAGCGGCTGCATTAAAGAAAGACAACAAAACATTAGCGGCATATCTGGAGCAGCGCCAGCTCACCATGAGAACAAAGGGATTCAAAGACATCAATGAGAGAATGACAGAGACACTGGTATTGACAGTTTGCACAGAGTGATAGATAGATAGATAGATAGATAGATAGATAGATAGATAGATAGATAGATAGATAGATAGATAGATAGATAGATAGATAGATAGATAGATAGATACTATCTGAAGCAGTATCTGGATAAGGTTCATCCAATCGTATTTTAGAGCCAGCTATGCACTTAAAGGTCCACAAATAAAGATAAAGGAGCAGTGAGACAGGAAGGCCCTGTCATCATTACTCGCATTGATTGCTGTGAAGACATTTGTTAAGTCCAAGGTCTTCTCAAAACCTGTGAATGACACTTTCATCACTTTTACTCTTTCTTATTCTCACATATTTGCTCTCTGTCAGTCTCTGTCTCTCTTTTTCTCACACCAGCAGGGAGTCCGATCACTCTCAATGTTTTTCTGTGAAATTTGATATGCTAACTCTATTTTCTAATCTATGCATGTTATTTCCTGTGATAGAGAGTTGTGTAACTCATTGTCAGGAGACTGTTTATTTACATGTTCCTCCTTTGCTGTCTGTAATTTCTGTTTCAGAGATCATAGAGCGTGTGGTGGAGGGCCGGTGGCCGTACCTGCGTCCGCTGCTGTGTCCTCAGAGCCACAGCGATGAGATGGGACAGCTGATGCAGCGCTGCTGGTCTGAAGACGTCAACGAGAGGCCAGACTTCAGCCAGATTAAAGTACTGCTCCGCAAGAATAACCGGTACCTGAAACACAAATCATCTCATGAACAACTGACTTGACAAATTGACCAAATAGTAGACTTTGGGTTGAAATTCGTATGCCTAATGTCATATGTATAGTTTCAGACAATGTAACTGGTCACTGTTTATTGTTAAACTTTTCATAATTTTAAGTTTATTCATTTAATGAATTTTTAAAAGCACTCTTATATAATATATAGTCTCTTAATTAATATGAGGCAATACAAAACTTCTAATGCTTTATTATTATTATTCAGTTCATCTACATAAACTCTTATCGGTAGTCAATCAAATTAAAATATTCATATTTCTTCATATGTTTATTGATTAATATACTTTATATATATATACGAAATTAACTTTGTGTATTATGGGTGTTAATTTTTATTTATTTATTTTTGTGGAAATCTGCCTGCACTGCCTATGCTGCAGTGATCAGACACACATTCACAACTCTTGTCTCTGCCTCACCTTCTCTGATTTGGCCTCAGTGGATTTGGTTCCAACATCCTGGATAACCTCTTGTCCCGTATGGAGCTGTATGCCAATAACCTGGAGGAGTTGGTGGAGGAGAGGACACAGGCGTACCATGAGGAGAAACGTAAAGCTGAAACTCTGCTCTATCAAATCCTCCCACAGTAAGTCCCACACATATCTTTCATATTTATGATTTTTAAATGGTTTTTATTCTTGTTTATTTCTGCTTTTTGTTTTGGAAGCACTACCAACACTTGATGTGATTCTTTCATTTGAACTGATTCTTTATAATGATTTGTTCAAACCAATTTATGCATCAAGGATGCATTTAATTAATTAAAAGTTGCATTATATGCATTTATAATGTTACAAAAGATTTCATTTTCAAAAAATACTGTTCTTTTGAAATGACAAAGAATCCTGAAAAATATGTAGCATGGTTCCTACAAAAACTTTAAGCAGCACAACTGTTTTCAATATTGATAATAATCAATAAGATATGTTTCTTGACCAGCAAATCAGCATATTAGAATGATTCCTGATTGATCATGTGACACTGAACACTGTAGTAATGATGCTGAAAATTCACTAAAATGCATTTTAAAATATATAACAATAGAAAACGTCTCAGTTACGGATGTGAAGGAGGGAACGGAGACATAGTCGACGTGTCGACTGATTGGGATCACGCTTAGGGAGCCTGTCATCTTCGAGTATTGTTAAAATGAGCCAATTGCATCACACGCTGTGCCCCGCAGCGCGGGTATAAATTCGGAAGTGGATGCACGCACCAGTTGTTTTTCGCTGAGGAGCCGAGCGGAGCCCGCAGTCAGCGGTGGTCCAGCAATAGTGGCAACAGGACTATGTCTCTGTTCCCTCCTTCAGGGAACGAGGGTTACATACGTAACCGAGACGTTCCCTTTCAGTTGCTCACGTTCGACGTAGTCGATGTGTCGACTGATTGGGATCCCTATTAAAACGCCACTAGTGCTGCCACCTTCCAGTGCCTAGACAAAAGCCTCCTGATCTTCCTGTATATTGAGGTGGAGATAGGACAGGGCTTAGGCCAGGAAAGTCACTGCTGTTCTACAGGATCACTGGGAAAGCGTTAATCTTTCGTTTGAAGGAATATGCTGCGGAAGCCACATCCTGCCCGTAGGCAGGTAACGTGGAGAATAACTCATATGGACTGAGCGAATTACCGGGCAGTAAAACATATGGGATGTCACTGAGATGGCTCCAGCCAAAAACAGGGGGGAGACGCAACCGGTCAGTGACGACAGAGCAGGCTCTGCCAAGGGAAGACACGGGCTCGTCGCAGGGAGCCGTACCGTGGAGGAATACACATATTGGGATCACCATAGGGATCACAACATATGGACCCAGCCTAGCACAAGTTCCACCAGTGCATACGAGTGGTAGTCATAGCATTGGATGCTCCGCCACGTCCAACGCCGAAGGGGTGTGGAGGAACTCAACAGGGTTCGGCAAAAGGGGAACTCAACTGGCGCAAGAATGGCGCACATATCCAGTCCATAGGAAGGGAATGGCGCAGCAAGCCGACACTACGAACCGGGCTAGCAACCGGCTCGACACATAGGCTATTTTCCTAGCGAATGTGCTGGTGTTGCCCAGCCCGCAGATCTGTCAGCGAGGCACTCTGTGTCAACGCCCAGGAAGGAGCTACACTCTCTCTTTGGAGGGGCTCACTACCCAGGTGGGCACGGTGCACCTTGGGAAAACACACCAAGGTGATAGCAACCACTATGCAGTGGGCCAATCTCTGCGTGGAAACAGCCTTCCCTTCTGCTGGTCTCTGTAACAGACAAGAGCTGGATGAGGTCCTGAGGCTTTGCATTCTGTCCTGTAGAAGGAACAGAGAAAAGCCAGGGCTGGGTCTGCCTCCTCCGGGGCAGCGCTTGCAGGCTCACCACCTGGTCCCGTCTTAAAGGAGAGGTAGGAACCTTGGGCACGTATCCAGGCCGGGGTCTCAGGATATCGTGAGAGTTGGCCGGCCAGAAAACCAGGCATGATTCGTCGACCGGAAATGCGTGCAGGGCCCCTACCTTCTTGACAGAGGCAAGCAAGCAGGAGAACTGTTTCTTTAAAAACAGGATTTTTAACTCAGCTGCCTGCAGTGACTCAAGGGGAGGTCTCTGAGTGCAGTAGCACCAGAGATAAGTCCCAAGAAGGTATAGTGGGGGCGCAAGGTGGATTCAGTCCCCTTGCTCCCCTCAGGAACCTGACGATCAAATCGTGCTTCCCCATGGATTAGATCCACTGCATCATGATGTGCGTTAATATAAAGGCAACATACATTCTGAGGGTGGAGGGAGACGGCCCTCACTAGAGACTAGACTAGAGCGGGGCATGGGAGTGGGGACTCCACCTTCGCGAGCGAAGGCGAGTCTCGATCTCAACACCGAGATGGTCATATTCCCGCAATGGGAACATGAGTCATCCACGAGAGCTGCTTCAGTGTGCTGTAAGCCCAAACACGTGATGCATCTATCGTGACCGTCAGAGGGGGACAGAGCCCTACCGCACCAAGAAACGCACAGATGGAATGACATCTTGAAAAAGACGCAAACACACCCGTGTTGCTCTTTCAGGAAATGGGACCCGTCACCAGTGCCAAAGCACACAGGGGAACAACCGCGGCAACACTTTACAGTGAAGCACTCACCACTTCTGCCCTCAACCGGCCATCAACAAAACACTGTTTATAAATGCTGTTAAAACAGCAGTTGAGAGCTTCCGTAGCTCGCGATCACCTCTGCACTCGCTGTAGAAACACCAGCACTGGGAGAGTCTTCCAGAAGAACACCGACACACTCGCTCGTTGTACACACAACACTCCTCAGAGACATCAGTAAACCGATCGGCTCTGAAGCGAAAGACAACTGGTGCGTGCATCCACTTCCGTATTTATACTGCGGGGCGGAGCCTGTGATGCAATTCACGCACGCCAATGTGCATTGGCTCGTTTTAACAATACTCAAAGATGACAGGCTCCCTAAGCGTGATCCCAATCAGTCAACACATCGACTACGTCGAACGTGACTGAAAGGGAACAGTTGTTATAAATTGTAATAATATTTTGCAATATTACTGTTTTTACTGTATTTTTGATCATACAAATGCAGCCTTGGTGAGCATAGGAGATTTCTTTCAAAAACATTCAAATATTTTACCGACCCAATTTTGATCGGTTGTGTTTGTAAAACATGAAAATATCAGATGTGTAATTCTAATGCAACATTTATTCACAAAAAAATATTTTGAACTTGTTCTTTTAAATGATTAATTTAAAGTGATGTGCACATATTTTATAAAACATAAAAAAGAGCACATGCAACTGTAGGGGGTCTAAAAGTCTGAATCCACAAGGCATCTTTTTTGTCAATTGAAATCATTTTCTCTCTGGCATGAGGCCGTGTCTCATTGTGTGTGCATTTTTTGTTGCAGCTCAGTGGCTGAGCAGCTGAAGCGAGGTGAGATGGTGCAGGCAGAAGCCTTTGACTCGGTCACCATCTATTTCAGTGACATTGTGGGCTTCACCGCATTATCAGCTGAGAGCACACCAATGCAGGTAAGAAAACCTCCAGCAGTGGGTATAATTCAGTAAACACTACTCAAGAAGACGGAAATAATTATATGCTAATTTTGTAATTTACTGCGACAATCATGAGTGCAGTATTGAGTTAAAACAGTATCTATTTGTCGATTTGTACATCCCACAGGTGGTGACGCTGCTGAATGATCTCTACACTTGCTTTGATGCAATCATCGACAATTTTGATGTGTACAAGGTAATTCCAGAGAGTCATTACATTCAGCATTTGTTCAACAACATGAGCGCTTGATTAGTTTAAGTGGCTGAGATGCATCTCACAATCAGTGAGCCGACCCTTGTAAAAAAAAGTAGTATACTTTTGTATACTTTTACTTAAGTAAATAATATACTTTAAAGGAATATACTTTAAAGGAATATACTTAAAGTTGCGACCGACTTTACTTCAGTATTGTGATGTATTTTCTGAGTGAAAATAGAGGGTGTGGCTTGTTTTTTCCACTGGGAATTGATTGGATCTAGAAAAGTAGGTTCCATTCACCTCGATGTCAAAGCAATCTGACATTTGAAGGTGATGTTCCAAAGACGTCAAACTGACGTCATCAGAGAAGGAAGGCCATATTGATTAAATATTACAAAGACTGTGTGTGTGTGTGTGTGTGTGTGTGTGTGTGTGTGTGTGTGTGTGTGTGTGTGTGTGTGTGTGTGTGTGTGTGTGTGTGTGTGTGTGTGTGTGTGTGTGCGTGTGCGTGTATGTATTAACTTGCATGGATGAATTATTCACCACAAGACTAGTAATGTGCACTAACAAAATAAATAGGATTTGAATCAAATGTTTCATTGTTAAGTCCAATCTGAATAATGTTTTCAGGCACTTTATTACATGTTAGTTGCAATTAAATATAAATGTTTTTGACCCACTTAAGTAGGACTTAAGTACGTCTTTATATGTAATTTCATAGTTACTTCTATTATCTTTGAAATATGGTTCAAGTTTACTATTGAATGTACTGACAAACATTTTGGTAAATATACTATAGACATACTTTAATTTCATTTATGTAAATAAATTAGTAATTACATATCAGTAATTACATATATTTATAATGGTGAAATTGTAATTTAGTACATTTAAAATATATTAACTTTAAATGTAACATTGAATTGCATACTTACTTTATAAGAGCTTTAGTATGTTAGTCAACACATCGAAAATAACTGTCCTTCTTTAAAGGGTTAACTAACCCTAAACCAAACCCTATCCCTAATTATATAGTCCATGTTGTTTATTAATATTTCTGTTTTTATTTGTATAATTACAGTGTAAAATCTGGTAACACCAGATGTGTCCTTGTTACACATTGTGTCCTTTGTAAAGTGTCCTTGTTACACATTACATGTAGTTACTATAGTAATTACTACAAATTGTGTATAATTACATGCAACTAACCCTAAACCTAACCCTATAATAAGTACATGTTGTTAATTATTATTACTCAGTACTTAAATGCCTAATTAAACTGTAACACAGACTACTTAAAAAAGTGGGTATCATTTTAGTGTCCTTGTTGCATTATGTTACATTTAGTCTCCATAGTAATTACTATTAATTAGGCATAATTACATGCAACTAATCCTAAACCAAACCTAATCCTAACCCTATAGTAAGTACATGTAGTTCATTTATAATACTCAGTACTTAAATGTGTAATTACACTGTAACAAGGACATCTTAACATAAAGTGTAACCAAAAAGCCTAATTTCCTTTAATTTAAAGCCTAATTTCCTTGGCCTTTAATTTCATTATACTTTTAAGATGTGAAATACACTACAAGTGCACCTTCAAGTAGTATCAATGCACTTCTTATTTTACAAGGGTAATGATGTGTTTTTGTGTGGCGCCCCCAGGTGGAGACCATCGGCGATGCTTACATGGTGGTGTCGGGACTTCCCGTGAGGAACGGGAAACTGCATGCACGCGAGATTGCCCGCATGTCTCTTGCTCTGCTGGAGGCCGTTCACTCCTTTCGAATCCGCCACAGACCCAGCCAGCAGCTCCGCCTACGCATCGGCATCCACAGCGGTGAGGATCATGGGTCATGAAAGTGTTTAATAGAGTACAAGTAGAGCACAGAGCAGTCTGCTCTCTCTGGGACGCATCTGTTTGTTCATGACTGACTGTAATGGAGAAGTTTGACTGGCGGTTATATGTGTTTTGGTGTGTGTTTTCATGTGTCCAGGTCCTGTGTGTGCAGGGGTGGTTGGTTTGAAGATGCCTCGGTATTGTTTGTTTGGCGATACAGTCAACACATCTTCACGTATGGAATCCAATGGAGAAGGTGAGGTGCCTTCAGACTTTTAAAGGGGTCATATTATACACTTCTGTTGTCCATTTAAGTCCATTTATTATTTTAGTGAAGGTTTTTTCACTGCAGTTTTTGTCATTTACACTACTGTAAAAAGTTGGGGGTCGGTAAGTTTTTTATTTTTTTTAGACTCTCATGCTCACCAAGACTGCATTATTTGTACAAAAAAAAAAAACAGTAATACTTTGATATATTATTACAATTTATTATATATTAAATCTATTATATTTTAAAATGTATATTCCTATGATGCAAACCTGAATTTTTAGCATCATTACTCTTCAGTGTCACATGATCCGGTTACACTTTATTTTAAGGTGTCATTGTTACAGTGTAATTATACATTTAAGTACTGAGTAATATTAATTAACTACATGTACTATAGGGTTAGGGTAGGATTAGGATTTGGTTGAGGGTTAGTTGCATGTAATTATGCATAATTTACTGTTATTACTATGGTAAGTACATGTAACCTATGTAACAAGGACACTGTAAAATAAAGGGTTCCACTTTATATTAAGTGGCGTTAAGTACTATGTACTTACATCAAAAAATAAGTACAATGTACTTATTGTGTTCATGTTGTATTGTAAAACACTTTTGCTGCTATTGAGGTGTGATCCGGGTAAGGTTGGAGACAGGTGTGGTGGATTGGGTAGGTTTAAGGGTGAGTTAAGGTGTAAGGGAAGGGTCAACTGTGTAATTACAAATGTAATTACATAAATTAATTACAGCTGTAATTACATGCAGGATTTTTTAAATGTAAGTACAATGTAAAAACATGTAGTTACACAATAAGTACATTGTATCAAATTATTAATTTCAATGTAAGTACATAGTACTTAAAGCCACTTAATATAAAGTGGGACCAAATAAAGTGTTACCCATGATCCTTCAGAAATCATTCTAAAATGCTGATTTTCTGCTCAAGAAACATTTCTTATTATTGTCAATGTTGTAAACAGTTGAGCTATACTTAATATTTTTATGGAAACAGCAATACATTTTTAGCAGTCTTTGATGAGGTTCAAAAGAACCGCATTTATTTAGAATAAAAATCCTTTTTAACATTATAAATGTCTTTACTGTCACTTTTGATCAATTTAATGCACCCTTGATGAATATAAGTAGTAATTTCTTTAAAAAAAAATAAAAAAAAAATTTACTGACCCTAAACTTTTGAACAGTAGTGTGGTTAAAATGATAATTTTGCACCCTCTTTCTGACAGATGGAATGGAACCCATTTTTTACTACTGCATCTTTAAAAATTATATATATATAAATGATCTCTGTTATGATTGGTTAAGCTCACTGAATGTGAAAACCAGTTCTATTCGTTTATTCAATTGAACTGATTAGGGATTTGTAAATCACTTTACAGAGTAAAACTGTGCAGTGGGGAGCCATAATGACCATATAAATACACAAAAATATAGTGATAAGTAACAGCATTATCCTGGGAAGAGCAATGACAATTTGAAAAATCATTCATCAAGTGGATGATGAATCCTTAAATAGCTGTTAATTGACATTAAAAACATTTATTGTTTTAACTTATTTATTGTATGCACGTGTACTATAATAGTTCTGATGTCAGACTCATTTTTGCTTTTTAATTTATATAAATTATAATTTATTATAATAAATTATAAACTGCATTTCTTTTGCTAGCAACTAAACAATATAATGAACCTTAGTTACAGTATTTAATTTGATGCAAAAAAAAAAAATAGTGTGTGTTAATTCTTTTAATAATCTATTGTGTACTGATACCTCTTCCATCAGCCCTGAAGATCCATGTGTCAGAAGCCACACGGGCCATTCTGGAGGAATTCAACTGCTTCCAGCTGGAGCTCAGAGGGGATGTTGAGATGAAGGGAAAGGGACGGATGAGGACGTACTGGCTGCTAGGAGAGGTCGACTCCAACAATGCCTAAAAACTGACTGACTGAGAAAAAGAGCTACAAAACAAACACATCTAAACAAATACTGGGACAGTGTGGGACACTGCAACCCTTAACTGGGACGAAAGGATGAAAGACTAAACTCAGAGAGTAATGTTTCAAAACTGGGTCTTATTCATATTTCATCTCCCAAAGTTTCACGTTATTGCTTCATGGGAATCTCGCTCTAACTGTTTTTGCCAAGTAAACTCAAAAAGAAAAAAACAATACTTGAGCAGAATGGTTTAGACAAATGGATGATGACATAACACACCATCAGATTGGTGACTGTTGAGCTGAATGTTTAAGCGCAGGACCTTCTGCTGGTGTGATATCATACCCGTCCGGGTCTTGTAAGAGTTTTGAATGTTGTTTTGTCGTGATAGGTCTTTGTCCAGATTTTTTCAAGCGGTCATCGGGAGTTGTTTGGGTCTGTTTGTTGTCGTTCATGTTTTTGGTCATACAAAGACACAGTGCTGTAGTCCCTGACTGTATTTGTTTTGTTGTCGATTCCTCTGGGATGCAGTGATTCAGAGTTCAGTTTAAAACTCTTCCATCTGCCAAAACTGATCCAGAGGGGTTTGAACCACAGATTAAAGTTACACACAAAAGAGAAATAATAATAAATGTCAAGTATAATTGAGAAAGCATAGAAATGTTCAATGATGGATTTTGTTCTCAGAGCTCAAGACCATTTCCCCGCAGAAATGTACTAAAGAGATGTACTAAAAACAGAAATGTTTTTCCTTTGTTTTTTTGCGTGCAGACAACGTTATCAAAATGATTCACGCACGGATCTGTGAAAATGACTATTATTCGGCAGTAGTTGGCGATCTCACTTTGTAAAGAAACACTAAGCACCTACAGACTGAACACGTAAAACGCATGTACATGACATCACCGTTCCCACAAATATGCGCTTACACTGAGACAATAACATGTAAATGAATGGCCAAAACGCATACATGTAAAAAAGTTTTTCGTTTTTAGTTGAAATAGTGTTCCAGCTAAAACTAGCCCAGGGATGTTCTTGTGTTCATTTAATTGCAGGATTTACTTTCCCCTCAAAGTCAAGAAATGACTTCCGTAAAGTGACATTTCCAAAAGGAACTTGATTTTATCCATCAAGATCGAATTTGATCACTTTGACGTTATTGGTTAATAGTATTTTTGCTGCATTTATGAAATCAGAGATTCCACTCTGATTCATTCATGTGCTTGGACTAAAAAAAAAAATTGGGGTCAGTAAGATTTTTTTTGAAAGAATTTGATACTTTTATTCAGCAAGGATGCATTAAAATGATCAAAATAACAGTAAAGACATTTGATCTTTTTTCAGGAAATCTTTTAAAAAATGAATCACGGTTTCAACAAAAAGTAGAATCAATATTGATTATAATAAGAAATGTTTCTTGAGCAGCAAATCAGCATATTAGAATTTCTGAAGGATCATGTGACACTGAAGACTGGAGTAATCACTGCTGAAAATTTCTATTATTACATTCATGTAAAAAATATTTCACAATATTACTATTTTTATTGTATTTGTGATCAAATAAATGCTGCCTTGTTGAGCATAAGGGACTAAATCTTACTAGCCCCAAACTTTTGAACAGTATAGACTATGGCAAAATATGTAATTATGTCACCTCTGTATTGTCTTGCAAAATATTTAAGAACAAAGTATGTGACACACAGCTTTAATAAAATAAGACCAATAATGATGCAGACAGCTGAATGTGTAGACATTTGAAATGTGTACTTCCTTTAAGTCGAAGCTGTTGCCATTTTAATTGTTTAACCCAAAATCCCATGTTTCTAACTTGCAATTATGTGAACAACAAAGATGTGAACCGTTTAAAGTAGCTGGAAACTTAGAATTATGGTGATTCAACTACATATTGTTACATTTTAATGGATTATGAAAACATCTCTTCAGAATGTGATGAATGTGGATTAGAGCAGGAGGAGAATATGATATAAATAAGTACATTTTGGACTTGTGTTTTCAATAAGCATAATATCTTTGTTAGGTTCAGAGCTTGAACCATGTACACATCATACACCTTTTAATATTTATCAGCTCAAATTGTTTTGTAGATTTGGGCAGGTCTTTCAAATCTTCATCTTCATTAAAATGCACACAGTATTTTCTGATAAAGTATTAACTTTTCCAGCCAGCAACTTCCTGCTGTGCACGACAAAATCTCAGCTATGCCAAAATTCTATCCAATGAAGCAAATGTCAAGTTTAAGATCAAGTTGAATCACACATTTCTTCCCCATTCTGAAAACTTTCACAGATTCTGGTGTTTTATAAGGTGTAAATTGTGCAGTGCTGCTCACCTCACTGTGTCTATAAGCTGAGATAATGAGACTTTTCCTGTTGCGATGACACCTGCTGAGCCATCAAATCTCACTGCAGGGCAGAGTCATCTGGGATGGCCATTCCCTGTGCCGATGACTGCATACAGTACATCCTGAGAGGAAACAGTCCAACAATTATCTAATGGCATTAAAAGCTTCGGTAATAAACATGAATGTCTGTGCCAGATGTAAATAAATGCGGTGTTTTCCCACATCACTTATCTTCTGCTGTGACAACTCTCAGTCAAACTGTAGCAATGCACCATGTGGACATGATGGAGGACGTCCTGGGTCATGAGATCCTGATTGATAATGTCAGATGTACAGTGTTTAAGATGCAGCTCTTCTTGCTTTCCTGTTCGGAGGGCATGAATAATGATTGTAATGTTTTATCTGTCTTTTATGTGTGGTTTGGATAGCTGGGTCTGTGTGTGTCATATTGGTATATTACTACAAAGTCTTCAAGTGAAGTTCAAATTGATTATTGTGTTTTTTGGTTATGTTCGGGGGGAGGCGGATTGTGTAAAATAAACACATTAAAAACACTGAGCCTTTACAAATTCTTGTGCATTTAATGGTATACAGTAATGTGGTATTTGACACAAAATCAAGCTTTTAAAGAATAATGCATCTAAGAAGCAAGTGCTGCTATATTGGTAATATTCAATTTGATCCAAAATACTCAAACAATATGCCCCGTTATAAGCTCAATGTGTTAAATTACCTTTTTTTTTTTTTTTCAAGTCGAAAACTATGGATATAAATATAATATATAAACAAGGCTTTGATTTCATTTCATTTAAATTAATGTACTATATTTTACTTTGATAATGTGTTTTTTTATTTAATATTTTGTATTTTTAGGGGATTTTATGGTACTAAATTATATTTATTGAATAGTTATGATCTATTACCTGTTAATCACTTTTTGGACCACATCGAAGAGGCGAATAAACGGAAGTGGGAATATCAGGAGTGAGGAGAAAGTATGGGATGAATATAGTATCAAAATGATTAACACGTGCAAGCACTATAATCCATGAACTTGATAAAGGTTGCAGATATGTTTTACTATCTACAACCAAATGCCTTTCAATTTGCGTGTGCAAAATTCAAAATTGAATGAATGTGTCGCAATTTGTACAAATAGAGATATTTTTGTGAATACAAATGTTTTCTTTTGTATTAGTGAATCATAATTTGCGCATGCAACAAAAAAGATGTGCATTTGTGGATCAGGTGACACGCGTGAATTAATTGACTCGTTTCTGAGTCGATCATTTCACCGGATTAGCCTAGCTTGCACGATCCACACACAGCTGTCTGTGAAAACCTGCTACCACTAGATGGCAGTATGTGCTAAAACAGACAACACCATTTAAACATTATTAAAAATACATAGGCTACTGAGTTTCCTGTTTCAATTTGTTTAATTTCAAGATCTGAGGTGAATTATCCATTGTTGCTTTTACCACATTAATATCACCTGAAAATCCGATAACATTTTCATCCACGCAGCTGATTTCTGTAAATGAATGTAAAACTAAATGTATATTGCAGCACAGGGTGAAGTCAGTATAACGACGATTTGAGACAAATAAATGTATATTTAATATAAAACTATGTAAATGGCACTCTGTGGCGCAGCAGGATTTTGAACAAGGTCCTGAGCCGTAGCTGGGCGCCACGGACAGACGCCGAATGGCGCCGCCGGTGTGTGTACACTCATAGAGAATAATGTGTTTGAATTTTAAAGACGTGGCGCTTCTCGTCCGGTGTGCGACCCCCTTCAGAGAGTGATTTGTTAATTTTGTGTTGACCGCGCATGCGCAACATCCTAGGTTCTTTACTGGAAACAGAAATGATTAGTTCATCTCTCGAGTCTTCAGGTTCGGGTCTGGGTTAGGGTTAGGGTTAGGGTTAGGGTTAGGGTTAGGGTTAGGGTTAGGGTTAGGGTTAGGGTTAGGGTTAGGGTTATGCAACATCCAATAGGTTCTGTACTGGAAACAGAAATGATTAGTTCATCTCTCGAGTCTTCAGGTTCGGGTCTGGGTTAGGGTTAGGGTTAGGGTTAGGGTTAGGGTTAGGGTTAGGGTTATGCAACATCCAATAGGTTCTGTACTGGAAACAGAAATGATTAGTTCATCTCTTGAGTCTTCGGGTTTGGGTCCGAGTCTTTCGTTCTTCCTTTCAGTCCCATTGAGGGCTACTGTCAGTACCGGAAAGATTCTTGTTTCTTTCTGAGTCTTTCGTTCTTCTGTCACGTGATGAACGAATGACTCGAATCCGAAGTCGATAGACTCAAAATATGAACTAATCAATTCTGTATCCGGCACTACAGACTGCAAAGCTTATGAGGATGTCACGGGATGAACGAACAGCTTCGGGAGGTGAGGTAAACTAACAGACTGCATAGCCTGCAGACCAAGATCAATTAATTAATCGTTTCTGTTTCTCATAATTTGGCCTTTTCCTTGCATTGCAATTTTTTTCTTATTCTAAATGCGATCAACATTTGATGTGTTTGGGGAATTTGGCTAACTTGTAACTTTTTAAATACATTCTGCTGAAATGAACGAAATGACTCGAAAAAAGATTTGTTCATTTTGATGAACGAGATTCAAAGATCTGAGTTAGTAAAACGATCCGAACTTCCCACTACTACACGAAATAAGGATGCGTTAACTTGACAAAATTATCTCGTGGCCACAACTTATTATCACGTTCCCACAAGTTAATGTATCATGGCCACGACAAAACTAAGTGAACCGAACATGTCCCCTCCCGATGACCGTACAAAGAACTCTTCCTCAATCTCCTGAAACTCTTGTAATGACAGGGTGAAAAGGCTGCAGGTGGTCAGCGCAAAAACTGTGGTCAACTGCCTTCCACCAAACAGGAAGCTGATCTCTGCAGAAACACAAAACTTCTTAAAATGGTGAGTAGAGGCTGGTTGTTTAAAACACATTGGAGTTTCACAGCAAAGATTATCTGACTGACCATCTGATCAATACTGCACACAAAACTGGGAAAACATTTTCTTGATCTGGCAAGCTCTGTAATCTAATTTTGAGCATTTTTGAGAGTGAAACTCATGTAATTGACGCTGTTCTCACGCTCTCACACCACACGTCTGTTATATATATAACATGTATATAGTATAGTATATATATATCTGTTATGTGTGTGTATGTATATATATAAAAATCAGGCAGCTGAAACTAATTAAATGGTCTCAGGTGCCTGATTTTTTATTTCATTGCAAAGTGTTAGAACATTTTCACCCAGCTCTTTATATAAGGTTGGATATTTAAGCATTTCCAAATTTATTCGCATTCATACAGTATCAGCATAATGTATAAAGCAGATCTCTACTGCTTGATTGCTTGTATTGTTGCAAAATGTAAACTATATTTATCTATAGTAGACCAGCCCTAATCTGATAAATATGACTATCAGAGGCATGCAGAAAATCAGATATTATAAACATTAACATGATTTTCTGTAAAGCTGCTTTGAAACAATGTGTATTTGAAAAGCGCTAAATTTGACTTGACTAGCACTGCAATGTGGACCAGACTTTATGCCGAACCTCTACACGAGACTACTTCTCAACTGAATCACACAACAGTAAGTTTCTCATACATCACCTCCAAAGTGAACTCCATCACACAGCTCCATTTGGCAGCACCCGTCCACAGTCAATGAAGAACATATTGTCAGGTCGAGCATTCTGATGAATGATGATGTCACCAGCATTGAAGAACTCTTCAACTTCCAACTTCATCAAGATGGCTTCGGTGAATTATTTGTTAAGCGACAAAAACATGCCTTTGTTCAACAAAGGTATTTCTGCTATGATATCCTTTGAAACAGAAAACATAGCACTATTAAAAATTATTTCTATAAAAAGATACTGTTTGAGCCACATGATTGTTTGAACAGCAGAAAAACGTATTGTGTGTTATCTAAAGTTTATATATATAAATCAATTAGAAACCTTTCTGAGCTGTTTTGACACGATGTCAAGGATGTTCTCCTTATCCCGGTGCCACTTGTACTGGGCAGTGGTACAGTGGCGCAACACTCTGGGCAGCTTTTGGAACATTGTGGAGGATTGTAGCTGGTTTATCTGAATTATTTATATATCATGGCGTAATATCATCAGAGCTGCCTTGTATTTATTTGCTGAATAAACAAACTTAACAAATACAAACAATAAACAAACAGCTTTAATTTTAACTCTTAAAATTCACCTTTACCTTGTATGCTTTGCCAGTCGCAGACATGCTCCCAAATGCTGTGATCACGCAAGAAATAAATGCAAAACACATTACATATCAAATCACCATACTTACAATAGCTATCCACCGTTCATCCACACCTAAAAAAACAAACAAAAGGGAATCACTTTAGTTCAATGTAAACTACTTTTTTTTTCTTCAGTGGTGTTTGCTCATGCAAAACCTTATGCCACAATGCTAGGGTGCCATGGCATGGCTAAGCCATTGCCTTTTTTGTTTTCATCTGGCAGATGGAAATCATTTGTCTGATCACTTAAAAGTATCTTTGTATCACAGGTTTTTAACGTATTTGAAGGTTTGAAGTATTTTTCCGAGGTATTCTGCAAAATGTAACAGAAAAAAAGGAAGACATGTTGAACACATCATGTCAAACAAATGCCTACATAAGCATAAAAAAATGAAAATCTTGGGGAAAATCTTCCATTACAGATATGAAGTACTGAACATCAGACACCTAAAATGATAGATAATAAAACATAAAGTATCCATAGAACAGTAAGGGTGTACAAAATACAACCAAAAATGTCCTGTTGCTTGCTGGTTTATCATGTTATGACAGAGGAGGAAAAATGTGAGAAAATACTACAAAAATGAAATAAAACGTCTCGGTTACGTATGGTAACCCTCGTTCTCCGAGGAGGGAACGGAGATGTGAGTCAGAAGTGATTCTGACGAATGGGGATCGCTTGCGAGAGCCTATCTACTTCGAGTGAAACTAACGAGCCAATACACATTGGCATGCGATAATTGCACCAGCTGCCGTGCATCACGGCGCGAGCATATAACAAGCAGCAGGTGCGTTCGCATCCTTGTTTTTCCGCTGAGGAGCCGGACCTGTGACTCAGCCAGAAGAGCGGAAGCTCAGCAACTGTGGCGAGGGGACTCGCGTCTCCGTTCCCTCCTCGGGGAACGAGGGTTACCATACGTAACCGAGACGTTCCCCTTTGTCAGCTCACTATGACGTGAGTCAGAAGTGATTCTGACGAATGGGGATATCTACCAAAACGCCACGGTTGCTGGCCCTTCCAGCGCTCCGCTTGAGCCTCCTGGTCTGACCGCAGTGTTGGGCAGAAAGTATGAGCTCTAAACAGAGAAGGTCAGTCACTGCTGTTCAGCAAGACCCACTCAGTGTGACTTTTTGGATAATGCTGGGAAAGCATGCCCTTGGGGAAGGGAACGCTGCGGAAGCCACATCCTACCCTGGAGGGAGGCACTGTGACGTTTACACAAATGGACTAGCCAAGCAGGGTAGTACAACATATGGCAGTCTCTGGGGTGGTTCCAGCCTAGTTATGGGGGGAAGAACACCAGCAGAGACGACAGAGTGGGCTCTGTCGAGGGAAAGACACGGGCTCGTCGGCAGAGGAGCTGATCGTGGAGGAATACACATATGGGGTCGCCGCAGGGACCGCTACATATGGACACCCAGCCTAACACAGGTTCCACAATGCATACAAGTGCAGGCCTGGCGTCAGACGCTCCGCAACGTCTGACTGGAACTCGCAGGGTTAGCCATTTCTGGGGAACACTACTGGAGCAATAGACGCACATATGGGGGCGGGAATGGCGTTGCAAGCCGACAGTAAGAACGGGTCCCTCGCGCTACTGGCTACTGGGGGCGAGTATATAGGAAGATACCGGCTCTACATGGAGGCTATAGAATCTATCGAACGTGTTAGGTGTCGCCCAGCCCGCAGCTCTACATATATCTCTCAGCGAGGCGCCAGCGCCCAGGAGGAAGCAACACTTTTAGTTGAGTGTGCTCGCAACCCGAACGGGCAAGGCATGCCTTGGGCATCGTAAGACTGATCTTACGATCTGATCTTACACAACTGATCCTCCGGAGGCAGAGCTTGCAGGTTCACTGCCTAATCCCTGAAGGGAGTGGTAGGAACCTTGAGCACATATCCAAGCTGCGGTCTCAGGATAACGTAAGAGTTGGCCGGCCCGAATTCTAGGCACGATTTGTTGACTGAAAATGCTTACAGGTCCCCTACCCTCTCTATGGAAGCCAGGGCAGTCAGGAGCACTGTCTTTAGTGACAAGATCTTTAACTCAGCTGACTGCAGTGGTTCAAAGGGAGGTCTCTGCAGTGCGCTGAGCACCAGAGACGGGTCCCAAGAGGGTATAGAGGGGGGGCAAGGCGGATTCAGTCTCCTCGTTCCCCTCAGGAACCTGGCGATCAGGTCATGCTTTCCCAACGACTTACCTTCAACTGCATCGTGATGTGCGGCAATAGCGGCAACATACACTTTGAGGGTGGAGGGAGACAGCCTTCGCTCCAACCTATCTTGCAGGAAGGAAAGCATGACTCTGATCGGACATCTTCAGGGGTCTTCCAGGTGGGAAGAACACCATGCAACGAATAGGTTCCACTTCAGAGCATAGTGGCGCCTTGTTGAGGGGGCTCTAGCAGAAGTGATGGGGTAGATCACCTAGAACCTCCACGTCCTGTCCAGGGACCAGACATGAAGTTTCCAGATGTCTGGACGCGGGTGCCATAGAGTGCCCCATCTCTGAGAAAGCAGGTCCATCCTCAGAGGAATGGGCCAAGGAGGTTCTGTCACGAGGAGCATGAGTATTGGGAACCAGGTCTGGTTGGACCAATTACGGCACAACTAACAAGACCTGCTCCTCGTCCTCCCTGACTTTGCACAAAGTCTGTGCGAGAAGGCTCACTGGGGGAAACGCATACTTGAGTAGGCCCCGGGGCCAGCTGTGCATCAGTGCATCCGTGCCGAGGGTCCCCTCGGTCAGGGAATAAAACAACTGGCAATGGGTCGAGTCCGGAGAGGCAAACAGATCTATCTGAGCGGCTCTGAAGAAGTCCCATATCAGCTGGACCACCTGGGGATGGAGACGCCACTCCCCCGGAAGCGTGGGCTGTCGTGAAAGCTCGTCAGCTGCACGATTGAGCATGCCAGGGAAGTGAATGGCACGAAGCGACCTCAGATGCTTCTGACTCCATAGGAGGAGATGGCGTGCGAGTTGCGACACGCGGCGGGAGCGTAGACCACCTTGATGGTTGATGTACGCAACGGTCGCAGTGCTGTCCGTACGGACCAGTAAGAGCTTACCATGTAGCGGCCCTTTGAGGCGGCCCAGCGCAAGGCGTACTGTGAGCAACTCGAGGCAATTGATGTGCCAATGCAGAAACTGCATGCCCGTTGTACGTGGCCCCCCAGCCAGTAGCAGAGGCATCCGTGAAGACCACAGCATGCCTGGACACTTGTTCTAGGGGAACACCTGACCGAAGAAACGAAGGGTCCGACCACAGGCTGAAGGTTTGGAGGCAGTGCGGGGTGCTGTGCACGAGCTACGTGCCTCTCAGCCAGGCCCATCTCGGGACTCGGCCATGAAGCCAGTGCTGAAGCGGTCTCATATGAAGCAACCCGAGCGGCGTTACTGCGGCTGCGCATGCATATGCCCCAGGAGCCTCTGAAAAAGTTTCAGTCACCACATCAGGAACAAACCAGGACCTGAAATAATCCTATCTTATTAATTTCGGATCAAGGATGACCTAGACAGAAACAGGAATGCATTGTATCAATTTTTAACCGTATTTTAGAAAGGTAAAGGTAAAGCATAATAAATAATTAATATTACACTATAGACATATAAGGCAATGAAGGCATGTTCATACCTGAACATCTTCACTGAAAATGCCCATTCAAAAATTAAGGCCAACATCAACACAAAACAGGAGGTCTGAAAATACATTGAAAGTCACCAAGTAGTGTGTTTTTGTGGGCACTACCATACAAATCATCAGAAAATGCCACGTCCAGAGGAATTGTTATAAGGTTCACAAATGTTAAGACCACCATATACACAAGATAGTAGTGCCTAAAGACAGAAAAAGGCAAATTTTAACATTTCTTTTTAGATCACTGCGATGGCATTAATGGCACATTGACAGACATAAGAAGACATTACATCCTCATGACAACATATATTTATTTAAATAAATAGTGATAATGCCATAGAAGACTTTATACCTTGAATTACCATGCAAAAAACATGGTACATATCACATAGTATCATTAGAAGCACACGTTATGTATTAATTTCAATTGCAAGTGTAAAATTTGTAATTTTATTGTTACATTTTATATTACTTATATTTATTTAAATTTAATCGCGTATATTAAAAATGTGAATGTGAAATAAGTATTTAAATTGTGTTTGATTTTATTAAGATAAAACAAAAAAAATTGTTCAGTGTAATCAGTTATCGACTGTCATTCATGTTTACTCTTAATAACCGTCCTAGAGATCAAATAAGACGTCATAATATAGCCTATATAAATATATAATTTTTACGTTACAACGATCACACTTCTAATTAAGTTACCATATGCTGATTCTGAATAATTAGAAACTGAATTATGTTAGCTTGGTTAATATGAAATATGGTGAGCGTTAGTTTCCAGGCTAGTAAGTCTGTGTTAACGTTACTCCGTGGGTGCCCAGCGGTAGGTTTCACCTTCAGCTTCTTTTTTCTCTTCATTTTCGTTCCCTTCTAGTCCAGTCATTTTATGAAAAAAGGTTGAACAAATTGCAACAGAAGCAAACTCAAACTGATTTTGTATCCTCAATATGTCATGAGTAAGGAAAAAAAGTCCCGAAGAATCCCCTTAGGGGAAAGTTTCGAAAAAGACCCAAATAGCCTATTCGTATTCATTCTTTTTCTTACGTGAATAGGGTAAAAATATTAACCTTTAGATATCACCATGAACATTACTGAGTTGATTACTTACATCAAGACAAACAAAAATTGTATTACAAGTTTTTTTTAATTGTTTGTTAACATGGACAAACGGTGCATAATCTAATTATGTATGTGCTAATTTGCATAAATACCAAATAGTCCAGTCATTTTAGGGAAAAAGGTTGAACAAATTGCAACAGAAGCAAACTCAACTGATTTTGTATCCTCAATATGTCCTGAGTAAGGAAAAAAAAGTCCCGAAGAATCCCATTAGGGGAAAGTTTCAACAAAGACCCAAATATAGCCTATTCATACGCCTTATTCATTATTTTTCTTACGTGAAGGTTAAAATTTTTAACCTTTAGATATCACCATGACAATTACTGAGTTGATTACTTACATCAAGACAAACAAAAATTGTATTACAAGTTTTTTTTAAATTGTTGGTTAACATGGACAAACGGTGCATAATCTAATTACAGTATGTAGCCCTATGTGCTATTATAATTTGCATAAATACCACAACAGATCTAAACATTGGGTTTAGCCAGGTGAAAATGTCTTGTTGAATCTTGTTGACACATAACAGTAAAATACTTAATGTTAAGGTCTGAATGGAACCCATTTAGGCTACCCATGAACATTAATACATAGAGGCAGGAAGAAGTAGCCTACTTTAAACCAGCCTATCTATTTTCCAAAACATGTTTTATTCTAAAACTGTGAGAAAATCATAGCCATAAATCGAAACAAGTTGTGTTTCAAATTAAGTTAAAAATTCGAGTTAAAAAAAGAGCTTTTAGTAAGATTTTGTTTCGGCGCAGTACCAAACGTTTCCACTAGATGAAATACGCTTCCCATTCGTTTCCAATGCGGTCATCTTTGACCACGATCAGTAGCCCGTGTGACTTTTTTTTTCCAGTACAATATAACCTCCCCCCCCCCCCCCCCCCCCCCCCCCCCCGTAAAATTTTCGGTTGAAAATGACCGAACAGCACCAGAGGGTTAATTATCACATATATGTTATGTTATATTAAATCCCTGCTGTTAACCCAATTAAAAGTCAGCACGTATATGTATCCATGTGTTATTTTCATCCCATCCTTATTGTTTGAAATTTGCTATTTTGTTATTTGCATCCCATCCTATTGTTTACTGTCTGTCTTGAGTTTTTGCCCACATGTTTACACAGAAGCAGCATTCTTGTCAAGTTCCACGGGCTTCTTTTTGTCTAACGGGTCTCGCTGATAGTGCCATCACCGTGATTGGTCAACTGCCACGTCAATCAAAATGCTCAGCACGCGATTGGTATAAATGGGTTTTTTCGCTCCACCTTCACTCCGCGTTCGGAACACTTCCGCTAGGCCACCATGCCCTGCGGAAGTTGAATTGTTACAGTTGGACACTGTGGAAACACTGGAGTGGTCGCGCGAAGGTGGCGAATTAAGAGTCGTAAACACACTGTAGGCACCTAGGACTGGGCGGAGAGAGGGTTAACTAGTTCATAAGCCCCACAGTCCCACGTAAACAGTGAAAGAAGGGTTTTAAACAGCGCCCTAAACCCCCGTCAGGTCCCGTGTGTGTGGGCGCAGCGAGGCGGGAGGAGATGGAGCCCTCGCCGGCTAAGGGTAAAGCACAGGGTCGCCTTCTGGTGTCCACCAGCCTGGACGCCAAAGATGAGCTGGAGGAGGTAGGGATCGACTCATTCCCTTTGGCCGTTAACTTCGTCCTGCACAACACACATTTGTGAAGAAAAACATGGTGAAAACTAAGTACAATAACAAAAGGACAAGCAGAATTGAGAAGTTGACACTATCAGACTTGTGGGATCACTCAGAACAGGGTTGATAGTTCCAGGGATGGCTTTTGTACTCTTATCTTATTTGAAGATTAAAATGCAAAGGAAGGAGTTGTTGCAGCAGTGGAAACATTATGTGTGATGAACACAATGATGTTACTATGTCATATATGTATTAAATGACAGCTGATGGTGTCAGTGACTCTCCATCTGCTGGGAAAGGTTTTAAACAGTGATGCAGTCATGTCCTTCAATTGAGATTAGACTATTATTTATGAACATTTGGGGGATAGATAGATAGATAGATAGATAGATAGATAGGTCTATTATAGGCTACATTGCTATTTAGTTGCATTTCAGCTATGTTTAATGGTAAGATAATTATGAAACAGAAATGTATACAAAAACACCAATTACATATGTTTATGAAAAATATAAGTGTCAAAAATTTGTTTTTTAGTGAGCAGTGATATATTATGGAATTGGTTGTATTTTAATATAATAATCACAATTGTCAATTACAAAAATATAAATGTAAAATAGTACTCCATTATAATTATATGCATTATTATTAATTACATTAGTGTAATTGTAAAATTACGATTATTGTTGTTGCTTTTGTAATTATTACATTAAATGTCTTTTTTTTTTTGTCTTTTAAATGTCTATTAAAAAATGTCTTCAAATAATATAGCTTGTTCCCCCATACGATTAAATGTATGCTTTATTAACTACAGTATTAATTTGTTTTTGACGTTCTTGCATGCACCCATATTGATCTGTAATGTGCTAACCAGTTTGTGTGTGTGTGTGTTTCAGCGCTTGGAGAGGTGTGTGAGCATCACCACGTCTATAACCAATGGGCTGTCAGAGCGGGAAGCCAATGATGCCATCACTGCTCATGTGAGTGTTTATTAGTCACACATCCACCTAAAATAGCACACATCAGGATTCCCACATCATAAAAACTTGCACATATAATGGAATTTTAAAGTTGTGAGTTTTCAGGACATAATAGAAATTAGTAGAATACAAAAATTAGACTTCTGTAAAATGTAGATATATTTTCTAGCAGAGCAAAATGTTATTCTTTTTGAATGCTTAATTTGGGAACCATATGTCCACATAACTTTAATATATCTGTTGACACTTACTGATTTGTATACTGGGGGGGCGTTAAAGAGGTGGTATAATGCCCTTTTCACAAGATGTAAAATAAATCTCTGATGTCCCCAGAGTGTGTATGTGAAGTTTTAGCTCAAAATACCCCACAGATATTTTTCAATAGCATGGTAAAATTGTAAATTTTTGAGGGTGAGCAAAAACACACCGTTTTTGTGTCTCTCCCTTAAAATGCAAATGAGCAAATTGCTCTCAGCACAGAGGGCGGAGCTTCAACAGCTTATGTCCTTTTACCGCACACAGACATGCACTGAACATTTCAAAAACTTTTAGCCTTTTATGTTCAAACCAAAGTCGTACAATGATGGATAGACTCGAGAAGAAGTGACAACATGTAGACAACATTTCTGAATGGTTAGTTGATGAATTTATGTAGCTTATGTGTAGTTATCTTCTCACATAGTTATCTTCGCAAAAACGCATTCTGTGTGACTAGCCCTAAGGATGATACTTTAAATATAATAAGTGACAGAGAAATAGACATCTGATTTAAATAGACTAATGATTTTTAAATGCTTATCCACCAATTATCAGTTAACTGTATATTAATAAAAATTCATTGGTCCAAAAGTGTGTCTGAAATCACTTACTTTCTGATTAGGTACTTAATTTGAATTTACTTAGCATTCGCGTCCATTAAAAAGTATGTTCTGTATAATATGAACGTAGGTAGTATGAAAGAAATTTAGCCCCCATGTCTAAATACCATGTCGTTACAGTCACGTGACCTATCAGTGTTAGTTGTGTCGCTTCACTGCCATTTATAAATCCTCTTCCGTGGCCTCATGGGAAAGTGTCCATCAAATGTACACATAAGAATCTCGGTGGACTACTCTGTTGGTGTACTGTTTTTCATTTACTATATAGTAGGGAAGTATTTGATTTTGGACGCAGCGCCTGTGTTATCCTACATGCAAATCTTGTGAGTCAGAAATGAGGCCTTAACTTATTTCTTTGTTATTCATAATGTGGATTTCCAGCAAATGCCTGTTATATTTCAAGAAATGCCCATTTATTTAAGCAATAAGGTACTGTGCTATATTTGGAATATAGTCGTGACAGAAGGGTTTTATTACAGTGTGTTCAGTGGAGGCCCTGCAACCACTTCAGCAATGACTATATTCACAGTACAACATTCATGTCTTATTGATTTTATAAAACGGTTACTACAAAAAAATATAAAGGACAAGATATATAAAGGAAAATATAAAGTTTATTTTATTTTATTTTTGATTAAAACTTATTACCATTAAATCAAATTTAAAAATTGTAATATTTAATTACTAATTTAATTAGTAAACTTAATTTTCAGAATCATTACTCCAGTCTTCAGTGTAACATGATCCTTTAGAAATCATTATGCTGATTTGGTTTTCAAGAAACCTTTATTATTATTACTATTATCAAGGTTGAAAATAGTTCTTGTAATATTTTGTGGAAACCGTGATGCATTTTATTTCCAGATTCTTTAATGAATAGAAGACTAAAAGACAGCATTTATTTGAAATAAAAATATTTTGTAACATTATAAATGTCTTTACTGTCACTTTCGAAAAACAATAAATGCATCCTTGCTGAATAAAAGTGTTAATTTCTCTCAAAACCCAATCTGCCGCAGTAGTGTATGTCATAGCTGTTGTTATGATGACTGTGTGTGGAATGGAATACTAGGCTAACTTACTATATTACACACTGAATACTGCATACAGTAGTTTAAAAATAGTAATCGAAACCGTCAGCATTATCATGTAATCATAAATGTTTCCATCAGTGGGATGCTGCATTACTTTTACCCACAGGCTTATAGAAAAGAAGAACATCATGACGTTTAGCGCACTGGTTAGTGCATGTTGACGTGTTGCTCGTGAAGTCCATGAGTTTAAATCTGGCTTGGAACTTGCAATTTCCTGATCCAAGCGTTCGCCTTTCTTCTCTTCAACATTTCTTTTCAATTTGTGACTGACTTGAGATCTGAGATCAATAAAAGTGTCTTAAAGAACTAAAAAAAAAAAAAAAAATAGTTGAGAATATTTAAAAGAACTTGGCTGTATTTAGAACCATTGTTGATGATGATGTATTTATGAAAGTATTTGATGGGGGTGATGTGTGTATGTGTGCAGGTGTGTAAGGGTCCACAGCAGCATGAGGAGGTGTGTCTGGGTCTCTTCGCGCTTCTGCTCACAGAGCCCCCACAAGCACAGAGGGTACGTCGATGTTTCATGAGATCTGATTCACATACATACCACAGAATGCTCTTCTTCTCTAACTGTTCTCCCAGAACATTAACATAGCATTGTGTCCTGCAGTGCTACAGGGACCTGACGTTAGTGAATCGGGATGGCATGAACGTTGTACTCATGAAAATCAACCAGATCCTTATGGAAAAGTTTCTTAAGCTACAGGACGTGTGCCGCACGCAGGTGGGCCCCTGTCTGATGCCGTTGAGAACTTGGGATGACAGGAGCTGTTGTGTTTCTGTTGATTACTTATTTTAGTATTATTTATATACTATTTGTATTTATAAATATTTATAATTACATTTTATATTTTTAGTTTTCATTTACAAGTTTTAGTAATTGTATGTCCTGTCATTTTTATTATGTAATTATTTTTGTAATTTTTAAAAAAAATAATTTTAGTACTTCAACTTAAACGTTTCAGTTTTTCAATAATTTTATTTAAAATTTACGTTTTTTTTTTTTTTTTCAATTAATTACAACATTTTCAATGAAGTGTTTCGATTTCATTTTAATGTTTGTTAACAGCACCTTTGACGTCTCTTCTTTTTGTGTGGGCAGCTGGTGTGGTTGGTCAGAGAGCTGGTGAAGAGCGGAGTCATTGGAGCAGATGGAGTTCTCATGACACTCATGAAACAGATCGCTGGTGCGTTCACACACAAATGAAAGTCATTCTACATATTTACTACGTTCCCCCTTTGTTGTTTGTCTAACCTACGTCAATCTGCAGGGGGAGACATCTCCAACAAAAACCTGTGGTTGGCAGAGAATGTGTTGGAGATCTTAGTGGATCAGAGGTGAGAGGTTTTAAGTCAAACAGCATGTGATGTGACTGTTGCTTTCTGGCCGGTAACTACGTCCATGCAAATGGACCAGAGTTTATTATTAGTTTCATGAATGTGTTTGTCTGATGGACAGAGAGTGGGTGCTGAAGAGTGGGATGTTAGTGGCCATGTCTGTGTACACATACCTGAGGCTCATAGTGGACCATGGGACGCCAAACCTGCTGTCGCTCAGACAGAGAGAGGTGGACTTCTGCATCGGACTGCTTAGAGAGAGGGTGAGTACAGGAAAGACTTCAAATTTGGACGTATGTTTGTTTGTTTTTTGTTTTTTTAAGAGTTACACTACTGGTCAAGTTTGGAATAATTATGTTTTTGAAAGACGTTTCTTATGCTCACCAAGGCATCATTAATTTAATCAAAAATACAGTAAAAACAGTGGTATTGTAGTATATATTATTACAATTTATTATAATTTCCAATTTGAATATATTTTACAAGACTTTTTGTTCCATTGACTTGAAGACTCATGCATAGAAGTTTCTGATTCCGCTACATTCTGAAGTTCAAGTTTGGTAAACTCTTGACCTGCGAATTTGCATCACGTGGAGACGCATGACCAACAGAAGATTGATGTGTTAGAAAGTGACCTCTTAGCTAAAATAAAAGAATACAAACTTTTTGCTGTAAAGTGTATATTTGAGTAGATTGTATATTTTGGTTAGTTTTTTTTTTAATTGCCGCAATATGTGACATCATATCACGTCCGTTGCAGTGTCCATAGACATTTCACATGCTCAAAGTCTGGTGTGACTGTAATTCATTCCTGTGATGGCAAAGCTGAATTTTCAGCAGCCATTACTCCAGTCCTCAGTGTCACACAATCCTTCAGAAATCATGCTGATCTTTTTTTTTTTTTTTTTCATTTTTATATATTCCAAACTTTTCATGAGTAGTTTACATTGAGCACATGGCGAAATTATTTTTGGGGATGTTTTTTTGTGTGTCTGTGTTAATGAGTTAAACTGGATAATGAAGAAAAACTGGCCAACATTTGTTTTCTAGGATGCACCTCATGAAATAGATTTTTGAGCACACATACTCTGACACATTGAGCCATGATGCAAAGCTTTAAATCTGGATTGCAACATTTTTAATTGCATTTTCTGTATAAAAGATCAGAAACGCATTGAAAGTTAAATCGTTTTTATTCAGTGCGTCTTGCTGTAGACTAATTTCAAGGACACTCCCCCTGAAGCCGGCTGAGGTGAAGGGGCTCGTTCAAGGGCACTAAAGCAGGATTGTGATGTCTGTATCTGGGTCAAGAACACTTGGGATTTAACTTGTGACTTGGGCCTGAACCAGCTGTGATTAAAGTAGGCTGCCAGCAATTATTCAACAGATTTAAAAACAGCATGAAATCAGAATTGACTGTACGTACCTTATGTAAATGTTCCTGGTCTTACTGTCTAATCAGGCTTCAACTAATAGTCGCTCAAATAGCATTTGTGCTTAAATGTAGGCTATCCTATGCATCAGGATTTTTTTTTTGTGTCATCCAAACCCGTTTGACTCAATATATTTACTTTAAAAAGATCCCTGAGATTAATATTTCAATAATTTAACAACACATTTGCATGTGTACTATTCTCTGCTCGTTTAATGGTCAAGTGACATGGAGGTAAACAAATAATATTTCTGTCTATAATATACAGATATAATATTTTTTTTGTGTTTAAAGGAAGTTTCTTATTCTCAACCAGGCTAGACTTATTTGATCAATAATATAGTAAAAACAGTAATATTGTGAAATATTATTACGATTTAAAATAACTTTTCTATTTGAATATAAATATTTTTTAAATATATTTAAAAATATATTATTCAAGCTGAATTCTCAGTAGCCATTTTCTCACATGCCGCATGATCCTTCAGAAATCATTCTAAAATGTGTATTTGCTGCTCAAGAAACTTTTTTTTATAATCAATGTTAAAAACGGTTGCGCTGCTTAATATTTTTGTGAAAACTGTGATACTTTATTTTCAGTATTCTTTGATGAATAGAAAGTTCAAAAGAACAGGATTTATTTGAAATATAAATATTTTTTAAACATAATACATGTCTTTAACTATAATTCAACTTTATCAACCTCTGATACTCATTTCTGGGTAAGTTAATATTAACCGGTATTATCAGTTTTCATTCACTCAAATCCTAATGTATAAAGTCTGCCCTACATTTTTAATTTCACTTGAATGTTACTCATTAGAGATGTTTAAATGTTTTTGTTGCTGTTTCATGTGTTGCCATTCAATGGCAATTAATTGCAATGTGATTGTGTTTTGACAGTTCATGGAGTGTTTTATCATGGGGAGGGATCTCGTCAGACTACTACAGAATGTGGCTCGTATTCCTGAGATGGATTTGCTGTGGCGAGACCTGCTGCACAATCCTCAGACCCTTAGCCCACAGTTCACAGGTGTGTGAGGGAATTTCTACAGTAACACAGTAAAGATTGTGTATGTTTCTGAAGTCCTCTTGTCGCCTTGTCCTGCTGCAGGTATATTGCAGCTCCTCACCTCTAGAACCTCACGCAAGTTTCTGGCCTGCCGACTCACCCCTGACATGGAGACCAAGCTGCTGTTCATGACCTCCAGGGTAAACACACAAACACTGATACCTGACATGGAAGCCACAATTTGTTTGTGACTTAAAAGCCAAACGCTCTTGCTCTCCCTGGCTGCAGGTTCGGTTTGGCCAGCAGAAGCGCTATCAGGACTGGTTTCAGCGACAGTATCTATCCACAGCTGAGAGCCAATCACTGCGCTGTGACCTCATTCGTTATATATGTGGTGTGGTTCATCCATCCAATGAAGTGCTGAGCTCTGACATTTTGCCGCGCTGGGCGATTATTGGCTGGCTCCTGACTACCTGCACAGTAAGCAAATACTAAAAACATTTCCTAAAGTTCCCTGTGTGTCCTTAAAAAGTCTTAAATTAAGTTTTATCAAATTTAAGGTCATAAAAAGTCTTAAATACCTTAAATGGTATAAGAAGTCTTAATTATCATTTCAAGAGGTCTTAAATTTGGGGATGGAAAAGCAATAATTGTGAAATGGCTTAATATAATGTTTAAAGCTTTTGTAAGCTTTGCATTGTTTCAAAGTAAAAACGCAGCACTGTTGCACATTCTACAGACTCAAGCTTTCAGGGCAGTTCGCCCATCAATGAATAGCCCATGTTTATGCCAAGTGATTACTTTGATCTACTGTTTATTAAAGGTGCTCTAAGCGATGTTGGGTGACGTCACTTTTTGTTGACGTTCGAAGTATTGTCAAACAAAACGGAGGCTAGCTCGACCCTCCCTCCTCCTCATCCCGTCCCCTCCCCCTCCCTTCCGTGCTTCCTGAAACAGGCTTTTCCGATGTAAATTCGGGACTTTGCGCGTTCCTTCTCCTTTTCCCTCTTCTTTGCTATTTGTTCATCGGAACGTCGTCTCTTTGGTCGTGTGTCGGCCATATCAAAATTCAAGAGAATATAATTCTAACGTTAGTCGTTGTCGTTGCCTAGGACATCTCTCCTCTAGCTAACTTCCCTCTTCATGCTTCTCTCTCCTCCACTCCCCACACCCCCCTTCATGTGCACGCGCACTAACCCCCCAACCCCCACCCCCAAATCATTCTTGTCGGTTATTGGCTGGAACACTGTTTGTTATGTTTCGTGGTGCAGGTTGGCCCAATTTGTTTTTCTTGCTGTTTGTGGAGCCTGGGATGTCTACAGAGACTGTGTTTTTTTTACAGTGTGTTCAGGGGACAGGCAGCTAGCGGATAGTGAGATGTTTGCTGTATGTGACAAAAAATGTTTCAGCCTAAAAAACGCGTGACATCGCTTAGAGCACCTTTAATTATAACAATGTTTACCTTATGGTGATATGGCATACCTGCAAACTCGTCACCTTTGGAAAGGAAAGTTTCGATGGCATTTTCTTTTTTAACTCTGTAAAATGCCTAATAAAGTAGCGTTTATAAGCTCAGTGCTGCTTTTTTTAGAGGTAACTGCTATATTTCTGCTATCCATAAGTGGCATCTTCTGTCAGAGAGTGAAAGTGCATTTTTATTCAGGGTGTCCGCCTTTTTTGACCAATGAAAAAGTTCTCATATTTTTTTTAATATACATTTAATCATTTATACTTTTGACTCTTTCCTTTTCTTAAAAAATGCCTGAAATGTGAGTTTTATAATTTTATAAAACTTTTTGTTCTTGTCAAAACCTGTATTATTTGATGCCTGAAATGTGAGTTTTATAATTTTATAAAACTTTTTGTTTTTGTCAAAACCTGTATTATTTGAACTTTAAAGTTTAAATTGTGGTTTTTACAGTCAATTTACAGTTTAAAATGTTTCCATACACATTCCCCTACCTTGCCCATATGGTATTAATTTTATTTGTGCAGGTCTTAAAAAGGGTCTCAAGAATTTAAAAAATCTTTAATTAATTTTTCCCCGCAGTCTAATGTTGCTGCATCTAATGCCAAACTGGCCTTGTTCTATGACTGGCTCTTCTTCAACCCTGAGAAAGACAGCATCATGAACATTGGTAAGAGAGGCATTATGCCATTACTGTGTCTTTCAGCTTTGACTTCATAAACAGACATGTAATAACCATATGCTTTGCCTTAACCCAGTCACTGATGCTCTGTTTTGTTCTTTGATCTTTCTCTCTCCCTCTATCTCTTTCTCTTTCAGAGCCAGCCATTTTGGTGATGCATCACTCCATGAAGCCACATCCTGCTATTACAGCTACACTTCTGGACTTCATGTGTCGGGTGAGAAACCTGTTTCTCAGCTCTTACTGTATCTAAGAGCTTGTTAATTTCTTGCTCATTAAGTGTGAGTCATGGCTTTAAAAATAGAATCACCAGAATTTAACAGAAGTGTCCTTTTAAAATACACATTTAAAAACATCAAATCAAAATGGACAATTTTTTAATACGTGTATTATGGTTTTCAGAGTAAATAACTTTCCCTCTGGAATTACTGTAACACTTTACAAGAAGGCCCTATTAGTTAACATTGGTTAATGCATTTATTAATCTTTTTTAGTTTAATTTTTTATTAATTAGTTTTTATTAATCTTTCTTAACATTAGTTAATAAAAATACAACTATTCTTTGTTAGTTCATGTAAGCTCAGGTCCATTGAATAATATTAACATACAACTTTTGATTTTAAAAATGTATTAGTTAATGTTGAAATTAAAATGAACTAAGATTAATAAATGCTTTAATTAATATTTCTAATGTAGTTAACTACTGTTGAGACAAATGAGAACTAAAATAACTTTTTTGCCGATAATATGAAAGGAATCCAGTTGCAGTCCAGTAAAAAAAAAAAAGTCCTGTCCTGCATTATTTTCCACTGAATATTCTGTTTGACTCTGAAATAAATAGCATAATACAAGGTAAATGTGTTGTGAATGCCAGTTATTGTTGTGTTTTAATTCTTTGGTTTACCCGCTGTCGTCTTCTTCTTCAGATCATCCCAAACTTTTTTCCTCCTCTTGAGGTTCAAGTGCGGCAGGGTGTCTTCAACTCTCTCAACTTTATCATGGAGAAGAGAGTTCTGGCGTTAGTTTATCACACACGCACACAATCAATACCATGTGCTCATACAGACACTTCATCAAGAATGCCAACCCATGTGACCCTGCTGTTTTCAAGATGCTTTGTTATATAATGATCCTGACTATCTCTCTCCCTTTCGCAGTCATCTAGCACCTCTGTTTGACAACCCTAAACTGGACCGTGAGCTGCGGTCTATGCTGAGAGAACGCTTCCCAGAGTTCTGCAGTTCCCCGTCACCGCCCTCAGAAGGTCAGAGCTACACAGCACTCTTTCATTGCAAGTCATGTCAATAAATAAAAGCTCCAACCCAATTCAATCCACCAGAACTGTTATACAAAAAGGCATTTTGGCTTACTTTTTTTTTAGCATACTATGATTTGAAAAGCAGAGTAAAGTAATAGCATTAGTATGAGATTAGGAAATATATAATTGCCTATTAACATCTTATACAAGGAGGAGGGATTTGTGACCATTTTGTGTAGTTGAGGTTGTGGTCACATTTATTAAATGATTGAACCTAAAAGTTGATCATAAATGAATTTTAAAAATAATAATTTAGCCTACATGCAAATATGTATACTGCTCAATACCAGGGGGTCTCTTGTATTGAGATCCAATTGTATGTCTTACTACTTAGTTATATACTTTTCTGTTTCGTCAGTGAAGTAAATGCTTTATTAGAAATATGTAGTGTAGTGCAGCAGTTCTGTCTGACTCCGAGGCCCCTCATTGTCAAGGAATTATTTTAATTGATTATATTTTTATTATATTTTATTAAATTTCTACCCAATTAAGTATTTTAGAGCTTGACATAACTAGAAATATTTATATTTATTATAAAAATGTTTTGACTTTAATATTGTATTAATTTCCTGGTTTTGGTTACAAACTTTATATTTATAAGTTTGTTAGTATAAATAATCTTTAATAAATTTAAAGAAAATAATTACATTAGGTAATTCCAAAAGTTTTCACCTTCTTCAGGTCTTCTTATTTCTTAAGTATTTTAGAGCTTGACATAACTAGAAATATTTATATTTATTATACAAATTTGTTTTGGTTCTTAAAACGAAAAATAAGAAATACGTCAGCTTACACCTTTTTTCCCTGTTATTTTAAGGCTGGTTTTGTCTCATTTTAAATAATTTTAAGTCATCTTGTGGTTAAGGCCTAGAAGGCCCTTGAAACGAAGGCCATCTAGTGTGCCCTGGACCCCTAGTTGAGAACCATTAGTCTACAATCTCAAAAGTCAGTGGAATGAAATTCTGCTTGAAGAGTCGTATGTTTTAATGTTGAACATTTGTTTAATCTGTCATGTAGTAAAAATGGAGGAATCTGTTCCCTTGGAGATGGACAATCATGTGCTTGATAAGGAGGATGGTTGCTATGACACCACAGATGCTACCTTCAGTGATGATGAGGAAGAGTTGAACAACAAGGGTAAGATGCTTTTAGTAGCGGCAGATCCACTTTAGGTCAGGCCTTTAGATCAACCTATTAAGAATAAGATGCTCTGTTTCACAAAGTTGTTTTAGTTTGAGTGGAGCTTATGTGCTATCTAGATCTAATCTAGATCAGTGACTCTGGCTCAAAATTATGCCCATGACCCAATTTTGTATTTTCAGTTCATATCAGTGGCATCATGATATTCACCCTTGTTTATCCCAAGGTAAAAAACGAGAGTTCAAGTTCCAACAGCTCAAGGAAACCTACATTGAAGAACCTGCTGACATCACACCTTTCGTGGACCAATTGGACGAGGCGCTTAAAGAGAGGGTTCTCCAGCTGCAGAAAGGGAGGTGAGACACTTGATTAATAACCTGTATTATGGATATATTAAGATCTCAATTGCATAAGTCTCATTTGTGCGGCTCTTTCTCTCTCAGTGACACAGAAACACACTGCGAGGTCATGCAGGAAATTGTGGATCTTATTTTAGAGGTGAGCTTTGCTCAGGGTGAATATTTCGAGCTGAGCTTCAAATACAGCTGACTTTTTACACACTTTTTTTTTTCTTTCATTTGTCCTATTTCAGGAGGATTTTGACTCGGAACAGATGTCCACTCTAGCTTCCTGTCTGGCTGAACTGTTTAAGAGTCACTTTAGAGGAGATGTGTTACCTGAGGAGATCACAGAAGAGTATGTTTTTCTCTTTCTCTCTGACTAGTCCTGCCAAGTCGATTAGCACACTATCTAGTGGTTAGCACTTTGAGCCATGATGCTCATCTGGGACATGTGTCTTCCAGCCTGAGTTGTATCCTTATCCCATTGCCCCTGTTTTCTTCCCATTATGTCCTGTTACATTTGTTTATTTTTCTTAATGAAGAGGCTAATATGTTGCTGTGTGTGCTAATAGGTCGCTGGAGGATTCCGTGTGTAAGCCGGTGTGTCTGATATTCAGGAACTTGTGTCAGATGCAGGAAGACAACAGTGGCTTCTCTGTTCTGCTGGACCTGCTCGCTGAGCTGTACCAGAAACAGCCGAAAATCGGTTATCATCTGCTCTACTACCTCAAAGCCAGGTACAGTCAAATGTTCTTTAGTCCAAAAAATATCAAAAGCAAGCAAATGACGAAGTCATGATGGTAAACACAGAAGGCTCTTCTCATCTCCTGTCCTAGCTCTTTCAGTTTCACTTTTTGAATGACAGACTACTGTCACCTGCTGGTATGGAGAGTTATTCTCTCTCATGCAGATGCAGAACATAAATGCTAGTAGGCCATTGGCTGTTGTCTTTGCGACTTGTTCAAGTGAAACTTTTTTACCCAGACACAAGATAAGTGAGGCGATACCACAGTTGACTTTCATTGTCACTAATTCTTTGATGAATCCCACTTCACATAGCTGTATATTAAACATGGACAGATAAATACTTAACGCTGGAGATTTGTTGTGCCTGATTTGGAAATTATGCTATTTAGGATTTTTTCTCTCTGAAATAGAGCTGTATGATATGGGTTGTACCCATAATTGTGAAAATCCAGGTTGGGCAATTTGAAACAACGTTAAAACAAAATAAATGTGGGCAGCATTTTTTGATTGTATATCAATATGGCTATAACATAATTAATAAGAATCACAATAATAATAATTATAATAGGAAATATTATTATTATAAATATTATTGAACAAAACTAGGAAATATTACAGTTCACTGTAAGAAAAATTGCTGCATCTTTAAGAAAAATAATAATAATAATAATAATAATATCAAATTAGTTGGTAAAATTACAATACTAATATTTATGTATGTTTTGAAATCTTAGTGTTTTTATAGTAGACTGTCATTTGTATGTACGTCTTTGCAGCAAAGCAGCAGCGGGGAAGATGAGTCTGTACGAATCGTTTGCTCAGGCCACGGCTCTGGGTGACCTGCACACCTGCTTGATGATGGACATGAAGGCCTGTCAGGAGGATGACGTGAGGCTACTGTGCTATCTAACCCCCTCCATCTATTCAGAGGTAATGCACGTGCACGCATAGACGTCATACTCCAACACCATGTGCCTGCAACTGAGAGTTTCACACCCTTTTCTTACTTTTTTTGTGTTGTACAGTTCCCAGATGAAACCCTGCGTAGTGGAGAGCTCCTCAACATGATCGTAGCTGTCATTGATTCAGCACAGGTTTCAAATTTACACCTTTAAAGGGATAGTTCATCCAAAAATGAAAATGATATCATCATTTACTCATTCTCATGTCATTCCAAACCCAGAAGACCGACAAACATTCTCGAAACACAAATAAAGATATATTTTTAATGAAGCCTGAGACCTTTGTGTCTCTCTATTGAAAGTCCATTACACTAAAGTTTTGATGCTTCAGAGAGTTCATATCGAGATCATAAAAGTAAGCCATGTGAATAGAGCAATTTAATCCAAGTCTTCTGATGAGACTCAATCACTTTATATGATAAACAAATTTAATTTAGGCTTTTATTCACATATAAACAATGATAAACACGCATGCATAGAGCACATCAAATATGGTCAACTGAAGCTCAGCTGTACTTGCTTGACGCACAAGAAACGATTAATGTTTTTGTACGGTGTGACTGATGACAAAATTTCCATTTTTGGGTGGACGATCCCTTTGATACTGATTACATTCAAATTAATTTGTTTTCCAAATCTCTATTAACCTCTTCCTCTTGTTTTCACAGCTTCAGGAGCTGATGTGTCACGTGATGATGGGTAATCTGGTCATGTTCCGTAAAGACTCAGTCCTCAACATTCTCAGTAAGTTTAAGTCAGTTTAAGCTCTGATGCTCCATCTGGCCCCTCAAGTTTCTGATCAAATTGCATTATTACACCAAACAATTATGCGGACATAATTTTTAGCCGGGCTGTCATACAAAGAAATTATTAACACATGCAAAAACATAGTAAAATAAAACCTGTAGCTGTAGTTTGCCTTTTTTGCCAAATAATTTTGTCAGATAAATACCTTAACCAAGTTCAGTGTTTTGGTTTTCCTTCATATTAAAAAAAAAAGAAAATATTTTCCTCGTATTTTCATCACATAATCGAACTTGTAGGGTCATAAAAAAAAAAAAAAAAATCCCCTCAGGACATCACTTTTGGCAACTACTGAATTCTTAGCTTGTTTTGTCAGTGTAGCCAGAACATGGATGTCAAACTGACTCTGTGCTAAAAGCTTTAGTGTGAAATCTGTGTTTATCTTTGTGAATGTGCCAGAATTTCTTCCATGGCTTTGTAAATGTTATTTTCCCCTCTGCATCTGTGTGTTACAGTTCAGTCTCTGGACTGGGAGACATTTGAGCAGTACAGCACATGGCAGCTTTTCCTGGCGCACAATATCCCTCTGGATACCATCACCCCCATTTTACAGCACCTCAAATACAAGGGTTAGCATCACTCTACATAGACACACACTTTCACTTTACACTTAAATTTCCCATAATTCTCTTCTCTCTCTATTCGCAGAGCATCCTGAGGCTCTATCCTGCCTGCTGCTGCAGTTACGCAGGGAAAAGTAAGCCTTTTCACACAAGTGGTTACTTATCTTTTCTGCTGTGGGACAGTCATTTTTTTTATTCATTTTTTTTTTTCTTTTTTTTTTCTGTGCTGTGCTGAAGGCCAAGTGAGGAGATGGTGAAGATGGTGCTGAGCCGACCCTATCACCAAGAGGATCAGTTCACCACCAGCATCCTGCGGCACTGGGCGGCTAAACACGATGACCTGCTGGGAGAACACATCAAAGCCCTGCTCATCAAGAACAACAACATGCCCCGTAAACGACAGAGGTAATGACATGTTCTTCGGCTAGTTCGAAACCCTCCTGTGACATTGAACCGAAAGATAGATGCTGTGTGGTTAAGGCCCTGGGCTGAGGACACAAAGGTTGCAGGTTCAAGCTCAAGTGGTTTGACCTCAGGGTCAGTATCCCTGGAGAAACATGAAGTACATTGAATATTTACAGTATAAGATCTTGGCAGTGGGCAAGTTTACTGCCCACTCATTGTGTCATGACTTGCAAGTATGATGGCACGAAGAAACAAATATTTTATTTTTTAAAAGTTTGACTTATTATTAAATATCTTTTAAATAAATTATTAAATATGCTTCCATGTGTTCATGTTCAACAAGTAAATCTTGCCCAAAAAAATCTACTTTTAACAGTTTGGGTTGAAATGATGGTTTTCTAATTGGGGAAAAAAGCACCTGTTCAAATTCATTTCAAATTATATAATTTAATGTTTACATATACACAACTGTTCAAAAGTTTAAGGTCAGTAATGTATATAAATTGATACTTTTATTCAGCAAGGACTCAGTTACAGTAAAGATATGTATTGTTACAATAGATTTCTATTTCAAATAATGCTGTTCTTTTAAATTTTCTATTCTTAAATAAATCCTGGGAAAAAATGTTTCCACAAAAATATTAACCCACAAAACTTATTTTAAAGTCCAACTGAAATCAAAATTGACCCTATTTACTTTGTTAGCGCATATTACTAGTCTTGAAAAATTAATCCGTGCAAGTTAATACACAGAAAAAAATTGTTTGCCGTCGTAATCTTTAATCAAAGTCTGAAAAGTTACTTCCGGTCTGGAATGGCGTTCCTTCTCTGATGATGTAGGTTTGACGGCTTGGGTTGGGAAACGCTTAACCACTCCCCTCAAACCGTTAGTCTGCTATGAGTGAGAGATGGAGAGGAGGAGCGCTAGAGTAAAACCCTGCCCTCTGTTCAATATTTACTGGGAAATACGTCACAACACTGGAGAAATGTCGTTTGCAACTTCCGGTTCACGCGGACTTTAACTGATAATAATAATACGATTTTTTTTTTAAGCAGCAAATCTGCACATTAGAATGATTTCTGAAGGATCATGTGACACTGAAGACTGGGAAATTCAGCTTTGCCATCACAGTAATAAATTACATTTTAAAATATATTCAAATAGAAAATAGTAATTTAAAATTGTAATAATGGTTCACAATATTACTGTTTTTACTGTATTTTTAACCAAATAAATGCAGGTCTGTTGAGCATAAAGAGAATCGTTCAAAAGCATAGAAACAAATCTTACCAAACTTTTGAAAGGTAGTGTAATTTTTGAATATACACATATTTGAGTTGTGCTGTGTTTTTGTGTAGCTTGAGGAGCTCCAGCAGTAAACTGGCTCAGCTGACCCTGGAACAGATGCTGGAACATTTGGACAGTTTGAGACTCAATCTCAGCAACACCAAGAACAACTGTGAGTTCCCCCCCACAGCCAATACTCTTAACACCACTAAATTCTTAGCAGCCTGGTTGTCTATTTTACCGTTCATATTGACTTAAACATTGATATCTGAATTCTTCTTGTTGGTGTATCAGTTTTTTCCCAGACGCCCATATTACAGGCCCTGCAGCATGTTCAGGCCAGCTGCGATGAGGCCCACAAAATGAGGTGTGTTTTTGCTTGACAGGGCACAATTATCAGCATTTATTTATTATTGTATTGTATTTTCCAGTTTTTATTTGACTAAATATCCATCGCTTCTTTCTTCTGTCAGGTTCAGTGATCTTTTCTCATTGGCTGAGGAATATGAGGATTCCTCCAAACAGCCTAAATCTCGACGCAAAGCCCCGGCGTCCTCGCCACGGTCCCGCAAGGGTGCTGCTCCTCAACCCTGCAATGAAGAGGAGAGCGCATCCAGCAGCGCTTCGGTAAATCTACACTCACAAATTGACACCATCACGAAGACCTTCAGACTAGCACCCATATTATTATTATGTTCTACTCGTCATCTGTTTTCAATGACTTCTGTTGACTCCCCTCCAGGAGGAAGAGGACTCCAAACCCAAAGCTCCCAAGAGGAAACGGAAAGGCTCATCTGCAGTAGGTTCTGACAGCGACTGAGAGGACAAATCCTCATGCCAACCACACCCAGCATAACCACGCCCCCTCTGTGATTGTGTCGTCACTGGAGACTACCTGTCAATCATCGACTCCAGCCAATCGGGGACAGCCTGTCCAAACACTCTCCTACTGTAGGGGTAGAACTCTTTCTCTGGACTCAAATGCAGAGGAGCCTGGGAGACAAGCCTCTACTATCTCTAACCACTGCACTGCTCGGCTATTTTAAGCCTGAGAGTTTGGTTAAGTGCAAGGATGGGCGCAGTGGGGGCGGCTAAGCCTGGAAAATCTAAACCCAGACTGGCATAGACTGACAGATGTACAAACAAGACAGACTGCCTTAACAAAGAGGGTTATTTAATGTTCCTCAATGGCCCATCCATAAAAATTCATGGCAATGTACTTCAAAGAACGATTACCCACTAACGTTAGTGAACCCGGACTGTAACATGAAGTACAGGGATCTTAAACTGATTAAAGATTTTACTGCATTTGGAGGTTCATTTTGGAATGGTGGAAAGCAGATATGGGCCTTCAGGTTCAAGCCTTTTATCTTTTCATATTGAACAGACCTTTCCCATGCCCATCATTAATAAAGATTGACACTCTGTCCTGTTTGGACACTGTGGCTCTGCAGAGTGGAGCCGGAGACTTTACAGAGGGTCTGTGAGTTTTTATCTCATGTTTGAAATGCACAGAGTTGCAGAAAGCAGGACCGTACAAATGGAGGACTTGACTTGGACTTTTTAAAGAATTCTTTCTACTGACTTATTTTCATAAAAACAGATTGTAACTATGTTAAAGGACTATGATATTAATAAAAAAAGGGCGGAAAAAGTTTGGTTTTCTTACCAAAATGTCACATTTGAAGTCTTGTATTCTTGTTGGGATGAAAACAAACCTGTTTGCTGTCTTCAATAACATACTACTCTACCATTTCTTTGGTTTGCACACTGGATGTACATTATGCTTAACATGCAAATTGTCTGTATACATACAATACCTGGATAATCAGATTTTTTAAAGTGTATCATATACAAAAGCCCATTTGTATACCCATATACAAAAGGGCACACACTACACACTCTGTCCCACAATGCATTGTTCGGCTGATTAGGCCTTCCATTTCCAATGTAATGGATGAATCAGAAGTGATATCAGCCAATATTTTTAACATTTCTTACTTTGCTCACTATTTGATCCATCAATTTAGAATTAAATCTTTACACAAGGTTAGATTAAAAAACAATTATTTTATTTCTAAGAAAATGTCTAACCTGAATAATTTGATGCAAGATATTGAACTGATGTTTAGAGCTGCCTTGATGGAAATTGCAACAAAAAAAAAGAAAATTGTGTTGATTTGAGATTCTAACAAACCAGGCTGTAGGTTGTCTGCATGCAAGTGTATACGGTTTGACTACCAAAAGTGACAAATTTGCACAGATTGGAATTAAAAGCATTTTATTAGACACTTAAAATGAGTTTGTCAAAAGCAACTTAAAAAAAAAAAAAAAAAAAAGGCAGTAACAATACTAATGCTGATATCAGTTACAACGTTTTTTATAGGTGACATCATAGCTGAAGTTTTTGGTTAGGGTTCTTCCTTTTTGGAGTAAGACTCCTCAAGACAGTCAATGGTTTGTTCAGAAACAGCTCCAGGCCTTCTCTCTTGGATCTCCGAGGAGAACAGCAGTCATTTGGGCTGTCTTGCACCTTTCTTGCCGAGCCGTTTCTCTTGTTTGTGGAATTGAACACGGAATTTGAAGACATGGGTGAAGAAAGAGAATCCACCGGCCTTTTCCTTTCTGCACATCGTCCCTGCTTATGGAATAAAGACTCCCTCCTGCTGACGCTGGGACTGGCAGCCAAGGCCCGAAAGCCATAAGGTGTGGTGACCTTTTCAACATGTTCCAGAGACATGGCTGCACACGTCGAAGGGTCTGAGAGATCCTCTGAGGCAGATTTCTGCAGACGTTTCAGCTTGATCTTGGGGGTAAAACGAAGTTTGGCAGAAATGTGTGGTGAACCAGTGGAAGGCCGATGTCTAGGAGACTGTTCTTCTGGACTTTCTGGAGATAGTAGCTTACGTGTGTCCTCATCTTTTGATTTCTGAAGAGACAGTGATAACTTTGGAGGAATAATAAATTTTGGGATTCCTCTAGGGGTTAGTGGTAGATTTTGCCTGGAGAATCCTTTGGGTGTCATGATGTTCTGTAGACTAGCTGAATCCGCTCCACAAGCAAACATTTCTCCAACTTAAGAGATGAAAAATCTATCTTCTCAGATGCTCCACAGATACTGAGGGTTTACTTCACTTGTAAGAGGTCTTGTATAAAAGTGCTGATGAGTAGCAGGTGAACAGTATCACATTTGATTGGTTCACAGCTGAAATTCCTCTCAAATAGGAAGGGTTTACTGAGGAGTATGATTTTCACAACATTAACAATTACACCTGTTGAAATTATACTCCCCTCACCAGCACAAGTTTATAAGTTCACAGACTCCATGAAACGCTGTAAAATCCCACAGATCTTTGCAGTGCGAGGGACACTTCAAGACCATGATATGGTCAGCATGGTCCTGCCAGTCCAGCAGCTCAATAATCTCTGGAACAAAAATTTGTTGTTAGTATGTTTACATATTTTAAATTGAATACAGTCAATTAACAATTAACAATTACCATCACACACCTGCAGGTAATAGATAGGTGTGTGGGAGGGAAGACAAAAAAAAAGTCAAAAATCAAAAAAACAAAAGGAAATCAATCAATCAATCAGAGTAAAAGTGTGTGGGATTTCCTTTTGTTTTTGAAACAGTATTGAAAACAGGGAAAAAAACACAGCGAGTGTTGCCTACTTACAATGTTGATATATTCCATGTTCCCTGGTTTTCTGGCAATTTTCACTGCCACCTTATCAACAAAACAAAACCTACAATTACATATACAACTTGACAGATGCACTAAATAGTGAACATAATATACATTAAGATGACTTAGTTGATATTATGAGACAAGACCATTTGCTAGCTAATTATTGTAAGGAAATGATGATACCTCAAGGCCATCCTCCAAGAGTTTCTCTTCATAGACGGAGCCGAATCCCCGCTTACCAAGCATTCTACCAATTTCATACTGACTCAGAATGTCTTCTGTTAAAAGATTAATAATAATAGTTGGCATGAAATGACAAGCTTGGACAGCAGTGAATGTAATGTTTGAGGATATGGCAGTAAACTCACCCTCAGTTGTCACGTCCACTTTGTGACATGATGGTGGACTGACTGGACTGTGGTGGACTTAAGCTGGAGGGGTTTGAACCTGCTGATCTGCAGGAGGAACGACTTCAACACTACTAGATAGAGGTTCCTGAAGACCATGATCTCAGTGCCTGTGCTCTAGAGTATTTTGATCTAAAGCAGGGAATATCAAACAAAAGCATGGCCCCCCCATGACTGCAGTGTTTTCAGGAAGACAATGAGGTTCAGGTTCGTTGGAAACCAACGTGCCTCTAAGCACCGTGGGCGTTGGGGTTAACAAATCGATTTCCTGAGGGCTCCGCAAAGGATTGGGTGTAATTTGATCCCTTTCGAGAGAGGGTGCCCTCAGAGGCCCGCGAATGGCTTCAGGGTCTTTTCCCCCGAAGCCATCTTAGAAAGAAGAACAGTCCTCAGATGCATTTTCTCCTGTGAAGGCATCGGCGAGAGTGTGGCTTCGACCCCCAGGCTCATTGAGGGGGAGCTCAAGCTGCAACAGTCTCTTTTTGTTGTTGCCTGTACAAGGAGCCAGGCGCAGATGGCTGGGTCTGCCCCTTGGCAGCAACCCCCCAGGACCGATGACAGCGAGGAATGAACCTCTGAAATGCTGCTGCCTGTTTCTTTGCATTCTGGAACCTCTCGACGACAGTGCTCACAGCATCGCCAAAGAGGCCAGGAGGGGACAGCAAGGCATCAAGGAGGAAAGACTTGTCCTTCTCCTTGATGTCCGAGAGGTTCAACCAAAGGTGTCTCTGTAGCCACCATAGCTGCCATGGAGTGGCCGATGGTGCAGGTCGTCTCCTTAGTGGCACTGAGAGAAAGATCAGTGGCTCAATGCAGCTCTTTAATAACACTGGGCCTTCGCCCTCATCCAGGTCCCTGAGCAGGTCAGCCTTGTACATTTGCAAAATAGACATAGTGTGTAAGCAAGTGCCAGCCTGACCAGCTGCCATATCCGCCTTGCCATGACATGGCTTGCTTTTCCTCTGCGCTTCCCACTTCTCGGCAGGCCAATCAATATTTAACTTAGACACAGCATGAGACACAACCTCCATAAGCTCCTTGTACTGCGGGGATATGGCTGGCGAATCACCAATATCACCAGCAACAATGAGGTCATCTAACTCCTCAGAGCTACACAATCCCAACATTAAACTATCACTCGTAGTGGAAGAAGCCTGAGCGGGCTTCCACATCCCGAGTTTGAGCAGTGCGAACCCCACAAATGAAGCCGCCGCGCTGGGACACTATCCAATCCGCAGGGAACGTGAGCCTGGCCGCTCTCTTCTAAAAAGGTCAGGGAGGAGCGGAGCGCTCTCAAAGGGAGCTACAAGGGACAGACAACACCAAATAAAAAGCTGTACAAAGCTCCTACTAGATCAATAATTTTATACAGCTCATGTCAAGATGTCTGGAGTTTTTTGTCAACTGACATTTCTTGGAAAGATATTTTTGCAGTGTTTCGTCAGCAGAACAATCTTTTTAAAAAAACACATTAAATAACAGTACGACCCACTGAAGAGATGTAGTCTATCCCTCGCAGCCCGCTTTTATTCCCATCAAAAAGAGAATGCTCAAAGATGGAGCTGCTGTCTGTGATTTCATGGTAGTAGTTATCCCACCCTCGTGCCAGTAAACACGTCATCAGATAAAGGAGATATCATTGAAAGAGGAAGGGATGATTATGAGGGCACATTTAAAATGAATTATTTTAAAGAATTGTGATGTGGACGGAAAAAAATCATTTATAATAAATATTCCAATATTCCATTAAAAAAACAAGAATTGTCCATTAAATTGACTTGAAGTTTTTAACTTTTAAGGTCACTTCACACATTTAGAAACATTCTTTATTTTCACGTCTGTGTTGTTATGTCACTAAAGTAATGTGTTGATGACCTTTGGGGGGAAACAATACATTAATAAAACATTAACACACAAGGGCTGGGTTCACAGACAGGGCTTAGACTAAACCAGGATTAGACTCAGTTAAGTAACTTTTATAAATGTGCCTTAGAAGATATGTATGCTTTCAGTTTAAACAGCTCAAACATACATTATAGTCTGGGACTAGGCGTAAGCCTTGTTTATGAAACCGGGGTAACGTTAATGTCTGACCTACAAGCTCAAAATGCTGTAGTTTACCCGCTAGGCTAGGCTAGGGGACTTTTATTTAGCTACACATTCGACAACAATTCCGTTCCGCGAAACGGAAGTGACGCCCTTTTGTTGTTCATCTCGTCATCGCATCGCTAATGTAGCGAATGTTGGCGGGTGTGTATGAAGTATTGGAAATGTTCATCAACCTTGCAGCGAGATTAAATATGACATGCGGAATGTTCTTCTGATATGAGAGTTATAATGGAGGTAACGTTCCTGTTCCAGACAACACTACCGCTGTAGTTTAGAAAGTTGCTGTCGCTTAAACATAAAATAAAGCAAGAGTTCGAAGGAATTGGATGCCAAAACCAATATTTATAGTATAAACCCATGAAAATAAATATATATGTTTCCCTCGGACAATGGGCGTTATCATAAGTGCACACACGTTCTTCTGTATCCTTATTTGATATTCTGTATGGATGATATTTTGTCCCGACAGGTCTGAATAGGGCATTGTGAGATGGATCAAAACCGAAAACGGAGATTAAATAACAGGAAAACTGGGCTTTCTCACTGTAAAGTGGCGAGAGTTGAAGAGCCGGGGGAAGTTCCTGGGAGCAGAGATGTTACAGATCCTACAGGATCATGCAGACATGTCAATACCATCAGATCCTCCAGCCCACAATCTGACAGTGCCAGTAAGACATGTCCAAAACATAGTGAGAAACCTCACTATGGGCAGCAGTTTTGTTTATTATATGGGCTCCTATTGTGCCCAAATGCTGACTAGGATAGCAAATACAGCCTAGATGTGCGTTTTAGTTATCTTGAAAAGAATAAGTAGCTAAAAAATAAAGATAAATACAATAAAAATAAATTGCTACCAAATATCCAATAGATTTCTTTCTTGCACATTCTTATGTTTTCATATATTCATATTTGAATTTACTACCACTAACTGAAAAGTACTACGGACAGTGGCAGTTCTACTATGGTAATACTGTGCTATTCCAGTACCTTGACTTAATACCATGCTGTTAATGATTATAGTGGTATCAGAAAGTGTGCCTGTCTGGATAATCTGAAACGTTTATGTGAATGCTGTCAGGTCAAGAACAACATGCTGCATGTACCCAGAAGCCTGAAGATGATGCTGTGAAGACCTTGAGCATGACATTTGGTGAGTTCACAAAAGACTGTCCTCATTAGTTATATATTCATAGATATATTGACCAGGGGTGCATTTCCCAAAATAATAATAATAAAATAATGAATAATAATAATGAATCATTATTGTTATTGTTAATTTTATTATATAAATTATAATTATTTTTTACTCTAGTTATAAAAAATGAACATTTGTGTAAATTACAATTGTACTGGAAATTAAAAAATAGATATTTGATGATAATTATAATAATCATTTTATTTGACTGCATAAGTTAATATATTAATATTTATGTTTTAAATTCTTCACTTTCAAATATTCTAACTCTTGGGCATTTAATGTTCCAAAGCTTCGAGCTTTTATTTTGGCAGAATATTGGTGAAATGCTGTAAACTTCTGTCCACAAAAATGGAAATTATGCATATGTGAAAATAAATAATGCATAACTGACACAGGTTGCGTTTCTAAAAGTGTGAAAAATTCAGCGCATTCAAAGATGAATTTCGATTATCACACTGAGCTGGATCAGGATTTTTAGTTCATTTAATTTAATTGTGCAGCCCCATTTGTTTATTTTAATTTTATTTAATTAATTATTAGCCTTTCATCAACTCACAAACCCCCAGGGATTCGCGAATCCCTGTATAGGAAACCCTGCAATAGATAAAACAATATCAGTCAACCATGCGAAACAGTCTGAAATGTGTTGCTGTTTTTCAGATAAGGAACAGTGTGGAACCCGTGCGCTGGGCCGAAAGAAAGGTTTGAGAAGGAAAAGAGACACAGTCGGTGAAGTAGAAACTCAGCAGAAGGAAGTCGAGGATGAAATCCAGCCGGAGGTCGAGATTGACCAAGAGCTGGACAGAGAACTGGAAAACAAATCTCGACAACATAACTTGACCTCTGCGAACGTTCGTAGCATCATTCATGTGAGTGTGGAGTGTTTCTTCAAGACACTAGTTAGCGAAATTTCCTTTAGCGTATGAAGCCTTCCATAATCATCTCTGACTTTGTTTTCAGCATGTAGCTCAACATATTTACTGTCCATTTGCAGGAAGTGATTACCAATGAGCATGTTGTGGCCATGATGAAAGCAGCTATCAGTGATACTGAACCCATTCCTGTGTTTGTGAGTATAGATGTTTTTTAATCAACTGCTCTGCTAGAAAGTGGTTGGCAGTTTTTAAAAGGGGCATTAGATACTATTTAAAAAAAATATGATTTTGATTATTGGGTTTAATAGAATAGATTATTACACATTATTTTTCACATACTTTACATTATTGTAGCTCCTCTATTCCCGGTCTGTCTGAAACATGCTGATTTCTACAAAGCCTCTCCTTCCTATAAGCTCGGAGTGCTCTGATTGGCCAGCTGACCCTGTGCATTGTGATTGGCCAAACACCTCAAGCAAGTGTCGGAAATGTAACGCTCCTTACCATAATATCGAGCTTCAACTTCTAAGGCTTCATTTATAAACACACAGTTGGTTTTACCATATCAGTTCGAGCCCGAAAATGCGGACGATTAAGCCGATCAAAACCAATTTTGCAAGCATGACTTCAGCAGAACGTTTCACAGTGACAAGTAGTCTGCATATAGGCGGCGTTGTACTCTCCCAGGTTCAGGAAGCTGTTCTCTGTAAAATGCGCTGTGCACAAACAAACCTTTTGGTTGTACTGCTCAGGAACAGCTTTATAAATAAATCTTAACCTCTGATTAACCTCAGAAAGCAAAAAAGGGGTTTGCTTTCGCAGCCAAACTCACAGCGTCTCCGCGACATGACAACAACACTTCAATTCACTGAGACCTCGTAACCTCTGATATTTTACATTGTGATGTGCAAGTTTGAGGAAGAAATATCTGGACTTCGATCGAGCCGTTTTAGGCAGGTGTGGATCAGTGTTCTCTGTTAGATAGAATAAATCCCTTTGTGGGAGACCATGAGCATCGTACACATGCCCAAACAGATACATTACACACTACAGGAAAAGTAGAACATTAAAAAACATCATATGACCCCTTTAAGCTCACACATTTCTCTCTCTGTCTCACAGGAGCCCAAGATGACTCGTTCTAAACTGAAGGAGGTTGTGGAGAAAGGAGTTGTAAGTTGCTTTGTTTGTATAGGAGCATGCATTACACTGCTGCATATTTACAGTTATCTATTTTAATTTTGCAGTATTTATTTTACGGTTACATATTTTAATAGCTACCTAATATTTTAGCTTGTTAGCATGAAATGTCCTCCGAAAAAAATGTTCAGAGACCTGAGACAATAAATGCAATGAGGTGTTTATGTTGTTTATATAGGTCATTCCTGCTTGGAACATTTCGCCAATTAAGAAGTCATCGGAGGTAAAGGTAACCAACAAGAAATCATGTACAAGAAAAGGAACAGGCCGTTATATGCAGAATTTATTATTAAATGGTGTTTGCACTTACAGAAGGGACCCCAGTTTGTGGATATTCCTTTAGAAGATGAAGACTCCTCTGATGAAGAGTATCGGCCTGATGAAGAGGACGAGGATGAGACAGCTGAGGAGGTTGGAGAGAAAGATTTTTGTCAGTCATTTGATACTTTCTTGTCGCAATGGTTTTTGTAGAGACTGTGTTTGTGTGTGTGTGCGCATGGTTAGACCCTTCTGGAAAGTGACTTTGAGAATTCGTCTTCTCCACGGGCGAGTCGAGTGAACCTAAACAGATCACATTCTGAACATGAGGAGGACGGAGCCAGCAGCTCCAGACTGGTAAGACTATATGCTATAGCTAAAAGTAATATAATATGTATTTTTCAACATTTTGTTGAAAAAAAAAACATTCAAAAGTTTGGGGTCAGTAAAGATTTTTTAGTGTTTTTGAAAGAAGTCTCTTATGCTCATGAAGACTGCATTTTTAAAATAAATAAAAAACAGTAAAAACAGTGATATTGTGAAATATTATTACAATTTAAAATAACCTTTCTGTTTTAGTATATTGTGAAATGCAATTTATTCCTGTGATGTGAATTTTTAGGCAGCCATTATTTCACAAATCATTCTAATATGCTGGTTTGCTGCTCAAGAAACATGATCAATGTTGAAACATTTTTATCGAAACCATAACATTTTGTTTTCAGGATTCTTTGATGAATTTATTTCAAACAGAAATAATTTATAACATTATAAATGTCTTTACTCTCACTTTGGAAATCAATTTTATGTGTCCTTGGTGAATAAAAGTATCAATTTCTCTATATACTTTAAGAAGAACTCCTTGCCCTGCAATAGCTTTATGACCTCAGATTGTTTTTCCCAATTAAAGAAGCTATAATTTCAACCAAACAGCCATGATTACTAAGAAGCCAAAATGTTTAATGCAAGAAGCAGAATACAACTGTTTAAATCAGAATTTCAATTTCAATTTCTTTTAAAACTCTCATTAAAAACAAAACAAATTACTATACACAAAAACATATTTTTTACCAATTTCTACAGAGCCTTCACAGATCCAGGCACCTGACAGTAGCTGTCACCCCAATGGGACCTCCCCCACCCCCACCGGCCCCCTCCAGGGCCCCACCAGATTGCAGCTTCTTAGAGAAACTCCATGCGGTAGATGAGGAGCTGGCCATCGGCCCTGACTGCATTGAGTCTTTTCAGGTGCATCTCACTTCACTCGTATTGTTTGTGTAGTTTCTATTTGCATTTCTATTTACAGTAGAACCAAGAGGTATATGGGCATTTAAGTCACATTGAATGTAATTGCAAACAAATGATCAAACCATTTATTTGTATTATATAATTTATCTCATGCATACTGTGCCTGAAGCAAAACAATTCACTGAAAAAATTTGTTTTGGTTTGAGTTTATAAAACAAAAGATAATATACTACCATTCAGAAGTTTGGGGTTGGTAAGATTTTTTAACAACTTTGAAAGAAATCTCTTATGGTCCCCAAGGCTGCATTCCTTTGATCAAAAATACAGTAAAAACATTAATATTGTGAAACATTATTACAATTTAAAAGGGTCATGACATGAGACATCAAATTTGCCTTGATCTTTTGACATATAAGAGGTCTTTGTACCATTAAAACATCCTGCAAGTCTCATAGCTTAAAACAATCTCCTCATTATAAGCATTTATTTAATCAAGCTCCAAAAATGGCCCAGTTTGATGTTGCGGGATCTGTGATGTCACACGGGCAAATATATACAGGTGTGCTCCTTAATATTTTTGTGGAAACTGTGATAACATCCATAATACTTTTTTTCCATGAATCTTTGATGAATAGAAAGTTCAAAAGAACACATTTTATTTTAAATATTATTTTAAATATTTCTTAAAATGGAATCTCTATTTTGCATTAGAGTCTCACTAGCGCTAATGGAGAGGAGAGCCTAATTTCATTTCGAACGCGATCCAAACGACCACTGAGAGACGTCCCTATGGGCCTGCTGGAGGCGGAGCTCCGTGCTCCTGACATCACTCCAGACATGTATGAGTTTGGCTCCGCCCCTGAGGACAGAGAATGGACCCATTGGTTGCAGGGTCTCATGACTTCAGATATGGAGAATGAAGGTACGGATGGGCCGAAATAGTGAACATATGCATATGCTTCCTTAGATGTGTTTCTTAAAAACGCTCTTATTCTCTTGCCAGAGGAGGGTGATGATGAAGATGACCCTGAGTACAATTTTCTGGCTGAAATTGATGAGCCTGATGTGGAGGACTATAGGAATGACAAAGCAGTGCGCATCACCAGTGAGTTCATTTGAGAGAAATTATTGGCAGATCATTTGTGGCTAGTTTGATATTAATCACCTTCTTTCCTTTGTTACTCAGAAAAGGAAGTGAATGACTTGATGGAGGAACTATTTGACACAGTAAGGATTTTAATTTATATCTTGTAATCTTATAACTAAGGATGTGCAAGAAAACATGTTTTCAAAATTGATTAGTCATCAGTTGCTTGATCGAAAGGGCCCAATGATTTCCACGATACGGAAAACATGGACGGAATCGCAGAATCCAGTCTTAAAATTCGATTTTACCTGTATATAACATGGAGTGTCACGGAATGCGTCAAATTTATGCATTTAGTAAGTTTTATGCTATTTGTTTGATTGCCACCATTTTTGATAATAAATTTGTATTAAATCATAAACACAGAATCCATAAGAATTAAAACAGACAACACAGAATTTCTGGAAAAATATAAAACAATTCATAGGGCACTATTATTGTTAGAATTTTTATAAATTGCTAAAGATTTATAAATTAAAATAATTAGATATCCTTTATGATTATTAAAATGTAAGACTATTAAAATGAAAAACATGGAAATTGGGAAATACTAAAAATTTGCGGGGGGGGGGAATTAATTTCATAAGGCCCTGCTGAATGATGAACTACAAAAGTAGTTCAAAATCCTTGATAATCAGTTAGGTAGTTGTGGAACTGTCAAGACCAATCCCTACTTATAACATGCATCTGTTTTTCTTTTTCTCTGCTTAACTCATTCTCCATTACCTGTAGTTTCAAGATGACGTAGGGGGTCAGGAAGAAGACGGACATGAAGAAGAAGAGGAAAAAGAGGAAGAGGAGAATCCCCTGCAAGAGCCACCTGGCATTCTGGAGAATATTCAGTATGTCCATCCTCAGTTTCACAACCACCACGTCATATATTTAGATGACACAACTGATATACAATTGCACTTTGAGGTGAAATGTTTGCTGTGTGTAGGTATGAGGACCCGTTAGCAGATGTCTTGAAGCAGCGCTATCGTACAGTACGGGAGCAGCTGGCGGCTGTGAGGAAACGGAAGGCTCTGCTGAAGAGTAAAGGAGTATCTGGACCTCCAGTCTGCCCTCAACACACTTCCATCCCCATAACATCCATGACCCTGAACACAGCTCAGAAACTACAGCTACAGCAGCAGATCCAGCAGGTCTACAAAGATTTGGTCAATTTAAAGAAGTGCAACTAACAAACTATTAAGAGTTTCTCCTTTGACTTTTAATAATCAGATTCTTTATGCCTTTAAGGAGATGTTTGGGAGTTTTTTATTCATGGGTTTTTCACTGGCTTTTTTTGTTTGTCCTGCAGCATGTGCAGCTCCTCGCGCAGTTGAACATGTTGAGCAGCTCAGTCAAGGGTCTGGAGACAGAAGCTTCAACAAGCAGACAGTTCCTGGTGAGACATACACACATATTTCAGAAACACCCCAGGATGTACACAGATACATGTTAATATCATTTATCGTTTTCTCTGTTTTCTATTGTCTTCTCTCAGTTGGAGCTGCAGATGTTTGCCCAACGTGGAGAGCAGACTTGTGGTCCAGCAGAGCATGGCTTCACCAGCATCTTCAAATCCTGCAACCTTCAGGGTGCTATTTCTCTGCTGGAGGAACTAGATCAATCACCCAAGGGTGACCCTACAGTCCCGAGGCCATGTTTCCCTGGTAATTTAAATGTGGCTGCCAGCCTTTGTTTACTCTCACGGATTCCCTTCATTGTCTGAAAGCCAAATAGTTTTAGTCAGTGTAAGTTATACTAAAGTTAAAGGAGAACTCCGGTCAATTTTAACATTGAGCTCATTTTTTTGTAAATTTGGAGTGCTGTCAGTACAGAGAACAACGACAGAAATCGGTGTTGCCTACACCGTGTATCCTCTTTTTAAAATTTGCACCCTGTTGACTTCAATGGGGCAAGTTTTAAACCTGCTTTTAGCCTCTTAACATCCTTGATGTGTCATTACAAGTGCACCAGCCATGTGAGTGATTCATTCAGAGTTAACACGGGTGAATCTGACTGCAGTAGATGTGAAGGATATTAATAAAAATGATGTTAATTCAGCCAGCGCTCATACCTGTATTTACATCCTGTTTTCGGTCGAAGTCCACAGTAGTCGATTGTTGAGTTCGGGCGCATAGGTTATCACGTAGGTTATATACAGGTATGTGCGCTGGCTGAATTAACATCATTTTTATTAATATCCTTCACATCTACTGCAGTCAGATTCACCTGTGTTAACTCTGAATGAATCACTCACATGACCTGTGCACTTGTAATGACACATCAAGGATGTTAAGAGGCTAAAAGCAGGTTTAAAACTTGCCCCATTGAAGTCAACAGGGTGCAAATTTTAAAAAGAGGATACACGGTGTAGACAACACCGATTTTTGTCGTTGTTCTCTGTATTGACAGCACTCCAAATTTACAAAAAAATGAGCTCAATGTTAAAATTGACCGGAGTTCTCCTTTAAAGAAGTCTTACTTTCACTCACCATCTGATTGGAGTAGTAATTCAGAAACAAAAACACTGTTGCACACTTTTTTTGCCAATTGTAACTGGAAACTTTCTAGTGTTAATCTTTTTGCTCTTTGTTTGCTTGTTTAATTGTGTAGGATGTCAGATTCCCGCTCCTTTGGCCTGGTTGATGGCGACTCGGCCAGTGTTTCTCTACCCAGAGCTGCTTCCTTCAATCCAGCTACGCCCTTCTAGATTCAAAGGACAGTTTACTTCAGCTGAAGATTGGTACTACACTCACGCATCAACCTGAATCATTATACATTCTTTAAAAAGGTACTCAAACAACACTGCTTTACTCTGTCATCAGTCTTGTTGTTCTAGGTCATAAGCACTTAAGAACTACCCTACACCCACTGCAGATGACTTGTCGCTATCTGCTTGCTGCTAGAAGCGTTGTCAGTTTGAAATCACACATCCGTGATGCATGTCATAAGCCCTTTCCCAATGTCATCAAGGTGAGTGAATGAACACATAGGAAAAATGATCATGGCATTGTGAAAGCATGCTTCAGCATTCTTCAGAGAGTCCGTTTTAAGCTGTGCTGCGGTTCAAATGATGATGCCTTATATAATGTAATAATATGTTTAAATTATTGAAAGTTATGATAAAGTGATCCTTATGGATTAGAGGGAAGAATATGTAGGCTCACTTTTTTCAGTACTTGGAATGTATTGGCCAGACTGACTACACACACACTGTGCATGTATAAAACTTGAGAAATTTGACTTCAGAAAAAAAATACACAACAGATTTGCAATATGCATATTTATTGCAAAACTACATATTTCACCACATTTCAAGTTAGAATTTCACTCAGATCAGATAAGTATCTCCAAGTGTGAATCTGTGTGACCCCTCTGTGAACCTTTGCAAGATCTTCATGGGTAAATATTTCACCCTCAATGGAATATGAATGCACCATTACGTCTTTTTTTCACGTTTTTCAGACATACTTTTTAGAGGGGAAATGCCCCTCCATGCCCTTGGCCTGTAAGAGGGTGAGTCCTTGTGAGCAGCGCCCCCCAGTGGAGAGAGAAAAGAGCCTCATGCCTGATTGGCTCTTGGTATAACTGCCTATAATCCTGATCTGTTTTTGTAAATCCTTCTGTTCTTCATTTTCTGTATCTGGTGAAAAATCTGATTTATATGTAATCTGCAACCTCTCTCTCCTGTAGAAAAACCTTAAGTGCATTTATGAGCATGTAAGAACGTTTAACCAACCATCTGGAAACTCCCAGACTACTGAATCACCAGGTCCGGGACCAGACTGTAGTTTTACTCCAGGCATGTGTTACCCTCCCAGCCTTCCTGAAGACCTTGCTAAGACACTTGTACCTTCACTGCAGGGTCCATGCAAAAAGAAGAAAAACAAGACTGCTAAATCCATCAAGCCTTTAAAACCTCCCCTGTTAGCTGAGAAACTAGAGGTGGTTCTCAACCAGTTTCCAACACTTTTACCAAAAGCTGTTACGGTTTCAAGTCAGCCGCTTCCCCACCCTCCTCATCTTGCACCGGTTCTGAGGCCAAAATCGAATCTATGCTTGTCTGGAAATAAAACTATGAAGGGGCCTTTAGAGAGAGCGATCATACTATCTAGCCTGTCAAACGTGTCTCCAGTGGGACGAAACCAAGATGGTGCAGTTGTCACTTTACTGACTGCTCCAGTCGCACCTGAACTGAGGGCTGTTCCTGTGAAAAATGCTGTAGAAACTCCAATGGGTGTCTCTGGTTCTCCAAAGAGAGCTCAAGTTGGTGCAACCCAGGGGGGCGTGATCATCAATTTACCTGCTGCTATGACACCAGAGCTGAATTCTTGTCCTTCAGGGCATATAACTGTGAACCAAACTGCGCAAATAATCACCTCTAACATTGAACCAGCCACTCCCAGAGGGTCAAACCTCATCATTACTCTTCAACCGCCTCCAGTTCCCAACACCTTAATATGTCCCACCCCAATCATAAAGACGAACGCCCCATTGTCTAAAGATCATATTAGTCAGCGCTGTGGCACACTGCTTAAACTTATACCGAGGGACTCTGGTGGTCTAGCTCAAGTATATCAAAAACCTCTTAATCGGTTTCTTCTCCTCCCTCCAGGCTATGTGTTTGCAAGCAGTAGCTTTGGCCATCAAACCTTAAAACACTCATCAGCTCTGAATAGCACAGAGGTAAAACAGAGTACGCAAAAGAGAACTCCAGATCATTTCTACAGCGCTGATGGGCCACAAGGAAGACCATCACAGATGTCCTCCATTCAAGAGTGCTTGCAAGAAACTGCATTAGCAGAAGAAGAGCTGAGTATTGATGATGGAATTGAGAATGAGGTAGAAGAGTACGGTGAGAAGGACTCCAGAGAGCTGTTTCTCACTCTTTCTGAATCCTCTGGGAGCCCGACACCCAGCATCGACGGGGAGGATGCTGACATGGAGATGGTTTTGGGCAGGGGAGAGAAACTAGAGGAGCAGAAAGCAAAAGAAAGGCAAGGTACTAGTAGGCAGACCGAGGAGGAGGAAACAGGTGGAGCTGACAATGTTTCAGACATTCCATTTGTTTCAGAACTTCAGGTGAGAACATTTTTATGTTTTTCGTGACATTAATGAACTGAATACTAATTTTGTAAACCTTACAAAGCGTTCTCTCTCCCTCTCTCTGTTAAGAACCTGTTAATAATGTGTCCTGGTCATATTTCACTCCCAAAAAAAAATAATTATTGTGATTTATTTTTTCTTCTATTATTTTCTTTTACTATGTTTTACTATTTACTTTAAATATAAGTTATATTATGTATATTTATTTTATATTTAAATATTTAAGCATCATATCTGATGGTAATCACAAAAAGCTAGTAAAATGTCTGTATACATAAATAAAATAGTAATATAATAATGTTTTAAATTGTCATAAATATACATGTTAAGGTCCTTGCACACTGAGTCCGAAATTCTCAACCGTAATTTTCGCATGTTAAAAAATAAATACGACGTCACTAGTGTCAATCACGTTTACACATAAACTTTCTCCATCATTAGATTTTCTGCGTTTTTCGCATCCGTAGCAAGCATTTTGAGAGGTGTTTTGACAATTCAGAGCCACCGAATGACGAATACGAAAAAACGCATACGAATATTTCGGACTTGGAGTGCAAGGACCTTTACATTGCAAAAACTTGTTAAAAATTCTAAAAATAGGCATCATTTTCTTTATGCAAAATAGAATGTCTTATTTTTTTCTTTTGGGGTAAAATATGAACTTGATGTGTTCTCATGAGATTCATCCAGTAAAAGCTGGAGTTCCCATTTATGCGTTTTGTATTTATGAGACTTTTTCATTTAATTAGTTAATCATATCATTGTAAACACCAGGAAACTGTGGAGAAATTCTCACACATGGCTACAAAGACAAGATCTGAAAACGAAGGAATACCAGATGATGTTAAATTAAACCATCAACCTTCAGGTCAGTGCAGTCATAGGAGTACACCAAAAACAAGATGTTATTGAATTCAGCACATTCTGTAGCTGGAAAAGTAAGCGGGCACATTTACAGAAATGCTAATTAATGTGCAAATGTCCCTGTTAATCTAAATTGAATAAATGTGGCACTCTCAGGTGCCCATCGTACCCACACTGAGGAGATGGCTGAGGAGACCCCTTTTGTCCTGCACAATGGTGCACCTGATGATGATCCCTACAGAGACGCTAAAGATGTTGCCTTTGCCCAAGCTTACCTGGAGAAGGCAAGAAATATTTGGATTTGCACGTATAATATTTATATGTGCACAAATAATAATTGCACAGTATTTCTGCCTGTCAGATTTTACATATTCAGTCTGAAATGTCCCAGAGCTGTCTGTCTGTCTCTCTCCAGGTGTATGAGGTGTTGCAGATGGTGCCAGGGAAGGTGGACGAGTTCCTGTGTGTTCTGTCTGAGTTTGAGAAAGATCCAGAAAGTCGCACATCACTCGAGCTGCTGACGAGACTCAAGCCTGTGCTGAGCGACTGGCCTGAACTGCTTCAAGATTTTGCTGCTTTCCTGCATCCAGATCAAGCCAGAGAGTGTGGCATGGTAGAGGAGAATTAACAATACCTTCATATGCATGGCTAAATATAGCACACGATCATAAAATTTCATGGTACAAATGTGATGCTGTTCTTAATGTGTCACTTTAGCTGGCAGAACAGCAGGCGTTTGAGCGCAGCAGACGGTTTCTACGCCAGCTGGAGTGTACTTTTGGAGAGCAGTCAGCTCTCTACAGAAAGGTGGTGCATATTTTACAAAAGGGTCCATCACAGGATCTTGCTGACTTCAAAGAGGTACCAAAAAGGGCATAAGCAGACAAACAGTCCTACCTTCTTGTGGCATTTTAGCATGTCTTCACTTTCTTTTTCTTTTCAGATAAAAACTCAAATAACTTTGCTGTTCCGTGGTCACGCTGACTTGCTAGAGGAATTCTGGGAATTTTTTAAACAGCTATACCCCCAAGTGCAAGATGAGGATCATGCAGACAATGTGTCCAATGTGGAAACGAATCAGGGCTTGGAAGAAAGCCAGTCCTATCAGCCAATCAGAATTGTCATACCAGATAAAAAAGTGGAGCCAGTCAAAACAGCCAATAAACATAGAAGAAAAAGAGACAAACATGCTCAGGTACCACACGAGGAGACCATCTCCTCTTATAGGTCACTTTTCCTATATATTCAATGTCTATAGAGATCTCAAGCCACCTGAATTGTGTTCTCCGTAATGTCTGTTTTTTTGTTTGTTTTTTAAATCTAACACAATATATGATCCTCATCTCTCTCAGAAGGCAGAAATAAAAAAGAACAAGGCCAAGAAAAACAGTGCAGAGTTGGAAAAGAAGGCAGCTGAAGCTTCTTCAGTGGACAGTCAACAGTCTTTATCTAATGCCACAGGAAGCTCAGTCTGTGCCAAAAATATCTCCCGCACACCAAATGGGAAAAAAGTAGTCCTCTGGACGAGGTTAGAATTGTTCTGCAACATTCATGTGTGATATTACACAATCGTTTCTTTTCTTCTTTTTTTATCGTAGATCATTTAATTTCAGAAATATGTTTGCTGTTATCAGGGTTGTGTGCCATTCAGAACTGAATTGGGAAGGCCCTTCAAGACCTTAATTTAAACAGAGGTAGCAAACAGGATGTATAATTAAAATTTAGATTTGAGATTAAGAATATAGATAAATTCATGTGCTGTAAATTCATCACATGTGGTCTCACTTTTGGATCCATTAGATTATTTTAAAAATCAGTGTTGCTACTAATAGAAATGTGTATAAATCAGTGTATTTTGAAATTCTAACATTTATAATGTTACAAAAGATTTTTATTTCAAATAAATGCAATTATTTCGAACGTTATATTCTAAGAATCCTGAAAAAATCGGTTTCCACAAAAATATGAATATTGAATCATGTAGTGGCTGCTTCAAATTCAGCTTTGCCATCACAGGAATAAATAACATTTTAACATATATTTACATATAAAAGTTATTTTTAATCGTAATAATATTTCACAATATAACTGTATTTTACTGTATTTTTAATCAAATAAATGCAGCCTTGGTGAGCATAAGAGACTTCTTTCAAAAACAAAAAAAATCTTGCTGATGCCAAACTTTGAACAGTAGTGTCTCATGGAGTAAATTATCAAGAATGAGTTCAAATGTATTATTTTTATCACTTGTGGTGGACAATTATAATTTTTGTGCATTTGTTTCTTTAAATTACAAATCAGTCATTCCTCTTTCTGTCTTTTAATTTTAAATTCAATCCTATGGATTGTGGCCTATTCTATTCAAATTCACAATAATTATTTGAACTGAAGCTAATGCTTAATTTCTGATTCTTGTGCAACCCTGTTTATTTATATAGGTAGCTGACTTAGCTGTGTACCTCTACAAAAGTGTGAAGTTTTAACACTGATTTAGATGTATATTAAGGTTATAAAATAGATGTATCTGTGTTTTGTTTGTGTGATGATAAGGGAGGCAGACCATGTAATACTGACCACCTGTCAGCGGAGAGGAGCCAAGCCAGCCACGTTTAATGCCATCGCAGCCCAACTTGGCAACAAAACAGCCAACGAGGTTTGAGCTCTTTCTTTCACGTTTAAGATGCTTTTTCTCACAAAGATCATGTCTGAGTCATATTTCACTTGATTTTATTAATGCCAATATTTCTTATTTTATTTTGGGGCAAAATATGTTCTCTATTTTCATTGGCAGTGTGCGGTAATCCATCTAATCCAGTGTGTACTGCAGTCAGGTCAGCCATTATAAGTCACATCTTAGGAAATCAACCCATTTTTCTTTTTTCTCTTTAGGTTTTTGAGCGCTTTCAAGACCTCATTAAGTTGTTCCGCAAATCCAGCAAGTTACATCGGACAAACCAATCGGACACAGAGCTCCAGTCCGGTACAATCGAAGATGAACCAGACTGAGATTAAAGTTTTGTTGAACAATTTGAACAATGAGTGCAGGCTGGACCTGCTACCTGAATTGATTCAGAAGCAATGTAACACTTTGTTTTGTGTTACTTGAACATAAGAAACACCATATAGTATTAGGAAATGTGTTGTCCTTGGGACAAGATATATTTATGGTTCTATTTTCTCAAGGCAGACATTAAAGATATTGTGGAATTATTATTTGTGATTTTTTAAAAATGACAGACAGTGAATTGTCTTAATTTTTATTCATATTGTTTCCTGTTAATTATTATTACAATCATATGAATTGTTCTTGTATAATTTTATGTGAAGGAATATTACAAAATAAATTATTTAATTTATTATCGTGAACAAATGACTATTATTTTTGTTCTGACTGTAATAGTGCAATACGAGTCTCCCAGGAGGAGCTTTGATTGACAGAGAAATTCACCAATGACCGTTTTACATCTCATCAGCTGGAGAATTAGTAGCCAATCATCTCCTACTTCACTGACACATTGTGTTTTCATCCCGCCCCTCACACGGGCACAGGCATATCGGTGGAAACCGCCCGGCAAAAGCGTTTTTTTTTTAGTTCAGTTTTGGTTTCTGAATTTGGAGAATTATTCTCTATTCCTTCCTTGATGGATAATTTTCTATTGCGCGGGGTTTTATGTGTGTTAGTTGTTTGTATGTTGAGCTCGTCAGCGCGTGGACGCAGTGATGTGCTCGAGCTCAGAGACGCGGACTTCGATTACCTCGCGCCCGAGCAGGAGACCATGCTGGTGAAGTTTTATGCACCATGGTGAGAGAATAATGTTTCATTTACTCATACAAATATGCAATTAATAATATTTAATTGTAAAATGATTATAAGAAGAGTGCATGCTTGCATTTGCAACTCGCCGTACGGTGCTGCTGTATGTGATGGCGTGAGCTGTCCATGGTGCCTACATACAGCTGACAGTTGCGATGCAAGCTCGGTTCTTTTAAGAACATTTGTTCATTTTCATAAAGCATTTTAAGGTTTTAGGAAAACCCGCAGTCCTGGGATAAGTAGCACCATTCATTTATCCATTGTTCTATTACAAGTTAATCATTCAGCAGCATTGTTGTCAATTTTTCCATAAATACAAACAGTTTTTGATTGTTTAGCTGCTCTGTTTTGTTTTCAGGTGTGGCCACTGTAAGAAACTCGCCCCAGAGTTTGAAAGTGCAGCTACTCGACTGAAGGGAACAGTAACTTTAGCCAAGGTGAATACAGTAGGAGAAGGAAATTACAATATCTGGAAATCTTGGCTTGGAATAGTTCAATACAAATTAGGCTGTTTTTAAAATGTGACATGCTGCCAATTAACACAGATAGTAATTTAAAATTTGTGGAAACAAAAACTGTTTTCTGTTTAAAGTGCTCTTAAAAATGGAAGTCAGTAGGGCAAGACATTTCCTGGGATAAACGGTCAAATACACACAATTTTGAAAGTATAGTCACAAGCATTAAATCTGATTCGTGTCCTAACCTTATTTGTGTAAAGTTATTTAAATCTTCATCTCAACATCTGTCTTGAGTCATGACCATGTAAAGCGCTGACTTTCACACAATGTGTGCAAGGATACCAGAAAGAGCAAAAAAGCCAGCCACACATAAAATCATCCTCCCCGTTTAGACCGCTCAATTAACACCTTTAGTGTTGAGAATAAATAGAAGTATTTTAACAAAAATGCAAACTTCACATTTCTATCTTTAAAACCGCTGTAACATTGCTATGCTTACGCTGTATGCTTTACTATAAATGTAGTTTTTACTAAATGAGTTTGAAATTTTTGTTCTGTGGTGATCAAGCATTGTATTGTGTTGATAGAGCTCAACTTGATTTGAACCAGCAACATTTCTTTAATGGAAACTGATCTTATGATCCAATATTAAGGAGCCTCATATGATATTATAATGTTTATAAGTAGAGATTGCATGTTCTTCAGATGGTTTAAGGATCTGTGTCATTATTTGTTCAGGTGGACTGTACTTCTAATACAGAGACCTGTAAGCAATATGGGGTTACTGGATACCCAACACTCAAAATATTTCGGAACGGACAGGAATCATCATCGTACGATGGTCCACGCTCAGCTGGTATTTGTTTTAAGTTTTCCTGTATCATTTCAAATGATGTGTGCCATGAATGCAAATGCAACTTGGCTGGGGATGTCATAGTGGATGTATAATTTCCAAACAGATGGAATTGTGAACTATATGAAGAAACAGGCCGGGCCTGATTCTGTGCCTCTGCAAAGTGAGCATGACCTGGAGAACTTTATAAACAACTTTGATGCCAGTGTAGTTGGTAAGTGCTTTTTATTGGCTTTGTTTTAACTTACTCTCAAAAAAATTTAAATATATATATATATATATATATATATCTTGTGTAGATTCAAAATATATAATGTAACACCGAAATTTTATATTATGTACATTTAAATGCATAAATTCAGTGAATGAATGAATGGATGGATGGATGGATGGATGGATGGATGGATGGATGGATGGAGTTGTAATTGTGTGGGGACACTGAAAAGTCGTTTAATGCTTTGGAGTACAGAAGTAAAGTGCAGAATGACTTGCTTCCCACAAATGAATAGTTGTTATCTAAAGAAGAATGATCAGATGTTATTTTTCAACAAGATAATGCTCCTGTCCAAGTTGGCTTGAGAACAAGAAGTGGTTTGAGAACCATTGAGAACCAACCAAGTCCATCAGACTCATTTTTTGGCTTGGTCAGAGTCCAGATTTGAACCCTATAGTGAATATTTGGTCTCATATTAAACTCAGACGAACTGGGAGACATTTTTCAACTTCCTATAAAGTGTTTGAAGCCATTGACATTGAGTGGAACAACATTGACTCTTCTTCCTGTAAAAAGCATTCCTGCAAGCTGGGGAAGGCTATTCCGTGCTAAACTACTTTATCTAAAGCATTTGTGCAATTCTTGTTAATTTCCTGACCAGTTATTTGTGATTAAAATGGTTTAGACCAGTAAATATTATAACCATTTTTGGCTTGGCCCTTTCTTTTTTTTTTCGCCCAGAGTTGTGGATGGATGGATGGATGGATGGATAGATGAGCATAATACATATTTTATTATTAATGTCTTGCATCGTTTCTTTTCTCTGTCCGTCTCTCAGGGTTCTTCTCAGGGACTGACAGCTCTCAACTCGCAGAGTTTCTTAAAGGAGCCAGTTTAATGAGGGAGAGTTTCCGCTTAGCCCACACCACAGACCTCCAGCTTGGAAACAAATATGGCGTCACATACGAGTAAGCAATGGGAGGAACTTCAACTGGTGGGTCGTGTCCCAAAAACTGAGGTCTGTTCTAATAGGGGGAAACAGCGGTCGGAAAACAATGATAAATGCAAATCAACTAACAATATTATTGTGAATAATAGCAAAATAAATAGGCTTATTTATGTTCCCATCACTTTTGCTGTTGATGTCAAATTTCATAATTAGAATCAGAATCAGAATGAGCTTTATTGCCAAGTATGTTTACACACTCAAGGAATTTTGTCAGGAGGCTTCCAGTGCAGAAGAAAAGTACAGACATAGTCTAGACGTAACAAGAAAGTACAGACATGCGTAGGAATGACACAGTAGAAATGAAATATAACAATAATATAAGAAACAGACATTTAAAATATTGATATATTAAATATAAAAAATTGCAATATAATACAGTGGTAGAAAATATAGAGAAAAAATATATATGTATCTGTGTGTGTGTGTGTGTGTGTGTGTGTGTGTGTGTGTGTGTGT